>NC_079193.1:173977520-175246270 GCF_029499605.1 Hyla sarda | reverse complement strand
CCCCCATCCATTAAGTCCCCCTCAGTATGCCTTATATATATACATATATATATAGCCCCCCATCCATTACGTCCCCCTCAGTATGCCTTTTATATATATAGCCCCCATCCATTACGTCCCCCTCAGTATGCCTTATATATATACATATATATATAGCCCCCCCATCCATTACGTCCCCCTCAGTATGCCTTATAAATATATATATATATATATATATATATATATCCCCCCATCCATAAAGTCCCCCTCAGTATGCCTTATATATATATATATATATATAGCCCCCCATCCATTACGTCCCCCTCAGTATGCCTTTTATATATATAGCCCCCATCCATTAAGTCCCACTCAGTATGCATTTTATATATATACATATATATATATATATATATAGCCCCCCATCCATTACGTCTCCCTCAGTATGCCTTTTATATATATAGCCCCCATCCATTAAGTCGCCCTCAGTATGCCTTTTATATATATAGCCCCCATCCATTAAGTCCCCCTCAGTATGCGCCATATATATATATATATATATATATATATATATATATATATCCCCCCCATCCATTAAGTCCCCCTCAGTATGCCTTTTATATATAGCCCCCCATCAACCCATTAAGTCCCCCTCAGTATGCATTTTCTATATATATATATATATATATATATATATATATATCCCCCCATCCATTAAGTCCCCCTCAGTATGCCTTTTATATATAGTCCCCCCATCCATTAACCCCTTAAGGACCCAGCCCATTTTCACCTTAAAGGAGTATTCCAGTGCAAAATAATTTATCCGCTATTCTTTGGATAGGGGATAAGTTATAGACCGCGGGGGGTCCGAGCGCTGGGGCCCTCGGGATCTCCTGGACGGGGCCGCGGCAGTCTGCAGGAAGTGAAGTTTCGTCTCCAGCAGAAAGCCGCTACAGACACGCCCCCTCCATGTATCTCTATGGGCTAGTATCTCCATGGGAGTTGTAGTTTTGCAAGATCTGAAGGGCCAAAGTTTAGAGACCACTGCACAGTGATCTCCAAACTGTGGCCCTCCAGATGTTGCAAAACTACAAATACCAGCATGCCCAGACAGCAAACTGCTGTGTGGGCATGCTGGGAGTTGTAGTTTAGCAAGATCTAGAGGGCCTCAGTCTAGAGACCACTGAACAGTGATCTCCAAACCGTAGCCCCCCAGATGTTGCAAAACTGCAAATCCCAGCATGCCCAAACAGCTGTCTGGGCATGCTGGGAGTTGTAGTTTTGCAACATCTGGAGGGCTACAGTTCAGAGACCACTGTATAGTGGTCTCAAAACTGTAGCCCTCCAGATGTTGCTAGGCAACTTGCGGTGATCGCCGACATGGGGGGGGGGGGGGGGTAAAAGGAGAAAAATTCTCTCAAAATTTTTAAATCAATTTCTTTCGAGTAAGGAAATACCTCACATGTGTATGTCAAGTGTTCAGCGGGCGCAGTAGAGGGCTCAGAAGGGAAGGAGCGTCAATGGGATTTTGCAGAGGGAATTTTGCTGAAATGGTTTTTGGGGGCATGTCAAATTTAGGAAGCCACTATGGTGCCAAAACAGCAGAAAACCCCCCAAATGGCATACCATTTTGGAAACTATACCCCTCAAGGCATGTAACAAGGGGTACAGTGAGCCTTAACACCCCACAGGTGTTTGACGACTTTTTATTAAAGTCGGATGTGTAAATAAAAAAATAAAAGGATTTTCACTAAAGTGCAGTTTTTCTCCCCAATTTTCAATTTTTATAAAAGGTAATGGGAGAAAATGCCCCCCAAAATTTGTAACCCCATCTCTTCTGAGTATGGAAATACCCCATGTGTGGACGTAAAATGCTCTGTGGGCGAACTACAATGCTCAGAAGAGGAGTCACATTTGGCTTTTGGAAAGCAAATTTTGCTGAAATGGTTTTTGGGGGGCATGTTGCATTTAGGAAGCCCTTATGGTGCCAGAACAGCAAAAATGGCATACTATTTTGGAAACTACACCCCTCAAGGAACGTAACAAGGTGTACAGTGAGCCTTAACACCTCACAGGTATTTCCCGACTTTTTGTTAAAGTTGGATATGTAAATGAAAAAAACATTTTTTTTCACTAAAATGGATTTTTTTCCGCAAATTTTACATTTTTACAAGGGGTAATAGTAGAAAATTACCCCCAAAATTTGTAACACCATGGAAGTACCCCATGTGTGGACGTCAAGTGCTCTTCGGGCGAACTACAATGCTCAGAAGAGGAGGAGCGCCATTGAGCTCTTGGAAAGAGAATTTATTTGGAATGGAAGTCAGGGGCCATGTGCGTTTACAAAGCCCCCCGTGGTGCCAGAACAGTGGACCCCCCCCACATGTGACCCTATTTTGGAAACTACTCCCCTCACAGAATTTAATAAGGGGTGCAGTGAGCATTTACACCCCACTGGCGTTTGACAGATCTTTGGAACAGTGGGCTGAGCAAATAAAAAATTACATTTTTCATTTTCACGGACCACTGTTCCAAAAATCTGTCAGACACCTGTGAGGCATAAATGCTCACTGTACCCCTTATTACATTACGTGAGGGGTGTAGTTTTCAAAATGGGGTCCATTGTTCTGGCACTATGGGGGCTTTGTAAACACATGTGGCATTTCAATTCCGGATAAATTTTCTCTTCAAAATCCTAATGGCGCTCCTTCTCTTCTGAGGATTGTAGTTCACCCGCAGAGCACTTTACATCCACATATGGGGTATGTTCTTGCTCAGAAGAAATGGGGTTACAAATTTTGGGGGTCTTTTTTCCTATTTTCCCTTGTGAAACACCAGCATTTTAGTGCAAAATGTAATTATATTTTTTTCATTTTCCCATCCAACTTTAACGAAAATTCGTCAAACACCTGTGGGGTGTTAAGGCGCACTATACCCCTTGTTACGTTCCGTGAGGGGTGTAGTTTCCAAAATGGGGTCACATGTGGGAATTTATTTGTTTGCGTTTGTGTCAGAACCGCTGTAAAATCAGCCACCCCTGTGCAAATCACCAATTTAGGCCTCAAATGTACATGGCACGCTCTCACTCCTGAGCCTTGTTGTGTGTCCACATATGGGGTATTTCCGTACTCAGGAGAAATTGCAGTACAAAATTTGGGGGTCTTTTTTTTCTTTTACCTCTTGTGAAAATAAAAAGTATGGGGCAACACCAGCATGTTGGTGTAAATTTTTTTTACACTAACAGGCTGGTGTAGACCTCAACTTTTCCTTTTCATAAGGGGTAAAAGGAGAAAAAGACCCCCAAAATTTGTAGTGAAATTTCTCCCGAGTACGGAGATACCCCATATGTGGCACTTAACTGTTTCCTTGAAATACGACAGGGCTCTGAAGTGAGAGAGCGCCATGCGCATTTGAGGACTAAATTAGGGATTGCATAGGGGTGGACATAGGGGTATTCTACGCCACTGATTCCCAAACAGGGTGCCTCCAGCTGTTGCTAAACTCCCAGCCTGCCTGGACAGTCAGTGGCTTTCCAGAAATGCTGGGAGTTGTTGTTTTGCAACAGCTGGAGTCTCCGTTTTGGAAACACTGACATACAATATGTTTTTCATTTTTATTGGGGGGGGTGTATGTGTAGTGTTTTACCCTTTATTATGTGTTAGTGTAGTGTAGTGTTTTTAGGGTACATTCACATGGGCGGAGGTTTACGGTGAGTATCCCGCTAGGAGTTTGCGCTGCGGCGAAAAATTTGCCGCAGCTCATACTTGAAGCAGGAAACTTACTGTAAACCCGCCCGTGTGAATTTACCCTGTACATTCACAGAGGGAGGGGGACAAACCTCCAGCTGTTTTAAAAAATACAACTCCCAGCATGCACTGACAGACCGTGCATGCTGGGAGTTGTACTTTTGCAACAGCTGGAGGCACACTGGTTGGAAAACCTTCAGTTAGGTTCTGTTACCTAACTCAGTATTTTCCAACCAGTGTGCCTCCAGCTGTTGCAAAACTACAACTCCCAGCATGTACTGATCGCCGAAGGGCATGCTGGGAGATGTAGTAATGCAACAGCTGGAGGTACGCAACTACAACTCCAAGCATGCCAAGACAGCTTTTTGCTGTTTGGGCATGCTGGGATTTGCAATTTTGCAACAACTGGAGGGCTACAGTTTAGAGACCACTGCACAGTTGTCATGCTAGAAGTTGTAGTTTTGCAAGATCTAGAGGGCCAGAGTTTAGAGATCACTGCGCAGTGATCTCCAAACTGTAGCCCTCCAGCTTTTGCAAAACTACAAATCCCAGCATGCCCACACAGCAAACAGCTGTCTGGGCATGCTGGGAGTTGTAGTTTTGCAACATCTGAAGGGCTACAGTTTAGAGACCACTGTATAGTGGTCTCAGACTGTAGCCCTCCAGATGTTGCTAGGCAAGTCACCGGCCTCCGTAAGATCCAGGGAGCCAGCCGCACGACATCGCCGCCCGCCGATCACCGTCGCTCGCTGCCGCTGGATGGGTAAGTGGATCTTCGGCGCCGGTCCTCTTTGGTTTCCCCATTTTGCCCTGCCAAGGAAACCGAAAGTTAACCCCCCCCCCCCCCGCCCCCGATCTGCTATTGGTCATCGCTTCTAGATGACCAATAGCAGGGATAGGAAGGGTGGCACCCCCTGTCACCTCACTCCTATCCCTTCAGGGGGATCGTGGGTGTCTTGGACAACCCCGATCCCCCTTATTTTCCGGGTCACCATAGACCTGTATGACCCGGAATCGGCGCAAATCACCGGTGTGAATTCACTGGCGATTTGCGGCGATCGCCGACATGGGGGGGGCATTTGCACAGGGTGTCTGCTGATATCACCCCCAGCAGTCACCCCGGTCCGGTCCCCGCCTGGCGCACAGCGGGGACCGAAATTCCCACGGGCGTACAGGTACGCCCTTGGTCCTTAAGTATCAGGGAGCAAAGGCGTACCTGTACGCCCTTGCTCCTTAAGTGGTTAAGTACCAGGGAGCGAGGGCGTACCTGTACGCCCATGATCCTTAAGTGGTTAAGTCACCCTCAGTATGCTTTTTATATAAAGCCACCCTCAGTATGCCTTTTATATATAGCCCCCCATCCATTAAGTCCCCCTCAGTATGCCTTTTATATAAAGCCCCCCTCAGTATGCCTTTTATATATAGCCCCCCATCCATTAAGTCCCCCTTAGCATGCCTTTTATATAAAAGCTCCCCATCCATTAAGTCCCCTCAATATGCCATAAATAAATATATATATATATATATATATATATATTAAGGATCGATATTATCCACCGATATTTACGATTTTGGGCATTATTGGTATCGGCAATTACCTTGCCGATAATGCCCCGCCTCCCCGGCCCCGCCGCCGCCGCTGTCCCATTGCCTCCCCCATCCCCGGTTTTATAATTACCTGTTCCTGGGGTCCGCGCTACTTCTGGCTGCGACGGCGTCCTTTGCTATTGCTGTGCGCTGCGCAATGACGAGTGATGTCCTCAACGCGATGTCACCGTCAGTGCGCACAGTGACAGCTCAGGAAGCTGCGGCGGTTGTAGTTGGACTAGGGAGGACCCCAGGACCGGCAAGGGGAGAGAAGCGGGCGGCGGCGGTCTCTGGCCAGAAGATAGGCAGGGGGGGCAGCGGCGGTGGTGGTTGGACTAGGGAGGACCCCAGGACAGGCAGGGAAAGAGAAGCGGGTGGCGGCGGCGGTCTCTGGCCCCGCAAAAGCTGCTGCAGTTCATTGATTTAAAGCGCCCACTTTAAATCATTGATCTGCAGCGGCTTCTGCAGTGCCGGGAGGGGGGGGGGGGGGCGGGGGGTAAATAGTCGATAACTTATACCGGAATATCGGTATAAGTTATCGGCTATCGCCTCAATGTTCACAGATTATCGGTATCGGCCCTAAAAAATCAATATCGGTTGATCCCTAATATATATATATATATATATATATGTATATATATATAGAGAGAGATAGATAGATACATATATAGTGCCTCCATCCACCCATTAAGTCCCCCTCAGCATGCCTTATATATATATATATATATATATATATATATATATATATATATCGAAAGAAGAAATTATCCTTGCAGCACACCCATAAAGTGCAAAACAGATTAGGTTTTATTGACCCTTGTGGACGATACAACGTTTCAGCAGCATCACGCTGCCATTCTCAAGCATACAGTCATGGCCGTAAATGTTGCCCCCCTCCGCACACACAGACACACAATGCAACTTCTCTCCTTTTTATCTGTTTTCATGTGTGATTTTTATGTTGCCCACACCTGTTACTTGCCCCAGGTGAGTTTAAAGGAGCATCACATGCTTGAAACAATCGTATTTTTCCACAATTTTAAAAAGGGTGCCAATAATTTTGTCCAGACCATTTTTGGAGTTTGGTGTGCCATTATGTCCAATTTGCTTTTTTTCCTCCCTTTTTTGGTTTAGTTCCAATACACACAAAGGGAATAACATGTGTATAGCAAAATATATATATACAGCCCCCCCAGCAAAATACTCACAAAATTCCCCTCAGCATGCCTTTTATATATATATATATATATATATATATATATATATATATATATATAGTGCCCCCATCCACCCAATAAAGGGGTATTCCAGGCAAAAACTTTTTTTTTTTATATATCAACTGGCTCCGGAAAGTTAAACAGATTTGTAAATTACTTCTATTAAAAAATCTTAATCCTTTCAATAGTTATTAGCTTCTGAAGTTTTCTGTCTAACTGCTCAATGAGGATGTCACGTCCCGGGAGCTGTGCATGATGGGAGAATATCCCCATAGGAGCTGCACAGCTCCCGGGACGTGAGTCATTAGAAAGCAGTTAGACAGAAAACAGCAACTCAACTTCAAAAGCTAATAACTGTTGGAAGGATTAAGATTTTTTAATAGAAGTAATTTACAAATCTGTTTAACTTTCCGGAACCAGTTGATATATAAAAAAAAGTTTTGGCCTGGAATACCCCTTTAACCCCTTAAGGACACATGACGTTCTCATACGTCTCCGTTTCCGAGTCCTTAAGGACACATGACGTGTGAGAACGTCATGCGCTTTCCCGGCCCCCCGAAGCCATCTGGAGCGGAGCCAGTGCCCGATGCCTGCTGAAATCGTTCAGCAGGCATCGCGGCATATCGCCCAGGGGGGTCATGATGACCTCCCATGTCGGCGATGGCCGCAGATCGCTGTACAATTCAGCCCAGCGATCTGCGGGGGATTCCGGGTCAATCGGGTCTCTGACGGCCCCGAACAGCCATAGCCAGCAGGGGAGAGGTGGCGGTTTACCGGCCGACCAATCAGGGCACCTACTGCGGGTGTCACTCCCGCAACCCGCTCCGCCCCTCTTCCGGAGGACGTGAGCAGGTGCGGGACGTGGACCCCGGCAGCTGGGGACCCTGATCCCCGGCGTCCAGGAGCGGCGGCGGCGAGGGACTGACCTGCAGCGTGGATCAGCAGTTGGACGTTAGTGACAGCCTCCTGCTGTTGCTTAGCAACAGCTCCCAGCAGGAAAAAAGGGCATGCTGGTAGCTGTAGTTATGCAACAGCAGGAGGCAGACCACCACAACTCCCAGCATTCCCTTATGGGCATGCTGGGACTTATAGTTTTGCAACAGCTGGAGGAACATTTTTTCTATGGAAAAGTGTACCTTCAGCTGTTGTAGTGGTGCATCTGCTGGTTGCATAACTACAACTCCCAGCATGCCCATTGGCTGTCGGTGACTGCTGAGAGTTGTAGTTTTGCAACAGCTGAAGGCACACTGGTTGTAAAACACAGAGTTTTTTTTTTTTTTACTTAACTCAGTGTTTCACGACCGGTGTGCCTCCAGCTGTTGCAAACTACAACTCCCAGCATGCACCGGACATGCTGGGAGTTGTAGTTTTGCAACAGCTGGAGGCACACTGGTTGTGAAACACTGAGTTAAGTAGCAAACCAGTGTGTCTCCAGCTGTTGCATAGCTACAATCCCCAGCATTCCCAGCCAAAGTAGTATGCCTCCAGCTGTTGCAAAACTACAACTCCCAGCATGGACTGATAGACCGTACATGCTGGGAGTTGTAGTTTTGCAACAGCTGGATGCCCCCCCCCCAATGTGAATGTACAGGGTACACATTCACATGGGTGGAGGTTTACAGTAAGTTTCCGGCTGCAAGTTTTAGCTGCGGCAAATTTTCAGCCACATCTCAAACTGCCAGCGAGAAACTACTGTGAACCCCCGCCCGTGCGACTGTACCCTAAAAACACTACACTACACTAACACAAAATAAAATAAAAAGTAAAAAACACTACATATACACATACCCCTACACAGCCCCCCTCCCCTCCTCAATAAAAATGAAAAACGTCTGGTACGCCACTGTTTCCAAAATGGAGCCTCCAGCTGTTGCAAAACAACTACTCCCAGTATTTCCAGATAGCCACTGACTGTCCAGGCATGCTGGGAGTTTTACAACAGCTGGAGGCACCCTGTTTGGGAATCACTGGCGTAGAATACCCCTATGTCCACCCCTATGAAATCCCTAATTTAGGCCTCAAATGCGCATGGCACTCTCACTTTGGAGCCCTGTCGTATTTCAAGGCAACAGTTTAGGGTCACATATGGGGTATCGCTGTACTCAGGAGAAATTGTGTTACACATTTTGGGGGGTATTTTCTGCTATTACCCTTTTTAAAAATGTAAATTTTTGGGAAAACAAGCATTTTAGGGAATTTTTTTTTTTTTTTTTTTTACATATGCAAAAGTCGTGAAACACCTGTGGGGTATTAAGGTTCACTTTACCCCTTGTTACGTTCCCCAAGGGGTCTAGTTTCCAAAATGGTATGCCATGTGTTTTTTTTTTTTGCTGTTCACCATAGGGGCTTCCTAAATGCGTCATGCCCCCAGAGCAAAATTTGCTTTCAAAAAGCCAAATGTGACTCCTTCTCTTCTGAGACCTGTAGTGCACCAGCAGAGCACTTTTCACCCCCACATGGGGTGTTTTCTGAATCGGGAGAAATTGGGCTTCAAATTTTGGGAGTTATTTTCTGCTATTACCCTTTTTAAAAATGTAAAATTTTGGGGAAACCAAGTATTTTAGGTAAAAATGTTTTTTATTTTTTTTACATATGCAAAAGTCGTGAATCACCTGTGGAGTATTAAGGTTCACTTTACCCCTTGTTATGTTCCCCGATGGATCTAGTTTCCAAAATGGTATGCCATGTGGTTTTTTTTTTTTTTTGCTGTTCTGGCACCATAGGGGCTTCCTAAAGGTGACATGCCCCCCAAAAACCATTTGTCGCTCCTTCCCTTCTGAGCCCTCTACTGCGCCCGCTGAACAATTAACATAGACATATGAGGTATGTGCTTACTCGAGAGAAATTGGGTTACAAATACAAGTAAAAATGTTCTCCTTTTTACCCCTTGCAAAAATTCAAAAATTGGGTCTACAAGAACATGCGAGTGTAAAAAAATGAAGATTTTGAATTTTCTCCTTCACTTTGCTGCTATTCCTGTGAAACACCTAAAGGGTTAAAACACTTACTGAATGTCATTTTGAATACTTTGGAGGGTTTTTATAATGGGGTATTTCTAATATGAAGACCCTTCAAATTCACTTCAAAACTGAACTGGTCACTGAAAAATAGTGAGTTTGAAAATTTTGTGAAAAATTAGAAAATTGCTGCTGAACTTTGAAGCCCTCTGGTGTCTTCCAAAAGTAAAAACTCATGAATTTTATGATGCAAACATAAAGTAGACATATTGTATTTGTGAATAAAAATAAAATTTATTTGGAATATCCATTTTTCTTACAAGCAGAGAGCTTCAAAGTTAGAAAAATGCTAAATTTTTAATTTTTTCATCAAATTTTGGAATTTTTCACCAAGAAAGGATGCAATTTACCACAAAAAAATACCACTATGTTAAAGTAGGATATGTCACCAAAAAACATTCTCGGAATCAGAATGATATGTAAAAGCATTCCAGAGTTATTAATGTTTAAAGTGACAGTGGTCAGATGTTCAAAAAACGCTCTTGTCCTAAGGTGTAAAATGGCTGGGTCCTTAAGGGCTTAAGCTTCCCTCAGCATGCCTTTTATATATCCCCAACCAGGGCCGGCCCTACCATGGGTCCCAGTGGGGCCATTGTCCAAGGTGGCACTTTTCAGGAGCGGCACTTTGCTGACCTAGATTTTTTTCGCCTGGGGAAAAAACATTTGTGCCGCTGTGCTGCTGCTCCCCCCTATACCCCCCCCCCCCCCAATTAAAAAAACTTTTGTAATTTTTTTCACCCCACAGCCACCGTCAGAGGGATACAGCCAGGGGGATACCTCCCCTGTGGCAGCCGCTGCACAGAAACAGCACATGGAGGCCGAGTCCACAGCATCGGGGCCAGGAGCCGCCTGATGAGTGCCGTGGCCCGCTAGTCGAGGGGGGGCAGGTGAGTGCAGCGAGCTGCTGGGAGAAGTGGAAAGGACGGGGAGCTGCGGAGAGGCCCAGAGCACCTGTGCGGGTGGAGGGGAGCACCGAGTATCATTGGGTCAGGCCACCATCACTAGCTAACCCCATGGCTTCCAGAGTAGTGTGCGGTATATTGTGTGGTAATCTGTGCCTTGTTACTAAGTTAGCAGTGGCTGGCATTACCCTCGCTCTGTGCAGTGCCCTGTGTGTAAAGTGAATGTGCAGTTCCAGCAGTATTCCCTTTACTTTTACACCTTCCCCTAACCTTTTGAGGGGGAACATCTGCCGCCTAACCTATTGTGGGGGAACATCTGCCGCCGAACCTATTGTGGGGGAACATCTGCCGCCGAACCTATTGTGGCGAACATCTGCCGCCAAACCTATTGTGGGGGAACATCTGCCACCGAACCTATTGTGGGGGAACATATGCCGCCGGACTGGTCACTCACTGTTCTAAAGCGGCTGCGATGCTGGCACAGCCCGGGCTGCTGAATAGGCCACAATTCAGTGAGCTGCGTTGGGGGCTGCTGGGACTGACGAGGGACACACTGACATTGCGCCAATGAGCTATGCAGGAGGATGTCAGTGACATCACTCGTCAGTGTCGGCAGCTATGCCCGAGAGTTGAGTTGCATCCCTGCCTGCAGCACCAGAGCTACTGAGCCTGCAGAAGACACAGGCCAGGTGAGAACCAGCTAGCAACACATATCAGAGTTTATTGAAATGAAGGGGGGGGGGGTTAATGCAAAGAGGGGGGGGGCATGTTAATTAAAATGGCACAGCACAGAGGGGAACAGAGGTGAGGGTGACTTAAATGGCCCATCGGGGGGGGAGGGGGGGGGCAATGAAATGGCACAGGCTGGTAATTAAAATGGCAGAGGGGGATCAGAGTGGCCACCTCAATTCCCAATCCCCCCTCTGTGCCATTTTAATCCCCCCCCCCACCGATCCATCATTTGCCATTCAAATTCCCAACCCCCCCCTTTGATCCCCCCTATACCACTTCAATCCCCCCTCTGTTCCCTCTGTGTCATTTCAATGAAGTTATTTTTTAAATATAACTGGAGTTTACAAGGGCTGCGTTTTTTTACATTTATTAATTAATTAAATATTTTTTTTGGGGGGCAGCATATCACTCTTGGACCGGCAGCACAATGTCTTGGGCCGACCCTGCCCCCATCACACACCCATAAAGTGCCCCTCAGCATACCTTTGATATATAGTGCACCCCTACCCATAAAGTTGCCCTCAGCATGCCTTTATAGGGCCCCCCATCCATAAAGTGCCCCTCAGCATGCCTTTTATATACAGTGTCCTCCCATTATTAATCTACTAGCTGAGTACCCGGCGTTGCCCTGTTTTTCCTACCTAATCCTTGTGGGGGAGGAAAAGCAACAAAGGAGGAAGTACTTGTCCTCATATCCCATCCTTATATCCCGACCCCAAATCCCCTCCTCATATTCCTACCCCAAATCCCCTCCTCATATTCTGACCTCATATACTGCCCTCATAAACCAACCGTAGGGCGTAGAGGCTTCCACCTTAAGGCCGGGTTCACATCACCGAATTTCCAACCGGAATTTTGCTCAGGAATTTCAGTTGTAAATTCCGATGCATGAAGGTTAAAGGGGTACTCCGGTGGAAAACTTTTTTTTTTTTTTTTAAATGAACCGGTACCAGAAAGTTAAATAGATTTGTACATTACTTCTATTCAAAAATCTTAATCCTTTCAGTACTTTTTAGCAGCTGTTTGCTACAGAGGAAAATCTTTTTTTATTTTATTTCTTTTTTGTGTTGTCCACAGTGCTCTCTGCTGACACCTGATGCCCGTATCAGGAATTGTCCAGAGCAGGAGAAAATCCCCATAGCAAACCTATGCTGCTCTGGACAGTTCCTAAAACGGACAGAGGTGTCAGCAGAGAACACTGTGGACAAGACAAAAAAGAAATTCAAAAAGTAAAGAATTTCCTCTGTAGCATACAGCTGCTAAAAAGTTCTAAAAGGATTAAGATTTTTTATTTGAAGTAATTTACAAATCTGTTAGGCTCCTTTCACACTATGAATTTCTCCGTTTACAAACTTCCGTCACATGTTCCATCACTACAGCTGCAAAACCTGGCCGTTACAAAACCCCTGACGGCCGTGACTAAATTGAATTGCAGCCTATGGGGTTTTGTAGCCCGTTTGCACCCGTATATGCCCGTAATTCATTACGGTCGTTATACAGTGATGGGACATCATGGCGGAAAAATTACTGCATGCGGAGAAATGGGGTTGGGATATGAGGAGGGAATATGGGGTCTGGATATGAGGAAAAAAGCTTCCTTGTTTGTTGCTTTTCCTCCACTACAAGGATTAAGTAGGAAAAACCAGGCAACACCGGTTACTCAGCTAGTTACAAGATGAAGAAAACCCCAACAAAGTCACTAAACTCCCATATACCCATGTGTTTTACTTTAGGAACAAATTCACACTCATGCAAGTTTGTGTAAGTGTATTTTTCTTTAAAAGTTAATAATAAATGGCAACCCAAGCAGAAAGTTATATATACCAAAGCTCCTTAAAATGAAAGTCCAACATGTGCCCAGTTCTCTATTATAACTTATGTCCACATGTATGTATCTGTTAGGATTCGGCAGGTTGGATGTGGATCCTCTGTGTCAGCGAGGCATTGGCGTGGACCGTACCGGTGGACCGGTTCTAAGTTGCTACTGGTATTCACCAGAGCCCGCCGCAAAGCGGGATGGCCTTGCTGCGGCGGCAGCAGCCAGGTCGTATCCACCGGTAACGGCTCAACCTCGCAGACTGCTGAGAGTGGCGTGAGGCAGGAGGACTAGACAGAGGCGAGGTCAGACGTAGCAGAAGGTCAAGGCATGCGGCAAGGTTCGTAGTCAAGGGTAACGGCAGAAGGTCTGGTAACACTGGTAAGGCAATCACAGGAACGCTTTCACTAGGCACAAGGCAACAAGATCCGGCAATGCAGGGAAGGGGAAGTGAGGTAATATAGGCCTGGAGCAGGTGAGCTAAAACACTGATTGGGCCAGGCACCAATTAGCGGTGCACTGGCCCTTTAAATCTTAGAGAGCTGGCGCGCACGCGCCCTAGAGAGCGGAGCCGCGCACGCCAGGACGTGATAGTCGGGGACCGGGACAGGTAAGTAGATTGGGATGCGATCCGCGAGCGGGCGCGTCCCGCTATGCGAATCGCATCCCCGCCGGCAGTGTCAGTGCAGCGCTCTCGGTCAGCGGGTCTGACTGTGGCGCTGCTGAGAGGAAAACGCCGCGAGCGCTCCGGGGAGGAGCAGGGACCCGGAGCGCTCGGCGTAACAGTACCCCCCGCTAAGGTCTCCCCCTCTTTTTGTCAGCTTGTCCCTTTATACGAGACGAGGCCATTGGGAGCGACTCTTGAGTTTCCTTCCGGATGATAGAGAAATGCTGGGTAACTTCATCAACGGCAGACGATCCAGAAGAAGTGGGAATGGGGAGGGGGGCAGAGGGTGAAGCTTGCCACGGGGCAGAGTGTTACCAGGAAGGGGGCTATGAGGAGGCAAAATCTCAGCTTGCTTTTTGCCGAAAATATCCTGGTAAGCCTTGGGAGGGTCCGGTAAAGGTGGAGCCTCAGGGGTATGACAAGTGGGAGCAGATGTGAGGCATCGTTTGTGACAAGAAGGACCCCAATTTTTGATCTCCCCGGTGGTCCAGTCAAGGGTAGGAGTATGACGTTGGAGCCATGGCAGACCGAGGAGGACTTCAGAAGTGCAGTTGGGCAGAACAAAAAATTCAATTTTTTCGTGATGCAGTCCAATGCTCATAAGCAGGGGTTCTGTGCGGTAACGCACAGTGCAGTCCAATTTTACTCCGTTGACAGAAGAAATGTAGAGCGGCTTAATGAGACGGGTTACTGGGATGCTGAACCTATTAACAAAAGAAGCCAAAATAAAATTTCCTGCAGAACCAGAGTCCAAGAAGGCCACAGCTGAGAAGGAGGAGTTAGCAGAAGGAGAAATCCGCACGGGCATAGTGAGACGTGGAGAAGCAGACTTCACACCAAGAGACGCCACTCCCACGTGAGCTGGGTGCGTGCGTTTCCCAGACGCGGAGGACGAATAGGGCAGTCCACTAGGAAATGTACGGTACTAGCGCAGTACAGACATAAATTTTTATCTCTACGACGAGACCTCTCTTCATGGGTCAGGCGAGACCGATCCACTTGCATAGCCTCCTCGACGGGAGGCACAGGGGTAGATTGCAAAGGATTCCGGGAGAGAGGTGCCCAGAGATCAAGGTCCTTTTCCTGGCGGAGCTACTGGTGTCTTTGAGAAAAACGCATGTCGATGCGGGTGGCCAAATGGATAAGTTCAGACAGGTTAGCAGGAATTTCTCGTGCGGCCAGTACATCTTTGATGTTGCTGGATAAGCCTTTCTTGAAGGTCGCGCAGAGGGCCTCGTTGTTCCAGGCTATCTCAGAGGCGAGGGTACGAAACTGGATGGCGTATTCGCCTACAGAAGAACTTCCTTGGACTAGGTTCAGCAAAGCAGATTCGGCAGAGGAGGCCCAGGCTGGCTCCTCGAAGACACTACGGACTTCAGCGAAGAAGGACTGGACAGTGGCAGGATCATTGCGGTCCCAGAGCGGTGTGGCCCATGACAAGGCCTTTCCAGACAGAAGACTCACTACGAAAGCCACCTTAGACCGTTCTGTGGGAAATTGGTCCGACAACATCTCCAAGTGTAGGGAACATTGAGACAGGAAACCACGGCAGAGTTTAGAGTCCCCATCAAATTTGTCCGGCAGAGACAAGCGGAGGCTAGGAGTGGCCACTCGCTGTGGAGGAGGTGCAGGAGCTGGCGGAGGAGATGATTGCTGCTGAAGAGGCAGAAGCTGCTGTAGCATGGCGGACAACTGTGACAGCTGTTGTCCTTGTTGGGCGACCACGGTGGCGAGGTCAGCGAGACTTGGCAGTGGCACCTCAGCGGGATCCATGGCCGGATCTACTGTTAGGATTCGTCAGGCTGGATGTGGATCCTCTGTGTCAGCGGGGGATTGGCGTGGACCGTACCGGTGGACCGGTCCTAAGTTGCTACTGGTATTCACCAGAGCCCGCCGCAAAGCGGGATGGTCTTGCTGCGGTGGTAGCAACCAGGTCGTATCCACCGGTAACGGCTCAACCTCGCAGACTGCTGAGAGTGGTGTGGGACAGGAGGACTAGACAGAGGCGAGGTCAGACGTAGCAGAAGGTCAAGGCAGGCGGCAAGGTTCGTAGTCAAGGGTAATGGCAGAAGGTCTGGTAACACTGGTAAGGCAATCACAGGAACGCTTTCACTAGGCACAAGGCAACAAGATCCGGCAATGCAGGGAAGGGGAAGGGAGGTAATATAGGCCTGGAGCAGGTGAGCTAAAACACTGATTGGGGCAGGCACCAATTAGCGGTGCACTGGCCCTTTAAATCTTAGAGAGCTGGCGTGCGCGCCCTCTAGAGAGCGAAGCTGCGCGCGCCAGGATGTGACAGCCAGGGACCGGGACAGGTAAGTAGATTGGGATGCGATCCGCGAGCGGGCGCGTCCCGCTATGCGAATCGCATCCCCGCCGGCAGTGTCAGTGCAGCGCTCCCGGTCAGCGGGTCTGACCGGGGCGCTGCAGAGAGGAAAACGCCGCGAGCGCTCCGGGGAGGAGCAGGGATCCGGAGCACTCGGCGTAACAGTATCTTTATAAAAGTACCAGAACTGAACAGATCAAAAACCTGACTTTAAACTGGAAATTAAAAAAAATTGTACTAACATACACGGATTACACACGCTGGAAAGAAAGCACACCTATAAACCCTATATACACTTCTCCTCTCCACCATGATATTCCGGAAATTCCAAAGTGTCAATGGGAGTGCGGAATCCTATAGAAGTGTATTGGGCTTTCATTTGAGTCGGAATTCCACTGTGTGAATAGACCCTTAGTGTGGTGGCGTGAGGTCAATGAAACATGCGTAGCTGGAAATCTCTCTTGTAGCCCAATGTAATACAAGTGCCATCTGATGGTTTTGTACATAAGGTTCAATTCCCTAGGATATGTGATACCCAGTTTCCCTTGCAGGACAAAATGGATCACTGTGCACCATTTTTCTAATCTGAAAACCTGTCCATGCAGAAGTTCTTCGTGCACCTCTTTCTGGCATTCCAGTTCCTCCTTTGGCTCCCAACCAATGGGACATGAAAAGTTTAACAGAGTTTATTCTAAGCCTACGCTCATAGCAATCTGCCAGAGTGATAAACTTTAAAGATCTGATCATTTACAGATCGTTTACAGGGACACCTTCTAATTTCCTTAAGCTTTTGGCTCGTCCTTTGTAGTTTTGCGATCTCAGTCTGAGAAAGAGGTTGTGCCTTAAAGGAGTAGTCCAGTGGTGAACAACTTATCCCCTATCCTAAGCATAGGGGATAAGTTGCAGATCGCGGGTGGTCCGACCGCTGGGGCCCCCCCGCGATCTCCTGTACGAGGCCCCGACAGCCCGCGGGAAGGGTGCGTGTCGACCTCTGCATGAAGCGGTGGCCGACATGCCCCCTCATTACAACTCTATGGCAGAGCCGGAGCGCTGCCTTCAGCTCTGCCATAGCGATGTATTGAGGGGGCATGTCGGCCACCGCTTCGTGCGGTGGTCGACACCCACTATCTGGCCAGAGAGCCTGGCCCCCGTACAGAGAGATCGCAGGGGGCCCCAGCGGTCGGACCCCCCGCAATCTCAAACTTATCCCCTATCCTTAGGATAGGGGATACATTTTTCACCACTGGACTACCCCTTTAAAAACCTGTTATCCACAAATTTGGAGCAATAGCAGACTGACACTGCTTAGGATGAATTCTGTAAGATTAAATGATATTGGTGACAAACAGCATTATGTGGTAATTCTGGGGTGATAAGTCTTGTGATAAATAGTGATAAAATCCAGTCCATATAAATTAAAAAAACAAGATTGGCCAGGTGTGTTTCACTAGAACGGAGCCTGCTATGTGAATATTGCTTTTAATGAATAGAAAAACCTAATTGTGTGAATATGACTGGTGAGTGCAATCTCGTTTTTTTTCTTTCATGTGGATTAAAACACATTATACCTTATTTTTTCTGAAAAATACATTTAATATTTTGAATCATAACGTTCAATTCAAGACTGACTTAATTTAGAACAATATTGCTTGGTCCTGGTGGCTTTATTTATCTTTGGTTTCCTATGGTAAAGCAAACCTCTTGACAATGGCATCGTCTTGGCCACTGTGAGCAAACAGTCTGTTCCCTCCAGTGAAGGAATAGGCTTCTCATAATGTCTGGAAAATGTGCATAAAGAAAGTGTTGCTTTCTTTATATTGTTTACCAGGTACAGATCTTAACCGTATGTAGCAACTGTGACTGACACTGCAGATTTCTGCACCTCAGGTCCATTTAAATGGGCACTGTCATGAAGTAAAAAAAATGATATGTTGTAGTACTTAAGTACTACAACATATCTCTAATATACTTTAATGAAAAAAAAGTGATTTTAAACAAGTTTAAAATCACTTTTAAATTCGGCCACTAGGGGTCGCCCTCCTAGTGGCCGAATGCATTCGGCAGTGACGTCACTACTGAATTTCGACTCATTTAAGCCTGGCAATGAGTCGAAATTCAGGCACTGCGGTGCTCGCTCCCACCTGTCAATCAAACAGGCGAGAGCGAGCACGCTGATAGCTGGGGCTGCGCGCATTGGCCAGCTCCACTGGCCTCGTGCACGGACCCGCCCATTTCAAGTTACCCTGTCCGGAGGCAGCGCTCGCACTCATTGCTAAGCTGATCCTCCGGATGGGCAAGTCTGATCTGAGGTCTTATAATACTTTGGGGGAGCGGAATGTCTTTTTCGGGCGGTCGGAGGGAGGGGGTGTTGCACGGCGGGGTCTGGGGGTGATGGAGTTTGGGGGTGCGGAATGTCTTTTTCGGGCGGGCGGAGGGAGAAGGGTGAGGGGTGTTGCGCGGCGGGGCCTGGGGAAGCGGGATGTGTGGCAGCTGCGGCTGAGACTGTTTTCACCACAGGGTGCCTACAGTTGTTTCCCCACTACAACTCCCAGCATGCCCTGACAGCCAATAGATGTCAGGGCAGGCTGGGAGTTGTAGTGGTGAAACAGCTGGAGGCACCCTGTATAGTCACACCTGCTGGGGAAGTCTGCCTGGTAGTGAGCACACTACCAGGCAGAAAAAAAAGCATTTTTAATATAGTAAAAAAAAATGTAAATGCAAGGAGGCGGTTAGGGATAGATGGGCAATAGGCAGGGACAGAAAAAAAAAGGGATGGTGGGAGCTACCCTTTAAGTGAATAGAATTGAGCTGTAGGCACTGTCACTATAAGATGTACAGAGCTGTGTCTGGTACACAGTGATATGTCCTCATAAGCTGATTGATAGAGGGGCCAAACTCCATTGACATGATATTCATAAACTATGCTAAGAATATATGACATTGATTTTATAGTACTGGAGAACTTCTTTAGAGTACGTTCACACATACAGGATTTTTTGCTGCATATTTTATACGGCTAATTTTGCTACCCATTGAAGTTAGTAAAATCAGCAGGAGAAAATATGCAGCAGATCCCGTAAGTGTGAATGTACCCTCAAAAAAGTTGTCCAGGATTAAAAACATTTCACTATTTTTCTGGGGATGTGGTAAAAATGAAAAATAATTAATACTTAACTAGCTGCAGCTTCTGTTCCACCATTTCCACCATTCTTCACTCCCTCTTCCTGGTTCCGAGACAAGTCGTCTCAGCTGGACCTGCCTGGATATGTTGCATTGGATAACTATTTGTTACTAGTTGATGTTCTGCAAGGGCATAAAACCGGGTCAAGTTAAACACTGTATAGTCTTGCACATAGTGATTCCATTGTCAACAGGAATTCTAGCACTAAATGATATCAGTTAAAAGGCATCATGTTTTAAGCAGAATATACACAGCAGACAAAGCTACTGTCAGGTCATGCAGCCTGCTTTATTTCACACTAGCAGAGTACCCGGCATTGCCCACTCTCCCTACCTGAACCTTGTGGGAAAGGAAAAGCAACAATGATGCTTTTGTCCTTATATCCCAACCTCATATCTTGTCTTTACATCCAGACTATATATCTCGTCCTCATATACAGTACCTTCCTCATTTGTGGTCGTGGCTCAAAGAGCCGTAATTGAATAACCTGTGGAGGAAACATAATTAGAATGACTTACCGACCTGAACCTTGAATCCCCTGGAACCTGGAACATAACAAGAAGTAAGAAAACAGCGGTTGAGGTGTGCCCAAAGTCCCGCTACCGTGGGTACGCCTATAGAGGGCATACCCTGATGTGAGATCATGGATTTATGATAGTGTGTGTCTCGAAATAAAGGACAAAAGGGAGGGTAGGGTGGGTGTCACCAACGATACACACGCCCCTACCTGTGGGAGAGGTGTGGTTTTATACCCCACGCCACTCCCACAAATGCAGCCAATTAGGCTTTCAACTTGTGGTCGTGGCTCGAAGAGCCATAAATGAATAACCTGAGGAGGAAACATAATTAGAATGACTTACCGGCCTGAACCTTGAATCCCCTGGAACCTGGAACATAACAAGAAGTAAGAAAACAGTGGTTGAGGTGTGCCCAAAGTACCGCGACCATGGGTACGCCTATAGAGGGCAAAGAGTCAGAAATAGGGTGCAACTTGATATTATTTGGGGTTACAGAGCCAATATCTTAAACACATTTGCCATTTCCATTGAAGGGTCCGGCACATAACGGTCAAAGCAAGCAGAATTCCAACGACCCAGCTTCTTGATCACATGAGCTGGAACGTTGTGTCTAGAAGCAGCCGAGGCCGCGCCAATTCTGAATGAGTGACCTGTGATGCCTGCGGAGTCTCTACCCAACATGGTGATGAGTGACCGGACGTGTTTGATGAATTGTGATGACGTTAAAGCCTGGCCACCAACCGGTAGAAGAGGACTGTCCGCCGCTCGCCCCGACAACATGGACAGTAGGACCGATAGGGTAGCTACCGGGCACCAACGATGTGACGTGGGAAAATAGTGGACAGACGCTCCCCACCTGCAGGTTTTGGTGGCTAAGAGAGTGAGAGTGAAACCTGGGCCATTGGGTGACAATTGGCCCAGGGTCAATTGAAAGCAATTGAAAGCCATAGAAAGCAAGGTGAATGGCCGCTTTGATGAGCGTGCTTAGATGATAACCGAACGGGTGAGTGTCTAAAAGGGTGCACATGGCCCTGAAGAGGTCCCCGGTGACAGGTGCAGGAGAAGGTGACCTATGAAGTGACAGGAGTGACACACCTCTGAGAGCTGCCTTGATGGGATGTGCGGAAAGCAGTGACGGTGCGTTAGGGTGCAACAAAGACCTTTGGTGCTGAAGACCCGTGCAGCTTGATGGTGTTATGGGACAAGTGTAAGGAGGAGTGGCAAAAACCAACAAACGCTAGGGAAGAATGCACCGAGATTGTGGCAGGCAGACCTAAGTTGTGCATGAAGGCAGTGAAAGACGCCAGAGCAGAATCGTAAGCCCGAATCGTGCTGGGTGCTAGAGAGCCTCTAATTAACGCATTAGCTACTGATGTGTAAGTGGCTAGGCCGTCAGTTGCTGGAGCGGGGGGACCGTGGCTCCGGTTCGATCTGCTCCTGGTAGAACCCGAAAGAACAGGCTTAGATTAGTGCGAGACAATGCGTCAGCTGCAACATTTAGTCTACCCTCAATGTGTTCAATGGAGAAGTGAAAGTTGTGCTCGAGTGATAGTAACACTAACTTCCTGACGAAGCGCATGATGTGAGGAGACTTAGAGCGCCCTTTGTTCAGAATATCGACTGTGGCCGTGTTGTCTCATATGAAGCGAACAGTCGTGTTACACCAAGAATGCCCCCATACTGCAGCGGCCGCTACGATGGGATATATTTCAAACAGCGCTGAGGTTTCTTTAAAACCAGGGATGTTACCGATCTCTGGAGGCCAAGGGCCTGCCAGCCACCGATTGTCATGTGTGGCTGCCAACCCGAGTGCTGAGACATCGGACAGCACTGTAAGGGAAAGTTCTGATGCTGCAGGAGTGAAGAAAGAAACCCCGTTCCAATTATCTAAAAACTGGTCCCACATAAGTAAATCTGCCATAGCTTCATTGTTGATATGAACAGTCTGCCTCTGGCCAGAGACGGGAGAAGGTCCAGGAGCCTGGAAATGAATGCTCTCCTCTGAGGTATGATCCTCATGGCGAAAGCCATCATTCCCAGGAGGCTTTGTAGCTCGACCCTGGACACCGTGCGACACCTGGAGAGGCTGTGGAGTCGCTCCCGGACTCCGACCAATTTGTCCTGAGGAAGTCTTGCCTGCATATTCACGGTATCCAGGATGATACCCAAAAAACAAGCTGGGTGGTAGGACCCTCTGTTTTATGTGGTGCGACAGGGACCCCAATCTCTTTAAAAATAGCCAACAGTGAGGAAAGGTTGCTAGGAGTATGTTTGGGGTTTTCAAGTAGCAAGAAATCATCCAAGTAATGTATCGTGTGTTGGCAGTTAGTGACGTTTTGGAGTGCCCAGTGTGGCCAACTGATCGAAGAGCCACGGGCTACTCTTCGCGCCAAAAGTAAGTTTGGTGGCAAAATAGTACTTGTTTAGCCATTTAACGCCATGCCACTGCCAGAGGTCTGATCTAATAGGGAATAACTTAAAAGCATCAGTTATGTCCGCTTTTGACAACCAGGTGTTCCTCCCTAACTGCAGAATGATTTGTATAGCCTGGTCAATGGAAGAATACTTCATTGAGAATTCATCTGACGGAATTAGAGCATTAATGCCAGGTATGATGGACGAATAAGGAGCAGAGAGATCGTAAATTAGTCTCTTTTTATTAGAGAACTTCCCGGTAGCGAGCCCCAGCTGACTCTCCAAGAGCAGAAAGGGGTCGTATCAAAAGGACCGATCATGAAGCCTTTTTCCAGCTCTGACTTGATCAGACTGGACACCGCCTCTGTGTCAGCAAGGGCTGACACCAAATTGTGACACTCATAAGTACACTGGGGGAGGGCGACCAAACCCGTGTGGAAGCCGTCACAGAACCCAGCCACCAACCAACTGATCCAGTTGGGATCAGGGTGACAGGCGAGGACCCCGGCCAGGACCTGGACCACGCCTAGTCACGCCTGAGAGCCCTTCTGGGAGCAGATTGAGCTGGGGTGAGCTCTGTAACAGGTAAAGCATATGTGCAGGAGTCTACAGTTACTGTATTGACAGGAGGAGAGATTAAAATTGTTGCAGATCGGGGATTTGCCCAGAAACCTCACCGGCCTGCCCAGCCTGTCTAGAGCAGCTGTGTTCCTCTGAGATGAAGAGGCGTGGGGGCTGGGCCCCTGCTGGAGCTAGGCTCCCCTTGGTCGCTGCTCCGAGGACACCAGTTGGCTGAGTGGGAGGTGAGCCCGCACACAGCACAGGAGGGAGCTTTCATGCCTGCGAAATGATCGCAATAGAGCTCCGTATCTACGACCCCCCCAATTGGTCACATAGTTGAACTCGGCGTAAGCTGCCGCTGCTCTGGCCGAGAAGGACTTATGGTACTCATAAAACGTAGTTCCCCCGTATTTATGAGCCATCTGGATTACTCTGTGGAGATACAGATCTAACTCGACCCTGCGGCTAGGGCTGACTGAGCAGATAACGTCCCTGAAGAGGCCAAAAGCAAGTACAAATTCGGTGACATTCAAGGACCTGTTGAGCCTGGCGTCCTTGCTTTTAAATGTTACAGCCAGCTCACCACAGGCGACAGTCTTGGTGTCCTTGATATCTGTCGTGGCGATCAGGAGAGAAGCAAGGTTGACATCCTTGCCCTCAAGGATCTCTTTCTTAATGGGCGCTGGGATAAGGTGCGCCAGGGTGATGTTGGGTGGGGGTTGTGGCGTACCTATAGGCGTAGCCTGTGAGGGAGAAGCCGTGGGAGCTACCGTGGTTGGAGCAGACTCGCCACTCTTAGAAGTGTCCATGAGGTCCAGTCTGGCCTGGAAGCCAGCGACTGACGCTAGGACGTCTGCCATCATAGTATGGAGCTGGGACAGCGAGGCGCTTGATGCCTGAGCCTGAACAGCTTCCTGACTGCCCCTGGGGGCTTGGTCGGCATTGAGCAGGTTAAACAGTTCACCCTTCCTGGCTGAGGCTGGGAAGGGGATGCCCCTACTCCTTAACTCCTCCATTAACCTGGGGATGGTCCACACCCGGTATGACAGCATGCTGCCTCGGTCCGAAGCCCTGGCAGGGGTCTCCGGAACGGAGAGGGCATCCTCAATATCCGAGCGATGGGACATACCTCTAGCCGAACCTGTCTGGGCCATTGAAGGGTGCCGGTGGGAAACAAAATGACTTAATGACTGAATGTCGAGAGCCTTGACGGCACGACCCGATTTCAGCTGTGAATATTATATGAGACAATTAGCATGGTGTATGGAGTAACAACTAGAGGGTGTGAGTGGCGAGGAGAGTAATAATTGTAGTGACTATGTGTATGCCGTTGCGCTGAAGAAGAGTCAGAAATGGCACACGCAGAGGACCCCCGCTGAAGACGTGTCAGACAAAAAGGTGATCCTCCGCCTAGTTTAACATCATATTGCGCTGAATGAGTCAGGTACAACATGTGCGCTATGCCCCGACTGAAGCAGAGTCAGACCGGGAGCCGAGTGGCGAGTGTGTGAGGACGCACGTGCCTCTGAAGGCGTGTCAGTAGCAGCGTCCTGAGTAGTATCAGGGTGTACACCCGTGGGTGTGTGACCGTATGATACAGAAAATGTGAAAGTATGACATAGGTGTTTTTTTTTTTTTTCATATGCATGTACCTCAAGCTGAAAGCTGAAAGGGAGTCACTTGAAGGGAAACTCAAAGCACCGAAAACCAACTAGACAATCTGAAACAAAACATGGAATAACATTGAACTGCCGCATCGGCTGGCCTGACAGATGAGTTTAATTAATTGGGAGCATAGCGGACAGTGTAGACATAGGTGGCGACCTTGAGACAGTGTGCCAAATAAAGTGGCACGATGTTTGATACATGAACCAGCCCCACCAATATATTGCAGCTGCTGCAGAACCTCACAAGACATATGTCTGAGACTGCCTGTGGAATAAATTTTTGAGCCATGTCAGACGCTGTCTTAGGCCTCCCCTGACCAGGAAGCGACAGGTGACTGGCACGTTAGCCCAGAGCGTCCTCAACATTTACCATATATGGCAAACGTCACGGACGCCATAAGCAGGCCCCCTGGACAATTTTTATGCATTAGAAACAACAAAAAGGTGATGGGGGGGGGTTAGTGTGGGCAGTCAGGCCAAGATGGGGTGTTTTTAACCATGAGGCATCTCTGAGGCTGCTGTGAGCCCCAGAGATGCGGTCCCGGCGAAACCGCGTGGTGCGGCAGCTGCCCCGGGACCCCCCCCCCCTGCTGAGCTGCACCGCCCCCCCCCCCCGCCCTGAGGCGAGAGGCGGCGGGAGGTGCGAGGAGGAGACGGAGCCCCGAGCCCGGCAGGAGCGGCGTTCTCCCACCTGGGCAGAGTCAGGCCACCGATGAGGTAAGGGACTGGCTGTGGATGTCAGCCTCCCCCCAGGGATGGAGTTGCGTCGCGGGGGACCCGGGGGGGGCGCCTCCCCCCGCTCGGCTGTGCGCTCGTGGAGCGGCGCCGCCGGGGGACAGGGGAGCCCCGGGCCCCACGCAGCAAGGAACCTCCCCCCCTGGGCAGACTGTTTTGAGCGGGGAAGTGAAACTGTGGGCCGAGGCAGCATCGGGGGTGGGTCATCGGGGGTGGGACCCGGAACCTCCCCCCCCCCGGCCGAACGCATGTCAAGCAGCGGGGCCAGCGGGTGGGGACGAGCACCGGGCCCGGCCGGAGCGGGGCCCCCCCCCCCGGGCTGACCTGAGGGATAGCCGTTTCTGGGGACGGATGGGGTGGCACAGCAGGGGCCGAGGCCGTCACTTACCTGGAAGGGACACAAAGGGACTGGAACCAGACCACCACGACTCTAACTCCGGGAAACGCGCGACCTAATACGGTAGACTGTAAACAAAACTACCGCCAATGATACACACGCCCCTACCTGTGGGAGAGGTGTGGTTTTATACCCCACGCCCCTCCCACAAATGCAGCCAATTAGGCTTTCAACATATCGTCCTTATATCACAGTCTTAAATTCTGACCTCATATCTCGCCTTCATATCCAGACCTTATATCCCATTCCCATATCTTGTCTTCATATTCAGACCTTATATCCTGTCCTCATTTTCCATCCTCTTATCCGTCCTTATTTCCTGCCCTTATATCCCACCCTTGTATACCTTCCCCATATACCGTCCTCATATTCCATCATCATTTCCCATCCCTCACAATAATTATTTTCTGCACCTGCCTGAAGGACAGTCGGGAGGATGTTTTAAAGTGCTGGGTGAGCTTTACTGTGCTCCCCATGCAAACTTAGATTTCAGCGACTTGAACTAAACCTTTCTAGGAAAACAAACATTTTAGCCACAAGATTAGTTTAGCAGTGGGTCTGAACAGCATTCTTGGATGGATCACAAATTTTCTTTAAAAAAAAGTGCATGCACAAAAAAATATAGAACATCACTCCAAACAGTAACTCTTACCATAAACAGCCTCTGGTCCCACGATTAGGCCAGGCTCTAATGCTGTAGCTGCTGCAAGCAATGAGGATGAAGCCACATACACCACATACTGTGCACAAGCAGTGGACTTTTTTGCTCCAGGAGACATCTTTAAATTTAAAGTAATTGTACTTTTACTTTAAACGTTACTGTTAGGGATGAGCGAATCGAATCTGACGAATCCGAATTCGTTACGAATTTCAAGAAAAATTTGCTTTGCAGCGAATGTGAATATCGCCAAGATTCTATCGCACCAATCGCTTCTTTAAACTCCATTTAGTGCAATCCAGGCTCCAGGGCATCTAAGATGGTGGCTCCACATATCAGGACATGGGGCAAGGAACTCTGGGAAGGCGGGAACAAGGGTAGGCGGGATGACCCTGAATCACATGCAGAATGCAGCCTATCAGCAGCCAGCCCCCCCCCCGTGATGTCACAGTCCTATATAATCGGCAGCCATCTTGCGGCCAGTCACTTCAGCATTCTATTACAGAGAGAGAGAGGGACAGAGGGCAGTGTGTGTTGCACAGAAAAGTATTTTTACAGCAGCGATTCACCTCAAACACAAATCCAGCCTAGAAGCACTGATTGGGAAGGGAAAAAGATTGAGAGGGAAAGTGCAATTGTGGGTGTATTACAGCAGTGATTCACCTCAAGCCCAAATCCAGCCTAGAAGCACTGATAGGGAAGGACAGAGATTGAGAGAGAAAGGGCAATTTTGGGTGTAGTACACAATGACTGTGTGCTGCAGCACTGGTGTGTACAACAACTGAAAAGCTAAAAGTAGCCAGCCAGTTAGGGTGAGCAGGGCACTAAAAGCCATAATCACCTGCTATTAGTGCCTAATACTGGTTGAATAGCAGAGCGTATTGTCCTCTATTAAGTGTAACCTGTGCGTACATAGGTGGCGTACCATTTTGTTCCTGTTAAAGTCTTAAGGGCCTAGTTACTGTGAAAGGCCAGGCAAAAGTACACACCTGCTGCTGTTGTAGACAAATACTGTTTTAAAGGGGTACTCCGGTGAAAACCTTTTTTCTTTTAAATCAACTGGTGGCAGAAAGTTAAACATATTTGTAAATTACTTCTATTAAAAAATCTTAATCCTTCCAGTACTTATTAGCTGCTGAATGCTACAGAGGAAATTCCTTTCTTTTTGGAACACTGATGACATCACGAACACAGTGCTCTCTGCTGACATCTCTGTCCATTTTAGCAACCATGCATAGCAGATGTATGCTAAGGGCAGCATGGTGGCTCAGTGGTTAGCACTGCTGCCTTGCAGTGCTGGGGACTTGGGTTCAAACAATAAATAAAGCGTTATTATTATTATAATAACGTCAGCAGAGAGAACTGTGCTCTTGATGTCATCAGAGAGCATTTCAAATAGAAAAGAAATTCCACTGTAATATTCAGCAGCTAATAAGTACAGGAAGGATTAAGATTTTTTTAATAGAAGTAATTTACAAATATGTTTAACTTTCTGCCCCCAGTTGATTTAAAAGAAAAAAGGTTTTCACCGGAGTACCCATTTAAGTGTACTGGAGTACATTGTACTCCCCTCATAAGTGCATACCAAGTATGTACATCTAAGTGGTGTACCATTTTGTTCCTGTTAAAGTCTTAACCCCTTAAGCACTCAGCCCATTTGGGCCTTAAGGACTCAGACAATTTTATTTTTACGGTTTCGTTTTTTCCTCCCTGCCTTCTAAAAACCAAAAAAATACTATTTGTGTGGGGAAATTGATATGAAAACAGTAATTTTGCTAAATTTGGAAGGTTTCGTTTTCATGCTGTACACTTTATGGTAAAATAGACATATTTTCTTTATTCTAGGGGTCAATTCGATTAAAATGATGCCCATTATTACAATATTTTCTATTATACCGCTTTAAAAAAAATGTAACCAAATTAGTGCGCTTAAAATCCCTTTATGTTGCTGAGCTATAACTTTTTCATTTTTCTGTATAAGCGGCAATATGAGGGCTCATTTGCATATATAAAACTTTTAATACATTTTTTATAAATTTTTTGGGAATACAATGTTATAAAAATAGCTGCAATTTTGAATTTTTTTCTTTTACGTTCACGCCGTTCATCGTATGGGATAATTAGATCTGTATTGATCACGACATCTGAGGGGTTAATGGCGGACATCCGCGCGATCGCGGATGTCGGTCATTACCGGAGGGTCCCTGGCTGTTATCAGCAGCCGAAACCTGCCGCGCATGACCCGAGCATCACTTCGATTCTCGTGGTTATGTACAGGACATAAATGTACGTCCTGGTGTGTTAAGTACCACCTCACCAGGACATACATTTACGTCCTGCGTCGTTAAGGGCCTAGTTACTGTGAAAGGCCAGGTAAAATTACACACCTTCTGGTGTTGTAGACAAATACTGTTTAAGCATACTGGAGCGCATTGTACTCCCCTCATAAGTGCATACCACGTACGTACATCTTAGTGGTGTACCATTTTGTTCCTATTAAAGTCTTAAGGGCTTAGTTACTGTGAAAGGCCAGCCAAAAGTACACACCTAAAAGATAAGAAATATTGTGTCAGGATTCAAACCCGTGACCTGCCACATCCCAGGCGGTAGCCCTGCTTACTAGGCTACCGTCTTCTCTGGACATTCCTCCCTGAAACCTATTATGTAACCTCAGTCTTGCCAAGCCTTGCTCATCACCCTTGATTCCCCACACCTGGTACTTCCCTATATAAGTCCAGCCCCTTGCACTCTAGCTTGCTGATTATTGAGCTCCTGAGCCTTGATCAAGCTTCTCCTCATCTGCTGCTCTTGCTACTACTGAAGTCCACTGCTGACCAGGAATTGCCTACCGACTACTCTTCTGCTTTGTCCCTACTTGCTGAACTGCTACCACCGTTGCCATCTGGATTGTCTGACGACGCTTACTGCCGCCTGCCCTGACCCACCGCCTGCCTACCGACTACGCCTCTGCCAGACTTCCTGCACTTACTACCTGCCTGTGGTCCTTGCCACTGGGCTCCACTCCTACCTCCAGCCAGCGGACCTCTGACTCAGGTGAGCCTGTGGGATTGTTACAGAATAATCAGCCACACTATGGAGTCCGCAATGGCCACTCTGCGTAAGCAGGTCTCCGAACTTCAAGAATTTGGCACTACATATCAGGAGAAATTTGCCCAGCTCCAAGGCGTAGTTCAAAGCCAACAGAGGGAGATTATTGAACTACAGAGGCAACTCCTGGACGTCCGCAGACACCCGCATGCCACTCCCATCAAGATTCAGTGGCGACAGACGCCAGTATTGGGGGTTTCTAAACCAATGCCGCATCTATTTTCAAATGTACCCGGCCCCCTTCACCACCGAGAAAAAGAAGGTGCTATTCGTGGTCAATCTCCTGACGGATGAAGCATTAGCATGGGCATCACCATACGTAGAGACTAACAGTCAGCTCCTGGACAACCTTAACAACTTCATCACCGCCATGAGCCAAGTCTTCGATGACCCAAACCGCTGTACGACAGCCGAGGCGCGACTATATGGTCTGCGGCAAGGGAGACGCTCCGTCGCCGAATACACCGCCGAGTTTCGCCATTGGGTCACGGACACCACCTGGAAGCCAGCAGCAAAGAGAAGCCAATTCCAAGGAGGCCTGTCCGAATTAATAAACGACAAACTCGCCAGAGTTGAGGCCCCGGACGATCTGGATGATTTCATTCAGTTATGCATCTGGATAGATCAAAGACTCTCCGAGAGGAAAAAAGAGAGACTCTGGTCCTCGGACCACAGACCCACTTACTCCTTCTCTTCCACTGCCCAGCGCGACCCCCAGTCAGTAACTGAACCTATGCAGGTCGACGCTCTACGTAGGTCTCTATCCACAGCTGAGAAGGAGAGAAGGCTGGCCGAAAACCTCTGCCTCTACTGTGGGGAGCCAGGTCATTTTGCCATCAAATGTCCTCATAAGATCCGAAAGACTATTGCCGTCACGGAGCTAAAGGAGCAACTACAGACTCCAACTCCGCCTGCAGCCCCCGAAAATAACAACACGGCGGCTCATGGATCCCACTTCATCATCCCCATCCTCATCGACATTGAGGGGCGACAACTTCCCTGTTCAGTGATGTTAAACTCCGGGGCGGGAGGCAACTTCATGGATCTAACCTTCGCCCGCGAAAAGAACATTCCACTGACAATCAAGGCAGCCCCCGTTGACCTGGAAACCGTTGACGGATCCCCACTCTCGTCGAGGCCGGCCACTCACGAGACCACCGAACTACAACTCCTCATAGAACCAGATCACTGTGAATAGATCCACTTCTCTCTGATCGCCTCCCCAAAGTTCCCAGTGATCTTTGGCATCCCATGGTTGGCCACCCACAACCCCTCGGTGGACTGGGAAACCCGCTGCATACGATTCCCGTCCTTCCACCCGAAGACACCAACATCTCAAAACTATTGGTCAAGGATCTGCTACCCCCTCAATACCGCGAGTTCCAGGATGTCTGCGAAAAGAAAAACGCAGACAAGCTGCCACCACACCGACCCTATGACTGCCCTATAGAACTGTTGCCCGGGGCCGAAATACCCTTTTGCAGTATCTACTCCCTCTCAGAGCCTGAACTTAAGGCTCTGAAAGAGTACCTGGACGAGGACCTGAGGAAGGGGTTAATCCGGCCCTCCACCTCCCCCGCGGGAGCCCCCTTTTTCTTCGTAGAGAAAATGACCCCTTCCTCGCCCACCCCACAGGGAATATCAGCCTTACGTTTAAGAACGGCCATTGGTTTCATCAGGACCTACAACTATATGTACCAGAAATCGCACGGCTCGAAGTGCTCAAACTCAACCATGACTCCAAGCTGGGCAGCCATTTTGGCACAAAAAAGACCCAGGAGCTTCTCTCCCGCTCCTTCTGGTGGCCAACATACCAGGAGGACATCAAGAGGTACATCTCCTCATGCGTGGTCTGTGCCCGCAATAAGACTCCTCGTTCCTCTCCCCTGGGTCTGTTACAACCCCTCTCTATTCCCTCCCGCCCCTGGGGCTCGATCTCCATGGACTTTGTGGTAGACCTTCCGACTTCAAAAGGGATGAACATCATCCTGGTCGTGGTCGACCGTCTCACCAAGATGGCCCATTTCATCCCCTACAAAGGCATACTCACCGCCAAACAGACGGCCAATCTAATTCTCAGAGAGGTCTTCAGGCTGCATGGGATCCCGGACGAAGTGGTCTCCGACCGAGGCATAAATTTTGCCTCAAAGTTCTGGAAGAACTGCCTGGCACTCGGGGTTAAAGTAAACCTGTCCTCCGCTTTCCACCCTCAGTCAAACGGGCAGACTGAGAGAACTAATCAGACCCTAGATCAGTACCTACGCTGTTTCAGCTCCCACCTGCAGGATGACTGGCTTGACCATCTCCCCACGGCCGAGTTCGCCTACAACAATGCTGAGCACAGCTCAACCAAGCACAGCCCCTTCTTTGCTAACACAGGCTCGCACCCGGTATTCATTCCCCACCTGAACGTCGCCTCCACCCTCCCAGCAGTGGCTGAACGCCTAACAACCCTACAGGAGGCACAAAAGAACATTATAGACAACCTCCAGCTCGCCCAGAGGCGTTTTAAACAGGGAGCAGACAGACGTCGCAAACCCACCCCGGGCTTCCATGTGGGAGACAAGGTGTGGCTGTCCACCAGGAACCTCAGATTGAAGGTCCCCTCCAAAAAGTTGGCCCAAAGATACATGGGTCCGTTCCGGATCACCGCACAAATCAACGAGGTCACATTCCGGATTGACCTTCCGGACTCCATTAGGGTGCACCCTGTCTTACATTGCTCACTCCTCAAGCCATACGTGGAGAACACCTTCACAGGCCGCCACTCGCCCCCTCCACCACCCATGAGGGTACAGGGTGAAGAAGAATACGTGGTCGCAAAGATCTTCGACTCCAGGATCCACCGGGTAAGACTACAATACCTAATTGTCCTGGGAGCCAGAAGAAAATGTCTACGCCTCCAGACTGGTAAAAGAGTTCCACCAACGGCACCCCGGTAAGCCTCTCAAGCTTCTCCTCATCTGCTGCTCTTGCTACTACTGAAGTCCACTGCTAACCAGGAATTGCCTACCGACTACTCTTCTGCTTTGTCCCTACTTACTGAACTGCTACCACCGTTGCCATCTGGATTGTCTGACGACGCTTACTGCCGCCTGCCCTGACCCACCGCCTGCCTACCGGCTACGCCTATGCCAGACTTCCTGAACTTACTACCTGCCTGTGGTCCTTGCCACTGGGCTCCACTCCTACCTCCAGCCAGCGGTCCTCTGACTCAGGTGAGCCTGTAGGATTGTTACATATTGAGGCTCAAGGTCTGTAGATATTTTACACACTTATTTATTAAATGATAATTAATGAATAATACATGTCACACTGATAGTCCTGGGATCACAGGGCCCTTGTGATTCCACAGGTTCAGAGTGATTATAATGATAAAATAATAGATAATAATTAATTAAAAAATATAAATAGCAATAAAATCGGACCACTGTAGATAAATAGATGAATAAATAAATAGATGAAATAAACAGCTTTTACTCAACGTTGATTAATAGTTCTATCAAGGCAGCTAATCACTGTAATTGTCACGATTCGGCTTCCAGGTAGTGGATCCTCTGTGTCAGCGAGGGATTGGCGTGGACCGTGCTAGTGGACCGGTTCTAAGAGGCTACTGGTTTTCACCAGAGCCCGCCGCAAAGCGGGATGGTCTTGCTGCGGCAGTAGCAACCAGGTCGTATCCACTAGCAACGGCTCTACCTCGCTGATTGCTGAGAAGGCGTGGGACAGAAGGACTAGGCAGAGGCAAGGTCAGACGTAGCAGAAGGTCGGGGGCAGGCGGCAAGGTTCGTAGTCAGGATGGGTAGCAGAAGTTCAGGTACACAGGCTTTGGACACACTAAACGCTTTCACTGGCACAAGGCAACAAGATCCGGCAAGGGAGTGCATGGGAGGAGGTCAGATAAAGGCAGGGAGCAGATGGAAGCCAATTAAGCTAATTGGGCCAGGCACCAATCATTGGTGCACTGGCCCTTTAAGTCTGGCCCTTTAAGCCAGCACATGACAGCAGGGGACCGGGACGGGTAAGTGACCTGGGATGCGATTCGCGATCAGGCGCGTCCCGCTGTGCGAATCGCATCCCCAACGGCCATGACAGTGCAGCGCTCCCGGTCAGCGGGACTGACCGGGGCGCTGCAGGGAGAAAGACGCCGTGAGCGCTCCGGGGAGGAGCGGGGACCCGGAGCGCTAGGCGTAACAGTACCCCCCCCCTTAGGTCTCCCCTTCTCTTTGTCCGGTAACTGCCTCCCCTGGGATGAGGACACCGGGAAAGAATGGAGGGTTTCCTCAACGGCAGGCAGTACAGCAGGAGTGGGAATGGGGAGGGAGGGCAGAGGGCGAGGCCTGGCACGGGGCAGTGTGACACCAGGACGGGGGCCATGGGGAGGCACAGAGGCTTGCCTGACGGGACTGGGAGGGGGGGAGAGGCACTTCCTGTGGCAGGCAGAGTCCCAGTTCCTGATCTCCCCGGTGGTCCAATCAATGGTGGGGGAATGAAGCCGGAGCCAAGGCAGACCGAGGAGGACCTCAGAGGTACAGTTGGGGAGAATGAAGAACTCAATCCTCTCAAGGTGGGGTCCAATAGACATGAGGAGGGGCTCTGTGCGGTAACGCACGGTGCAGTCCAATCTGGCTCCGTTGACCGCGGAAATGTAGAGCGGCTTGACGAGACGGGTCACCGGGATGCTGAATTTATTAACAAACGACTCCAAAATAAAATTTCCAGAGGCACCGGAGTCCAAGCAGGCCACGGCTGAGAGGGAGGAGTTGGCTGAAGAAGAAATCCGCACGGGTACCGTGAGACGTGGAGGAGCAGACTTGGAACCAAGAGACGCCACACCCACGTGAGCTGGGTGCGTGCGTGCGTTTCCCAGGCGTGGAGGACGGATAGGGCAATCCACCAAGAAATGCTCGGTACTGGCACAGTAAAGACAGAGATTTTCTTCCCTACGGCGATTCCTCTCTTCCTGGGTCAGGCGAGACTTATCCACTTGCATGGCCTCCTCGGCGGGAGGCCCAGGCGTAGATTGCAACGGATACTGTGGGAGAGGTGCCCAGAGATCTAAGTCTTTTTCCTGGCGGAGCTCTTGGTGTCGCTCAGAAAAACGCATGTCAATGCGGGTAGCTAGATGGATGAGTTCTTGCAGATTGGCAGGAATCTCTCGTGCGGCCAGCACATCCTTGATGCGACTGGATAGGCCTTTTTTAAAGGTCGCGCAGAGAGCCTCGTTATTCCATGATAACTCGGAAGCAAGAGTACGAAATTGGATGGCGTACTCGCCCACTGAAGAATTACCCTGGACCAGGTTCAACAGGGCAGTCTCGGCAGAAGAAGCTCGGGCTGGCTCTTCGAAGACACTCCGGAGTTCAGCGAAGAAGGCCTGGACTGTGGCTGTGGCAGGATCATTGCGGTCCCAGAGCGGTGTGGCCCAAGACAAGGCCTTTCCTGAAAGAAGGCTTACTACGAACGCCACCTTAGACCGTTCTGAAGGAAACAAGTCCGACAACATCTCCATATGCAGGGAACACTGAGACAAAAATCCACGGCAGAGTCTAGAGTCCCCATCAAATTTGTCCGGCAGGGACAAGCGGAGGTTAGGAGCGGCCACTCGCTGCGGAGGAGGTGCAGGAGCTGGCGGAGGAGATGGTTGCTGCTGTAGCAGAGGCAGAAGTTGCTGTAACATGGCGGTCAACTGCAACAGCTGCTGTCCTTGTTGGGCAATCTGCTGCGATTGCTGAGCGACCACCGTGGGAAGATCAGCGAGACTTGGCAGCGGCACCTCAGCGGGATCCATGGCCGGATCTACTGTCACGATTCGGCTTCCAGGTAGTGGATCCTCTGTGTCAGCGAGGGATTGGCGTGGACCGTGCTAGTGGACCGGTTCTAAGAGGCTACTGGTTTTCACCAGAGCCCGCCGCAAAGCGGGATGGTCTTGCTGCGGCAGTAGCAACCAGGTCGTATCCACTAGCAACGGCTCTACCTCGCTGACTGCTGAGAAGGCGTGGGACAGAAGGACTAGGCAGAGGCAAGGTCAGACGTAGCAGAAGGTCGGGGGCAGGCGGCAAGGTTCGTAGTCAGGATGGGTAGCAGAAGTTCAGGTACACAGGCTTTGGACACACTAAACGCTTTCACTGGCACAAGGCAACAAGATCCGGCAAGGGAGTGCATGGGAGGAGGTCAGATAAAGGCAGGGAGCAGATGGAAGCCAATTAAGCTAATTGGGCCAGGCACCAATCATTGGTGCACTGGCCCTTTAAGTCTCAGAGAGCTGGCGCGCGCGCGCCCTAGAGAGCGGAGCCGCGCGCGCCAGCACATGACAGCAGGGGACCGGGACGGGTAAGTGACCTGGGATGCGATTCGCGAGCGGGCGCGTCCCGCTGTGCGAATCGCATCCCCAACGGCCATGACAGTGCAGCGCTCCCGGTCAGCGGGACTGACCGGGGCGCTGCAGGGAGAAAGACGCCGTGAGCGCTCCGGGGAGGAGCGGGGACCCGGAGCGCTAGGCGTAACAGTAATGCTGCCCATGTATATCTGTTGAAGCGCTGTGACAGTCAAAGGAAATATCTGTATATCAGTAAATTAACAGTCTTTGGCAATGCAACAATTGTAACAGTTCAGGGGGTAATTATATATCCATATCCAATGCCAATAGAACAATGTAACAGTTCAGGAGACAGTTATGTATCCATATATCAAAAACTCAATAGGCAGTAGCGATCTTCTGTGGACACTTTAACTTATCAGTGCAGTGCCGCTGAGTTCAACAATGATTGCTGGCAAATCTTTAAACTATGCGCATAGTATAATGTAACAGGATCGCTCACCAGTCTGGATGTCAGTTGGAGATATTATAGTTACCACTTCTTGTGGTGCTGGAAGCGATGTTCCGCGGCAATCCCGTGCCCGCTCTCTGGCAGGAGAGCGCACCACTGGAGTCTCGTCCGACTCCTATTACAGCGGGTCTTCTGAATGGTGGGCAGCATTCTCGGGGGCTGCAGCGCTTCTACAGGCACGTAGTCACAGTGGCGTCCTCGTGGTTAGGGAGCGCGCTCGAGTTCTCAAGCCGCACACTCACAGGGTGATTGACCGGTCGTTGCAAAGTAATGGAGTGGGATTCCTATTGACTGTACGTACTAATAGTATTACAGGTGGTCTTTTGGTTATCACAGGGGGGTCACTGGACGTGTTTCATGACCCACTAGGTCCTTTCTTCAGCAGCTAATTTTATATGTCCTGGGGGTCCGAGGTCGCTCTTTATATACGATTGAACTCCACCCCTATCAATAATGACGTCACAATCATTTGTCAACATTATAGTGAATGGCAATACTCTAAAAAAGGAAAATTTTACCATATAGCTATTGTTACATGATTTTCTCGAGCACCTTATCTTAAAACTATGAATATGACATATGAATAATAATAAATAATAATATATATAATAGGAAAGGTATACTAAAATGAAATTAAACTATCATAGGGATGCCATATTCAAAATACTAAAAATATTCTCCTACTTTAGAAAATTTATACAGTTCACAAAAATTCATAAAATCCCATGAATTGCATGAAGATCCATAAGATTCCATAAAAATTCGTAAAGATCCACAAAAATTCACAAGGTCTCATACAATTCTTAAAATCCTAAAAAAGTCTACAAAAGGGGGAATCTGAATATTCTATGTGATTGTCAAACATCTACATATAATATTTATAAAAATATTTGTGTTTTGATTATTTGTGGAGTAATTCTATTAGATTCATGTGAGGGTTGATAGGGATACAGAAAATTCACTTGTTTGTACTGTAATAGGTTTCTCTATAGATAGGGTCAGCACACATATTAACACTAATAAAAAATATAATGATTAATTAAAAATGAGGAAATGTATATCGGAATGTGCTAAAAACTATGAGTATACTAAATTATGCAGAGATCACAGTGTTTATAAATAAATGAAGGATTGGGGAGTGGGACTCTACTAGGACCGATCGGCGTGCTGGAAAACAACAGCCAAACGTCGAAGGGTATCTTCTATCTAATCCTGGAAACCGAACAGCTCCAAATCGTTATTTAAACCCCTTGGAGCCAAAGATCCGAACTCAAATATTTTCCGCGATTCAGCTCTTCACATCCTCGCTATGTAATTTCCTCCTCTCCAGTCTTGTTTAATCTGCTGTAATGCTATATAAAGTAGACCTAGATAATTTTATTGTCACTCTTAACTCTAACAATTACAACCTCAAATTCACGTCTAATATTAGTCCCAAGTCCGTTGAGTTTCTTGATCTGTTAATCACAGCAGATATAAATAGATTAATCTGTAGTACATATTGTAAAACAGTAGCAAAAAAACGGCTATATTTTACATACCAGTTGTCACCTGCCCCAATGGTTAATGAACGTCCCTACAAGTCAGTATCGTAGACTGAAACGGAATTGTACTTCAAACGATCAATTTGAGATCAAAGCGGCTGAATTAACAGATCAATTTTTAGAAAAAGAATATCCACTTCCCAACCTGCAGAAATCTTTAGAAAATGTCCGAAAATTAGACAGATCCACATTTTTTTTATCCCCAAAATTCCGGAAGAGACTCCCACGAATCAAAAAGATAACTGTAAATTAGTCATCCCTTTTAACACACAATATCGCAAGATTGAGAATATAGTGAAAAAATACTGGCCACTTCTCCAACAGGAAAGAACATTGGGTGATATCCTTCCAAACAAACCCCCAATAGTCTATACAAAAGCCCCTAATTTAGGAATTAAAATAACTCCCACAGTGAGACAAGAAAAATTTTACAGATGTGGTCAATGTCCTAATTGTAAATCGACCAATTTTGAAAAACCAACAACTCTGGTAATCGAAATCAAATGACTATAGCTATACAATAAATACATTTTTGAATTGCGCCACTAAAGGGGTAGTTTATTTAATTCAGTGTCCTTGCCTAAAACAATATATAAGCCGGACATCGCGGGCTTTGAAAACGCGTATCCTGGAGCACCGCTATAACATAAAAAAACAGAATGATAAGCACCCTTTATCGGCCCATTTTAAACATTGTCACCAGAGCAATCCTAATAATCTTAAATATATAGCATTACAGCAGATTAAACAAGACTGGAGAGGAGGAAATTGCATAGCGAGGATGTAAAGAGCTGAATCGCGGAAAATATTTGAATTCGGATCTTTGGCTCCAAGGGGTTTGAATAACGATTTGGAGCTGTTCGGTTTCCAGGATTAGATAGAAGATACATAAGGGAGTGGGCCCCTCTAATGACCCTTCAACGTTTGGCTGTTGTTTTCCAGCACGCCGATCGGTCCTAGGAGAGTCCCACTCCCCAATCCTTCATTTATTTATAAACACTGTGATCTCTGCATAATTTAGTATACTCATAGTTTTTAGCACATTCTGATATACATTTCCTCATTTTTAATTAATGTTAATATGTGTGCTGACCCTATCTATAGAGAAACCTATTACAGTACAAACAAGTGAATTTTCTGTATCCCTATCAACCCTCACATGAATCTAATAGAATTACTCCACAAATAATCAAAACACAAATATTTTTATAAATATTATATGTAGATGTTTGACAATCACATAGAATATTCAGATTCCCCCTTTTGTAGACTTTTTTAGGATTTTAAGAATTGTATGAGACCTTGTGAATTTTTGTGGATCTTTACGAATTTTTATGGAATCTTATGGATCTTCATGCAATTCATGGGATTTTATGAATTTTTGTGAACTGTATAAATTTTCTAAAGTAGGAGAATATTTTTAGTATTTTGAATATGGCATCCCTATGATAGTTTAATTTCATTTTAGTATACCTTTCCTATTATATTTATTATTATTTATTATTCATATATCATATTCATAGTTTTAAGATCAGGTGCTCGAGAAAATCATGTAACAATAGCTATATGGTAAAAGTTTCCTCTTTTTAGAGTATTGCCATTCACAAAACTACATTTACTATAATGTTGACAAATGATTGTGACGTCATTATTGATAGGGGTGGAGTTCAATCGTATATAAAGAGCAACCTCGGACCCCCAGGACATATAAAATTAGCTGCTAAAGAAAGTACCTAGTGGTTCCTGAAACGTGTCCAGCGACCCCCCCCTGTGATAACCAAAAGACCACCTGTAATACTATCAGTACGTACAGTCAATAGGAATCACACTCCATCACTTTGCAACGACCTGTCAATCACCCTGTGAGTGCGCGGCTTGAGAACTCGAGCGCACTCCCTAACCACGAGGACGCCACTGTGACTACGTGCCTGTAGAAGCGCTGCAGCCCCCGAGAACGCTGCCCACCATTCAGAAGTCCCACTGTAATAGGAGTCGGCCAAGACTCCAGTGGTGCACTCTCCTGCCAGAGAGCGGGCACAGGACATATCTACATATCTACATTATACTATGCGCATAGTTTAAAAATTTGCCGGCAATCATTGTTGAACTCAGCGGCACTGCACTGATAAGTTAAAGTGTCCACAGAAGATCGCTACTGCCTATTGAGTTTTTGATATATGGATACATAACTGTCTCCTGAACTGTTACATTGTTCTATTGGCATAGGATATGGATATATAATTACCCCCTGAACTGTTACAATTGTTGCATTGCCAAAGACTGTTAATTTACTGGCATACAGATATACAGATATTTCCTTTGACTGTCACAGCGCTTCAACAGATATACATGGGCAGCATTACAGTGATTAGCTGCCTTGATAGAACTATTAAAGGAAATCTGTCATCAGAATCATCCGCACTAAACCTGTTACACAGGCTTGTAGTGCGGGTGATCCTGATTAAAACGCTCCTTACCTGGTTAAAAATGGTTCAGTGGTTCTTAAGATATCTTTATTTTTAGTTTTCTGTTATTCCCTGGCTTGGGACTCAGTGGGAGGTCTTATCATCTGGGACTCGGCCACACGTCATTTGAGCTGGGCGGAGCTGCCGCCCGGCTCATGAATATTCATGACCTTATCCTCGTAGTCTAACTCCTTTTTCTAGGTCTGGTGGGGAGGGCTGCGAGGATAAGTTCATGAATATTCATGAGCCGGGCGGCAGCTCCGCCCAGCTAGAATGACGTGTGGCCGAGTCCCAGATGATAAGACCTCCCACTGAGTCCCAAGCCAGGGAATAACAGAAAAATAAAAATAAAGATATCTTAAGAACCACTGAACCATTTTTAACCAGGTAAGAAGCGTTTTGATCAGGATCACCCGCCCTACAAGCCTGTGTAACAGGTTTAGTGCGGGTGATTCTGATGACAGATTTCCTTTAATCAACGTTGAGTAAAAGCTGTTTATTTCATCTATTTATTTATACATCTATTTATCTACAGTGGTCTGATTTTATTGCTATTTATATTTTTTAATTAATTATTATCTATTATTTTATCATTATAATCACTCTGAACCTGTGGATTCACAAGGGACCTGTGATCCCAGGACTATCAGTGTGACATGTATTATTCATTAATTATCATTTAATAAATAAGTGTGTAAAATATCTACAGACCTTGAGCCTCAATATTTCTTATCTTTTAGTAGTCTTTTACAGACACCTTAGGTACAGGTGTCAGATTGAGTAGCTCGGGTCATATTTGCAAAACTTCCCACAGGAGCCTCTCCATCCTTTCTAACAAAAGTACACACCTGCTGGTGTTGTAGACAAATGCTGTTTTAAGCGTAGTGGAGCGTATTGTCCTCTCCTCATATATGCACTAAGTATGTCAAGCAGAGAAGTTCCAGAACATGCACAGAGGAGTGGCAGAGGCCTATATTCATCAGGCGCAGGCAGAGGTCACAGCTGACTAGCGGTGAGTGGCAGCAGGAGTCGCAGCGAGAGGCCTGAGCTCCTGGTATCAGCTAGCGGTCGTGTCTTGACCAGCAACCCATCTGCCGTCATCGATTGGTTAACACGGTCATCCACTTCATCACAAGTGACATCTCGGTGGGTTCCTCAGACTCAACCCTCAGTTGGCATGGCCAGGGAGCAGTCCCTGTCCTCCCATTGCCTCTGTCCTATGATGTTCCCTCCCCCACAGAAGTATCTTATGCGGTGGGTTCAGCTCCACTATTTAGTGAGGATGATATACTAGAGGACAGTCAGCAGCTACTGTCCAGCCAAGAAGTGGGGGAGACATCTGCCACTTCCTCTGCTAGGCAGGCAAGTAGTGATGACGAGAATGGTGTGGGAGGTGGTGTTGCGAGCGTTCAGGCTCCTGAAGCAGACACTGTTGAGGAACCTGAGGAGGACATCAGTTACGTGCAGACACAACTCAATGATGATGAAGCCGCTCGTACTTGGGAGTCAGGTGCAGAAGGTGCTTCATCATCATCAGGAGAAGTGGGTTGCGGGTTGACCGTGAGGCAGCAGCTGAGCCAGCAAGGTGGTAGCATGGTTGGTGGTCAGCAATGTTGGCAGAATTGGAAAGTCTAGAGCAAAACATTTCCGGGTAGACCACCTGCTTTGTGGCAGCCTACCTTCCCGGGAGGTAGTGGAACAAGGGTGACTGTCGGTGACAGTAGCAGTCAATCAGTGCGGACTGTTGGGAAAATCAGCTACTCGGTGGTGTGGCACTTTTTCATCAAGCATCCGGAGAAGGTTAACATGGCCACATCCAAGATGTGTTGGCAGAAGGTGAAGCGTGGCCAGGGTCCCAATGATGGCACCACGGCCCTGCATCAACATATACAGCGTCACCATAAAGCGGCCTGGGAGAACTGTGGCTCCGATGTGGTGGTCCAGCCTGCTGTATCACCCAATGGCACGCCGCTCCCTGTTTCAGCCAGCCAAGGCTCCACCACCTCAGCCGAAGGGAGCTGTGTGTCATACCCATGTTCTGTCGCTCCAGACGCTCCTGCTCCCCCTACTTCCCTTTTCAAGTGGTGGACTCTGCACCTTTCAGAGAAATGATGGCTTGTGCCGAGCTGAGGGGGAGAGTCCCAAGCCGTAATTTCATGGGAAAAAGGCAATACCAGCCATGCACAGAAGGTGGGCCAGTCCTTGAGCCTGTCAATGTGTACCAAAGTGCACGGCAGCGCTAACGTGTGGAGCTGTAACTATGGTCAAGGAAAATACATGTCCTTTACGGCTTACTGGGTGAATGTGGTTCCTGCACAGCCACAACAGCAACTTGGACAGGTCATGCCGCTTCCGCCCCGACGCTTTCAGGCCATTGGTCCTGTGACAGTGTGCAACTCTGCCTCCTCCATCATTCACCGTGTCCTCAGCCTCCACTGCATGGACAATTCTCAGTGCGCCTCCAGCATACCATGTGTACAGGGCACGGTGGTGTCACGCTGTTTGTCGCGGTTCCTGAAGTGTTCCCCCCCATCTGCAAGACATCCTAACAATGGGAAGGAAACTTTGCATGCACTTCAACCACTCATACGCCGCAAAGCACACCCTCCTTGAGCTGCAGTGTCAGAATGCTATCCCCCAACATAGTCTGATTTGCGTCATTTTCACACATTGGAATTCTACCCTCCATATGTTGGACTCTACGAACAGAGAAACACCATCACCGATTTCTTGATGATCCAAGCGGATAGGGGGACTCCCCAGTGTAACTTCAGTGTCAACAAGTTCCACACCTGCTGTTTGCTCAGGCCCTTTGAGGAAGCCACATTATTAGTCAGTCGCCAGGATTATGGGATGAACAACGTCATTCCACTGCTTCATTTCTTACAACACGTGTTGGAAACAATGGCTGGTCAGAGTACTGGAGACATGGTGCCTACATCTCAAGGCCACATGAGCCCTGTGGGGGCTGAACTGGAGGAGGAGGGGGAGGGGCACAGTGGAGCACAGTTTAGTTTTCGCAAAATGGGCGGTTTTTATAGTCATCTGACAGGAGAGGCGGAGCAGTAACAGCCAGAGGAGCTAGAGGTTTATGAGGAAGGCGAGGCAGAGGACCCAGACACACCATGGTAGTATGCATTGGAGATCCCTCCGAGTCACTTGTACAAATTGTAACAAACAGCGCTCCGGCTGGACATACCGGCCGTGAACGCATCTCTCCCCGTATGTCGTCTCCCGGCGGAGCTGGGATTCACATCGCGGAGTGTGCCCGCTTGCGAGTCCCAGCCTGTCACTCACCTCCATCCCCGGCCTCTGTCTCTCAGCTCCGACGAGTGTGCCGCGGCTTTGAAATTTAAAGGGCCAGTGCGCCCGTAATTAGTATTGACACTTGCACCATTATTATAAGTTTTAGCACCTCCCTAGTACCCTTGCCGGATCTTTGTTTGCCTTTGCCTTGAGAAAGCAGTCTTAGTGTTTCCTTGCCGTGTACCAGACCTTTGTATTCCGTGACCCGACCGTGTTTCTAGCCGCCAGCCTATTGACCTTCTGCTTCCCTACTGACTATGCTCCTGTACCGCCTGCCCTGACCTCTAGCCAGCCTGACTACGTCCTGCATATTCCTTTGGTGCCACGCTTCACCTCAGCCGCCTGTGTGGTCGAGTCGTGCCAGGGGTAGCCACCTGGGTGTCGCCTGCCGCTTTGCGGTGGGCTCTGGTGAAAACCAGAGGCACCTTAGACTCCGCTCCCTGGCACGGCCCGCGTCATCTGCCACACAGGTCCAGTGGATCCACTACATCACCCGCTCCAGACTAACGGGGAACTACGGATCTACTACTCCCTGGGTACCTGCCATCTGCGGTGACTCTTACACAAATGGCACGATCCATGCTCAATTGCTTGCGTAGTGACCGCCGAATTGTCACTATTCGGCAGCGGGATGACTTCTGGCTCTCCACCTTATTGGACCCTCGCTACCGACACAAAATGGGGGCCTTTTTCACACCCCCTGTGAGGGAGGAAAAACTGTCCTACTACAGAGACATTCTACGTAGTCAGTTGGCCGATGCCTATCTGCGCCATCGTCCATCCTCTCGCAGGTCTGACTCGGGGGGCCCTCTGCGCTCACCTTCCACTGCCATGGCTGCTGGGGAGCGGTGGGGTGGCAGAAGCAGTACCAGCTCCATCAGTAGCAACCGGAGTCTACAGTCACTGATGAGTACCTTTCTTCACCCGCATAGTGTAGCAACTCAGCAGCAGGTAGACCTGGAGCAGGACCTGAACCAGCAGGTGGTGGCATACCTTGACATGCCCATGCCAACACACCTTGAAGATCCGCAGGACTTCTGGGAAGCCAAACTTGATTTGTGGCCGCAACTAGCAGAGTTTGCCCTGGGAAAGCTGTCTTGCCTGGCCAGTAGTGTACTATCAGAGCGGGTGTTTAGTGCAGCGGGGGCCATAGTCACCCCAAGGAGAAATCTGTAGTTTCAGGTGCTGCAGAATGGGCAAAACAAAAATTGGAACAGGACCCTCAGTTTACGCAGAAGATTTTGTTCAATGATGAGGCAAACTTTTATGTGAATGGTTAACAAATGGTTAAAGTTAACAAACAAAACCACCGCTATTGGTCTGACACTAACCCACTTTGGATAGATCCCTCCAAGACTGTTGGAATACAAAAATTTATGGTATGGTGTGGTATAGGGGGGCCATTCTTGATCAATGGAAACCTCAAGGCCACTGGATATGCGAAATTGCTACATGATGATGTGTTTCCCTCTTTATGTACTGAAGCTGGCACGTTCCCTGAGATGGTGCACCACCACATTATGGGTGTCAGGTCCGAGCATTCCTAGATGAACAGTTTCCTGGAAAGTGGATTGGTCGTCGTGGGCCAGTTGAATTGCCCCCAAGGTCTCCCGATCTGACCCCCTTAGACTTTTATCTTTGGGGTCATCTGAAGGCAATTGTCTATGCTGTGAAGATACGAGATGTGCAGCACCTGAAACTACGGATACTGGAAGCCTGTGCTGGCATTTCTCCTGCGGTGTTGCTATCAGTGTGTGAAGAGTGGGAGAAGAGGGTTGCATTGACAATCCAACACAATGGGCAGCACATTGAACACATTTTATAAGTGGTCAGAAACTTGTAAATAACTCATGAAAGAATAAAGTTACGTTAAAACCAAGCACATCATTGTTTTTCTTGTGAAATTCCCAATAAGTTTGATGTGTCACATGAACCTCTTCCTATTGAAAAAACAAAAGTTGGATTCAAAATGGCCAACTTCAAAATGGCTACCATGGTCACCACCCATCTTGAAAAGTTTCCCCTCTTACATATACAAATGTGCCACAAACAGGAAGTTAATATCACCAACCATTCCCATTTTATTAAGGTGTATCCATATAAATGGCCCACCCTGCACACAACTTTCTATGGAACATACAGTAGCTTATAAGTACTGAAAGGCTTAAGATAGAAGTAATTTACAAATCTGTTTAACTTTCTGGCACCAGTTTATTTGAAAACATTTGTTTTCCACTTGTTTTTTATCGAGTACCCCTTTATGGGTACATTCACACTTTCCATGTTTGCTGCAGTTTTCATCCTATAGATTTGATGCTGTGTCCACTCATTTACAGCAAGACAGGACATAAATGCTGCAGATTTTTGCTGCCAGGATTCGATGGCAGAAAATCCAGTGTTTTCTGTAGAAAAATATCTACAGTGGCAAATCCACACAGAATTTGTTTGATTTTATTGTGAATTTCTTGTGGTTTTGTCTCTGCTGGTTTTCCTGCAGATTCTGAATTAAGTAAAAAAAAAAAAAAAAGTAAATGGGTAATCTGCAACAAAATCTAAATTTAATTTATTTTAACATCCCAGAATCTGTAATTTTCCACAAAGCAACATAATTTAAAATGCTGCGGACTTAGGTTATGGTCCCACTTACCGCTTACGCAGCGAATTTCACGCTGCGCAAAATCTGCTGCAGAGGGAAATATGCTGTGCAACCCCTGATCACCATACACACAGGGCTTTGCAGCGGAAGCCCTATGTGTGCAGTGAGTTTTGGAGGCAGGGCCACACGTCACAGTTACGGTGGCAGGTGGCCCTGCCTCCATAGCTCACTGCACACACAGGGCTGCCCCGGGAAATCCCTGTGTGTATAGTGATTGTGGATTATGCAGCGTATATTCCTTCTGCAGCAGCAGATTTTGCACAGATTAGGTGCTCAAGAAGAGATAAATAAGAGTTTTCATGTAAGGCACTCATTTTCCTAATCCAAACTGTGTAAACTCAAGGGCTCGCACACACTATGGAATAAGACAAGTAAAAATCCATTTTGGCACCCGCACCTTTCTGCTCCGTTGCAGAAATTATCTTGAATCAGCACTTATTTAATTCAGGGGAAAGTGACACCACCTTTGCCAATATACTACTGCCACTGCTAAATAAAAGTTGAATGCAATAAATTATACCTTTTATTATGTATATTCACTGTGCCGTTGTGTAAAAAAATGTATTTTATTGCCTATGGTAATTCACTCTTTGGTGCACTAAGGGTGTTACCTTTACAGCAGGAGCACCACTGTGCTTGCATTGGCCACTACCATCCCCTCCTGTAGCCCTACCTGATTACAGCCTCTATATTGCAGTGGCAGTAGTATATGGACAAAGGTGGTGTCACTTTCCATTTAAATAATGGGGCTTTGCTTGTAGATTCTGCCAGAAGAATAAACAGGTTAATTTTTTTTGAGGAACTTGGATCTGAGGCAGAAATTCTGTAACAGAAACTCTGAGATCAATGAGAGGCTGCTGCAAGCGGAATCCTGTGCAGAATATCTGTGGTTTGAACGTCCAGTAAGAAGACAAACCTCTCATTATTTATCTAGAATATTGTTTGAATAATATTTTTTATTCTTTTATTGGGAAGGATATATTCTTATGACATTATACCTAAAAACAAATTATAGTTGTCTTTTATTTAAAGAAGCAGAGTATAAAATAATGTTTTGCAGCAGTATTTAGTGTGTGTAGATCACACACTTGGTTTTGGGCTATTATTGCTCATCCAAAATACCAACTAAAATACGGCATGAACGTGGCCTTATTAGGAAATATTCCTATCATAGCTCTAACACAAATGACCACTAGATGTCAGGATTTGCTTAACGTATTTGCATGACATTTTTCACAATGACAATGTACTCATTTGAAGGGCATAAAGGGCAAAGCCAGATGAAACTAATGATATATACAAAATTATAATCCAGATGGCATTGGGATGATAAAATTGCTTGCTATAATTTGCAGTTATAGATTTTTGTATATAAACTGGAAACCTCAGAGAATATGTTGAAGCCTAAACTACAGAAAATTAGGAGACATGATGTGTTACTTTGCAGAAAGAACAGTGGTAAGTTAAAGAAATAAAGGCAATCTGCCAACACAACAGTCAGTAGACCACACTGTGACAGAGAAACTTGAAAAGCATAGTTGTTGTTCAAGGAGTGAAGTAGTTTCTGGTTATAAGAGTAATATTTCTTATTATCAGAAACATCTTCATTCCTTGTAAATCTTCTATGCTCTTCATGTTTTTCTGTAACAGTGTGGTCTATTGTCTGAAGTATGTGTCAAAGTTTGGAACGCCATATGAAACATGCTGAATCTGTCTCACATGGGTCCGTTTAGGTGCCCTATGGGCTAAAATGGGATATGGCATCTATGCACTATCCAATCCATGACCTATGCACATCCAACATAGTTGATCTTCAGTGTGGTGCATGCAGTTTTGATCTACCAAGTCCGTGTTGGATGGCAACACTACCAGGTCCCCAGATATGAACGGAGAGTAATATTATATTGTTTATCACTTAATAAAAACTTCACTTGTTTATTTCTATTGATGAAAAGGGTGCAGGATACTAAAGGGTGCAGGATTCTTCCTCACCTGCAGCTCCATCCTCGTGTGCTGCCTCGGGTGCGCCAGCTTCATGAAATTTAAAGGGCCAGCGCACCATTGATTGGTGGCTGGTCCTCACTGTTCTGTAAATGTCTCCTGCCCCTTCCTGCCCTCGCCAGATCTTTAGTGCCTTGTGCCTAGTGAAAGCATTCCCTCAGTTCAGTGTTGCCCTTGCCTGTTGCCGAACCATTGCCCGTGACTACCGCTAGTGAACCTGTGCTGCCTGCCCTGACCTGTTGCCTGACTATCGCCTATGAACCTGTGCCGCCTGCCCTGACCTCTGCTACGTCCGACTACGCTTCTGCCTGCTCCTCCTGTACCGCGCCATTCTCAGCTACCAGAGGGGTCGAGTCGCTATCGGGTGGAACGACCTGGGGGCTACCTGCCACAGCAAGACCATCCCGCTATGCGGCGGGCCCTGGTGAAGACCAGTAGTCCCTTAGACTCCGTTCCCCTGGTACGGCCCACGTCTTTGCCCCTCTGGTTCAGTGGATCTACCTCCTGTCTCCTGACCGGTACGTTACAGCAGCAACACATGTTGTTCTATACACAGGTTTATTCACTCTGTGTGCATTATAACTAAACCAAAAAAGGGAGAAAAAAAGCTAATTGAACATAATGGCACACCAAACTCCAAAAATGGGCTGGACAAAATTATTGGCACCTTTTCAAAATTGTGGAAAAATAAGATTGTTTCAAGCATGTGATGCTCCTTTAAACTCACCTGGGGCAAGTAACAGGTGTGGGCAATATAAAAATAACACCACAAAGCAGATACAAAGGAGAGAAGTTCACTTAGTCTTTTCATTGTGTGTCTGTGTGTGCCACCCTAAGTATGGATAACAGAAAGAGGACAAGAGAACTGTCTGAGGACTTGAGAACCAAAAACGTGGAAAAATATAAACAATCACAAGGCTACAAGTCCATCTCCAGAGATGTAGATTTGCCTTTGTCCAGAGTGCGCAGCATTATTAAGAAGTTTGCAACCCATGGCACTGTAGCTAATCTCCCTGGGCATGGACGGAAGAGAAAAATTGATGAAAGGTGTCAACGCAGGATAGTCCAGATAGTGGATAAGCAGCCCCAAACAAGTTCCAAAGATATTCAAGCTGTCCTGCAGACTCAGTTTGCGCTGACACTGATGCTACCTATCTGTTGACATATAAATTAAATGAAATGCTATGGCAGGACACCCAGGAGGACCCCACTGCTGACACAGAGACAGAAAAAAGCAAGACTACATTTTGCCAAAAGGAACTTGAGTTCCTTCTGGGAAAATGTCTTGTGGATAGATGAGAACATGATAGAGCTTTTTGGTAAAGGACATCAATCTACTGTTTACCAAAAATGGAATGAGGCCTACAAAGAAAAGAACACAGTACCTACAGTGAAATATGGTGGAGGTTCAATTATGTTTTGGGGTTGTTTTGCTGCCTCTGGCACTGGGTGCCCTGAATGTGTGCAAGGCATCATGAAATCTGAGGATTATCAATGGATTTTGGGCCACACTGTACAGCCCAGTGTCAGCAAGCTGAGTTTGTGTCGGGGATCTTGGGTCTTCCAGCAGGACAATGACCCCAAACATACGTCAAAAAGCACCCAGAAATGGATGGCAACAAAGCTCTGAAGAGTTCTGAAGTGGCAGCAATGAGTCCAGATCTAAATCCCATTGAACACCTGTGGAAAGATCTTAAAATTGCTGTTGGGAAAAGGCACCCTTCCAATAAGAGAGACCTGGAGCAGTTTGCAAAGGAAGAGTGGTCCAACATTCCGGCTGAGAGGTGTTAGAAGCTTATTGATGGTTATAGGAAGCGACTGATTTCAGTAATTTTTTCCAAAGGGTGTGCAACCAGATATTAAGTTTAGGGTGCCAATAATTTTGTCCAGCCCATTTTTGGAGTTTGGTGTGACATTATGTCCAATTTTCTTTTTTTTCCTTCTTTTTTGGTTTAGTTCCAATATACACAGAGGGAATAAACATGTGTATGTTCTTTTCTGTGAAAAATACTTTATTTTCTAGAAAAATTTCAGGGGTGCCAACATTTACGGCCATGACTGTATGTGTAGGTCACAGCATCCAAACTGCAGACTCCAAAATACTGTAGTACAAAAAGCTGTAGTCTTTTTATTGGTTACCCAAAGTTCTTGCAATGTTTCGACTGTACTCTAGCCTTTGTTAAGCTTGACAAATGCTAGAATATAGCCAAAACATTGCATGCACTTTGGGGTATAAGATGAAGATTAAGCAGATGATTACACAATGCGGCAACAAATACAAGGGCTATGTCCACACTGTGCTAATTTATTAAAAAGGAAAAACTTAAATATTGTATTACAGACCCTTTCCTTTGGGGATTTTCTGTCATTCTTCTCTGCATATCCTCTCAATCTGTGTTAGATTGGATCCCTCTGGATCAGGTTTTCTTTATAAATATATCTGTACATTGCCCCAATCACCTTTCTTTCAACTCTGACCAATGGCCCTGTCTCAACCACTGAAAAATACTCCCACAGAGCAGAATACTTCCACCACCATGCTTCATTGTAGGTAAAGTGCAGGTGTTAAGCAGTGCCTGGTTTCTTCTAGACTTGATCCTTAGAATTTATTATTATTATTTTTTTTTTTTTATTGCTTCATTTTTATTTTGAGCTGAGGTTAGAAAGTTCACTTTTGGTTTAGTCTTAGAGTTGATTGGTGCAGTTATTTTTAACCTTCTGGAAGTTTGTCCCATTTGGATCTTGGTCACATCACTTAGGTTTTGTTCACATGAGGGAATGTCTGCATGGAAAATTTTCGTGTGTACATTCCCCGACAGCGGAGCGCTGGCAGGAAATGCTGGTGCTAGGACCACTGGGACTCTGTGTTGACTTAGCAAAGACAAGAAAATTGTTGTGTGGCTAAGAGTCAAAGGTTTTGCATAATATATAAATGTTTATAAGGTGCTGGAGAGTTAATGTAAATATTTTTATGTCTATTGCACCATTTTTATTGCATACACTTTGGTCTTACACCAAAAGGGTCAATATTTCTGCAATTACTATACCGAGATGAATTTGGTCACATGAACAACTAATAGTTTCAGAAGAAGTCCCTAGTCCAACCCCCTACTCCCAGAAGTACAAAAAGCCTTTTAGAACCAGTCTTGGCTTGACTTTCGCCATAGTGGCATATACTAGCTTTGCTCTTTCTGAGCATTCCAGTCAGACAGCAAGGGGTGCATATTTCCTAGTCCTGATCTTGCTAGGCATTCCTAAACCTAGACCACATTTCTTCTACCTAGATAAAATACTGTCTACAGTCAAGAAATTGGGGGAGATTTATCAAAACCAGTCCAGAGGAAAAGTTGCTGAATTGCATAGCAACTGTAAGAACCTGAAGGGTTAGTCTGCCCTGAGAGCTTTTGTTCATCTCTGTTGCTAGGACTCAACTCTGTGCTTCTGGTGTGTTTCAGTTGCAGCCTATCAGAGTCCTCCTGCTAGATGCACAGGTGTATTTAAGGATGCCTTTGCCATTCCTTCCCTGCCTGTGATAGTTCTAGTAACTGACCTAGCAACCTCTCACTCTTACTGTTTATTCTGTTTTTCTGTGACTCTTAGCTCGGCTTTTTTACTTCCCTTTGTAACTCCATTATTGTACCTCGTTCCCTCTTAACTTGGACTCGGCTCGTCGATTACGAATTAATGTGTGTGTGTTTAGGTTAATTTCTTTTAGTTTGTATGCCTCCAGCTGTTTCCTGACCTTTTGCCTGTTTTTTTGTATTTTGTTTTGACTACTGACTTCCATCACTTATATAGGAAAGGACTGGCACCTTGGCTGTGGACCCACTGCCTAGGGCGGGTACACAAGTAGGCAGGGACAGAGGGAGTGGACGAGCTCAGGGCCACACTCAGTCCCTGCCCAACGCTGACATTAGCTGTGCATGTGGAAGACGTCTGCGTGAGCTCAGACGAGAGTTCTCTTTTTCCTCTACCTCTCCTGTTTTGCCTGATTCTTCTCCTGTATCTCATCACCAACCCGTGCCCGAGGTTGAGGCCCATGGAAATAGGGCACACCGGTATGTCTTGCCTCTCAGAGAACTACGCCTGGCAATGTTCTTCTGGGGGCATTGTTCCATCTAATGTTCGATCTGAATTAATATCTAAGAGTGTCAAGCCAGTTTTGCAGCAGCCTCTGGCTGAATCGGTGTGTTGTGGCAGCATGGGCAATAAGAGTAATGAGACCGCTCATGCGGACTTGCGGTCAGAGGGAAGTAATGAGGATTTGGAGGATGACTGTGAGGACACCAATGAGTGGTGTGATTTAGAGGATGAGGATGCAGATGAGGAGATTGATGGTCCATCTATATCCAAGTTGGTACCTTTGTACTGTACTCTCAGGTGATTAAGGGTCCAGCGGCCCCTCTTAAAAGGGGGGGGGGGGGGGGCCACTGTAAGAACCCAAAGGGTTAATCTGCCCTAAGAGCTTTTGTTTATCTTTGTTACTGGGACTTGCCTCTGTGCTTCTGGGTGTGTTTCAGTTGCAGCCTATCAGAGTCCTCATGCTAGATGCACAGATGTATTTAAGGAGGCCTTTTCCATTCATTCCCTGCCTGCAACCTCTTACTCTTAGGCTCCTTTCACACTATGAGTATTCATCCGTTATTAAGCATCTGTTTTCTGTGTAAAAACAGATGTATAATAACGGATGAAATAACGGGTGCTAATGGCTGAATAATGTCCATCAAAATAACTGGCATATTCATCCGTTAAGACCCGTTATAACATCCTTCATGTACAGCCGTTTTAACACCTCTGCCTACAGACTCCCACAGCTGGGACTACTACTACTCCCATCATGGAACAGACTTGTTTCCATGATTAGAGTAGTTGTTCCCCGGCTGCGGGATGCCACCGGTGCATTTATAATGTACCCCCCGCCGGCGCATTTATAATGTGCCCCCCCCGCCGGCGCATTTATAATGTCATATAATATGTCATTTCTCATATTATGTCACTGCAGCACTGCCAGTCAGCTGCTGATAGATACACTTTTCCTTTGTAGCGCTGCGGTGGCATATGTGTATAGAAGTGCTGTGGGGGGCAGAAGCCCCCAGCGCTTCTATATACATATGCCATTGCAGCGCTGTGTATGAAAAGTATTGTATCAGCAATAATGTATCAGCAATAATGCACCGACGGGGGGTATATTATAAATGTGCCGGTAGGGGGCACATTATAAATGCGCCGGCGGGGGGGATCATATCTTTTTTAATGCGCTGTGGGGGGCACGTTATAAATGCGCCGGCGGGGATATATATATATATATATATATATGTTAATGCGCCGGCGGGGGTCATATCTTTTTTAATGCGCTGAGAGAGGCATATTTTAAATGCCCTGGGGGGCTAGATATATAGGCTATTTGTCTGCCCCCCCTGCAGCGCTATATATCTTGCCCCCCACAGCACTTTTAATATACATATGGCCCCTGCTGCCACTCAGAATGTTAATTTAAAAAAAAAAAACGGAGAGCCCTGAATGGCTTCTTGGTACTGGCCATTCAGGGCTCCCCGCGGGGGATTTAAAAATGAAAGTAAAAACACACAATACATCGCAGGGTTGTGGACCATGCCGCCAGCTCCTCTGCTTAATAACTTCTGATTGCATGGGGTCTCAGAAGTGAGACCCAGTGCGATCAATCCCTCAGCCCCTGTACTACAACCCCCATCATGGAACAGAGTCTGTTCCCTGATTGGTGTAGTAGTAAAAACACTAATGTAGCCTCCCCTGCCACCGGCAGACTCCGGCAGCTGGGGAATTACTACTCCCATCATGGAAACAAGTCTAAAAATGTAGCATGTAAAAAAACCTCTTATCACATATAAAAGGAATAAAATGATAGGTGATGCACTAAATACATGGTTGGGTGATCTTGTTCCAAAAGAGAATTTTAAATGCAAGAGCTGCAATTTTTGTAATTATAACATGGCAACAAAACATTTGAGGATAGGACCGCTTCATCATACAGTGAACAAATTTATTGCATGTCGCTCAAAAAAAACATAGTGTATGCTATTTTTTGCCTTTACGTGGGGAAGACTGGATGACAACTGTTTGTGCGGATTAGTTGGTATTTCTACTCCATATGCACTGGTAAACAGGGTGCCCCCCGTCTTCTATCCCAAGTACATGGTAATAACCCAGAGATCCTGTGTTTCGCAGGACTTAAGAAAAGTAGAAGATAAGGCAGGCGAACACACGGATAAAAAATTTCTTCAGAGAGAGTTGCATTGGATAATTATGTCCAATGCAACAGGCCCTCTAGGTTTGAATGATAGAACAGACATAGATATGATGCACTGATTCAAAGAAGGTTGCATGGTCGGATGAAGCACTAGACAGTGCGAAATGGAGCTTGTTGCCTATCTGTACCCCCTGGTGTCTGTCCCTCTCCCCAGCATGTATTGTGAGTATTTTGAATAAAGAAATCCTGAAGACAAGAGATTGTGAGTGGCCGGCTTTCATTCCTCTTTGATTGATGAATATCTGCATGCTATTTATAGCCAGAGCACCGCCACATGTCTACACTGCCAGAGAAGCACGCTTTCCCCATTATCATCTCCTAATCCCACAGTTGCCGAACACACATCTGTAACTGATCTATGGAAACAAGTCTGTTCCATTATGGGAGTAGTAGTAGTCCCTCAGCACTCCAGGAGTTTACTGATGTCACCTCTTCGGAGCATGCTCAGAAGTAATAACGGGATGTTATAAACTAGGTACAAACGGATGACATAAAGGCTCACTCGTTTGCCATAGACTTCAATGTTAAAAATAACGGCCTTTAATTTACCCATTTCTTGTGACGGAAGAAGAATTAATGCATGTGCCGTTTTTTCTTCCATCACAAATAACGTCTGTTATTCATGACGGGCTATAACGGGTCATAACGGATTATCAAAAAATCCCATAGACTTGAATAGGAGTTTGTAACGGACATTTAACATCCGTTTTTAAAGGGGTACTCCTCTGGAAAATATTTTCTTTTAAATCAACTGGTGCCAGAAAGTTAAACAGATTTGTAAATTACTTCTATTAAAAAAAAATCGTAATCCTTCCAGTACTTATCAGCTGCTATTATGATCCACAGGAAGTTCTTTTATTTTTTAATTTCCTTTCTGCCTGACCACAGTGCTCTCTACTGATACCTCTGTCCATTTTAGGAACTGTCCAGAGCAGGATAGGTTTTCTATGGGGATTTGCTTCTACACTGGACACTTCCTAAAATGGACAGAGGTGTCAGCAGAGAGCACTGTAGTCAGGCAGAAAGGAAATTCAAAAAGAAAAGAACTTCCTGTGGATCATAACAGCAGCTTATAATTATTGGAAGGATTAATATTTTTTAATAGAAGTAATTTACAAATCTGTTTAACTTTCTGGTACCAGTTGATTTAAAAGATTTTTTTTTTCCAGTGGAGTACCCCTTTAAGGCTTTTCTAACAGATGTTCATAAGGGATCTTTTAATGGAACAACTTTATAGTGTGAAAGGGGCCTTACTGTTTATTCTGGTTTTCTGTGACTCTTGGCTTGGCTTTTTGACTTCCCTTTGTAACTCCTTTATTGTACTTCGTTCCCTCTTGGCTTGGACTCGGTTAGAGATGGCAAATTTAAAAAAAAATTGATTTGACCGTTTTGCCTAATTTTCTGAAGAAATTTGGTTCAATCCGAATAAATTTGCGGTGAATCACTATTAAAACAGCTATTTCCGGGCTACAGAGAGCCTCAATAGGGGTGTAGAACACTTTCCCTTGCCATAACACGCATAGAGAATGTGCTGGGGTAGTGAAAAAAATACTGTTATTCAGTATGACATGCAAATTACAGGCGGCACTATTAGAATCCCTACCGCAGAGTGGCACAATGACAGGGTCTGGATGCGGCAGCAGGGTAGGGAGACCATATGGCGTCACAATTGAAAAGATTAAAGAGATTTTTGAGATGTCAATTGAAAAGTTTAAAGAGATTAACGAGTTTAATGTGCCACCAGCAGTATGATCGTATGGCAGCACAATGAGACAGTCTGGAGGTGGCAGCAGCCTATGTAGGTCGCAGAGCGGCACAATGACAGAGAAGTGGGTCAGTTTGTCCTCCCTCTCAGTGGTGTAGGTTACTGGGTAGATCCTGCCTGTATCATATGCTTGCCTAAAATATTAAGCCATGCACGTGAAAGTAAACAAGTGAAATTGTGGTACTGTGAAACTGCATATGAAACTGCAAATGTGTCATTTAATCAATTATGGTTTATTTTTATTGCTCCAACCTGTTTCCTTAGATTCTTGTGGTAATGCCAGAGCTAATATATGTCAACGAGCAGCTTAAGGAGAGTGTGCTTTACGGTGTACCAGTGGCTGAAATGCATGCAAAGTTTCCTGGACATTTTTAGGATGTCTTGCAGATGGGTGGAAGACTTAAGGAAAAATGACAGAGCCTGGAGGTGGCAGTAGCAGCATCAGGAGATCTGAAAGTGACCGGTGACAGAGTGGGGTGGGGGGTGGCAAAACCAGTACCCGCTAACAAAGGTGGGTGAAAGAAGGAGCACTTGGCATCAGATCTGTGGCAAAAACAAAAGGAAAAGGAAAAATAGCCAGCACAACAACCTGATACACAGGTGCCCGCTGCTGTGGCAAATACAAAATGTACAAAAAAGAAAGTTGCAAAAGCACTCTTGGTCAAAAAATGGATGCGCTAAGAGCCTCCGTTTTTTGACCAAGAGTGCTGTTGCAACTTTCTTTTTTGTACATCAGATCTGTGGCATTAGGTGGGTGGCAGGATCAGAATAGTAGCTGAGGCAGATAGGCAGAAGAAACCGGTCTCTTTTGTCAAAATGTTGGTGTGGCACCATGCATAATCTAGTCTGATTCATCAGGCATTGGTGAGTGGAAATTCTGGATGATCCAAGTCTGATTCATCTTGACAAAGGTCAGTCTCTCCACATTTTTGGTGGACAGGTGAGTTGTGGGTTGGCAGGGTCATGACCAAGTATGCCACCACCCGCTGGTTCAGGTCCTGCTCAAGGTCTACCTGCTGCTGCTGATTAGTTACTTCACTATGCAGGTGACGAAAGCTACCCATCAGCGACTGTAGACTCAGGCGTCTGCTGCTGAAGGAGCTGGTACTGCTCCTGCCACCCCACCCTTCCCCAGCAGCCATGGCAGTGAAACGTGAGCGCAGAGGGCCCCCACAGTCAGACCTGCGAGAGGATGGATGATGGAACAGATAAGCATCGGCCAACTAACTAAGTAGGATGTCTCTGTAGTAGGTCAGTTTGTCCTCCCTCTCAGTGGTTGTAAAAAAGGCCCCCATTTTGTGTCGGTAGCGAGGGTCCAACATGGTGGAGAGCCAGAAGTCATCCCGCTGCCGGATGGTGACAATTCAGCAGTCACTACGCAAGCAAGTGAGAATGCATCGTGTCCTTTGTGCAAGTGACTCGGAGGGACTCCCTACCTCCATCTCCACTACATACTACCATGGTGTGTCTAGGTCCTCTGTCTCATCTTCCTCATCACCATGAAGCTCCTCTGGCTGCTCCTGCTCATTCTTTCCTGTCAGCCTTGTATAAAAACCACCCATTTTGCTACACATTGTCTGCGCTCCACTGTCCCCCTCCCCTCCCTCCCCTACTACTCTCCCAGTTCAGCCCCCACAGGGCTCATGTGGTCGTGAGATGTAGGCGCCACATCTCCAGTGCCATGACCAGCCATTTTTTTCCACCATCTGTTGTAGGAAATGAAGCAGTGTAACCACGTTACTCATCCTGTAATCTTGGCGATTGACAAATAATGTGGCTTCCTCAAAGGGCCTGAGCAAATGGCAGGTGTCACGTATGAGCTGCCACTGGCAAACCAGGTAAAGAACATCGTGACACCGCTGTGACCTGCACACTTGGTATGCTGGAGGGGCACTGTGACTTGTCCGTGCAGTGGAGACTGAGTCGGACATTGTCGCAGGACCAACTGCGTAAGAACGTGGAGGTGGAATCGGCGTGACCTTGCCAAGTTGCGGGTGTGGCTGTGCAGGAACCATATTCACCCAGTAGGCAGTAAAGGACATGTATTGCCCCTGACTGTAGTTACAGCTCCACACGCCAGTGATGCCGTGCACTTTGGCACACACAACAGGCTCAAAGACTGGCCCACCTTCTGTTCTACATTTTTGTGCAGTCTATAAAAGCAAAAGAGAGCACTCCATAGCGTAAAACCACCCGGGTGGATATGGCAAAAGGAATGATTATGCAAGCCTCTTACCCCAGGTGGTTTTGTGGACTCACACACAACAATGGTAAGCGTGAGTGAGCGGTAAGGTCCGGTCTGCAGCCTCCCAACCAGGTAAACAGCAACTGGGGATAGACTTCCAAGCAGTGGTGGGTCTCCACGGCGCTGACCAAGGACGGACACGTCAGGTAAGTGAAAGGGGATTTTATTGGGAAAATGCAACGCGTTTCACCGCACTTGCGGAGCTTCATCATGCATCATGAAGCCTAATAAAGCCGCTCAAACGCAGTGAAACGCGTTGCATTATCCCAATGAAAACACCTTTCACTTACCTGACGTGTCCATCCTTGGTCAGCGCCGTGGAGACCCGCCACTCCTTGGAAGTCTATCCCCAGTTACATTTTTGTGCAGGGCTGGTACTGCCTTTTTTTGAAAAGAAATAATGGCTTGGGACTCTCTACCTGGGCTGGGAACAAGTCATCAGTTCTCTGCAAGGTGCAGAGTCCACCACTTGAAAAGGGAGGGACTGCAGCATCAGCAACTTGGACAGGAGCACATTCAGCTTCTGCGCCATTTTATACTGCTGTCTCTTGGAAATTGCTTCAGTGACAGATTGCTACCGTTTGACTGACAAGAAGTAGGAGGAACAGGAGCATCGTGACCAACAGAAGATGGGAATGACAGACAGCTCCCTTCGGCTGAGGTGGTGGAGCCTTGGTCGGCTGAAACAGGGAGCGGCATGCCACTGGGTGATGCAGTGGTTGCTGCAGCTGGCTGCACCACCACACCAGAGCCATGGTTCTCCTAGGCCGCTTTATGGTGAGGCTGCATATGTTGACGCAGGGCCGTGGTGCCAACATTGGTACCCTGGCCACACTTCACCTTCTTCCGATATATCTATGTGGCCATGTTAACCTCCTCTGGATGCTTGACAAAAACTGCCACACCGTCAAGTAGCTGATTTTCCCCCCAACAGTCCACACTGACTGACTGCTACTGCCGCAGACTCCGGGAACCCCTGATCCACTCCTCCCGGGCAGGTATACTGCCGCAAAGCAGTTGGTCTACCCCGGGCACGTTTGGCTCCAGACTTCCCACTGCTGCCACCTTGCTGAATCCCAACCATGATACCACCTTTGCTGGCTCTGCTGCTGCCTCCCAGGCAACCAGCCACCCTCTTTTCCTGATGAAGATGAAGCCCCTTCTGCACCTGGCTCCCAAGTGCGATCGGCTTCATCATCATCGAGTTGTGTCTGCACGTCACTGATGTCATCCTCAAGTTCCTCGACTGTGTATGTTTCAGGAGCCTGAATGCTCACAACACCATCTCCCACGCCACTCTCCTTATCACTACTTGCTTGCCTAGCAAAGGAAGCAGCGGATGTCTGCTCCACATCTTGGCTGGGCAGTAGCTGCTGACTGTCCTTTAGTTGATCGTCCTCACTGTATAGTGGAGCTGAGCCCACAGCATACAATACTTCTCTGCGTGAGGGAACAGTATAGGACAGAGGCAGTTGGAGGACAGGGACTGCTCCCAGGCTATGCCAATTGAGGGTTGAGTCTGAGGAACCCACCGACTGTTGACTGGGGGTGTCGGATGTCACTTGGGATGAAGTGGATAACCGAGTTAATCAATCAATGATGGTTGTTGGGTTACTGGTTGAGACACGACGTCTAGCTGACACAGGGAGCTCAGACCTCTCACTGCTAATCCTGCTGCCCTACTCTGCTGTGACCTCTGCCTGCGCCCGATAAATTTAGGCCTCTGCCACTCCACTGTGCACGGCCTGGCACTTCTCTGCCTGACATACTTGTAGAACAGTGTTGTGCTTATGTATAACTTGCGGAACACTCAATGTGTGTGTATATATGCCTGCTTTTACACTACAGGCCACTATACGCTTGAAACAGAAAACTTATACAACACCGGAGTGCGTATATATTTCACTTTTTATAGAGTAATACGCCCCAGTACAGTTGCACTAGAAATAAGCATAACAATCTAGTGCGTAAGTCTTTTAGTGCTTTTACACTTACTGCCCCCTATTAGCTTCAACCAGAAAAAAACTTAGAACTGCAGAGTGCGTATATATTTCACTTTTTTAAGAATAATATGCCCCAGTATGGTTACACCAGAAATAAGTGTAACAATCTAGTGCATAAGTCTTTTAGTGCTTCTACACTTACTTGCCCTATTAGCTTTAACCAGAAAAAAATATAGAACTGAGGAGTGCGAACATTTTTCACTTTTTTTTTCAGTAATACACCCCAGCACTGTTGCAGCAGAAAAAAGCATTCTCATTCTCTCTCTCTGAATTGTCCCTGCCTGCACTATGGCTGCATGCATTCTTTGAATGGGGAGTGCTTCCTGTGATGATCTCAATTGGCAGACTTTGAAAGGACATCTAAACTCTCCCTGCCTGCCTGCAGTAATGCAGGCTTGAGGGTGCATGTCATAGGCTGGTGCATGGTATACCCCGATAAATACGGTATATGCACCAAAATTTGTATGTTGAAAATTTTCATTTTCTGACCTCTTCTAACTTTTTTATTCTTCCATATACGGGGATGTATGAGGGCTAATTTTTTTGCCGTCATCTGAAGTTTTTATCAATACCATTTTTGTTTTGATGGGACTTTTTGATTGCTTTTGATACATTTTTTTAGGGTATACAAAGTGACCAAAAATATGCAATTTTGGACTTTGGTATTTTTTTTTACGATAACGCCATTGACCAAACGGTTTAATTCATTATATTATTAAAGTTCTTACATTTGCACATGCGGCGATATCACATATGTTTATTTTTATTATGTTTACATATTTTTTATATGGAATTTGGGAAAAGAGGGGTGATTTTAACTTTTAAAGGGGTACTCCGGCGCTTAGACATCCCCTATCCAAAGGATAGGGGATAAGATGTCTGATCGCGGGGGTCCCACCGCTGGGGACCCCCGTGATCTTGCACACTGCACTCCACGGTGGGACCCCCACGATCAGGCATCTTATCCCCTATCCTTTGGATAGGGGATAAGATGTCTAAGCACCTGAGTACCCCTTTAAAGGGTTAATGTTTTTTTTTAAATACTTTTTATTCACCTTTTTTTTTTTCTTACACTTTTAGTCCCCTTAGGGGACTTTTAGGAGGAATCAGTAGATTCCTCATACAGGTCAATGTAGTTCCATAGAACTACATTGATCTGTGTGCTCTGCGCTCGATTGATAAAGCCTGGTCCAGCCAGATTTTATCAATCACAGAGCCGGGACCAGCATGGAAGCAGAGGTAAGCCCTCCAACTACCTCTACAGTGGATCGCTCCCCCGTGATTGTGCGGTGGGTGGGGGGGGGGGGTAATCCACCTTACTGGACCACAAGGGATTGGTCATAGGTCGCATTAGATGCCACTTAATAGCTGCATGTCGGCTATTAATGGCAGCCCCCAGCTACAAGAATAAGGAGCGGAGCCCGCGCCATACACCGCTTGCCGTCGTAGGATGAGCCGGCTTTTCCTTAAACGACAACCGGTTAAGTAAAGTTTAAGTAAAGTAAAGTTTAATTGTTTAAGTTTGTTTAGTTTAAGTTTGCCAATAGAGCAGAAATAGTGCTCAGTGCCACAAATGTGATTAAAGACCTTGTGATTTTCCTTCAGGGAGGTCTTACCCATGGATCCAATGCTTATGTGTATTTATTTATTTATCTTTTCCCCTTTTTCTTTTATTTCTATGAAACCAATACATGATATTCTCAGAATGTAATGTTACCTGCGCTTCTGCACTTAGTTGGTAAATTCACTACAATGCTAATTTTGGTTTTATAAATCTTTTTTCAAATTTGTCAAACAGAATAAAAAAAATAAAAAAATTAAAAAAAGAAAATATTTTTTTCCCCAGTATCCCAGTAGTGTACAGAGGACTTATCCCTGTATGTGCATTGATATAACTTATAATCAAGGGAAAAAGTAACACCTAGTTGTCAACTTATTTATACATTTCCAGTAGGAATAACAGAGCAATCATAAATGCAGTTGTAAGAAAACAAAATCATTAGAATTGTTATTTCATGGGGAATGTGTTTATAAAATGTCTTTATCGGCATTACCATGAAAGCCAGTGACTGGCTGCAGCATCACATGCTGAGTGTACGGGGACACCATCAGTGCACTTCCACAAAGAAGTGGTGGCAGCACTGGAACAGTAGTGAGCTTAGGGGAGAGTATAGATTTTGGTTTAATTGTGTTCCCCATTCATTTAAAATAGAGATGCTAGGATTGCTGACAGGACCTCTTGAAGAAGATTTTGATCATATATTTTGCACTATATTAATTTCTCAAGACAGATACCAAGATTTCTATAAAGTTGGATACATTTTTTTCCTAAGCACTGTATAGAAATATTGTATAAATGTTTCCAAACTATGCAAAATAAAACAAAACTGTGCTGTTAGTATTAACTGAGATATTCAAAATTGTAGTATTTAGCATTTTTGCTGAATACTATATAACTAATATGCGTCTCACTTCTACATATCCCAAGGAACCAGGTTTTAACAGATGAACACAGGATTAGTGTAAGCTATATGTACAGCACCTGTACAGCAGTAAAGTCATTTTAGCTTGTCACATGTGAGAAATGTATTACTTCTAATATCAGACTGTTTTCCCTAAGTTCACCAGGTCCCATGAGTAATGAAATGAATCCCAGCTGCTCACCCACCTTCTAATAAAAGAAGGGAAAACAGGTTTTTTCATTGACAGGTTGATTCACTTATCTAAATGTTAATAGCATTTTGCTGCTCGGGTAGTTTCAGCAGGAAACCTATGCTTCCAGCTGTTATTTCGATAAGAATCCAATAATGCAGCATCATTGCTAGAAAAGAAAAATGGTTTGACATAAGGCTTCTTCCTAGCCTAATAGTAAGAACTACCACATGATGGCCTAAAGGTAATGTGTCATATGACAGCTGTTATTGTTGATGGTGTTGTAAGTAGAACACAAAACAGTTGCTAACAGTATTCCAGAGCAGGATATTGGGAAGATTTATCATTGGATTTATCACTTTTTTCCTGTAAATTGGCACAAATATTTTGCACAGTTGGTTTGTGTGCACAAATTTTGCATCCTTTTGAAATTCTGACTGTAAAATCCAGTGATTCATTATTGACAATGTTGAAGTTATTAATGTAGAGCAGTGTTTCCCAAACGCAATCCTGAAGCACCCCCAACAGGTCATGTTTTCTGGATTTCCTTAGTCTTTCACAGGTGATATAATTCTGGTCAGTGATTAAGGCATCACCTCAGTTATATCACCTGTGAAAGACTAAGGAAATCCTGAAAACATGACCTGTTGGGGGTGCTTGAGGATCGCGTTTAGGAAACACTGATGTAGAGCATTTTTTGGGAACAGATGCAAAATAAAGTGCGCAAACATAAAAAACCCTGCAAACTCATACCAACCTAACATAGACTAAGCTAGTAACATGCTACAACAATATTTCCCTTCACAAGTAAAGGTTAGCAAGGATTTGTGGACTAGTGTTTAACACGTTAAGGATGAAGGGTGTATGGGTATGCCCTTGCGTCCTGGTACTTATGGACTAGGGGCGTACCTGTACCCCTTGGTCCCGCTACCAGTGTTTAAAGCATGCTCCCAGGCTGACTGTGCTTCAAATCCTTTAGACCCTTATAAAGGCAAAAAAAAAGTAAAATGTGTAAAACAAAAGTTAATAAATGTAAATAACCATTTAACCCCTTAAGGACACAGCCCATTTTCACCTCTAGGACGCAGCCCTTTTTTGCACATCTGACCACTGTCACTTTAAACATTAATAACTCTGGAATGCTTTTACTTATCAATCTGATTCCGAGATAGTTTTTTCGTGACATATTCTACTTTAACATAGTGGTAAATTTTTGTGGTAACTTGCATCCTTTCTTGGTGAAAAATCCCAAAATTTGATGAAAAAATTGAAAATTTTGCATTTTTCTAACTTTGAAGCTCTCTGTTTGTAAGAAAAATGGATATTCCAAATATTATTTTTTTTGGATTCACATATACAATATGTCTACTTTATATTTTCATCATAAAATTGACAAGTGTTTACTTTTGGAAGACACCAGAGGGCTTCAAAGTTCAGCAGCAATTTTACAATTTTTCACAAAATTTTCAAACTCGCTATTTTTCATGGACCAGTTCAGGTTTGAAGTGGATTTGAAGGGTCTTCATATTAGAAATACCCCATAAATGACCCCATTACAAAAACTGCACCCCCCAAAGTATTCAAAATGACATTCAGTAAGTGTTTTAACCCTTTAGGTGTTTCACAGGAAAAGCAGCAAAGTGAAGGAGAAAATTCAAAATCTTAATTTTTTACACTTGCATGTTCTTGTAAACCCAATTTTTGAATTTTTACAAGGGGTAAAAGGATAAAATTTATACTTGAATTTGTAGCCCAATTTCTCTCGAGTAAGCACATACCTCATATGTCTATGTAAATTGTTCGGCGGGCGCAGTAGAGGGCTCAGAAGCGAAGGAGCGACAAGGGGATTTTGGAGAGTACGTTTTTCTGAAATGGTTTTTTGGGGGCATGTTGCATTTAGGAAGCCCCCATGGTGCCAAAACAGCAAATAAAAAAACATGGCATACCATTTTGGAAACTAGACCCCTTGAGGAACGTAAAAAGGAATTAAGTGAGCCTTAATACCCCACAGGTGTTTCATGACTTTTGCATATGTAAAAAAAAAAAAATAAATTTTCACTAAAATGTGTTTCTCCCCAAATTTCACATTTTTGCAAGGGTTAATAGCAGAAAATACCCCCCAAAATTTGTAACCCCATCTCTTCTGAGTATGGAGGTACCCCATAAGTTGACCTGAAGTGCATTACGGGCGAACTACAATGCTCAGAAGAGAAGGAGTCATATTTGGCTTTTTGAGAGCAAATTTTGCTCGGGGGGCATGTCGCATTTAGGAAGCCCCTATGGTGCCAGGAGAGCAAAAAAAAATGACATGGCATACCATTTTGGAAACTAGACTCCTTGAGGAACGTAACAAGGGATAAAGTGAACCTTAATACCCCACAGGTGTTTCACGACTTTTGCATATGTAAAAAAAAAAAGATTTTTTTTTTACCAAAAATGCTTGGTTTAGCAAAAATTTTACATTTTTAAAAAAGGTAATAGCAGAAAATACCCCCCAACATTTGAAGCCCAATTTCTCCCGATTCAGAAGACACCCAATATGGGGATGAAAAGTGCTCTGCTGGCGCACTACAGGTCTCAGAAGAGAAGGAGTCACATTTGGCTTTTTGGAAGCAAATTTTGCTCTGGGGGCATGCCGCATTTAGGAAGCACCTATGGTGCCAGGACAGAAAAAAAACCCACATGGCATACCATTTTGGAAACTAGACCCCTCGGGGAACGTAACAAGGGGTAAAGTGAACCTTAATACCCCACAGGTGTTTCACGACTTTTGCATATGTAAAAAAAATATATATATTTTTTACACTAAAATGCTTGTTTTCCCCCAAATTTTACATTTTTACAAGGGATAATAGCAGAAAATACCCCCCAAAATTTATAACCCCATCTCTTCTGAGTATGGAAATACCCAATAAGTGGACGTGAAGTGCACTGGGGGCGAACTACAATGCTCAGAAGAGAAGGAGCATCATTGAGCTTTTGGAGAGAGAATTTGGCCATGTGCATTTCCAAAGCCCCCCGTGGTGCCAGAACAGTGGACCCCCCACATGTGACCCCATTTTTAAAACTACACCCCTCACGGAAGGTAATAAGGGGTGCAGGGAGAATTTACACCCCACTGGCATTTGACGGATCTTTGGAACAGTGGGCTGTGCAAATTAAAAATTTTATTTTTCATTTTCACAGACCCCTGTTTCAAAGATCTGTCAGACACCTGTGGGGCGTAAATGCTCACTGTACCCCTTGTTACATTCCGTGAGGGGTGTAGTTTCCAAAATGGGGTCACATGTGGGTATTTATTGTTTTGCACTTATGTCAGAACCGCTGTAAAATCAGCCACCCCTGTGCAAATCACCAATTTAGACCTCAAATTTACATGGTGCACTCTCCCTTCTGAGCCTTGTTGTGCGCCCCCAGAACACTTTGCGCCCACATATGGGGTATCTCCGTCCTCAGGAGAAATTGCGTTACAAATTTTGGAGGCTTTTTTTCTTTTACCGCTTGTGAAATTTTAAAGTATGGGGCAACATCAGTATGTTAGTGTACAAAAATGTTTTTTTTTTACACTAACATGCTGGTTAGGCAATTTCTCCCGAGTACGGCGATACCCCATATGTGGCCCTAAACTGTTGCCTTGAAATACGACAGGGCTCCAAAGTGAGAGCGCCATGCGCATTTGAGGCCTAAATTAGGGATTTGCATAGGGGTGGACATAGGGGTATTTTACACCAATGATTCTCAAACAGGGTGCCTCCAGCTGTTGCTAAACTCCCAGCATGCTTGAACAGTCAATGGCTGTCCGGAAATGCTGGGAGTTTTTGTTTTGCAACAGCTGGAGGCTCCGTTTTGGAAACACTGCTGTAGGATACGTTTTTCATTTTTATTGGGGGGGAAGGGGTGGTGGTGGGGGGGGGGGGCAGTGTACGTGTGTATATGTAGTGTTTTACTCTTTATTTTATGTTAGTGTAGTGTTTTTAGGTTACATTCACACTGACGGCGGATTACACTGAGTCTCCCGCTAGGAGTTTGAGCTGCGGCTGCTGCAGCTCAAACCTGAAGCAGGGAATTCACTGTAATCCGCCGCCAGTGTGAATGTAACCTGTACATTCACATGGGAGGGGGGGGGGGGCAAAACTACAACTCCCAGCATGCACTGACAGAACGTGCATGCTGGGAGTTGTAGTTTTGCAACAGCTGGAGGCACACTGGTTGGAAAATACTGAGTTAGGTAATAGAACCTACTACCTAACTCGGTATTTCCCAACCAGTGTGCCTCCAGCTGTTGCATAACTACATCTCCCAGCATTCCCTTTGGCAATCAGTACATGCTGAGAGTTGTAGTTCTGTAACAGCTGGAGGCACACTGGTTGGGAAATACCGAGTTAGGTAGTAGGTTCAGGCTAGAGATCACTGACAGTGGTCTCTAAACTGTGGCCCTCCAGATGTTGCAAAACTACAAATCTCAGCATGCTAAGACAGCAAACTGCTGTCTGAGCATGCTGGGAGTTGTAGTTTTGTAATATCTGGAGGGCTACAGTTTAGAGACCACTGTCAGTGATCTCTAGCCTGAACCCCTCTAAATCTTGCAAAACTACAACTCCCAGCATGCCAACACAGCAAACAGCTGTCAAGGCATGCTGAGAGTTGTAGTTTTGCAACATCTGGAGGGCGACAGTTTAGAGACCACTCTCTAAACTGTCGCCCTGCAGATGTTGCTAGGCAACAGACTCCTGGACACGCGGCGTCATACTTACCTCCACCGCCGAGATGATCAAAGCCGCCGCCGTCATCTGGAGCTCCGCCGCCGGGTAAGTGACCGCCACCGCCGCCGCTACTACACGGTTCCCCCCGCTGTGCCCGGACACCGATGGGCGGGCATAGCGCGGGGAACCGAACTTTAACCCCCCCGCCCCCAGTCTGCTATTGGTCGGCCGCTCCGCCGATCAATAGCAGGGATAGGAGGGGTGGCAACCCTGCCACCTCACTCCTATCTCTTCAAGGGGGGTCGAGGGTGTCTTGGACACCCCCGATCCCCCTTATTTTATCGCGGAGCCGCCGTTGATGGGCAGGGGGAGAGCGCTCCCCCTGCAAACACCATAGATGCCGTGATCAGACTGATCACGGCATCTATGGGGTTAATGCTGCTGGGACCGGCGCGATCGCGGCCCCGGCAGCTGCGGTGGGACTCCGGCTGTGATTGACAGCTGAGTCCCACCCGCGATCTCCTGCGCTGCCCGCGGCAGAGCAGGAGATCGCTTGGACGTATGCATACGTCCATTTGCGCGAACATGTAATTCGCCTGGACGTATGCATACGTCCAATAGCGGGAAGGGGTTAATGACGCAGGACGTATATTTACATCCTGTGCCGTCTCCCGATATGTGAAGCGCGCTCAGAGGCTGGGTACGCTTCATACCTGCCAGCTCCCAGGTTCTATCTGCAACCAGGACCTATGGCTAATACTGGACATCGCTGATTGGGCTGATGTCCGGTATTATCCCTTTAGACGCCATGATCAAAGTTGATTGCGGCATCTAAAACGGGAGAAAACTGTTGCCGGTTAGCTCAGTGGGCTGTTCGGGACTGCCGAAGTGAAATCGCGGTGTCCCGAACAGCTGAGAGGACAGCGGGAGACTTCTTACCCTGCTTCCCGCTGTTCGATCGTCGCTCTGCTGCTCCATGCAGCCTGAGATCCAGGCTGTAGCAGCAGAGCACCGATAACACTGATTAATGCTATGTTATGGCATAGCATTGATAAGTGTATGCAATCATAGGATTGCATGTAATAGTCTCCTATGGGGACTAAAAAAAAGTTAAAAAAAGTTAAAAAAACTTCTTCAGTAATTAAAGTTTGAATCACCCCCGTTTTCCCATATAATAATAAAAAAAATAAATAAATAAACATTTGCTATTGCTGCGTGCATGAAACTATAAAAAACCATAAAAATATAATGTTAATTAAACCGCACGATCAATGGCATGTATGTAAAAATTCAAAAGTCCTAAATTGTGTATTTTTGGTTACTTTGTATACCATTTAAATTTTTTTTATAAAAAGCTATAAAAAAAAATCCCATCAAAACAAAAATGTTACCGATAAAAACTTTAGATCACGGCGCAAAAAAATAGCTCTCATATGTCCCTGTATATGGAAAAATAAAAAAGTTATAGGGGAAGATGACAATTTTACACATACAAATTTTGGTGCATGTAGTTATAATTTTTTTAAAGTAGTAAAATAAAACCTATATAAACTAGGTATCCTTGTAACTGTATGGATATAGATACAGGATATAGATACAGAATAAAGATAAGGTGTCATTTTTACCGAAAAGTGCACTGTGTAGGATTGGAAGCCCCCAAAAGTTCCAATTTTGCCCCACAAATATATTTTTTCAGGTTTCGCAGTAAATTTTGTGCTGAAATAATTGATGTCATTATAAAGTACAATTTTTTGCGTAAAAAATAAGCCCTCATATGGATCTATAGGAGCACAATTGAAAGCGTAATGATTTTTAGAAGGTGATGAGGAAAAAACGTCAATATAAAAAGCCTGCGTCCTTAAGGGGATAAGTCTTTTCTCTAATAACAGTGTGACTCACCCTCCTTTACTATATTTTTAAATAAAATAACGTAATCAAAAATAAACAATCATATGTGGTATAGCTGCTTGCGCAAATGTCCAAAAGATTAAATTATAACATTTGTTAAACCGCACAATCGATGGTGCACACATAAAGTCCAAAATTGCGCATTTTTGGTCACTTCATATACCTAAAAAAATGTATAAAGAGTGATCATATTATACCGATAAAAACTACAAACCACACGCAAAAAATGAGCCCTCATTTAGCCCCGTATGCAGAAAAAGAAAAAGCGTTATAGGGATCAGAAGATGACAATTTTAAGCATACTCATTTTAGTGCATGTAGTTAGGATTTTTTTGAAGTATTAAAATAAATAAAACCTACATAAATTGGGTATCCTTGTAACTGTATGGACCTACAGAATAAATATAAGGTGTCGTTTTTACCAAAAAGTGCACTGTGTAGAAACAGAAGCCCCAAAAAAATACAAACGACAATTTTTTTTATTTTACCCCACTAATATGTTTTTTTTTGTTTTGCCACAAATTTTGCTATAAAATAAGTGATGTCATTACAAAGTACAATTGGTGACACAAAAAACAAGCCCTTAAATGGGTCTGTAGGTCCAAAACTGAAAGCGTTATGATTTTTAGAAGGGGAGGAGGAAAAAACAAAAGTGCAAAAAGGAAAAATCGCTTGATCCTTAAGGCCAAAATGGGCTTCATCCTTAAAGGAGTAGTCGACGATATGAGAGGATAGGAGTTGAGTTTTAGATCGTGGGGGGTCTGACCACTGGGGTCCGCCACGATCTCCCATTAAGATCCCAGCAGTCAGCGGCAAGGGTGTGTGTCTTACCACCACATGATTCGGTGGCCGACACGCCCCCTCAATCCATCTCTATGGGAGAACTGCATTCAGCAGTCTTCGGCTCTGCCATAGAGATGTATTGAGGGGGCGTGTTGTCCGCCGTGTCATGCGATGGTCAATTCGCGCTATTTCGGGCCCTTCTGTGATTTGAAACTTTTCCCCTATCCTTAAGATGGGGGATAGGTTTTCATATCCTGGAGTACTCCTTTAAGGGGTTAAACAGTATAGTATGAATAATGTTATAAAGTAATTTGTTGATTAAGGGTACATTCACACGGGCGGATTTATTTGCGGGTTTCCAGCTGCGTATTTGAAAGGGGGCAGGCTCTTCTCGGCTGTCCGCAGCCGATTTTATGGTGTGGAAAATCCGCCGCAAGCCCCATTGAAGTCAGTGGGGTCTGCAGCGGATTTTCCACAGCGGAAATTCCGCCGCAGAAAATCTGCTGCAGACAGCTGAGAAGAGACTGCCCCCTTTCAAATACGCAGCCGGAAGCCCGCAAATAAATCCGCTCGTGTGAACGTACCCTAAGGGTGGATCACACATGCCATATTTTGCTGCTGTGTATTTTCCTACCTATTAAAGTCAATGGGCAACAAAATCAGCTGCAGAAAATATGCAGCAAAATATGCAGAAACATAGGGCACATGTGACCCTAACCCTATAAAGAAATTTAAATTAGGATCATCACAAAATATAATAAAAAATTACAAAATGTAAAGTTGCATTAATCTCTCAATTCGGCACCCACTCTATTTTGGTAAAATCTTAAACTGGGATTCCAAATTGCATACAGAGCAAGTAAAATTATGACTGTGCTTTCTCTGTGAGTGTTGTGAGATGTGGTTGTTGTCTGCCCCTTCTGAGGTGATTTTTTTTTATTTGTGCGAAATATATCGAGCCGGTGCGCCTTTTTGATAAATTTGAGGCAAAGATGCCAGAATCATAAAAGCGTCTAAACTGCCTAGAAACAGCCACATTTTAATAAATCTCCCCAAATGTCATTAGTCTTTGTGCTTGGGAATGATAGTGATAGGGCAATAAGAGTTATAGTTATGTAGTCATAACATATGTGATATAGTTATGTGCCATATGTAATATTGTCTCAGAGCACTATAACATAATTTTATTTCATATATCTGTGTGGTTATTACAGGTAAGGCCAGGTTAATACTAAAGAATATCTTCATGGCAATTGGGACCATGCAGACATTGCCATCCCCATAAATTGCTGTCCCCATAGATACATAAATGTATTTCACATGGATTCCTCAGAAAGATTGAGCAAGATTTAAATCCTTTTGTGTACTGTTAAGTCACATTATTTTTTATTTTCTAATTGGTGCAGACCGGCTGGGAATTGTAGTCCTTTATATTTCCAAAGTGCAGGAATATGTACTTTAGGACAGTAGGATTCCTTGGAACAAAGTGAAAGACTTTTCTAAAACTTCTGATGCAATTCAAAAATCATACAGTTGCGTTGGAATAACTTGAAATGTTACAGCTACTTAGCCAGAAGAATGGATATTTGGTCACTGTCGCTATAATTAGTGCTTTTTTAGCAGCTTGACTGAAATTAGCAATCTTGAGGTGCTTCCCAGTATGTGGACGTGTAATGCAGATGTATGTGCTCTCTTGTTCTCAATTTCTCAGCCCAATATTATTAGATCTACTAGATTGGTTCCCTGAGGTGCAAGGTGCAAAATGTAGATTTCACTTTATTTACTCAGTGATGGCTTCTGTGAGAACACACTCGGAAATATCCATCCAGGGAAGTCTTCCTGATGTGGCAGACAGGCAGCACTAATTCTGATGAAAGGCCGACAAAGAGATTACTGCAATTCAGAGAGGCGCCTCGTTCAGCATTTTTCTTGCAAAGTTCTCCATCTCGGAGACAGGAATCTTGTAGAATGATCTCCTTTTAGTTCGGACAGAGCAGGAGCAGGAACAGTGATTGTAGACCATGATATAAGACATGTGGGTATTGGTTACTGCTATGTTATGTCCCTGTGTTATAGGTTTTTTGTGCACTTGCACTTTACTTTGTTTAGGCAAAGTTTCCACTTGTTTTTTTCTGGCAGTTTTTGGACATCTGCCACTGCAGTTTTTGAGCCAAAGCCAGAAGTGTATTCAAAAAGAATAGGACATATAAAGGAAGGACTTACACTTCTCCTTCCTTATGGATCCACTTCGGACTTTGGCTCAAAAACTGCAGTGGCAGATATCCAAAAACTGCCCGAAAAAAAAAACAAGTAGAAACTTAGCCTTACAGGGATCTTTGCAATAGTCCTTACCCTTTGTAGTAATATGTCCAACCTTGACATTTGAACAGGTTCATCTTCCGGTTTTTTACTTTTTATTGCTCTTTATTTCAGAGATTATCATATGATACAAGATACTCTCCTACTACAAACGGTGAGGTTTTCTCAAGGGGATTCATTTTGTTACATTGTAGCAATTTTGCAGAAAAAATGTCCTTTGGTAATTTTGTGTATACTCTATCTCTTATCAAAATATTTCTTCTTCCCACCAACGCTGATCCATATTACTTCAAACTACCTCTATGGGTTCTATCAGTGCTGATTCACATTTCTTTCATATTGCCCTTCCCGATTGAATAGATGAGCCGTTCCTCACTATCTCATTTAGACTACATGAGATAGGCTTCTCATAGCAATCGATGACAATTAGCGTAAGAGTGCGTTCACACTGCAGAATCTCCCCTCGCAGATTTCTGTGAGTGGAGATTCCGTCTGCCGCCAGCCGCCGAAAATACTTCGGCGCTATGGCCGTGGGGCACTGAGCCGTCACATTGATGGCTGTGCAGTGCTCGCGGAATCCGTGAAAAGAATGATCATGTTCTTTTTTTGGGCTGAACAATTTCAGCGGCGAAATTGTCCGCTGCTGAAATTCCACAGTGTGAACAGGTCTTTTGGAGACGCATTCACACTAATGTTAAGTTCACACCACGGAATTCCGCAATGTGAACTTACCCTAAAGCCCCGTAGCCTTCTCTGACAACTGCAGCTGTCATCATTATTACCACTGCCCAATTTTGGTGCTGGTGGCTTTTATAAGAGTGCGATAGTAAAACACCACGCACTAGATATTAAATTGCTATGTACATTTGTATATTATTATTACTTTTTTCTCCCATAGGGATTATGTAAAAACTATTTAATTATCTATGCACACTTAGAGCCTATGTAGTGCATATGTTTCTTTTTATAGTTTTAGATAATTATATCCTACATCTGCATTTGTCTTTTATGGTGTTAATGTGAATAACTGTTCATGCATTGTATTTTCTATATGAATATCAATTGGACTTCTCTTTGGTGCTCACTTGCATGAGTGAAGAGACCTTCCTAATTGGAACACCAACCTAAACCAAGAGACTGTGGCTGACATTTATCATTGTCTTTAGACTGTTTTTTTGTGTCTAGAAAAGGCTCAAAAAAGGCGCAAGCAGGGTTTACTTGCCCCTTTTTTGCGCCTTTTGGTTTACACATTTCAGCTGATTTTGAGTTGCAATCCAGTGATTTTGGCAATAAACATGATATGGAAGGGCTTTATGAACTGCGCCTTTTCATGAAGGCATTTACTATAAGCATGTCTTTCAGATGCGTCTGTAGTTAAATGTGGGCCACTCGCTGTGTTGACAGAGTGAGGGTGAGGTGGGGGGCTCATGATTGTGTTTCCGCTAAGGCCTCACAAAGTTTAGAACCACCTCTGACTGCAAGATTGTACAATATATGAACACACCCCCAGGGAAAGTGTTTAACCACTATGAGGGACATTTATCAATGTTTGCTTATGTATTCTTTTTTTTAGTAATTTTTTCCTTACTTTTTTTTTTGCTTATGTGTGACTTATTTATCAACTGGTTTCAGTCTGTTGATAATTTTCTTTCACGTAAGCAATTTTTCCTTTTTTACTTTGGTAGTAGCTTTTTCTGCTCCATGTTTGAGCTGGAGTAAATTTAGTCAATTTTTAACCCTGTTGCGACTTTTTTTTGCGCAGTTGCGACTGTCGCAGTTAATAAATACCTGACTACCCTTAGTCCATTTTAAAATTATTACTACGTAGTTAATTTTTGTAAAATTTGCTTTTCTCGCTTTCCAGTCAAAATGTCGCACGAAAAATCGCGTAGTCGCAGTTGCGACAATTTTGCAACAATTATAGTAAAGAAAACCTGACTAAACCCGTTGATAAATGTCCATATATATGTCTAGATTTCAGTATTTCAGTAAAAAAAAAAAAGATCTGGAAGGGGGGGGGGAGGTATGTAGGGAAGGTCTTGTTTAAATACTTAAACAACAAAACCCCAATTGGAAGTACTAGGGTCAAATCAACTCACAACAATTTTAGGGGAACCCCCGTAGGGGAACCCTTAAGCTAAGTACCCCCCAATATTAAAATATACCTTTTATTGATCCATTTAAAATATACTCTGTGACCAACATAAATATGTGATTCAACAATTAGGTGTAATGACACCACCACTAACTTTAAAACCACAGTTAGTCACCAGGCTCCTTAACTCCTATATTTGTCTTTTGTAAACACTTGATTGTGTGATGACAGAGTGAGCATTAATTAGTAGCTCACTCTTCTATCTAATAGGAGCCGGTGGCTACTGCTAATTAAAATAACCAGATATTAGCCAGCCCTTCCAATGTTTCACTGGCACCCCAGCTTCGTCAGGAAAGTCTAGTGGCTAATGGCTGGTGGGCGTCTCATGCTGCCTTTTATATCATCGCGTCTGACGTTGAATATGCCGCCCGCGGCATATCATCCAATCACCGGCCGGCTCAAGCTTATGCGCTTTGTTATGATGGTTGTTCATCCAATCACGATCGTATTGATTGATCATGTGAGTAAACATGCTGGCCGTCACTATGTATAAGTTTACGGACATGCGCGAGACTGACACATGCGCTACGGACCTTACCTCAGGGTTTTAACTATATCCAATCACATGAGGGGCGCCTTTTAGTGACGTCCAGCATGTTTACTCACATGATCAGTCAATACGATCGTGATTGGATGAACAACCATCATAACAAAGCGCATAAGCTTCTGAGCCAGCCGGTGATTGGATGATATGCCGCGGGCGGCATATTCAACGTCAGACGCAATGATATAAAAGGCAGCATGAGACGCCCGCCAGCCATTAGCCACCAGACTTTCCTGACGAAGCTGGGGTGCCAGTGAAACGTTGGAAGGGCTGGCTAATATCTGGTTATTTTAGTTAGCAGTAGCCACCGGCTCTTATTAGACAGAAGAGTGAGCTACTAATTAATGCTCACTCTGTCATCACACAATCAAGTGTTTACAAAAGACAAGTATAGGAGTTAAGGAGCCTGGTGACTAACTGTGGTTTTAAAGTTAGTGGTGGTGTCATTACACCTAATTGTTGAATCACATATTTATGTTGGTCACAGAGTATATTTTAAATGGATCAATAAAAGGTATATTTTAATATTGGGGGGTACTTAGTTTAAGGGTTCCCCTAGGAGGGTTCCCCTAAAATTGTTGTGAGTTGTTTAAATACTTTACACAGTTTAATATCATCTACTCAAGTTTATACTTTACTATGTCATTAACTAATCATTAACAAATATGTTGCAGCAGAGAATAGGGCCTAACACTACCCCCCTGTGGTACCCCACTGCAAACAGTGACCTAATCAGGGTATGCACCTAACTAAGTGAGCTGAGCCAGTTACTTCCACCTATTTCCCTCCATCCCCAGCATTCTCATTTATGACATACAAGGACTTACCTCCTTAAAGGGGTATTCAGGGCAAAAACATTTTATCCCCTATCCAAAGTAAAAGGGATAAGATGTCTGATCATGGGGGCCGGCCGCTGGGACCCCATTCCCCCCCCCCCCCCCGCGATGTCCCTGCAGCACCCGCAGGGAGCTTCATCTTCAGTTTCGGAAACCTCCGGGACTGGGACGTGATGCCACGCCTCCTCCATTCATGTCTATGGGAGGGGGGATGATGGCTGCCACGCCCCCTACCATAGATATGAATGGAGGGGGCGTGGCGTGACGTCACATCCCCAGTCCCGGAGACCCAGCTCACACAGGCGGGTGCTGCAGGGTGATCGCGGGGGGGTCCAAGCGGCAGCCCCCCCCCCGCGATCAGACTTCTTATCCCCTATCCTCTGTCTAAAATATTGTTTCTCTTTCCTTTATTATAGTTACTACATTCACTAATGCCATGATATCTCACTTTGAATATTTTTTGCTTATGGCAAAGTATTGATCCCTTGTGTACTGTATGTCCCCTGATGAACCTCTTTATGTCAGTGGGGAAAAGGCACTGGGACTGTTCTGTTTGAAGAATTCAAGTTGATTAAGTTTGGAATGCAATCTCTACTTATTATTTTGCAATTATTTATTAACATTTAAAACATAACAACAAATAATTATAGAAATAAACATATCATATCTGACCAGAACAAAACAATATAATGAATCATAAAACCACCGACACCATAGCATAAAATAAAACACTGGTACAACCCTACACGTATTCTTGCACACAAACAAAATATATACAATATGTACAACACATTTTATACTTTACCACCCATAAGACTATTCTGTAATTTATATTACATTACAGTATTTGGGTTTGCCAACATGTGGATCTTTTTGCATATTTTATTGGTGATAAGTCTAGTTTCACCGATTCCTCATAAACTTTTACTGATAACGGGGTTATATATTTATTTTCATTTAGATACTCCAGTATAACATTTCTTAGAAAACCTTAAAATAATTTATCCATAATAAAGATTAAAGGGGTACTCTGGTAGAAAACATTTTTTTTATTTATCAGCTGCTGCATACTACAGAGGAAGTTGAATTGTTCTTTTCTATCTGACTACAGTGCTCTCTGCTGACACCTCTGTCCATGCCAGGAACTGTCCAGAGCAGGAGAGGTTTGCTATGGGGATTTGCTCCTACTCTGTACAGTTCTTGACATGGACAGAGGTGTCAGCAGAGAGCACTGTGGTCAGACAGAAAAGAATTGTACAACTTTTTGCTGATAAGTACTGGAAGGTTTGCGGTTTTTAAATAGAGGTAATTTACAAATCTATTTACATTTTTGCCACCAATTGATAATTTTTTTTAAATTTCACTGGAGTACCCTTTTAAACTAACAGGCCTATATCTCCTAGGGTCTCACTTTAAAGGGGTACTCCACCCCTAGACATCTTATCACCAGCAGCGGGACCCCCTCGATCTCAAGTGTGGCACCCCAGACATCCGATACACGGTGTAAACTTCGCTCCGTGCCGGATGACTGGCGATGCGGGGGAAGAGGCTTGTGACGTCATGGTCATGCTTCGCTTGTGATGTCAAATCCAGCCTAGAAGCACTGATAGGGAAGGGAGTGAGATTGAGAGAGAAAGTGCAATTGTAGTACACAGCGACTGTGTGCTGCAGCAGGGGTGTGTACAACAACTGAAAAGCTAATAGTGGCCAGCCAGTTAGGGTGAGCAGAGCACTAAAAGCATATTGTCCTCTATGAAGTGTAACCTGTGCGTACATCTAAGTGGTGTACCATTTTGTTCCTTTTCAAGTCTTAAGGGCCGAGATACTGTGAAAGGCCAGGCAAAAGTACACACCTGCTGGTGTTGAAGACAAATACTGTTTTAAGCGTACTGGAGCACATTGTCCTCCCCTCATAAGTGCATACCACATACATACATCTAAGTGGTGTACCATTTTGTTCCTGTTAAAGTCTTAAGGGCCTATATACTGTGAAAGGCCTGGCAAAAGTACACACCTGCTGGTGTTGTAGACAAATACTGTTTTAAGCCTACTGGAGCGCATTGTCCTCCCCTCATAAGTGTATACCATATATGTATATCTAAGTGGTGTACCATTTTGTTCCCGTTAAAGTCTTAAGGGCCTAGATACTGTGAAAGACCATGCGAAAGTACACACCTGCTGGTGTTGTAAACAAATACTGTTTTAAGCGTAGTGGAGCGTATTTTACTCCCCTCATACACACTAAGTATGTGTGGCAGAGGCTTAAATTCATATCAGGCAGAGGTTTCAGCATATTAGGGGTAAGTGGCAGCAGGAGTCGCAGCAAGAAGCCTGAACTCCAGGTATCAGCTAGAGGTCGTGTCTCGACCAGCAACCCATCTGCCGTCACCGATTGGTTAACACGGTCTTCCACTTCATCACAAGTGACATCTGACACCCCCAGTCAATTGTCCTTGGGTTCCTCAGACACATCCCTCAGTTGGCATGGCCCGGAAGCAGTCCCCGTCCTCCAATTGCCTCTGTCCTATGCTGTTCCCCCCCCACAGAATTATCTTATGCTGTGAGTTCAGCTCCATTATTTAGTGAGGACGATCTACTAGAGGACAGTCAGCAGCTACTGCCCAGCCAAGAACTGGAGGAGACATCCGCTGCTTCCTACGCTAGACGGGCAAGTAGTGATGAGGAGAGTGGCATGGGAGATGGTGTTGCAAGCATTCAGGCTCCTGAAGCAGACACTGTTGAGGAACCTGAGGAGGACATCAGTGACGTGCAGACACAACTCGATGATGATGAAGCTGATCGCACTTGGGAGCCGGGTGCAGAAGGGGCTTCATCACCATCATGAGAAGAGGGTTGCAGGTTGCCCTTGAGGCAGGAGCCGAGCCAGCAAGGTGGTAGCATGGTTGGCAGTCAGCATGGTGGCAGAAGTTGAAAGTCTGGAGCCAAACGTGCCCGGGGTAGACCACCTGCTTCGCGACAGTCTACCTTCCCAGGAGGTAGTGGAACAGGGATTCCTGGAGTCGGCGGCAGTAGCAGTCAATCAGTGGGGACTGTTGGTGGGAAAATCGGCTACTTGGTGGTGTGGCAGTTTTTCATTAAGCATCCGGAGGATGTTAACCTGGCCACATGCAAGATGTGTCGGCAGAAGGTGAAGCGTGGCCAGAGTCCCTAAATGTGCTCCTGTCCAAGTTGCTGGTGCTGCAGTCTCTCCCTTTTCAAGTGGTGGACTCTGCACCTTTCAGAGAACTGATGGCTTGTGCCGAGCCGGAGAGTCCCAAGCCATCATTTTTTTGCGAAGAAGGCAGTACCAGCCCTGCACAATTTTGTGGAACAGAAGGTGGGCCAGTGCTTGAGCCTGTCAGTGTGCCTGGCAGCGCTGATATGTGGAGCTGTAACTACAGTCAGGGACAATACATGTCCTTTACGGCCCACTGGGTGAATGTAGTTCCTGGACAACCACAACAGCAACTTGGACAGGACACGCCTGTAATGTCCTGTGCTCCGGCCAGATATGCTGGCCGTGAGCGCTTTCCTCCCCAGCCGGTGGGGCCGGGATTCGCATTGCGGGACTCACCCGCATGCGAATCTCAGCCCTTCACTCACCTCTGCCCTCTGCTGTCCTGTCCGTCCCCCCTCAGCGCCGGCACACGTGCCCCTGCCTCCTAGGGAGCATGCCGCAGCTCTCTGATTTTGAGGGCCAGTGCGCCCGTTATTATGACATACACTTGCACCTATGTTATAAGTACCAGCACCTCCCACAAACCTCTGCCGGATCTTTGTTGCCATTGTGCGCTAGTGAAAACCTTCCTGTGTCTTCCCTTGCCCATTCCTGACCTCTCTGTTCCGTTACAAGTCCTTGCTCCTGTGCCGCCTGCCTTTGACTTCCTGCCACGTTCCTTCCCACGTACCTGTGCCGCCAGCCCTGACCTGCTGTTCTTACCCTCACTAGCTGTATTCCTCCTTTGCCTTGGACCTCCTCAGCCACCTGTGTGGTTGAGCCATGCCAGGGGTAGCGACCTGGGTGCTGCCTGCTGCAGCAAGACCATCCCACATTGCGGTGGGCTGTGGTGGAAACCAGCGGCACCGTAGACTCCGCTCCCTGTCATAGCCCACGTCATCCACCATACAGGTCCAGCAGATCCACTATTACCCTGAGTGCTACAGCCTACTGCCATGAGTCTTGCAACGCCGCTTCTGCCTCCAGGCTCTCAGGCAGTTTGTCCTGTGACAGTGTGCGACTCCGCCTCCTCATCCTCCACCATGTCCTCAGCCTCCACTGCACGTACAAGTCTCAGTGCCCCTACAGCATACCATGTGTGCAGGGCACGGCGATGTCACGCTGTTCTTCACATGTCACACAGGGGAGGAACTGCTAACAGTAATTTATCAAGAAATTGAATCATGGCTTACTCCACGAAAACTGGAAATGGGAACCATGGTGACCGACAATGGGAAGAACATCTTGTCTGCGCTGCAACAAGGAAGCCTGAGACATGCACCCTGCATCGCACACGTGTTCAATCTGGTTGTTAAATGTTCCTGAAGTGTTCCCCCCATCTGCAAGACATCCTAACAATGGGAAGGAAACCTTGCATGCACTTCAGCCACTCGTACACCGCAAAGCACACCCTCCTTGAGCTGCAGTGTCAGAACGGCATCCCCCAACATAGTCTGATTTGCGACCCACCATCCATATGTTCGACCGACTATATGAAAAGAGAAAAGCCATCACCAATTTCTTTATGGTCCAAGCGAATAAAGGGACTCCCCTGTGTAACTTCAATGTCAACTAGTGGCAGCTCATACGTGACACCTGCTGTTTCCTCAGGCCCTTTGAGGAAGCCACATTATTAGTCAGTCACCAGGATTACGGGATGAACAACATCATTACACTGCTTCATCTACTACAACACGTGTTGGAAACAATGGCTTGTCAGGGCACTGGAGACGTGGCACCTACATCTCACGGCCACAAGAGCCCTGTGGGGGCTGACCCCGAGGAGAAGGGGCACATTGAAGCACAGTTTAGGTTTCGTAAGATGGGCAGTTTTTCTAGTCATCCGACAGGAGAGGAGGAGCAGGAGAAGCTAGAGGAGCTAGAGGGAACAAGGCAGAAAACCCAGACACCGTGGCAGTATGCAGTGGAGATGGAGGCAGGGAGTCCCTCCGAGTCACTTGCACAAATGACACAATGCATGCTCACTTGCTTGCTTAGTGACTGCTGAATTGTCACCATTCGGCAGCGGGATGGCTCTCCACCTTATTGGACCCTCGCTACTGACACAAAATGGGGGCCTTTTTTACATTCACTGAGAAGGAGGACAAACTGACAGACTACAGAGACATTCTACTCATCAGAAGCAGGTAGACCTTGAGCAGGACCTGAACCAACAGGTGGTGGCATACCTTGACATTACCATGCCAACATACCTTGAAGATCCACTGGACTTCTGGGCAGCCAAACTTGAATTGAGGCAGCAACTAGCAGAGTTTGCCCTGGAAAAGCGGTCCTGCCTGGCCAGTAGTGTGCCATTAGAGCAGGTGTGTAGTGCGGCGGGGGCAATAGTAACCCCAAGGAAAACTCGTCTGTCCACGAAAAATGTGGAGAGACTGACCTTTGTGAAGATGAATCAGGCATGGATCAGCCAGAATTTCCACCCACCAATGCCTGATGCATCAGAGTAGATTAACCATGGTGCCACACCAACACTTCACAAATATGGATAGTGCAAAACATATTTAGGCGCTGCTCCCCAGTTACAGACATTCCTCTGCATCAGAGCACAAGTAAGTATTGAGGATATGCATTACGTAAAACTTAACTTTTAATAATATTCTTGGTATTAAATATATGTGCAAAAAACACCATATTGCAAAGGTGTGCAAAAAACACCATATTGTACCTACACCACCAAGTATTGATGTGATGCAAAGACCTCTAAAAGGTGGAAGGGAACAACGTATGGTCCATTGTAACCGGTGGGGGTGAAAACTTCCCCAGTAAGGCCCTACTCTTGCATTATTAATTCCCTTCTTTGCAAGTGTTACTCGCACTAAAAAGGGCGGCCCCACACAGGGACCTCTCCCTCTCCCCCCCCCCTACAAACACTGCCATTTCCTAGGGTTTTTAGGTGGAAATAGAGAGTTTCCTGTGTGGGGCCTCTTTTTTTTTAGAGAGAGTAACACTTGCCAAGAAAGGATTTAATAGGGTGAAAGTAGGGCCTTTTTACCTCCACCTGCTAGAATGGACAATACGTTGTTCACTTCCACCTTTTCGAGGAAGGTGTTACTTGTCTTAAAAAGGGCAGCCCCACACAGGAACCTATTTCCACCTAAAAACCATGGGAAATGGGAATTGTAGGTGAAAATAGGGAGAGGTTCCTGTGTGGGGCTGCCTTTTTTAGGGCGAGTAACACTTGCCAAGAAGGGAATAAATAATGTGAGAGTAGGGCCTTACAGGGGAAGTCTTTACCCCCAACGGTTACAATGGACCATACGTTGTTTCCTTCCACCTTTTAGAGGTCTTTGCATCACATCAATACTTGGTGGTGTAGGTGGCACATGGTGTTTTTTGCACACATTTCCTTTTGTTTTATTTAAAAAAAATTATAATAATTTTGGGTCCAGATATATTTTATCCTAAGCATATTATTCAAAGTTAAGATTTAGGTAAGACGTATCCTCAATACTTACTTGTGCACACTAACACTTACAAAGGAGACCGCTTTCTTCTGCCTACTGTTACGCCGAGCGCTCCGGGTCCCCGCTCCTCCCCGGAGCGCTCTCGGCGTCTCTCTCCCTGCAGCGCCCCGGTCAGTCCCGCTGACCGGGAGCGCTGCACTGTCATGGCCGTTGGGGATGCGATTCGCACAGCGGGACGCGCCCGCTCGCGAGTCGCATCCCAGGTCACTTACCTATTCCGGTCCCCTGCTGTCATGCTCTGGCGCGCGCGGCTCCGCTCTCTAGGGTGCGCGCGCGCCAGCTCTCTTGATTTAAAGGGCCAGTGCACCAATGATGGTGCCTGGTCCAATCTTCCCAATTAGCTTGATTAGTTTCCACCTGTGCACTCCCTACTTATACCTCACTTCCCCTGCACTCCCTTGCCGGATCTTGTTGCCCTTGTGCCTAGTGAAAGCGTTCCCTTGTTTGTTCCTAGCCCGTGTTCCAGACCTCCTGCCGTTGCCCCTGACTACGATCCTTGCTGCCTGCCCTGACCTTCTGCTACGTCCGACCTCGCTTTTGCCTTATCCCTTGTACCATGCCTATCTCAGCAGTCAGAGAGGTTGAGCCGTTGCCGGTGGATACGACCTGGTTGCTACCGCCGCTGCAAGACCATCCCGCTTTGCGGCGGGCTCTGGTGAAAACCAGTAGCTACTTAGAACCGGTCCACCGACACGGTCCTCGCCAAACCCTCTCTGACACAGAGGATCCACCTCCAGCCTGCCGATCCGTGACAGTAGATCCGGCCATGGATTCCGCTGAGGTGCCGCTGTCAAGTCTTGCCGACATTTCCACGGTGATCGCCCAGCAAGCCCTAAAGATCACCCAACGAAATCACCAGCTGGCATACTTGACCACCGTGACACAGCAACTTCAGTCACAGATACAGCAGCTTCAGTCACAATTTCAGTCACAGCTACAGCTGCAACAACCATCTCCTCCGCCGGCTCCTGCAACTCCTCCACAGCAACCGGCCGCTCCTAACCTCTGCTTGTCCCTGCCGGACAAATTTGATGGGGACTCTAGACTCTGCCGTGGTCTCCTGCCTGGGAAGGCCCTGCCATGTGCCACACCGCCCGGAGCACCTCTCTTACAGTATCCATTGCAATCCACCCCTGTGCCTCCCGCCGAGGAGGCTATGCAAGTGGATCGGTCCCGCCTGACCCCTGAGGAGAGGACTCGCCGCAGGAAGAAAGAAGATTTATTTCTACACTGCACTGTGCGTTACTGCACAGAACCCCTGCTCTTCAGCATGGAACTTTTTGTTTTGCCCAAATGCTCCTCTGAAGTCCTCCTCGGTCTGCCATGGCTCCAACCCCCATCTTCTGCCCTTGTCTGGACCACCGGGGAGATCGGGAGCTGGGGTGCTTCTTGCCACAGGAAGTGCCTCATGTCTGCTCCCAGTCCCGTCAGTCAAGCCTCTGTGTCTCCCCCTTTACCTGGCCTCCCCAAGGCCTGTCTGGACTTTGCTGTGTCTCCTCCTCATGGCTCCCGTCCTGTTGACACTCTGCCCCGTGCCGGGCTTGACCCTCTTCCCTCCCTCCTCACCCCCACGCCTTCTTGTGTGCCCGCTGTTGATGTGGTTTCCCGGGGCTTCGCCACCAACTGGAAAAAGACTCTGAAATTCCTCATGCTGGCCTCATCCCGGGTGAAGAAGCTTGCCGGAAAAAAGAGAAGAGCTCCTCCTGTTTTTGTGTGGCTCTCCGCCAAGTATTTCGGCTTCCGTGTCCCCAGTTTTAATCTCGGACCACGTTATCTTGGACCCTTTGTACTTGAGTGCTCAGAGGAGAGATCCTGGGAACCTGAGGACTACGTCCTGGACAAAAGTCTTATCCTCAGGTTCTCGGGCTCCAAGAAGAGGGGGAGACCCAAGGGGGGGGGGGTACTGTTACGCCGAGCGCTCCGGGTCCCCGCTCCTCCCCGGAGCGCTCTCGGCGTCTCTCTCCCTGCAGCGCCCCGGTCAGTCCCGCTGACCGGGAGCGCTGCACTGTCATGGCCGTTGGGGATGCGATTCGCACAGCGGGACGTGCCCGCTCGCGAGTCGCATCCCAGGTCACTTACCTATCCCGGTCCCCTGCTGTCATGCTCTGGCGCGCGCGGCTCCGCTCTCTAGGGCGCGCGCGCGCCAGCTCTCTTGATTTAAAGGGCCAGTGCACCAATGATGGTGCCTGGTCCAATCTTCCCAATTAGCTTGATTAGTTTCCACCTGTGCACTCCCTACTTATACCTCACTTCCCCTGCACTCCCTTGCCGGATCTTGTTGCCCTTGTGCCTAGTGAAAGCGTTCCCTTGTTTGTTCCTAGCCCGTGTTCCAGACCTCCTGCCGTTGCCCCTGACTACGATCCTTGCTGCCTGCCCTGACCTTCTGCTACGTCCGACCTCGCTTTTGCCTTATCCCTTGTACCATGCCTATCTCAGCAGTCAGAGAGGTTGAGCCGTTGCCGGTGGATACGACCTGGTTGCTACCGCCGCTGCAAGACCATCCCGCTTTGCGGCGGGCTCTGGTGAAAACCAGTAGCTACTTAGAACCGGTCCACCGACACGGTCCTCGCCAAACCCTCTCTGACACAGAGGATCCACCTCCAGCCTGCCGATCCGTGACACCTACCTTCCTCAGCTACTATTCTGACCCTGCACCTGCCTGATGCCACACATCTGATGCCAAGTTCTCCTTTTTCCACCCACCTTTGTCACCGGGTACTGGTATTGCGACCCACCGCACCACTCTGTCACCAGGTCACTTTCAGGACTCCTGATGCTGCTGCCACCTCCAGTCTGTCTCATTCTGCCACCATGTGTTCTTCTTGTGCTTATTCCATCTCCAGGCTGTCCCATTCTGCCACCATATGTTCTCCTCATGCTGATGCCACCTTTAGGCTGTCTCATTCTGCCACCAAATGTTCTCCTTATGCTGATGCCATCTCCAGGCTGTCTCATTCTGCCACCATATGTTCTCCTCATGCTGATGCCAGCTCCAAGCTGGCTCATACTGCCACCATGTGTTCTCCTTATGCTGCTGCCACCTCAAGGCTGTGTCATTCAGCCACTATATGGTCTCCTCATGCTTCCACTACCTCCAGGCTGTGCCATTCAGCCACTATATGTTCTCCTCATGCTGCCGCAAAATCCAGGCTATATCATTAAGCCACTATATGGTCTCCTTATGCTGCTGCCAACTCCAGGCTGTGTCATTCAGCCACTATATGGTCCCCTCATGCTTCCGCCACCTCTAGGCTGTGTCATTCAGCCACTATATGTTCTCCTCATGTTGCTGCAAACTCCAGGCTGTGTCATTCAGCCACTATGTGGTCTTCTCATGCTGCCGCCTCCTCAAGGCTTTGTCATTCAGCCACTATATATTCTCCTCATGCTGCCGCCACCACTACGCTGTGTCATGCAGCCACTATATGGTCTCCTCATGCTGCCGCCACCTCCATGCTGTGTCATTCAGGCACTATATGGTCTCATCATGCTTCCGCCACTTCCAGGATGTGTCATTCAGCCACTATATGTTCTCCTCATGCTGCTGCCGCAAACTCAATGCTGTGTCATTCAGCCACTATATGCTGCCGCCAACTCCAGGCTGTGTCATTCAGCCACTATGTGGTCTCCTCATGCTGCCGCCAACTCCAGGCTTTGTCATTCAGGCACTTTATGTTCTCCTTATGCTGCCGCCACCTCCACGCCGTGTCATTCAGCCCCTATATGGTCTCCTCATGCTGCCACCTCCATGCTTTGTCATTCAGCCACTATATGGTCTCCTCATGCTGCCGCCACCTCCACTATGTGTCATCCAGCCACTATATGGTCTCCTCATGCTGCCACCACCTCCACGCTGTGTCATTCAGCTTTATATGGTCTCCTCATGCTGCCACCTCCATGCTGTGTCATTCAGCCACTATATGGTCTCCTCATACTGATGCCACCTCCAGGCTCTGTCATTGTGCCACTCTGTGACAGTAATTCCAATAGCAACGCCTATGATCTGCATGTCATACTGAATAACAGTATTATTTAATTGCCACAATGCGAATCTCAGCCCCACCGACAGTGGGGACAGAGAGCACTCACGGCCGGCGAGTTCGGCCGGAGAGCAGACGTAACACTGTTATTCAGTATGACATGCAGATCAGCGGCGTTGCTGTTAGAATAATTGTCGCAGAGCGGCACAATGACAGAGCCTGGAGGTGGCATCAGTATGAGAAGACCATATAGTGGCTGAATGACACAGCCTGGAGGTGGCATCAGTATGAGGAGACCACATAATGGCTGACTGACACAGCCTGGAGTTGGCGGCAGCATATAGTGGCTGAATGACACAGCCTAGAGTTTGCATTATGAGGAGAACATATAGTGACTGAATGAGACAGCGTGGAGGTGCTGGCAGCACGAGGAGAACATATAGTGGCTGAATAACACAGCGTGGAGGTAGCAGAAGCATGAGGAGACCATACAGCCTCAATAGGGGTGTAGAACACTTTGCCTTGTCCTAACACACATAGGGAGTTTGCTGTGTTAGTGAAATAATACTGTTATTCAGTATGACATGCAGATTTCAGATTTCGCTATTAGAATCACTGTCGCAGAGCCTCTGGATGTGGCAGCAGGGAGACCATATGGTGCCAGAATTGAAGAGAATAAACAGATTTTTTATGTCATTTCTATTTAATTTAATTAGAATTTGTTTACATTTTTTGAGTACCCATTCTTGTGAGCATCAAGCTGGATGTCCTCTGCCAGGCGAGATACCTCCTGTTCCGGCCCCTGCCTCTCAGTGCCCCCTGACTGTGAAAGACTGTGAAATGTTTCATTTAGTCAGTTATGATTCATTGTTATCGTTCCAAGCTGTTTCATTGGATTCTTGTGATAATTCCACAGGTAATATATGAAGCCGACGACCATAGAGCCTCAGTCTTCAAAAGATCACATAAATTTTTTTAAATTTAAGATTTTGATTAGATTCCCAAGTTTAATGTCCCAGTGTTTACTTTGAACTAATACTGTATGACCACAAAACCCAATCTAACAAGGAGTCACATGTCGGCACAATGACAGCCTAGAGGTGGAAGCAGCCTGACGAGACCATAGGGCCTCACTATAGAAAAGATTAAAGATATTTTGTAAAATATAAATTGAAGATTTTAGATACATGAACATTTTTCAAGTTTCTTCTAAGGTGCCAACAGCATAAGGAGACCATATGGTGGCCCAATGACACAGCCTGGAGGTGGCAGCAGCATGAGGAGACCATAGGGCCCAACAATTCCAAAGATTAAAAGATACATTTTCAAATTTTTATTGAAGATTTTTGGTAGCTAGTGCTACCATAAAATTTTTTAGGTAATGTCCCAGCAGCATGATGAGACCATATAGTGGCTGAATGACACTGCATGGAAGTGGCGGCAGCATATCGTGGCTGAATGACACAGCCTGGAGTTTGTGGCAGCATGATGAGACCATATAGTGGCTGAATGACACTGCATGGAAGTGGCGGCTGCATATCGTGGCTGAATGACACAGCCTGGAGGTGGAGGAAGCATGAGGAGACCATATAGTGGCTGAATGAGAAAGCGTGGAGGTGGCGGCAGCATGAGAACATATGGTGGTAGTATGAGACAGCTTAGAGCTGGCATCAGCATGAGGAGAACATATGGTGGCAGAATGAGACAGCCTGGAGGTGGCAGCAGCAGCATCAGGAGCCCTGAAAGTGATCTGGTGACAGAGTGGTGCGGTGGATGGCAAAACCAGTACCCGGTGATGAAGGTGGGTGAATAAAGGAGTACTTGGCATCAGATGTGTGGCATCAGGTGGGTGGCAGGATCAGAATAGTAGCTGAGGCAGGTAGGCAGAAGAAAACGGTATATTTTGTAAAAGTGTTAGTGTTCACAAGTAAGTATTGAGGATATGCATTGTGTAAAACTTAACTTTTAATAATATGCTTAAGATAAAATATATGGCCCCAATTTTTTTTTTTTATCAAACCAAAGGAAAGGTGTGATAAAAAACACCATGTACCACCTACACTACCAAGTATTGATGCGAGGCAAAGACCTCTAAAAGGTGGAAGGGAACAACGTTATGTCCATTGTAACCGGTGGGGGTAAACACTTCTCCTGTAAGGCTCTACTCTCGCATTATTAATTCCCTTCATGGCAAGTTTTACTCGCCCTAAAAAGGGCAGCCCTACACAGGAACTTCTCCCTATTTCCACGTACAAACACTGCCATTTCCCAGGGTTTTAAGTGGAAATAGGGATTGGTTCCTTTGCCGGGCCACCCTTTTTAAGACGAGTAACACTTTCCTCGAAAAGGTGGAAGGGAACAACGTATTGTCCATTGTAGCAGGTGGGGGTAAAAACTTCCCCTGTAAGGCCCTACTCTCGTCCTATTAATTCCCTTCTTGAGTATCGATGTGATGCAAAGACCTCTAAATGGTGGAAGGGAACAACGTATGGTCCATTGTAACCGGTGGGGGTAAAAACTTCCCCTGTAAGGCCCTACTCACGCATTACTAATTCCCTTCCTGGCAAGTGTTACTTGCTCTAAAAAGGGTGGCCCCACACAGGAAACTCTCTTTTTCCACCTAAAAACCCTGGCAAATGGCAGTATTTGTAGGGGGAAATAGGGAGAGGTTCCTGTGTGGGGCCGCCTTTTTAAGGGTGAATAACACTTGCAAAGAAGGGAAATAATAATGTGAGATTAGGGCTTTACAGGGGAAGTTTTTACCCCCACCAGTTACAATCGACCATACGTTGTTCCCTTCCACCTTTTTAGAGGTCTTTGCATCACATCAATACTTGGTGGTATAGGTGGCACATGGTGTTTTTGCACACCTTTCCTTTTGTTTGATTTAAAAAAAATTTTTTTTATCCTATTAAAAGTTAAGTTTTAGCTAATGCATATCCTCAAAAATTACTTGTGGTCTGATGCAGAGGAATTTCTGTAACTGGGGGGCAGCACCTTAAACATGTTTTGCACTATCCATATTTGTGAAGTGTTGGTGTGGCACCATGGTCAATCTACTCTGATGCATCAGGCATTGGTGGGTGGAAATCCTGCCTGATCCATGCCTGATTCATCTTCACAAAGGTCAGTCTCTCCACATTTTTCATGGACAGAAGAGTTCTCCTCCGCTCTGATGGCACACTACTGGCCGGGCATGACAGCTTTTCCAGGACAAACTCTGCTAGTTGCAGCCACAAATCAAGATTGGCTGCCCTGAAGTCCAGAAGATCTTCAAGGTGTGTTGGCATGGTCATGTAGAGGTATGCTATCACCTGCTGGTTCAGGTCCTGCTCCAGGTCTATCTGCTGCTGATGAGTTGCTTCACTATGCGGGTGAAGGAAGCTGTTCATCAGCACCTGTATATTCAGGCTGCTGCCGATGGAGCTGGTACTGCTCCTGCCACCCCACCCCTCCCCAGCAGCCATGGCAGTGGAAGGTGAGCACAGAGGGCCCCCCCGAGTCAGACTAGGCATCAGCCAACTGACTACGTAGGATGTCTCTGTAGTAGGGTAGTTTGTCCTCCCTCTCAGTAGGTGTGAAAAAGGCCCCCATTTTGTGCCGGTAGCGAAGGCCCAATAAGGTGGAGAGACAGAAGTCATCCCGCTGCCGAATTGTGACAATTTTCGGTCACTATGCAAGCAAGTGGGCATGCATCGTGCCATTTGTGCAAGTGGCTCGGAGGGAATCCCTGCCTCCATCTCTACTGCATACTGCCACAGTGTGTCTGGGTCCTGTGTCTCACCTTCCTTATAACCCTCTAGCTCCTCTAGCTGCTCCTGCTCCTCCTCTCCTGTCAGATGACTAGAAAAACTGCCCATTTTCTGAAACCTAATCTGTGCTCCACTGTGCCCCTCCCCCTCCTCCTCCTCCAGTTCAGCCCCCACAGGGCTCATGTGGCCGTGAGATGTAGGCACCATGTCTCCAGTGTCCTGACCAGCCATCAATTACAATACGTGTTGTAGTAGATGAAGCAGTGGAATTAATATGTTCATCCCGTAATCCTGGCGACTGACTAATAATGTGGCTTCCTTAAAGGACCTGAGCAAATGGCAGGTGTCACGTATGAGCTGCCACTGGTTGACATTGAAGCTACACAGGGGAGTCCCCCTATCCGCTTGGGTCATCAAGTAATCGGCGATGGCTTTTCTCTGTTCGTACAGTCAGTCCAACATATGGAGGGTAGAATTCCAATGTGTGGAAACATCGCAAATCAGACTACGTTGGGGGATGCCATTCTGACGCTGCAGCTCAAGGAGGGTGAGCTTTGCGGTGTACGAGTGGCTGAAGTGCATGCAAGGTTTCCTTCCCATTGTTAGGATGTCTTGCAGATGGTGGGAACACTTCAGGAACCGCTTGACAACCAGATTGAACACGTGTGCCATGCAGGGCGCATTTTTCAGGCTTCCTTGTTGCAGCGCAGACAAAATGTTCTTCCTGTTGTTGGTCACCATCGTTCCCATTTCCAGTTTTCGTGGAGTAAGCCATGATTTGATTTCTTGATGAATAACTTAGCAGTTCCTCCCCTGTGTGACTCGCCAAGGAAAACCATGTGAAGAACAGCGTGAAACCGCCGTGCCCTGCACACATGGTATGCTGAAGGGGTACTGAGACTTGTCCGTGCAGTGGAGGCTGAGGACATGGTGGAGGATGAGGAGGCGGAGTCGCACACTGTCACAAGACCAACGGTCTAAGAGTGTGGAGGCAGAAGCGGCGTGACCTGTCCAAGTTGCTGTTGTTGTGGCTGTGCAGGAACCACATTCACCCAGTGGGCTGTAAAGGACATGTATTGTCCCTGACCGTAGTTACTGCTCCTCTCGTCGGCGCTGTCGTTCCACAAAATTGTCTTCGCAATGAAATGACGGTCTGGGACTCTCCACCTTGGCTCTGCACAAGTCATCAGTTCTCTGAAAGCTGCAGAGTCCACCACTTGAAAAGGGAGGGACTGCAGCACCAGCAACTTGGACAGGAGCACATTCAGCTTCTGCGCCGTTGGATGAGTGGGCGCATACTGTTGTCTCTTGGACATGGCTTCGCCGATGGATTGCTGGCTGAATGATTGACTCTAAATAGGAGGAGCAGGAGCATCTGGAGTGACATACGATGGGTATGACGCACAGCTCGCTTCGGCAGAGGTGATGGAGCCTTGGCTGGCTGAAACAGGGAGGTGCGTGCCACTGGGTGATGCAGCAGGCTGGACTACCACATCGGAGCCACGGTTCTCCCAGGCCACTTTATGGTGACGCTGCATATGTTGAAGCAGGGCCGTGGTGCCAACATTGGGACCCTGGCCGCGCTTCACCTTCTGCTGACACATCTTGCATGTGGCCAGGTTAACCTCCTCCGGATGATAAACTGCAACGCTGCAGAGTAGCTGATTTTCCTACAAATAGTCCGCACTGATTGACTGACTCCAGGAACCCCTTTTTCACTACCTCCCGGGAAGGTAGTGCGATTGGCTTTATCATCATCAGTGAGTTGTGTCTGCACGTCACTGATGTCCTCCTTAGGTTCCTCAACAGTGTCTGCTTCAGGAGCCTGAATGCTCGCAACACCACCTCCCACACCACTCTCCTCATCACTACTTTCCCGCCTAGCGGAGGAAATGACCGATGTCTTCTCCACTTCTTGTCTGGGCAGTAGCTGCTGACTGTCCTCTAGATCGCCCTCACTAAATAGTGGAGCTGAACCCACAGCATAGCACAGAGGTAATGGGAGAACATGGACTGCTCCCGGGTTGTGTCTGAGGAACCCACCGATTGTGTTAGATGTCACTAGTGATGAAGTGGATGACCATGTTAACCAATCGATGACGGCAGATGGGTTGCTGGTCGAGACATGACCGCTAGCTGATACCGGGAGCTCAGGCCTCTAGCTGCGACTTCTGCTGCCATTCGCTCCTAGTCTGCTGCGACCTATGCCTGATGAATTTAGGCCTCTGTCACTACTATGGTCCCGTCCTGGCACTTCTCTGCTTGACATACTTAGTGCGTATGTGAGAGAAGTACAATACGCTACAGTACGCTTAAAAAAGTATTTGTGTACAACACCAGCCTGTGAGTACTTTTGCCTGGCCTTTCACAGTATCTAGGCCCTTGAGACTAACGGGAACAAAATAGTACACCACCTTGATGTACGTATATGGTATGCACTTATGAGGGGAGAAAAATGCACTACAGTACGCTTAAAAAAGAATTTGTGTACAACAGCCGATGAGTACTTTTGCCTGGTTTTTCACAGTATCTATGCCCTTGAGACTTTAACAGGTACAAAATAGTACACCACTTAGATGTACGAATGTGGTATGCACTTATGAGGGGAGAAAAATGCGCTACAGTACGCACCAGATGGTGTACAACACTTATGAGGGCCTTTTTGCCTAGCCTTTCACAGTATCTAGGCCCTTGAGACATCTAAGTGTTGTACAAAATAGTACAACACTTAGATGTACATGCGTGGTATGCACTTATGAGGGGAGAAAAATGTGCTATAGTACGCTTAAAAAATATTTGTGCACAACACCAGCAGTACACACCAGTGCTGCAGCACACAGTCGCTGTGTACTACACCCAAAATTGCACTCTCTCTTTCAGTCTCACTCCCTTCCCTATCAGTGCTTCTAGGCAGGATTTGTGCTTGGGCTGAATCGCTGCTGTTCTGTGCAACACACTGCTCTCTGTCCCTCTCTGTAATAGAATGCTGTAGTGACTGGGAGGTGAATCGCTGCAGTAAGAATGCTTTTCTGTGCACCACACACTGCTCTCTGTCCCTCTGTGCAACAGAACGCTGATGTGACTAGGAGGTGAATCGCTACTGGGAAAAAGCTTTTCTGGCCAACACACACCGCTGTCTGTCCCTATCTATCTCACTGCAATGAAAGGCTGAAGTGATTGGCCGCAATATGGCTGCAGATTATATAGGGCTGTGACATCACAGAGGTGACTCGCTGCTGCTAGGCTGCATGCTGCCTGTGATTCAGGGTCATCCCGCACTTTCCAGGATTCCTTGCCTTATGTCCTCACATATGGATCAGCCATTTTCGATACCCTGGAGCCTGGACCGCACTAAATGTAGTTTAATGAAGCGATTCGCACAATCGAATCGCGCCAATATTCGCATTCGTTATGAATCGAACTTTCCCAGAAATTTGTCACAAATTCGGATTCGTCAGATTCGATTCGCTCATCCCTACTTACAATGACTCAGCTGCAAAGAGATGTAGATAGAAAGCAATAAGTGGGAGAGCCTTCTGCGATAGAACCGTATTCCCAGGGCATGTGAAAAGAGTTATGTGGGGAGAACTTTAAGAAAAGACATTTATGGATATTTATCAAAACCTGTGTAGAGGAAGAGTAATGCAGTTCTCTATAGCAATAAATTAGATTGCTTGCTTTTTGAAAAAGGCCTAAACAAATTAAAGGAGTAATCTGATTGGTTGCTATGGGCAACTGCACTGCACTTTTTCTAGACAGGTTTTGATAAATCTCCCCTTTAAGCAAAAACCACAGTGTGCCATAACTGCCTACCAACCAGGCCCGGACTGGCCATCGGGCAGACTGGGCATTTGCCTGGTGGGCCGGGCTGTCCGACTGCCCTGAATCTGCAGCTCTGTGGCAGAACTAGTAGCCGGCCGCAGCTGCTGCTTTGAGGCTAGCGGCCTAACACAGTGTACTAAGCAGCAGTACTAACACAGTGACAGAGGGACTTGGAACCCTTTGTGTGCCGGCCTGCAGCACAAGACGTCCGGTCACAAGCACAGAACAGTGGCCGGCGGTGCCGCTTTAAGAGCAGTGGAGTCACGTGCCGCGTCAGGTGGCATGCAGGCATGTCTTTATCCCTGCGGCAGCTCACTGTACAGTAGCGCGGCTAGAGCTGCGGCCGTGGCTACTGTAAGTGAACTGCATCGTTGCCGGGGAGACGTGCGACCTCGCCTGACATTGCGTGGAGGTGCCGCACAGCACAGGAGGACGTCACACGTCAGTGCAGCCCCGCCGAGCGCTGCATGAAGGAGCAGGCATAGGGACCGCAGAAGGCCCAGACGGCGGTAAAGTAAAAATAAGTTTTAAAGTTAAAAATAAGTGTATGGGATGGAGGGAGGGCATTAAGATGGTGGCAGGGCTTTGAGCACAAGGCATGGAGGAGGTCAGGAGGAGGAAGGAGGGGGGTTTGAGCACAAGGCATTAGGATGGAGGGAGAGAGGGATAATGGCGGAGGGGGGATGGGGAGAAATAAAGCACAATGCATTAAGACTTAATGTCTTGCGCTTTATTTCTCCCCATGCCCCCTCCGCCATTATCCCTCTTCCCCTCCATCTTAATGCCTTGTGCTTTATTTCTCCCCATCCCCCCTCCGCCATTATCTCTCTCCCCCTCCATCTTTATGCCTTGTGCTTTATTTCTCCCCTCTCCCCCCTCCATCTTAATGCATTGTGCTTTATTTCTCCCCATCCCCCCCTCCGCCATTATCCCTCTCCCCCTCCATCTTAATGCATTGTGCTTTATTTCTCCCCATCCCCCCTCCGCCATTATCCCTCCCCCCCTCCATCTTAATGCCTTGTGCTTTATTTATTCCCATCCCCCCTCCCTCCGCTATAATCGCTCTCCCCCTCCATCTTTATCATTAAAATGGAGGGGTAGAGGAATAATGGTGGAGGGGGAGAGGGATAATGGCGGAGGTGGGATGGGGAGAAATAAAGCACAAGGCATTATGATGGAGGGGGAAAGGGATAATGGCGTAGGGGGGATGGGGAGAAATAAAGCACAATGCATTAAGATTATAGTAACAATTTATTCACAATTAAGACATGTATTTTACAGAAACATTTCCAAGCTCTCTATACTATTGCATGTTATAATGTTTTATATCCAGATTATGACTGCAACCTTAAATCATTATATAATCTCCCAGGAATTATATAATCCTACATCTTTAGTTATACAGACAGGGAATAGCTTCTTTAAAAAGGGATTGTTATTAATGTAGTTATACTGTTTGTTAGTTGGAGATATTGGCAGAGTTTTGGCACTGTATATGCATTTGACCTTTTAAGACAATTATTGTTAACTCTGAACCCAAATAATAATTATCAGTTAATTGACACAGAAATATTACATTTGCCATATAATATAAGAAATAAGACACTGATTTGCAGTTAATAAATAATTTGTGGGTGTAAGAAAGGTATTATGCCTAATGGAGTTTTTCTGAATGTATCGCTTGTACAAAGGTTGGTGGCCTACACTTACAGTGATTCATTCTTTTTATGTCTGGATGAATCACAGTAGACGGAGCACAGTTTCTATGGTTACATTACACTGATTACTTCGCACATCTACAAGTGTATGTTTTATAACCACTTTCACACACTTTGACATGTTTGCATTATTGGTTCTTTGCATTTAAATGCTAAAGGACAAAACTTAGACTTTTCAGTAAGTTTAATGAGGACCTGTGGCCATCCCAGACATTGCTCCCCTGGAAAACATTTTTTTTTTAATCAACTGATGCCAGAAAGTTAAACAGATTTGTATATCACTTCTATTAAAAAATCTTAATCCTTCCAGTACTTATCAGCTGCTCTATGCTCCACAGGAAGTTCTTTTATTTTTTAATTTCTTTTCTGTCTGACCACAGTACTTTCTGCTGACATGGAAACCACAAATAGGCATATAGGCACTCACCGCCTAGGAAGTGTTGAAGTCGGAAGGAGGCCAGAAGAAGTATGCACTGACATGAAAAACTGCTGGCGTTGCCTCTGAGCGCTCCCGATATGCGTCTATACTGAAGACCCAGTAGCCCGGACTCTGGATCGCTTCAACACCTACTAGGTGGTGAGTGCATATATACCTTTTTGTGGTTTCCATGATTGATTGATACTTTACCTTAGTATATGCACCCCGCAGGAGTCATTACTGCTGGAATACTAAGGATTGCTGCCAATTCTGCATAAACATATGTATTTAGGAGGAATCTAAACCTGGAGTATACTCAGTGTGCTCTCCCTTTTCTGTCTATATTTTTTGGCTCTCTGCTGACAACTCTGTCCATTTTAGGAACTGTCTAGGAGAGGTTTGCTATGGGGATTTGCTCCTGCTCTGGACAGTTCCTGACATGGACAGAGGTGTCAGCAGAGAGAAATGTGGTCAAAGGAAATTTAAAAAGTAAAGAACTTCCTCTGGAACATACAGCAGCTGATAAGTACTGGAAGGATTAAGATTTTTAAATAGACATAATTTACAAATCTGTTTAACTTCCTGGCACCAGTTGATTAAAAAAAAAAATGTTTTCCAGTGGAGTACCCCTTTAACTTGACCCCCCCCACACACACATTTCCGAGTTATGAAGGTTTTTGTACCCCATTTGACATTAGTGAACTCGTCAGATGGGTGTACGTTTCATTCTAGTACAGTGTTTTTCTAGTACAGTGTTTTCAAAGGGCGCATGCACTGAGCTTCTCTGTGTCTTCCTTCCTGGCTCTGCTACTGAGCACAAACCAACAGTATGAACTAACCTTCTGGTATAGCTATCTGGTGAGCTGGTGAGATTGTAGACAGCGGGAGTGCGTTCATCATGGACCAAAATTAGATTGTATTATCAGTAGTAGCTCATCTTCAATGTACTGTAGCCCATATACTGCGATTATAGAACAGAATTCTCTGAGGAAGAGGGACGGTGGAGTGTAAAACTAGTATATTACTTACAGAATCCAGTTATATAATTCCAGCATGCAAGCTATAGAGCAATGAAAAAGGTGCTGGACTCCTAAAGGGTTAATCCTTGGCAAGTGGGAGGGGTTGCAGCTTGCAGCTTTTAGCGTGGATATCACAATCTCATCATGGTCTACGTGGACACACTCCCAGTGTCTAGAATCGTTCCAACTCACACAGATGGTTATACCACAAGGTTAGTTCACTGTTAGTTTGTGCTCAGCAGCAGAGATAGGAAGGGAGACATGGAGCAGCTCCATGCACAGTATATACCTCCTATCTAAATCACAGCTTCTTGCACACAATGGATTCACTGACAGTCAGATATGGTACAAAACCTTTATCTCAGGAGTGGGGGGATTATTAAAATAATAAGACCCCTTCACTCAGGGCATCCTAAAATAAATCATAATGTTTGGAAAGGCCACACGTCCTCTCTGCAGGTTCCATTTCTAGATAATATTTGCCATAAAGTTACCTAGTTTAAATGTAATTGTATTAGCTATATTACAAATCAAACTAACAAGAAACATAGCCTGCACTCACCGTACAGTACGGGTCTCGCGGCCTCAAACTTCAGACCACCTTGATGGCGTGGGATTCTTAGCAAAAGCCGATAGGGCTCAGAAAAACAGGCGACTGCCGGCGGTTACGCGAAGTTTGAGGCCGCGAGACCTGTATTGTACGGTGAGTGCAGGCTATGTTTCTTGCTAGTTTGATTTGTATATTGATGCCTGACTCTCTGTCCTAGCACCGCCATGGGTCAGAACAGAGACTCCTCCAGCTGCTCCATTAGTCCTTATAGTGGGTGAAGAGAGGACTTGCTAGTGCCGCTACTTACTACTACTTATTGAAGTTTTTAGTTATATTACAGTTGATCATTTTATGTAAGAATTTACTGTGATAACTTTTTTTTTTACAGAATATTTTAACAGTTTTTACCTCTGCAAGCTCAATCTCTAATCTTTAGTTGTCCCTGAGCTAGTGGGTGAACACCTCAATGAAGTGTCTCAAATACTGCACACAGAGAAGAGGAGATCTTGCACTTCTATGTCTTTATAGTATACCCTAAGAATCAGCAGTATCAATAATATAGAGCAGTACTTAGTTGTCTAAACTAATAGTAAAAAGTGTACTCTTTCTGCTGTCACTGTTTGCACTCTCCCTACCTACCTTCTCACTTCCCCCCTCATCCCTAGATTTGTGTGGGCAGCATTTGATATGATCCCTCAGTGATCTGTAGACTGACTTCTGTGCGCACTTCTAACTTGCACCACAATATATGTCATTTTTTTTTTTTTATCATTTGCCATTCACAACTAATATCATTCCTTATCTTATGGCAATGAGTAATGCCACTTTTACTTTTGGTATGTTCTCTATTAATGTTCAAAAAGCTTAGAGATGAAAGCAATCTGTATTATGCAACAGTAAATAGTAGGCCGGGAGAAGGGGGTGCAGTTGCAGCTTCTCAATGGCAGTGGATGGTGGAGGAACCCATCAATGAGAAGACACTAGATTTGCTCAGAACACACAGCAAGGCACTCTAGGAAGAGCCTATACACCAAAAAAAAAAAGAAGAAATAGCAAAACTGTGCTTTTTATAAAAAAAATAAAAAATAAAAAAAAATAACTGCCAAAGGAAATGTGAAACGCTCAAAAAAATTCAGGTTAGAAATTCATTTTTTGTTTGGATCACGTCTAGTACAGAATTACAGGTGGCTGTCAAACTGTAGATATATTTGGAGAGCGGACAAGATCTACTTTAAAGTGCATACAGTGTCATTGAGCATACTTCTTCACATTTCCTTTAAGCCTTCAAATAACCACTCTGGACTCCTCTTCTCACCACGCTTAACTGGGCGAGCACGCCTCATTTTTCCTTCTCACTTTGGAAGCAGACGGAATCCACACACTTCTTTTTCATATACAAGGTAAGCAATTTATTAATCATAAAACATCCGATAAAAGTACTAGTACATAGAGATCGATGCGTTGCAGGGTTTTAATATTAGATCTTTTTGGTATAGCTATATGGTGCCCTTTTAAAAAAAAACTAAAATTTTTTTTTTTGTTTTGCCCAACGATTGGGGGTGGGATGTGGGAGGGGGAGGAGAGAGGAGGTATTATTGAAATTTGAAATTAGAATAGATGTGGGTGATATGGGTCGGACAGGGCACTGGAACCAGACTTGAAAAGTGTATGGGGGGGGGGGGGGGGAAGAAGAAAAAAAAAGGGATCCACAAGAAGAAAAAAAAAGGGATCCACAAGAGATACTCAATATAGGCGTTTCAAGTGTGTGAGTGGTTTGTAAAAGAACCACTCACCAAGTGTATGTTTATTTCTTTATTTTTTACAGCCAAATGTGCTTTTGTGGTGAGAATTTCTTAGGACCGCTCCCAAAAGATTTTTTCTGTATTTTCATACTATATCTTTTATATTTAAGAACACAACCTCCTCAAAGCTTGTGTTTGTAGATCGGTTAGAATTTTTCTTCACCACATATTTTATTTGTTTCTCCATTGTATTATTTCATTTAGCTGTCCCAAGAGAGCATTTGGAATGTGATCATTATTCTTGCACATTGTGTTTGGATTCTTCAGGGGTTTCAAGGTAGAAATGAATGGAGAACCTCTTAGCTCCTTGTTAAGGGATGGAAATTAATTAGGATTGTAAATTGTAATTTGATCATGGGAAACTCATTTCTGTAAACAATACTTAATATGTGTTCTTGTGCAACTAACAATACTTACATCAAACCCGGAGAGTGGTGGTCAATGATTTGTACTCTGATTGATCCTTGGTTATTAGTGATGTACTCCAGGGTTCATTACTAGGCATGCTTTTTGTTTAACTTAATTATTAGTGATATAAAGGATGGTATAAACAGCTCTGTTTCTTTTTTTTGCAGATGACATCAAGCTTTTCAGCACAGTACAGTCTATGGAAGTTGTGTATAAGTTACAAGCTGACTTGGAAAAACTGAGTTTCTGGGCATCCACTTGGCAAATAATGTTCAATGTGGATAAATGTAAAGTTATGCATCTGGTTATAAAAAATAAGCATGCATCATATGTCGGGGGGGGGGGGGGTAAGATTGAGAGAGTCACTGATAGAGAAGGATCTGGGTGTACTTGTAGATCACAAACTACAGAACAGCAAGCAATGTCAAGCAGCTGCTTCTAAGGCCAGCAGGAAATTGTCATCAAACATCAAAAGAGGCATGGACTCCCGGGACAGGGACATATTGCCACTTTATAAAGCATTGGTGAGGCATCACCAGGAATATGCTGTTCAGCTTTAGGCACTGGCTCATAAAAGGGAAATAGAAGGGGTACAAAAGACCCACAACTAAATTATTAAGGGGCATGGAATATCATAGCTATGAGGAAAGATTAAAATAGCTACATTTGTTCAGTCTTGAGAGGAGACATTTAAGGGGAGACATGATCAACTTATGTAAGTATATAAATGGCCAATAAAAAAAATATGGGGAAAAATTGTTCTAGGTAAAAAAAAAAAAAAAAAAAAAAGACAAGGGGACACTGTAGAGAAAAAGGTTTAGTCTCTAAGGGTGACAAGCCATCTATACATCAAAAACTATAAATTTATGGTCTGTCGCAGGAACTGGTCACAGCAAGAACAGTTGTATGCTTCAAAACAGGGTTGGATACATTTCTAGAACTAAATAACATTAATGCATATGCAGAAATATAGAATCGCATCCCCTCCCTTTTATTCACCCATAGCCCTTTCCACTCCTTGGTTGAACTTGATGGACACGTGTCTTTTTTCAACCGTACTAACTATGTAACTACATGGCTTATCAGAAATTATTACCTTTATGCAGAAAACACGCATCTCATGGCCAACTATAACATTGATCAATAATACTTTTATTGCCATAGGTTCCAAATATACCAGTGGTTTTGCTAGATTGTCTCCAATTTTTGAGATAATAGATATCCTGTTAAAAAAGTAACAAACATTTTATTTCATTGGTCATGGATATCATACAAAAACATGTGATCAGTACTAGTGTTGAGCAAATCTGCTTTCTGTCAGAACTTTAGGAAATGTTTGCGTCAGCATTAAAGTGAACATTAGATGATTTGCTTTAGTCAAAGCTGCTTACATATAGTATGCTGGGGATGCAATGCGCCCAACCATGGGAATCCCCCCCCCTTCCCACAATACACAGCAAGCCAAGACTGCCATACTGCCAATTGCTGACAGCTACAGGGTTTCCCAAGCAGAAGCAGAATGTTTTTCTGGCTGTGTGCCAGAAACTTTCTTCTTCTGCTGACAAAAGACGCTAGAAAGATAAGCATGGATGTTGTTTTTTTTATTTGTTTATTTGTTTTTATTTTTACTAACTTTAATTTTTTTAACAGGAAGAAGGAAAGCTTCTGGACAAAAACAGAAAAAATATTATTTTTACTTAATAAAAGGGTTAAAGGGGTTATCCAGCATAAGGTGATTTTAGTACGTACCTGGCAGACAGTAATGGACATGCTTAGGAACGATCTGCGCTCGTCTTGGGGCTAAATGGCTATGCTGTGAGATTACCAGAACATTGTGGCTAGCTTTCTGTGAACTTGTATTTCCTGTTTTCAGTTTTCTTGGTTGCCTACAAATCCCATGATACGATTTTCCTCCTTCGCACACATCAGCCACCCCACTCATTGAAACATAAATTGCTGCAGACCTGTGGTTTTCAATCAGGGTGTCTCCAGCTGTTGCATTACTTGCAGATTGCTCTCTCCACCCATTGAAGCAGACAGGCTTCCTGTCATCAGCTGACTAGTGAGTCAGGTCTCGACCGCATTGCAAGCTGATAAAAATCCAAGACAGCAGTCATTTTGTATGCTGTTAAAAATAAATATTGGGATGAAAATCCCATAAGAATTGTGAGAAAACTGTCAAACACAGGTACAGACACTATATTATGAACTACACTAACTTTACAGCCCCTGTAGCATAGTCAAATAAAAAAAAAATCCTGGAATACCCCTTTAATAAGAGGACTAATTTCAATAACTTTTTTAACCTTGTCTGTGTGTTTTTTTCTTACTTCTTTTTTGTTTAGTTGCGGCAGCCATCTGTTAAATTAAGTCCATTACTAAGATGGAGCTTAGCGTCAACGCTAACCCCACCTATCTAACGCTAACTTCACATCATTACCCCTGTACCCAATGGCACATGAAGGTTATTGACAAGACCCGGGTACTGGGCAGGCGTGGACCCTCAAAAATGATGGTCTAAGACAGGTGCAATAGCAGGCTGGTAGTATAAGCTGCAAAGAGCCAAAATTAATGGCCCATGCTTCCCGGGTGTTACTAGACTGCTACTGTTTGGTTATGGAAATTGCTATCTGGCTGGATATGGAAAAAATTTGTAATGTCTGTCCTGTTCTGTTTTCACACACAGCTATTGGATTTGCTGTGTGTGAACAGTTTTATGTTCTCTGGTCAGGGAATAGTTAATGTCTCTGGCTTTTTCAGCCTCAGCCTCTGTTGTCCAGTTGCCTTTAGGGTGTGTCTACTTAAAGTCAGCCCCGCTTAGCCTCAGGGCTGGCTATTGACTTCATTTCATTCTGACTTCATTTACTGATGGACTTCCTGATGTCTAGCTGCTAACATGCTGGCTATGCTGCTAATGGAGGCTTGGTGAAACACTCTCTGTTTGAGCTTTTACTCTACTATTTCTGTTTTAGCATGCACTTTGTATTTTCTGGTTTTAGCCATGTTAGGTGGCATGCTCTTAGTGGATTTTAAGATGTGTTTGTTTAGTTGGTTTTAGGATTTGTTTATCCTTTCTGCTATGTGTATGTTCACACTGTGTTTTCTCTTGTATCCGTTTATGTGAAGTTCTGTGTTTTATATTTCTGTTTTCCTACTGGGCCAGCATCCTGACCACATGGTGGAGTGTGCTTCTGGCCAGTAGCCTATTTGGATTTATTATTAATGGCTACTCCTATAGTGGAGTGGAGTGTCCAGTTTGTGTGTTCAGTGTGAACAGTGTTCTATAAATATATCCTGTATATTTAGGCATCCCTGTTACGGCTCCATGGGACTCTTTGTCTACTGGAAGTGTTCTGAAGGGATTGCGATTATTCCTGTCTTGTGCTCAGTGTGAACAGTGTCCTATAAATATATCCTTTGTATCTAGGCATCCCTATTACCTGTCCATGGGGACTTCGTGTCTACTGGAGGTTTTGCATTGGCAATGCGAATATTCCTGTTTAGCGATACATCCCGTTTACCTGTCCGTGGGGACTCAGAGGGTATTGTTATTCCTGTGTCTATCGGAGGTTTTTCTAGGGGATTCAGCTTATTCCTGTTTTGTTTCTGGAGTATGTTCAGACTCCGTTTTCCTGTCTGGTGTTCCGTTTTCCTGTCTGGTGTTTTGAACTCTATGGAGGAGATTTATCAAAACCTGTCCAGAGGAGAAGCTGCTGAGTTGCCCATGGCAACCAATCAGATCGCTTCTTTCATTTTTCAGAGGCCTTTTCAAAAATGAAAGAAGCAATCTGATTGGTTGCTATGGGCAACTCACCAACTTTTCCTCTGGACAGATTTTGATAAATCTCCCCCTATATGTTTATTAGTTATTCATTCAGATCTTTGGAGTTCTGTTCATGACCGCTTATCTATAGTGTCCTCTGTTTACGAGCATTGAGTCCTCTGTTCATGTCCACTGATCTATAGTGTCCTCTGTTCATGACCGCTGATCCATAGTGTCTCCTGTGCTGCTCACTGATCTGTGTCCTCTGAACTTAATCAGTTATAGAGTTGTATGTTCCTATTATGTTTCTGATTTGGGACCGACTATTTATTAGTATGTGTTTTTATTAGGCCCCTGCACCTTAGCTCAGGAAGGACTGGCGCCCAATTGTTGATCCACCGGTTAGGGTGGATGGGCAAGTAGGCAGGGAGAGTGGTTTTAGGGTCAGTTTAGGGTACACTCTCCCTGTCCCCCTGATTGGTCCCTGACAAAAGGCTTTTTTTCCTAAATAAATAGCAGCTTCCCCCATTTAATTAATAATCAGTCAGGAACAAAACCAAGCAGTACCATGGTGGCAAGGAACATATATTTTACCTGTTGCCATCCTAATAAGTACAGCCTTTTACCTCCCATTCAAAGCATAATTTTTTGACGCTCTGGAAAAGATGGTACCTGGCTCTCCTTGGTACCCCCGGTGCCGATGTGTATCAGGGTAATAGTGTGTGTGAGTGGGGGGCTTAGCACTAGCCAAAAAAAGGGTTAATGGGTCCACTCATCATGTGTAAAAATGGTTTTATTTTTTCCCTGAAGTCCTGGCCTTCTTCGTGTAAAAAAAAAAAAAGTAGTAGAAAAAAATACTACCACGACTTTAGTGGGAGGAGATGGATAGGAGCTCTAAGAGTCATGTTTTCTACAGGAACAGGACCAGAAACAAAAGCTTTAATAATGTCAACACAAAAAAAACAGAGCCTGCAGTACCCTAACCATCCAGGAGTATATAACAACAACACGCTTCTTCAAATATGCTGCCGAATCTGTTGTAATCTAGAGGGGGTGGTGGCTGTGGCAACCTAAATCCAAGGTTTAAGAAGAGGAAAGTAGCAGCAGGTACCTGCAGCCTGTAGCAGAAGAAATGTACATTAAGTTGTTTAACACACTAGCAGAGACCTCTCTTCCTCCCTGGGCCAGTTATACAGAGATTTGCTTTCACAACTTCAGCATAGATGGCAAAATTTTGGACTAGAACTTTCTCCACAGTGCCTAAAGTTGATGCTTCCTAATTCCTTTTAGGAGTGCATTAGCAACATCTATGCATTTCCTCTTCCTTTAATGTACACATCAAGAACGTCTGGTTGTACTGTATCCAGTATGGCCCTCCAAATCTTGGTATCCAAAGATACAGCAAGTAACCATAATATCCAAAAGTCCTATTAGGTCCCAAAAAACTTTTAATTAATAATAGCCTATGCGACACTGTATGAAAAAAATACAGAATTGCTTTTTTAACATCATTATTACTAAGTAAACAGATAATATTTACTCATGTGGAGACAAAACTAACCATGTGAAGATAAAACTTTAAATCCCCTCATGGCCATTTGCAATGTTATCAATCCATCAGTTTTTTTGTTTTTTTGCAGTTGAAGTGCCATGGAGGCATTGTTGAACAGCAGCAGTGCGCCTCCTCCTTCCCACACCCCCTCCTGCTTACACTGATTAACATGGACCATTCCTAAGCGGCCTTCATGGTATACTTATGCCAAAAAACATAGGTTAAGAAGTCACTGTTAGTGTACATATACCCATAAGGATAAATCATGTATATACAGTGGAACATTTTACTTTTTATTTGAATAGTGCATATAATGATAATACAGGCAGTTATAGTATTCCCAGAGTAACATTTTCCATAGAAAGAAGAATTCTAAATGTTGAAATTGCAATTAAAATAACTTAAGCAAAAACAAAAGAAAACATGGCCCTGGAAACTGTATCCCTTACATGTGACTCGCTTTTATACACATACTATGTTGAAGATTCATGATCTATTAAAAAGTGTGGCTTGATAAATTAGCAATTTAAACAATGCTAAAGGTGAAAAGGACATATCATATATGGTACATAAGGTTTATTTTACCATAAAACACACTTATATTATATATGGAAATAAAACAACACTCAACTTGAATCCTAGGCTAGAGAGACTAAACTGTCTGAAATGGTATAATAGATCACTTACTACTTGTGTTCCCAATTTTTGACTGCTTGTTTTCAGGCCACCAGTCTGTCACAGTGGTCTGTCATGTATCCACATAATAGAGATAGAGATTAGTGAAACAATTGAGTCTATAATCTATGGAGAATTAGGTAAAATAGAAATGATTTAGAAAATAGCTCAACTCGGCCATTTATTGCCAAAGTTCTAGGTATACATATGGTATAGAGGTTGCTATTACCCCTGCTGAGGTACTCTAAGCATAAGCACCAAAATCATTCTCTGTTTTCTATTATACCAGGGCCATATTTTCTACTAGACACTGGAGGGCCTAGGGTGGCACCTTGCAGCAGACAGGAAAAAAAAATGAAAAAGTTTTCGATCCCCATGGCTTTCCTTGCGCTGCACTTGCTAGTAAATATGACGTGTATATAGGTATGTTTCTAACTTGTTTGTATATAGGTACGTGTGCACTGCATAGGCATGTGTTTAATGTTTGTAAATATATGTGTGTGAATAGATATGTGTGCACTGTACATCATAACCAATGTCCTTTTGATAAAGCTAGGTTGTCTAGCGAAACGTTAAGGCGGGGTACGCTGGTTTTTAGACAGGAAGTGTGGGATGAGACGCCGAGACATAGTCTCAGCAATAACTTGCATATGCCGATAACTGGATGTGAATAGGCATCAGGAGTTGAGACTTACACAACAGCACCACCTAGTGGGCTACATCTAATATTAATCTTTTAAATGAAACAAGAAAAGTTATATTTTAGGTGGGTCTTTAGTTTAGGGTATTATTCCCCGGAGGGGTTACCCTGCAATAAGGGGATAGGATTTGAAGTCAATAATCCTGAGACCCACTGGGACACCTTTTTGAATTCACTGTACGGTATACAGATGTGCTGAATTTATATGTGAGTGTTTATGCATGTGTGTGTGTATATATATATATATATATATATATATATATATGCATGTGTGTGTATGTGTATATGTGCATTGTATATGCATTTGTGAAATGCGTGTATGTACCATATTTATGTATGTATGTAAGAATGCAATAAATAATAAAAGTCTTTGTGTGCCTTATCTTTGTATGTGGACATTGCCAGCAAGTAGCTCCCATTCTGGTGGCCTCCACCTATCTATACTTTCCCCCTGCCATGTTGGGACAGTTCAGAACTGGGGCAATCAGGTTTTGATTAATGAGCCAACTCTTTAAAGGGTACCTCTCATCAAAAAAACTTTTGATATATTATAGATTAATGTATGCAGAATAACTTTACAATTGCATGTTATTAAAAAATATGCTTCTTTCTATTTAATTTTCCACTTTGAAGAAATGACCACTAGGGGTCTCCCTACCAGTTCTGGCAGCAAGCATTTCAGACTCATGCTGGAGTCCTAAACACTACGAGCTGCCAGTCTGCTTTGTTCACAAAGGAGAACACTCAGAGCTGCCAGCCTGCTTTGTTCACAGCCTGTTTGGCTGTGAACAAAGCAGGCTGGCAGCTCTGAGTGTTTAGAACTCCAGCATGAGTCAGAAATGCTTGCTGACAGGACCGATTGGGAAAAATACAATAGAAAGAAGCATATTTTACATTAACATGCTATTGGAAAGTTATTCAACATTCATTAATCTAAAATATATCAAAGGTTTATTTGATGAGAGGTACCCTTTAATGCTTTTAAAAGTGTTTTCAAAGCATTCGAGTTTAAAGCATTACTGTCATGAAAAAAAACTTCTAACATGTCAAGCAGACATATCAAAGTTTTGATTGGTCAGGGCTCAGTGCTGAGACCCTAACCAATCGCTAGGTATAGTTGGGTGTTAGCATGTAGCATATTTCACTCCCTGGCTCGGCTTTCATGGCAGGAGATTTATTGCAGGAGGCTCTATTACAGTCTACAAAGCCCATTACATGAAAAGTCATGGTGTGAAAGGCACTGCTGTCTATATCTAGTGATATAGTCTCGGAACTGAGACCCCAACCAATTGTAACTTTTGGCACGTTTTATGACATGTCAACGTTTTTTTTTTTTTTTACGATAATCAACAGTAGCAAATCCACACTATGTTGTGGCGATTTTGGTGGAGATTAATGTGTATTTTGGTTTAGAATATGTAAATAAAAAAATCAATGAGTTTAAAATAAAACTGTTGGTGACTCATGGAATAGCAAGGACTCTTCCTAGGGCTGGCTGCCCCACAAAACTAAGTATTTGGAGGAGAAGGGCCTTTACAAGCCAGGTGACCAAACCAATAGTCACTCTGGTTGAGGTATAAAGATCCTCTGTGCAGATGGGAAAAACATTCAGAAGGGCAACTATCACTCCATCCCTCCACCAATCTAAGCTTTATTGCTGAGTGGCCAGAAAGAAACCTCTCTCAGTAAAAGACAGGTGTGCAAACCTTTTGGCATCATACCCAAGAAGACTGGAGGCTGTAACGGCTGCAATGGTACTTCAACTACGTACTGAGTAAAGTGTCTGAATACTTTGTCAATGCAGTATTTTAGTTATTTTATTTTCAGTAAATAATCAAAGATTTATATCATTCTGGTTTCACTTTGTTGTTATGGAAATGGAGTGCAAAATTATGTGGAAAAACTTGATTTTTTTTTATCTTAGCACAAGGCCATAGCATAACAAAATGTGAAAAAGTGAGAAAGTCTGAAGATGTTCCAAATTCTTGTAGTGCCTGAATAATGTTACCATATAGATTAAAAACCTTATAGTGGCCATCCAAGCTCTACACAGGGTTTAAAAATTTTACATTTTATAAAAATACTTTAAAAAATATATTTTACTATATTTTTTTTTAAATAGCCACTAGGGCTTTCACTCTCTGTAATCTCATTGCCCAACACTTGTAGTCTAGTCAGATGAGACCTCAAAACAGAATGAAAGGAAAGATATATATACATATAGATATATTCACTCCCACCTAATTAAACAGTGTTAGGCCCCTTTAGCACTGATGTTGTGCCCTGTCCATCAGGCACTCTTTTTTTGTGCCTTAACGGACATTCTTTTTAATGGGAAACAATGGGTCCCGACAGATCCCATTTACTATTATGGGGTCAGTCGGGCGCCATTGTTTTTCGATGGCAGTAGTGGGAGGAAAAAAACCTTGTATGATGTATTTTTCCTCCCACTATTCTCCCCAGCTTCCACGACAGACATCACATTGCCATGTCCAAACGGCAGTGTAAAAGAAGCCTTAGATGGCGTCTGATCCATATGAGAGTGAGACAGGAGCCAGACATCTGCAGCATTTACAGAGGAGACCATTGACTTCCAGGCTCACTGACCCCCAATACAAGGTACTATCTCAGTTATTTTTTATGTGCACACTAGTGTTGAGCGGCATAGGGCATATTCGAATTTGCGATATTTCGCGAATATATGGACGAACATTCGTCATATATTCACTAAATTCGCATATTCGTAACATTCGCATTTTATTTTCGCATATGCGAAAAATTTGCATCTGCGAAAATTAGCATAATCAAACATTTGCATATTCGAAAATTAGCATATGCAAATTTTGCATATGCGAAAATTCACACGCCAGTCTCACACATTAGTATTAGAGCCTTCTTTACCCACACAATCTGGAAGCAGAGAGGGATGATCACTGTGATGTGTACTGTGGAAAAAAAAAAGAATATTCGTAATTGCGAATATATAGTGCTATATTCGCGAATATGCGATATTCGTGAATAAAATTTGCATTGCGAATATTAGTGAGCAACACTAGTGCACACATGTTTCTCTATGGGCAAAAAAATGAAAGGATTTCTTGTGGATATACACTGTATACTGTGGACATGGTATGCTCCATGTTAAGGCCATGTGAAAGGTGAGAGGTGAGAGGAAGGGGGGTGGGAGGAGTAAGTTCATTCTGCTCCTAAGGAAATGCCAAGAACAGCAAAGCAAGAAACAACCACAGCTACCAGCAAAAATTCAGTGACAGTGTGTACCCCAAAAGAGAAGAAAATAAGGTATTTATACAAACAATGCATATTGATGTGCATATTTATGTTAGAGCTAATTATTACACCAGCTTGAGGATTTTGGAGGATTTTACAACTAATGACAGTAATGCTTTAAGTAATATGTAAGGAAAATACTCTGTTGTTTCAGAAATCTTTGTGCCCTAGTCTACTATTTCTGGAGCCTCCATCAAAATCATGGCGCTACATAGAAATTGTATCACATGCTAGCCAACTGTACCACTACTAAATTTACTTTGGCTGCCTTTGCTTTCTGACCGAAAACTTCTCTCATCAATGTACAGTGGTCCCTCAACATATGATATTAATTGGTTCCAGGAGAACCATCATATGTTGAAACCATCGTATGTCGAGTACATATGTCTATGTAAAAATGGTAATTGGTTCTGGGGCCTTGGAACCATTGTATGTTGAATACATATCTCTATGGGAAACTGCTAATTGGTTCTGGGATGACCATTGTATGTGGAGTGTATGGGGAGTGTTTAACAAACCAGGGTGCTTCCAGCTGTTGCACAACTACAACTCCCAGCATGCATGTACAGCCATTGACTGTCTGGGCATGCTGGGAGTTATAGTTTTGCAACAGCTGGAGGCACACTGATAGGGAAACATTGATGTATGGGGTGTATAGTGTGTCTATGTATTGTATGTGATGTGTGACGTCGCATACAGTACTGTACAGTTCTTCAAATACCTTCAGGGGGGACATAATGTCCTCCATTACTATCCTGCTGACTACAGCTCTATAGGAAAGGAAGGGGAGGGCAGCCAGCAGCTCATTGGATGCCTGCAGCAAGATGCTCCAGGCTATTGGCTATGGCTGCACTGGGGGGGGGGGGGGGGGGGGGCCTTACACAGAGCTCACAGTGGAAGCCTGTATGAGTTAGCAGGACAGCATGTGAGTAACAGGAGGCAGAACGGGACACACGGGGCACATTAAACAACTATCTGTCAGTTGCTGAAGTTGTCAGCGCCGTCAGATAGCTGTTTGTACGATGGCCCCGACACACAGCAGCATCATATGTTGATGCTGCCTTCAACATACGATGGGCTCTGAGAGGCCATCATATGTTGAAATGATCATATGTCGGGGCCATCATAAGTCGGGGGGTCACTGTACTGATATATCTCTATTGTATAGAAACCTTTCTCTCTTTAGTGGCTGGCAAAGTTTTTCTTATGCATTATTATGTTTTATACCTTTTCACCACAAATTGCATTGGACAAGCTTATCTACCTAAACACTGGCTAGTTGATATTTTAAAAGGGTTATCCACCATAAGGTGATTTTAGTACATACCTGGTAGGCAGCAATGGACATGCTTAGGAAGGATCTGTGCTTGTCTTGGGGCTAAATGGCTATGTTGTGAGATTACGATTAACGCTGTGGCTAGCTGTTTGTTAATTTGTATTTCCTGTTTGACTTTTCTTTTTTTGACTACAAATCCCACAATTCCATGTTCCTCCCTCCCACACATCAGCCACCCCACCAATTGAAACATAAATGAGCTGCATCCATTCAAAAGACCTGTGGTTTTCAATTAGGGTGCCTACAGCTGTTGCATTAGTTGCAGATTGATCCCTCTCCCACCAAGCGATCCCTCTACCCAATGAAGCAGACAGGCTCCCAGTCATCAGCTGACTAGTGAGTCAGGTCTCTGCCACATTGCAAGCTGGGAAAAATCTGAGACAACAGTCATTTTGTATGCTGTTAAAAATAAATATTGGAGTGAAAATCACAGAAAAATTGTGAGAAAACCGTCACACACAGGTACAGACACTATATTATGAACTACACTAACTTTACAGCCACTTTAGCATAGTCAAATAAAAAAAAATCCTTGAATGCCCCTTTAAGTTTCACTCATCTCTACTTATAATATTTCAGCATTAGATTTTGTAACCACTTCTGTTATTTTACTTGTAATATGACCTGCATATTTCAGGGAACATTTTATGGACAGGTATGTAGCATAATAGGTAAACTGTTTCTTTTTATAAAGGTTGAGTGTGTAAAACATTAACATCTAAAACAGATGTGTCATACTGGGTAGAATGATAAGAAAAGTCCTCAACACTGCATCACTCACTTTACATCGCATGAGAAATATTTCAGAACATCCTTATTGAAAAATATTAAGCTGTGTAGCATAATAAAATGTATCGTTTCAGCTATTAAAATACTCTGTAGAATGTTAATCTCCTAAATTATGTACAAAATCCAATCAGTATACAAGATAAAACAGTATTTTTCCCCCCCCCCCTTTTTACATGCAGTAAGGTTTCTTAAACTTCACTAGTTTTGGCCCATTTCCAATGCAGTAGGATATATCCACCTGCTTAAGAACACAGTGGAATGCTAAATGACAGAAGGCACTCGACAGGCCCCAGTCCAGCAGTCTGATGATGAACAAGAATTTATAGCTCTGTCATCAAAAGGCGTTTCATCATCTTCTCTCTCTCAAGTTCACGTCTTAGAGCTTCAGAACTGGAAACAGAAATAAAGGAAATGAGTAGAATCTTTTGGATAGACTAACATATTCTTTCTTAATTGGACAATGTCAGATGCAAAATCTTTATATATGTTGTTACTGATGAAAATCAAAGACCTTTTGTAATATGGTTGTTTAAAAATTTGAATTTAATAAAGAAAACGGCTCCTGAAAATCCCACTACTAGGGGTCCCCATACCTACTGGGACACTAACCACTCCTGCAGTAGCATCAGGCTTGTCCATGAGTCATGGACAAGAGACGACTCATGGACAAGGCTGTATGAGCAGACGCACCAATCACCTCCCACCACAAGAGAGGGACACGCCCCCTTACCCTGAGAGGATTTCTAACACTGCAAGATAATGAAAAGAGGGATTTTTATAATAAATATAGTCGATAGAGGCATAAAAACTACATTTACATAGTTAGGATTAGGTACTGAGTAACATATTATTAATTTATTTATTTATTTATTTTTTGTGGGATCTGACAGGTACACTTTACCCAATTAGCTGTCCATGGTATATTCTACTTATATATTATATAATATCATATTATATAAGATTTCATTTTAACATTATCCCCCCCCCCATCTTGATACCCAAAATTGGCATACTTTATAAATGGTAGACTGCTTTAAATACTAAATATGACATGAACTTTGCTCCAATCATATGTACAAATCAAACATTACACACTGGATTATGATATCTATAGAGCTTCACCAGTATTTTTTTTTATAAGAAATATGTTGCATCAATAAATCTGCAATGCTTTGCATTTTTTTTCCTAAGAGTGTCTGTACAACTTTGTACAACTGTACAACTTTAGTTCTGTGAAATGTGTATCTTCAAAATAAAAAACATGCTTGGTACCTATTCTTTGGTTCTGGTCTTTCTGACTCATCCCAGGGTTGCACCTGAATATGTTTGTGACATTGTGAAAGGTCTAGCATATGTCTAGGACCTTCACCTCCCATGCTAGTATTCTAAGTTTTAGGAAACTTTCTTGTAGTTGGAAGCTGCATGTGATGTTTGAGTTACCTGTACAGAAGTAAATTGCTGCACAGTTCTCTCAATTATATTTCATACATTTCCCCTATTTATAATATTATATTGTAAAATAGTCATTGCACACACACAATTCTGCTGATGCATGCTGGACTTACTGACAATGTGCCAAATGCTTGTTTGCCAAGACACTGCCAGAATGCTGTTCTTCATATTTGTCATGACTGTCTGGGGGGGACAGGGAGAGTGAGCCCTAAGCTGACCCTAGTAACACTCTCCCTGCCTAATTGCCCATCTGCCCTAAACAACGGATCGACAACCACGGTGCCGATCCCCACCTGAGCTAAAGTGCAGTGGGCGTAAAAAACAAATAATAATACACAGTCAGTCACAGACCAGAAACATAACGAGAAAACTACCAAACAAGCAAATATACCAGACAAAATATAAACAGGCTAACATATAGTGTACTAACATACAGTTCAGAAACCGGAACCAAGATAAACGGCAGACATGAATTAACCCCTCAAGGACTCAGCGTTTTTCAGTTTTTGCATTTTCGTTTCTGCCTGGCTATTCTGTAGGTCTATGCGATTAAAATGATACCCTACTTATATAGGTTTGATTTTGTATTACTTCTGGAAAAAATCATAACTACGTGAAGGAAAATTAATACGTTTAAAAACGTCCTATTTTGACCCCTATAACTTTGTTATTTTTCCGCATATGGGGATGTAGGAGGGCTAATTTTTTGCTCCGTGATCTGAAGTTTTTATCGGTACCATGTTTGTTTTGATTGGACTTTTTGATCGCTTTTTATACATTTTTTATGGTATAAAAAGTGATCAAAAATACGCTATTTTGGACTTTGGAATTTTTTTTATGTGTACCCCATTGACCGTGTGGTTTAATTAATGATATATTTTTATAGTTTGGATATTTACACATGCTGCAATTCCATATATGTTTATATTTATTTTTATTTACATAGTTTTTTTTTAAATGGGAAAAGGGGGTGATTCAGATTTTTATTAAGGAAGAGGTCAAATTGTAATAGATGTATCTGTTTTTTTTCATGTAAAATGTTCATTTAGGAGGCCCCCTCCTAATACTTTGTTTTCACATTTATTTTTTATTTTTTGCAATGTTATAGCTACCATACAGGACTATAATCAGATTTTTATTAAGGAAGAGGTCAAATTGTAATAGATGTATCTATGTTTTTTTTCATGTAAAATGTTCATTTAGGAGGCCCCCTCCTAATACTTTGTTTTCACTTTTTTTTTTTGCAATGTTATAGCCCCCATACAGGACTATAACATTGCACACACTGATTTTTTACACTGATCACTGCCATGTTATAGCTATATGATCAGTGTTATTGCCGCTCGACTGCTCCTACCTAGATCTCAGGCACGGAGCAGACATTCGGCAATCCTACGCACAGGGGGCAGGTAGGAATCCTCCTCGTGCCCTGCAAGCTGTTCGGGACGCCACGATTTCACAGTGAGCTGCCGGGAAGCTTTCACTTTCACTTTAGATGCAGCAATCAAATTTGATCGCCACGTCTGAAGGGTTAATACCAGGCATCACCGCGATCAGTGATGTCTGGTATTAGCCGCGGGTCCCGGCCAGTGATGGTCGCCGGAACCAACCCGTTATGACGCGGGATCACCGCGTGACGCCGCGTTATATATCGGGAGGCGGCGCAGGACGTAAATATATGTCCTGTGTCGTTAAGAAGTTAATGAACAAGACAAGGTATGAAATAGGTATGCAACAACAACCAGAAGATGCAGGGGATGAACAGAAGAACTGAAACACTAAACAGATCAAAAAAATAGAACACTGTTCAGACTGGACAACAAAAACAGATTCTAGTTCAGAGGACACAGATCAGTGATAAAGTACAGAGGACACAATAGAGGTCGGCAACCCCTGGGTGCTTTTGAGTGGCACGTGGGGCTGGCTCCGGTCAGGGAGGTGCTCGCTCCACTAATGGGGATCCAGGACACTTGTCAGGTGAGCGAGCGCCGCTTTAATCTGTATGCGCACACACACGCACAGTTAAAGCTCCCTCTCAGTGTGAGCTGCAGGACCTGTGGCTTCACTGAGAGGAGACCTGTGACCTCTGCCTGCATGCAGCGCTGGTGCTGATGACATCACTCATGACGGGGAGAGGGATGCAGGTGATGGGGGAGGGGGGTGCAGGTGACAGGGTGGGGGATGATAATTTTCGATGTGAAGGAGCACTGGCTACTTCCCTACCTGGCTACCTACACAATTATCGGGGTATGCAAGTGATGATGGGGGGTGCAAGTGATGATGGGAGTGCAAGTGATAATGGGGGGGAAGGGGGGTGCAAGTGATGATGGGGGTTGCAAGTGATGGGGGGTGCAAGTGACAGGGGGAAGAGGGTGCAAGTGACGGGGGAAAGGCGGGCCAGGTGACAGGGAGGGGGATGCAGGTGAAAGGGAGGGGGATGATGATTTGAATGTGAAGGGGCACTGGCTACTTCCCTACCTGGCTACCTACACAATTACCTGCCTGGCTACCTACCTTATTAATTCCCTGGCTACATACCCACCTAGTTAGCCACCTGGCTATCTACCTACATAGCTCCTTACCTACATAGCAACCTAATTATCTAACTACCTACTTGCTACCTAACTACCTACCTATCTACCCAGGTACCTACCTACATACATAGCTACCAATTTACCTACCTTGCTACCTCCCTATGAACTTATCTCCATATCTACTTACCTACCTGCATAGCTACCTACCTACTTATATCCAATTAAAATAATCGTAGCTCACCAAAGTATAAAGTGCAGAATACAGTGATTTATTCCATTTCAAACAGTGTTACAGAGCAGGCTACGTTTTTCACTGTACTGGAAAAATGCAGAGAGAGGGGTTTCATTATGGTGGGTGGTGACTCATGGGTCTGTATTATGGTGGGGACTGATTCTGGGGTCAGTATTATAGTGGGGCCTGATTCTGGGGTCTGTATTATGGTGGGTGGTGATTCTGGGGTCTGTATTATGGTGGGTGGTGATTCTGAGGTCTGCATTATGGTGAGGACTGAATCTGGGTTCTGTATTATAGTGGGGCCTGATTCTTCTGTATTATGGTGGGGACCGATTCTGGGATCTGTATTATGGTGGGGACTGATTCTGGGGTCTGTATTATGGTGGGTGGTGATTCTGGGGGTCTATATTATGGTGGGTGGTGATTCTAGGATCTGTATTATGGTGGGGCCTGATTCTGGGGTCTGTATTGTGGTGGGGTCTGATTCTAAGGGTCTGTAATATGGTTGGGACTGATTATGGTGTCTGTATTATGGTGGGTGGTGATTCTGGGGTCTGTAATATGGAGGGTTCTTATTCTGGGGTCTGTTTTATGGTGGGTGGTGACTCTAGGGGGGGGTCTGTATCATGGTGGGTGGTGATTCTGGGGTCTATATTATGGTGTTGCCTGATTCTGGGGTCTGTATTATGGAGGGGTCTGATTCTGGGGTCTGTATTATGGTAGGGTCTGATTCTGGGGTCTGTATTATGGTGAGGACTGTTTCTGGGGTCTGTATTATGGTGGGTGGTGATTCTGGGGTCTGTATTATGGTGGGGTCTGATTCTGGTGGGGACTGATTCTGGGGTCTGTATTATGGTGGGTGGTGATTCTAGGATCTGTATTAGGGTGGGGCCTGATTCTGGGGTCTGTATTGTGGTGGGGTCTGATTCTAAGGGTCTGTATTATGGTTGGGACTGATTATGGTGACTGTATTATGGTAGGTGGTGATTCTGGGGTCTGTATTATGGAGGGTTCTTATTCTGGGGTCTGTTTTATGGTGGGTGGTGATTCTGGGGGGTCTGTATTATGGTGGGTGGTGATTCTGGGGTCTGTATTATGGTGTTGCCTGATTCTGGGGTCTGTATTATGGAGGGGTCTGATTCTGGGGTCTGTATTATGGTAGGGTCTGATTCTGGGGTCTGTATTATGGTGAGGACTGTTTCTGGGGGTCTGTATTATGGTGGGGTCTGATTCTGGGGTCTGTATAATGGTAGGGTCTGATTCTGGGGTCTGTATTATGGTAAGGACTGTTTCTGGGGTCTGTATTATGGTGGGGTTTGATTCTGGGGTCTGTATTATGGTGGGGTCTGATTCTGGGGTCTGTATTATGGTGGATGGTGATTCTGGGGTCTGTATTATGGTGGATGGTGATTCTGGGGTCTGTATTATGGTGGGGTCTGATTCTGGGGTCTATATTATGGTGGGTGATGATTCTGGGGTCTGTATTATGGTGGGTGGTGATTCTGGGGTCTGTATTATGGTAGGTGGTGATTCTGAGGTCTGTATTATGGTGGGTGGTGATTCTGGGGTCTGTATTTTGGTGAGGTCTGATTCTGGGGTCTGTATTATGGTGGGTGGTGATTCTGAGTTCTGTATTATGGTGGGGTCTGATTCTGGGGTCTGTTACGGCGTCTGTATTATGGTGGGGTCTGATTCTGGGGTCTGTATTATGGTGGGATCTGATTCCGGGGTCTGTATTATGGTGGGGACTGATTCCAGGGTCTGTATTAATGTGGGGTCTGATTCTGGGGTCTATATTATGGTGGGGTCTGATTCTGGGGTCTGTATATAGTAGGGTCTGATTCTGGGGTCTGTATTACGGTGGGGTTTGATTCTGGGGTCTGTGTTATGGTGCGTGGTAATTCTAAGGTCTGTATTATGGTAGGGACTGCTTCTGGGGTCTGTACATGGTGGAGTCTGATTCTGGGGTCTGTATTATGGTGGGGTTGGATTCTGGGCTCTGTATATGGTAGGGTCTGATTTTGGGGTCTGTATTATGGTGGGTGGTGATTCTGGGGTTTGTATTATGGTGGGTGTTGCTTCTGGCGTCTGTATTGTGGTGAGGTCTGATTCTGGGGTCTGTATTATGGTGGGTGGTGATTCTGAGGTCTGTATTGGGGTGGGGACTGATTCTGGGGTCTGTGTTATGGTAGGTGACGATTCTGGGGTCTGTTTATGGTGGGGACTAATTCTGGGGTCTGTTTATGGTGGGGACTGATTATGAGGTCTGTATTATGGTGGGGACTGATTCTGGGGTCTGTGTTATGGTGAGTGGTGATTCTGAGGTCTGTACTATGGTGGGGACTGCTTCTGGAGACTGTATATGGTGGGGTCTGATTCTGGGGTCTGCATTATGGTGGGGTTTGATTCTGGGGTCTGTATTATGGTGCATGGTGATTCTGGTTTTTTTATTATGGTGGGTGGTGATTCTGTGGTCTGTATTGTGGTGAGGTCTGATTCTGGGGTCTGTATCATGGTGGGTGGTGATTCTGGGGTCTGTATTATGGTAGGGTCTGATTCTGGGGTCTGTTCCGGGGTCTGTATTATGGTGGGTGGTGATTCTGGGGTCTGTATTATGGTGGGGTTTTATTCTGGGGTCTGTGTTATGGTGGGGACTGATTGCGGGGTCTGTGTTATGGTGGGGTCTGATTATGGGGTCTGAATTATGGTGGGGTCTGATTCTGGGGTCTGTATTATGGTGGGGTCTGATTATGGGGTCTGTATTATGGTGAGGTTTGATTCTGGGGTCTATATTACGGTGTGGACTGATTCTAGGGTCGGTATTATGGTGGGGTCTGATTCTGGGGTGTGTATTATGGTGGGGTCTGATTCTGGGGTCTGTATTATGGTGGGGACTGATTCTGGGGTTTGTATTATGGTGGGTGGTGATTCTGGGGGTCTGTATTGTGGTGGGGTCTTATTCTGGGGACTGTGTTATGTTGGGTGGTGATTCTGGGGTCTGTATTATGGTGGGGACTGATTCTGGGGTCTGTATTATGGTAGGGACTGATTATGGGGTCTGTATACGGTGGGGACTGATTATGGGGTCTGTATTGTGGTGAGGTCTGATTCTGGGGTCTGTATTATGGTGGGTGGTGATTCTAAGGTCTGTATTATGGTGGGGTCTGATTCTGGGGTCAGTATTATGGTGGGGGGGGGGGGTAATTCTGGAGCCTGTATTGTGTCGGGGTCTTATTCTAGGGTCTGTGTTATGGTGGGTGGTGATTCTGGGGTCTGTATTGTGGTGGGGACTAATTCTGGGGTCTGTAATATGGTGGGGACTGATTCCGGGGTCTGTATTATGGTGGGGACTGATTCCGGGGTCTGTATTATGGTGGGGTCTGATTCTGGGGTCTGTATTACGGTGGGGTCTGAATCCGGGGTCTGTATTATGGTGGGGACTGATTCCGATGTCTTTATTATGGTGGGGTCTGATTCTGGGGTCTGTATTATGGTGGGGTCTGATTCTGGGGTCTGAATTATGGTGGGGACAGATTCTGGGGTTTATATTATGATGAGTGGTGATTTTGGGGTCTGTATTGTGGTGGGGTCTTATTCTGGGGTCTGTATTATGGTGCGTGGTGATTCTGGGGTTTGTATTATGGTGGGTGGTGATTCTGGGGTCTGTATTGTGGTGAGGTCTGATTCTGGGGTCTGTAATATGGTGGGTGGTGATTCTGGGGTCTGTATTATGGTGGGGTCTGATTCTGGGGTCTGTTCCGGGGTCTGTATTATGGTGGGGTCCATTTCTGGGGTCTGTATTATAGTGGGATCTGATTCTGTTGTCTGTGTTATGGTGGGGACTGATTCTGGGGTCTGTGTTATGGTGGGGTCTGATTCTGGGGTTTGCATTATGGCGGGGTCTGATTCTGGGTTCTATATTATGGTGGGGTCTGATTCTGGGGTCTGATTCTAGGGTCATTATTATGGTGGGGTCTGATTCTGGGGACAGTATTATGGTGGGGTCTTATTCTGGGGTCAGTATTATGGTGAGGTCTGATTCTGGGGTCTGTATTATGGTGGGGTCTGTATTATGGCGGGGTCTGATTCTCGGGTCTGTATTATGGTGGGGACTGATTATGAGGTTTGTTTTATGGTGGGTGGTGATTCTGGGGTCTGTATTGTGGTGGCGTCTTATTTTGGGGTCTGTATTATGGTGGGTGGTGATTCTGGGATCTGTATTATGGTGGGGTCTGATTTTGGGGTCTGTATTATGGTGGGGACTGATTCTGGGGTTTGTATTATGGTGGGGGGGGGGGTGATTCTGGAGCCTGTATTGTGTCTGGGTCTTATTCTAGGGTCTGTGTTATGGTGGGTGGTGATTCTGGGGTCTGTATTATGGTGGGGACTAATTCTGGGGTCTGTAATATGGTGGGGACTGATTCCGGGGTCTGTATTATGGTGGGGACTGATTCCGGGGTCTGTATTATGGTGGGGTCTGATTCTGGGGTCTGTATTATGGTGGGACAGATTCTGGGGTTTATATTATAATGGGTGGTGATTCTGGGGTCTGTATTGTGGTGGGGTCTTATTCTGGGGTCTGTATTATGGAGGGGTCTGATTCTGGGGTCTGTATTATGGTAGGGTCTGATTCTGGGGTCTGTATTATGGTGAGGACTGTTTCTGGGGTCTGCATTATGGTGGGGTCTGATTCTGGGGTCTGTATTATGGTGGGGTCTGATTCTGGTGGGGACTGATTCTGGGGTCTGTATTATGGTGGGTGGTGATTCTAGGATTTGTATTAGGGTGGGGCCTGATTCTGGGGTCTGTATTGTGGTGGGGTCTGATTCTAAGGGTCTGTATTATGGTTGGGACTGATTATGGTGTCTGTATTATGGTAGGTGGTGATTCTGGGGTCTGTGTTATGGAGGGTTCTTATTCTGGGGTCTGTAATTATGGAGGGGTCTGATTCTGGGGTCTGTATTATGGTGGGGTCTGATTCTGGGGTCTGAATTATGGTGGGGACAGATTCTGGGGTTTATATTATGATGGGTGGTGATTTTGGGGTCTGTATTGTGGTGGGGTCTTATTCTGGGGTCTGTATTATGGTGCGTGGTGATTCTGGGGTTTGTATTATGGTGGGTGGTGATTCTGGGGTCTGTATTGTGGTGAGGTCTGATTCTGGGGTCTGTAATATGGTGGGTGGTGATTCTGGGGTCTGTATTATGGTGGGGTCTGATTCTGGGGTCTGTTCCGGGGTCTGTATTATGGTGGGGTCCATTTCTGGGGTCTGTATTATAGTGGGATCTGATTCTGTTGTCTGTGTTATGGTGGGGACTGATTCTGGGGTCTGTGTTATGGTGGGGTCTGATTCTGGGGTTTGCATTATGGCGGGGTCTGATTCTGGGTTCTATATTATGGTGGGGTCTGATTCTGGGGTCTGATTCTAGGGTCATTATTATGGTGGGGTCTGATTCTGGGGACAGTATTATGGTGGGGTCTTATTCTGGGGTCAGTATTATGGTGAGGTCTGATTCTGGGGTCTGTATTATGGTGGGGTCTGTATTATGGCGGGGTCTGATTCTCGGGTCTGTATTATGGTGGGGACTGATTATGAGGTTTGTTTTATGGTGGGTGGTGATTCTGGGGTCTGTATTGTGGTGGCGTCTTATTTTGGGGTCTGTATTATGGTGGGTGGTGATTCTGGGATCTGTATTATGGTGGGGTCTGATTTTGGGGTCTGTATTATGGTGGGGACTGATTCTGGGGTTTGTATTATGGTGGGGGGGGGGGGGTGATTCTGGAGCCTGTATTGTGTCTGGGTCTTATTCTAGGGTCTGTGTTATGGTGGGTGGTGATTCGGGGGTCTGTATTATGGTGGGGACTAATTCTGGGGTCTGTAATATGGTGGGGACTGATTCCGGGGTCTGTATTATGGTGGGGACTGATTCCGGGGTCTGTATTATGGTGGGGTCTGATTCTGGGGTCTGTATTATGGTGGGACAGATTCTGGGGTTTATATTATAATGGGTGGTGATTCTGGGGTCTGTATTGTGGTGGGGTCTTATTCTGGGGTCTGTATTATGGAGGGGTCTGATTCTGGGGTCTGTATTATGGTAGGGTCTGATTCTGGGGTCTGTATTATGGTGAGGACTGTTTCTGGGGTCTGCATTATGGTGGGGTCTGATTCTGGGGTCTGTATTATGGTGGGGTCTGATTCTGGTGGGGACTGATTCTGGGGTCTGTATTATGGTGGGTGGTGATTCTAGGATTTGTATTAGGGTGGGGCCTGATTCTGGGGTCTGTATTGTGGTGGGGTCTGATTCTAAGGGTCTGTATTATGGTTGGGACTGATTATGGTGTCTGTATTATGGTAGGTGGTGATTCTGGGGTCTGTGTTATGGAGGGTTCTTATTCTGGGGTCTGTAATTATGGAGGGGTCTGATTCTGGGGACTGTATTATGGTAGGGTCTGATTCTGGGGTCTGTATTATGGTGAGGGCTGTTTCTGGGGTCTGTATTATGGTGGGGTCTGATTCTGGGGTCTGTATAATGGTGAGGACTGTTTCTGGGGTCTGTATTATGGTGGGGTTTGATTCTGGGGTCTGTATTATGGTGGGGTCTGATTCTGGGGTCTGTATTATGGTGGATGGTGATTCTGGGGTCTGTATTATGGTGGATGGTGATTCTGGGGTCTGTATTATGGTGGGGTCTGATTCTGGGGTCTATATTATGGTGGGTGATGATTCTGGGGTCTATATTATGGTGGGTGATGATTCTGGGGTCTGTATTATGGTGGGTGGTGATTCTGGGGTCTGTATTATGGTAGGTGGTGATTCTGAGGTCTGCATTATGGTGGGGTCTGATTCTGGGGTCTGTATTATGGTGGGGTCTGATTCTGGTGGGGACTGATTCTGGGGTCTGTATTATGGTGGGTGGTGATTCTAGGATTTGTATTAGGGTGGGGCCTGATTCTGGGGTCTGTATTGTGGTGGGGTCTGATTCTAAGGGTCTGTATTATGGTTGGGACTGATTATGGTGTCTGTATTATGGTAGGTGGTGATTCTGGGGTCTGTGTTATGGAGGGTTCTTATTCTGGGGTCTGTAATTATGGAGGGGTCTGATTCTGGGGACTGTATTATGGTAGGGTCTGATTCTGGGGTCTGTATTATGGTGAGGGCTGTTTCTGGGGTCTGTATTATGGTGGGGTTTGATTCTGGGGTCTGTATTATGGTGGGGTCTGATTCTGGGGTCTGTATTATGGTGGATGGTGATTCTGGGGTCTGTATTATGGTGGATGGTGATTCTGGGGTCTGTATTATGGTGGGGTCTGATTCTGGGGTCTATATTATGGTGGGTGATGATTCTGGGGTCTATATTATGGTGGGTGATGATTCTGGGGTCTGTATTATGGTGGGTGGTGATTCTGGGGTCTGTATTATGGTAGGTGGTGATTCTGAGGTCTGTATTATGGTGGGTGGTGATTCTGGGGTCTGTATTTTGGTGAGGTCTGATTCTGGGGTCTGTATTATGGTGGGTGGTGATTCTGAGTTCTGTATTATGGTGGGGTCTGATTCTGGGGTCTGTTCCGGCGTCTGTATTATGGTGGGGTCTGATTCTGGGGTCTGTATTATGGTGGGATCTGATTCCGGGGTCTGTATTATGGTGGGGACTGATTCCAGGGTCTGTATTAATGTGGGGTCTGATTCTGGGGTCTATATTATGGTGGGGTCTGATTCTGGGGTCTGTATATAGTAGGGTCTGATTCTGGGGTCTGTATTACGGTGGGGTTTGATTCTGGGGTCTGTGTTATGGTGCGTGGTAATTCTAAGGTCTGTATTATGGTAGGGACTGCTTCTGGGGTCTGTACATGGTGGAGTCTGATTCTGGGGTCTGTATTATGGTGGGGTTGGATTCTGGGCTCTGTATATGGTAGGTTCTGATTTTGGGGTCTGTATTATGGTGGGTGGTGATTCTGGGTTTTGTATTATGGTGGGTGTTGCTTCTGGCGTCGGTATTGTGGTGAGGTCTGATTCTGGGGTCTGTATTATGGTGGGTGGTGATTCTGAGGTCTGTATTGGGGTGGGGACTGATTCTGGGGTCTGTGTTATGGTAGGTGACGATTCTGGGGTCTGTTTATGGTGGGGACTAATTCTGGGGTCTGTTTATGGTGGGGACTGATTATGAGGTCTGTATTATGGTGGGGACTGATTCTGGGGTCTGTGTTATCGTGGGTGGTGATTCTGAGGTCTGTACTATGGTGGGGGGGGGGGGGGGGGGTGATTCTGGAGCCTGTATTGTGTCGGGGTCTTATTCTAGGGTCTGCATTATGGTGGGGTTTGATTCTGGGGTCTGTATTATGGTGCATGGTGATTCTGGGTTTTTTATTATGGTGGGTGGTGAATCTGTGGTCTGTATTGTGGTGAGGTCTGATTCTGGGGTCTGTATCATGGTGGGTGGTGGTTCTGGGGTCTGTATTATGGTAGGGTCTGATTCTGGGGTCTGTATTATGGTGGGTGGTGATTCTGGGGTCTGTATTATGGTGGGGTTTTATTCTGGGGTCTGTGTTATGGTGGGGACTGATTCCGGGGTCTATGTTATGGTGGGGTCTGTTTCTGGGGTTTGCATTATGGTGGGGTCTGATTCCGGTGTCTGTATTATGGTGGGGACTGATTCTGGGGTCTGAAATATGGTGGGGTCTGATTCTGAGGTCTGTATTATGGTTGGGTCAGATTATGGGGTCTGTATTATGGTGAGGTCTGATTCTGGGGTCTGTATTACGGTGTGGACTGATTCTAGGGTCGGTATTATGGTGGGGTCTGATTCTGGGGTCTGTATTATGGTGGGGTCTGATTCTGGGGTCTGTATTATGGTGGGGACTGATTCTGGGGTTTGTATTATGGTGGGTGGTGATTCTGGGGGTCTGTATTGTGGTAGGGTCTTATTCTGGGGACTGTGTTATGTTGGGTGGTGATTCTGGGGTCTGTATTATGGTGGGGACTGATTCTGGGGTCTGTATTATGGTAGGGACTGATTATGGGGTCTGTATATGGTGGGGACTGATTATGGGGTCTGTATTGTGGTGAGGTCTGATTCTGGGGTCTGTATTATGGTGGGTGGTGATTCTGAGGTCTGTATTATGGTGGGGTCTGATTCTGGGGTCTGTATTATGGTGGGTGGTGATTCTGGAGCCTGTATTGTGTCGGGGTCTTATTCTAGGGTCTGTGTTATGGTGGGTGGTGATTCTGGGGTCTGTATTATGGTGGGGACTAATTCTGGGGTCTGTAATATGGTGGGGACTGATTCCGGGGTCTGTATTATGGTGGGGACTGATTCCGGGGTCTGTATTATGGTGGGGTCTGATTCTGGGGTCTGTATTACGGTGGGGTCTGAATCCGGGGTCTGTATTATGGTGGGGACTGATTCCGATGTCTTTATTATGGTGGGGTCTGATTCTGGGGTCTGTATTATGGTGGGGTCTGATTCTGGGGTCTGTATTATGGTGGGGACAGATTCTGGGGTTTATATTATGATGGGTGGTGATTCTGGGGTCTGTATTGTGGTGGGGTCTTATTCTGGGGTCTGTATTATGGTGCGTGGTGATTCTGGGTTTTGTATTATGGTGGGTGGTAATTCTGGGGTCTGTATTGTAGTGAGGTCTGATTCTGGGGTCTGGAATATGGTGGGTGGTGATTCTTGGGTCTGTATTATGGTGGGGTCTGATTCTGGGGTCTGTTCCGGGGTCTGTATTATGGTGGGGTCCATTTCTGGGGTCTGTATTATAGTGGGGTCTGATTCTGTGGTCTGTGTTATGGTGGGGACTGATTCTGGGGTCTGTGTTATGGTGGGGTCTGATTCTGGGGTTTGCATTATGGTGGGGTCTGATTCTGGGGTCAGTATTATGGTGGGGACTAATTCTGGGGTCAGTATTATGGTGAGGTCTGATTCTGGGGTCTGTATTATGGTGGGGACTAATTCTGGGGTCAGTATTATGGTGGGGTCTGTATTATGGCGGGGTCTGATTCTCGGGTCTGTATTATGGTGGGGACTGATTATGAGGTTTGTTTTATGGTGGGTGGTGATTCTGGGGTCTGTATTGTGGTGGCGTCTTATTCTGGGGTCTGTATTATGGTGGGTGGTGATTCTGGGGTCTGTATTATGGTGGGGTCTGATTCTGGGGTCTGTATTATGGTGGGGACTGATTCTGGGGTTTGTATTATGGTGGGGGGGGGGGGGGTGATTCTGGAGCCTGTATTGTGTTGGGGTCTGATTCTAGGGTCTGTGTTATGGTGGGTGGTGATTCTGGCGTCTGTATTATGGTGGGGACTAATTCTGGGGTTTTTAATATGGTGGGGACTTATTCTGGGGTCTGTATTATGGTGGGGACTGTTTCCGGGGTCTGTATTATGGTGGGGTCTGATTCTGGGGTCTGTATTACGGTGGGGTCTGAATCCGGGGTCTGTATTATGGTGGGGACTGATTCCGATGTCTTTATTATGGTGGGGTCTGATTCTGGGGTCTGTATTATGGTGGGGTCTGATTCTGGGGTCTGTATTATGGTGGGGACAGATTCTGGGGTTTATATTATGATGGGTGGTGATTCTGGGGTCTGTATTGTGGTGGGGTCTTATTCTGGGGTCTGTATTATGGTGCGTGGTGATTCTGGGGTTTGTATTATGGTGGGTGGTGATTCTGGGGTCTGTATTGTGGTGAGGTCTGATTCTGGGGTCTGTATTATGGTGGGGTCTGATTCTGGGGTCTGTTCCGGGGTCTGTATTATGGTGGGGTCCATTTCTGGGGTCTATATTATAGTGGGGTCTGATTCTGTGGTCTGTATTATGGTGGGGACAGATTCTGGGGTTTATATTATGATGGGTGGTGATTCTGGGGTCTGTATTGTGGTGGGGTCTTATTCTGGGGTCTGTATTATGGTGCGTGGTGATTCTGGGGTTTGTATTATGGTGGGTGGTGATTCTGGGGTCTGTATTGTGGTGAGGTCGGATTCTGGGGTCTGTATTATGGTGGTATCTGATTCTGGGGTTTGCATTATGGCGGGGTCTGATTCTGGGGTATGATTCTGGGGTCATTATTATGGTGGGGTCTGATTCTGGGGTCAGTATTATGGTGGGGTCTTATTCTGGGGTCAGTATGATGGTGAGGTCTGATTCTGGGGTCTGTATTATGGTGGGGACTGATTCTGGGGTCAGTATTATGGTGGGGTCTGTATTATGGTGGGGTCGGATTCTCGGGTCTGTATTATGGTTGGGACTGATTATGAGGTTTGTTTTATGGTGGGTGGTGATTCTGGGGTCTGTATTGTGGTGGCGTCTTATTCTGGGGTCTGTGTTATGGTGGGTGGTGATTCTGGGGTCTTTATTATGGTGGGGACTGATTCTGGGGTCTGTATTATGGTAGAGACTGATTCTGGGGTCTGTATATGGTGGGGACTGATAATGGGGTCTGTATTGTGGTGAGGTCTGATTCTGGGGTCTGTATTATGATGGTGGTGATTCTGAGGTCTGTATTATGGTGGGGTCTGATTCTGGGGTCTGTATTATGGTGGGGACTGATTCTGGGGTTTGTTTTATGGTGGGGGTTGATTCTGAGGTCTGCATTGTGGCGGGGTCTTATTCTGGGGTCTGTGTTATGGTGGGTGGTGATTCTGGGGTCTGTATCATGATGGGGACAGATTATGGGGTCTGTATTATGGTGGGGACTGATTCTGGGATCTATGTTATGGTGGGTGGTGATTCTGAGGTTTGTATTATGGTGGGGACAGCTTCTGGGTTCTGTATGTGGTGGGGTCTGATTCTGGGGTGTGTATTATGGTGGGGTTTGATTCTGAGGTCTGTATTATGGTGCGTGGTGATTCTGTAGTTTGTATTATGGTGGGTGGTGATTCTGAGGTCTGTGTTATTGTGGGGTCTGATTCTGGCGTCTGTTACGGGGTCTGTATTATGGTGGGGTCTGTATTATGGTTGGGTCTGATTCTGGGGTCTGTATTATGGTGGGGTCTGTATTATGGTTGGGTCTGATTCTGGGGTCTGTGTTATGGTGGGGACTGATCCCGGGGTCTGATTTTGGGGTCTTTATTATGGTGGGGTCTGATTCCAGTGTCTGTATTATGGTGGGGTCCGATTCCGGGGTCTTTATTATTGTGGGGTCTGATTCTGGAGTCTGTATTATGGTGGGGTCTGAATCCGGGGTCTGTATTATGGTGGGGTCTGATTCTGGGGTCTGTATTATGGTGGGGACTGATTCTGGGGTCTGTATTATGGTGGGGTCTGAATCCGGGGTCTGTATTATGGTGGGGTCTGAATCCGGGGTCTGTATTATGGTGGGGACTGATTCCAGGGTCTTTATTATGGTGGAGGTCTGATTTTGGGGTGTGTATTATGGTGGGGTCTGATTCTGGGGTCTGTATTATGGTGGGGACTGATTCTGGGGTCTGTATTATAGTGGGGACTGTTTCTGGGGTCTGTATTATGGTGGGGTCTGATTCTGGAGTCTGTATTACGGTGGGGTCTGAATCCGGGGTCTGTATTATGGTGGGGACTGATTCCAGGGTCTTTATTATCTGGGATCTGTGTTATGGTGGGTAGGGATTCTGAGGTCTGTATTATGGTGGGGACTGCTTCTGGGGTCTGTATATGGTGGGGTCTGATTCTGGGGTCTGTATTATGGTGGGTTTGTATTATGGTGGGTGGGGATTCTGTGGTCTGTATTGTGGTGGGATCTTATTCTGGGGTATGTATTATGGTGGGGACTGATTTTGGGGTCTGCATATGGTGTGGACTGATTCTGGGGTCTGTTTTATGGTGGGTGGGGATTCTGGGGTCTGTATATGGTGGGTGGTGATTCTGGGGTCTGTATTATGGTGGGGACTGATTCTGGGGTCTGTATTATGGTGGGTGGTGATTCTGGGGTCTGTATTATGGTGGGGTCTTTATATGGTGGGTGGTGATTCTGCGGTCTGTATTATGGTGAGGACTGATTCTGGGGTCTGTATCATGGTGGGGTCTAATTCTGGGGTCTGTATTATGGTGGGGTCTGATTCTGGGGTCAGTACTATGGTGGGGACTGATTCTGGGGTCTGTATTATGGCGGGTGAAGATTCTAGGGTCTGTATTATACAGATCTGATTTAAAATGGTTGTTCTCACTGTAAGGTCCTTACAGCAAGAACAATATATAGGGACAATTCCTTAAAAAAATCCCCCCTGTGACAATCCACAGCCCCACAAACCCCACCCACAGCAAGCCACACCCACAGCAAGAGAAACACATGTTGCCGTCACACCAAGCGACTTCAAAAATTTGGGCACAGCACTATCAAAAGGTTTCCTACCCCTGCTATAGACCAATGGTAATGTTCAGAGGAAACACTAGATCAGTGATCTTGAACACTATAATTGGTGCATGTACTAAAAACACATAAGATCAGCAATCATGAACTTTATTAAAAATGGGTAAGAAAAAACAAACTCCACAAAATGGAGGAACCAGGATACCAGAACAGGAATAATACCAGCGAGACTCACAGTGTGAACACAGGCTAAGATACAAGGCTAAAGCAGAACAGACATACAATTATCCTAAAAACTATAAACAGGACTATTAACCATGGTTAAAACACAGAAATATTACAAGATAAATACAAGGTGCATGATTAAGTAGACATGGTCAGAATTGCACAAATCACCAGCACAGAATACAGGCCAGCTGGGGTTTTAAAGCCACACCCGAACTGCAGTAGAGTGAAAGCAATAACTCTTCCAAGTCTAGGAAGAATTAGAACAGAAACTGCTCAAAACACAAAAACCAGTGTCTGAACAGACCCAAAGACAGAAAAAAACAAAAACACATAAACAGACAATACAATATTTGCACATAATAGAGACAATGTACTGCCCTGATTTGTATAAACGTTGTCTTAACTACGGTATTGCACAAATCAAGCACAGTCACCTTGTATTAGTCCCTATCTCTAGTTAGATTGAGAGCCCTTACAAGCAGGGCTTTTAATCCTCTTTTTTGAACTTTTAGTGTGTTACTCTGCAATGTCTGATTTTAAATAAAGGCTATGGGGGTATTTATCAACGGATTTATGTGTTTTATTGCGTTTCTTTTGAGCAGAGTTTTTTTGTGCCAATGTTTGGCGTATTCTCTCCTACCTCAAATTGTAAACTTGCTAGGACTTTGACGGTCCTGTATACGATTTTGGCAGTGGTCAGTAATTTATCAATTACGTAAATTGTATTCTGGCGCTAATTTTCCTGTTTTTGACGCATGTTTAATGCAAATCACTGAAATCAAGGAAGACTGTGGTATGCGCCAAAGTTTACTAAAGGACGTGCGCCAAATGATAAATTTGGTGCACGCCTGTAGAAACCAAAGTAAAAAAAAAGGGTAAAAATAAACTGACAACAGGTAAAAATGATAAATACCCCCAATTATGATGTGGGTTATCATTTTTGTTATTATAAGCTACATGGATTGCGGCACGGTTCTTCAGCCCCTCTATAAAAAGGGGTATGTATGTGTTTTGCATATTCCTTTATTGGCTTGGTGCAAAATCCTACTCATCAGTCGGACTGTATGCTGAGCCAGGGAATCAAGAGCACTGCCATACCTGTCACCTGGGTATAAAAAATGATGAGTGGTTATTCTCAGTACTAAGTCCCCAACTGATCTAAGCTTTTGACATATCTCAGTGATGAAAATTTTAATTAAAGGGGTACACTGGTACCTAAAAACTTATACCCTGTCTACAGGATAGGGGATAAGTGTCTGATTGTGAGGGGTCTGACCAATAAAACCCCCCTCTCCTGTCCGTCACCGTGGCTTTTCCCATGCTCTGAGCAGCCACCACCACTGAGCTGTGTCAACCACTGCACAAAGCAGTGGTCAACATACCCCCTCAAAGCATCTCTTTGGGAGACCCGAGTGTTGTATCTCGGGCTCTTCCAATGAGATGCATGGAGGACTGTATTGGCCATCGCTTCATGCGGTGGTCAACAGAGCTCAGTGCATAGTGTGGTGCCCATTACCATAAATAAGCCATACAACATAAAATTGCAATGCTTTATAGCCTTATAAAATATTCATAGACACCTATAGACAACTATAGAGAACAATAATATATTTATTTACCTGTCCACGTTTGAGGTGTGTGAAGAATGTGTTGTCTGCATTGGTTGTGCTTGGTTCATCAGTTGCCTTGGAGTCACCATGTGAATTGACCGTGAAAGTCTCTTTGGGGAAGTCTGTGCAGTGTATATTTGCAATGGGGAATCTAACAAATCCACCTGAAAAAAGGCAAAAAGACATCAAATACAGTTGCCTTGGTAAACATGGGTCACCCATAAAAGTTTTTGACTGATTCCTTCCAATGAAACTGTATAATTCTATGAGTTTCGAAAAGTTAGCACAAAAACTATATCCAAACGTTGTAGTATAGTAAAATAATTCTGCATCATGGGCATATACATACAGCGGTCCCTCAACTTACAATGGCCCCAATGTACAATATATTTAACATACAGTCTTCTTTTCTGGAACATTGTATCGTGAAACCAGACTCAACAATGCTACGGAAAGTCCAGATCTGCTAGATGTGTCAATGGCTGGAAGAACTGACTAATCAAAATGGACACTTCCCTTGTAAAACACCTGTATTGACGGGCTGCCTGGTAGCGCCTCCCTACAATACACGGACGTACAACATGTTCTTGCCAGGGTTAGCTGCTCCTTTGGACACCAAGTGAAAGTAGCTCCATTATACTTTTTTGAGGCACTGTGTGTACTGTATAAGACCCTGAAAGCCCCTGTCCTCTACATAAACAGAGATTAACAGCTCTTTCTTAGTTTTATATGTAAGGATTTGCTTTATCTGTATTAGTTACTTGCTTATGTTTATTTAATCCTCACCTTTTCCTATTTTTGGATGACATTTTGTGGGCTTCAGAATAAATTACCAGGTTTCTATAGAGTTATTGTCTCAACGTGCAATGGTTAAAACATACAATGGGTGTCCTGGAACCAATTTAACCTGAGGGACCATTGTAGTAACACGGATCCCAAACCAAAAATCCTGCTGTTTGTAATTTACTGCATTACATCCCATCATCTTGGGCAGAAGATGGGGTGAGGTTTTCACTAACATTGCTGTAATGGGAGATAGTTCAAAAAGATTCAAGAAGACTAGTCTGACCAAACCCTCTGCTGTCTTTCTTTTACTACCTTTTACTATCTGTAGTTCTAAATATCTCTTCACTGCCCCCTTATCACCAAATATTAAAATAAAATTTATCAGGCATTGTATAAAGGCATGTTGTGGTTCGTAGTCATAAACAAGGGAATTTTAAGTTAACCTGCACCAATTAACTGTAATTTGAATTACAGTTAAGGAGTATGAGTGCACAGCACGCACAAAACCAAAGACACACTTTAAGGCTATTTTCACATATTCCATAATTTCTTATTGGGAAAAACAGCACTGCATATAGGGAATTTTTGTTCATCAAAATTGCAGAACCCAGTGGACCCAAATATAAGCCAATTCTCTCAGTTGGGTGTTGCTGTTATCTTGGGTACAATGGATCCAAAACTGCATTAGGATTTCAACAACAATAAAGCTATGAACAGAGTCTAATATACCGGTATTTTTAACACTTTACAAATCATCATTTGCATGTGTGAACAACAGCAACAAATATATGCATATATATATATATATATATATATATATATATATATATATCATAGAAAAAATCCGCAGCACTACTCAGCTCAGTCCGTTTAATGGTGCCAGCGCTCCAACCTGATCAGGGTTCCTCGTAATGTAGAAAATCCAACAAGCGCAGCACTCAAATTAAATAAAGTGCATTTATTTGTTCATGTCTCAATACAGCAACGTTTCTGCCCCTATGGAGCCATTTTCAAGCCTGTGATACACACAATCTAAGGGGTTTAAATACCCAGTTCTAGTGCAATATTCCACATCACATGATTCACATCAATCAATTACAAAAAACTATAAACATATTAAGTGAAATACATAAATAAATTACATCTCATACTGTGTTTTACAAAAATAAAGTGCATATTATAGTGCGATACTGTGCATAATTGTGCAGATTAAAAACAATGCTTGAAAATACACCATCTCAGGTATACTCATATAACAACATCTAATTATTAATTATACTCATATGTACATAATTATGTATCAATATTAGTATAAGGCCAGTGAGATATTACTCACTCGCTCTGTTGATGGCGGCGCTGGCGTGGGTGAAAAGTGCACTGCGCATGTGTGTATAGATTAGAAGGGCTCCTGGGATGTGATCACATGACCGGGGCACCCACGTGACCCTCTCCCACGTCATCGCCATCAGTAACTGATGACGAGAGTAGGGGAGGAGGCCGCGGCATCCCGATCACGTGACACACCCCTATCACATGACCGCATCCACCTAAATGAGTGCGATCATGTCTAAAGGGAGCTAATGTTGCCATGCAACCACTGGCGTCATGTCAGCCGCTGACTGGCATAAAGAAGGAGCAGAGTTCAATACCTAAACAGGTAGGGGATCCGGGTAATGGAAGGGGAACTTAATATTGAGGAATATAACTTGTATATAACAAGTTATATTCCTCAATATTATGGGGTCCTTGAAAAGGACCCCATTGAGAGGGTTGAAACGTTGCTGATATGATGGGTGAATAAAAAGCACTACTTTTTTACTTTGGATGCTGGAGTGCCGCTTCTTGCCTTTTTTTGGATACTTATATATATATATATATATATATATATATATATATATATGTATTTTTTTGTTGTTGAAAGATATACAGTATGACTTTAAAACATAACCTAAACCATAACAGTACAGTACACAATGCCAGAAATTCTGCATATTAAGCTAGAGCAAAGAGATAAAATGTCACTGGTGAGTAATAGTTTGAAGTAGTGTACCTGTCATTTAAAAAAACATGTCAAAAGTTTTGATTGGTTGGGGTCTCCTACCAATCAGGAGAATATGTGGGGAGTAGCGCATGCCCTGGCTAGCAGCAATCTCCGTCCAGCCCCATTGACTTATAATGGGGCTACAGGATGGTAATTGCTATGACCCGGAACTTAAGGATGCTACCATGCCCCCCCCCCCTCTCCTGACTTTTGGGAGTTGATTAACGCATAGTGAAACCTGAAAACAAATGACAGAAAGATTTTATAAAAAGATATACATTTTAAAAATTATCTTACAATGATCTATTAAACCCCTTTTTCTTTGAAGGTTCCCCGAACAATAAGCTGAAATTTGCTGGGGCACCCAGAGATCAGCTTTGTCATTCGTGAAGGAACCTGGCAGCAATTTAATTTCCTAACAGAGCTGCCGAAGGTGAAATAAAACTATAGAGTTTCCACTAAAATCAATGGTCCTGATGTGATAGATATATTGTTTAAGCTTTTCTTCCATCTTCAGTATCAAATGGTAATCCTTTGTAACTAGGTTAGTACATTTTCATATGTGCATGTATGTTCTACTTCTTGTGAAAATAATGTGTCCCTCTGGGAATGCAATTAAACAACTTTTTTTTTCTCATATCAACTGGCTCCAGAAATTGTAAATTACTTCTATTAACTTCTATTAAAAAATCTTAATCCTACCAGTACTTATCAGCTGCTGAAGTTGAGTTGTTCTTTTCTGTCTGACAGCAGTGTCTTAGGAACTGTCCAGAGCAGGAGAGGTTTTCTCTGGGGATTTGGTGCTACTCTGAACTGTTGTCAGACAGAAAAGAATAACTCAACTTCAGCAGCTGATAAGTACTGGAAGGATAAGGATGTTTTAATAGAAGTAATTTACAAATCTGTTTAACTTTCTGGAGCCAGTTGAAATGAAACACCCCTTTAAGTGACCCAGCCAGAATCCTGACTTAAACCCAATTGAACATCTCAATTTAGACCTGAAAATGGCTTTTCTCTGACAGTCCCATCCAACCTGACGGAGCTTGAGAGGATGTGCAGAGAAAATCTCCAAATCCAGGTATGCAAATCTTGTGGCATCATCTTTAGGAAGACTGGAGACTGTTATTGTTGCCAAAAGGTGCTTCAACTATGGTCTAAATACTTATGTTGATGAAATATTTTAGTTTTTCCTTTTCAATAAATTAGCAAATATTTCTAACATTCTATTTTCACAATGAGGGGCATTTACTAAGGGGTTTAGTTATTTTTTTCTGACTATTTTTGGCGCAAAATTGTCGCAATTGCGCCTACCCTATAAATTGTGCGACTTTCCCTAGCAAGAGCTAGAAAGTAAAAAAAAAAATTCCCGCTTAATTTACGCAAGTTTTCAGTTTTTACTTGCAGTGGTCAGGAATTTATTAACTGAGACAGTCGCAGTTGCGCAATAAACTGTCGCAACGGCCGTAAAAATTGACTAAATTTACTCCAGCTCCAACATGGAGCAGGAAAAGCTACTGCTGCCCGGGCTCCGACATACTTTCTCCCCGCTACCCTCACTGCGCTACCGGGACACTGCAGTGATTTACAACCCACCCCTCTCACCTGCCAGCGCCATGCAACTCCCATCTGTCTGCTGTTGCAAGACTACAAGTCACAGCATGGCCTTACAGTGAGGACACGCTGGGAGTTGTAGTCTTGTAGCAGCAGGAGCTGAGCAGCGCGGGCGGGAGACAAGGGGGGGGGGTAGCGGGGAGGCCGTATGAGGAGCCCGGGCGGGAGACAAGGGGGGTAGCGGGGAGACCGTATGAGGAGCCCGGGCAGCTGCACTGTAATGTCAGCCCGGGCTCCTGCCCTGAGAGCCATAGGCTTTGGCTGTCAGGGCATGCTGGGTGTTGTAGTTTTGCAACAGCTGGAGGGCCACAGTTTGCAGACCACTGGTGTGTGGTCTGTAAACTATAGTCCTCCAGCTGTTGCAAAACTAAACAGCTGAAGGGGACCGTCGCGCGGCAGTGTCGTGCGGCAGTGTCGTGCAGCGCTGGATCCTACGGAAGGCGGTAAGTTGTGCAAGCTTCCCAACCAGGGTGCCTCCAAATGTTGCAAGACTACAACTCCCAGCATGCCTGGACACCCTTTGGCTGTCCGGGCATGCTGGGAGTTGTAGTTTTGCAACAGCTGGAGGCACCCTTGTTGGGAAACACTGGCCTAAAACAGTGTTTCCCAACCAGGGTGCCTCCAGATGTTGCAAGACTACAACTCCCAGCATGCCTGGACAGCCATTGGCTGTCCAGGCATGCTGGGAGTTGTAGTTTTGCAACAGCTGGAGGGCCACAGTTTGCAGACCACTGGTTTGTGGTCTGTAAACTGTAGTCCTCCAGCTGTTGCAAAACTAAACAGCTGAAGGGGACCGGCGAAGAAGTTCACTTACCCTTCCGAGGCTCCAGCGACGATCGCTGTCGGAGATCGTCGCGCGGCAGTGTCGTGCAGCACTGGATCCTACGGAAGCCGGTAAGTTGCGCAAGCTTCCCAACCAGGGTGCCTCCAAATGTTGCAAGACTACAACTCCCAGCATGCCTGGACACCCTTTGGCTGTCCGGGCATGCTGGGAGTTGTAGTTTTGCAACAGCTGGAGGCTCCCTGCTTGGGAAACACTGACATAGACAGTAATTTACAGCTCCCAGCAGATCTTTATTACTTTTATATGTAAGGATTTGCTTTATCTATATCAGTTATCTACTTATTTTTCTTTGTCACTTTTTCCTATTTTGGATGACATTTTGGTGCCTTTAGAACCAATTACCACGTTTCCATAGAGTTATGGTCTCAACATACAATGGTTTCAACTTACAATGGTTTTCCTGGAACCAATTAATATTGTAACTTGAGGGACCACTGTAGTTATTGAATTATTTAGATGTGGTGAAAAAGCTAAAAAAAAACCTCAAAAACAAAAGATCCAGAAGGAAACCAGCAGCCAAACCTATTCAGACAGCAGGAAAAAGGAACAGACTATTTTTTCTACTACATGAAGTAAATTTCCCACTTTTGCCTATGTGTGCCAAATTTATTAATGCCGTGCAACAATTTAGTAAATTTGTCGCACATAGTCAAGAATGAAGTAGAAAAAAACAGGGTAAAAACCAGACTACATAGTAAAAGATTAGTAAATGCCCCTCTTTGTCATTATTGGGATTTGAGTGCAGAATGATGGAGGAAAACTTTTTGTTTGTTTGTTCTTTAGCACAAGTCCGCAACATACCAAATGTGAAAAAATAAAATGATATTAAAGTTTCCAAATTTATTGTATAAAATATTTATATTATTCTAAGATACATGAGTAGAACACAATCATTGTTTACTGTAAGCCCTGATAAATAAAAGAACGGAAATATAGGAGGGTGTGCTGTCTTTTTTTTTTTTTTGCCATGTGTGTGTCATTTGCCTAAAAATTTTGATTTGTTATGTTCTTGTTAAGATCATTCTTCCTAAATGTGCAGTGTGTGTTTGGGGCTTTAAACATATGCCATCATATATACTGTATTTTTCGCCGTATAAGATGCACTTTTTCTTCCCCAAAACTGGGGGGGGGGGAAAGTTGGTGCGTCTTATACGGCGAATACACACACCTATCGCGGCGGTCCCTGCGGCCATCAACGCCCGGGACCCGCGACTAATACAGGACATCACCGATCGCAGTGATGCCCTGTATTAACCCTTCAGACGTGGCGATCAAAGCTGACCGCCGCATCTGAAGGGAAAGTGACACTAACCCGGCTGCTCAGTCGGGCTGTTCGGGACCGCCGCGGTGAAATCGCGGCATTCCCAAACAGCCTACAGGACACCGGGAGGGACCTTACCTGCCTCCTCGGTGTCTGCTCTGTGCCGGGATCCCCTGCCTGGCCGGCGCTCTCCTTCGACGTCATCACGTCGTCGCGCACGCCGTCCCATCATCCAATAGGAGCGCCGTGCGTAGCGACGTGATGACGGCGACGGAGAACATGGATCCCGGGGAAGAAGACGTCCGGAGATTCGGGGACACCACAGGGATGCGGCGACAGCGATGGAGTGACATCCAGGGCAGCGGTGACCGGTTTCGGAGCGGCAGGGACATGTGAGTACTACCTCCTATACCAGTGGTCTTCAACCTGAGGACCTCCAGATGTTGCAAAACTACAACTCCCAGCATGCCCGGACAGCCAACAGCTGTCCCGGCATGCTGGGAGTTGTAGTTTTGGAATATCTGGAAGTCCGCAGGTTGAAGATCACTGTTGGGTTCAGAATCTTTTTTTTCTAGATTTTGCACCTTTAAAATTGGGTGCGTCTTATATGCCGGTGCGTCCTATAGGGCGAAAAATACGGGTATGTGGCAAGGATTAAAGCCTTGGTTACTGAAATCACATAAGCAGTTTTATAGTTTATAATTTCTCGAGATGAATTACATATATAAAGACATACAAAAAGGAGCAAAACATTTTTAAGAAATTAATAAAAACACATTGCACCAACACAGAGCCAAACCATATAGCCCACTGGAAAGTTTACATATTACAAAACATTAAGGTATAAATGACAGAGAAAATAAGCAAAGAGATTTTAACTCTAGAAGTAGACTGCCATTTTTTTTTGTAAACACTGAAATAAAAAATTTTTTTTTTAATCCTTTATTGTTATTAGGTAGGCCAACAATAGAAAAAGTTTAGACAAAATATTCTGGTCTTTAAGTGTTAGATAATACACATCTGAACTAAACAGAGAAACATACACCTAAGTATACATTGTTTGGATATTGGGGAAAAAACTCTGCATGCTAAAATGCATCTGCTGACTTATTTTGGTTGATAACCGGCAGTTGCGGTCATTGAATTATAAAGCAGATAGCAGATTATGATGCTACCCAACATCACACACCAATTTTTAGTGATTAGAATGAATAGTGTTTTTCCAATGTGCTGACATGGATGGGTAAAGCATGTATAGACACCCTGAACATGGAAAAGGAATTAGGAATTGAAAGTAATAAATAGTCTTCAGACACGGGGAAGACACAAGGACAACATCATTATACCATCAATAGGATTGGTTTCTACCAAAGACAAATTTTACTTACAGGGTATTGTTGCACAGTTGTATAGGGGTCAAAAAATGAATTAGATGGATCAGCAGGATATGCCTTTATCTTTAAAATATAAAAAAAAAAATGCATTATTTGTATATAAAGAATAGTAAAACATATTGCATAGCCTGTAGAAATATGTCTGTATCTTTTCATAACAAAATAGTAAACAAAAGAAAAAAGAAACTTTTCAGTATGTTGTTGGCCTACTATAACTCATATGACCAGGGCAGCTAAATGCTCCATCACTGCAGTGCATATCAATTGTCCTCTAGTAACTGACTGTACTTATCACTTGCTATATGCACCAAACTGACAATGTTAAATATTTACTGACTGTTGGTCTTTAGAAGACTCCTAGCCGGTTCCTGTTGCACTGCATTATGGGGATTGTCCCAGACATGGAAATCACTTTTTCTATTCGCTCCCTGGTAACAATATTGTGGAGCCATAGGCCACTGCATGCATGTTTGCTATTGCTGGAATAAAAGATCAACCACAACAAATTTTTGGCGACACATCCTGCCCCCTGCAAGGGGGGAGATAACATGCTACGTTGCCATGCTTCCCTGAAGCGAGCCGTTGTGGAGCGAGCATAGTTAGAGCTTTTTACATTATGGGAGAACCCCTTAAAGGCTGTATAAAAGTGATTTCACAGATGACGTCTTTTCCAGAGTAACACAAAAAAAAATGTTGCTTTGTGTTATTGTAATATTTTTATTTTTTTTTCACATTCTTCAATAGAAATTCTTAAATCTCATATTTAAAGAATGTTGAAAGCATTAGACATAAGACACTGGTCTTAGATCAGAAAACTTGCCTTCTGGCGAGAGATAAAAAATCTGCAACTGCTGATTTTGAATGTAATTTTATCACCAATTTTAGCTGTGATTACAAACAAATTAAAGGGCATCTGCAGCAAAAGACAACTTATCCCCTATCCACAGGATAAGGGATAAGTGTCTGATCTCCCAAACGGGGCCCCCGCATTGCCGCTCTATATGAGCGGCTAATGTGGCATAGCATTGACCTTTCTGAACTCGACGGTATGCCCCCTTCCCGGCCTTTCCTCATACAGTTCGAAGGGAGAGGCGGGGGGCTTAAACGCTGCCTCCCCGCCTCTCCCATAGAACTACATGGAGGAAGCGTGTCGCTGCAGCCGGCACACCTCCTGCATGGGAAAGCCACGGCAGAGCCGTGGCCCCTTGCAGGAGATCACGGGGGGATCCCAGCAGTCGGACCCCCCGCGATCAAACACTTATCCTCTATCCTATGGATAGGGGGTAAGTTGTCTTTTGTTGCAGATGTCCTTTAAGTCCATCTTAGAAAAGCACTGGAGCACCTTAATGCTTGATCCATATCTTAAAGAGATCATCCCTGCTAAAGCCAATATTACATTTCGCAAGTCACTTAAAAATATCCTAGCTCCGAGCAAGAGACAAAAACACAACAAAGCATTCACATTTTTATCAGCTTTGCCGGGTAGTAGGGATGAGCGAATCGAATCTGACGAATCCAAATTCTTTACGAATTTCATGAAAAATTCAATGTGCAACGAAAGCGAATATCGGCGCGATTCACTTCATTAAACTCCATTTAGTGTGGTCCAGGCTCCAGGGCATCTAAATGGTGGATCCACATGTGAGGACATGGGGCAAAGAATCCTGGGAAGGCGGGAACAAGGGTAGGCGGGATGACCCTGAATCACATGCAGCCTATCACCAGACAGTCACTCCTGTGATGTCACAGCCCTATATAATCGGCAGCCATATTGCGGCCAGTCACTTAATCCTTTTACTGCAGAGATATAGATAGGGACAGACAGCACTGTGTGTTGGCCAGAAAAGCTTTTTGCAGCAGCAATTCACCTCCTAGTCACATCAGAGTTCTGTTGCACAGAGGGACAGAGAGCAGTGTGTTGGACAGTGTGTTGCACAGAACAGCAGCGATTCAGCTTAACTCATTCAGGATGCAGGGAGTACCCATACACCCCCTTTTCCGAGTCCTTAAGGACTCAGGGCGTACAGGTATGCCCTGCGTTTCTCCGCTCCCTGCCTCTCGCCAGGCAGGGACCGGACTGGGATGCCTGCTGAAATCATTCAGCAGGCATCCCGTGACAATGCTTGTGGGGGCCCTGAGACCCCAATACAGATCAGCGATTTGTGATGATTCTGGGCTGATCGGGTCTCTAGTGACCTGATAGCCCGGAAAATAGGGATGATCGGAGCTGTCAGAGACAGCCCCGATCATCCTAAAGGATAGGAGCAAGTGGCAGTGGTGCCACCTCCTCCTATCCCCTGCTATTGGTCAGTTAGGACTAACTGACCAATGGCAGGAGGGGTGCGGGAGGGTTAAAGTTGATATCCCCGCTCTGCCCGCCCCTGGATGTTGGGGCAGAGCAGGGAGAAGATGTCGGTGCGTACCGGAGAGCAGGAGGAGAATCAGACCAGTGCTGTATTTTTGGTATTTCCTCTATTCAATGATGCTGCAGTGCCACCTGCATCTATTTCCCTATACGTGTACTTGGTTGCATATTGTAGTGTTGAGGCTCCGGTGGTTTTCCCGCATCATCTGTATATTTGTACATACATTTTATATGTACAAAATTGTTCTTTATATATGGGTACATATATATTTCTTTATATTGTGCATTATATATAGTATTTTTAATTATGTGCATCTGTATATATAATTTATTTTTATATTTGTTTTCTATATGTTTTTCATGTATTCCTGCTATATCATTGTACCTTTTTGATAACAGCATCTCAGTACTACATTATTCTGTGACTATTTTAGAATTTCTCCCCATGTATGCATTGCTTGCTTTTTATTTGGCTCCGTAATTTTACTGATGTGGCTAAATTTCTTCCCGATAAAATAGCAACCCATATGCTCCCTGTTAAGCCTGATGAAGCTGCTTTCCCACAGCGAAACGCGTTGCATCTTGGAAAATAAACTACCTTGATTTTACCTTGCTTCTTCCTGTTTGTATCCTGCTCTATGTCGAGCCGGCATCCACTTTGAAGCCATTCTGATTGTCTTCCATTGCTTTGCCGGAGGGCTATAGATACTATACCATCCGATGCGCTTACCATTGTTGTGTATGTTGCTGCACAACCACCTTTGGTGAGCAGCTTTCATGTCTATGTTTTATATTGAGAATCTCACTTTTATTACACCAAGGAGCGCTCTCTTCTCATCTTTTTAGATCCTTGGCTGTCTGGGCATGCTGGGAGCTGTAGTTTTTCAACAACTGGAGGCACTCTGGTTGGGAAACATTGTCTGTTTCCTAACTCAGTGTTTCCCAACCCGTGTGCCTCCAGCTGTTTCAAAACTATAACTCCCAGCATGCACTGACAACTGGAGGCACACAGGTTGGGAGACACTGAGTTAAGTAACAAACTCAGTGTTTTGCAACTAGAGATGTCACGAATTGTTCGCCAGCGAACAGTTCCCGGCAAACTTAGCATGTTCGCGTTCGCATCGCCCGCCCAAACATATGTGAAGTTCGATTCGCCCCCTATACTTTAACATTGCAGTAAACTTTGACCCTGTGAGTCAGAGTCAGCAGACACATTACAGCCAATTAGCAGCAGTTCCTCCCTTCCAGACCCTCCTACCTCCTGCACGGACGCCATTTTAGCCTCATTCAGCATGCTGCAGGCTTAGAAAGTGGAGGGACAGAGAAGCTGCTCCTGCTGTAATAGGGAACGCGATAGCTAGGTTGCTGCTAGGTGGTGTATTCAAGGTCCACTTTACTCCTAAAGCACTAGTCTAACATCTGCTTTAAGGACAGCACCCAAAAAAGCCCTTTTTAGGGCTCAAATATCAGTCCGTGTGTTTTGCAACAGCTGGAGGCACCCTGGTTGGGAGGGAACCGCTGGTTAAAAGGGGTACTCCAGTGTAAAACTTAAGTTCCTTCAAGCAACTAACTACAGTATTAAAAGGGCTATAAGTTCAGTCCGTGTGTCTTGCAACTGCTGGAGGCACCCTGGTTGGGGACCTCTGCTTAAAAGGGGAACTCCACTGGCAACCTCTTTTTTGCTCATTGTCACACTAGTGCAAATCACATTTGGTGTGACAGTTGTTCAAATAAAAAAAATTAAAAAAACTTTTTTGGCTGTGAAATAAAACCAGTGCTGCCTAAAGGGGGGCTCTAACTATGTGCTGCCTAATATGGGGGAATCTGTGTGCTGCCTAAAGGGGAAATCTAAATATGTGCTGCCTAAAGGGGGCTCTATGGGCTGCCTAAAGGGAGGCTCTAACTATGGGCTGCCTAATATGGGGGAATCTATGTGCTGCCTAAAGGGGAGACTCTATGTGCTGCCTAAAGGGGGGCTCTAACTATGTGCTGCCTAACATGGGGGAATCTATGTGCTGCCTAAAGGGGGGATCTAACTATGTGCTGCCTAAAGGGGGATCTAACTATGTGCTGCCTAAAGGGGGCTCTATGTGCTGGCTAAAGGGAGGCTCTACCTATGTGCTGCCTAAAGGGGGGCTCTAACTATGTGCTGCCTAATATGGGGGAATCTATGTGCTGCCTAAAGGGGGATCTAACTATGTGATGCCTAAAGGGGGGCTCTATGTGCTGCCTAAAGGGGGCTAAAGCACGTTATTCCAGATAATTTAGGAATAATAGGTGATTTATGCCCTTTATGGATTAAAACCAGATTCTGCATCAACTATGTAATTTTCCATGGGAGTTTTGCCATGGATCCCCCTCCAGCATGCCACAGTCCAGGTATTAGTCCCCTTGAAACAACTTTTAAATCACTATTTTGGCCAGAAAGAGTCCCTGTGGGTTTTAAAATTCATTTTCGCGAACCGAAAATGTTATGTTCGCGACATCACTATTTGCAACCAGTGTGCCTCCAGTTGTTGCATAACTACAACCCCCAGCATGCACGGACAGCCAAAGGGCATGCTGGGAGTCGTAGTAGTATGCCTCCAGCTGTTGTGTAACTACAAGCATGCCCAGCTGTCACTGCATGCTAAGAGTTGTAGTTTTTTCAACAGCTGAAGGCACACTGGTTGTGAAACACAGAGTTTGTTCCCTAACTCAGTGTTTCGCAACCAGTATGCCTCCACCAATTGCAAACTACAACTCCCAGCATGCCCTTTGGCAGTCCGTACATTCTGGGAGTTGTACTTCTGCAACAACTCGAGGCACCCTGGTTGCGTAACAAACTCTCAGTGTTTTGCAACCAATGTGCCTCCAGCTATTGCATAGCTACAACCCCCAGCATGCTCGGACAGCCAAAGGGCATTCTGGGAGTTGTAATTTATAACAGCTGGAGGGATACCCCCCCATGTGATATACAGGGTACATTCACACGGGCGGGGGTTCACAGTGAGTTTCTCGCTGCAAGTTTGAGATGCAGCAAATTTTCTGCTGAAGCTCAAACTTGCTGTGAACGGGAAACTCGCTGCGAACCCCCCTCGTGTGAATGTACCCTAAAAACACTACACTACACAAAATAAAAAATAAAACACTACATATACATATACCCCTACACATTTACCCCCTCCCCCCCCCAATAAAAATTAGAAACGTCTGATACGGCGTGGTTTCTAAAACTGAGCCTCCAGCTGTTGCAAAACAACAACTCCCAGTGTTGCCAGACAGCCATTGACTTTCCAGGCATGCTGGGAGTTTTGCAACAGCTGGAGGCACCCTGTTTGGGAAAAACAGCCATAGTATAATTTTGGTATCGGAGGAAAGTGTAATTCTTGCATCTGGATCTGTCCCTATTAGAGATGAGCGAACTTACGGTAAATTCGATTCGTCATGAACTTCTCGGCTCGGGAGTTGATGACTTATCCTGCATAAATTAGTTCAGCTTTCAGGTGCTCCCGTGGACTGGAAAAGGTGGATACAGTCCTAGGAGACTCTTTCCTAGGACTGTGTCCACCTTTCCAGCCCACCGGGGCACCTGAAAGCTGAACTAATTTATGCAGGATAAGTAATCAACTCCCGAGCAGAGAAGTTTGTGACGAATCGAATTTACTGTAAGTTCGCTCATCTCTAGTCCCTATACAAATCCCTAATTTACGCCTCAAATGCGCATGGCGCTCTTTTACTTTGGAGCCCTGTCGTATTTCATGGCAACAGTTTAGGGCCACATATAGGGTATTTCCATACTCGGGAGAAATTGTTCTCATTTTACCCCTTATGAAAAGGTAAAGTTGGGGTCTACTCCAGCATGTTAATGTAAATGTTTTTAATTTTTTACACTAACATGCTAGTGTTGCCCCATACTTTTCATTTTCACAAGAAGTAAAAGGAAAGCAAGACCACCAAAATTTGTAACACAATTTCTCCTGAGTATGGAAATACCCATTATGTGGACCTACAATGCTCTGCGGGTGCACAAGGCTCAGGAGAGAGAGAGCGCCATGTACATTTGAGGTGATTTGCACAGGATGGCTGATCGTTACAGCAGTTCTGATATAAACGCAAAAAAAAAAACACCCACATGTGACCCCATTTTGGAAACTACACCCCTCATGGAACGTAACAATGGGTATAGTGAGCCTGAACACACCACATGTGTTTGAAGAATTTTTGTTAAAGTTGGACGTGAAAATTAATAAAAAAAAAAAAAAATCACTAAAATGCTGGTGTTATGCCAAATTTTTCATTTTCACAAGGGGTAATAGGAAAAAAGCCCCCCAAAATTTGTAACACCATTTCTTATGAGTATGGAAATGCCTCATATGTGGATGTAAAGTGCTCTGCGGGCGAACTACAATGCTCAGAAGAGAAGGAGCACCATTGGGCTTTTGGAAAGAGAATGTGTCTGGAATTGAAGGCCATGTGTGTTCACAAAGCCCCTTGTGGTGTCAAAAGAGTGGACCCCCCACATGTGACCCCTTTTAGGAAACTACACCCCTCAAGGAATGTAATAAGGGGTACAGTGAGCATTTACACCCCACTGGTGTCTGACAGATTTTTTTGTAATTGTAATTTTTCATTTGCACAGCCCACTGTTCCAAAGATCTGTCAAACGCCAGTGAAATGTAAATGCTCACTGCACCCCTTATTAAATTCTGTGAGGGGTGCAGTTTCCAAAATGATGTCACATGTGAGGGGTTTCTGCTGTTCTGGCACCATGGGAGGTATGTAAATGCACATGGCCCCTGACTTCAATTTCAGCAAAATTCTCTCTCCAAAAGTCCAATGGCGCTCCTTCTGTTCTGAGATCTGTAGTGCGCCAACAGAGCACTTAAGGTCCACATATGGGGCGTTTTCTTATTTGGGAGAAATTGGGCTTGTGAAAAAGAAAACATTTTTATACCATCATTTTAGTGTTAAAAATCTAATTTTCCATTTTCACGTCCAACTTCAACGCAAAGTCGTCAAACACCTGTGAAGTGTTAAGGCTCACTGTACCCCTTGTTACATTCCTTGAGAGGTGTAGTTTTCAAAATAGTATGCCATGTGTTTTTTTTTTTTGCTGTTCTGGCACCCTGTGGACTTGCTAAATGCAACATGCCCCCCATAAACCATTTCAGCAAAATTCTCTTTCAAAAAGCCAAATTTTGCTCCTTCTCTTCCAAGCATTGTAGTGCGCTAGCAGAGCACCTAACGTCCACATATGGGGCATTTACTTAAATCGGGAGAAATTGGGCTTCAAATTTTGGGGTCCATTTTCACCTATTACCCCTTGTGAAAAAGAAAAATTTGGGGTAACACCATCATTTTGGTGTTAAAAATAAAATTTTCCATTTTCACATCCAACTTCAACGCAAAGTCGTCAAACAGCTGTGAGGTGTTAAGGCAAACTATATCCCTTGTTACATTCCTTGAGGGGTGTAGTTTCCAAAATAGTATGCCATGTGATTTATTTGTGTGTTTTTTTTTTGCTGTTCTGGCAACATGGAGGCTTCCTAAATGCAACATGGCCCTCAAAAACCATGACAGCAAAATTCGTTTTCCAAAATCCAACAGTGTCTCTTCCCCTCTTGAACCATGTTGTGAGCCCGCAGAGCACTTTATATCAACATATGAGGTATTTCCATATTCGAGAGAAATTGGGCTACAAAATTTGGGGGTCTTTTTCTCTTTATAGCACTTGTAAAAATGAAAAAATGATGCTACAAGAGAAGATTTTGATTTTTCTCCTCCACTTTGCTGCTATTCTTGTGAAACACCTAAAGGGTTAACAAACTTTCTGAATTTCATTTTGAATACTTTGAGGGGGGTAGTTTCTATAATGCGGTCATTTATGGGGTATTTCTCAAAGAAAGGTATCTCAAATCCACTTCAAACTTAACAGGTCCCTGAAAAATTCAGATTTTGAAAGTTTCGTGAAAATTTAGAAAATTGCTGCTTTACTGTGAAGCTCTCTAATATCTTCAAAAAGTAAACACATGTCAACTTTCTAATGCCAATATAAAGTAGACATATTTTATTTGTGAATCAATATAAAAATTTTTTGGAATATCCATTTCCCTTACAAGCAGAGAGTTTCAAAGTTAGAAAAATGCTACATTTTTTCATGAAATTTGGGGATTTTTCACCAAGAAAGAATGCAAGTAATGCCTAAAATTTACCACTGTGTTAAAGTAGAATAAGTCACGAAAAAACTATCTCGGAATCAGAATAAACGGTAAAATGATCACAGAGTTATTAATGCATAAAGTGACCCCATAACAACCACGGACATAAATATACGTCCTGGATTGGTGGTACTTCGCGCACCAGGACGTACATTTACGTCATGTGCATGACCCCGAGCATCAAACCGAAGCTCGCATCATACACGGCAGGTTCCAGCTGCTATCAGCAGCCCAGGGCCCGCTGGTAAAGGCCGACATCCGCGATCGTGCTGATGTCCGCCATTAACCCCTCAGATGCCGTGATCAGTACAGATCCCGGCATCTGCAGCAATGCGCATGTTAAAATAGATGATAGGATTGCCCGCAGGGGATCCGATCATCTGTAATGGCAGATGGAGGTCCCTTCACCTGTCTCCGTCCGTCTCCCGGCGACTTCTGCTCTGGTCTGAGATCGAGCAGACCAGAGCAGAAGATAGCTGATAATACTGATCAGTTCTATGTCCTATGCATAGCACTGAACAGTATTAACATTCAAATGATTGCTATAGATAGTCCTATATGGGGACATAAAAAGTATTTTAAAAAAAGTAAAAAAAAAAAGGTGAAAAATCCCCCCCCCCCCCAATAAAAATGAAAATTTTAAGTTTTTCCCATTTTACCCCAAAAAAGCGTACATTTTTTTAATAAACATATTTGGTATTACTGCATGCATAATTGCAACCAGTGTGCCGCTGCGTATTCCTTGCTCACTATACACACAGGGCTTTCTGGCGGCAGCCCTATGTGTGTTGTGAGTTTTAGAGGTGGAGCCGTGTGCCGGCGTGTCTGTGACACACTACTCTGCCTTCAAAACTCACTACACGCATAGGGCTGCCGCCGGAAAACCCTGTGTGTATAGTGAGCAAGGAATACGAAGCGTATTTCCCGCTGCTGCCGTAAATTTTGCGCAGTGTGAAATACGCTGCGTATACGCCATGTGGGAACGCACCCTAAATACTGTGGCCTAAAGGGGTTAATAAGCAGTTAAAAAAACTCTTATAAATAAAGGGTACTGTTAGAAATCGGAATTCTACATTTTGCCAGGACTTCAGACCAATGCCTGAAGATTCAAAACCTTATCAGGAAAAATTGTTTCTGAAACATGTAAAAATTCTCAAACACTTCACTGACATCATTAAAAAATACTTCACTATTCCAGGGACAAAGGCAAGGCTGGATTAATTTAATACAGATATTGCTGCATATTATTTCAATCCCCAAGCCAGAAGTGTTGTACTTATGTTACTAAGGTAACCTAATTGGAAGAGGTCTTAGCGTAAAAATGAAAAGTATTATTACAGCCACAATTTGCATATGTTCTATTCTGCTACACAGATTACTAGGCAGAGTGGGTTACAAGTTTCTATATGAAGAAATTATTTACAGGAAGGTCAGACAATTATTATGGACTTCTTCAATGCAGATAGTACTTTGCATTTTGAGGCAGACTTACTAAGAGTGGATGCAAAGAAGAAGAAATTCCTGAATCTTTCAGTTATATTGCAACAAAACAACAAAAAGAACTAAAAAGGCTACATCATATGGTTTAAAGATTGACTATAAGAAACTGCTATGTTTTGTCTGTGACACATCTGGTAATATTACTAGTTATACAAATCTTGGTATAAGAACACAGGGCATTATTTTGAGAATAAATGTGGAATAATTTAAGAATTGGTTAAAATGAGTTAATCCTTCTACCATCAGCTGCCTTACTTTTAAATTACAACCCATAACAATTGATCTTTCAACCTGGCATGCTTTTTTCAGTAGCCAGGGCTTCAAAGACAAGACCACAGTGGCCATTTTTCACATATATTAATGTGGCTTAAAAAGGGTATCTGTCAGCTCTATATTTAAGTGTCATGGTAGCATTGCCAAGCCAAAAATGCATGCCTCTCCCCCCCCCCACTCTGCCTTAAAGCGTACCCGTCAGATTCAACAAAAAACATTTTTTTTTATATATCACTCAGTAACTAATCCTAATCATGTACATTTATGTTCATTTTTATGTCTAGCACCTTTATTTATTATTTTATTACACTTTTAATTACTAGCTGGAATGCCTCTCACAGTGTGGCCTCCCTCAGTATGGGAGGATTTTTCCTCCAGCTGTGAGCCCTGCACTCATAGCTGTCAATCAAGGAAGTGTGTCCATGACATAGGTGATGATGCATGGACACAGCAGGACTAGTATGTGTCCAAGTAGGCAGTTGTTTGACTGGCTTTTTCACTATGAAATACTGAAAATTTTCTAATGAAAGCAATTGCAAAACCTATTGGCTTTGGATGTTTTACAACATATCAAAAGTTTTTGTATCTGAAAGTGCCCATTTAGCTGTTGACATACAGATCTCAATGCTGGAAGCTAAGCAGGGAAGGGTGGGGGAGAGGAGGTGTGCATGTACAAAAGATGTGATCAGCTGACAAATGAGTGCTTTGTCATTCATCTGCTAATTGTTGGCCCTTTTACAAGAGCCATTTGTCAGGAATTAACGTTCCTAAGAACATTCAGCTAATCAGTTGTGTGATGGGTTTGAGATACATTGCCTCATACACTTTTTCTACTGCATGCTCACAATGAGTAAATGTACCCTGGGTCATAATGAGTAAATATCTGACTAGAGATGGATGAATTTTCGATTTTTTTTTAAATGGCTATATATGGCCTACAAGGAGCCTCAATAGAGGTGTAGAACACTTTGCCTTGCTGTAACATGCATGGGGTGTGTGCTGGGTTAGTGAAAAAATACTATTATTCAGTATGACATGCAGATCAGAGGCATCACTATTAGAATCACTGTTGCAGAGCTGCACAATGAAAGAGCCTGGAGGTGGCATCAGTATGAGGAGACAATATAGTGGCTTAATGACACAGCCTGGAGTTGGCGGCAGCATATAGTGGCTGAATGACACAGCATTGAGTTTGAGGCAGCATGAGGAGAACATTTAGTGGTTGAATGACACAGCCTGGAGGTGGTAGCAGCATGAGGAGAACATACAGTGGCTGAATGACACAGCCTAGAGTTTGTGGCAGCATGAGGAGAACATATAGTGGCTGAATAACACAGCCTGGAGTTGGCAGCAGCATGAGGAGACCACATAGTGGCTGAATGACACAGCCTGGAGTTGTTGGCAGCATATAGTGGCTGAATGACACAGCCTGGAGTTTGCAGCAGCATGAAGAGAACATATAGTGGCTGAATAACACAGCCTGGAGGTGGAGGCAGCATGAGGAGAACATATAGTGGCTGAATGATACAGCCTGGAGTTGGCAGCAGCATGAAGAGAACATATGGTCGGAGAATGAGACAGCCTGGAATTGGCATCAGCACGAGGAGAACATATGGTGGCAGAATGAGACAGCCTGGAGGTGGCAGAAGCAGCATCAGGAGTCCTGAAAGAGACCCGGTGACAGAGTGGTGCGGTGGGTGGCAATACCAGTACCCGGTGACAAAGATGGGTGATCAGGTGGGTGGCAGGATCAGAATAGTAGCTGAGGCAGGAAGGCAGAAGAAAACGGTCTCTTTTGTAAAAGTGTTAGTGTGCACAAGTAAGTATTGAGGATATGCATTACGTAAAACTTAACTTTTAATAATATGCTTAGGATAAAATACATCGACCCAAACTTTTAGCAGTTCCTCCCCTGTGTGATTCCGTTCGCCAAGGAAAACCATGTTAAGAACAGAGTGACACCGCCGTGCCCTGCACACATGGTATGCTAGAGGGGTACTGAGACTTGTCCGTGCAGTGGAGGCTGAGGACACAATGGAGGATGAGGAGTCGCAAACTGTCACAGGACCACAGAGCGTGGAGGCGGAAGCGGCATGACCTGTACAAGTTGCTGTTGTGGCTGTGCAGGAACCACATTCACCCAGTGGGCCGTAAAGGACATGTATTGTCCCTGACCATAGTTACAGCTCCACACTTTGGCGTTGCCATGCACTTTGGTACACACCGACAGCCTCAAGGACTGGCCCACCTTCTGTTCCACAAAATTGTGCAGGGCTGCTACTGCCTTTTTCGCAAAGAAATGACAGCTTGGGACTCTCCAGCTCGGCTCAGCACAAGCCATCAGTTCTCTGAAAGGTGCAGAGTCCACCACTTGAAAAGGGAGGGACTGCAGCACCAGCAACTTGGACAGGAGCACATTCAGCTTCTGCGCCATTGGATGAGTGGGCGCATACTGTTGTCTCTTAGACATGGCTTCGCCGATGGATTGCTGGCAGAATGACTGACTCGAAGTAGTAGGAGCAGGACCATCTGGAGCGACATAAGATGGGCAAGACACACAGCTCCCTTTGGCTGAGGTGGGGGAGCCTTGGCTGGCTGAAACAGGGAGCTGCATGCCACTGGGTGATGCAGCAGGCTGGATCACCACATCAGAGCCACAATTCTCCCAGGCTGCTTTATGGTGACGCTGCATATGTTGACGCAGGGCCGTGGTGCCAACATTGGGACCCTGGCCACGCTTCACCTTCTGCTGACACATTTTGCATGTGGCCAGGTTAACATCCTCCGAATGCTTAATGAAAAACTGCCACACCGCCGACTAGCTGACTTTCCCACCAACAGTCCGCACTGATTGACTGCTCCTGCCGCTGACTCCAGGAACCCCTGTTCCACTACCTCCCGGGAAGGTAGGCTGAGGCAAAGCAGGTGGTCTCCCCGGGCACGTTTGGCTCCAGACTTTCCATTTCTGCCACCATGCTGACTGTCAACCATGCTACCACCTTGCTAGCTCTGCTGCTGCCTCACAGGCAACCTGCAGCCCTCTTCTCCTGATGATAATTGAGCCCCTTCTGCACCCGGCTCCCAAGTGCGATCGGCTTCATCATCATCGAGTTGTGCCTGCACGTCACTGATGTCCTCCTCAGGTTCCTCAACAGTTTCTGCTTTAGGAGCATGAACGTTCGCAACACCACCTCCCACGCCACTCTCCTCATCACTACTTGCCCGCCTAGCGAAGGAAGTGGCGGATGTCTCCTCCACTTATTGGCTGGGCAGTAGCTGCTGACTGTCTTCTATCGTCCTCACTAAATAGTGGAGCTGAACCCACAGCATAAGATACTTCTGTAGAGGAGGGAACAGCATAGGACAGAAGGAAGCAATGGGAGAACAGGGATTGCTCCCGTGCCATGCCAACTGAGGGTTGTGTCTGAGGAACCCACCGACTGTTGACTGGGTGTGTCAGATGTCCTTTGTGATTAAGTGGATGACCGTGTTAACCAATCGATGACGGCAGATGGGTTGCTGGTCGAGACACGACCGCTAGCTGATACCGGGAACTCAGGCCTCTTGCTGCGACTCCTGCTGCCACTCACCCCTAGTCTGCTGCGACCTCTGCCTGAATTTTGGCCTCTGCCACTCTTCTTTTGTGCCCAATCTGGCACTTCTCTGCCTGACATACTTATTGCGTATATGAGGGGAGAACAATGCGCTCCACTACGCTTAATGGGGTTATCCAGGATTATATATATATATATATATCAACTGGGTCCAGAAGGTTAAACAGATTTGTAAATTATTTCAATTAAAAAATCTTAATCCTTTCAGTACTTATGAGCTGCTGAAGTTGAGTTGTTCTTTTCTGTCAAAGTGCTCTCTGATGACACCTGTCTTGGGAACCGTCCAGAGTAGAAGCAAATCTCCGTAGCAAACCTCTTCTACTCTGTGCAGTTCCCAAGACATGCAAAAATGTCAGCAGAGAGCACTGTTGCCAAACAGAAAATAACAACTCAACTTCAGCAGCTGATAATTATAGGAAGGATTAAGATTTTTTAATAGAAGTAATTTACAAATCTGTTTAACTTTCTGGAGCCAGTTGATAAAAATTTTTTTCCCCTGGAATACCCCCTTTAAAACAGTATTTGTCTACAACACCAGCAGGTGTGTACTTTTGGCTGGCCTTTCACAGTATCTAGGCCCTTAAGACTTTAACAGGAAGAAAATAGTACACCACTTAGATGTATGTATGTGGTATGAACTTATGAGGGGAGGACAATGCGCTCCAGTACGCTTAAAACAGTATGTGTACAACACCAGAAGTACACACCAGTGCTGCAGCACACAGGCGCTGTGTACTTCACCCAAAATTGTACTTTCTCTCTCAATCTCACTCCCTTCCCTATCAGTGCTTCTAGGCTGAATTTGGGCTTGAGGTGAATCGATCCTGTAAAAAAGCTTTTCTGTGCAACACACTACTCTCTGTCCCTCCCTCTGTGCAACAGAATGCTGATGTGACTGGGAGGTGAATCGCTGCTGGAAAAATGCTTTTCTGTGCAACACACAGCACTGTCTGTCCCTCTCTCTCTCTCTCTCTGCAATAAAAGGCTGAAGTGACTGGCCGCAAGATGGCTGCCGATTATATAGGGCTATGACATCACAGGGGTGGCTGGCTGCTGATAGGCTGCATGTGATTCAGGGTCATCCCGCCTACCCTTGTTCCCGCCTTCCCAGGATTCCTTGCCCCATGTCCTCACATGTGGATCTGCCATTTTAGATGCCCTGAAACCTGGACTGCACTAAATGGAGTTTAACCCCTTAAGGACGAGCGCCGCAAAGTGTCACTTTGTGCACAGCGCCGTACATTGACGGCGCTGTGTTCCTTGATCACCTTGCCTCCGGACGCGGTGATCGGAACGGGATGACTGCTGATATCTATCAGCAGCCATCCCAGCATATCGCCCAGGGGGGTCCTGAGACCCCCCCCTTGTCGGCGATTGCCATGATTCGCCGGTCAATTCTGACTGGCAAATCACGGCTTTTCCGGGCTGATCGGGTCTCTGGTGACCCGACAGCCCAGAAAATAGGAGCCCCGATCATCCTAAAGAATAGGAGCGAGGTGGCAGGGGTGCCACCTCCTCCTAACCCCTGTGATTGGCCGGTCAGGTCTGACCGACGAATCGCAGGGCAATACCCCATATGTGGATGTAAAATGCTCTGCGGGCAAACTACAATGCTCAGAAGACAAGGAGCGCCATTGGGCTTTTGGAGAGAGGATTTGGCTGGAATTGAAGGCCATGTGCGTTTGCAAAGCCCCCATGCTACCAGAACAGTGGACACCCCTCCCATGTGATCCTATTTTGGAAACTACACCCCTCACAGAATTTAATAAGGGGTGCAGTGAGCATTTACACCCAACAGGTGTCTGACAGATTTTTGGAACAGTGGTCCGTGAAAATGAAAAATGTAACTTTTCATTTGCACAGCCCACTGTTCAAAAAAATCTCTCAAACGCCAGTGGGGTGTAAATGCTCACTGCACCCCTTATTAAATTCTGTGAGGGGTGTAGTTTCCAAAATGGGATCACATACATGGGGGGGGGGGGGGGTGTCCACTGTTCTGGTAGCATGGGGGCTTTGCAAACGCACATGGCCCCCAACTTCCATTCCAACCAAATTCTCTAACCAAAAGCCCAATGGCGCTACTTCTGTTCTGAGCATTGTAGTTCGCCCGCGAGTACTTTACATCCACATATGGGGTATTTCCATACTCAGAAGAAATGGGGTTACAAATTTTGGGGGGCTTTTCTCCTATTAAAGGAGAACTCCAGAGTATAAAAACGTCACCCATACTGCCGGCAGTAAAAAAATAAAGACGTACATACCTTCCTCCACTCCCCCTCTGGTAACCGGCTCCGGTCTCCGCCACGATCCACTTCCTGATTGCCGGTGGTCGGAGAATCTTACTGCGCTCAGCCAATCACCAGCCGCAGTGAAGTCCGACTCGGCCGGCGATAGGCTGAGCGGCAGTGTGAAAACGCTTCAGGACACAAAATTCTTCACTACACCGACCTATCGCCGGCCGAGTCGGGACTTTGCTGCGGCTGGTGATTGGCTGAGCGCAGTAAGACTCTCCGACCACCGGCAACCAGGAAGTGGATCGCGGCGGAGACCCGAGCCGGTTACCGGAGGCCCCAGGGGAGCGGAGGAAGGTATGTACCTCTTTATTTTTTTTCTGCCGGCAATATGGGCGACAATTTTTATACTCTGGAGTTATCCTTTAACCCTTGTAAAAATGAAAAATTTGGGGTAACACCAGCATTTTAGTGAAAAAAAAAAAATTTTCATTCTCACGTCCAACTTTAGCAAAAATTCGTTAATAACCTGTGGGGTGTTAAAGCTCACTATACCCATTATTACGTTCCTTGAGGGGTGTAGTTTCCAAAATAGTGTGCCTTGTGTTTTTTTTTTTTTTTTTTTTGCTGTTATGGCACCATGGGAGCTTCCTAAATGAAACATGCCCCCCAACAACCATTTCAGCAAAATTCGCTCTCCAAAATCCCATTGTCGCTCCTACCCTTCTGAGCCCTCTAGGGCACCCACAGACCACTAAACATCCACATATGAGGTATTTCCTTACTTGAGAGAAATGGGGTTACAAATTTTTGGGGACATTTTTATCTATTACCCCTTGTAAAAATGAAAAATTTGGGGTTGCACCAACATTTTAGTGAAACATTTTTTTTTTCATTTTCATGTCCAACTTTAGTGAAAATTCATCAAACACCTGTGGGGTCTTAAGGCTCACTGTACCCCTTCTTACGTTCCTTGAGGGGTGTAGTTTCCCAAATAGTATGCCATCTGTTTTTTTTTCTGTTATGGCACCATGGGAGCTTCCTAAATGAAGCATGCCCCCCAACAACCATTTCAGCAAAATTCGCTCTCTAAAATCCCATTGTCGTTCCTACCCTTCTGAGCCCTCTAGTGCACCCACAGACCATTAAACATCCACATATGAGGTATTTCCTTACTTCAGAGAAATGGGGTTACAAACTTTTGGGGACATTTTTACCTATTACCCCTTGTGAAAATGAAAAATTTGGGGTTGCACCAGCACTTTAGTGAAACATTTTTTTTCTTCATTTTCACGTCCAACTTTAGTGAAAATTCATCAAACACCTGTGGGGTCTTAAGGCTCACTGTACCCCTTCTTACATTCCTTGATGGGGTGTAGTTTCCCAAATAATGTGCCATGTGTTTTTTTGTTTTTGCTGTTCTGCCACCATGGGAGCTTCCTAAATGAGACATACCCCCCAAAAACCATTTCAGCAAAATTCGCTCTCCAAAATCCCATTGTCGTTACTTCCCTTCTGAGCCCTCTACTGCGCCCGCAGAACACTTTACATCCACATATGAGGTATTTCCTTACTCGCGAGAAATAGGGTTACACATTTTGGGGGACATTTTTACCTATTACCCCTTGTAAAAATGAAAAAAAAAATGGGTCTACAAGAACATGTTAGTGTAAAAAATAAAGATTTAGAATTTTCTCCTCCACTTTGCTGCTATTCCTGTGAAACACCTAAAGGGTTAAAAAAAACGTTCTGAATGGCATTTTGAATACTTTACAGGGTGCAGTTTTCATAATGGGGTCCATTATAGGGTATTTCTAACAAAGACCCTCAAATTCACTTTGAAACTGAACTGGTCCCTGAAAAATTCCAATTTTGAAATTGTCATGAAAAAATGGAAAATTGCTGATAAACTAAAAAGCTCTCTAACGTCTTCAAAAAGTAAAAACATGTCAACTTTATGATGCAAACACAAACAAGACATATGTGAATCAACATATTTATTTGGAACTTCCACTTTCCTTACAAGCAGAGAGCTTCAAAGTTTGAAAAATTTTCAAATTTTCAAATTTCTAATGAAATTTTGAATTTTGAATTTCCACTAACATAAATTTACCACTAACATAAAGTAGAATATGTCATGAAAAATCTACCTCAGAATCAAATTAAGAAGTTAAAGCATCCCAAAGTCATTAATGCTTAAAGTGACCGTGGTCAGATTTGCAAAAAAAGGCTGCATTCTTAACCCCTTAAGGACCCAGCCATTTTACACCTTAGGACCCGGCCATTTTTTGCACATCTGACCACTGTCACTTTAAACATTAATAACTCTGGAATGCTTTTAGTTATCATTCTGATTCCGAGATTGTTTTTTCGTGACATATTCTACTTTAACTTAGTGGTAACATTTTTTGGTAACTTGCATCCTTTCTTGGTGAAAAATCCCAAAATTTGATGAAAAATTTGAAAATTTTGCATTTTTCGAACTTTGAAGCTCTCTGCTTGTAATGAAAATAGATATTCCAAATATTATTTTATTTTATTCACATATACAATATGTCTACTTTATATTTGCATCATAAAATTGACGAGTTTTTACTTTTGGAAGACACCAGAGGGCTTCAAAGTTCAGCAGCAATTTTCCAATTTTTCACAAAATTTCCAAAATCACAATTTTTCAGGGACCAGTTCAGGTTTGAAGTGGATTTGAAGGGTCTTCATCTTAGAAATACCCCACAAATGACCCCATTATAAAAACTGCACCCCTGAAAATATTCAAAATGACATTCAGACAGCATTTTAACCCTTTAGGTGTTTCACAGGAATAGCAGCAAAGTGAAGGAGAAAATTCACAATTTCCATTTTTTACACTCGCATGTTCTTGTAGACCCAATTTTTGAATTTTTACAAGGGGTAAAAGGAGAAAATGTATACTTCTATTTGTAGCCCAATTTCTCTCGACTAAGCACATACCTCATATGTCTATGTAAAGTGTTCGGCGGGCGCAGTAGAGGGCTCAGAAGGGAAGGAGCGACAAGGGGATTTTGGAGCGTACATTTTTCTGAAATGGTTTTTGGGGGGCATGTTGCATTTAGGAAGCCCCTATGGTGCCAGAACAGCAAAAAAAAACCACATGGCATACCATTTTGGAAACTAGACCCCTTGAGGAACGTAACAAGGAATAAAGTGAGCCTTAATACCCCACAGGTGTTTCACAACTTTTGCATATGTAAAAAAATGTAAAAAAAATTTCTATAAAATGTGTGCTTCCCCCCAAATTTCACATTTTTGCAAGGGTTAATAGCAGAAAATAGCCCCCAAAATTTGTAACCCCATCTCTTCTGAATATGGAGGTACCCCATAAGTTGACATGAAGTGCACTATGGGCGAACTACAATGCTCAGAAGAGAAGGAGTCATATTTGGCTTTTTGAGAGCAAATTTTGCTCGTGGGCATGTCGCATTTAGGAAGCCCCTATGGTGCCAGGACAACAAAAAATACCCACATGCCATACCATTTTGGAAACTAGACCCCTTGAGGAACGTAACAAGGAATAAAGTGAGCCTTAATACCCCACAGGGGTTTCACGACTTTTGCATACGTAAAAAAAAATTAAAAAATTTCACTAAAATGTGTGTTTCCCCCCCAAATTTCACATTTTTGCAAGGGTTAATAGCAGAAAATACCCCCCAAAATTTGTAACCCCATCTCTTCCGAGTATGGAGGTACCCCATAAGTTGACCTGAAGCGCACTACAGGCAAACTACAATGCTCAGAAGAGAAGGAGTCATATTTGGCTTTTTGAGAGCAAATTTTGCTCGGGGGGCATGTCGCATTTAGGAAGCCCCTATGGGGCCAGGACAGCAAAATAACCCCCACATGGCATACCATTTTGGAAATTAGACCCCTTGAGGAACGTAACAAGGGGTACAGTGAGCATTTACCCCCCACTGGTGTCTGTCAGATCTTTGGAACTGTGGGCTGTACAAAATTTTTAATTTGCGCAGCCCACTGTTCCAAAGATCTGTCAGACACCAGTGGGGTGTAAATTCTCACTGCACCCCTCATTACATTCCGTGAGGGGTGTAGTTTACGAAATGGGGTCACATGTGGGTTTGTTTTTTTTTGCGTCAAAACCGCTGTATTAATCAGCCACCCCTGTGCAAATCACCTCAAATGTACATGGTGCACTCTCCCTTCTGAACCTTGTCGTGCGCCCCCAGAGCACTTTGCGACCACATATTGGGTATCTCCGTAGTCGGGAGAAGTTGCATTACAAATTGTGGGGGGCTTTTTTCCCTTTTACCTCTTGTCAAAATGAAAAGTATAGGACAACACCAGCATGTTAGTGTAAAAAAAATATTTTTTTACACTAACATGCTGGTGTAGACCACAATTTCACCTTTTCATAAGGGTGAAAGGAGAAAAAGCCCCCAAAATTTGTTAGGCAATTTCTGCCGAGTACGGCGATACCCCATATGTGGCCCTAAACTGTTGCCTTGAAATATGACAGGGCTCCAAAGTGAGAGCGCCATGCGCATTTGAGGCCTGAATTAGGGATTTGCATTGGGGTGGACATAGGGGTATTCTACGCCAGTGATTCCCAAACAGGGTGCCTCCAGCTGTTCCAAAACTCCCAGCATGCTTGGACAGTCAACGGCTGTCCGGCAATACTGGGAGTTGTTGTTTTGCAACAGCTGGAGGCTCCATTTTGAAAACAGTGGCGTACCAGACGTTTTTCATTTTTATTGGGGAGGGGGGCTGTGTAGGGGTATGTGTATATGTACTGTTTTTTACTTTTTATTTTATTTTGTGTTAGTGTAGTGTTTTTAGGGTACAGTCACACGGGCGGGGGGGGGTTACAACGATTTTCCCGCTGCGAGTTTGAGCTGCCACGCAAAATTAGCTGCATCGCAAACTGCAGCCTGATACTCGCTGTAAGCCCCCTGCCCATGTGAATGTACCCTGTACATTCACAAGGGGGGGGGGACCTCCAGCTCTTGCAAAACTACAACTCCCAGCATGCACAGTCTATCATGCTGGTAGTTATAGTTTTGCAACAGCTGGAGGCACACGGGTTGGGAAACACTGAGTTGCAAAACCACAACTCCCAAACATTCTCAGGCATGTTGGGAGTAGTAGTTCGGCAACATCTCTAGAGCCAGATGTTGCCGAACTACAACTCCCAGCATGCTTGGAGTTGTTGTTTGCAACATCTGGAGGACTACAGTTTGCAGACCATTAATACAGTGGTTCCCAATCTGTGCCCTTCCAGATGTTGCAAAACTACAACTCCCAGTATGCCAAAACTGTCCAGGCATGCTGGGAGTTGTAGTTCTGCAACATCTGAAGGGCCAGATGTTACAGAACTACAACTCCCAGCATGCCTGGACAATAAGGGCATGCTGAGAATGTGTAGTTTTGCAACATCTGGAAGGGCACAGTGGTCTCCAAACTGTGGACCTCCAGATGTTGCAAAACTGCAACTCCCAGCATGCCCAGACGCCAAGGGCTGTCTGGGCATGCTGGGAGTTGTAGTATATAGGGTCCCAATACAGCAATGCATGTCGCTTTACGGCGACGTGCATTGCTGTGAAGGGCACGACCGCGGCTGAAGATCTACTCACCTGTCGCCGCCGCCGCCATCTTTCTCGCCGGGATCCGGGTCTTCAGGGACGAGGTAAGTTCCGGGGCCGGTCCCCAGCACTCCCCCGTCCCCCGCCGCATCCTCCGGTCTTCCTCCCATCCTCTCCGGACTTTCAGGGGCCAGGCAGGACGGGAGGAAGTAACCGCCCCCCCTCCTGCGATTGGTCGGTTAACTAACCGACAGATCGCAGGGAATAGGAGGAGGTGGCCGGCTTGCCACCTCGCTCCTATACGTTAGCATGGTCCTGGCTGTCTGTGACAGCCGGGATCATGCGAAATTACCGGGCGGTCGGGTCCCAGAGACCCGATCAGCCCGGTATCGCCGCAGATCGCAAGGGCGATTTCCCTTGCGATTTGCAGCGATCGCCGACATGGGGGGCATACATGGCCCCCCTCGGCGTTTGCCCTGGATCCCTGCTGAAGGATTTCAGCAGGGATCCGCTTCCGATCTCCGCCGGGTGAGCGGCGGAGACCAGGAAAAGACATGACGTATGCATACGTCATGGGTCCTTAAGACCCAGGGTGTGAAGACGTATGCATACGTCATGGGTCCTGAAGAGGTTAAAGGGGTACTCCGGTGGAAAACTTTTTTTTTTTTTTTTTTTTTAAATGAACTGGTGCCAGAAAGTTAAACAGATTTGTAAATTACTTAAAAAATCTTAATCCTTTTAGTACTTTTTAGCAGCTGTATGCTACAGAGAAAATTCTTTCCTTTTTGAATTTCTTTTTTGTGCTGTCCACAGTGCTTCTGCTGACACCTCTGTCCATGTCAGGAACTGTCCAGAGCAGCATTGGTTTGCTATGGGGATTTTCTCCTGCTCTGGACAGTTCCTGATATGGGCATCAGGTGTCATCAGAGAGCCCAGTGGACAACACAAAAAAGAAAATAAAGATTTTCCTCTGTAGCAAATAGCTGCTAAAAAGTACTGAAATTGTTAAGATTTTTTAAAAGAAGTAATTTACAAATCTAAAACAAAGATTAACCACACCTCAAGAATGCTACCCTAGGGTACACAGTGAATAATTGTTTGAGACATAAAGTTTTGAAAAAAAGTGCAGATTTTATTAAAACAATAAAAACCTAAATGGTTAAAAATATCAGAGCAATGTCAATGTTATCTTAAACTGTCATTGGGCCCTAATGACAGATTTAGAAAATATGAATATATGTATAGCAACCACCTAATATAGAATAATCTATAGATTTAAAAAACAAATGCAATTTTTCAACGGTATATAATGATCCGGAGTCGACTATTAGTCCGGCACCTATGATGAATAAAAAAGGGCTGATAGTCCGGCACTTATAATGGAAAAGGCAAAGTCACTTGATGGACTGATGTATAGGTGTATAAAAAGCTGCCCACAGTTGTTAGACAAATGCAAAGTTCAACCTCACCCTGGCTGCTGGTCCCGTACTGCGACGGGCCGATAGTTGAAATTCTTGTGTTGGCTGCAGCAATCCTGGCGTGAGAGCCTGGATGGATATGGGCTCCGGCAGGAGACTCTCTCGGGAACGGTCCGTGGTATCGGCAAATACCTGGATGTGTATCGGACCTTCGCTGGAGAGATCGTGGTTGGGTTCTGGTAGTGCAGGCAGCAGGTTGGTAATGCGCTCAGTGGGAGAGGATGTTTGATGAATGCAGCAAGTGGTGCACAAAGTTCTGGGCCGGCTTCAGTCTAGGTGGTGCGTGCAAATTGGTGTCTGTTCAGATTAGATATCAGTCTAGACGCGTTTCAGGGTGCTAAAAACGACCCCTTCCTCAGTAGGCGAATGACGCCTACTGAGGAAGGGGTCGTTTTTAGCACCCTGAAACGCTTCTAGGCTGATATCTAATCTGAACAGAGCACAATTCGCACGCACCACCTAGACTGAAGCCGGCCCAGAACTTTGTGCACCACTTGCTGCATTCATCAAACATCCTCTCCCACTGAGCGCATTACCAACCTGCTGCATGCACTACCAGAACCCAGCCACGATCTCTCCAGCGAAGGTCCGATACACATCCAGGTATTTGCCGATACCACGGACCGTTCCCGAGAGAGTCTCCTGCCGGAGCCCATATCCATCCAGGCTCTCACGCCAGGATTGCTGCAGCCAACACAAGAATTTCAACTATCGGCCCGTCGCAGTACGGGACCAGCAGCCAGGGTGAGGTTGAACTTTGCATTTGTCTAACAACTGTGGGCAGCTTTTTATACACCTATACATCAGTCCATCAAGTGACTTTGCCTTTTCCAATATAAGTGCCGGACTATCAGCCCTTTTTTATTCATCATAGGTGCCGGACTAATAGTCGACTCCGGATCATTATATACCGTTGAAAAATTGCATTTGTTTTTTAAATCTATAGATTATTCTATATTAGGTGGTTGCTATACATATATTCATATTTTCTAAATCTGTCATTAGGGCCCAATGACAGTTTAAGATAACATTGACATTGCTCTGATATTTTTAACCATTTAGGTTTTTATTGTTTTAATAAAATCTGCACTTTTTTTCAAAACTTTATGTCTCAAACAATTATTCACTGTGTACCCTAGGGTAGTATTCTTGAGGTGTGGTTAATCTTTGTTTTAGTTTTTACCCATTTGGATTGGTGGGGATCAATCCTTTAACCACAATAACCTCGAATACCTGGTTGTGAGCTGCACACATTTTTCTAATTTACAAATCTGTTTAACTTTCTGGCACCTGTTCATTTAAAAAAAAGTTTTCCACCGGAGTACCCTTTTAAGGTCAAAATGGGCTGCGTCCTTAAGGGGTTAATGAAGCGATTTGCACGATCAAATCACTGCGATATTCAAATTCGTTGCGAATCGAGTTTTTCCTGAAATTCGTAACTAATTCAGATTCGTCAGATCAATTCACTTATCCCTACATATACAGTAACCTATTCATTTCAAGTTGAGTATGTAAAATAGAGAGATAACATTGGTGCTTGTTTTGATATTATGATGGTATTCAAAGGTTTAAAAGCTTTCAAAGACTGAAAAGACTATTTAAATTTTTGGAGTAGTAAACAAAACTTAATCAATACTCCTCCAAAAAGATTAAAGGGGTTATCACATCCCTTGGCTCCTCTTACTTACTGCTTTCAGTAGGGGAGGGCTCTTGCTCTTTGACTGACACTCCAGACACACTGGCTCTGCTGACTGTGTGCAATCTACTTCCAGTTTGAAAGACTCACTGACTCAGTACAGCTTTCACACAAGCAGCAGAGCTTCTGTCTGAAGTGTCAGTAATTATGTTTAAAGAAAGACAAGGTTCCCAGCAGATGAGGTGGCAGGGCAGTCAGTAAGTTTGGGTAGGATCCTGGCTCTCTCCTGCTATGTGCAGAGAGAGGGTGTGACATCAGCAGCAGCCCAGCCACTGCTTCTAGAGTGAAGAGGTGGTCTGTAACCTAGACAGTGAGCAGCAAACAAGGGGAAGAGAAAAGCAGCAGGGACATAAAAAGAGGTAAGCTTGATAAATATATATTTACAAAAGAAGAAAAAGAACATGAGGTCTCCCTTTTATTTTTTAATCACTTCACTTCAAACAGTCAACGTTTTTCCTTGGAAAAGTGAATATGTGTAGGAAAAAAAATGACAGTGTGGTGTTGCATTAAACTATATCCATATTAAAAAAATCTAATATTGCAATTGATAATATTTAAAATTGCCGTTGCCATTGTTTTCCACTTCCCAGGTGTCCTTTTAATTTCCTATTATTATTTCATATGTAAGTACGTATACAAATTTTTTAATTGTACCTGTAATTTCAGGCAACTTTTTAGCATACCCTGTCCTTTTTTTTTTTTTTTTACCAGTTTTCACCCTTTGTAGAGTCATCCTCTAATTTTCAGTTTTCTTTAAGCTCCTGTCTCATTGTACCACCTTTCTCCTCTTTTTTCTTTCCCTCTGCTATCCATAGACTTTAACAGGCAGCTGATAATCCATGTTGTCTCTTTCAGTGCAATAAGATATATTGCTTGTACTATGGATTTATTTTATATTTGTTGAAACAGCAGAGCTCACTTAACATCCCGTTCACCTTTTTTCCTTTGCATAGCAGCCACCAGCATTTGGGTGTACAGGAAACTGCACTGCAGCCCCTTTCAACTAAAGGGAGACAACTGCCACTGCCTGTACAGGCAGTTGGCCGTGAAGATTGGTGTGCAAGAAAAAACTACAAAGGCGATGCAGTACTAAACCAGTGCTGTTTCTTCTAAATTTTTTAAAATGGTAAGGATTCCAGAGTTAATACTCCCACCGATTATATGGTATATCCTACCAGAAAAACCTTTTAAACATGGTATTTGTTTTTTATGCTTGATAGTAAATAGAAAAATTATGTTCAAGTAGAAAAAAAATTAAACAAAAATTATAACTGTGTATCTCACATATCTTACAAGTTGAATTAATAGAAAACATTTCAGTAGAGATAAAAGATTAGATATATTCTAAGCCCCTCAGAATATAACAGCCTTTTTCTGGGAGTAAACCATAAATATATTGATATGGGTTTTATTGTGATAAATATTGTTGAGAGAAGTTTTAAAAAATTTGCTGACTATTTGCAAAAAGTTCGCTTCTGATCAAATAACGGACTGAAGCAGGAACTCAACAATAACCCTAAAACTTGTGCCTAAGACTCGGGTCCTGAAGTCCAGTATAACCATGTGAGGTCAACTAGGAGTGTATTCAAGTAGTAGCGGATTTTGTATGCTTTTTAAAATTAAAATAAAGATAACAAAATTATATCTTTTTGTTGTTATTTGCCTGCTGGTGTTAAATTGCATATGTAGAAGACATGTGCAATTTGTTTCGGCACGAATGTCTAATTTACCAAATATTACCGTTTTCGGGCATTCAGACCGATCCGAATGCACGAAAACATATTTTGAACATTCCCGAATAGCCACGATAATACGAATAGCAAAATAACGAATGCATTCGTTATTTACCGAATGCATGCGGTAAATAACGAATGCATTCGTTATCCGTAAACGAACGTAAATAATTCATTCTAATAAAAATAAAATAATAAAAAAGATACAGTAGTGATGTAAAAAATTGTATCTAATGAAATGTATCTTTTTTATTATGAAATGTTTATCAATTTTTAAACAGGGATCAATTTATGTGAGCGGGTAAAGCACTAAAAATGTAGCCGACAATAATAAAAATGTAGTGTGTGCGTGTTTTTCACTTTTTTTTTCTTCATTTTTTAGGTCGGTCCCTTTGGAACCTCTTATATAAAGTATAGATGCGGCGGCCGCTCTTCTATGGTCCCCTGCACTGACGTATATATACACCTATTCATATTTCCCGCAGAGCTGTGATTGGCCAGATGGTTCCAACCAATCACAGCTCTCTGTGAGAAATAGGAATATGTGTATATATACGGCACTGCAGGGGACCATAGGAGAGCGGCCGCCGCATCCATACATTATACAGGAGCATCACAGCGGGTGTCAGGAGTGATACCCACAGTGATCTTTCCTTAACTACAAGTACTACTACTCCCAACATGGAGTACACTCTGCTCCATGCTGGGAGCTGTAGTATCTGCATTAATAGACAGATCGCATCATGTGTCAGAAGTTACTGCATTACTGAAGTTAATGCAGGTACTACAGCTCCCAGCATGGAGAAGAGTGTGCTCCATGTTGGGAGTAGTAGTACCTGCAGTAAGGGACAGATCACAGCGGATGTCACTCCTCCTGACACCCGCTGCGATCCTCCTGATGTGAATGTCGGGATCAGCTGTTCTCAAGGCTACAGAGCCGGGAGAACAGCTGACGCTGAGCCGTAGGTATACATCGTATATCTACTGCCCAGCAAGAACTTACAGTGAGTCTGCAATGTATATACAGTATACACATTGCTGGCTCACTTAACCCCTTGCTGAGCTGTGCGCTATGCGCAAGCCCAGCAAGGAAAGAGTTAACTTACACTGCTGGACAGTGTAGGTTAACCCTTTGGGCTGTATACACTATATACAGCTATCTATAGATAGCTGTATATAGTGTATACAGAAGACGACGTCCGCTTACTTCCCTCAAGTCCCGGGCAGGCCCGTGTAGCTCCGCCCCTAGAGATGATGTCATTAGGGACGGAGCTACAGACGGGATTCAGGCTAGTCTGAAGCTCTGTTCACATTGTCCTTTTTGGATAATGGGAACAGACCCTTCTGCCAGTGTCTACCCAGACAGGGAGACTCCAGCTGTTGCTAAACTACAACTCCCAGCATGCCGAGACAGCCAAAGGCTGTCTGGGCATGCTGGGAGTTGTAGTTTTGCACCAATTGGTGGCTCCCTGTTTGGGTAGACATTGCATCATGGGTGCTCTCCCCAGCGGACAGCGCCAAAAATGTCATAACCAATTTTTTGTGTTTTTTTCTTCTCGTTTCAGATCCGTGTATGCAGGGGATTACGGCAGATTCGATGGATTACGGCGAATTAATTTTTTTTCTTTTAATAAAATGGTTAACGAGGGCAGTGGGGGAGTGTTTTTTAAAATAAAATAATTTTTCCAATGTGTTGTGTTTTTTTTATTGAATTTTCAGGCTTAGTAGTGGAAGCCAGTCTTATCGACGGAATCCATTACTAAGCCAGGGCTTAGCGCTAGCCCCAAAAACAGCTAGCGATAACCCCCAATTATTACCCCGGTACCCACTGCCACAGGGGTGCCGGGAAGAGCCGGTACCACCAGGCCCGGAGCGTAAAAAATGGAGCTCCTGGGCCTAGGTGGTAACAGGCTGGTGTTATTTAGGCTGGGGAGGGCCAATAACAATGGTCCTCGCCCACCCTGGTAACATCAGGCAGTTGCTGTTTGGTTGGTAGTGTGCTGAGAATTAAAATACGGGGAACCCTATGCGTTTTTTTATTTATTTATTTATTTAAATAAAAAAATAAAAAAACGTATAGGGTTCCCCATATTTTCATTCTCAGCACAATACCAACCAAACAGCAACAGCCTTACGTTACCAGGGTGGGCGAGGACCATGTTACTGGCCCTCCCCAGCCTAAATAATGCCAGCCTGTTACCGCCTAGGCCCAGGAGCGCCATTTTTGACGCTCCGGGCCTGTTGGTACCGGCTCTTCCCGGCACCCCTGTGGCGATGGGTACCGGGGTAATAATTGGGGGTTAGCGCTAGCTGTTTTTGGGGCTAGCGCTAAGCCCTGGCTTAATAATGGATTCCGTCAATAAGACCGGCTTCCACCACTAAGCCTGAAAATTCAATAAAAAAAAAACACAACACATTGGAAAAATTATTTTATTTTAAAAAACACTCACCCACAGCCCTCGTTAACCATTTATTAAAAGAAAAAAAATTAATTTGCCGTAATCCATCGAATCTGCCGTAATCCCCTGCATACACGGATCTGAAACGAGAAGAAAAAAACACAAAAAATTGGTTATGACATTTTTGGCGCTGTCCGCTGGGGAGAGCACCCATGATGCAATGTCTACCCAAACAGGGAACCACCAATTGGTGCAAAACTACAACTCCCACTCCATGCTGGGAGTTGTAGTTTAGCAACAGCTGGAGTCTCCCTGACTGGCAGAAGGGTCTGTTCCAATTATCCAAAACGGACAATGTGAACAGAGCTTCAGACTAGCCTGAATCCCGTATGTAGCTACGCCCCTAATGATGTCATCACTAGGGGGCGGAGCTACACAGGCCTGCCTGGGACTCAAGGGAAGTAAGCAGACTTCGTCTTCTGTATACACTATATACGGCTTTCTATAGATAGCTGTATATAGTGTATACCGCCCAAAGGGTTAACCTACACTGTCCAGCAGTGTAAGTTAACTCTTACTTTGCTGGGCTTGCGCATAGCGCACAGCTCAGCAAGGGGTTAAGTGAGCCAGCAATGTGTATACTGTATACACATTGCAGGCTCACTGTAAGTTCTTGCTGGGCAGTAGATATACGATGTATACCTACGGCTCAGCGTCAGCTGTTCTCCCGACTCTGTAGACTTGAGAACAGCTGATCCCGACATTCACATCAGCAGGATCACAGCGGGTGTCAGGAGGAGTGACATCTGCTGTGATCTGTCCCTTACTGCAGGTACTACTACTCCCAACATGGAGTACACTCTGCTCCATGTGGGAGTTAGTACCTGCATTATTAGACATATCACAGCGAGTGTAACTTCTGACACTCGCTGCGATCTGTCTATTAATGCAGGTACTACAGCTCCCAGCATGGAACAGAGTGTACTCCATGTTGGGAGTAGTAGTACTTGTAGTTAAGGAAAGATCCCTGCGGGTATCACTCCAGACACCCGCTGTGATGCTCCTGTATAATGTATGGATGCGGCGGCCACTCTCCTATGGTCCCCTGCAGTGCCGTATATATACACATATTCCTATTTCTCACAGAGAGCTGTGATTGGCTGGAACCATCTGGCCAATCACAGCTCTGCGGGAAATATGAATATATGTATATATACGTCAGTGCAGGGGACCATAGAAGAGCGGCCGCCGCATCTATACATTATACAACAGGATCGCAAGGGACCCCGGCGATCAGTCAACTAGTACAGGTAACTACTACTCCCATCATGAAACAGTGTGTTCCATGCTGGGAGTAGTAGTACTACCTAAAAAATGTAAAAAAAAAAAAAGGGAAAAACAGGCACACACTACATTTTTATTATTGGCTACATACCCGCTCACATAAATGGATCCCTGTTTAAAAATTAATAAACATTTCATAATAAAAAAGATACATTTGTTAGATACAATTTTTTCCATCACTACTGTATCTTTTTTATTATTTTTTTTTATGGTACCCTACGAAATTTTAATAAAAAAGGTATCTCCATCATTTTTTAGGATCGCTAGGAACTCCAAAAAAGAATAAAAAGATTTACCCGAATGTAACCGAATATCAAATGTATCCGATAGAAAATAAAAACCTGAATACCGAATGTGTCCGAAAAATCAAACCGAACACCTGAATACCGAATGTATCCGAAAAATAAAACCGAAAATATTACCGAACCGAAAATTTTATCCAAAACCGAAAAAAACAAACGAAATGAAAAATTTTCTTGTGCACAAGTTTAATATGTAGGTATCCAAAGAAGCAATGGCTTTTTCCAAGCATTCCCAAAATGATCCCTTTATGAGAGTAGCAGCAGGTTTTGCGCCTGGCAAGTGATGAAACAATTACTTTTTTTCTTCCAAATGAAAAGCAGAAAAAAAAGTTATCGCTTCTGTGGGACCACAGGGTTGTATATGTAGAAGCCTGGTAGAAGCAGCAGCAAGGGTGATGGTAGTAGTAGCTTCAGCAGTACAATAAAACACAAAGTACAGGAGAGGGGATCTGTGCTCACATAGGCTCGGTAGTAGTGAACGGAGGGGGAGTGGACTGGTGGTAGATGTAGCGATTCGACAGCAGGGGTGGCTGGTGGTAATGTTTCAGTCGGCAGCACTTAGACAATGTGGGGGGATTTATCAAAGTTGTCTATTTTCCGGATCAATATAGACCAACCTACATTGGCAGGTCTATTGCGCGCCTAATTTATCCAAAGTCACACGGCTCTTGATAAATTCTGCACACAGACTTAAATTTAAACCTGCTTCAGTATGGTCTGACATTTCAGCGTACTTTCGCCCCATGCTAATTTTCGCAGAAAAGTCGCTATTGATAAGTTCCGCACCAATGCATTTTTTCATTTAAAAGAGCCTAGAATAAATAAATCATGTACTAAAAATCCTCTAAAGAAAAAGTCGCAAAAAAGTCACACGTATTTAGACTGCGACTTTCTGTGCGACAATTTTAGATGGGAAAAACCAGTCTAAATCCTTTGATAAATCTCCCCCAATGTTTTTATTTGCATGTTTATTCTCCAACTAATATGTACGTGTGTGTATACACTTTAAAGGGGTATTCCAGGAAAAAACTTTTTTATATATATCAACTGGCTCCAGAAAGTTAAACAGATTTGTAAATTGCTTCTATTAAAAAATCTTAATCCTTTCAGTATTTATGAGCTTCTGAAGTTAAGGTTGTTCTTTTCTGTCTAAGTAATCTCTGATGACATGTGTCTCGGGAAACATCCAGTTTAGAAGCAAATTCCCATAGCAAACCTCTTCTAAACTGGGCGTTTCCCGAGACACATGTCATCAGAGATTACTTAGACAGAAAAGAACAACCTAAACTTCAGAAGCTCATAAGTACTGAAAGGATTAAGATTTTTTAATAGAAGTAATTTACAAATCTGTTTAACTTTCTGGAGCCAGTTGATATATAAAAAAAAACTTTTTTCCTGGATAACCCCTTTAATCTGCAATGGCAATTATTATATTACCAAAAAAGATACACCAAAACAGAGAAAGTATTACCAAGATAGGATTATGTACACATCCAACCAATGCAGTATTGCTATAATAGCTCCCTGCAAATAAATCTGGCAACTGTATGGGGAACTCCTTAATTACGTACAGATACCAAAGAAAAATAAAATGGAGTCATTTAAAGAATGTTTTAAAAGGTAAATATTTATTTCATCATTTTAAATAAGAACATATTAAAAAAGGAGGAATGCATACATCACAATAGGGATGACATATCTGGAATCTGCATAATCAAATGTAATGGCAGTCACAGGTAAGTGCTAATAGCACAAAAAGGAGTGCATCAAACCACTGATAGCTAAACCCTAAATAGTACAATACAATAATACCGGACAAAGGCTGGACATGCCGAAACGCACATCGGAGTGGCGCTATACTGGTCGCTGCACTAACTATATCTGCACATGCACTTTGTTGGTCAGTAGGGTTTATCTCTGTTAATATGTATCTATCTATGGTAATCTATTGGTGGTGATTTAGACACTTAGCACTTTAGCAACATCAATTGCTGTGTGATGTACCGTATTATTTAGGGTTTAGCTATCAGTGGTTTGATGCACTGCTTTTTGTGCTATTAGCACTCACCATTATATTTGTTACTGCCAACATACCATATTTAGCTGTGCGTTAATTATGCAGGTTCTGGATATGCCATCCCTATGGTGTATTCCATGTTCTTATTTTATGTAATGAAATAAATATTTAACTTTTAATACATTCTTTAGGTGACTCCATATTTTCTTTCTTTGGTATCAGAGGCAGTTATTATGTAATATGTTTTCTTAGATCACAAAAGTATTCTTGGGCTATTTTCCGCACCTATATGTGTGTGCCACCTACAACAATAGTAATATTGGCTCTGAGCACACACTATTACTGTCTGAATGAATCATCTTTTCACCCTGACCTGACAAGGCAAATGCAGTCCACAAGCCTGCAGCTGCTGCAGATGTAGCTGCTATAGTTCTTTAGTAGTGTAAAAATGGAGTGTAGCCTGTTTTTCCGGCCTCTCATCACACACACTTGGGGGAGATTTATGAAAACCTGTGCAAAGGAAAAGTTACCCAGTTGCCCATAGCAACCAATCAGATCGCTTCCTTCATTTTGCAGAGGCCTTGTTAAAAATGAAAGAAACAAGCTGATTGGTTGCTATAGGCAACTGGGCAACTTTTCCTCTGGAGAGGTTTTGATAAATCTCCCCCCACTGTCCCTGACCGAGATGTTTTCATCAGTTCCTTTTCCTAAAAATACCACCCTCTGTTCTACCCCTACACTGCCCTCTGTCTATGGGAGAGCTGGAGAGTGCTTGAAGGGCCTGTTGACCACCCCCGCTCCGTGCATGAAGAGCAAACCAGTGTTCTGAAGAAAATCTTCAGAACATCAGATGCCAGGCAAGAGACCGCTGGGGGGCCCCAGCGGTTAGACCCCCTGTGATCATACACTTATCCCCTATGATAAGATTAAAAGCACCATCATTCCCCTTTAACAAAACTTTTTTGCTGTTATTAAAGAGTTTTTAATTGTTCTAAATATGTTTCCCTATCCACTCATCTGAAAAAAAGGTAAAGCATACCGAATGTAGATTGTGCTATTAGCCCATATTAACCTATGATATATATATATATATTTATATATATATATATATATATATATATATATCTTTGCAAAAAAGACAGGTCAACTATTGTACTAAAATCCAAAATCTTCAAAACATATGTATTGTATGAAAATATACCATTGGTGTAGCTTCTGTGAAATCCATTAAAAGATTGCCAGGTTCTAATGTGAAGGAGCTGCTTGCTTTATTGGGACTCTGCAAAGAAATATTTTGGAGAATTATTTTTCCTAAGCACCAATTAAATTCTAGAAATTCTTATGAGCAAATAATATTTATTGTACATATACCAATAAGCATTAACATTTATAACCATTGAACTACAACTAAATTAGCCTGGTGTCTTTACTGTTATGTGTTGAACAGTGTATATATGTATTTTATAGATGGATACAGCCTGAAAAATATGGTCTACAAATGGTGAAACAACAGCCTAGGGTCTTTTTACATCTGATCCTTACATTACTCAGCTCCCGCAAAAGGTCCCAGCAACCAGATACTACCTCCTCTGGTATCAACACCAGCCTTGCTGGATTCAGCTATGGTTCCCCACCTAAGAATAATCGGCAGCATCAGGTTGCTGGGAAGTCATGTTGCCATATCTTCCAGACCGACTGGTATTCATACCCTTGCCTGGCTCCCTTTTTACAGCCCTTTGTCATTCACTCTGATATGCTATGACCTTACAGAGAAATCACAATTGAACTGCTTTCCTGTCAATGATGATTTTTTGGCCAAACTTTTTTTTTTTTTTTTTTTTACAAAAGATTTACAAAAAGGAAGAGGTCTATCACTCAACCCCAAGCAGGGCAGGAAGAAGAGCTGGGACCAATCTGTTGACTTAAAAGGGTTATCCAGGAATATATAAAAAAAACTAAGCTAATTTCTTTCAAAAGCTGCTTCCCGTCTGTCTCCAGGTTAGGTGTGGTATTACAATTTGGTTTCATTTACTTCAATGTAACTGAGCTGCAGAACCACACCCAACCTGGAGACAGACGGGGATAACCCTTTTTAAAGCCCAATTTCCAGCTGATTTTTAAACTGTGATTCATCTGAAAGACTGTAGCATTCCAGCGTGAATTATAGACAGATGTACTAAGGGAGTCTTTCCATATTTTATGCTGCCAATGGTTCTGGAACAAGAAACCAATGTCAAGTTTCCTTTAAAGGGGTATTCCAGGCAAAACCTTTTTTTTTTTATATATATATATCAACTGGCTCCGGAAAGTTAAACAGATTTGTAAATTACTTCTATTAAAAAATCTTAATCCTTCCAATAGTTATTAGCTTCTGAAGTTTTCTGTCTAACTGCTCAATGATGATGTCATGTCCCGGGAGCTGTGCATGATGGGAGACTATCCCCATAGGAACTGCACAGCTCCCGGGACGTGAGTCATCAGAGAGCAGTTAGACAGATAACAACAACTCAACTTCAGAAGCTAATAACTATTGGAAGGATTAAGATTTTTTAATAGAAGTAATTTACAAATCTGTTTAACTTTCCGGAGCCAGTTGATATATAAAAAAAAAGTTTTGGTCTGGAATATCCCTTTAAGGATAAAAAATGGGGAGATATCTAGACTACTTTTCCTTTGTTCTCATGATTGGTGGGGGTCTAAACAGCCAGAACCCTACTAATCACAACTTCTGGAATGTCTCTATTTTGCATTGGAGCCAAGAAGCCTCAAGCTCTTTGGGTCTTCTTGAGTTTCTTATCAATTGTCATTGCATTGTTGCTTTCTGCAAAGGTCCAGTACTATAAACCTGACTAAAAAGAATATGCAAGTATGAATGGAGTCTAAATTAAAGGATTTTCACTATAAATATTGTGATGCTTTGCTTTATTGTCTCGATTTGTCAATTTAACCTTTATCTATTACCTATCTTTCATGTGCCCCAATTTATCCAGTGCTGTCAAGACAGTAATTCTTTGTGCTAAATAGAACACAAAGAAGCCAAGTGTCTGGGCACACTGTGCTGATATGTATAAGTTGCAAGATAAATGATAAAATCTGGATTATTTTTGGGAGGATTGTTGTTTTGCCATTACATTAGTTAGTCACAGTAGTGATTGTCTTTTAACTTTTTATAAGAAAGGTACAGGGACTAAGTAAGACCTCCATAGCACTCCAGAAATTTTTCCTTTCCCAAATAGTTCAGCATAGGTTATTATAACAGAAAAATGTAGTATGCCTTGTGTCTACCTGCTTTAGCTGATGTGGGAGGCATTGGTTTTCAGTCACACTAATGTGTTTTTCTCATGCTCCCTACATTTCCTATAAGTCCTAAAGCTTTGCAGAGAGAGGGGGTGGAGCAATACATGTAATGAGCCCAACTTAATCACCTGGCTAGACTGCAGCAACCTGAACCCTAAACTGCACTTCACACTACATGCAGTTTAGAAGTATTTAAAGTGGTACTCCGGTGCTAAGACATCTTATCCCCTATCCAAACGATAGGGGATAAGATGCCTGATCGCGGGGGTTCTGCCACTGGGAACCCCCGTGATCTTCCACGCCGCACCCGGTTAGAATCAACACCGGGAGCGTGCTGGCTCTGGGTCTGATTACTAGCGATCACGGGGACGGAGCATAGTGACGTCACGGCTCCGCGCCCATTTGACGTCACGCTCCGCCCCCTCTATGCAAGCCTATGGAGGGGGCGTGACAGCTGTTATGCCCCTCCATAGGCTTGCATTGAGGGGGCGGAGCGTGATGTCACACGGGGGCGGAGCGAGACATCACACGGGAGCGGAGCCGTGACGTCACAATGCTCCGTCCCCGTGATCGCTAGTAATCAGACCTGGAGCAAGCACGCTCCGGGGGCTGATTCTAACGGGGTGCGGCGTGGAAGATCACTGGGGTCCCAAGCGGCGGGACCCCCTTTGGATAGGGGATAAGATGTCTTAGCGCCGGAGTACCCCTTAAAGGAAGGGGAAAAAAAAGGTTATTCATCTTATAATCACATGTAAAGTATTCAGGCTGTGTTCAGAAAGTGATTCAAATTATAATCACATCTGAGATATTCAGGCTGTGTTCAGAAGAATCTTATTGGTGATGATGTCATTCTGTAGTTGACAGGAAGTCAGTTGACACAGGACTGACCACTTCCTCTTACACACAAAGCACTGTAATTTTCTGCGGGACATACTTGTGACTACATGACTGAGTTACAGTAATATAAAAAATGGTTGCAGCTCTGCTGGAATGAAATAAATGGTGCGGTGCTATAAGAATAGCGATGGGGAGTATACATGATAAGGGCCACAATAAAAAAACATCAAACAGACCTTCTCAATGGAGGATGCTTGAGAGTTTCCATTGGAAGCCAGGAGAAGCGCAGCCCTCTGTTCTGCAGCTGATTCGGCAGCCACTGCAGCCAGTGCTGGGGGGAGATCATCTTCATCACTGTGGTTACTAAAAATCAAAGATAATATTTAGAATTACCAATAACATGGCTACTGTCTACAGTACAACCTTTAGTGAATTATACACAAAAGGTTTTATTGTAGAAAGCAATCATAGATTGAATCAATTCTATTAGAAAGATACATGGTTATTCACATAATGGAAATCTAATGGCAGGTTCTATTTACATACTAAAATACTCTGAAACACATTCATTTTCCTAGTGTCTTGCTTTGTTTAACCCAGGCCTTTGTGTAGGTCACGCCATTGATTACAGAGCTATTTTATGAACTTTTGGCTCATCATATCCCATATCCAAAGGATAGGGGATAAGATGTCAGATCGAGGGGGCCTGCTGCTGGGGACCCCTGGAATCTCCGCTGTGGCACCCCGCTATCATTACTGCACAGAGCACACTCGCTCTGTGCGTAATGACAGGCAATACAGGGGCCGGAGCATCGTGATGTCACGGTCCCGCCCCCTCATGACGTCACGGCCCGCCCCCTTAATGCAAGTCTATGGGAGGGGGCGTGATGGCCGCCACGCCCCCTTCCAGACACTTGTATTGAGGGGGCGGGCTGTGACATCACAAGGGGGTGGAGCCTTGACATAACGATTCTCCGGCCCCTGTATTGCCGGTCATTACGCACAGAGCGAGTTTGCTCTGTGCAGAAATTATAGTGGGGTGCCACAGCGGAGATCCCGGGGGTTCTCAGCGATCTGACATCTTATCCCCTATCCTTTAGATAGGGGATAAGATGCTAAGGGAGGAGTACCCCTTTAAATTGTTGCAATATATTCTCCTAGCTCCACATATTAAGCATCTTAGTGGAAATCACCTGATTTACACATATCTGAAGTTATCCCCAGAATTAACACCATTCTTCCAAATGAAGGATTTGTTGCTATTCGCAATGACACCCTGGGTCTAAGAATAAAAATACAGCACCTGACAAACTCTTTAAGGTTTTAAAGAAATGTGTCACAAAAAAATAGATCAGATTACATTACAATGCATGCAAGGTTACAAAACGGATGGCTTTTTTTTTCCATTTAAAAAGAACATGGTGAGTTGTATGAATTAAAGTGAACAATCTCCTGCCTGTTTGCCTTTAAAGAAGACCTGAGGCTGTGGCCTCCCCAAACATTCTAAGTTTTTAAAGTAAATCTGTCATCAGTTTTACCTGCACTAACCTGTCGGTACAGACAGGTAGTGGAGGTGACACTATTGACAACGATATTTACCTGCTCCCATTCCATGCTCCGGTACTCCCTCTATCGTCTTCTGTTCCGGTACTGACTTGGAGCATGGGCGGAGCTTCGTGATGTTATCTCTCCTGCTTCTCTTCTGGGTCCCGCAGCACGCAAACAGCAGTGGTGACATCACAAACCTCCACCCATGCTCTAAGTGAGCCCCGGAGCAGAAGATACCCAGAGAACCAGAGCACGGAACGGGATCAGGTAAGTATCGTTGTCATCAGTGTCATCTGCACTACCTGTCTGTATCAGCAGGTGAGTGCAGGTGAAACTGATGACAGATTTCTTTAAATATTATCTGATAGGTTAGGGTGTTTTTAAGATCCTGCTGTCAGAGCTTTCTACAAGGCCCTCCGTGTACGGCGCGCCCCCTGTATGTGAATCATGCCCCTCATGTAACATCACATACAGTATTCTAATTAAGGTAACCGCCCCTCTGACGAATTTCCTTAATCGCCAGAGGGGCAGAAAAACATTATTGCGTAGGGAATGGGGGGAAGGTTATGTGACCTATTAATAAAGTATACACACCTGTACACTCAGGGCTCCGTAAGCTTTCAGGTAATATAAAAAAAATTCAGCATGTTTGGGGAGTACACAGGTCCTCTATAAGCCTTTCCTATTTATTTTTTTTATTTTTTATTTTATTGGACAGCAATACTGAAGTCACAGACCATTGTCTCATTGATGACTGTAATGAATAGTATTTAATTGAAAAACAGTGATGTAGCAGCAATTGAACATTAGTGACATACAAGTATGCAAAAGCAATGTCTGTAAATTCATGTTGGCACTCTTCTTGGCATCGCTACTGGCTCAATGCATTTTGGAAGATACCAGAAGCCCAATCCTGTGTGGTGTCATGCTGACATTGATACATTACAAGTGAATGTTACATTACTGTGGCTGCTACTTCAGAAACTATTTATATAACAGGAGGAAAATCAGTTAAAGGGGTACTCCAGTGGAAAACATTTTTTTTAAATCAACTGGTGCCAGAAAGTAAAACAGATTTGTAAATTACTTCTATTAAAAAAATCTTAATCCTTCTAGTACTTATCAGCTGCTGTATACTTCAAAGGAAGTTCTTTTCTTTTTGAATTTATTTTCTGTCTGACCACAGTGCTCTCTGCTGACACCTTTGTCTATGTCAGGAACTGTCCAGAGCAGGATAGGTTTGCTATGGAGATTTTCTCCTGCTCTGGACAGTTCCTGTTACGGGCATCAGGTGTCAGCAGAGAGCACTGTGGACAAGACAAAAAATAAATTCAAAATAAAAGGAATTTCCTCTGCAGCATACAGCTGGTAAAAAGTACTGGAAAGATAAAGATTTTTTTATAGAAGTAATTTACAAATCTGTTTAACTTTGTTGCACCAGTTGATTTAAAAAAAAATGTTTTCCACCGGAGTACTTTTTTAAGTCTTACAGTGCACATGTATTATACAGCAAAAAGAAATTCCTGTGATGATTTTTACCATGAAGCTACATGTATCCAACTTGTGATGACCAAGCAAACATTTATAAAGAGAAGACTTACTATTAAAATGCATCAGAATTCTGGCACAACTGCTGCTAAAAACCTGGCTTATATGATTTATCTTACATTTATTATGAGTTTTACACACTTACACCTTTGTATCTTATTCAGCAAGAGGGCATGGCTTAGTGGTAAGTTGTGTAATAGGGCTTCAACATGTGAAACGTTGGGAGCTGTAGATTTGCAACCTCTGCAGGGCAGCAGTTTGGAGAGTACAGGTCTAGGGGAATGATATGATTAGGGTGGTTAAAGTGGTACTCCATCCCTAGACATCTTGTCCCCTATCCCACGGCTGGGGATCCCCGCGATCTCGGCTGCAGCACCCAAGACATCCAGTGCACGGAGCGAACTTCGCTCTGTGCCGGATGACTGGTGATGCGGGGTGGAGACTCGTGACTTCACGGCCATGCCCCCTCAATGCAAGTCTATGGGGGCTTGACTGCCATCACACCCCCTCCCATAGACTTGCATTGAGGGGGCATGGCCATCACGAGTGGGGTGTGACTATGACGTCAAGATCCTTCGGCGCTGCACTTGACGCTCTAAATGACTGCCGAGTGCAGCAGGGAGATCGCGGGGGTCTCCATCTTATCCTCTTTGGATAGGGGATAAGATGTCTAGGGGCAGAGTACCCCTTTAAGTAGTTAACACTTAAGATGATACAATGGGGGAATGAATAAAAAAGTTTGTCTGTTAATATTTTAAGTACATGGTTTCTCCTTTTCACAAGTCACTTATAAATAAAAGTTGTGTATGCATCATGTAAAATTAGGTTTGTCTTCACGTTTAATTCATACATGAACAATTGCGTAATCATAGGAACCAAGCAGTTGGAAATTAAAAGTGGTGCACATGGATTTTGCTGCAGATATGCGGAGTCTTCTATGTGCTTTTTGTGAAAGTACCTAAAAAGACTTAAAAGAAAAAATTGCAACATAATATTAAAAAAATGTGATTGTTTATGCCTTGGATATGGTTTTCATGCATGAAGCCTTTTCAATGGGAAAATGCAATTACAATGGCAAAATCTTTTCATTTATTCATCATATTTCTTATGAATATTGTCGTACATAGAAGAAAGGGGACCCCATAGCAAATATAAAAATGAGTCTCCTAATATGGCATCTGATTTTGCCCCAGGAAAGTTCTGGTGTTTATTTCCCTTGCTTTCCATGACCCGTGACAATGCAGTTCGCTGGATTAAGAAGTTCTGGTTGGCCCTATGCTGGGACCAACCAGGGAGGGTTCCTTTCGCTCCAAGGGCCAATTTTGCACATTTTGGAGGGTTTCGTTTTCACAATGTACACTTAATGGTAAAAATGACACGTGTTCTTTATTCTGTAGGTGAATAAGATTAAAATGATACCCATGGCTAGATACTTTTATATTTTTGTACCGCTTAAAAAAAAATCTAAAACTTTTTGTACAAAATCAGTAATCTAAAATCACCCCATTTTGACCACCTATAACTTTTTCATTTTTCCATATATAGGGTGGTATGAGGGCTTATTTTTTGCACCGTCATTGGTACTTTTTATCGATACCATATTTGCATATATAAAACTTTTAGATCATTTTTTATTATTTTTTGGGGAATAAAATGTGACAAAAAAGCAGCATTTGTAAAAAAATTAAAATTTTTACGTTTATGCCGTTCACCGTACGGGATCATTAACATTCGGACATTTACACATGCGGCAATACGAAATATATTTATAAAAAAAATGTTTTCGCTTTTCGGGGGTAAAATGGGAAAAACGGACAATTTTCATTTTTATTGGGGGAGGGGATTTTTCCCTTTTTTTCCCCTTTTTATTTTTACATTTTTCTACTTTTTTTTACACTTTTTATGTACCCATAGGGGACTATGTATAGCAATTGTTTGATTGCTAATACTGTTCAGTGCTATGCATAGGGTAAAGCACTGATCAGTATTATCGGTGATCTTCTGCTCTGGTCTTCTCGATCTCAGACCAGAGAAGGAGATGCCGGGAGATGGACGGAGGTAGGTGAGGGGACCTCTGTCCGCCAATACAGATGATCGTATCCCCGTGACTGCGCTGCGGGCGATCCGATCATCTATTTTAAAGTGCGCATTGCCGCAGATGCCGTGATCTGTACTGATCACGACATCTGAGAGGCAATCGCTGATGTCGGCCAATACTGGCAGGTTCCTGGCTGCTGCTAGCAGCCAGAACCTGCCGTGTATGACGCGAGCACTGCTCCGATGCTTGCGGTCATACACGGGACGTAAATGTACATCCTGGTGCACTAAGTACTGCCACACCAGGATGTACATTTACGTCTGTGGTCATTAAGGGGTTAACCCCAACCCCCCCCCCCCCCCCCCACACACACACACACACACACATATACACATATATTTTTCTTGACATAACCAGTTAATTGTAAAATTCTGCCTGCCTGCAGCTGGAAATAGTACAGGCTCAATGCACGAGGATTGTGACAGCTCCCATTAGAGGAGTACTCCACTAGAAAACCTTATTTTTTTTTATCAACTGGTGCCAGTAAGTTAAACAGATGTCAATTACTTCTATTAAAAGATCTGTCCAAAGCAGGATAGGTTTTCTATGGGGATTTGCTCTACTCTGGACAGTTCCTAAAATGGACAGAGGTGTCAGTAGAGAGGACTGTGGTCAGGCAGTAAGGACATTCAAAAAGAAAAGAACTTCCAGTGGATCATATAGCATCTGATTAGTACTGGAAGGATTAAGATTTTTTAATGGAAGTAATTTACAAATCTGTTTAAATTTCTGTCACCAGTTGATTAAAAAAAAAAAAAGGGTTTTCCAGTGGAGTACCCCTTTAAAGTCAGCATTGAGGGAGTTCCCCCTTGTGGTGGGAGAAGGAAGGTTATCATTTAACTTTTTTTTTTTTTTTGCTTATATAGTTCAGCACAGGCTATTGCTGGAGAATAATGAGATTCTTGTGTATACCTTGTGCCCATCAGTAACAGCAGATGTGGCAGGCATGGGTTTTCAGCCATACTGGTTTGCAATTCCATCACTGTAAGGATGCCTAAATACTGCCTAAATTTCCCATGATTCCTCTTGCTTTGCAGAGTTTGTGAAGTTTTATTATTGCACCTGGTCATCTAATTAGGCTGCTGGTCCTGGGGTTCAACCAAGTGAACTCATTAGGCTCATAATGTAAGTGGGTGGAGGTCAATTCACATTATGTGAAGTTCTGATTTGTTTTTTTAAGTAATAAATAAATAAAATATACATGTACACTGTCTATTTGGGTTTATGATATTTTCTACATTCCTACTGATATAACTATACAGCAGCTGATATTTTTAAAATAGTTGCAATTCTTCCTTGTTACTGAAAACATAAATAAAATAGGGGGATTTGTCAAATTTTGTGCAAAGGAACAGTGGAGCAGTTGCCCTTAGCAACCAAATACGGTCAGCTGTTCATTTTTCAAAGGCCTTTTCAAAAAATGAAAGAAACAATCTCATTGGTTGCTATTGGCAACTACTCCACAGTTTCTTTGCACAAGGTTTGATTATTTTCCCTTAGGACAAATATTCCCATTCTCAAGAAAGTGGGAGACTGTGCTAGTGTTGTATCCCCCTCATCTACTTAGGATGTCATAAAGCAAATCCTATATTCATTTCTGATTTAAAATTTCAGCTATAATATAATAAGCATTACAAATAAACATGCACACATTCCTAAATCCTGTAATAAATATTTTCCTTCCTACAGATGGTGTAGGAGCATCCAGCTTTGAACATCATAGTGAGGATGTGGTAGAAGACTGAGCCATTTATTCCTCCGTGGCTTCCAGAATTTACACCCACTCAGAGCTGCGGTACAGCCATGATTAATATATATTACTTATTTATGTTGTTTTAATTAGACAAAACTGGCTCCGATATCAGTGAGTCAGTCAGAAACCGACATCTGGAGACAAATAGTGTTAGGCTGGGTTCACACTACGTTTTAAGCAATATGCCACCGTATACAGCTGGGGGAGCGAAAACTGGGCTCTCCCGTATCCCAGCCGTATCCAGCCCGTATGTAATGCATTTCAATGAGCCAACCAGAGTCAAATGCTGACTCCAGTCAGCTAATTTTTGCTCCGAATATGGTTTTCCCACCGGACCTAAAACCGTGGTCTACCACGATTTTACGTCCGGTTAGAGAACTGTATATGGGGCAAAAATTACAAACGCTGACTCCGGTTGGCTCATCGAAATGCATTACTTATGGGCCAGATGTGGCTGGGATATGGGAGCGCCCGGTTTTCGCTCACCCCCCCCCCAGCCGTATACGGTCCTGTATTGCCTAAAACGTAGTGTGAACCCAGCCTTAGTTCCCTGACAAATTTATCTGACCAGGTCCAGTCATTTTCATTCGCTCCTTATCCCACTGATCATCTTTTAGGTCATTACTTCCCACTCCTAATTTCTAGCTGCTGTTGTAAATAACACACTTACATCTATAGGCATCAAGACATTGGCCCTTATTTACAAAGCAGGTTTTGCTTTTTGTTTTTTTTTCACAATGTTTGCAACATGTGCGTGCCAAGGTTGTGCCATCAGGCACCGAAAAAATCCACAAAACCAAGCAAACCAACTCAAATAAAACCCAACAAAATAGGCATGTTAACTAATTTTCATAAGGAACCTACATATTTATTAAGGTTTCTTGCTGAGAAAAGAGAATTCTGTGGGAAAATTTCTGATCGAAACAAAGATGGTCTGAAGAAACCCCATTATCCAATTTCTTCACTTTTGACCTTTGGGAATTGTGTTTGCTTTATTCTAAGTGAGTTTGCTTGGTACTAGGTTCCCTAGTTAACCCCTTCATGACCCAGGGTTTTTCTGTTTTTGCACTTTCGTTTTTTCCTCCTTACCTTTAAAAAAACCATAACTCTTTCAATTTTGCACCAAAGAATCCATATGATGGTTTATTTTTTGTGCCACCAATTCTACTTTGTAATGACATCAGGCATTTTGCCCAAAAATCTACAGCGAATCAGAAAAAAAAATCATTGTGCAACAAAATTGAAGAAAAAAAACACAATTTTGTAATTTTGGGGGCTTCCGTTTCTACGCAGTACATTTTTCGGTAAAAATGACACCTTCCCTTTATTCTGTAGGTCCATACGGTTAAAATGATAGCCTACTTGGTTGGGGGGTTCTCTGGGGTGTCACTGGGATAGCAGTGCATAGTAGAATTACGGTGCATTATGGGGAGGGGGGTGTGTGCGGTGTGGGGGGAAGGATAGGGGGAAGGGGGAGGGATGGCACGGGACGATCGAAGGAGGGGATCTCTTTTTTTTTTTCTTTCTCTTAGGTAAATATGTCTATGCTTAAATTGTTAGCCTGGAATGTACGAGGTATGACGGATAGAATTAAAAAGTGTGCAATCTTCGATTATATTCGGAGGTGCCTTCCTGCGATCATATGTTTAGTTGAGACCCATAGGTCAAGAGATGAGCAGATACTTCCAAGGAAGTGGGCCAAAGAAGAATACCATCCTAGACTCTCTTCTTACTCCTTGGGAGTATCAGTATATGTTCACAGGAAGGTACCATTCAAGACTAAAAATGCAAAGGTAGATAAGTATGGTTGATACGTATTTCTGTATGGAATATGGGAAGATAGGGCCTTTATCTTGGCTTTTGTTTATATTCCTCCACCTTTTAGAGTGGATGTTTTGAGGGACCTCGTGAGTTATAGCGAAAGTAAGACACATTCGGCATTATGGATAGTTGGAGATCTGAACAATGTAATGGACCCTAGTATGGACAGATACAAATTAGGTAGGAATGTAGGGGGGAATGAAACAGCACTGGTGAGATACTGTGGAGAGATGAATTGGGTTGATGGGTGGCGGAAACTAAACCCAGGAGTAAGACAGTACTCATGTTTTAGTACCTCATATAACACCGCTTCCCGAATTGACTTATGCCTGTGTGATAAGAATGCGATTACCTGGACCAGCAGGGTGCAGTATAAAGCTAAAACCCTATCAGACCATTGCCCAGTGGTGGTGGAAATCGGAGGTAAGGCAATGGGTGGGAAAAGGTTGGGCTTTCGGCTTAACCCCCACTGGATAGAATTAGTGGGAGACCAGGACTGGTTTAGACAGGAAATAGAAGCATTCTGGGAGATTAATCATAAGTCCGCAAATCCTCAGGTGGTATGGGACACTATGAAGGCATTTTTGAGGGGCCTATATATAGGGCGAATCAATAAAAAGAAAAAGGAATTCTCACAGGAAGAATCAGTACTGAATAGTAAAGTGGCAATATTAGAAGCAGGGATAGATGAGGATAGTGGGGGTGAACAGCTGTTAGAACTGAAGGCAGCTCAAGAGGAATATAAAGAATATATACTTAAAAAGGCACAAAATAAACTATTCTTCAGTGGACAATTAAATTTTTTTGAGAAAGGGAAACCAAATAAGACATTGTCAAGACTACTTAAAAATCAAGGCGAGGAATGTGGTATTATGGCTCTGAGGAGGGAGCATGGTAGCATAACCACAGAAAGAGAAGAAATAGCCCAAATGGTTAACTCTTTTTTCTCCAATCTTTATATAGGCAGCAATATTAATAGGGTGGATGTAGAGGAATTCTTGAGGGGAATTAACATTCCAAGTTTGACAGAGGATGTCAGGGACTCCTTGGATGACCCAATTTCTCTCCAGGAACTGGAGGAGGCATTGGCATCAATCCAAGGGAATACATCCCCCGGGTCCGACGGCATTCCATTCCAGATATATAGGATATACTCAACCCTGCTGCTTCCAAGATTGCTGGGTATCATTAATGAATCCTGGAGGAGGGGGGGGGGGCTCTCCCTAAATCTATGTGTGAGACCAATATTAGACTCATTAGGAAAAAAGATAAAGATCCCTTGGATTTGGGTTCATATCGTCCTATCTCCTTGCTTAATACAGATATAAAGATAATAGCGAAAGCATTGGCAAGGAGATTGGATAAAGTAGTGGATGCAGTGGTGGGCAATGACCAGGGAGGGTTTAGGTCAGGAAGAACGGTTCATGACAATATCCACCAGGTGTATGAAGCAATCCAGAGTGGATCCCGGGGCCCCCGCTCCATTCTGTCATTGGATGCTACTAAAGCTTTTGACAGAGTGGAGTGGGGATACCTCTGGGAAGTTTTGAAGAGGGTTGGCGTGGGCCCGAGGTTTTTGAGTTATATTCAGCTATTATACACTAACCCCGAGGCGAGTGTAGTGATGGATGGAATTTCCTCCTACCCATTTAAACTAAGCAGAGGAACAAGGCAGGGCTGCCCCCTCTCACCCTCTTTATTTTTAATTTATATTGAACCCTTAGCGGCTTGGATAAGAGATAATGATGTTTATGAGGGATTTGGAGTAAATGGAGAGAAGAGTAAGATCTTGCTATTTGCAGATGATATCCTCCTCTTTGTAACTAACCCACAAGAAAAAATACATTGTATCATTAAGATGTTCGAGGCATTTGCCCCTCTATCTGGGTTGGAGATAAATTGGAGTAAATCTACTATGCTCCCCCTGGATGAGGATATGGGGGAGACGGTGGGAAGATTATCCGTGTTAAAAAAAAATGAATGTTTTCCCTACTTGGGAGAAAAATAGCAGCCACGAATGATAGGTTTGTGATTAACAATATACGGCCCCTCTTAAATAGTTTAGCGAAGAGAGTAGAAGTATGGATTAAAATGCCCTTCTCTATGTCAGAAAGGATGGCGATAATAAAAATGGTTGTCCTCCCACAGATCCTTTTTTTTCTTACTGCCTCGCCAATGTGGATCGGCAAATGCTGGTTTCCGGAAGATAGAAGTGATACTGGGGAGATTGTTATGGGGAAGAAAAAGGGTTTGTCTGAAATACAGATATTTTATGGCCCCTGGTGACAGGGGGGGATTGGATATGCCCAACTTTTTTGTTTATTATATGGCCGCGCAGTTGGTACGAATTGTGAATTGGAGGAATTTTAGATACCTGGAGAAGATTGTAGTAGATAAGGAGAAAGTGAACATATATGAGGTGCTGGAATTAGATGATTATGAGGAGAGTGGTTCAAATAACAAGATGTTATTGTATAAATATAGAAAAGTATGGGGTGTTGATTAGGTATACTCCTAGATGTAAACTAACATGGCTACTTGGCTTCTAGGGCTTTTGTTTTCTTTCTTAATTGGTGATGTTGTTTTATCTGAATTGTATAATGTACTTTTGTCAAAAAAAAAATAATAAAAAAAATTATAGCCTACTTATATAGGTTTGATTTTGTCGTACTTCTGGAAAAAATCATAACTACATGCAGGAAAATGTATATGTTTAAAATTGTATCGTGATCTGAAGTTTTTAGCGGCACCATTTTTTTAATGATCAGACTTTTTAATTGTCTAAAGGGTTAATAGCGCGCGGCCCCGTGATCACTGCTGCGCGCTATTAGCCATGGGTCCCAGCCGTTGCTAGGTGCCGGGCCCCACCCGCTATGATGTGGAGCCATGCCATGGCCCCTCATTATAAAATGGGAGCCGACCCATGACGTACATGTATGTCATGGGTCGGGAAAGGGTTAAAATGTGTATACAATTACTCATTTGGAATGCAATTATTATTTTTCCTGCATGTGCCAAAAAATCCAGCGTGCGTCAAAATTGCACCAAAAAACCTACACAAACGCAAAGAATATTAAATAAATTACGGGGGAAAAAACACATGGATTATTAAACCTACAAAAAATACCCCCACCCCACACTCTTAGTAAATGGGAGCCATTGAGTGCCGTGGGGGTACCCAATAGTGAGGAGTAATGAATGACTGCAGGTACTGGTATAATGTCAGAATAAATTCTTCGAGATCTGGTCTGCAATCTAAATTTATGCAAGTGACTAATCTTAGGGATCTGAATTTATTCATGACTTGCGTATATTTATTTTAGGGTTAAGTATGGGGTAGGAAAATGGCTCAAAAGGCAAATAGACTAGTACCTATATGTTCTGAGATTTTTACCATATTTTACCATATATCTGGTATGTGGCATTTTCTGCCATTTTTTTAAAATTATGAATGAATGTGGATAATCTGACTACTATGTATTATTCATTATTACTGCCATTTTGCTTCCGAATTTTGTCCTTTTTCTGCTGATTTACATAGCATTGTAATTGTTTTTTATAGATTTTTGGGGTATATTCATATTACGGAATTAAGCAAGGAAAATCTCCGAGGATCGCTCCATGGCTGATGACGGGTGATACAGGGGACGGAGTATTGTGATGTCATGGCTCCGCCCCATCGTGACCTCACACCCCGCCCCCTCAATGCAAGCCCATGGGAGGGAGCATGATGGCCGCCACGCCTCCTTCCCATTGAATTGCATTGAGGGGGCGGAGTCGTGACTTCACGATACTCCGTCCTCTGTATCGCCCATCATCAGCCACAGATCAATCCTTGCTACCAGCAGCTGAAGGGATATCCCCTTTGGATAGGGGATAAGATGTCTAGGGATGGAGTACCCCTTTACATCTTCTTGGGAATCCCACCCTTTCGCTCCCTGGTAAATGGAGCAGAAATTATGTGGAATCAGTGCTTATTTCCTCTGCAATTTGCTGCGAAACTAAGAGCCAAATAAAGGAAAAGTAACACCACATATACTGCACTGCCACTGCTAAAAATATAATAAGTAAAATATAATGACATAGCCATTGTTATTCTATAGGTTTTCTGCTTGTTGGAACCCTGGGAGGGGTCACCTGGACCACTTCCATCTCCTCCTGTAGCAGTGACATAAAGCCATGTGACAGTCTCACCGAGGCACAGGGCACGCACAAGATCTGGCATCGGCCTTGGCTCCACGTCACTGCGGAGAGGCGGCTCAGGCTAGCTGGGCAGGTGGGGGCTACAGGAGATGAGGGAAGTGGTCCAGGTGACCGCCCCTAGTGCACCAATGAACTTTAAGTATGCAGAATAACTAAGGCTATATAGGTTTATTTTCTTCCAGTAGCAGTATATGTCGTGGCAGTTTCTCTTTAAAGGAACTTTGCTTGCAAATTCCACGGAAAGAATGAGCATGTTAATTTCAACTGATCAATTTTCACAGTGGAATTTTCCGTCACTGAAATTCCACAGTGTGAATGGGTCCGCAGAAGACTCATTCACATTTCACACCAATGTTGGGCTTGTGCAGCTGAATCTCTGGCAGAATTCCTGATTGAAATTCCATTTAAAGGGGTACTCCACTGGAAAACATTTTTTTTTAATCAACTGGTGCCACAAAGTTAAAGGGGTATTCCAGGCAAAACCTTTTTTTATATATATCAACTGGCTCCGGAAAGTTAAACAGATTTGTAAATTACTTCTATTAAAAAATCTTAATCCTTCCAATAGTTATTAGCTTCTGAAGTTTTCTGTCTGAGGCTAAGTTTCCACTTGGTTTTTTTTCTGGCAGTTTTTGGAAAACTGCCACTGCAGTTTTTGAGCCAAAGTCAGAAGTGGATCCATAAGGGAGGAGAAGTGTAAGTCCTTCCTTTATATTTCATATTCCTAATGGATCCACTTCTGGCTTTGGCTCAAAAACTGCAGTGGCAGTTTTCCAAAAACTGCCAGAGAAAAACCAAGTGGAAACTTAGCCTGACTGCTCAATGATGATGTCACATCCCTGGAGCTGTGCATGATGGGTGAATATCCCCATAGGAACTGCACAGCTCCCTGGAAGTGAGTCATCAGGGAGCAGTTAGACAGAAAACAAAAACTCAACTTCAGAAGCTAATAACTATTGGACGGTTTAAGATTTTTAATAGAAGTAATTTACAAATCTAAAAAGGAAAAGAGTCTCAGCTCACCTGGGGCGTGCACGGCTACCTCCAACCAAAGTAGAAAAAAGTAGAAAAAGGCCAGCACGGCTGAATGAAATCTTCAAAGCTTTATTCACGAATCCTCGTTAAAAACCTTCATGGTGGCAGAAAGACACGGACATATACAAAAATAGAAATATTGCACATGGAAAAACAGTCCCAAACAAGGCTGACGCGTTTCAGGTTGCTATACCCTTACTCATAGCTATGAGTAAGGGTATAGCAACCTGAAACGCGTCAGCCTTGTTTGGGACTGTTTTTCCATGTGCAATATTTCTATTTTTGTATATGTCCGTGTCTTTCTGCCACCATGAAGGTTTTTAACGAGGATTCGTGAATAAAGCTTTGAAGATTTCATTCAGCCGTGCTGGCCTTTTTCTACTTTTTTCTAATTTACAAATCTGTTTAACTTTCCGGAGCCAGTTTATTTATAAAAAAAAAAGTTTTGGCCTGGAATACCCCTTTAAACATACTTGTAAATTACTTCTATTTAAAAATCTTAATCCTTTCTGTCTGACCACAGTGCTCTCTGCTGACATCTCTGTCCATGTCAGGAGCTGTCCAGAGCAGGAGAGGTTTGCTATGGGGATTTACTCCTACTCTGGACAGTTCCTAAAATGGACAGAGGTGTCAGCAGAGAGCACTGTGGTCAGACAGTTTCAAAAAGAAAAGAACTTCCTGTTGAGCATATAGAATCTGGTAAGTACTGGAAGGATTAAGATTATTTAATGTAAGTAATTTACAAATCTGTTTAACTTTCTGGCACCAGTTGATATAATTTTTTTTTTCCCAGCGGAGTACCCCTTTAAAGATTCTATAGTTTGAACATACCCTTAAAGGCTGTCTTTTGATTTATAATTTTGTAGCTGACTATCAATCTTTTAGGATTTTTGCTGGTTTTACCACATTGCTTGTTGGAAGTTTTTAGATTGAATGTAACATTTGATGCATTTCCAAACATTTACTGTCATATTTGGGAAGCTTTTGAAATCCACAAAAAAATGTGTCTGATTTTTTATTTCAGCTGGCAACCAATCACAGCTCAGGTTTCATTGCTCTGGTAAAATGAAAGATGAGCTTTGAATGCCTGGTGAAGATCCCGGTATGGGCTCGAAATGCATTGCTTTTTAACTTGGACTTATGTGATCTATTGGGAGAAGCCCTAATACAAGGTTAAATTTTTGGGTCTTAAACTTATTTCACGTCATTTTATGGTGACACTGAATGATAAATCTGGGGGCCAGTATGTTCGGAAATGGGCCCAGTGCAGGTACATCTCGTATTTGTCAATGTACCACTCTGCTGCTATGCCTGGAACGTAGTGCATTTTTTAAAAGGAGTTATCAGATGTCTTGCAAAAAGGAAGTACATAAAATATTAATTGCTTGCTTTCTTTCATCTATTTTTTTCTGAAAAAACCTGGAAAAAATTTCCCTATAGAGGTACAGAGATCTTTCACTGCACTAACATGAAATCATCATCAATACTCATGTTCTCTTAGCAAACAAATTAATATTTCTGTTTCATGTAACTCTTTATCTGATTTGAAAACTTTAAATAAAAAGCCAGAATTTAAAAACCATGTTTGTTTGTCAGGTTCTATAGGATAACCTGCATGCAATAATAGAGCAGTATTCAGTCTTGAAAATAATTGCAAATTACATGATAAAACCAGCACATGGGCATATCCCCTTCAACTCTTATCCATTGGATAAGGTTTTTGAAAAAAAAAAAGTTATTTTTTTATGGATTTAATCTTTCCTTCTTTACAAGGTCTGCAATAAACAGCGGCTACAAACTGTCACGGTTTCTCTGGATTGTATGAACTAGTTTTTCTACATTAATTTATTGATGTCACAATCCATTAATCTATGGGTTCTGCAAAACACATTCATCAGACCAGAATGACAGAAGATAAATTGTCAGGGTTGTGTCTTGTCAAAAGAAGAAGGTAATTAAGAAAGTGACATTACACAAGACATTCTGCAGGAATGCAGACCCACCATGAATTGTTGTATGGAATGAATACATGAATGAATTTTTTTCTAGGAATAATTTATTTTAGCAAATTTGGGAAATTGTTTCAATAATGTTAATGTTTTTGCTTTAATAAAATAGGTATAGACTAGAAGTACCTAGCCACCACCAAGGGAGCTTACTGAAGATGTATCTGCTCAGATCTGACATGTGCTTACACATTAGGTATTAAAGAAAAATGTTAAGACTTTTAAAGCATTACTGTCATTAGAAACAACTTTTTTTTCCATTTAATACTTCCTTAAAAAGTGAGCATTTTTCTAATATACTTCATAAAAAAATGTGATTGCTAAAGATGTGAAAAATAGGTTTAAAAAATGGCCACTAGGGGTCTCTTCTGCAAGCGAACTCAGAAAATTCAGCCTTTTTAAAAAGGACCAACATTTCTGAGGGGAGGGGGGAGGGAGGTGTGGTTATCCCCATGCTGTTCCTCAGAGCACAGACAAGATGCAGACAGCTTGCAGCCTCTTCAGGAGAAGCATTTGCATGCACAGTTACAAGCAATACAAGGTGCTAAACTTTTATTTATATGCAAAATGGTTTCTCTTTGGTCATTTTATGAACTTACTTCTTGTTTATGTGCACCATATAGATTCCACTTGGCTGCTTTAGGGTTATGAAAAGCATGCACTTTGGTTACAAAGCTTTTTCATTCTGTCCTTGCACCATATAGTTTCACATGGCTGCATTAGTTATATAGAGCATGCATTTAGCCAATATGCTTTGCAAAAGTAAAAATGTTTGTGCAGACCTCATGACAGGGGAGAGGAGAGAGGAGAAGAGCTCATCAAACTCAAGGGGAAACCCCCCAGGCCTTTGAGAGGAATTCAGAAGACTGATCAGATATACATAGATCAAAAGGTATTTTACATATTAGCACATGCATATTATTATGCATACAGATCTTAGGGCATATTACTACACTGATTTAAGCTTTTTTTTCTAAATAATAACAGTAACACTTTAATGAGGGGCTAGAGTGTTAAAAACCACAGGAGTTCTGTGCTTCCTTAAACATAACCACTGGAATACTAACTTCCAACAAATACATATGCTGCAGGGAATAGTCTATAGTGTTGGCATCACTACAATGTGATTTACCTAACATTGCAATCCTGGGTGTCCCAACCCTAAAAGGAGGAATCAAGTGCTTCATCAACAGAATATTTTAGAGAACTCCACTCCAGCCAACAAATTGAATCCTTCTTTTTTGAAACCCAATTCCACTCTATGCTGCAGACGAAACTGAACTAAATGTCGCCAAAAATGGCTGCTAGTCGAAGCAGAGAGATAAGAGACCTGGGACCTGGCCATAAGATATCAACTTCTCCCAACTGCATGATTTTTTTCCTCAGTCCCCAGTAACCATGCATGACTCCATAGCCGACCTCTTCCTCCCATTATCACTTGAGAAGGATTATCCAAGAGCAGCAAAGCCGGTAATTACTCACCGGTAATGTTGTTTCCCCGAGCCATGACAGCACCACTTGAGAGAGAGAGACTCCGCCCATAATGACAGGAAACCTGAGAATAAAAAGAAGAGCCCGCCTCTCCAGCCTCAGTGTATTTCTGAGACCAGAAGAGCCTTTTTAAGTTATTATTTACATGAAGATTTATACAAAGAGAGAAAAATCACCAACTTGTGAACCTAAACCCAGTGAGAGAAAGAAGCATCATAAAATAAAGGGTGGAAATGCCCTAGTGCTGTCATGGCGCAGGGAAACATTACCGGTGAGTAATTACTTGCTTTCCCCATTGCCATGACAGCACCACCTGAGAGAATATCAGAGATTAAACCTAGGGTGGGATAACGGATTGTAAGACCTTACGGCCAAAGGCAAGAGAAGAGGAGCTACCCACATTCACCCTGTAGTGACGAAAGAAAGTATGTGGAGAAGACCAAGTAGCAGCCATGCATATTTTATCTAGAGAAGCTCCATGCCTTTCAGCCAAAGAGGTGGCTATGGACCTTGTAGAATGGGCCCTCAGTCCTACTGGTGGATCAAGACCTAACGCTGTATAAGCTAAGGCAATAGACTGTCTGATCCACCTAGCTAACGAATTACTATTAGCTTTGGATCCCTTATTTTTAACTGCAAACCGAACAAATAAAGCAGTAGAATTTCTGAAGTCCTTTGTTCTGTCTATATACTGCAGGACACATCTTCTAACATCTAATATATGAAGGGCCTTTTCTTTGTCATTAGAGGGGTTGTTACAAAAAGAAGGTAATACAATATTCTGAGAAACATGGAAAGAAGAAACTACTTTACGTAAGTATGCAGGATCTGGGAGGAAGATTATGCTATCCTCTAAAATTTTTGTATATGGTTTTATGCTAGAAAGGGCAGAAAGATCCCTTACCCTCCTGGCTGAAGTTACTGCCACTAACGGGACTGTTTTTAGAACCTGTTTTTAGAACCAAAGTTGAATCGTATCAATTGGCTCAAAAGTTTGGGACAAAAAAGCTTCAGAACCGATAGTCTTTTAACTGCTCTGAGGAATCTGATAACCCAGGGATGATCTGCTATTTTGGAATTATACAGGGCACCTAATGCTGAGACTTTTAAAGTAGCTAGTTTTAACCCTTTCTCCAAACCTGCTTGAAAAAAGTCAAAAATTTTGGGAATATTTGGGACAGATGAAGAAGAGAATGGTTCATTAAGAAAGGATAGATAAACTTTCCATATCCTGAAGTAAATTTTGTAGGTGCTGGAGATGCCCTTACTTTTAAGAATCATGCTCTCAAGGGCCATGACGTCAGATGGAGATTCTTTACCGACAGATGTAACACTGGACCCTGCATCAGGAAGGACCCATGAATCTGTGACTGACAGTTCTCTTAGTGAGAAAACCATGCCCTCCGTGGCCAGAACGGGGCTATCAAGATCACCCAAGCTTTGTCCATCCGAATCTTTTTTATGACCCTTGGAATTGAAGAGGTTGAAAAGCGTAGGCTAGGCTCCAGCCCCAAGTTTGGGTTAGAGCGTCCACTGCCCATGGGTTTTGTACCTGTCGGTTTTCCCTCGTGGCAAAAAGGTCTATCTGTGGAGTCCCCCAGAGACAGCTAATTTTCTTGATGATCTGGGGGTCTAGGCACCATTCCCCTTGACGAAGTTCGTGACGGCTTAAGAAATTGGTTCTTGTGTTTAACAAACCTTTTACATGCACCCTGGATAATGAAAGGAGATTTGATTCTGCGAAGGAAAATATTTGATAACAGATATTCATTAAGGTTTCGCTCTTGGTGGTACCCTGTCTGTTCAGCACGGATACTGTGGTAGAGTTGTCTGAAAACACTTTTAAATTTCGGTTGAGAAGGAGCTTTTGCGACTTGATCAGGCTGTGGTGTACAGCTAAGAGTTCTCTTCCATTCGAGGAAAGAGGTTTTTTCAAGATATCCCACGGACCTTAAAGGTTTAGATCTCATATGTGAGCCCCCCAGCCCCAGGGGCTGGCATCTTTGGTAAGTATCTTGGGATCTACAGAGACCCAGTCTAGACCTATTTGAAGATTTTCTACTCTTAGCCACCACTGGAGGGACTCTAAAGTCTCTGGAGCCAGACAAATTTTTTGTTCAAGACCCTGAACTGAACCATCCCAGCAGGCAAACAGATTTAAATGCAGATGACTTACATGAAAATGAGCCCAGGGGACTGCCTATATAGCGGCTGTAAACAGCCCTAGGAGGGACATACCTTTCCTTAGAGATATGGAACAGACACGGAGCAGTTCGCCTACTATTTTTTTTTTTTCGCCTACTACAATTTTTACTATTTTTTTATTTTGGCAGAAAAGTCTTTTGTACCTCTTAGTCTAAGAGGACTCCCAGAAAAAGATTTTTCTTCGCTGGCACCATGGATGGCTTTGTCCAATTTACAATCCAACCTAATTTTTTTAGAATAGACAAGGTATGATCTAAGAAACTTTTTACCTCTTCTTCTGTCTGACCTACTAGCAGGAAGTAGTCTAAATAAGGGACAAAGGTACCCCTTCTTTCCCTTATATGAGCCGCAATCTCTGAAACGATTTTTGTGGACACTCTTGGGGCTATTGAGATGCCCAAGGGTAGAGCCCTGAACTGAAGGTGCACCAGTTCTGAGTTTAGATAGCTAGCTTGTCTTAGGTATTTTTGATAATCCGGATGAATTGGTACATGTAGGTATGCGTCTTTTAGGTCTATTGAGACCATGAAACAGTCTGTGAGCTGATTTATAGTTTATTTCACAGTTTCCATTTTGAATTTCTGGTAGACTAGAAACTGATTTAATGGCTTTTGGTTTATTATGGTGCGAAATGAGTTGTCTGGCTTTCTTACTAACAAAAGGGAAGAATAGAAACCCTGACCTTTTTCGCTTCCTGGGACTGGAACTAAGAACTCCTTTTCTATTAACCAGTTAACGATCATGGACGTCTATACTCATCCATGTTATAGGGGTCAGAAGAGGACAATTTTGAACGTATTCATTTTCATGCATGTAGTTATGATTTTTTCCATAAGTATGACAAAATCAAACCTATATAAGTAGGGTATCAATTTAATCATATGGACCTACAGAATAAAGATAAAGTGTCATTTTTACCAAAAAATGTACTGCGTAGAAAAAGAAGCCCCCAAAATTTACAAAATTGTATTTTCTCTTCAATTTTGTCATACAATGATTTTTTTCCCCCCATTTCACCGTAGATTTTTGGTTAAAATGACTGATGTCATTACAAAGTAGAATTGTTGGTGCAAAAAAAAAAAAAAAAAGCCCTCATATGGTTTTTTAGGTGCAAAATTGAAAGGGTTATGATTTTAAAAGGTAAGGAGGAAAAAACGAAAGTTGCAAAAATAGCTTGGTCCTTCAAGGGGTACTCCGCTGCTCAGTGTTTGGAACAAACTGTTCCAAATGCTGGAGCGGGTGTCGGGAGCTTGTGACATCATAACCCCGCCCCTCATGATGTAACACCCCGCCCACTCAATGCAAGTCTATGGGACATGAGCAGCATAGTACCCCTTTAAGGGGTTAAGGAAAGAACTTCTTTTTCTAGAGCTAGTTGACCTACATGACCTGAGTGACTCACAGTGATTTTTAGACGAGTCAGGGGGAGGCTGTGAAATTTGAAAGTGAATCAATTTTTTAGGGTATTTAATACCCAAGAACTGTTGGAAATTTGTTCCCAATGGATGAAGAAATTTCTCAGTCTGCCGCCAACTCGATCTTTAGTGTAATTGCTGAACTGTTTTTTTTAGAGGTTGAGGCAGACTGGTTAAAGAGATAACCTTTTCAACCCTTGGGAAAACGCCACCTAGAATTTTCCCCAGTTTCACGGCCCTGACCCCTAGACTTTTTATTTGAAGCATAGGGCTTGTTTTGTTTAAAGGGTGGCTGGATAGGGAACCCTTTCTTTCTGTCACCTGCCTTGTCCAAAATGTCAGACAAGGCTGGTCCAAAAAGCAAATTTCCCTCACACGAAAGGGATCACAGTTTAATTTTAGAGGTTACATCCCCATTGCCAAGGTTTTAGCCAATGGGCTCTGCAGGCAGAATTTGATGAAGCAGCCGACCTGGCAGACAGCCTCAAGGAATCTGAGGAAGCATCCGCCAAGAACGCTGCAGATTTTTTAATTAAAGGTATAGAAGATAATAATTGTTCATGGGAAACATTGTGCTGGATATCCATAGACAATTGATTGATACATAGTAACATGGATCTAGAAACCCATGATGCTGCCACATTTGGTTTGAAACAAAAAACAGACAGCGCTCCATAGTGTAATACAGTTGTTGCACAAGAAAGAATTATGCAGGTGGATATTGCGCTTACCACAATGGGTTACACTCCACCAAGTGCAAAAATGGATCAGGACGTGAGATGTAATAGAGGTGTCGGCAGCCACTCCACGTCTCATCAAATGTAGCAAAGCAAACAGTAGAACTCCAAGGTATAGACGGGATACACGGGCGCTCAACCACCAGGTAACAAGATAAAACGTTTATTCACCCATAATGCCATGCGTTTCACAGCACAGCTGCTTCATCAGGCATCTTGCCTGATGAAGTAGCTGTGCTGTAAAACGCATTGCATTATGGGTGAATAAACGTTTTGTGGTGTCCCGATACCGCATCCTATACGGTACCTATGTATGTGTGGGTCCCCATAGCCAGAGTCCCTAGGACGTAGGGATCCCTGTCATTTGGTTAACCCCTTTTCATCTCTATTTCTACTAATAGACCAGTGGTCTATATAAGGTTAATGTAAATATAATGATATATTTGTAAATAAATGGTTAATATATATTATAATGGAGCGGCGGCCATGTTTCTCTCTCTTACCTTGTGGGCTGTCATGAGAGAAGGATCTGCACAGCAACTAACGCAGTGAGTTAGGCCCGAGCCTTGCGGCAACGGCTGAACAATTCTAAATCTAGAGTGTATCAATCCCCAGACACTCTGCAGCATCACCGGACCTAATAATACCCCTAAATCCGGACGGATCTGCAAATATCTACCCTAAATTCAGAGACTGTATGACTAGCTCAAGGTCCACAACAACTGTCAGTCACTAAGCAAGATAAGGACTGTTTATATGAGACTGTTACTGTGCCTTGGATACTGCAAGCACTTAAGTAAAGTTGTTCAAGTTCAAGTTCAATCTCTTTGTGGACCTTCAGTCATTTCATGCACCTATCGTTACTGGGAAGGGCAGCGATAGGCCGGAGCATTGACTCAGCATACCAGCCCTCAGCCTGGCGTCACGAACTATAGGGTTAACATTAACCCCTCATATACCAATACCATACCACCACTACCATACACCCCCCAAGGGCTACCACAGTTTTATCTTGCTACCTGGTGGTTGAGCGCCCGTGTATCCCGTCTATACCTTGGAGTTCTACTGTTTGCTTTGCTACATTTGGTTTGAAGGAAGCAGTTGAGGCTTCCCTCCTCAAGAAAGATTCGGATTTTTTATCCATAGGATCCCTAAAGACCCCCAAATCTTCCAATCTAGAAATTTTAGAGATTGATACGTCTATCTTAGGAACTTTTTCCCACATAGTAAGATTCTTATGATCAAAGGGATATTTGTGTTTTAGAGCCTTGGGAAAAAAAAGCTTTCTTATCAGGGTTTTCACACTCTTTTTTTTATGAGACCAGAAATGCATCTGTGGACCCGAAAAACCCTGTTCTTCCTTGGTTCAAGGCTCTCAAACATTATATCCTGGATAGTTTTAACTTCCTTTGGATTCTCTATGTTCATGGCCATACGGATATTTTTAATAAGTCCATCTGTATCCTCAGAAGAAGAAACGGTCTTCCGGATGTAGTGTCCTCAGAAGAAGAAAACTCATCCTCTGATTCTCCAGAATCTACTATAATACCTTCTTCTTCAGACCCCACAGCAGATGGTAATATAGCTGCAGGGGATTCAGGGGTTTGGCATGCAGACACCGGGGTAGAAACAGAAGTATTTAACCCTTTCAGGGAATTTTTAATCTCCATTTTAATCATTTCTTGCATAGAGATTAGTAAAGATGGAACTTCTTTAGAAAATACTTTTACTACACAAGAGGTACAGGTCTGCTTGTCATAACCCTGGGGAAGTTTTGATTTACAGGTATTACAATTATTACATTCCAAATGCTTCTTTTTTGAAGATTTTTTTAGGAACATCACCCTAGAAAATAAACCGTATCTAACATTATTGACCCCATAAAGAAAACAAGGAATGGATACATTCACTTAGGGTGTTGGTGGTACTGTAGACAGGGTTTTGGCTGCAACCTCAGCTGTATCTTGTTTGGAGTCCTCCTTGGCTGAGCTCATGCTAATTGCTGTTCAGGAACACTTGCTGATGACTTGATAGCTAGCAAGGAGGGCTTCTGGAATTGTGCAGGCTGCCTAAATACTATCAGACAGCACTTACACACCGAGGGCCAGCGTCTGATGTCACATCTGGGTCCTCTGATCACATGACCCGACATCATATCTGTCCGCCGGCCCTCTGCTCTGCGCCGCTTCCGGATTCTTCTGCCCAGCAACGCATGTGGGGAACATACAAGCAACAACCTGTAGTCCCGCAGCAGGTTCCGGCCCAAGATACGCTACTACAACACCGGCCATAAGCGCTCCCCACCTGCAGAGTGCCTGGAACCCTTTGTGGAGCCAGACTCACCTCCCAACTAAGGAGCTATGTAGGGTAAGGGGAACCCCGTCACCATGGAGATTTAGCATCCTTGCCTCAGCTATGGAAAGTCCCCCTGAGACAGGGACTCCTGCTCAGCTCAGGCTTCCTTAGGGACTGGAAACACACTGAGGCTGGAGAGGAGGGCTCTTCTTTTTATTCTTAAGTTTCCTGTCCTTATGGACGGAGTCCCTCCTTCAGGTCGTGCTGTCATGACTTAGAAATGAAACTTCCATGCCCTCATGTGGTGACCAATGACCACAGTGCCAACCATGTACATATTAAACATATTTCTCACCCATCTTATCACCACATTACCTCCAGACAAAGTCAGAGCCATAGCTATATACATTGACGGAACCATCCCTTTTCTCCTCCAGTCCTCCAAACACACCATTAAAAGCTGCTAATATCTTTTAGCAGGGTACCATTCAAGATATGCTGTCCCGCCCAACTTTCTACCAAATATAACACCTACCTTCATTCTGCCAGTGCTCTGCTCAGAACAAAACCCCATCTCTCTAAAGTTTTCTGTCTTGATGTGGAAGCCAATCAATACTGTGTCACAATGACTTCACACATCCTGGAGCATCCAATCTTCTGGAGTCAGGTTTCAAAGAACACTTCTGACTTAATAGTTATTTAGCTTCCACAGTGACCTTCCTATAAAAACTACAGGAGGTGTTCTTTAGGAGTCTACTGTTTATGAACCATAAAATACTTGGTTATCAAATTTGTCTGTAAGGGCTCAATTCTAAGAATTGGGGCACATTTCACACCAAATCTAAATATTACCAAGCAACAGAAATGTCATAGCTGGCCCTATACCACGCTAAGTCAAATTCTCTCTAGCTGTCCATGACAGCTCAGAATGCCACTCTCTGATGTTAGACAATATCCCCTGTACCCCTCCCTCTTATAGATGTCATATAAACATCTTAGTTTTGGTATTAGCTGGTTTATCTCACCTTCTACTAAAATCTCTGCAACAACCCATTTTTTTGTTGACAGATGACATTAATTCATTTTCAGTTTTACTTACTTTCATCCAAAATTTGGTCTCATTCTTGTCCTCATCTACATTCAAAACCTTTACATATACTCTATTCGAACAAAGATGCAGGTCAACCACTCACTCTCCAGGTCTAATATCCAAGCTGGACTCCAGTTGGGGTCCTATTTGACAGTTTTCCTATGACCACACTGTTCCAGGTTGCTTGTCTAACTGCTTTAGGGTAGGGTCACACGTGCCACATTTTGCTGGTGCGTATTTTTCTACCCATCAAAGTCAACTGGCAGCATAATCAGCTGCAGAAATAATTGTAACAAAATATGAAAATTCAACACATGTGACCCTGCCCTTAGAGTTTGCCCAGCCATAGGGCATATGTTTGCTATTTGGTGGGCATGTAAGAATGAAGCATCTGTGGCTCAGGACATACAAAATATTTGCCTAATAAAACATGATATCTAAAAATAAAAAAAACTGGGAAGCCCACCTAAACAAATTCAATTGTGGCCAATATCTACATAAATAAATTCTCATTTTAAGACAGATTAATAAATAAATACCATATATACTTAAACAACTGAAAACAATTAACTCACAAACTGAATTGTCGTGTCAGCTTTTTTAATCTTGCTGGTCGGCCTTCTTGCTTGCTTGAAGATGATCCTGTGGATTGTGTGCTCTCAGCCCGCAGAGACGCTGCTGGACTTCTGTGTAGAAAAAACAAATATGGCTAATTAAACAAAAGCAGATAAATGTACAAATAAACAATATACTATAATGGGGAGATTTATTAAAACCTGTGTAGAGGAGGAGTATTGCAGTTGACCATAGCAACCAGATTGCGTCCTTTATTTTTTAAAAGGCCTCTAAAAAGGAAAGAAGGCATTTGAGTTGTTGCTATGGGCAACTGCACCACCCTTCCTCTACACGTCTTGATAAAACTCCCCCATCTATCTACACCCTTTCAGGTGGCATATAACATTAATTAAAAGGGATTATACAGGATTAGAAAATAATAACTACTTTCTTTTAAGAAGTGCCACCCTTTTCCTTAGCTTGTTTGTGGTATTGGAGTTTAGTTGTAATACCACACACAAGCTGAGGGGGCTGGTGAGGCTCTGTTTTTGGAAAAAAGCAGATGTGTCTTTCTAATCCTTGATGACCCCTAAGGTGGTAGTCTGGGGACCATTTTTTATATGTAAATGTGCTTGGGCTGATGTAAACAAAAAACACTGTAATTGTCTCCCCTTATTCTACATGGCCGCCTTTCTGATGGTCCACTCCCGGTCACGCTGTTAGTCTCGAAAGCAAGAACCTGCTCAGCCGATCTATTTCTGAGGCAAGACACCACTCCAGCCAGTGACTGGCTAAATGTGTGAGCTGCAGGACCAGAGGTGGCAGGGGATTGAGCAAGGTAAGTACAGGGGATTTTTTTATTTTTTATACCAACCTAAGCATATCAAAAACAATCCCCAGATTACTCCTGCAAAAAAAGTCTCCCATTGTAAAAAGGCATTATGTAGCAAATAAACGTGATGTAAAACTTACTTGAAAGAAATGATAATGAATAATTAAATCATAAATAGATTTTTATTAATAAATGTGAATTACAAAGAAGATAGCCTGAGTAGTTAAAGGTTTTACTCTTCTCACTCAGACATTCATGTAGGAGGGGGCATTTGTTTGCCTTAAAGTGCTGTTCCAATAAAAGTAGTACATACCATCAGTGTTATTATAGAGGGTAGGTTGGTAGATTTAACACCAAGACCCGACACAGTATACACTCACCCAGTGCCACTCTACCACACATTTAATGCATAAGACAATTAGCTCATACTGACTGAACACCTGTGTAGGAAACTATCACCATATTATCATACAAGAATAATACAGATACAGTAAACCCTCTACAAAAGACCACCTCTTGACCACCTCTTGAGAAGACTATTTACCCCTACAAACCAGATATAGTGTAACAGATTTTCAGTCCTCTGTTTATAATACATTGTTTGATAAGACTACTCCCTCCCCCCATGAGTGCAATTTATGGCGGTCTTCTGAATGAGGCCTCACTATACATACAGTACATATACTTTAGGGCCCAGATTTATCAAACTGTGTGAGATAAAAATGTTGTGATTTTCCCACAGCAACCAATCACAGCCCAGCTTTCACTTTACCAGAGCTCGTTAGCTGAGCCGTGATTGGCTGCTGTGGGAAAATCACAAAAAAATTTCTCTCACACAGTTTGATAAATCTGGACCTAGATTGCTTAAAAAGATGTATGGTGTTACCTGTTCTAAACATTTAGTCATTCTAGATATCTTGTTCTTAGATCTAATATCCAAACTTGCCTACAAGGTTGTGTCCCCATAAGTATATAGTGATAGTTTCATACACTGAAAGCTAATGTTTACATAAGTTGGAGAAACTGTAGGACTCTTTATTGTTCTCCAAAAACCAACCAAAGTCCCACCTGGAGAGTATAGAATATCAATAAAAAAAATAACAATGGCAAAAACCCAGGCCCGGCACAACAATCTGATATCACGACCTTTGTACATGACTTGATACACTCACAGATTAATATAAAAAGAAAATGTAAAAAATTCTGCACTGTTTAACCCCTTTACTCAATAGCCTGTTTTGACCGTAACCCCTTTATGACGCGGGTTTTTCCACTTTTATTTTTTCCTCCAATTTTGTGCCACCAATTCTACTTTGTAATGACATTAGTAATTTTACCCAAAAATCTACAGCGAAACAGAAAAAAAAAATCATTGTGCGACAAAATTGGAGAAAAAACACCATTTTGTAAATTTTGGGGGCTTCCGTTTCTACGCAGTACATTTTTCGGTAAAAAAGGACACCTTCTCTTTATTTTGTAGGTCCATACCATTAAAATGATACCCTACTTATATAGGTTTGATTTTGTCATACTTCTGAAAAAAATCATAACTACATGCCCCTTGCATGTGTGAGGGCTCATTTTTTGCGCAGTGATCTGAAGTTTTTAGCTGTATCATTTTTTGTATTGATTGGACTTTTTGATCGGTTTTTATTCATTTTTTTCATTATATAAAAAGTGACCAAAAATACGCTATTTTGGACTTTGGAATTTTTTTGCGCGTACGCCATTGATCGTGCGGTTTCATTAATGATATATTTTTATAATTTGGACATTTCCACATGGGGCAATACCACATATTTTTATTTTTATTTACACTTTTTTTTTCAATGGGAAAAGGGGGGTGATTCTTATTTTTATTAGGGAAGGAGTTAAACGATCATTATTAACTTTTTTTCACTTTTTTTTGCAATGTTATAGCTCCGATAGGGGACTATAATATGCAGTACATTGATCTGTCATGCTGTTCAATGCTATGCTATGGATCTCAGGCACAGAGCAGTCATTCGGCGATCGGACCCGGAGGAGTAAGGTAAGGCATCCTCCTCGTACCATCCAGCTGTTTGGGATGCCGCGATTTTGCCGCAGCGGTCCCGAACAGCCCACTGAGCTAACCGGCACTGATTAGCTTTCACTTTAGACGTGGCTATCAACTTTGAACGCCACGTCTAAAGGGTTAATAGCGTGTGGCACGCTATTAGCCATGGGTCCACGCCGTGCATGGCCCCGCGTTGTAGAAAGGGAGAGGACCCAGGACGTAACGGTACCGGGAAGGGGTTAAAGGGGTATGCCGGTGGAAAACATTTTTTTTATGCCTCTGTATGCTACAGAGGAAATTCTTTTCTTTTTGAATTTCTTTTTTTGTCTTGTCCACAGTGCTCTCTGCTGACACCTCTGTCCGTTTCAGGAACTGTCCAGAGCAGAATAGGTTTGCAATGGGAATTTTCTCCTGCTCTGGACAGTTCCTGATACCGACATCAGGTGTAAGCAGAGAGCACTGTGGACAAGACAAAAAAAAATTCTAAAATATATTTTCTCTGTAGCATACAGCTGCTTATAAATACTGGAAGGGTAAAGAGTTTTTTTTTATAGAAGTCATTTACAAATCTGTTTACCTTTCTGGCACCAGTTGATTTAAAAATAAAAATGTTTCCACCAGAGTACCCCTTTAATTACCAAGGCAAATTTTCAAAATCTGTCATGAGTCCACTTATTTGGTAATTACTTTGGAACACTTTCACTTATGAAAGCGATTCTGAGATAATTTTTTTGTAACATATTGTACTTTACATTAGTGGTAAATTTTGATTGATATATTTAGCGGTTTTTGTAAAAAAATAAAATAAAACAGCATTTTTCTAGCTTTTACATTTTCTGCTTGTACGATAAATAGTAATTCCACACCAAATTAATGATTAATTCAAATCTACATTATGTTAACTTTATGTTCCCATCATTTTGTAAACATTATTTAACTGTTTTAGAATGTTAGAGAGTTTATAAGCTAAGCAGCAATCTTTCAGATTTTCAAGAAAATTACAAAAGCAGATTTTTCAGGGACCAGTTCAGACCTGAAGTGGAATTGAGGGGCATGTATGTAATATACCCCCATAAATCACCCCATTTTATAAACTTCACCCCTTAAAGTAGTCAGAATGACATTAAAGAAGTTTATTAACCCTTTAGGTGTCTCACAGAAATAAAAGCAGAGTGGAGGCGAAATGTTAAAATGTAATTTTTTTGCAGATTTTTTGTTTTAATTCATTTTTTTTCTGTAATACAGTAGGTGTTGACAAAGAAATAAAACTCAAGATTTATTCCCCGAATTCTGACGTACTTAGAAATATCCCATATGTTGCCTTTGTGCACTACGTGTCTCTCGCACAGGCCTCAGACATGAAGGCATGCTGTGTGGATTTTTGGGGCATCCTTTTAGTTTAGGATATTTTGTTGGCATCATATAAAATTACAGAGGCCTGGGGGTGCAAAAATATTTTTGGGAGACAGGTTGACACTTTCATTTGTACCATTCTGGGGTACATGTGACACTGATCATTTTTTATTTAATTTTTTATGAGGCGGTTTAAATGAAAAAAATCTATTCTGTGGTTGTTTTTTATATATTTTTTAGGTCGTTCATCATGCGGTATAAATGACATGTTAACGTTACACTGCAGGTTGATACGATTACGGTGTTACCAAATTTATATACTTTTTTCATATTTTACTTCATTTATGGCATATACGACGTATTCTGTGAGCTGTAACTTTTTTATTTTTTCACTGACACAATTGTGTGAGGACTCTTTTTTTGCGGGACATGTTGATGTATTTGGGGGGGACTATTTTTAGGAGTGTATTATATACTTATAATTTTTTTTCTTATTTTTTTAATTTTTAAAAATTTTTTTTATAGATTTTTATTTTTTACCTTTTTCACACTTTTTTTCTACTATTATAAACATAATTAAATGGAGTACACATCTGTACTCAATTGAATTATGCCTATATCTGTCAGTACTCACAGGCATAGGATAGATCCATTAGGGACTGACTCCTGATTATGTCATCCTAGGTCTTGCCATATACATTGTTAGTCTGTGTGTGCGGTGTACTCTGTGCAATGGATAAAGAAAGGAGAAGGTAATAGGGGAAATTACAGCACATATCTCACTGCCTAACCAGTGTGGAACCAGTAACAGATATTGTGGGGGGGATGGGGGGGATTTAAGATTTTAACTCTTTGAGGACACAGATAATTTTGATTTTTGCCATAACACTTTAATTTTTCCATCCACAGACCCATTTGAGGTTGTTGTTCTTTTTTGCACCATCAATTGTACTTTGTAATGACACCTTTCATTTTACCATAAGATGAACGAAGCAACCATTACAGCGCAACCATTATTATTATTTTGATGTGAAAATGAAAAAAAAGGCTATTTTGCAACTTTTGGAGGATTTTAGTTATGTGGGCCAATATAATTTAAATGATTATTGTACTGCTTTAAAAAAAAAAAAAAAAACTTTTAACAAAATGTTTCTGGCAAAGAAGCTCCGAATTCCGTATCTGCAGAAAGAGTGAACCCATTCATTCTTTCTGTGGACTCCGCATAGAGATACATGGAGGAGACGTGTAGGTTGCGGCTTTCTGCGGGGGTTGGAACAGGCACTTCTGGCACCTAAAGTACGAGAACTGATTTGCACTGAATTTCTCTACGTGTGTCCTTACAGCTGTCCGTTCACTTCTTGCATAGGGGGGAGCTGAGCTGATTTGCACTCTATGGGGTCAGGTTGCAAACCCCCAAATTACTGCAGCCACAAACTCCTCCTGGATGGAATTATTATGTTTGTCATGTTGTAGTCACAGCCATTTGTGGCTTGCAGCGCAATCTAATTTAATCACACCAGCTGAGATGCAGCACAATTCAGGGAGCACAACATGGAGATCTTTGGTCACGCAATCTGAGGGCCCCATTTTAAATTCTTTGCCAAGAGCCACACTTAGTCTAAAACAATCCCTGACCATGTAAGACTCCACTGCTGAATAAAAAGCAAGTTGAAGCTCTTTTAGAGTTTGCTGTATAACATTTGGAAAAGCCAGTGAAATACTGGGAGAATATAGTGTGGTCAGATTAGAGAAAAATGTATAATATGCATAATATGCATCATGTTTGGAAGAGAAATGTTAGTGCAAATCACCCTAAAAACAGCACACCAACAGTGAAGTTTGAAAGTGGCAACATCATGGTGTGGGGCGGCTTTTTAACCAATGGTACTGGCAATCTTCACATAATGGGAGAAGGATGAATGGGCAAATTTAGTGAGACATTTGTGACAAACATCTGCTGCCAACTACCAAGATGAAGATCAATGGAGGGTGGACATTTCAGTAAGACACTAGTCCCAAACACACAGAAAAGGAAACTCTCACATGGTTTTCAAGTGTCAGATCACAGGGGGTCCAACTGCTGGGGACCCTCGCGATCTCCTGTATGGGGCCCCGGCTCTCCTCCTAAAAGGGCATTTCGATCACCACCCAAATCACTGGCCAACACGACCCCTCCATGTAGCTCTATGGGAGAGTCGGAGATTTCCAAGTGCAGCGCTCCGGTTTTCCCATAGAGCTGCATGGAGGGGGCGTGTTGGCTGCCGCTTCGTGCAGTGGTCGAAACGCCCCATTCAGGAGGAGAGCACAGTCAGAGAGTTGGGCTCTTTCTCCGTGCTCTCTAATGGGAACTTCCTGGGTCCCACCTCTAGCAATGATTTGCAGCTCTAGCAATTTTCTTGAATAGACGCTAGAGTGGTCAATCATTGGTGAGAGGTGGGGGTGAGGGCGCAAATAGCATGACCAAGAATACAGGTATGTATGCATTAACTTTCCCTGTGGCTATTTAGGGATGTCAGCAGTCTTACTACTCTATATTTAAATTTATTATTTGAACACATGTTATGCTGATGCGCCATACATTAGCTTAAACATAGAGCAGCTTTCTCGTGCTGTGTAGCTGTAATTCATATCACAATTATGATGGTGGGGATGATGATAATTATGATGATGATGATGATGAAGTTAATTGATGTTGAATAAAGGAATTGACCAACTGCTCAAGCTGAAAGGCCATTTTCTATTTGACTAATGAAAAGTTATTTATAAAAATGAATTACAATGACATGATAAATTTTCTGCCCGATTTATTATGTCCTTCCAAAGTCAGTTAAGTGATTGAAGACACAGTATGGTAATTTATCTTTATGTCTATCAAATCCATCCTAAAATGATTCCTACAAATTAAATAGATTTTTAAGTCATTCATTACATTTTTTAATTGACTTAAACTGCATGTTAGGAAATAAGGTATTGTTTCATGACAAACTTGATTCATTTACCTACTCATAGACCCAATAGATCCTTTTTGAGTGAAATCAGATTATCAGTATCTTGTAAGTAGGGATTTATAGTCTACCAACTATTCCCTGGTTGGACTTGATGGACGTATGTCTTTTTTCAACCATACTAACTAACTATGTAACAATAGTCTTCACAGGGTCCCTGATCCCTTAATTAACATCCCCACCATTATCACTTTTTAGGGCTTGTTCACACAGCCGTCTGCCCCCATAAATTCATGCCCATTCTGCAATCCGTTTGATAATTTTTAAACGGGTTGCAAACGGCTGTAAAATAATCCCTTTAATGTCAATGGGATTTTTTTTTACAATCCTTTATCACCCGTTTGCACCCGTTTCCTTCCTGTTTAATTTTTTTTTTAGCGGGAAAAGACGGTGCATGCTGAATTTTTTCTCCTGTCAAAAATAACGTAATAGAAACGGATATTCAAAATTTAACATTGAAGTCTATTGCAAAAGGATGAGCATATAATGTCATCCGTTTGCACCCAGTTCTTAATAAGCATTTTTGGACCGTTACTACTTCTGAGCATGCTCAGAAGGAGTGAAATCAGCAAAGTCTTGCTGTGCTGCGGTATTACTACTACTGCCATCATGGAACAGACTTTTTTCCGTGATGGGAATAATAGTTTCTGGGTTGGGGGAGTCTGGGGAGGCTAGATTAATGCTTGTACTACTACCCACATCATGGAACAGAGTCTGTTCCATGTTGGGGGTATTAGTACAGGGGCTGATGGATTGATCGCACCAGGTCTCACGTCTGATACCCGATGTGATCAGAAGTTATTAACCAGGGGAGCGGGCGGCATGCTCCGCAACCCTGCGATGTAGATCAAGTGTGTGATTTACTTTAATTTTCAAATTCCCCGCCGGGAGCCCTTAATGGCCCCTTGGTGCATCGCAGGGTTGCAGAGCATGCCGCCCGCTCCCCTGGTTAATAACTTCTGATCGCATTGGGTCTCAGAAGTGAGACCCGTTGCAATCAATCCCTCAGCCTCTGTACTACTACCACCAACATGTAACAGACTTTGTTCCGTGATGGGGGTAGTAGTACAAGCACTAATCTAGCCTCCCAGCCACCTGCAGACTTCAGCAGGCAGGGAACTACTCCCATCATGAAAAGATCATGAAAAGAAGTCTGTTCCATGATGGGAGTAGTAGTAGTCCTGGCTGCAGGAGTCTGTAGACAGCTGATGCTAACGGATGAAAAACTGATGTAAACAGATTCCACTAAATAGCATCCCTTTGCATCAGTTTGCACCTGTTAATAGAAGGGTCCGTTTAGGAGGCAATAAAGGACACATTCAAGACGAGGGACAACGGCTGTGTGAACATAGCCTAATTCACCATCTTTGCTTTTCTAACCTTATTTTCTCCTTATGTTTCACATATTGTTTATGTTGCATGATTAGAATTTATACAAAAAACTGCTTTCAGCTCATATTATTGACTTGAGTATACTCTAGCTTTGTGTACTTTTTTACAACTCATCGTTTTTTTTCTGGGGAAATATACCCTCGATGACATCTGATTGTCCTTGTCCTCAGAGTCAAAATTTGTTTAACTAGGTTTGGCTATATTTGTTGCATCAAGTAAGTGCTTATTCTTTCAAAATAAAGAATAATAAAGACATCTATATGGCTGTATAATGTATACAATAAAGAGAGTGATCCTTACCATCTTATTGCTGGTCCGGGCCTCTTCTTGTGTAGCTCTGCCCCCTAGTGACATTATTACTAGAGGCGGAGCTACACAAGAAGAGGCCCAGACCAGTGATGAGATGGTAAGTATCACTCACTTTACTGTATACATTATACAGCCATATAGATGGCTGTATAGTGTGTATACCTAAAGAGCTAATGAACTCCCTCCTTGTTGGGGAGGCGCATAGCATACTGTATGATATTACAGTAAACCAGCAGATTCACTGTGACAAAAGAGTTTAGTTTTGTTGCACATAGATGGTTTATCACTGTCAACTCAGGCCATGACATTACCCTCTTAGGTCCTGGCAGGTTTTGGGTAGCTGCAGTAGCTGTTGGGCCTTAGCAGACCCAGATCAACCATGCATTAAGAGTTAGGCACCTAAATTCACCTTTATAAATAGGGCTAATATGTCAGCTCCAGTTACAGGGGAAATCGGCATAAAAAATTATGCAATGTTAAAATGCCACGAAAAGTATTTTTTGACCGTATGGGAGGCACAATAATAAAAAAAAAAAAATAAAGGAAGTCCTACTTCTCAAGACTCCTTGAGTTCCCTTTAGGTATTTTAAAATAAAGTTTCTGGTCATAATGGTGGTATACTGGCCTGCCTTAGGCCATGTTCACAGGGCAGAATTTCTGCACTGAATTCTGCATAGAAATAGAATTCTGCATGAAAATTCTGCATGACGTTAGAGTCAATGGGGGGCATTTAGCCTTGTAGGTGTAAGTAAAGCATTTCATTTACACTTTTTTTGTGTGCTGGTAATGTGTAGGAGCACCACATTTATTAAATGGTCACAGACCATTTGATAAATTTTGTGCAGGTCACATTTTCTGAAATTTCTCTCTTCACATACACCAAAAAGCTAAGCTAAGTCTGGGCTGGTGTAGTTTAGAGACTTTTCATTGGCTTAGCGCCTTTTTTGTGCTTTTTCACAAAAAGGTGCAGTTCATAAAACCCTTCCATATCATGTGCCAAAATCAGTGGATTGCAACTCAAAATCATTAAAGTGTATTGGCTATAAATTCATGCAGAATTTTCATGCAGAATTAAGTGCAGAAATTCGCCCATGTGACCCCAGCCTTAAACCGGGTAAGGGCTTTTTTTTTTTTTTTTTTAGCTAAATCTGGAGTTTCTGCCAGAGATTTCATCTTGCTTGGCAGGAAGAATCACATTGTATGTAGTCCTATTTTTCCAATCATGTACATTATGGCAGAACCCACTGACCTCATTATAAGTCAATTCAACAGATTTGGTACTGCTTTGTGGTTTTGCAGGTGTGAACAGAGCCTTATACCAGAATAGTAGGCACTTGATTCTGCACCACAGAATTGCATAGCCCCTGGCAAATGTAACAGCAGGATGCGTTTCGACATAAGCCTTTCTCAGCTGTCATGTACAGTTTTCATGTACAAAGTAATCTTACAGAGGCTTCTATCTGTGTGGACCCCTGAGTTGGGTCATTGAATGATGGAGTAATCCACAAGGAGCTGTCCTCCAGTCTTTTTTTTATTTTCATACAGGCACATAGCAACATGTCCTGCTTTGTTACATTAGCCGATTAAAGTCTTCGACATGTTGCATTCTAGTTACATGAGCTAGGATGTCTTTCTGCAAAAGTATGTTGACAAAAAAAATAATAATCTAAAACCATGGATGTTAACATAGAAATGTGCTCCCTTTTGCAACTAAGGATGTAAACACTCTTCTCGGAAGGCTTTTAGAGTTAGCCTGTAGGAATGTAGGAAAGTTTAAGATTTTAGAGTTAGCCTGTAGGAATGTATTCCCATTCAGCAAAAGGAGCAAATGGGAGGTAAGGCCTTGAGTTCGCTAACCTCATTAGTGGTTCTGTCTTGTAATTTATGCCAAAGGTGGGGTTCAAGTTAGGACTCTGTGTAGGTCATATGGTTGCCACAAATCAAACTCATTTAGGGTACGGTCACACATGCCGTATTTTGCTGCATATTTTCTGCAGTTATTTCGCAACCCATTGACTGTAATCGGTAGGGAAATACGCAGCAGCAAAATATGCAGCCAAATACAGCACTTGTGACCCTACCCTTAATCAGATTCATATCAAACATTTATTGTGCATAGTAAGTGTTTGAAGACTACTATTAAAATGTGTCTAAATGTTTTTATATGCTGTTGCATCCAGATAGGTTATGATCGCCAAGCATCTGTCAAACCTGATCTCTTCATCAGACTGCCGGATAGTTATTGAACTCTTCAGCACAGTCCATATAATATTTGGAGATTGGAGATTGGATGGTCTATGGTGATTGGGTTCAGGTGACACAATCAGCAAATAGCTGCATAAAACCAATCATTAGAAGCAGTGTTTACAGATATTTAAATATATGTTATTCCTGCCAGCACAAACAGTGAGCTATAAAACAAAGTAGAATTGAAATGTTTGTTAAGAAACTTATTTTTACATATTGGGGTATATATTCTAGAAGTAGGAAGGAAAGAAGTCCAGCCTCACAAGGTAAGTATAAAACAGTGCTAGCTTTATTGGTTGTCTCCTACAAACACATACAGGAAAAAAGTACAGGAATTGCAATTGGCCAGTACGTCAATTGGAACACTACGTATTTACTGTCATATGTCTGTTGTTTGCAGTATGTTGGGTGTCCTCACAATAGTATGAACATGCTTATATTCAGATATATCCTCTATACATTTAGTGGACACGTCTTTTTTCATAGTGGATTTCATATTAGATACAGATAGGGTGGATTAGTGACAGCGATCATCGCCAAAAGTTACTGAATTGGGAGACATTCTGGATGATTTGTTTGAGCACATATTACCTACCGGGCAGGAAGAAAATCTGATGTCATGTTACATTATTAATCATTTCATTCATGTATACTTACACTCATCTCTTCTGCTCTGAATATGAGAATGCCATTTAATGCATATTGATGCTTGTTCACTGTTATAAATATGTATGCCTTCAGTCCTCACCATTTAAATTGCATGTTGTTTGATTATGTCATTCACGAGGAAATCAGCTTCAATTTTCCATAAATTTTTTCCAGGTATGTTTTCCTTATTGCAAGTAATAAGCTAATGATGTTTTTATGTATTTTATTTTGTATTCACTTTTGTTTTTTTCTATGTATGTGTTTGGAGCTTTAAAGAGAAAGCCAAAAAAGCTACAACTTTTTTATACTTACCTTCTGACCCTGGACCTCCTTCCTTCCTACTTGCACAGTTTGCAGGTCCATGCACTGAGAATCCACAGGCTGAGGTGGACACTGATGTATCGTATACAGCTGTGGGAAGCAAAGTTCATGGGAGGCTGGGCAAAGTGATAATGAGGCTGCTAGGGAGCAATGGAGGTACAGTAAGTATTGGCTTTTTTTTTTGTTATCACACAGCCGTGGCACATTTAGTGAGAAAAATTCAGGATAACCCCTTTAACCCCTTAAGGATGAAGCCCATTTTGTACTTAAGGACAAAAATTTTCATTTTTGTGCTATAAAACTGCACACAATGATCTTTTACATTGATCTTTGTTATCCCATAGGATAACATAGATCAATGATTCTGCCGCTTGACTGCTCATGCCTGGATCTCCGGCTCTGAGCAGTCATTCAGCGATCAGACACCAGGAGGCAGGTAAGGGGACCCTCCTTGTGTCCTACAGCTGTTTGGGATGCTGCGATTTCACCGCGGCTATCCCGAACAGCCCCCAGAGCTAACCGACAGCAGTTTAGTTTCATTTTAGACGCGGCGATCAACTATGAACGCTGCATCTAAAGGGTTAATAGCTTGCGGCACCGCGATCAGTGCCACGTGCTATTAGCCATCTGCTATGATGCGTTATAGAAAATGAGTGGACTCAGGGCGTGCAGGTACGCCCTGAGTCCTTAATGAGTTAAAAAAACTAATTTGTGTTAACAAAATTCATATGCATAAAATTGTCTTTTTCTGACACCTATAACTTTTTTATTTTTCAATATACAGGGATGTTTAAGGGCTCATTATTTGCGCCGTGATCTACAGTTTTTATCAGTATAATATTTGCTTTGATGGGACATTTTGATCACTTTTTAAATACTTTTTTATGATATAAGGTGTGATTAAAAATCAGTATTTTTGGTGTTTGATTTTTTTTTTTTTTTTTTTACGTTTATGCTGTTTACCGTACAGGATCATTAACATTATATTTTAATAGTTTAGACATTTACGCACGTGGCAATACCAAATATGTTAACTTTTTTCTTTTTTTTTTCCTTCTTTTTGTAAAATGGGGGAAAATAAGGGTAATTAATTTTTTTTATCTGGGGAGGGAGTTTTATATAATTTTAGAAACTCTTTTTACATTTTACACTTTTTAAGTCCCCACAGGGGACTTTGATATGCAATCATTAGACTGCATTTACTGTATAATGCTATGTCTATGGCATAGTATTATACAGTGTGATCGGCAATCCACTGATATAGCCTGGCTAAGCCAGGCTACATAATTGAATCGGCAATCAGGCGGCAGGAGGCAGGTAAGGTGACCCTCCCTCACTGTTTTAGCTCACGAAGCTAAAACGATCACGGCGTCTAAAGGGTTAATGACTGGCAGCGTTGGGATCGCCACTGCCTGTCATTAATAGTGAGTGTAAGGCTACTAGTAGTCACTATTCAGAAGCGATCGCAAACCTCCTTTTCCTGTGTGTGTTAATTTAAAACATACAGTCTCCAATTCTAGGATAATTATAAATTAAGACAAATTGGGGAATATGTCACCACATTTAATAGCACTAGCGGTAACATGAGTCGTAATATCTCAAAGGCCTTCATGGATGCAAATCAATACTAGAGTACCATAGGGCCTTAAGTACTGTATTATTATTGACCTATTACTCCAGAACTTATGTAATGTATTATTATTGATCTATTACTGTGGTGTTATACACATCTAGGTTTGGCCATGCATTTGCTTTGCTTAGTCCTCATTAGCCCATACGTGTTGTAAAGGGAGGGGTATACAGGTAACAACTGATGATGTCATGGGGAAAGTACCCACAGGGATTCCATTTTGCCATAACAATATGACTGCGAATATAAATTTGAATAGGAATGTTTAAATAGTCCTTCAAAATACATTGCCATAGGTATGATTTTTGGATATTACGTTTAATATAATACTTTAATAAAGATGAAGATATTTTTGAAGCACATTTCCACTCCAGGTTCTTGAAGTATTCTCTATATAACAGTTGCCTGTATGGAGTACAGCTCAACTTGAGTCACTTAAAGATGTCTGCTACTGGGGCTTATAGACTACCTTTAAAGGGGTACTCCATTGGAAAAAAATTCTTTCAAATCAATTGGCTCCAGAAAGTTAAACAGATTTGCAAATTACTTCCAGTAAAAAAAAAATCTTAATCCTTCCAGTACTTATTAGCTGCTGTATACTACAAATGAAGTTGAGTTGTTATTTTCAGTCTGACTACAGTGCTCTCTGCTGACACTCTTTTTTATTATAAAAATACAAAACAATTCCAAAAACAAAAACACTAAACAAGCTTAACCAGCTACAACAGAAATGTAAAATAAAACAAAATCCTGCCTGACCGGCCAGCCCAGCTTTCATAAATTCTAAAATATACCAAACTATACCTATACACCTAAGCAAACTATGAAATTCACACACAATAAAAAAAAAAAAATTTTGCTCAACTTGGCTAATTAAATGAAATAAATAAACCAACATAAAATTCAGCACCACCTGGCTATAACTCAAAATCATCCATACTTGGGGGAAAAAAAAAATATAATTATTGTACATGCAATTACACACCGACATACTATAATATAGCATAATAATAATACTACATAATAACAGCTGGTCCGACTGCCCTTTTCTTATGGCTAATGCTACATAATATAAAACAAAATACATAACACAAAATGCATAACACAATATACCAACAAATAAATAATATAAAACAATATACATAACACAGTATACATACAAATATAATAAATGTGCCTCACAAAACTACATACAAAGCCCCTAAAATAAATCCTACACTAAAACTGTGCCCTCTCCCACACCACCCTTCCTGTACATGGGTCAGTCCATAACCGTTCGTACAGTTCTTAAGTCCAGTCCTTAACTGACCTGTTAGGATTCGGCTAGCTGGATGTGGATCCTCTGTGTCAGCGAAGGATTGGCGTGGACCGTGTCGGTGGACCGGTTCTAGGGTTGCTACTGGTTTTCACCAGAGCCCGCCGCAAAGCGGGATGGTCTTGCTGCGGCGGTAGCAACCAGGTCATATCCACCGGCAACGGCTCAACCTCGCTGACTGCTGAGAAGGAGTGGGACAGAAGGACTAGGCAGAGGCAAGGTCAGACGTAGCAGAAGGTCGGGGCAGGCGGCAAGGTTCGTAGTCAATGAGGATAGCAGGAGATCTGAAACACAGGCTTTGGACAACACTAAACGCTTTCTCTGGCACAAGGCAACAAGATTCGGCAAGGAAGTGCAGGGGAAGTGAGGTAATATACACAGGGAGCAGGTGGAAGCTAATTAGACTGATTGGGCCAGGCACCAATCACTGGTGCACTGGCCCTTTAAATCCTAGAGAGCTGGCGCGCGCGCCCTAGAGAGCAGAGCCGCGCGCGCCAGAACATGACAGCCGGGGACCGGGACGGGTAAGTGGCTTGGGATGCGATTCGCGAGCGGGCGCGTCCCGCTATGCGAATCGCATCCCCATCGCGAATGTCAGTGCAGTGCTCCCGGTCAGCGGGTCTGACCGGGGCGCTGCAGAGAGGAGAACGCCGCGAGCGCTCCGGGGAGGAGCAGGGACCCGGAGCGCTCGGCATAACAGTACCCCCCCCCCTTAGGTCTCCCCCTCTTTTTGTCTCCTCGTCCCTTCAAATGAGACGAGAACATAGGGGACGCCTCTTGAGTTTCCTTCTGGAAAAAAAAGAAGTCCTGGGTAACTACATCAGCGGCCGGTAGTCCAGAAGAAGTGGGAATGGGGAGGGGGGGCAGAGGGTGAAGCTTGTCACGGGGCAGAGTGTCCCCAGGACAGGGGCTATGAGGAGGCACGGCACAGTCCTGATAGGCCTTGGGGAGACCAGGCACAGGAGGAGACACTGAGGCCCGACAGAGCAGACGTGAGGCATTTCTTGTGGCAAGCAGGACCCCAATTCTTGATCTCCCCGGTGGTCCAGTCAAGGGTGGGAGAATGATGCTGGAGCCATGGAAGACCGAGGAGGACTTCAGAGGTGCAGTTGGGCAGGACGAAAAATTAAATTTTCTCGTGATGCAGTCCAATGCTCATAGGCAAGGGCTCTGTGCGGTAACGCACAGTGCAGTCCAACTTCACTCCGTTGACCGAAGAAATATAGAGCGGCTTGACGAGACGGGTCACCGGGATGCAGAACCTATTCACCAAAGAGGCCAGAATAAAATTTCCAGAAGAACCAGAGTCCAAGAAGGCCGCGGCTGAGAAGGAGGAGTTGGCAGAAGGAGAAATCCGCACAGGCACAGTGAGACGTGGAGAAGCAGACTTCGTACCAAGAGACGCCACACCCACGTGAGCTGGGTGCGTGCGTGCGTTTCCCAGACGGGGAGGACGAATAGGGCAATCCACCAAGAAATGTTCGGTACTAGCGCAGTACAGACATAAATTTTCATCCCTACGGCGAGTCCTCTCTTCATGGGTCAGGTGAGACCGATCCACTTGCATAGCCTCCTCGGCGGGATGCACAGGGGTAGATTGCAAAGGATACTGGGAGAGAGGTGCCCAGAGATCAAGGTCTTTTTCCTGGCGGAGCTCCTAGTGTCTTTCAGAGAAACGCATGTCAATGCGGGTGGCCAAATGGATAAGTTCTTGCAGGTTGGCAGGAATCTTTCGTGCGGCCAGCACATCCTTGATGTTACTGAATAGGCCTTTTTTAAAGGTCGCGCAGAGAGCCTCCTTATTCCAAGATAATTCGGAGGCGAGAGTATGAAATTGGATGGCGTACTTGCCTACTGAAGAATTACCCTGGACCAGGTTCAGCAGGGCAGTCTCGGCAGAAGAAGCTCGGGCTGGTTCCTCGAAGACACTACAGACTTCAGCGAAGAAGGACTGGACTGTGGCTGTGGCAGGATCATTGTGGTCCCAGAGCGGTGTGGCCCAAGACAAGGCCTTTCCAGACAGAAGACTCACTACGAACGCCACCTTAGACCGTTCTGTAGGAAATTGGTCCGACAACATCTCCATATGTAGGGAACATTGAGACAGGAAGCCACGGCAAAGTCTAGAGTCCCCATCAAATTTGTCCGGCAGGGACAAGCGGAGGCTAGGAGCGGCCACTCGCTGCGGAGGAGGTGCAGGAGCTGGCGGAGGAGATGGTTGCTGCTGTAGCAGTGGCAGAAGTTGCTGTAACGTGGCGGTATACTGCGACAGCTGCTGTCCTTGTTGGGCAATTTGCTGCGATTGCTGGGCGACCACCGTGGATAGGTCAGCGAGACTTGGCAGCGGCACCTCAGCGGGATCCATGGCCGGATCTACTGTTAGGATTCGGCTAGCTGGATGTGGATCCTCTGTGTCAGCGAGGGATTGGCGTGGACCGTGTCGGTGGACCGGTTCTAGGGTTGCTATTGGTTTTCACCAGAGCCCGCCGCAAAGCGGGATGGTCTTGCTGCGACGGTAGCAACCAGGTCGTATCCGCCGGCAACGGCTCAACCTCGCTGACTGCTGAGAAGGCGTGGGACAAAAGGACTAGGCAGAGGCAAGGTCAGACGTAGCAGAAGGTCGGGGCAGGCGGCAAGGTTCGTAGTCAGTAATATAAACAGGTAATATAAACAGGGAGCAGGTGGAAGCTAATTAGACTGATTGGGCCAGGCACCAATTACTGGTGCACTGGCCCTTTAAATCTTAGAGAGCTGGCGTGCGCGCGCCCTAGAGAGCGGAGCCGCACGCGCCAGAACATGACAGCCGGGGACCGGGACGGGTAAGTGGCTTGGGATGCGATTCGCGAGCGGGTGCGTCCCGCTATGCGAATCGCATCCCCATCGCGAATGTCAGTGCAGCGCTTCCGCCGCGAGCGCTCCGGGGAGGAGCAGGGACCCGGAGCGCTCGGCGTAACATGACCCATGTCAGGTCCCCAAAGAAACAAAACCCCACAACCCACAAATACACCCTCCCCACCTAGCACTCCAACCAACCAACTAAATACAACCTTATATACAAGACCACAACCCAATTTAGGCCCAAGTTCAGTGCCTGTAAGCCCTTCATACCATATCAGCTGAAAACAAAACAAAAAGCTATGGTGCACATGCAACAGCCCACCACCAGGGAGAAGGATGGCAGATCTGATACACTGAAGAAATTTAAACTCTTTCCCTAACTCCCCCTACTATTCTCCCTAATTCTATCCCTTCATTAAAACTGACCCTATTATCACCCTATCCCTGTATGCCTGTCCCTAACTAAAATAAAGGTACTCTACCAAAAAAGTCTAGTACCTAGGGCACATGAAAAGAAAACCCTCTCCATAGGAGAGAAGCCCTACTGGTACCAAGACTGCCATACTCCAAAGACCTGATCTTCCCGAGGTCACCGGTGATGTTCCTACAGACCTCCACCTCGGAGAGGACTTTCTGTTGGGTGGACACTAAACACCGTACATTCCACGTGTGATACTTCATCACTAAGCTGACTAAAAATAAAGTGCTTCGATCTCGGCCACCGAGGGTCCTGAATGCCCCAAAAGCCCACTCCGGATAGGTAAGGCCAGCAAGTTGACTCCAGCCGATGGAAGCGCCCACCTGGTTGTAGACCCCTACGTTAAAGGGACAATAAGCAGGAAATGGTCCATGCTTTCCAGCGTGTCCACACACTCTTCTCGGGGACACCCCCGGTCATCAGAGTTCCTGTACTTCAGGTTATCCCTTACACCTAGCTTCCCCTGAAAGCAGCGCCAGGCCAAGTCCCAAAACTTCTGGGGGATCCTTTTCAAGTTTAAAATATACAACCCCACCCTCAGATACCGACCTGGGCAGTCCCTGAGCGCCAGAGGCTTCTGGAAGTGGGTAAACAGAACCCATTTGTCAAGGAACTGCCTTGACTGGGTCCTAATCTCCCACACTCCCAGACCCCACCGACGCATAGCCTTCAGAGTCGGGGTAGCCTAAGCCGGAAGATATCCATGGGGCGTACGGAGGTCCTTCACTTGCCCTCCTCTCTCCCATTCCTGGAAGAAAGGCCGAAACCACTCCCTGCAGGAGAGTACCCATGGAGGAGCCCTCTCCTTCCAGAGGTTCAAGATGTTAGCTTTCAAGAAGGTGCTGGTTAAGAACACCACAGGGTTTACCATAGATAAACCCCCTAGCCTCCTCTTGCGGTACGTAACCTCCCTCTTGACTAGGTTCAACCTGCTCCCCCATAACAGTTGGAAAAACAGGCTGTAAACCCTAGTGTAGTAAGCCTTGGCAAGATACATACACTGCCCAGATAGATAAACAAGGGGAGCAGGTACGATTTGATCGGGTGTACCCTTTCCCTGAGGGTCATAGACCAAACCCTCCACTGGTTCACCCTCCAAGTGGCATCCTGGAGCTTACCGTCCCAGTTTTTGGTGGGATAATCATCCTGGCCGAATGTGATGCCCAGGATTTTTGCTGTCTTGGGGCCCTGGGAGGGTGTCCGGGAGATCAAACGTGGGATCCCCCCCTCCCAGCCAGAGACTTTCACACTTATCCTGGTTGAACTTGGACCCGGATGCCTCCGAGTAGTGGTCCACCTCCGACATCACCACATCGACCTCCTCCCTCGAAGAGCCGAAAATAGTGACATCATCAGCGTACGCCACCACTCTCTGGGTGACATCCAGCTCCGCCAGACTCATCCCGACTCCGGCCAACGGCCCACAATCTACCCTCCGGACGAAGGGATCAATCGCGAACACGTATAAAAGCGGACTCAAAGGACAACCCTAACGGACTCCAAGACCACCCATTCACCAGCGGGAAACTCTTTGCCCCTGCATTTAAGATCTTAAGCCAATTTACAAAAGTACACGGTAAGCCATATCTCAGGAGGACGGACCAGAGATACTCGTGGTTCACCCGATCAAATCCTCTAAGATCAGGCACCTCTAAGATCAGGCACCTCCCCATTTCTAACTCAATAACCCGTCTGCATTCAACCGGAGCGGTAAAAAGGACCGCCACCCCACTATACGGCTCAGCCACAAGAGACCAGTGGGAGGGCCCGCGCCTCCACTCTCTTCTGGCTTTCACCAGAGAGGCTAGATCTGACAACCTGGTCTCCTGTAAAAAGAAAATATCGGCTTCAACGCGGCCGAGAAAATCGAAGGCTGCGAATCTAGCCGTATCAGACTTGCACATATATATACTGGCACACTTAATAGATGCCAGCGTCAGTGGGGTGAGTGCCGCCATCATGGGTGATTGAGTTAGACGGCCACACCTTTACTTCTGCTTCCCCTTCTTTTTTGCCCCCTCTATCCCTGAAGAAGAGGAAAAGGCAGGAACACTTTTGGACTTTTTTTTAAACTCTGATTGGTCCAAGTGGCCCCCGTCTCCGTCCGGCCCCAGTCCAGCCATGCCCTCCGAGGAAGGTGCCTCCGCAGGACAGGGCCCAGTTCCCCCCAGAGGCTCTCTCACCCTAGGCACCCCGCCCTCACCTTCCCCCTCCAAGGAGGGGGAGGAGATGGTATCGAGGACGAGGTACTGGTTTGACAGGTCAATCAGAGGGGGGGCAGTCAGGCTTCCGTTTTGGACCTGGTCCGCAGTACAAGGCTTAACAGAGGGCTCCGACCTCTTCTTTCTCCTTTTCCTTTTGCCCTTGTCTTTCTTTTTTGGCCTTTCCCCACTCTCCTCATCCACACTTTCATAGTGGGAGGAATCGGAAGGGTCGGCCATATTGCCTTCCTCTCTGCGCAGCCTCCTGATCTCCTCATCCAGCACGTTCTCCCCCAGGGCTTCAGTGGTTACAGGGCCAGCTTCAGGAGCAGGGGCCGAAGCTACCCCAGTCACCTGGGCACTCTCCAGCTCCCTACTCCTCTTACGATTTTCCTCCCGACTTAGTTTGGCTCATTCTTGGCCACTTCGTAGTTCGACCAAAAGAGTTCGAGACCCTCCGGTTGAACAAAACTGACGTCAAATTCGGATGAACCGTAGGGGTGAACCAGGGCAAAGATGTCACTCGCCCTGAATTCCATCTGGAGGAGGAGCTCAACCACTTTAGCGCGAGGCAGGCACACATCCCTGCTCCTCCAAATCAGACGGACCATGTTCCTACGGTTATTGACCTTCCCGGGTGTGGGGAGGGACCCGACCACCTCCCCATTCTGTTCTCGGAATGCCCCCAAACCGTCCCTCTCTATCCAGAAAGACAGGTCAACCTCACCCCTTCCCTCTATCTGGATTGACCTGTCGCCCCTACGTAGAGCCTCCAGGAGGCGCTGCTGCAAGTGACCCCCGGGGCCAGATGGAGAGGGGGACCCCCCGGCAGCAACATAAGCATAGCTCCTAGGAACAGTCACTACCGGGGGGGCAGCCGAACCAGACCCAGACTCAGACCCAGGACCACCAATCACACCACTACACCCACCAACATCCACACCACAATTCTCATCATCCATACCAGACTTTGTATTCATACCACTACTACTCCCACCATCATTCACTCCACTAACACTCCCACATGCACTCATTCACAACACTACCACACCCAACATCCTCACATCCTACACTCGCGTCCTGCGTAACGTATCCTGGGCTGGCTGGGTCTTGTAGTACTGCCGGTTTTAACAGAGTCTTTTTTGATTGCTTAGCTGTTGCTGGGGTCGACACTGATGGCTCCTCTTCCATGGGCGATGTTACTGCCTAAGCCTGGGGCTGCCCCTCCGAGCGCACCCCAGCTCCTCCCACAACGCCATCACCATGTCTGCCTCTGCAGCTGGCACTGGCGCTCGTACTCTCTCCCCCCTCACAGGAGAGTGCCCCGCAGCACCCACAGACCGACCGTTTTCCACTCCCGACACCTGGACACTCCCCCTCCCTCACAGAGGAGTGCCCTGCAGCGCCGGTAATGTCCACGGCACTCGAGGGACCGCCCCCCAAGCACACAGACATATCACTTATCTGGACACTCCCCCCCCCCTCCCTCACAGGGAAGTGCCCCGCAGTGCCAGCAACACCCGGGGAACCGCTCCCAGAGCAAACAGTAGTATAGCTTGCCCCTGGTGCCTGGACACGCTCCCCACCACCCTGGGGCGGTCCCGCAGCACCAGGGCTGCCCACCTTAAGCCCAATAGGACTTCCTGGCTCTATAGTGTCCTCTGCCATCTTGGACGCCATGCTGTACCCCTCTTTCTGGCCCTGCTTCACCACAGAAACGGGGACTGGCAGTTTGGGGAGCCCAGCAGTCTGAACCAACTTTAAAGCTGGCTCAGACTGCTGGTAAGGACGAAACACATAAGTCACAGTCTCCTGAACCTTCTGCCTTTTCTTCCTTTTCTTTACTAGATCATCTTTACCGAGATCCTCACCAAAGGCAAAATCATTCATACGGGTAGGGGACTCCTGCTGTATAATGGCTTGCAGCAAACCCCCACTGGCCAGCTCCTCCTCACCGATCTCCTCTGTCTCCCCATCACTGGAGGGTAGCGCCACCTTGGTGGGCTCAGGGTAGCTATCTTGGGGGGGCTGGGGGTCACACACACTAGGGGTGGCATCCATTTCACTTCCCACAGCCGACATCTCCCTCCCCTCCTTCCTCATCCTCATCACTGCTCTCCTGAGGGCAGCCTGCACCATATTTCCTTTCTTTGAATCTCTCCTTATTAATCGGTTTTTCTTTCAGGAATCCTGCCCCCTCAAAGATTTTTCTTTTGGCCTCCTTCACCTCTATCTTCAGAGCCCGCACCAGGGCAGTGAACATCTGCCTCTTACCTGTAGGGCCCTGGTCAGCCTGGTAGCGGGCAAATCTCAGGTCCTCTCTCAGGCTCCTCAGCTTCCTGCCCAGCTCTTCGTACTCCACCATCTTGGCTTGTATCCTTGAGCCATAGGTCGCCAATGACTCCCTTGGTCCCCGTGCCCCCCATTGCTGGGGTTCCGGGGTAGAAGAAGGACCGCTGGTCTTTGCTGTTGCCTTACGTCCCTCTGATCCGGTCGGGGGAGTGGGCACCACATTTCTGCGGGCCCTTCTGGAACGCCTCACTCCGACCTTGGAACCGGCTGTAGATACTATCTTCCCCCCTCTCGCCAGCCGGGAACGAGAGGTAGAAGCCCGAGACTCCCTTGGCTCCATGCAGGAAAGCTCTCCCCAGGGGCCTGCCACACCCCTGGAAAGGCAGATGAAAAACGCTGCTTCTCTCTGTGTGGAAGTCTGGAGCTCAAAGGAGACACACCCGACAACTTCACACACTGAAACTGCTGTGTTCACAGGATGTGCTCTCTGCTGACACCTCTGTCCATGTCAGGAACTGTCTGGAGAAGGAGAGGTTTGCTATGAGGATTTGCTCCTACTCTGGAGAGTTCCTGACATGGACAGAGGTGTCAGCAGAGAGCACTGTGGTCAGACAGAAAAGAACAAGTCAACTTCCTCTGTAGTATACAGCAGCTGATAAGTACAGGAAGGATTAATATTTTTTAATAGGAGTAAATTACAAATCTGTTTAACTTACTGGAGCCAGTTGATATGAAAAAATATGTTTTCCACTGGAGTGCCCCTTTAAAGGATAAGGATTACAGTAAACTCTCAGGACATAAGGGAAATGTGTGATACAAATGTGCTTCTATCTCAGACTATTGGTACCTTGTAGCAAGGTCTTTCTTATGAGAAGTATAAAATTTCTAGTAAAATCTCTAACTTCCAATAATAATAGCAAACAGAAATCTTTGTAATGTTAGTACAAATATGTTTAAAGTGTACCTGTTGTTTAAAAAAAAGAAAATGACATGTCCAAAAGACACGTCAAACGTTTTGATCAGTCATGGTCTGATTGTTCAAACCCCAGCCAATTTTTAGGAAGAGTGGGCTAATGCGTGGCTGACTGAGAAAATGCAATAAACTTACATTTTAAGTTTGTTTTGCTAGTGTGCTCTTCTAGTTCTTGCTGTTGGTCGCAGACTGAACTCTCACTGATCAAAACTTTTGTCTCTGCAACATGTTAAGAGTTTTTTAAGTGACATTCCCATTTAATTAATGTGCCAAGAAAAAAAGATTGCACATGCTTACTTCCCTTTATTAAAAATAAAAAATATAACATAAATAAAAAAAAAATTTGAATATCTTGCTTAGAGTTAAGTATAGGTATAACACATTAAATCTAGCAACTGGATACATAAAATTTCTATATCTGCTTGCAAATGCAATAAACAGGCAATAACAGACCTTACATTAGTGTCCTGAAGGCTTGGACTCTTACTGAAATCTGACCCACATGACTCTTCTCTTCCAACCTAAAATGAAAAAAAGAATACTTAAATACATGTCCTACTTTTATTCAGAGATATACTTTCATGTGGAAATTAGTTTTGCCTAGCAGTTTATTAAGAACCATAAACAAGTTTGTTATGCTACAACTTACCTGTGTTAACCACTTCCTGTTACAGCACTAACTATTCACACTCTAATGTATGTGCGCATTGCGTAATTCCTGGGGAATTCAGTGAACGGAATTCCGCAAGTGGAATTACATGCAGTGAACATTAGCATCAGTGTGAATGGGTCTTCTGTGAGACCAGTTCACGCTGAGGAATTCCAGTGGTGGACAATTCCGTTGCTGAAATTGTTCAGTGCAAAGAAGGAACATGATCATGTCCCTCCTCAGCCAGTGATAGGTTGAGCGCAGTGCCAGAAAAGGAGCCCGGGCAGCAGGGAGAAGGCAGAGCTCAGGCTCCTTACATGACACTGCACCCAGCCTATCACCAGCCAAGGTGGTACATTGCTGTGGCCGGAGATACACTGACTGCAGTGTGACGATCTGTGCACACGGAAGGAAGGAAGGAGACTGGACCGGAGGACTGAAGAGCTAAAGCAGCGCAACGGGGGAATGGAGGAAGGTGAGTTAATGTTTTTTTTGTACCTAGCACTAGACATGTGCAATTCGTTTTGGAACGAATACTAAACTTAACAAATTTTCCCATTTTCGCGTGTTCGTTACAATCCAAATGCACGGGAAAAAAAATCAAATATTTCCAAAAAAGAATACGAATATACAGTTAATGAATGCATTTGTTAAATAACGCATAACGAATAATGTATGTTAACGAATAACGAATGCATTCGTTATCAGTAAACCGAATGTAAGGAATTAATTAGATTTTTTTTCATTGAGTTTACCTGTGGAAAACTTGACTTCCTACACAGAGAAAACTGCAAAAAAAGGTGAAAACAACAAGAATCCTAAGGTAACACCTGCTATTTATTACAAAAGAGGATCAGCAAGTGAAACTAATGTGCATTTCGTTTCATAACGAATGCTAAATTTAACAAATTTTACAGATATAACGAAAGATCCGAATTAACGAATGCATTCGATGTTATTAACGAATGCATCCGAAAACGAAAAAAATGTTTAGCCTATGCATCCGAAAACCGAATATAACGAATTAACAGCATTCCGAATATTCACAGAACAGAAAGTTTTTGAAAACGAAAACAAAAGAAACAAAATTTTTGGTTCTGCACATGTCTACCTGGCACATTGAGCAACTTCTCTATACCCATACTGCTTTAATCTCTTAAAAGAAAAAGATATATTTTAAAATATCTTTCTGTGAATCAAACTAAAATTAACATGATCAGATATGGACTTTACATTTTGGAGGGCCTTGCCCATACTTGATCTGAGATATAACCAAGTGAATTTTCCCACTTACTCCTTAAACTATCTAATTCCCTCTGCCCAAAATCTTCCCTTAATGCGTACCTGTCATAGTGCCAAGTGATATGTTACTCAGTACCTAATTTTGAACATGTACATATAATTTTTATGTGTCTAGGACCTATATATCTCTAACAAATAGCATTTATATGTTGCTCACTTGCTTTGTCTTCTTGCCTTATGGAGGGGGCGAGTCCATCTCTCTCCTTCACTGTGGATGACTTATCTGCTCTGAGTCTGGGAGCAGCCTGGCAGCCTGCAAATCACTGTACTCTGTAACCCTATGTTCTCTTGGCAGTCTGCAAATCACTGTACAGTAGTTTTTATGCATACATTTTCTATCTACTCTTAGTAAAGCTACATGCTAATCAACATAGCTCTCACTATGTGTGTCATTCAGCTTTCACAGACTCCTGAATGTCTGATCAGCTTCTTTGTAATTCAGGAGTCAGAGGAAGCTTTGGCTGTTCAAGCATGCTGGGAATTGTAGTTTTGCAAGAGCTGTAGTTGCAGTGTTTGTAAAGCACTGTGTTAGGGCAGTGTTGCCTTTAGCTACAACTCCCAGCATGCCCACACATCCATTGTCTGTAGTTTTGCAAGAGCTGGAGGCACACAGCTGGAGAATATACAACTCTAAAACAGAGATTTACAAAAATTGTATCTCCAGCTGTTGAAAAACTACAACTCCCATCATGGGAGTTGTAGTTTAGAAACATCTGAAGGCTGTAGTGGTGCAATGGTGATCTCCCATACTGGATACCAACACACTTTACGACCGGTATTCAGTATGCTGCAAAATACAAATACAATGCAAAATGTATATTGAAAAAAGTAATCTTATCAGTAGTACTACAAAATATAAAAACTTTTTCGTAATGACAATGTCTCTTTAAAGAAGCCGGCAGCCCTATGATTTGCAAGGAACATATCAAATCTTGAAGCGGTCCTATAGGAGGAAGTACAAACAGCTCTATCCCCATATAGTTCCCTCCACAAATCCATCCACCCCACTTCCTCCATAAACTTACTCAACAGAGAATGCCCCTTCTATATATTAGAGCTGCCACCTATTCTATCCTTCCGCCAATCCATAACTGAGTTGAAGTCCCCCCCCCCCCCCAACTAAGAGTGGTAGACCAGGCTTTGATTCTACAAATTTTAATAACGTCATGAGAATAAGAGATTCTCAAGGGATAAGGCAGGAGGAGTGGGGTTGGGGGGGGGGGGGGACTATATACACAAAAGCTATTATCATTTCTTTCCACTCCACTATACAATGTAAAAAAATATACCTCCCTCTTTTGTCTATTGCCTAAGATTTAATGCTGAAAGGAATCTGTTTGTTGACATATACCGAAACACCAGCTGAAAGATTGGAGAAGGTAGAATGGAATTCCAAGATAGCCCGTTTTCTCGAAGAAATAGCCACATTCTCCGAAGACAGATGAGTCTCTGTAAGGCAAACTTTAGCTGGCAAATTTCTACAGATCTGGTCAAAAAGTGTGCATCTTTTAGTTTTATCTGACATCCCCCAAATATTCCAATATAAGACCTTCACCATTTAGCAAATAGATAAAAAAAAATAAAAAAATAAAAGGACCAGACAAGCCTCCTCCCTTCAGCATGTCAATCCTTAAACTATCCCTCCCCCTTCCTTTACCTTCCCATCCATTCCCCACTGACCCCAAGAAAAAACACTCTCTCAAGGGTCTCTAACTGTCCGCCAACATTCTCTGACCCCCACCCCGCTCCATGCTGGATGACTGGTGACTACAACCACTACGCCCCCTCTATTCATGTCTATGGGAGGAGGCATGACTGCTACATACTAGTTTTCACGCCCCCTCCCATAAACATGAATGGAGGGGGTGTGGCTTGATGTCACGAACACCCTTATCGGAGGTGCCATTCTGGAGATACAGGGTGTATCATCAGTTGCGAATATGTAAATATGGTTCTTTGCTCACTGGAGGCAGGATCCAGGTTACCAGCATCCCTGCCTCTGTCTCCATTGCTCCTATATGCTCACCCACCTCGTGAATATTTATTGACTCTTCTCCCATGTGAGCAAGATTTGGTTGCCATATGGGAGCAGAAAAGATGGAGGCAGGGATGCTGCATATGCCGGCGATTTGCATATTAGCAATGGAGGATAATACACCCTGTATCTCCGGAATGGCAGCACTGTTTTGGGTAAGTTATGCACCATTTTTAACCCGTTCACCTGCACTTTTACCCTGTATATTGGGTTAATGTAGGGGAACTGGCTGTCCGTTAAGGGCATCTTATTATATTATATTATATATATATATATATATATATATATACACATATATATTTTGTTGAGGGGGTAAGCACATTGTTATTGTGAGTTAAAAATGTATTCAATACACTTCTTTAACAAAACAGACAACCTCAAATAACTAAATTTTATGTGTCAACTTCTCTTGCTTAATAAAATAAAGTTGCCATTTAATAGCTCCTAAAACTCACCGCAAACAGTATTGTAGCATAAAATAATTCTGAGTTCCTGAGTGACTCCATTGTGTTATCAAAAAATTGATGTGCCATCATGTCATCGGGACCTCATTTGACTAGAACAGAAATTCATTGTTGTATGTATGAAACTTACAAAGTTTTGCAATAATTTAAAATAGAAAACAAAAGCATGGGACAAACAGCATGAATGTCTAATAAGAATATCTAACCAAGAACCATTTAAAAATGCTCAGCAGTCAGAGAAAGACTGAATCTAAATGTTGTGTGTATTTTGTGTAGATGGAATCCCCTACCAGATAACAGATTTACATAAAGTGTGCTTATAAAAACGTATTGCACATAATTGACTACTGTTGGTGTTTTTTTTAAATAAGACTTTTGGTAATTATCAGGTATGCCTTTGCACCATGCTGTGAATGTATTGTTTTACATATGTTGGCTAATGGGATTTACCATTATCTCACTATGTCATAATTTTTTATTCATTTTTCTTTATGCCTTTTCCTTAACTGGACCCCCTAGCCTGATTTCTAAAATGTTTACCTATTCTTAAAAGGGTACTTTGGTGGGAAACTATTTTTTTAAGTCAACTGATGCCAGAAAGTTAAACAGATTTGTAAATTACTTCTATTTATTTCCAGTACTTATCAGCTACTGTATACTACAGAGCAAGTTCTTGTCTTTTTTAATTTATTTTCTGTCTGACCACAGTGCTCTCTGCGGACCCCTCTGTCCATGTCAGGAACTGTCAAGAGCAGGGGAGGTTTTCTATGGGGATTTGCTTCTGCAATGGACAGTTCCTGAAATGGACAGATGTGTCAGCAGAGAGCACTGTGGTCAGACAGAAAAGAAATTCAAAAAGAAAAGAACTTCCTCTGTAGTATACAGCAGCTGATAAGTACTGGAAGGATTAATATTTTTAAATAGAAGTAATTTACAAATCTTATAGAAGAGTTGGAGAGGCTCTTGTCTGACTACCCACCAAATAAACCCGGGCTACCTAATTAGACACCTATACCCAAGGTGTCAGATAGTAGTTTGTCTGTAGAAGTATATATATTAGGGCTCAGGGTTTGAGACAACTGGACAGGTTGTGTTTCAAGTAATATTTCAATTTATTAAATATATATAGTGTGACCATAGAATATAAGATAAAATGTAAATAGCAGCAACTGCGTCTCACAGGGCCCTTGTGTAGGCGCAGCACCAACTATAAAGGACTATAACATGTGTATAGTACAGTATATAAAATATAAAAAATAATATACTTTTGAAAAATTGTTAAAAAATATATAAAATATAGAGACCACCATAAACATATATAGAGAGGGGGATCTGGGTGGGAAAGTCTTAGTCCATCCACAATGGTCAATTATCTCCTCTCTTAAAAAAGTCCTGCTAATATAGACAGATTCCGGTATTTACGTAACCAATGGCAACCATATGCTTAGTAACCCGTAGCAACCATTCAGATGAGTCCGGCTATTGTGGTAGTTAGCACTTCAACTTTTAAGTAGAAGATATACTTGCTATTTGTAGACAATAGTAGACAAGCTAGTGTGCAGTCACTGTTAATATGCATGCATATTTGTATGATACTTTGTTTCTCACCGCTCCCGGACACTGATGCGCTGAACTTCACGGGGATGCTGCGATCTCCTCCTGTTGTGCTGTGAAATCCCACAGTGTGTTAGCACTGAGTAGCTGTCTTGGCATGAGACAGCATCACCGGAGACTCGGCCGTCTCTCACAGTGGTGATGTTGGTAGATGGTGGGTTGCGGGTGGTGTTGTCGCAGCGGTTCTGCGGGTAAGCACGTACATGTGTCGGTGGCGTCCTCGTGGCAGCGAGGCGCGGATGTCTCCTTCACCGGGTGTCGGGTGATTGACAGTTTATTATCCGGTATCGGACTGCTATTTACTGAGCAGGGCAAATACACTGGTGGTCTCAATAGGTATTGAGGGGACGCTGGACGCGTTTCAGGACTGTCTCAGTCCTTTCTTCAGCAGCTAAGAATAAGTATAATGGGGGGTCACTGTATCGTAATTTATATATTTAACTCCTCCTCTATCAATTAGTGACATCAGATCCAGAGTAAACAAAATAAACAAAACGAAATAGGGGTGTTAGATTTATGAATGAAAGTAGTAGAGCTCAGTACTATATGAATAGGACTGCTTCGAATTTAGTATAATCGGCTGTAGAGTGCATTGAGAATAAAAAGACTTGTGTTAAATAATATAAGTGAGTAAATTAATATGTGGTATCTATTTGTGTAAATGAAATGCTGAGATATTAGATGAAGTTAAATTCATTGTGTACCGATATTGATAACTGACCATAAATGCAAAATTGTTTATAGTAAATATGTACAATTGTATGAAAATATATAAATATTCTATAGAAGTATATAATATTGATAATAATGAAAATATTGAAAATATTGGTGTAGTGTGGAATAGGTTATGTATTTTGTTGTGATAGGTTATGTATAATTGTGATGGTGAAGCCTAATAGGAATTGGGATGATTGTGGATTACCAGAAACCAGGTGTCTAAAGAAAAGTATCTATATTCATAGTGACCTAAAGTCAGTATATCTGTTGCAGTATAGAAGAAGGGACTGGATAGTGTGCATATGTGATATACATAAGATTGAATACAAAAGTAATAGATAATAGAGATATAAATAACAGAGTGATGTGGATAAAGGCAAGGGCCCGATAAAGGGTTTGTCAGGGTGCTGATAGTACAGCCAGACCCCGAGGGGCCGTCCAAAGGGACCTCGCCCATCTTTATTCCAAAAAGCCAAACAATTCCAGGTCATTATTCAGGCCCTTGTGGGCTAGTGACCCAAATTCGGATATCTTGCGGGATTCTGCCCTAGACATTTTACCGATAAAATTCCCTCCCCTCCAATCTTTGTGTATCTGTTGCAGTGCCGTATATCTTAAAAGGTTAGGGTTACCTTGGGTTAAATCTGTCCACCAAGGTAACCCTAACCTTTTAAGATATACGGCACTGCAACAGATACACAAAGATGGGAGGGAATTTTATCGGTAAAATGTCTAGGGCAGAATCCCGCAAGATATCCGAATTTGGGTCACTAGCTCCCAAGGGCCTGAATAATGACCTGGAACTGTTCGGCTTTTTGGAATAAAGATGGGTGAGGTCCCTTTGGACGGCCCATCGGGGTCTGACTGTACTATCAGCACCCCGACAGACCCTTTATCGGGCCCTTGCCTTTATCCACATCACTCTGTTATTTATATCTCTATTATCTATTACTTTTGTATTCAATCTTATGTATATCACATATGCACACTATCCAGTCCCTTCTTCTATACTGCAACAGATATACTGACTTTAGGTCACTATGAATATAGATACTTTTCTTTAGACACCTGGTTTCTGGTAATCCACAATCATCCCAATTCCTATTAGGCTTCACCATCACAATTATACATAACCTATCGCAACAAAATACATAACCTATTCCACACTACACCAATATTTTCAATATTTTCATTATTATCATATTATATACTTCTATAGAATATTTATATACTTTCATACAATTGTACATATTTACTATAAACAATTTTGCATTTATGGTCAGTTATCAATATCGGTACACAATGAATTTAACTTCATCTAATATCTCAGCATTTCATTTACACAAATAGATACCACATATTAATTTACTCACTTATATTATTTAACACAAGTCTTTTTATTCTCAATGCACTCCACAGCCGATTACATATACTAAATTCGAAGCAGTCCTATTCATATAGTACTGAGCTCTACTACTTTCATTCATAAATCTAACACCCCTATTTTGTTTTGTTTATTTTGTTTACGCTGGATCTGATGTCACTAATTGATAGAGGAGGAGTTAAATATATAAATTACAATACAGTGACCCCCCATTATACTTATTCTTAGCTGCTGAAGAAAGGACTGAGACAGCCCTGAAACGCGTCCAGCGTCCCCTCAATACCTATTGAGACCACCAGTGTATTTGCCCTGCTCAGTAAATAGCAGTCCGATACCAGGTAATAAACTGTCAATCACCCGACACCCGGTGAAGGAGACATCCGCGCCTCGCTGCCACGAGGACGTCACTGGCACATGTACTTGCTTACCCGCAGAACCGCTGCGACAACACCACCCACAACCCACCATCTACCAACATCACCACTGTGGGAGACGGCCGAGTCTCCGGTGATGCTGTCACATGCCAAGACAGCTACTCAGTGCTAACACACTGTGGGATTTCACAGCGCAACAGGAGGAGATCGCAGCATCCCCGTGAAGTTCAGCGCATCAGTGTCCGGGAGCGGTGAGATACAAAGTATCATACAAATATGCATGCATATTAACAGTGACTGCACACTAGCTTGTCTACTATTGTCTACAAATAGCAAGTATATCTTCTACTTAAAAGTTGAAGTGCTAACTACCACAATAGCCGGACTCATCTGAATGGTTGCTACGGGTTACTAAGCATATGGTTGCCATTGGTTACGTAAATACCGGAATCTGTCTATATTAGCAGGACTTTTTTAAGAGAGGAGATAATTGACCATTGTGGATGGACTAAGACTTTCCCACCCAGATCCCCCTCTCTATATATGTTTATGGTGGTCTCTATATTTTATATATTTTTTAACAATTTTTCATAAGTATATTATTTTTTATATTTTATATACTGTACTATACACATGTTATAGTCCTTTATAGTTGGTGCTGCGCCTACACAAGGGCCCTGTGAGACGCAGTTGCTGCTATTTACATTTTATCTTATATTCTATGGTCACACTATATATATTTAATAAATTGAAATATTACTTGAAACACAACCTGTCCAGTTGTCTCAAACCCTGAGCCCTAATATATATACTTCTACATATAATTTACAAATCTGTTTACCTTACTAGCACCAGTTGATTTAAAAATAAAAAATTACACCGGAGTACCCCTTTAAAATAATTTGATGTCAAACTCTCTTCCAGAGAAATTTGCCTATATACTGTATGATATCTGACCTAACCTTCATAACTGATACTGTGACATGGTTACTAACTTCTGTGACTTGCAGTTCTACTATATGTAGTCACTGAGCTTATACTGCTGCATTGACATTTTTTATATCCTTGTCTGATGAATATGTCATTGTAATTCTTTACATATATGACTGTTTATTATTTACTATTGTTTATTAATTTATTAATTATTAATGAGCTGATGTTTAATAATTGTAATCAATAAATCGTTTTTTTTTTATAATATCTAAATTATTATTTCATTATATTGCAAAAGTACTTCCTAGAGCTACTGAAATCAAAGAACTTGATATATATCTGAGAAATAGTTACATAGTTAGTATGGTTGAAAAAAGACATACGTCCATCAAGTCTAACCAGGGAATTGAAGGGAAGGGTGTAAGGGGATAAGGGGAAGAGATGTAATTGCACTGTTTGAAAATTTTCAGCAATACATAAGGTCATATATTTTTATTATTTTTGGTGGCCATAATTCATAACTTATGATTGTGTATAACCCACTAAAAATATCAACATCAGCAGAACAATTCTGGACATCTTACTCTGACCATTTTTCATTGGTGAATTGTTTACACCTGCAGGATCTCATGGTAACATAGTAACATAGTTCATAAGGTTGAAAAAAGACCAGAGTCCATCAAGTTCAACCTATAACCCTAGTGAGTCCCTACTGAGTTGATCCAGAAGAAGGCAAAAAAAAAAAACTCATACTAGAGGTACAAATTCCTTCCCGACTCCAAATATTGCAGTCAGAGTAAATCCCTGGATCAACGTTCTGTCCCTATAAATCTAGAATCCATAACCTGCAATGTTATTAATCTCCAGAAATGCATCCAGACCCCCTTTTGAACTCTTTTACCGAGATCACAATGACCACCTCCTCAGGCAGAGAATTCCACAGTCTCACTGCTCTTACAGTGAAGAACCCCTGTCTGTGCTGGTGTAGAAACTTTCTTTCCTCTAAACGTAGAGGATGCCCCCTTGTTATAGATACAGTCCTGGGTACAAATAGATCATGGGAGAGATCATTGTACTGTCCCCTGATATATTTATACATAGCTATGAGGTCTCCCCTAAGCCTTCTTTTTTCTAAACTAAATAACCCCAATTCTGCTAATCTTTCTGGGTACTGTAGTCCTCCCATTCCCCGTATTATTCTGGGTGCCCGTCTTTGAACCCTCTCCAGCTCTACTATATCTTTCTTGTACACTGGTGCCCAGTACTGTACACAGTATTCCATGTGTGGCCTGACTAGTGATTTGTACAGCGGTAGAATTATTTCCTTGTCGTGGGCATCAATGCCCCTATTGATGCACCCCATGATTTTATTTTCCTGCCCGACACTGGTCACTACAGCTAAGTTTACTATTAACTAAGACCCCTAAGTCCTTTTCCATGTCAGTCGTCACAAGTGTGCTCCCATTAAATACATAATCCCAGCCCGGATTTTACTTCCACATGTGCATTACCTTACATTTATCAGTGTTGAACCTCATGTGCCACTTACCAGCCCAAACCTCCAACCTATCCAGATCCATTTGTAACAGTGCACTGTCCTCTATAGTGTTTACTGCTTTACAGAGTTTAGTAGCATCTGCAAAGATTGCTACTTTACTATTCAACCCGTCTACAAGGTCATTAATAAATATATTAAATAGAACAGGGCCCAAGACGGACCCTTGTGGTACCCCACTAGTAACAGTCACCCAATCAGAATAAGTACCATTAATAACCACCCTCTGTTTTCTATCATTGAGCCAGTTACTTACCCACTTGCACTCATTCTTCCCCAGCCCCATCCTTCTCATTTTATGCACCAACCTTTTATGTGGGACCGTATCAAATGCTTTGGAAAAATCCAGATATATGACATCCAGCGATTGCCCCTGGTCCAGTCTGGAGCTCACCTCCTCATAAAAGCTGATCAGGTTAGTTTGACAGGACCAATCCCTCATAAAGCCATGCTGATATGGAGTCATACATTTATTTTTATTAAGATACTCCAGAATTTCATCCCTTAGAAAACCCTCAAACAATTTACATATAACGGAGGTTAGACTAACAGGTCTATAATTCCCGGGGTCACCTTTTGATCCCTTTTTAAATATTGGTACCACATTTGCCATGCGCCAGTCCTGGGGAACAGTACCTGTTACTATATAGTCCCTGAATATTAAAAATAGGGGTCTGTCTATCACATTTCTTAATTCCTTTAGAACACGGGGGTGAATGCCATCTGGACGTGGTGATTTGTCTATTTTGATTTTTTGTAGGCGGCATTGTACTTCTTCCTGGGTTAGACAGGGGACCTGTACTGGGGAGCTTATCTTGCTGTATTTCACCTGGCATTTCATTTTCCTCTCATTTCATCTCCTTTCACTGGATGTTTTTTCCAATGACATAATTCTTCTTGTACTGTCAACACCGTAGCACAAGTTTACCAGTCACAGCTAGTCTACCACCAATGATAATGTATCAGCAGAAGTCACTCAAAATTGTTTTAGTCAGAATTACTATTGTATTTTTTAAGACTATCCCTTAAAATGATGTCTAGTGATTTTTGGAGCTGAAACCAACCATGTGAGCACAGAGAAGGTAGTCAGATTCTCATTAATGAGTAAGCCAGCCCATTGTGGTCATGTGATTGGTGACTCATCAACACAAATGGGAGGGATGAGAAAGCGTTCAGTAAAGTATGGCTGCAACACTAAAGAAGAAGTGCAAAGCTGTTGGGCACACATAACTGCACTGAAAAGGGAGGAGGGTTATGGAGGAGGAAGAATGGTTACCTATTTCAAAACTGGTCACCATAGAGACACCAAATGCATAGAGTTTCTGGAGGACTTTGCAGCTCTGACATTTTCAACTTTCCTTACCATCTATCAAACACTTCTCGCTTTCAGAATTTTTTTTTTAGGTACTATGTTCTGGTTGTGGGTCTGCTAAGCATATCCTCTCTCAAGTCTATGCCATGTTGGACCGTAAAGACCCTGCTTACATCACACAATGGGAAAATAATTTGGGTGTAGATTATAGATGGGCTCATACATCGTCCATCTCAAGTAGATTTCAGGAAGCAGTATATAAAATATTATTGCAGTGGTATCAGGTTCCTTCCCGGATACATAAGATGTACCCCTCTTGTTTATTGATGGTGTTTTTGTACTTTACTTGAATTTTGTACTTTGAATAAAATTAATAAAACGTTAATATAAAAAAATAAATAAATAGATGTACCCCTCTGTAACCCCAACCTGTTGGAGAAGTTGAGGGCCGATAGGCTCACTCTTCCATGTTTTTTGGTACTGCCCAACCCTGATTGGGTTCTGGAGAGAGATTCACAGATTTCACAATTTCATATTGCCCATTGCCCATCCTTTTTCCTTCTCCATAAAGGTTTTCTCTCCTCCATTACATGGCAAATGCAGCCAAAGCATACATCCCAGCACTCTGGAGACATATGGAGCCTCCATCCCTTAAACAATGGGTCCATAAATTGGAGGAGATTTAACAAATAGAGGAATTAGTCGCTCTTTCCCGGGGCCAAAATGTAGGGTTTCAGAGGACATGGTACACCTGGATAAGGTTTCAAAAAACAAGTGAATACATATAGTGCCTTTAGATCTGGGGAAGGTGGTTCTCAAGTTCCATAATCCCAATGGTATGGTAGAAAACATGGATTAAGTTTCTTTCTTAGGAACCCCCCCCCCCCCTCCATCTCCATCATAACCTCCCATCCATGTTATTTATTTATTATTATCTTTTTTTATGTTATGTAACATTTTTTACTGTTTTCTTTTCTTTGTTAGGTATTTTGTGAGAATTATCTATGTTATTTGCCTGTATGATTTAAGTATTCACTTCTTTGTCCTTTTTTTTTTTTTTTTTTACGGAATGACAAAAAAAACTGTATACCTTTTTCTTTTGTGTAAAAATGGAAAAAGAAAGAATAAAAAAAAAGAAAAACAGAACCCTTGCACCATATATATTATATAAGTGAAAAAAAAATTCTGCCCACTAAATAACCCGTAGAAAATCCTACACTGGTCACACATTTGGGAAATAATTTTATTTGCTGCCTCTTTAATGCTTTAGAACTAAAGTATAATGAGTAGACATGTACATCTTCACCCCACTGTGCCCTTTATGTGGTTAGTTCTGAAAATGAGATAAGAATCTGTGAGGTAAGTGACACCCTTCACAGGTGGCATTTATATCTTAGCAGGATCCAATCAAACTCAAATTGCAATTTCAAAAAAATATCAAAGTCATTTTATTTATTGTCGTAAGGTGATACGATTAAATAATACATTTTTCTTTTTTAATTATAAAATGCACTTAACCTTTTATAACCACTGTATTGTTGCAAAAAATAAAAATGAAAGAATAGAAAGAAGAAAGTAATCCAGTATACTAAATAGTATTATGTGATTCATATGATTGAAGATAGCAAGGACTTCACTGTAAAGGACACAAAACTGGGTTTCCACATACAAATATCCGATATATATTCCTGTACAGCACATGATGGATCTGACCAATGGTGTATGGTGCACTTCAGGACTCAAGCCCAATCCATACCCAGCAGCCACTGTCTGATTTTAGTAGTCAAGGGCCACCAATAATAGCCACAGCACAGCGACGGGTGCTGGAGGCTATTTACCCTTTAGATGCTGCTGCCGCTAACTGACAGTGGCAATGACCCCTTGACATAGCAGCCCAAGGCCTCTGTTAAATGTACAGAACAAAAATGTTATAATTAATGTATGCTCATGTGCTCCATTTGCTCTATATGGCCAGTAAATGACTGCTATAGAGAGCTAGGCTTTAAGGGGTACTTCGGTGGAAAACACGTTTTTTTCAAATCAACTGGTGGCAGAAAATTAAATGGGTTATCCACCATAAGGTGATTTTAGTACATACCTGGCAGGCAGTAATGGACATTCTTAGGAAGGATCTGCACTTGTCTTGGGGCTAAATGGCTGTGTTGTCAGATTACCATAATACTGTGGCTAGCTTTTTGTGAACTGGTATTTCCTGTTTCAGTTTTCTTTTTTTGGCTACAAATCCCATAATTCCATTCCACACTACACTACACTAACTTTACAGCTCCTGTAGCATAGTCAAATAAAAAAAAATCCTGGAATACCCCTTTAAACAGATTTGTAAATTACTTCTGTATAAAAAAATCTTAATCCTTCCAGTACTTATCAGATGCTGTATGCTCCGCAGGAAGTTGAGTTGTTCTTTTCTGTCTGACCACAGTGCTCCCTGCTTACACCTCTATCTGTGTTAGGAACTGTCCAGAGTAGGAGCAAATCTCTATAGCAAACCTCTCCTGCTCTGAGCAGTTCTTGACATGGACAGAGGTGTCAGCAGAGAGCACTTTGGTCAGACAGAAAAGAACAACTCAACGTCCTCTGTAGCATACAGCAGCTGATAAGTACTGGAAGAATTAAGATTTTTTTTAAGTAATTTACAAATCTGTTTAACTTTCTGGCACCAGTTGATTTGGAAAAAAATAAAAATGTTTTCCCCTGGAGTACTCCTTACATTTTAGGATAAGAAGCCCTGTGTGTACATGAAAAGCAGCACTATTTCTGGCCATTATATAACTTGTTAAACAAATAGCTAATCAATCAGGGCGTACAGGTAAACCCTGAATCCCGAGTCCTTAACCCCTTAAGGACCAGGGGTTTTTCCGTTTTTGCACTTTCGTTTTTTCCTCCTTACCTGTAAAAAATCATAACCCTTTCAATTTTGCACCTAAAAATCCATATTATGGCTTATTTTTTGCGCCACCAATTCTACTTTGCAGTGACATCAATCATTTTACCCAAAATCTACGGTGAAATGGAAAAAAAATCATTGTGAGACAAAATTGAAAAAAAGAAAAACACCATTTTGTAACTTTTGGGGGCTTCTGTTTCTACGCAGTACATTTTTCGGTAAAAATGACACATTCTCTTTATTCTGTAGGTCCATACGATTAAAATGATAACCTACTTATATCGGTTTGATTTTGTCGTACTTGTGAAAAAAATCATAACTACATGCAGGAAAATTTATACGTTTAAAATTGTCATCTTCTGACCCCTATAACTTTTTTATTTTACCGCGTATGGGTCAGTATGAGGGCTATTTTTTGCGCCGTGATCTGAAGTTTTTAGCGGTACCCTTTTTGTATTGATTGGACTTGTTGATCACTTTTTATTCATTTTTTTCTTGATATAAAAAGTGACCAAAAATACACTATTTTGGACTTTTGAATTTTTTGCGTGTACGCCATTGACTGTGCCGTTTAATTAATTATATATTTTTATAATTCGGACATTTCCGCACGCGATGATACCACATATGTTTATTTTCATTTTCATTTACACAGTTTTTTTTTAAATGGGAAAAGTGGGGGGGGGGGGTTCAAACTTTTAAAGGGGTTGTGCACTGCCCTGCCTTTCGGAGCTCCGCACGCAGCGTCCGGAAGTTCATTACTCCAAATGCTGTGTGCGGGCGACCGCTGTCTCGCCCCCTTCCCATAGACTTTGGTAGAGGGGCGGGCGTGACGTCACGAGGGGGCCGGGTCTAGCGGCCGCGAACACCGAAGCCCGCACACAGCGTTCGGAGTAATGAACTTCCGGACGCTGCGTGCGGAGCTCCGAAAGGCAGGGCAGCGCACAACCCCTTTAATAGGGGAGGTGTTAAATGATCTTTTTTCACTTTTTTTCACTTTTTTTTTGCAGTGTTATGGCTCCCATAGGGACCTATAACACTGCACGCACTGATCTTTTACATTGATCACTGGTTTCTCATAGGAAACCAGTGATCGATGATTCTGCCGCTTGACTGCTCATGCCTGGATCTCAGGCAATGAGCAGTCATTCGGCGATCGGACACCAGGAGGCAAGGTAGGAGACCCTCCTCGTGTCTAACAGCAATCCCGAACAGCTCCCTGAGCTAACCATCATGGTTTCACTTTCACTTTAGACGCAGCGTTCAACTTTGAATGCCGCGTCTAAAGGGTTAATAGCGCGCGGCACCGCGATCACTGCCGCGCACTATTAGCCACGGGTCCCGACTCGCTATGACACGGGGCCACGACGTGGCCCCGCGTTATAGAAAGGGAAAGGACTCAGTACATCCTTGGTCCTTAAGGGATTAAGGACGCAGGGCGTACCTGTATGCCCTGATCCCATCCCATAATCAGCGGAAAACGGGTTATACCACGTGGGTCCCGGTTGTTACCAGCAGCCAGGCTACTGCCGGGCACCTCCGATTGGGCCAATGCCCAGCATTAACCCCTTAGACACCACGATCAAAGCTGATGGTGGTGTCTAAAATGGAACTAAAACTGTCCCAGCAGCTCTGTAGAGCTGATCTGCACTATCGTGCCAAAATCACTTACTGGATGACGAGAGGGTCCTCAGCTGCCTCTCCGTTGTCAGATCGGTGATCTATTGCTCAATGCCTGTGCAGCAGAGCACCGAGAACACTTATCAATGCTGTGCTATGGCATAGCATTGATCAGTATATGCAGTCAGAAGATTGCATGTTTTAGCCCCCTAGGGCTACAAAAAAAAAAACTGTAAAAAAAAAGTTAATAAAAGTTCATTAACCCCTTCACTTTTAAAAGTTTAAATCACCCCCTTTCCCATTTTTTTAATAAAATAATGTAATAAAGAATAAAAATAATCATATGTGGTATGGCCGCGTGCATAAATGTCCTATTAAAATATAAGGTTAGCTAAACTGCACGGTCGATGGCATACACAAAAAAAAAAATACCAAAGTCCAAAATTGGGTATTTTTGGTCACTTTATATACCATAAAATTATTTATAAAAAGTGATGAAAAAGTCCCATCAAAACAAAAATTGTACCAATAAAAACTACAGACCACGGTGCAAAAAATGGGTCCTCATATAGCCCCATATATATACGGAAAAATTAAAAGTTATAGGGGTCAGAAGATGCCAAGATGCATTCCTGTAACCGTATGGATCTACAAAATAAAGATTATGCCCCTTATTTACTAAGAGTGGAGTGTAGGTTTCTTTGTGGGTTTTAATTCCCTACAATTTATTTTCCACGATATTTACTAAGGTTTCCCTACATTTTCCACTTCCCCTACTTTTTGCTTTTTTTACACCTGCTCTGATCTGTCTGGTTTTCCTCAGCTCAAATCCTCCACATTTCATGTGTAAACTTTAGTAAATATGTTGTTTTTTTGTGAAAATGTCGGAAAAACTCCTCTTTTCGGAGACCAAGCCCCCTTTTCCCAATTACCATGACCCTTTTTTGGTTTTTCTTAGCAAAATGGAGAGTTAGTCGTTTTTTTTTTCAATTCTGGCACAAATTCTGGCGCAAACTTTGGCGCAGACAGAATTTCTAGCGCAATGCAACAGAATCTGGCGCACAACCCGACAAAACATGTCGGGTTTGCAATAGTAAATGAGGACCAATGTGTAATTTTTACCGAAAAATGCATGGGTAGAAATGGGAGCCCCCAAAAGTTTTATTTTTAAATTTATTTCACCCCAAAATAATTTGTTTTTGTTTCGCCACAGATTATATTATAAAATAAGTGATGTTATTACAAAGTACAATTGGTGACGCAAAAAACAAGACCTTATATGGATCTGAAGGTGCAAAATTGAAAGCGTTATGATGAGGAAAAAAATAAAATGCAGAAAACAAAACTTTGCTGCATCCTTAAGGGGCTTAGGGCTTGTCTTTTGTGTCACCAATTGTTCTTTGTTATGACATCACTTATTTTATACCAAAATCTGTGGCAAAACAAAAAAAAAACATTATTTCTGGGGTAAAATAAAAAGCCATTTTGTAACTTTTGGGGGCTTTTGTTTCTACGCAATGCACTTTTCTGTAAAAATTACACATTGGCCCTCATTTACTAAAGTCCAACGACTCTTTTTCTCGGTTATTGCGCCTAAATTTTAGTTGCAGCATCTCTGCGACTATTTATGCGACCAGACTTTAGTCGCACAACTGACACTTTAGAAAACACTCAGTGTTTTTTTTTCACTCTGAAATGGGCGTGTTCTATGCAAAAATGGGCGTTTTACCGACATAAACAAAAAAAATACTCTGAGTACTTCCAAAATCACTCGAGAAAAAGTGTGGGTTTTGCCTCACACAATAACCGACAGCCAAGAGGCCAAGTGAAATTCCGAAAATGGAGTGATTTCTAACAAGAACTGTTTACCATTGTGTTTTTTGTGAAAGTAACTTGTTTTATAACCTGAAAACATTTTGTACAGTTCAACACTTTAATGAATAAAATATTGAATGCTTTTGTGATAGTTAATGTTTATATAATTTTTTTTCTTTTTAACACATTTGCAATATTAGGTTTAAAGGGTACCTATCATCAAAAAATCTTTTGATATATTATAGATTAATGTATGCAGAATAACTTTACAATTGCATGTTATTAAAAAATATGCTTCTTTCTATTTAATTTTCCACTTTGTAGAAATGACCACTAGGGGTCTCCCTACCAGTCCTGGCAGCAAGCATTTCAGACTCATGCTGGAGTCCTAAACACTACGAGCTGCCAGTCTGCTTTGTTCACAAAGGATAACACTCAGAGCTGCCAGCCTGCTTTGTTCACAGCCTGTTTGGCTGTAAACAAAGCAGGCTGGCAGCTCTGAGTGTTTAGGACTCCAGCATGAGTCAGAAATGTTTGCTGACAGGACTCATCAGGAAAAATACAATAGAAAGAAGCATATTTTTCATTAACATGCTATTGGAAAGTTATTCAACATTCATTAATCTAAAATATATCAAAAGTTTATTTGATCAGAGGTACCCTTTAAATCAATTTAACACCCAAGCTGAAAGACAAGGATAATTGTTATAATGTTTGACAAAATTTGATTCATGGAAACATTTTTAAACAAACAAGTCTAAACCATTTTGACTCACACAACTAATTTCTTTAGTTCGGAGTTTGTGCGACACAATTGACTAGTGCGACACAAAAAAACGTGCGACAGAAAAATAACCGACATGTGCGACAGAATAGTAAATAAGCCTGAAATAAAAGACGAGTGATATTGAAAACACTCCAGAATAAACACTCCACTCTTAGTAAATCAGGGCCATTATCTTTATTCTGTAGGTCCATATGGTTACAAAAATACCCAATTTATATAGGTTATTGTGGCAGTGTGGCAGGGAAAGGGTGTATTTCTTTGGCTCACCCTGCAGAAGCTCTCACCTGCTTCTTAAGTAATGAGGCAGGAGGGAAGGGAGGTGTATATGAGATGGAGACTCAGTCTAATGTGGGCTCTTTCTAGGAGACAGCATGTGGGCTGTAGGGAAAAGACAGAGCCTGCTGAGGAGTACACAGCCCGAGCTATGATTGGCTCAAAGAGAGTGACATGAAGTGTGAGTAGAAGGTTGCAGGGGACATATGTTTAACCGGCTGAGGGAAGCTCAGCGGTTGTTAGTCAGGACAAGCTGATCTGTTTAGTCAGTGACCAGACGGTCTAGGATTTTGTTTTGTTCCTGCTTTTTGTTTATTTCTTTCCCTGCAACCTGTCTAATAAAACTGGCAAGGTGCCAGATTTGCATTATAAGCATTTGTTTGCTGGTTTATTGAGAAGAAACGCATCCTGTGGCGTGGTCCAGGACGATCCCAGAGCTAATCCCCAAGACGGATTGTCACAGTTATATTTTACTGCTTTAAAAAAAATATAACTACATGCACCAAAATTAGTATGCTTAAATTGTTATCTTCTTGTCCATATAACTCTTATTTTTCCGCTTATGGGACTATATGCGGGCTCATTTTTTCCGCCATGATTTGCAGTTTTTATCGGTACCATTTTCTTTTTTGATGGGACATTTTGATTGCTTTTTATTAATTTTTTTATGGTATATGAAGTGACCAAAAATTCACAATTTGGATTTTTTTTTTACATGTATGCCATGGACTGTGCGGTTTACCCAACCCCTATATTTTAACAGTTCAGACATTTACGCACACCGCAGTACCACATATGATTATTTTTATTGCATTATTTTATTTTAAAAAATGGGAAAAGCGGGGATTCAACTTTTATTAGGGAGGGGTTAATTCACTTTTATTAACGTTTTTGTAAACCTAATTTTTTTAGTCCCCATAGGGGGCTATACCATGTAATCTTTCGATTGCATACACTGTTAAATGCTGCATTGATCAGTGTTATTGGTGCTCTGCTGCTCCAGCCTGCTGAGGCTTCTTGGAGCAGCAGAGGACCGATCGGACGGTGAGGAGGCAGGTAAGAGCCCCTTGCCATCTACTCAGCTCCGCTGAGCTGCCGAGATCTTTAACCCTGCATTTTAGACGCTACAATCAAGTTTGATTGCGGTGACAAAAGGTTTAATGCCGGGCATCGGCCCGGTCGGCGATGCCCTGCATTAACCGTGGGTCCTTGCTGCTGATAGGAACTGGGCATGAAGAGTGCTCAGCTCCTGGTAACTGGACCATGGCGCACAGGTACACCCTTGGTCCTTAAGCACCAAAGAACAAGGGTCTACAAGTACATCCTTGGTCCTTAAGGTGTTAAGTGACTTTGAATGTGGAATGGTTGTTGGTGCCAGACAGGCTGGTATTTCAGTATTTCAGAAACTACTGATCTACTGGGATTTTCATGCGCAAGCATCTCAATAGTTTACAGAGAAAATATCCAATAAGTGGAAGTTATGTGGAGAAAAATGCTTTGTTGATGTCAGAGGAGAATAGGCAAACTGGTTTGAGATGGCAGAAAGGCAACCAAGGTATGCAGAATACCATTTCTGAATGTACAATATGTTGAATCTTGCATATGCCCTACATCAGCAGAGGACCACACTGGGTGCAATTCATGTCAGCTAAGACCAGGAAACTGAGACAACAATTCCCACAGGCTCACAATAATTGGACAATAGAAGAGTATTGCCTGGTCTAATGAGTCTCAATTTCAGCTGCAACATTCAGATGGAAGCATCAGCATTTGGCGTAAACAACATGAAAATAGGGATCAATCCTGTCTTGTATCAACGGATCAGGTTGGTGTGGGGGACATTTTCTGGGTACACTTTGAACCATTTAGTACTGATTTAGCATGGGTTAACCCATTGCCTCCACAGGACATATGAGGAGAGGAAGATTCTGCCATGATCTCACCCAGTACCTGGCTTTTCCCATGGCCAGTATCAAAGGCCAGGGACTGCAGTTTATAGACTATTTTTTGTTAACTGAAAAAAAAAAAAAAATAATAATAATAATAATAATAATAAAAAAAAATATATATATATATATATATATATATATATATATATATGTACATATAAAATAAATGTTAAGGAAATCACACAGTGAATGGCGTAAATGTAAAAATAATATCAGAATTTCAGATTTGTGGTCACTTCATATTTCAGGAAAAAATGAATAAAAAGTGATAAAACATTACATCAATACTACAGATCACTGCACAAATAATAAGCCCTCTTACATCGTCTTACAAAAATATATAATTTTTTTAAAGTAGTAAAATAAAACAAAATCTATTTAAATTGTGTATCACTGTAAGGCTGGGTTCATTCGCCGGATTCCAAGAACGAGCAGCACCAACTGCTTGGCCCTAGGACCACACAGAAATTGCGTCCCCATAGATGCCAATGTCTGTGGAGCGGATTCCGCCCAAAGAATAAACTAGTTAATCCCTTTGGCGGCGGAATTTCAGCAGCGGAATCCCATTGAGAGCAATTTTTGCCTCACCATACATTTTGTGTTACAATAAGTTTTTCCGTTACAAAGCACAATTGGTCCCGCAAACGACAAGCTCTCATATTTCTTCTGTAGAAATACCCTTCATAGACTTGTATACAGGGCCGTTTGAAGGAATTTGGGGGCCCCAAGCAACATGGACATGGAGGGCCCCCCCACCCCCCTGATGTTCACTCACGTCAAGCTCTAGGGCCGGCGTCAGGACGTAGTAACGCCGGCCCTTGAATTCTGGGAGCGCGACGTGAGCGAACGTCGATACGAGGCCCCCACATTAGGTGCAGCACAGTTCCCCCCACGTTAGGTGCGGCACAGTTCCCACCACGTTAGGTGCGGCACAGTTCCCCCCACATTAGGTGCAGCAGAGTTCCCCCCCCCACATTAGGTGGAGCAGTGTTCTCCCCACATTAGGCTAGCAGTGTTCCCCCACATTAGGTGCAGTATAGTCCCCACATTATGTGCAGTATAGTTCCCCACATTAGGTGCAGTATAGCTCCCCAAATTAGGTGCAGTATAGTTTCCCCACATTAGGTGCAGTATAGTTCCCCACATTAGGTGCAGTATAGTTCCCCCACATTAGGCAGTATGGTTCCCCACATTAGGTACAGTATAGTTCCCCACAATAGGTGCAGTACAGTCCCCCACATTAGGCTGTAGTTCCCCCACATTGGGTGCAGTATAGTCCCCCAACATTAGGTGCAGTATAGTTCTCCACATTAGTATAGTTCTCCACATTAGGTGCAGCATAGTTCTCCCCACATTAGGTGCAGTATAGTTCTCCACATTAGGTGCAATATAGTTCTCCACATTAGGTTGGCAGTATAGTTTACCCCACATTAGGTGCAGTATAGTTCCCCACATTAGGTGCAGTATAGTTCTCCCCACATTAGGCTATAGTTCCCCCACATTAGGTTCAGTATAGTCCCCCCACATTAGGTGCAGTATAGTTCTCCCCACATTAGGCTATAGTCCCCCCACATTAGGTGCAGTATAGTCCCCCCATATTAGGTGCAGTATAGTCCCCCCACATTAGGTGCAGTAGAGTCCCCCAACATTAGGTGCAGTATAGTTCTCCCCACATTAGGTGCAGTATAGTTCTCCCCACATTAGGTGCAGTATAGTTATCCCCACAGAAGGTGCAGTATAGTTCCCCCACATTAGGTGTAGTATAGTCCCCCCACATTAGGTGTAGTAGAGTCCCCCACATTAGGTGCAGTATAGTCCCCCCACATTAGGTGTAGTATGTTCCCCCACAGAAATACAGCCTCCAGCCATACAATGTATGGCTGGAGGCTGTATGCCTGATTACTGCCCTACTTCAGTGCTCCGACCACTCCTCCTCTGGTCCGGCCACCGTAGTAGTAGGTCCCGGGATTGGAGGAGCGGTGGTCGGAGCACTGAAGCTCATGTGCCGCTGGTCACTTACCATGCTGACCAGCACATGTCATGTTCTCTGCTACTCCGCGTCGCTTTCCAATGGGCGCACGCACAGGACGTCAGTGGGCTAACAGGGGCATGGCATGTCCTTAATCGGCATGTCCTTAAAAGTGATGGGGAAATTAAACTGGGGGGGGGGTGGAATTTCCCCGTTTCCCCCCCCCCCCCCTGCATCCGCCACTGCATGCATTATATATACACACACACAACACACTGTACACATTACATACTGTACATGCATTGTACACACAGCACACATACTGCACACATTACATACTGTACATGCTTCATACACACACAACATACTGTACACATTACATACTGTACATACATGCTTCATACACACACAGATAGAATAGATCAGTGTTTCCCAACCAGGATGCCTACAGAGGTTGCCTTTGGCTACCCGGGCATGCTGGGAGTTGTAGTTTTTCAACAACTGGAGGCACCCTGGTTGGGAAACACTGGTATAGATACACACATGCAATTTACACATAGTCATCCCCAGAGGCCCCATGTTGTAGAGCCTCTGCGGTCTCCTTTCCTCACAGCTCTGTGCTCTCTACTTCCCCCTCCCCCTGCTCTGACGGCTGAGAGAGTCCGGGGCTGAGGGAACATACCAAGTGCAGCGGGTGTGGGGGGAGCGTGATTGTGGGGAGGTGAGAAGAACTCCAAAGCTGCAAATGAGTTTATTTATAAAAAATGTCAGACATTTGGGGGCCCTCTTGTTTGACTGGTTGCCTGTGGCCCAGAGCTCAAGCTCCAAGAGCACGATTGTTAATCCGGCCCTGGTGATGGGGGGGGGGAATTGCCCCGTCGCTACAGGACGGGCAAGCACTGGCTCTGCTTGGGGCCCCCCAGCCAGCTCGGGGCCCCAAGCAAATGCTTGGTTTGCCTGTCCTGTAGCGATGGGCCTGCTTGTATAGGCAGCTGTGATATCAGAAAGAATTGCAGGACCACCTTATAAACAACAGGTGAAATTGAGATGATTTTTCCAGTGGATGACAGTTTAGCAAGGGGGAGGCTTTATAACAGAAAAAAGAAGAATTTTTGTCTAAAAAGTTTTAATATTTGGTTGTTCTATGGATCAGTTTGTTGAAACAACAAAACAGGACATTTTTCTCATCTCTCTTTTCTGCCTCTCCTTCCCTATTAGTAATTTTTTCCTTCTCATAGCCATACACCGACTCATAATTTCTCCTTCTTTCTCTCAGCCCAAAGTTCTTAGTAAAAAGACTCTATAGTTATCTAAATTATACCAAGTATCCATAATAAACTGAGGCAGGAGTTTCAATCTGGAAACCAATCCTATAATCTCATCATAAATGTTGAAGGCAACTTCCTGGATCTCCCATGCCTATTTATAAACAGAAGGTTGTGGACCAATATTTTTAAGTCTTAACCCTTTAACCCCTTAAGGACAATGGACATACTCCTATGCCCCCGTTTCCGAGTCCTTAAGGACCGAGGACGTAGGAGTACGTCCTGTCCATTCCCGGACCCCCGCCGCTAGCCGGAGGGGAGCCGGTGCCCGATGCCTGCTGAAATCGTTCAGCAGGCATCGCGGCACATCGCCAAGGGGGAGTCATTACACCCCCCCATGTCGGCGATGGCCGCAGATCACTGGACAATTCCGGGTCAATCGGGTCTCCAGTGACCCGGTGACCCAGAATTACTGGCTGATCGGGGCTGTCAGAGACAGCCCCGAACAGCCATAGCCAGCAGGGGTGAGGTGGCACCTCACGATCGCCCTGATTTATCGGCCGGTTTACCGGCCGACCAATCAGGGCGCCTGCTGCGGGTGTCACTCCCGCAACCCGCTCTGCCCCTCTTCCGGTGGACATGAGCGGGAAGAAGACCCCGGGTGCTGGGGACCCCGATCCCCAGCGTCAATGTTGGGATCGGGGCCCCAGGAGCAGCGGCGAGGGACTGACCTGATGCGGCGTGGAGGTGGAGTGACAGCCTCCTGCTGTTGCTTAGCAACAGCTCCCAGCATGCAAAAAGGGCATGCTGGGAGCTGTAGTTATGCAACAGCAGGAGGCAGACCACCACAACTCCCAGCATTCCCTTATGGGCATGCTGGGACTTATAGTTTTGCAACAGCTGGAGGCACATTTTTTTCTTTGGAAAAGTGTACCTTCAGCTGTTGTATAACTACAACTCCAAGCTGGCACAATCAGCTAAAGTGCATGCTGGGAGTTGTAGTGGTGCATCTGCTGGTTGCATAACTACAACTCCCAGCATGCCTGTTGGCTGTCGGTGACTGCTGAGAGTTGTAGTTTTGCAACAGCTGAAGGCACACTGGGTTAAGTAGCAAACCTGTGTGTCTCCAGCTGTTGCATAACTACAATCCCCAGCATCCCCAGCCAAAGTAGTATGCCTCCAGCTGTTGCATAACTACAAGACTCAGCATGCCCTTCCGCTGTCCGTACATGCTGGGGGTTGTAGCTTTTGCAACAGCTGAAGGCACACTGCCTGCAAAACACTGAGTTTGTTATCAAACTCGGTGTTTCACAATCAGTGTGCCTCCAGCTGTTGCAAAACTAAAACTCCCAGCATGCACTGATAGACCGTACATGCTGGGAGTTGTAATTTTGCAACAGCTGGATGTTCCCACCCCCCCCCCCCCCCCCCATGTGAACGTACAGGGTACACTGACATGGGCGGAGGTTTACAGTAAGTATCCGGCTGCAACTTTGAGCTGCGGCAAATTTTCTGCCGCAGCTCAAACTGCCAGCGAGAAACTACTGTGAACCCCCGCCCGTGCGACTGTACCCTAAAAACACTACACTGCCAAAAAATTAAATAAAAAGTAAAAAACACTACATATACACATACCTCTACACAGCCCCCCTCCCCTCCCCAATAAAAATGAAAAACGTCTGGATCGCCACTGTTTCCAAAACGGAGCCTCCAGCTGTTGCAAAACTACAACTCCCAGCATGCACTGATAGACCGTATATGCTGGGAGTTGCAGTTTTGCAACAGCTGGATGTTCCCCCCTCCCTAATGTGAACGTACAGGGAAGCAAGTACTTCTAGTCCATAGGTACTACTGATTTTGTAAAGGGTTGTTGGTTTTAAAGTTTTTCTAAAATTTTTTATATTTTAAGTCACTTACCTATGTGTTAACGCCCTTCTGCTGACGTAGTTGTAGGTGTGTATTTAACCTGCGATACGACACCAGAAGGCGGAGTCTGACGAAGCGGGCTGTGTTCCCGTGAAACATCTGTAACTGCACCTCGTGTTCCCCGGTGTTCCTGCCGACTGCCTGTCCCCTGTGTTCAACGTTTTATGCTTCACGGAATAAAGTTACCAGTGCACAATAATCGGGTGAGTGCGGTTTTTTCTACATTGTTCTGATTCTACAAGCGATTTGTGCTTTTTCTGACCAGCACCCCGACATAGCACACACTGTGTAGTCTCCATTCATTCCTGGATTAGCGGATACCATACTACCTAGTATATTGCTTCCACCTGCATAGCAGTGCCGGACTTGTACTTTTTCTACTTTTGTATCAAAGTGTATCTTGGAATTGCTTTCCACTGAAGCCCAGAGCACGCTGCATTGGATAAGGTGATTTGTCAAAAGGAACTTCACGCAGCAAAACTGCATTAGCGTTCCGATTTGAGATGGAAATGGATACCGCATCAGGCTCTACAGAGACTAGTATGAACACAGACCAAGCGATAAAGGCAGGCCGGCAGGACGCTGGAGCATTTTTCACCCTTTGCAATGACCTGGACTCATTACAATTTACAAGTACTAAAAATCTGGAACATAAAATCAGCCAACTAGCTGAAAAAGAGATGAAACTCTTCTGGACGATCAATTCCTTAAAGTCTTACAAAGACTGCAAAAGGGTCCCTAGGGGCCTTAGAAACTACAATGAACCCTCCCAATACCTGGACGATGCTGAATTAATTCATAAATGGGGAGCAGCTTCACTTGGAATAGTCAATGAGTATGTTGACCACCATCTTAGAGAGGAATGAAAAGGAATATATCTACCTGTCTGAAGCCCTTGGCAAGGCGAAGGTGGAATTAAGGACTCGTCTGTCAGTATCGCAAAGACAAGTCTTCTTAACCCCTTAAGGACCAGGCCATTTTATACCTTAAGGACCGGAGCGTTTTTTGCAATTCTGACCACTGTCACTTTAAACATTAATAACTCTGGAATGCTTTTAATTATCATTCTGATTCCGAGAGTGTTTCTTCGTGACATATTCTACTTTAACTTAGTGGTAAAATTTTATGGTAACTTGCATCCTTTCTTTGTGAAAAATCCCAAAATTTGATGAAAAAAATGAAAATTTAGCATTTTTCTAACTTTGAAGCTCTCTGCTTGTAAGGAAAATGGATATTCAAAATATATTTTTTTTGGGTTCACATATACAATATGTCTACTTTATGTTTGCATCATAAAATTTATGAGTTTTTACTTTTGGAAGACACCATAGGGCTTCAAAGTTCAGCAGCAATTTTGAAATTTTTCACAAAATTTTCAAACTCACTATTTTTCAGGGACCAGTTCAGTTTTGAAGTGGATTTGAAGGGTCTTCATATTAGAAATACCCCATAAAAGACCCCATTATAAAAACTACACCCCCTAAAGTATTCAAAAAAACATTCAGTAAGTGTATTAACCCTTTAGGTGTTTCACAGGAATAGCCGCAAAGTGAAGGAGAAAATTCAAAATTTTCATTTTTTACACTCGAATATTCTTGTAGACCCAATTTTTGAATTTTTGCAAGGGGTAAAAAGGAGAAAATTTTTACTTGAATTTGAAACCCAATTTCTCTCGAGTAAGCACCTACCTCATATGTCTATGTTAATTGTTCGGCGGGCGCAGTAGAGGGCTCAGAAGGGAAGGAGCGACAAATGGTTTTTGGGGGGCATGCCGCATTTAGGAAGCCCCTATGGTGCCAGGACAGCAAAAAACACATGGCATACCATTTTGGAAACTAGACCCCTCAGGGAACGTAACAAGGGGTAAAGTGAACCTTAATACCCTACAGGTGATTCACGACTTTTGCATATGTAAAAAAAATATATATTTTTTTTACCTAAAATGCTTGGTTTCCCAAAAATTTTACACCCCGGAAGAAGTCTTCATTGGTGAAACGTTGGGTGGCGGGTGGCTGTAGCGCTGTATTCCTTGCTCCACTTGGTAAAGTATTTTGTTATTTCTGTCTAGTTCAGGTTTTGTCCTACCTATAATGCGTTATTGATCCCCTGAGGCTCCCTTATCTGCTCTTTGATTTTTTGTACCTACTTGCGATCCGAGCATATTTGCTGGATCCGACTCTAATATTTACTCCACAACCTATGAGCCGTAGCCTCCCTCATTAATCCACGGGAGTCAATACTTATTGTGCACTATTTATTTAACCCTTCCCCTGGCAGACAAGCATAGCCCCCGTTTCTCTCTCAGCACTTTTTGGATTCATGTTTACTACTATATATGTATTCTTTTAAATTATTTTAAATGTCTTGTCATTTTGGATTCATGTTAATAAAGTATACTTTGTGATATCTATGTCCTGTTTGACGCCTTTTTCTTTATGAATTATTTTTAAAAAGGGTAATAGCAGAAAATACCCCCCAAAATTTGAAGCCCAATTTCTCCCGATACAGAAAACACCTCGCATGGGGGTGAAAAGTGCTCTGCTGGTGCACTACAGGTCTCAGAAGAGAAGGAGTCACATTTGGCTTTTTGAAAGCAAATTTTGCTCTGGGGGCATGCCGCATTTAGGAAGCCCCTATGGTGCCAGAACAGCAAAAAAAACCACATGGCATACCATTTTGGAAACTAGACCCCTCGGGGAACGTAACAAGGGGTAACGTGAACCTTAATGCCCTACAGGTGTTTCACGACTTTTGCATATGTAAAAAAAAAAATTTTTTTTTACCTAAAATGCTTGTTTTCCCAAAATGTTTACATTTTTAAAAAGGGTAATAGCGGAAAATACCCCCCAAAATTTGAAGCCCAATTTCTCCCGATTCAGAAAACACCCCATATGGGGGGTGAAAAGTGCTCTGCTGGCGCACTACAGGTCTCAGAAGAGAAGGAGTAACATTTGGCTTTTTGAAAGCAAATTTTGCTCTGGGGGCATGCCGCATTTAGGAAGCCCCTATGGTGCCAGAACAGCAAAAAAAAAACACATGGCAAACCATTTTGGAAACTAGACCCCTCGGGGAACATAACAAGGGGTAATGTGAACCTTAATACCCTACAGGTGTTTCACGACTTTTGCATATGTAAAAAAATATATATTTTTTTTACCTAAAATGCTTGGTTTCCCAAAATTTTTACAATTTTAAAAAGGGTAATAGCAGAAAATACCCCCCAAAATTTGAAGCCCAATTTCTCCCAATTCAGAAAACACCCCATATGGGGGTGAAAAGTGCTCTGATGGCGCACTACAGGTCTCAGAAGAGAAGGAGTCACATTTGGCTTTTTGAAAGCGAATTTTGCTCTGGGGGCATGCCGCATTTAGGAAGCCCCTATGGTGCCAGAACAGCAAAAAAAAAACCACATGGCATACCATTTTGGAAACTAGACCCCTCGGGGAATGTAACAAGGGGTAATTTGAACCTTAATACCCTACAGGTGTTTCACGACTTTTGCATATGTAAAAAAATATATATTTTTTTACCTAAAATGCATGTTTTCCCAAAAATGTTACATTTTTTAAAAGGGTAATAGCAGAAAATACCCCCCAAAATTTGTTAGGCAATTTCTACCGAGTACAGCCATACCCCATATGTGGCCCTAAACTGTTGCCTTGAAATACGACAGGGCTCCAAAGTGAGAGCGCCATGCGCATTTGAGACCTAAATTAGGGACTTGCATAGGGGTGGACATAGGGGTATTCTACGCCAGTGATTCCCAAACAGGGTGCCTCCAGCTGTTGTAAAACTCCCAGCATGCCTGGACAGTCAACGGCTATCTGGCAATACTGGGAGTAGTTGTTTTGCAACAGCTGGAGGCTCCGTTTTGGAAACAGTGGCGTACCAGACGTTTTTCATTTTTATTGGGGAGGGGGGTTGTATAGGGGTATGTGTATATGTAGTGTTTTTTACTTTTTATTTTATTTTGTGTTAGTGTAGTGTAGTGTTTTTAGGGTACAGCCGCACGGGCGGGGGTTCACAGTAGTTTCTCGCTGGCAGTTTGAGCTACGGCAGAAAATTTGACGCAGCTCAAACTTGCAGCCGGATACTTACTGTAATCCTCCGCCCATGTGAGTGTACCCTGTACGTTCACATTGGGGGGGGGGGGGAATCCAGCTGTTGCAAAACTACAACTCCCAGCATGTACGGTCTATCAGTGCATGCTGGGAGTTGTAGTTTTGCAACCGCTGGAGGCTCCGTTTTGGAAACAGTGGCGTACCAGACGTTTTTCATTTTTATTGGGGAGGGGAGGGGGGCTGTGTAGGGGTATGTGTATACGTAGTGTTTTTTACTTTTTATTTTATTGTGTGTTAGTGTAGTGTAGTGTTTTTAGGGTACAGTCGCACGGGCGGGGGGTTCACAGTAGTTTCTCGCTGGCAGTTTGAGCTGCGGTAGAAATTTTGCCGCACCTCAAACTTGCAGCCGGATACTTACTGTAATCCTCCGCCCATGTGAGTGTACCCTGTACGTTCACATTGGGGGGGGGGGGGAACATCCAGCTGTTGCAAAACTACAACTCCCAGCATGTACGGTCTATCAGTGCATGCTGGGAGTTGTAGTTTTGCAACAGCTGGAGGCACACTGGTTGTGAAACACTGAGTTTGGTAACAAACTCAGTGTTTTGCAACCAGTGTGCCTTCAGCTGTTGCAAAAGCTACAACCCCCAGCATGTACGGACAGCGGAAGGGCATGCTGGGTGTTGTAGTTATGCAACAGCTGGAGGCATACTAATTTGGCTGGGGATGCTGGGGATTGTATTTATGCAACAGCTGGAGACACACTGGTTTGCTACTTAACTCAGTGTGCCTTCAGCTGTTGCAAAACTACAACTTTCAGCAGTCACCGACAGCCAACGGGCATGCTGGGAGTTGTAGTTATGCAACCACCAGATGCACCACTACAACTTCCAGCATGCACTTTAGCTGATTGTGCAAGCTGGGAGTTGTAGTTACACAACAGCTGAAGGTACACTTTTCCATAGAAAGAATGTGCCTCCAGCTATTGCAAAACTACAAGTCCCAGCATGCCCATAAGGGCATGCTGGGAGTTGTGGTGGTCTGCCTCCTGCTGTTGCATAACTACAGCTCCCAGCATGCCCTTTTTGCATGCTGGGAGCTGTTGCTAAGCAACAGCAGGAGGCTGTCACTCACCTCCAACGATCTTCGCTGCACCAGGTCAGTCCCTCGTCGTCTCCGCCGCCGCCGCTGCTCCTGGGGCCCCGATCCCAACAGGGGCGCCGGGGATCGGGGTCCCCAGCACCCGGGGTGCACGTCCCGCACCCACTCACGTCCTCCGGAAGAGGGGCGGAGCGGGTTGCGGGAGTGACACCCGCAGCAGGCGCCCTGATTGGTCGGCCGGTAATCCGGCCGACAAATCAGGGCGATCGTGAGGTGGCACCAGTGCCACCTCACCCCTGCTGGCTCTGGCTGTCAGAGACGGCCCCGATCAGCCAATAATTCCGGGTCACCGGGTCACTGGAGACCCGATTGACCCGGAATCCGCCGCAGATCGCTGGACTGAATTGTCCAGCGATCTGCGGCCATCGCCGACATGGGGGGTCATAATGACCCCCCTGGGCGATATGCCCCGATGCCTGCTGAACGATTTCAGCAGGCATCGGGCACCGGCTCCGCTCCAGATGGTTGCGGGGGGCCGGTAAAACACATGACGTTCTCATACGTCATGTGTCCTTAAGGACTCGGAAATGGAGACGTATGAGAACGTCATGTGTCCTTAAGGGGTTAAAGAAATTAGACACCAAACTTTTGAATCTCCAGAGTACCCTTAAAGAGGAAAAGAGAGATAAATACTTGAGAGATAAACAGGACTTTGAAAGTGGAAAAATCTTTGTGAAAAGATCTAATGTCCCTAAAGGAAGAAAACCACAAAATTACACCAATAAAGGAAACAAAAAATATCAGAAGAAAAATGAACGTACAACAACTGATTTTCTGACCACGGGCTCGGATTCTAGTGATCTAGAGGCAGTAACCCCTAGCAACCAAGCCAATGCAATTGCAAAGGGGCACCCTTTAGAGCAAAGATTAGAAGAGGAGGTAAAAAGAATAGGAAAAAGAGGAGCCAAGAAAAGGAAAAAAGTCACATGGAGGTCATAAAGGACCCCCAACAAGTTATTATTGCTGGACTTCCTACATGTGCGGACATTATTTCCCCTGAGACCCCTCCAAGTCATGCTCCCGTGAGCAGCCTAGCCACCTCCAACCCTGCCACTATAATTAATTTAACGGACTTAGTCCTGAATGATCATGCTATTTCCTTATAACAAAAGGGTTTAAATTACTGTCCGACAAATGACTTTGATTTGGTGTCCTTTGAAATAGATTTGTTTAAGAGCATGTGTAAACTGAATCTTAAGAGAGTTTTCTCAAGTAAAGATACTAGTGCACCCAAAAGAGAGGGAGATTCCCCAATACAGTCCCCTAGAGTTTAGTCCCCTCATCAGTCCAAGCATTTCCGAAAACAAATACCTATTAGCTTTAACAGAATTATTGGGGGAGAATGATGCTTGTGTAGGGGAAACCCCCATAGGTGATGCAACGGCGAGAAACTCCTTAGATTTTGGCTACTTTTCTGGTGGAGTCAAATCCACATATAATCCCCCTATTGCATCGGGCAGCATCTTAGACATATTCCAACAAAAACTCATGGAGGACGTAAAGGCAATCATATACCCGCAAGATAGCCCTAATCTTACAGTTAAAGAAAAGGAAGCTCTAAAATGGCTAAAAGCACAGAAAGGGATTATTATTAAAAAATCTGACAAAGGGGGCAATGTTGTGCTGATGCAGGAAAGTTATTATTTGTCCGAAGCCAACCGACAATTATCTAATAAAAACAACTATGAGGTTCTGTCCACTAACCCTATACCGAGACTCTCCTCACGTCTACAGTCCTTTTTACGGAGGGCTGTGGAGGTGGGGACAATCTCGAATTCCACTGCTATAAAATTGTTCCCTACTACACCAACATATCCATGGTGGTATTTTCTGCCGAAGATGCACAAAACATTAGAGAGACCCCACCCGGAAGACCTATTGTCTCTGGTGTGGGGTCTCTAATGGAACCCCTTTCAAAATATATTGACTGGGTTTTACATCCTATTTTGAAAGAAATCCCAGATATGGTCAAGGACACCAACCATTTCCTAGAAACCCTGAAAAATACAAAATGGCAACCCAGCTATATGCTGGGAGCCATTGATATTGAAAGTTTGTATACAAACATTGACCAAAACATAGCAATTCAGTGTGTGAGGGAATTGTTGGTGTCCTTCAATAAAAGTGAGTCTTTTATCAAGTTCATTTACGAATTCATCTTACAAACAATGTATTCCAATTTAACAACATGTGGTATATACAAAAGAGTGGTGTTGCCATGGGTACACCAGTAGCTTGTACCCTGGCAAACATATATGTAGCCTTTTAGGAAAAAAGATGGATTTTCTCAGAAGTTAACTCCTTTAGAAAACTCATTGGTAGCTATGTGAGATTCGTAGATGACGTCCTGATAACCTGGATCGGAGTGGAGTTGACGAATTTCATCACATGGCTGAACACTAATAACAACATGTGTCTAAATTTCACAAGTAACATCAGCAAAGAAAAAATAGAGTTTCTAGATGTCCTTGTAAGAGTAAGCGAAAATAAATTGTGCACAGAGGGTACCGAAAACCTACGGCTGGTAATTCCCTCCTACATTATAGGAGTTATCACCCGAGACATGTTAAGTCCGCTATCCCTTATGGACAATTCCTTCGCTTGCGAAGAATTAATGATACACAGAGCAGCTTCGAAAAACAAGCCAGGGAACTCACTTTGCGTTTATTAGAAAGAGGATACCCATCCTCGGTCCTGCATATAACGTATGATAGAGCAAATAGACAAAATAGGAATTCCCTCTTACAGAACAGTGGTTTACATAACTCTAAAAAAAAGTAAACAAAAAACAATAATCAGAGATTTTGCTTTACGTTCATGCACAGCCCGATGGCTGAGAAAATAAAGCAAAGTATCCATAAACATTGGTATTTAATCCAAAGTGATCCGATCCTGTCGGAGCAGTTCGATAATAAACCCCTCATCTCCTACAAAAGGGTTACTAACCTAGGCGACATCTTGACTAGCAGTAAGTGCTCGGGTAAAGAGAACTGGCTAAGTGGCTGGCTAAGAGGCTGGCTAAGTGGCCCCGCAGTATGCGGTAATTTCCGCTGTGGGAGCTGTAAGTTGTGTCCCAAACTTAAAGTAGGTAAATTCTTCACAATCGGAGGTACACAAATCAAGGTGAGGAAATTTATTAATTGTAAAATGAACCACATCATCTACTGTATGTTTTGCGACTGTGGTCGCTACTACATAGGTAGCACCACTAGGTCGCTAAACATCAGATTCAGAGAACATCTTTACTCTGTCCGTTCAGGTAAAGGGTGCCCGCGGGTATTGGAACATCTAAAGATCGCCCTTAATAATGACCCAGCTGCTTTAAAATTCTTTGGGATAAAGAGAATAATGCCACAGGAAGGAATTGACAGGAAAAAGCTACTGCTACGTGCAGAGGCGGAGCTTATCCTGCGCACAAACGCCCAGGGTAATCTCGGGCTTAACGACAAGCTAGATTTTAGCGTTTTTCTATAAGAAGTACTTGCTAGTCCATAGGTACTACTGATTTTGTAAAGGGTTGTTGGTTTTAAAGTTTTTCTAACATTTTCTATATTTTGTTAACGCCCTTCTGCTGACGTAGTTGTAGGTGTGTATTGAACCTGCGATACGACACCAGAAGGCGGAGTCTGACGAAGCGGGCTGTGTTCCCGTGAAACAGCTGTAACTGCACCTCGTGTTCCCCAGCGTTCCTGCCGACTGCCTGTCCCATGTGTACTACGTTTTATGCTTCACGGAATAAAGTTACCAGTGCACGATGATCGGGTGAGTGCGTTTTTTTTCTATATTGTTCAGATTTGTAAATTACTTCTATTAAAAAATCTTAATTCTTCCTGTACTTATTAGTTGCTGAATAATAGAGTAGAAATTATTTTCCATTTGAAACACAGAGCTCTCTGCTGACATCATGAGCACAGTGCTCTCTGCTGACATCTCTGTCCATTTTAGGAACTGTCCAGAGTAAAAGGAAATCCCCATAGCAAACATATGCTGTTCTGGACAGTTCCTAAAATGGACAGAGATGTCAGCAGAGAGCACTGTGCTCATGATGTCAGCAGAGAAAAAAAAAGAATTTCCTCTGTAGTATTCAGCAGCTAATAAGTACAGGAAGGATTACGATTTTTTAATAGAAGTAATTTACAAATCTGTTTAACTTTCTGGCACCAGTTGATTTAAAAAAAAAAAAAAGTTTTTCACCGGAGTACCCCTTTAACCCCTGTGATGTATATAGTACTCAGCAGCATACTATTAATTTAACTTCATGCCCCCCTGTTGGCATTGTTTACTGTATGCAGAGCAGTTCCTCTCTCATTCAGCATGTCATACTGAAGGCTGTCAGCATGGAAAAAAGGGATATGCTGAAGTGTCCAGCCAAGTATCATAATGCTCACTGTCTAGCGAATGCTGAACATTGGACTGCTGTGCCAAGGTAAGTATTAGTTCATTACATGTGCTCACTTCGATATCATTTACAGTAAACCCATCAGTTCTGGAATACCTGTTTAGGTAAAAATATGCATTCCCCTTCACAAAGAGAATCATTTTTTTTTTCTTAGAACAATTTAGTGTGCTGTTCCTCTTATATTCTTCCTGGAAATATATGAATTAATCAAATGGATGTTACTATTTCCCTGGCAAAATCTTATGCTCCTACATAGACTGACACAGTACAATCAGGGGTGAAAACTAGAGATGAGCGAACTTACAGTAAATTCGATTTGTCACAAACTTCACGGCTCGACAGTTGATGACTTATCCTGCATAAATTAGTTCAGCTTTCAGGTGCTCCGGTGGGCTGGAAAAGGTGGATACAGTCCTAGGAAAAAGTCTCCTAGTACTGTATCCACCTTTTCCAGCCCACGGGAGCACCTGAAAGCTGAACTAATTTATGCAGGATAAGTCATCAACTGCCGAGCCGAGAAGTTCGTGACAAATCGAATTTACTGTAAGTTCGCTCATCTCTAGTGAAAACTGCAGATTATAAGGAAACATTAAAAGGGGGGTTCTAAATGCACATTTTTCAAATTTTTTACGAGGAGGATTGACAGGAAACGCAACTTCACAGAGTTCTTAGAAAATGTGTTCCAGAACACTTATCAATTGTTATTTTGTACAAGTGTTTAGTAAAACAGACATAAAAAGAGCTGGCGGGTTATCTTTGATAACAAACACCCCACCCTCTAATGTCAGACTCACAATGGTCATGAGACACATAGGCCCAGATTTATCAAACTGTGTGAGATAAAAAGTTGAGTGATTTTCCAACAACAACCAATCACAGCTCAGCTTTCACTTTACCAGAACTCATTAGCTGAGCTGTGATTGGTTGTTGTGGAAAAATCTCTCCACTTTTTCTCTCACACAGTTTGATAAATCTGGACCATAGGTTTTTTTTTGCTTCTCTTTCTAACAAAATGGAATATCTGCATGCATTACATACACCCACTTTATCATCAGAAAAAGATGTGTAAAAGGTAGACACATATCAAAGTTCTGACTCCAACCAGTCACTAGAATGAGCTGGAGTGTGTGCTCAGTGAATTTACTCCTGACTAACAATGTACCAGGAGGAAAAAAGAGGGGTCCAAGTGGTCCAAAATGCATTGACTGCGTTTTGTCTGCTATTTATGGAATTTCCACAAAGACAACCAACGAAAACTTTTTAAAAGTCAGAAGGTTTATACTGTATAATGACAGGTACACTTTAACTTTATAAATGTTTTGCTTAAATGGGACAAATGGCATGCACTCTTTTTGTCAAAGCATTTTGACCAAGCAAATTATACAAAAGTCTCAATTCAGAAACTGAATAAACCCATTTAACCCGATAACGACCATGGACGTCTATACTCGTCCAATGGCCGTTACCGGGGTATGACGCGGGCTCCCGACTCGAGCCCGCGTCATACCGGCCAGCCCCCAGCTGATTCCTGTAGCTGGGGGCCGGCGTTAATAGCCGACATGCGGCGATCGCCGCGGCCGGCTATTAACCCTTTAGATCGCCGCTGTCAAAGTTGACAGCGGCATCTAAAGGTGCCTGTATTAAGTCCCTGGTGGTCCAGTGGGGTGTATCGCCCCCCCCCCCCCGCATCCTCTACTGAGGTAGCCTGAGGGCTTACCTCTCCTGCTGCGGCGGCTCCGGCTTTATCAATCAAGTGCAGAGCACGCAGATCATTGTGGTTTTATGAAACCACAATGATCTGTATGAGGAATCTAATGATTCCTCCTAAAAGTCCCCTAAGGGGACTAAAAGTGTAAAAAAAAAAAAAAAGTTTAAAAAAAGTTTAAAAACACACACTTTTCCCAAATTCCATATTAAAAATATGTAACCATAATAAAAATAAACATATGTGATATCGCCGCGTGCGTAAATGTCTGAACTATAAAAAGATATCATTAATTAAACCACACGGTCAATGGCGTACACGCAAAAAAATTCTAAAGTCCAAAATAGCGTATTTTTGGTCACTTTTCATGCCATAAAAAAGGAATAAAAAGCGATCAAGAAGTCCAATCAAAATAATAATGGTACCGATTAAAACTTCAGATCATGGCGCAAAACATTAGCCCTCAAACCACCCTGTACGTGGAAAAATAAAAAAGTTATAGGGGTCAGAAAAGGACAATTTTAAATGTATACATTTTCCTGCATGTAGTTATGATTTTTTCCAGAAGTACGACGAAATCAAACCTATATAAGTAGGGTATCATTTTAACCGTATGGACCTACAGAATAAAGTTAAAGTGTCATTTTTACCAAAAAATTTACTGCCTAGAAACAGAAGCCCCCGAAATTTACAAAATTGTGTTTTTTCTTCAATTTTGACGCACAATGTTTTTTTTTTTCCGTTTCGACATAAATGTTTGTGTAAAATGACTGATGTCATTCCAAAGTAGAATTGGTGGCGCAAAAAATAAGCCCTCATATGGATTTTTAGGTGCAAAATCGAAAGGGTTATGATTTTTAAAAGGTAAGGAGGAAAAAACGAAAGTGTAAAAACAGAAAAATGCTTGGTCCTTTAGGGGTTAAGCAAGAGAACAACACAAGGGTGTTGGTTGTCATTGACAAGGTAACTATTAGAAATTTTTAAGCAACATACAGTCATTTCTAAGAAACATAAAAGTCTTCTGAAAAAATATCTATAGAGTGTGATTATTAAAAAGAATTAGAACATAATCTGAACTGGTAGGGTTTAAAAGGAAAAACGTGGCACTTTCTTCCAAAGACAGTGCCACAATAGTCCACAGGTTGGATGTGGTACTGCTGCTCAACCTCTTTCAGTTCAGTAGACTTAAGCTAGAATATACACATAAGTACATAACCTGTAGCAGGCGTAGCCCTGTTTTTAGTCAATGCCTTTGAAAATGTCTACATCTTTACAGTGATTCACATTTTTCTGTTACAGAGTTCAAAGTCCCCACTTTCCTTTACATAGTCAAAGAGATACATAATAGTACTGGATGCCTACATCCAACACTAATGGGAGTTCACTGGATACAGATTTTTGCACCTTCATTTGACCTCTATTAAAGGGGTACTCTGGCGCTAAGACATCTTATCCCCTATCCAAAGGATAGGGGATAAAATGCCTGATCACAGGGACGGAGCATAGTGATGTCACGGCTCCGCCCCGTGTGATGTCACGCTCCGCCCCCTCAAAGTAAGCATATGGAGGGGGCGTGACAGCTGTCATGCCCCCTCCCATAGGCTTGCGTTGTGGGGGCGGAGTGTGACATCACACGGGGGTGGAGCCATGACGTCACTATGCTCCGTCCCCGTGATCGCCAGTAATCAGATCCGGAGCGAACACACATCGGGGGCTGGTTCTAACAGGGTGCGGCATGGAAGATCACGGGGGTCCCCAGCGGCGGGACCCCTGCGATCAGGCATCTTATCCCCTATCCTTTGGATAGTGGATAAGATGTCTTAGCGCCGGAGTACCCCTTTAACTATATAACTAGAGAAAAAAAGACGAAAGGATTCGCTCCCTTGTGTGATACCCAGGTATAATGTGGTAACGTTTAATGTGAGTTAGCACTTACCAAGTATGGTTGTACTCCATCCAAGTACAACCATGTACAACCAAGAGCGTGTGTTGTAACTGGATCTCAGCAGCCGCTCCGCTTCACATAACCACAGATACAGTACAAATTTCCTCCAAAAAGGCAGAGATCATGAAGGCACTGGAGATCAGGTAAAATGCAACTTTTCCTGATCTAAAGTTGCATTTTACCTGATCTCCAGCGCTTTCATGATCTTTGCCTTTTTGGAGGAAATTTGTACTGTATCTGTGATTAACTAGATAAGTCTCTATGCTCCTTAGTGGTCATTGGTATCAGTTGATTCTATGGTGGCTGGTGACCTCGTGAGCCCCTGACAGCTATTTTGCCCTGATGGCAGTCCACATTCCAGAGAAAAACTTTATTATCTACAAGGGGGACACTGTCCTCAAGTCTGGTCTTAGGTATTTCTACATATGAATACGTATATGTAATCTCAGTCAGAATAATAGTGAAGAATATATAACATTTATTTATAATCAATAATCATGGCCCTTGCAGACTGTGCCTACTACATACATGTATATTGATTATAAATAAATGTTATATATTTTTCACTATTATTCTGACTGAGATTATATATACGTATTCATATACAGAAATATCTAAGACCAGACATGAGGACAGTGTCCCCCTTGTGCATATTTTATTTGATTGAGGTTATATAGGAAACATAACCTTACCACACCAGTACTCGTCTGGCAATATATATGTATTGTGTTTTTCCTTGTGCCTTGGTTGGGCTGCCCAATCCCATTGATGTTTAGACTTTCATATCTATACAGTGGTCCCTCAACATACGATGGTAATCCGTTCCAAATGAACCATCGTTTGTTGAAAACACTGTATGTTGAGGGATCCGTGCAATGTAAAGTATAGGAAGCTGTACTCACCTGTCCCCGCCGCTCCGGACCCGTCACCGCTGCCCTGGATGTCAGCCTCCATCGCTGTCGCCGCATCCCCGTGGTGTCCCCGACGCTCCGGACGTCTCTGCTTCCCCGGGATCCTCGCTCTCCGTCGCCGTCATCACGCGCGCACGCCGCTCCTAATGGATGACGGGACGGCGTGCGCGCGACGTGATGATGACAAAGGAGAGCGCCGGCGATGGAGGGGATCGGGAAAAGGATGTTCCGGAGCCCCGAGGACAGGTAGGAGACCATCACCGGACCACACGGGGCACCGTAAACGGCTATCCGGCAGCAGCTGAAGCAGTCAGCGTGCCGGATAGCTGTTTATGCCATGGCCCCAACATACAAAAGCATTGTATGTTTATGCTGCCTTCAACATGCGATGGCCTCTGAGAGGCCATCGCATGTTGAAATTATCGTATGTTGGGGCCATCGTAGGTCGGGGGGTCACTGTATCTCCTAGTTTTAGCCCCTTAAGGACCAGCCTATGTTGGACAATGAGGAGCTTGTTTCTTTTTTGTGTATTTTGTTTATTTTTAGTACCGTTCAATTTCTTTATTTACAAATGCAAAAATGTTGCCATTGTTTTTTTCTTTTTTGTTTTCTCTTTTTAACAAGTTAACTTCATCCCTTGTTTAGATTTGACTCAACAAGGGTCACTACAATTAGAGATAAGAAGAGTTAAAAAATAACACTATAAAGACAAAAGAATAAAGAAGCTGTCTGTAATTATTCAGCGTGTTATCTAGAGTAAAGCACAATTTATAAGAAGGAAATCAAAAATACTTCCTACACACCTGGGGTCCCACTGCATCCATCTGTGCTTTGAGTATGTTGCATTTCATGTGATCAGAAGCAGATGAAGGGGGAGATAGTGGAGATAATGGAGAGTGGAGAGGCTTTTCATATAGTTTCTTTTCTTCCACCTTTATTTTACAAAGGGAAAAAAAAAAAACATAAAGCTTTCTATGTTAGATTACAGAAATGTTCTCTAACATATACGTTTTGTTGTCCTTTTAATTACTGTCTACTGTAGCAGAGTATTTCAGCCTTAAATGTTCTAAAGTGAAAAGTGTCTAGTTAATAGCAGTGTAAATTTCTTGACAGTGCACAAAGAAACAACATATATTTTAAAAAGCCGCTGGGACCCGGAGTGAACCCCATGGCTACTAAGCCGGGTCCCAGTTGCTATTTTAAAACATTATTGCTCCGGCATTTCAGAGTACATCATAGTGTTCCATGATCTGCTCACTGAATTTGTTTCATGCTGCCTATGGTTTGGGTCAAATAAAACAGGTGATGGGTTCCCTTTAAAGGAAAATGGTCACCCGTTCACCCGCACTATAACCAGATACACCGAGTTATAGTCAGGGGCGGATCCAGAGTCTAGTCTCAGGAGGGGCACTATCAAGAGTATCATGCGGTGGTCAACACGCCCGCTCCCATAGACTTGCTTTGAGGAGGCATGGTGTGGCGTCACAAAATGTTCCAAACGCTGGGGCAAGGGAGTACCCCTTTAAGTACGCAGCATAGTTCCCCCACACTAGGTAGGCAGCATAGTTCCCCACACTAGGTAGGCAGCATAGTTCCCCACACTAGGTAGGCAGCATAGCTCCCCCACAATAGGTAGGCAGCATAGTTCCCCCACATTAGGTTGTCAGCATAGTTCCCCCACAATAAGTTGTCAGCATAGTTCCCCCACAATAGGTTGTCAGCATAGTTCCCCCACATTAGGTTGTCAGCATAGTTCTTCCCAAATTAGGTTGGCACTATAGTTTCCCCACATTAGGTTGTCGGCATAGTTCCCCAAAAATTGGGTTGGCAGTATAGTTCCCCCCACATTAGGTTGGCAGTATAGTTCCCCCCACATTAGGTTGGCAGTATAGTTCCCCCACATTAGGCTGGCCATATAGTTCCCTGCACATTAGGTTGGCAGTATAGTTCCCCCCACATTAGGTTGGCAGTATACTTCCCCCCACATTAGGTTGGCAGTATAGTTCCCCCCACATTAGGTTGGCAGTATAGTTCCCCCACATTAGGCTGGCCATATAGTTCCCTGCACATTAGGTTGGCAGTATAGTTCCCCCCACATTAGGTTGGCAGTATACTTCCCCCCACATTAGTTTGGCAGTATAGTTCCCCCACATTAGGCTGGCAGTGTAGTTTCCCCCCACATTTGGCTGGCAGTATAGTTCCCCCCCACATTAGGTTGGCAGTATAGTGCTCTGATCACCGCTCCTCCTGTCAGGGGTTAAAGGGGTTCTCCGGTGCTTACACATCTTATCCCCTATCCAAAGGATAGGGGATAAGATGTCTGATCGCGGGAGTCCCGCAGCTGGGGACGCCCGCGATCATACACGCGGCACCCCGTTTGTAATCCGTGCCCAGAGCGTGTTCATTCCGGGACTGATTACGCTCGACCGCAGAGCCGGCGGCGTGTGACATCACGCCCCCGTGTGACGTCATGCTCCGCCCCTCAATGCAAGGCTACGGGAGGGGGCATGATAGCAATCATGCCCCCTCCCATAGCTATGACATCGCACGCCGCCGGCTCTGCGGTCGAGCGTAATCAGTCCCGGAGCGAACACGCTCTGGGCACTGATTACAAACGGGTGCTACGTGCATGATCGCGGGTGTCCCCAGCTGCGGGACTCCCGCGATCAGACATCTTATCCCCTATCCTTTGGATAGGGGATAAGATGTGTAAGCACCTGAGTACCCCTTTAAGATCTACTTCTATTGCCTATAGAACATAGCAGTAGGTCCTGGAACCGGAGGAGCTGTGGTCGGAGCACTGAAGATGATGTGCCGCTGATAACTTACCATGCGTGTGTCTTCGCTTCTCCGCTCTGTCTCTATGGGTGCACACATGGGACATCAGTGACGTCCCTGCGTGCGTACCTTCAGGCAGCCCCTGCATTTTTTAAGTAAACGGGGGTCTGCAGAGAGGTAACCGGGACCTCCTTGTGTCCCGAAAAGATCTTTAGGGACCCAGGGATATCCTGAATGTGATGGGGGAAATTAATCTCAGGGGGGGGGGGCAATTCGCCACTGGTTATAGTGCGGGTGAACAGGAGACCGATGCAGGGTCTCAGACTGCTATACCTTCCTGCATTTTGATACCCCGATCCTCCGAACGGGGCCTATTCTTTCAGCGCTGACTTGCGCTCTGGAGGAAGGCCCGCCGGCTTGTGCATACTGAGCGCTCAGGTGACAAACGCTTATGAATATTTAAATCCAGCCGACGGGCCCGCCTCAAGTCTGCACTGAAAGAGATAATGGCAGAAAAAGACTTCAAGGTGTGATGGGATTCAATGGCGCTGAGCAGGAACAGACACGTCAGGTAGGACGGAAGATAGCTTTATTAAAACAATGCAACGCGTTTCACCTCAGGTGCGGCTTCATCAGGCATAGCTAACAAGGAAGGGGTTGGTCTTTATATACAGGTAAGGATAGTAACCCCTACCTGAACATTTTAAGTTACACTTATGTATACAAAATCGATTGACAAAGTCCACCGGCAACATGCCTGACATGAATTTTACACAATTAAAACAATTCGAAAAGAATTCCATATAAAAATACATAGTTTTACACTAAAAGTTATTTCCTTACAAAAAAATATTTTTCATACACAATTATGATGGACATTTGTTAGTGATGTATGCATATGCCTATGCGCATAGACGATTATATAATAATCAATACTATAATTTAATCTTAATAATTAACTTGAATTTTTATTTCTTTTTATCTTTTATCCATATTAGTTTATTATAAGTTTTTATTTTTCCATTTAAATTATTTAACACACATATTTGAATAACCAAACATGTGTGTAAGGAATATAAATGAATGTGCACCGGCATTTGCATTTTTACCATCATAACAATTTACAAAATAAATAAATAACTCCACATATGGACACCAGCATAAACTTACGGGCACACAAACACATATGCACACGTGTACAGATCTAAAAATACACACACACATATGTTAAAAACTAATCTATGAAAAAAATGCGCAGTGTGAACAGAGTACCAGGATATTTGTCCTTTTTCTTTTTCAACGTACATTCTCTATGGTCTCATTAAATCCTCGCGGAGATAATGTATCTAGTTTATGAATCCAAAAGGATTTGCGATTAATCAAACGTTTATAGAGATTAGGGTGATTTTCCGGAATTTGTTCTAATATTATTAATCTTAAAGAATAGAGAAATGTCACGAAACACTATGTAACAAAAACATTTTTTTATATTAAATCTGTGCTTGCTCATACGGGATCACACCGTCTGAATGGTGCGACCCACGTATTGAATGTTGCAACCACAGGACAATAAATATATTGCAAACTGTGAATTGCAACTGAGGTGATCTTTTATTATATATTTCTTTTGAGTTTGAAAAGACATGAAATTATCTATCCTGGTACCCTGTAGCATGCTGCAACACAAACAGCGCTTGTTGTTGCACGGCACACATCCTCCTGCTCTACCTTCACTTTTATCCATTTTTTCTTTTGTACTTTTATCTTCTATATTTTTAAGTCTGCTTGGGGCTATTAGATTTTTTTAATTTTGTGCGCGTCGATATGTAACTCCAGGGTGTTTAGGAATAATTTGATTTAAAGGGGTACTCCGGTGAAAACCTTTTTTCTTTTAAATCAACTGGTGGCAGAAAGTTAAACATATTTGTAAATTACTTCTATTAAAAAATCTTAATCCTTCCTGTACTTATTAGCTGCTGAATACTACAGAGGAAATTCATTTCTTTTTGGAATGCTCTCTGATGACATCACGAGCACAGTTCTCTATGCTGACGTTTTTATAATAATAGCGCTTTGAACCCAAGTCCCCAGCACTGCAAGGCAGCAGTGCTAACCACTGAGCCACCATGCTGCTTTTAGCATGCGTCTGCCAAGCATGGTTGCTAAAATGGACAGAGATGTCAGCAGAGAGCGCTGTGCTCGTGATGTCATCAGTGTTCCAAAAAGAAAGGAATTTCCTCTGTAGCATTCAGCAGCTAATAAGTACTGGAAGGATTAAGATTTCTTAATAGAAGTAATTTACAAATATGTTTAACTTTCTGCCACCAAATGATTTAAAAGAAAAAAGGTTTTCACCGGAGTACCCCTTTAATATAGGATTCGCCATTATAATGAATCAATTTCTCGCTAGGATTTTTTTAATTTCATTAGCTTTATTATTATAATTTGTAATGAAGTTATATCTAAATTTGTTCTCTCAATTATGATTTTCAATCTTATGTTTATACATCAAGAAATCCGTTTTTTTTATCACTGCTGCCTGCAAATTAAAATCTGTCTCACTGGTACAATTTTTTCTTATGCGAACATACTGCCCATAGGGCACATTTTTAAGCCAATTTGGATAAAAAACTGTTAACGTCAACCCATTTGAAAAAAATGCGGGTGACGATCTGATTTTCTATGTTTCTTGTTATCTCAAGATCCAAAAATTCTGTTGTAACTGAAGAATAATGTAATGCAAATTGTAACCCACATGAGTTGTTGTTCAAAAACGCTGATAAGGGGGGCGGAATAGCGATTTTGGATAGAAATATGTATATCAATGAGGAGAATCGAATACTTTCAGAATTATGAAATCTTGAATAGTGACCCCTCACCTGAGTAATATTGACTCTATATGGATTTAATAAATAGTGGATCTGATTCACAATTATTTGACAAGAGGGAAAACACATTCGTAAATATTAAACATTATTCCCTACCTATTTTTTATTATTTACCTAAGTTACATAAAGATTTAATTAAACCCCCAGGTCGTCCCATCATTTCTGGTATTTTTTCGATTACGGTTAACTTATCTCATTATGTTGATTTATTCCTTCAACCTTAAGTTTTACAATTACCCTCGTATTTGAGGGATTCTACCTAATTAATACAAGATATGAGAAAATTATCCCTCCCCCCCACTTTTTCGTTTCTAACCTTGGATGTATGTTCCCTCTATTCAAATATCAATACAGAGTTGGGCTTGAGCAGCATTGAGCATTTTTTGAATGATGACCAGGATTTAAAAAGTGAGCAAGCGCTATTTTTGTTAAATTCCATCAAATTTATTTTGGAACATAACGTTTTCACTTTCAATAATATAATTTATAGACAGACGAGGGGCTGTGCCATGGGGACGCTAATTTGCTTATGGGGCGATTCGAGTTCCAATACATGGCACAGTGCCCTCTATTCCACCAACACGGTTTATTTTTTAGAAGATTTATTGATGATTTATTCTTTATTTGGACAGGGACTCAGTCAGAGGCAGAAAAATTCATTAAGTTTTTGAACAACAACTCATGGAGGTTACAATTTACATTACATTATTCTTCGGTTACAACAGAATTTTTGGATCTCGAGATAATAAGAACCATAGAAAATTAGATAGTCACCCGCACTTTGTTCAAACGGGTTGACGTAAACAGTTTTTTAAAGTTTTGATGCGCATTATCCAAATTGGCTTAAAAATGTGCCCTATGGGCAGTATGTTCGCATAAGAAAAAATTGTACCAGTGAGACAGATTTTAAATTGCAGGCAGCAGTGATAAAAAAACGTTTTCGAGAAAAGGGATACCCTGAAAAATTACTAAGTGTAGCATATAATAAAGTAAAAAGAAAAAAACAATCGGATTTCTTGATGTATAAACATAAGATTGAAAATCATAATTGAGAGAACAAATTTAGATATAACTTCATTACAAATTATAATAATAATAAAGCTAATGAAATTTAAAAAAATCCTAATGAGAAATTGGTTCATTATAATGGCGGATCCTATATTAAATGAAATTATTCCTAAACACCCTGGAGTTACATATCGACGCGCAAAAAATTGAAAAAAATCTAATAGCCCCAAGCAGACTTAAAAATATAGAAGATAAAAGTACAAAAGAAAAAATGAATAAAAGTGAAGGTAGAGCAGGAGGATGTGTGCCGTGCAACAACAAGCGCTGTTTGTGTTGCAGCATGCTACAGGGTACCAGTAGAGATGAGCGAACTTACAGTAAATTCGATTCGTCACAAACTTCTCGGCTCGGCAGTTGATGACTTTTCCTGCATAAATTAGTTCAGCTTTCCTAGGAATGTATCCACCTTTTCCAGCCCACCGGAGCACCTGAAGGCTGAACTAATTTACGCAGGCAAAGTCATCAACTGCCGAGCCGAGAAGTTCGTGACAAATCGAATTTACTGTAAGTTCGCTCATCTCTAGGTACCAGGATAGATAATTTCATGTCTTTTCAAACACAAAAGAAATATATAATAAAAGATCACCTCAGCTGCAATTCAGTTTGCGATATATTTATTGTCCTGTGGTTGCAACATTCAATACGTGGGTCGCATCATTCAGACGGTGCGATCCCATATGAGCAAGCACAGATTTAATATAAACATTTTTTTTTGTTACATAGTGTTTTGCGACATTTCTCTATTGTCCATAAGGGCAATATTAGTTCTTTAAGATTAATAATATTAGAACAAATTCCGGAAAATCACCCTAATCGCTATCAATGTTTGATTAATCGCGAATCCTTCTGGATTCATAAACTAGAAACATTATCTCCGCGAGGATTTAATGAGACCATAGAGAATGTGCGTTGAAAAAGGACAAAGACAAATATCCTGGTACTCTGTTCACACTGTGCGTTTTTTTTATAGATTCGTTTTTAACATATGTGTATGTGTATTTTTAGATCTGTACACATGTGCATATGTGTTTGTGCGCCCGTAGGTTTACGCGGGTGTCCACATACATGTGCATATGTGGAGTTATTTATTTATTTTGTAAATTGTTATGATGGTCAAAATGCAAATGCCGGTGCACATTCATTTATATTCCTTACACACATGTTTGGTTATTCAAATATGTGTGTTAAAAAAATTTAAAATGGAAAAATAAAAATAAAAACTTATAATAAACTGATATGGATAAAAGATAAAAAGAAATAAAAATTCAAGTTAATTATTAAGATTAAATTATAGTATTGATTATTATATAATCGTCTATGCGCATAGGCATATGCATACATCCCTAACAAATGTCCATCATAATTGTGTATGAAAAAAGATTTTTTTTTGTAAGGAAATTACTTTTAGTGTAAAACTATGTATTTTTATATGGAATTCTTTTCTAATTGTTTTAATTGTGTAAAATTCATGCCAGGCATGTTGCCGGTGGACTTTGTCAATCGATTTTGTATACATAAGTGTAACTTAAAATGTTCAGGTAGGGGTTAATATCCTTACCTGTATATAAAGACCAATCCCTTCCTTTTCAGCTAGGCCTGATGAAGCCGCACCTGCGGTGAAACGTGTTGCATTGTTTTAATAAAGCTATCTTCCGTCCTACCTGATGTGTCTGCTCCTGCTCAGCGCCATTGAATTCCATCACACCTTGAAGTCTTTTCCTGCCATTATCTCGCTTGCATGGGAAGGCTGCAGACTGGACCTGTTTCTCACTCACTCTGACCACTGTTGTCTGTGAGCTTACACAACCGCTTATGGTAAGGGCATTTCCCATTGTACCTGCGGATTCCCTACCTTGCGGTATTACGCTATGGAGTGCTATTCTCTTTCTTTGAAAGAGGGGAACCTTTGGAGGATCGAGGTTCCGGACTTTAGGTAGATATAGCACTTCGAGATCCCGCATCGGTCTCCTGTTCACCCGCACTATAACTCGGTGTAACGCATTATAGTGCTTTTCCTTTAAAAGCCAATGCAAAACATATAGCAATACCTTATTTGTGTTGATACGCAAAGCCGGCCACGGAGAACCAATTTTTGTGCTTTCAACATCAGTTTTTTTCAAATGTCCTGAAGTTTCTTCATAAAGACATGGGGCTCCAGCAGACAACCCTAAAATAAAAATAAAATAGTAATGAAGAACAATAACATTTTCAATCCTAAATAATTCATGTCCAGATTTAAATAGTCAAGTATAACGTTCATAGGTTAAGCAAAATTCTATTTATTGAGTTATGTTAACATAGATTTGCAAAGTATAACAGAGATCAATCAGGTGTTTTGTTTTAAAGGGGTACTCCTGTCGAAACTTTTTAGTTTTTTCTGTCCATTTTAGGAACTGTCCAGTACAGTAGAAAATCCCCATAGCAAACATATGCTGCTCTGGACAGTTCCTAAAATGGACAGCAGAGGTCAGCAGAGAGCACCGTGGTCTTGACATAAGAGAAATCCAAAAAGGAAAACATTTCCTCTGTAGTATACAGCCCCTAAAAAGTACTGGAAGGATTAAGATTTTTTAATAGAAGTAATTTACAAATCTGTTTAACTTTCTGGCACCAGTTGATTTTGTTTTCCACGGGAGTACCCCTTTAAAGGGGTACTCCGGTGCTTACACATCTTATCCCCTTTCCAAAGGATGGGGATAAGATGCCTGATCACGGGAGTCCCGCAGCTGGGGACACCCATGATCATGCACGCGGCACCCCGTTTGTAATCAGTCTCCGGAGCGTGTTCACACCCCCTCCCGTAGGCTTGCATTGAGGGGCGGAGCGTGATGTCACACGCCGCTGGCCCTGCGGTCGAGCGTAATCAGACCCGGAGCGCACACGCTCCGGGGACTGATTACAAACGGGGTGCCGTGTGCATGATCATGGGCGTCCCCAGCTGCGGGACTCCTGCGATCAGGCATCTTATCCCCTATCCTTCGGATAGGGGATAAGATGTGTAAGCACCGGAGTACCCCTTTAAGGTAAAATAAAAACTTGAGAAGAAAAAGAAAAAAAAGTTTGTTTAACCCCTTCAGGACGGAGACCATTTTGGCCTTAAGGACCGGAGCGTTTTTTGCACATCTGACCACTGTCACTTTAAACATTAATAACTCTGGAATGCTTTTAGTTATCATTCTGATTCCGAGATTGTTTTTTCGTGACATATTCTACTTTAACATAGTGGTAAATTTTTGTCGATACTTGCATCCTTTCTTGGTGAAAAATCCGTAAATTTGATGAAAAATTTGAAAATTTAGCATTTTTCTAACTTTGAAGCTTTCTGCTTGTAAGGAAAATGGATATTACGAATACATTTTTTTTTGGTTCACATACACAATATGTCTACTTTATGTTTGCATCATAAAATTGACAAGTTTTTACTTTTGGAAGACACCAGAGGGCTTCAAAGTTCAGCAGCAATTTTCCGATTTTTCACAAAATTTTCAAACTCAGTATTTTTCAGGGACCAGTTCAGGTTTGAAGTGGATTTGAAGGGTCTTCATATTAGAAATACCCCATAAATGACCCCATTATAAAAACTACACCACCCAAAGTATTCAAAATGACATTCAGTCAGCGTTTTAACCCTTTAGGTGTTTCACACGAATAGCAGCAAAGTGAAGGAGAAAATTCACGATCTTCATTTTTTACACTCACATGTTTTTGTAGACCCAATTTTTGAATTTTTACATTGGGTAAAAGGACACAATTTTTACTTGTATTTGTAGCACAATTTCTCTCGAGTAAGCACATACCTCATATGTCTATGTAAAGTGTTCGGCGGGCGCAGTAGAGGGCTCAGAAGGGAAGGAGCGACAAGGGGATTTTGGAGAGTACGTTTTTCTGAAATGGTTTTTGGGGGGCATGTTACCTTTAGGAAGCCCTTATGGTGCCAGAACAGCAAAAAAAAACCACATGGCATAACATTTTGGAAACTAGACCCCTCGGGGAATGTAACATGGGATAAAGTGAACCTTAATACCCCACAGGTGTTTCATGACTTTTGCAAATGTAAAAAAAAAAAAAAAATTTACCTAAAATGCTTGTTTTCCCAAAAAAATTTTATTTTTAAAAAGGGTAATAGCAGAAAATACCCCTAAAAATTTGAAGCCCAATTTCTCCCTATTCAGAAAACACCCCATATGGGGGTGAAAAGTGCTCTGCTGGCGCACTACAGGTCTCAGAAGAGAAGGAGTCACATTTGGCTTTTTGAACGCAAATTTTGCTCTGGGGGCATGCCGCATTTCGGAAGCTCCTATGGTGCCAGGATAGCAAAAAAAAACCACATGGCATACCATTTTGGAAACTAGACCCCTCGGGGAACGTAACAAGGGGTTAAGTGAACCTTTATACCCCACAGGTGTTTCACGACTTTTGCATATGTAAAAAAAAATTTTTTTTTTTACCTAAAATGCTTGTTTTCCCAAAAATGTTACATTTTTAAAAAGGGTAAAAGCAGAAAATACTCCCAAAATTTGTAACACAATTTCTCCCGAGTACGGCGATACCCCATATGTGACCCTAAACTGTTGCCTTGAAATACGACAGGGCTCCAAAGTGAGAGCGCCATGCGCATTTGAGGCCTAAATTAGGGATTGCATAGGGGTGGACATAGGGGTATTCTACGCCAGTGATTCCCAAACAGGGTGCCTCCAGCTGTTGCAAAACTCCCAGCATGCCTGGACAGTCAACGGCTGTCCGACAATACTGGGAGTTGTTTTGCAACAGCTGGAGGCTCCGTTCTGGAAACAGTGGCGTACCAGACGTTTTTCATTTTTATTGGGGAGGGGAGGGGGGCTGTGTAGGGGTATGTGAATATGTAGTGTTTTTTACTTTTTATTTTATTTTTTGTGTTAGTGTAGTGTAGTGTTTTTAGGGTACAGTCACATGGGCGGGGGTTCACAGTAGTTTCTCGCTGGCAATTTGAGCTGCAGCAGAAAGTTTGCGTCAGCTCAAATTTGCAGCCAGATACTTACTGTAATCCTCCGCCCATGTAAGTGTACCCTGTACGTTCACATTGGGGGGGACATCCAGCTGTTGCATAACTACAACTCCCAGCATGCCCGTTGGCTGTCGGTGACTGCTGGGAGTTGTAGTTTTGCAACAACTGTAGGCACACTGGTTATGTATCACTGAGTTTGTGACCTAACTCAGTGTTTCACAACCAGTGTGCCTCCAGCTGTTGCAAAACTACAACTCCCAGCATGTACGGTGCATGGTGTACGGTGACTGCTGAGAGTTGTAGTTTGCAACAGCTGGAGGCACACCGGTCGTGAAACACTGAGTTAGGTAAAAAAAAAAACTCTGAGTTTCACAACCAGTGTGCCTTCAGCTGTTGCAAAACTACAACTCTCAGCAGTCACCGACAGCCAACGGGCATGCTGGGAGTTGTAGTTATGCAACCAGCAGATGCACCACTACAACTCCCAGCATGCACTTTAGCTGTTTGTGCAAGCTGGGAGTTGTAGTTAGACAACAGCTGAAGGTACACTTTTCCATAGAAAGAATGTGCCTCCAGCTGTTGCAAAACCATAAGTCCCAGCATGCCCATAAGGGAATGCTGGGAGTTGTGGTGGTCTGCCTCCTGCTGTTGCATAACTACAGCTCCCAGCATGCCCTTTTTGCATGCTGGGAGCTGTTGCTAAGCAACAGCAGGAGGCTGTCACTCACCTCCAACGATCCAGACGCTGCAGGTCAGTCCCGCCGCCGCAGCTGCTCCTGGGGCCCCGATCCCAACAGGGGCGCCGGGGATCGGGGTCCCCAGCACCGGGGGTCGTCTTCCCGCACCTGCTCACGTCCTCCAGAAGAGGGGCGGAGCGGGTGCGGGAGTGACACCCGCAGCAGGCGCCCTGATTGGTCGGTAATCCGGCCGGTAATCCGGCCGACGAATCAGGGCGATCGTGAGGTGGCACCAGTGCCACCTCACCCCTGCAGGCTCTGGCTGTTCGGGGCCGTCAGAGACGGCCCCGAACAGCCAGTAATTCCGGGTCACCGGAGACCCGATTGACCCGGAATCACCGCAGATCGCTGGACTGAATTGTCCAGCGATCTGCGGCGATCGCCGACATGGGGGGGCATAATGACCCCCCTGGGCAATATGCCGGGATGCCTGCTGAACGATTTCAGCAGGCATCCGGCTCCGGTCCCCAACCGGCTAGCGGTGGGGGCCGGAATTCCCACGGGCGTATGGATACGCCCTCGGTCCTTAAGGACTCGGGATTCAGGGCGTATCCATACGCCCTATGTCCTGAAGAGGTTAATGCCATGTTCTTACCCTTATAACAATAACATTTTTCCACCTACGGAGCTGTTTTATGGTAAATTTTTTGTGTCATGAGCTGTAGTTTTTAACAGTACCCCTTTTTGCATATATGACTTTTTGATCACTTTTTGTTACTTTTTTCTGGGACGTGATGTGATCAAAAATCAGCAATTTCTTTGTTTGGAATATTTTTTGGAATATATATATATATATATATTTATATTCCCCAAAAATATTTCTATGTGTAATTATTTTTAATTTTTCTTTCTTTTTTTTTTTACACATTGTGTGCCCCCCAGCAATGATGTCAGTCATTACAGGCAGATGTCAGCTGCTGATAGCAGTGGGGATCTGCCGATTGTGATGCGGACCTGACTCGCGGGCCCGCACCATATTCCCCTCACCTGACCCATCATGTATCGTGTATCGGTACATTATAGGTCAGGAAGGGGTTAAAGTTAAAATTGCCAACAACCAGTATAAAATCATCTCCCATTCCCAAAGCAACACTGATTCACTTCCTACCCACATTTCCTCTTCTTTACTACCAGTGTTTGATATAATACCTGAAGGCTTAAGGTTCTCCTTTTCTTAATGAAATATAGCCTGCATTAGTGACCCTATTCCCTCACACCTTGCCCAGTCTCTTTCCGGCTGTCACTTTTCACCTAACTGAAATATTTTAAGTGTTCACAATAGAAAGAATGGCACTCGCATGTCCATCTGGTGCAGCAATCTTTATCTTAAAACAGCAGTAAGCTCGACCAGGATTAAGGCGGACACAAGGTATTAGCCATTTTGCCCTGTTCACGGTGTTTCTTCTGACCATGTGGTGTGCCCCATTCTTTCTAATGTGGACACTTTGTATGGGCATTTTTATATGCTTTCTGGAGGAGAACACCACTTACCCCTGGTCTGGTGGATGTGCGTCTTGCCACGCTGTGGTCAGTGTGGGCTTCCATAGCCTAGAGGGACATGAGGAGAGCTAGTACTGACCGCTTTGTCTCTTTGCTAGTTTTGAAATATTTTAGTGATTGTTCAGCCAAAACAGCTTCTGCAGTAGTGTCCTGCCTCAGCCACTTATTTGCTGAGCGGGTGTGTGATATCACATCCTAGAACTTGGAGGTGCCATACAGTGGGCCGCACAGCTCCATTGTAATGGCACCATGGGAACAAAGAAGGCAAGAGACAGTTCTATTATATATATATATTTTTTACTTACAACCTCCCTGTCCACATTTTATTTAGAAAGTTTTGGTTGGACTACCCCTTAAACCTCGCCCTTTCTTTTGGTATCTTCCACTTCTGAATAAAAAACAAACAAAAACAAAACTGTACCTGTTCTGTGCAGCTAACTACCCCCTCCCCCATCCCCCCTGCATCTTCAAAAACTTCTGAAGCACCTGTTATATGTTCTTGCTTAATCAGCCATCCCTATGCTTATTCTCTTTATGACCCTTTACAGCATTTACAATCTGGTCTGCAGACTGTACAGAAACTGTCCTTACTAAAGTGTAGAGTAGTCTAACAGCACCTACTTTCTACTGATTCTTCTGGATCTCTCTGCAGTTTGCACTGTAGATCACTACTTGCTATACACTCTTTTGATCTTAAAAGGGTTTTAATGTATTGCAACACATATACGGTAAGGTGAGTTACACTCACTGCTCATGTGCCGCAAGTCTGCGTGACATGAAACTGATAGGGGAGGATAGGATAGGAGATAGGGGAGAGGAAGAAAAGAAAAAAAAACACACAGGGTGCGCTCCTAGTGAAGATCGCTTGGATGGAGAGGCAGAGAGGAATAATATAGGGTCCTTACCCTTAACCCCTTAAGGACACAGCGCATTTGGGCCTTAAAGGAGTACTCCAGCGCAAAATAACTTATCCCCTATCAAAAGGATAGGGAATGAGTTATAGATCGCAGGGGGTCCGAGCGCTGGGGCCCCCCGGGATCTCCTTGACGGGGCCGCGGTAGTCTGCAGGAAGTGAAGTTTCGTCCCCAGCAGAAAGCCGCGGCAGACACTACCCCTCCATGTATCTCTATGGGGTACATGGAGGGGGCGTGTTGGCCGCCGCGTCATGCGGGGACGGAACGCCCCCTTTCCTGTACATTGCAGCGGCCCCGTACCGAAGATCATGGGGGGCCCCAGCGCTCGGACCCCCCACGATCTATAACTTATCCCCTATCCTCCGGATAGGGGATAAGTTATTTTGCACTATAGATGTCCTTTAAGGACTTTATTTTTATGTTTTTGTTTTTTACTCCTTGCCTTAAAAAAATCATAACTCTCTTATATTTTCATCCACAGACTAGTATGAGGGCTTGTTTTATGTGCAACCAGTTGTCCGTTGTAATGCTATCACTTACATTAAAATAAAATGTATGGCATAACCAAAAAAATACTATTTGTGTGGGAAAATTAAAAAGAAAACTGCAATTTTGCTAATTTTGGAAGGTTTTGTTTTCACGCCGTACAATTTACGGTAAAAATCACATGTGTTCTTTATTCTTTGGGTCAATACAATTAAAATGATACCCATGATAACATACTTTTCTATTACTGTTGAGCTTAAAAAAATTGCAAACTTTAAAATCCCCCTATTTTTAAGACCTTTTTCATTTTTTCGTATAAGCAGCGGTATGAGGGCTAATTTTTTGTGCCGTGATCTGTACTTTTTATTGATACCAAATTTGCATATATAAAACTTTTAATACATTTTTTATAAATTTTAATAAAATGTTAGAAAAAAGCAGCTATTTTGGACTTTCTTTTTTTTTTACGTTCACGCCGTTCACCGTACGGTGTCATTAACATTTTATTTTAATAGTTCAGATATTTACACATGCGGCGATACCAAATATGTATATAAAATATTTTTTTTTACACTTTTTCGGGGTGAAATAAGGGAAAATGGAAAATTTATGTTTTTATTGGGGGAGGGGGGTTTTCACATTTTTGTTTTACTTTTTTACTTTTATTTTTACACTTTTGTAGTCCCCATAGGGGACTATTTATAGCACTCATTCCATTGCTAATACTGTTCAGTGCTATGCATAGGACATAGCACTGATCAGCATTATCGGTGATCTTCTGCTCTGATCTGGATGATCGAATCGCCACGGCAGCGTTGCAGGCGATCTGATCATCCATTTTAGTGACCTCGATGCTGCAGATGCCTTGATCTGTATTGATAATGGCATCTGAGGGGTTAATGGTGGACATCCGCATGAACGAAGATGTCTGCCATTACCAGCGGGTTTCTGGCTGCTATCAGCAGCCGGGACCTGCCGCGCATGACCCGAGCATCGCTCTGATGCTCGCCGTTATGCATAGGACGTAAATGTACGTCCTGGAGCATTTAGTACCAGCTCACCAGGACATACATTAAGTCCGGTGTCGTTAAGGGGTTAAGTGTTGCGCTAAGGGCACAACACCTACAGTGGCTTCTGGAAGTAAATTGCAGGATAGCCGCCAAGTGGAACTCCAAAGAATGACATCAGTCGGTCCTGTTTAGATACATGGCAGTGGAAAAAAGGAAGATGTTCCCCCCAATGAAGACGCTGGTCCCACTGGACAAGATGTGGGAACTTCATTGCAATAAAGTTCACACATCTTATCCAGTGGGACCAGCGCCTTCATTGGGGGGAACATTTAGCTTTTTTCCACTGCCATGAAACTGCCTCTGTCATAGCACAGACTACTTGCAACCAGGGGTGGAGATAAATAAAAATGAGACAGGACTGCACTACAGTGAAAAAATGGTGTGAAGATTTAGTTGGCCAAAACAAAGCAAATCATTGCACATTTGCCAAAATATGTATACACAGCAGAGGTGCAAGGTTTGTATATCAATCTTGGAGAGAGAAAGAGGGAAAAGCCAGGAAATAGGCCAGAGGTGTAGCAAGGCATTTCTTTATCTTCATTTCGTCTTCCACACAAAATTGTCTCCTGTCAAATAACAGTTTTTTTTTTTACCCATCCCATCCTAGTACATATGCACATGTCCAAGTTGCTAGCTAGTTAGCGCAGCGATGAGCTGCAGGAGATCGCCGGCGAGACCTGGCTGTCAATGACAGCCGGGGTCCTGGCTCACCTGCCGAGACCGGGACCGGCATCATGCAGTACAGATATAACCTGTAAAAAGTGAGAAGTAAAAAAAATAAAAGATTTTTTTTTAAATAAACAGTACAAAAAATAAAATAAATGCCCCTTTCTCAATATAACCCTATATTATCACCAAAAATTAAAAAAAACACCCAACTCCATACATAATAGGTATTGCTATGTCTGTAATGACGTACAATAATGCTGTAAAAAAAATAAAAAATAAAACAAAAAAACACAAAGAAATGATAATTTTGGTCCAAAAACATGGAATAAAAAAAGATCATGAATTACACAAATAGCATGACTCACACAAATGGTACCAATAAAAAGTAGCTCAACAAATATTTACCACTAATATAAAGTACAATATGTCACACAAAATAAATCTCAGAATAGCGTCACTAAATAAAAGCATGCTAGAGGTATTATCACTTAAAGAGACACAGGGCAGATTTGAAAAATTGGGCATGGTTATTAAGGTAAAAACAGGCGGAATCCTTAAGTGATTAAATGGGCACTCTCATTAAAACACATTTTTGCTATTGCACTCCTTATGATAAATAAAAAATATTTCTAATATACTTTGTTTAAAAGAATGAAGCTTTCTATGTTTTATTTGTGCTTAAAAAAGCTCCAGAGCACATTTTCCCCCATCTCATACACAGGCTTTGGACCGAAGCCCAAACACAGGAAGTGCAGCCTGGAGTATTGAGGGGGGGGGGGGGGGTCCAACCAACAGCATATGGCAGTTAAGTGTGAGAGGAGTTTTGATTGGATGAGGCTGAACACCCCCCCCCCCCTCAGCACTCCAGGCTGCACTTTCTGTGTTTGGACTTCAGTCCAAAGTTTGTGTATAGGATGGGGGAAAATGTGCTCTTGAGCTTTTTAATCACAAATAAAACATAGAAAACTTCCTTTTTTTTAAACAAAGTATATTGGAAATATTTTTTATTTACCATAAGGAGTGCAATAGCAAAACTTTTTTTAAAGAGAGTTACCCTTTAATGCAAGCATTCTTGATTGTCACTTTAACTCCATAGCAATTGATGTAGAGAGCTGCACACTTGTACGGTCCTTTCTCCATTCAGGGACGTGCATCTACCTATACCCCATGGATATGGCATAAATGTGTACAATGAAAATATCCCTCTATCTTAAAGGGGTACTCTGGCCCTAATACATCTTATCCCCTATCCAAAGGATAGGGGATAAGATGTCTGATTGCGGGGGGTCCTGCCACTGGGGACTCCCGCAATCTGTCATTCAGCACCCCGCTCTTCGCAGCGCTGGAGGCTCCAAGTCTGCAGGGTGACGACCACGGGCCGGAGTATCATGATATCATGACTCCACCCCCTCAATACAAGTCTATGGGAGGGGGCGTGACGGCCGTCAAGTATGAGTATGAGTGAAAGCAGGGATAGGAATAAAGTTTCTACATTCAGTTATCTCATTGCTATTTCTGCTTGCCTCTGTCTATCTTATCAGTCTTTATTCTGTATCTTGTGTTTTTTATTATTAGGAGCCTATGTCATACTGCTGGCCTCTTATGAAGAAACCTCCACTTGTGCAAGTTACTGTGCAATTACTAAACAGGAACATAATTTGTGATGTTGCAGATGATGCCCCCATCAGTGTAGTAATAAGATAGCAAGGGAAAAATAACTATATAGAGATGCACGTCATCCAAGGTAATTTTCTATTGTTTTACTATTCTCTTGCTAACACTTGCAGCATAGAATTATATTATTTTCACACAGTAAGCGAAGAACATCCAGCACTCAGGGTAGCATAATAAAACTTCTTTTTTTATTGCATGTTAATGAAATACAGCAAATACATGGCATACATAGGAAAAATACAGATGTTATGAGTCTTAAGAAGTGAACCTTGCTCACAAGATGCAATTAAAAAAATAAAAAAAAACATCTCAGAATGAATGTGTTATTTATGTGTTAAAACTCAATACAAAAATCTTAGGTTCATTAGCAGAAATTCCACATATGCAGGAGTGTGTAAAGATGGTGAAGCTGCTCCAAACTTTAACCTTTTTTAACATCTTAAAGTCAATAGACGTATATTAATGTCCATTGCCGGCTCCCGATATGTGAAGCGCGCTCAGGAGCTAAGCACACTTCTTACCCGACAGGTCCCGATTGCTGTCAGCAACCAGGACCCGCGGCTGATACCGGACATCGCCGATCGGGCTGATGTCCGGTATTAACCCTTTAAAGCTGCGATTAAAGTTGATTGTGGCAACTAAAACGGGAGAGAACACATGCCGGTTAGCTCAGAGGGCTGTTTGGGACCACCGTGGAGAAATTGTGGTGTCCCGAACAGCTGAGAGGACGGCTGGAGGGCCCTTACCTGCCTCCTCGCCGTAAAATCTGTGCCTCGATGCTCCAGCCATGCTCTGCAGGCTGGAGCAATCGAGCACAGATAACAATGATCAATGCTATGCATTGTTCAGTGTATGCAATCTAAGGATTGCATGTAATAGCCCCCTATGGGGACAAAAAAATGTGTAAAAAAGTAAAAAAACTAAAAAAAAGTTAATAAATGTGATTTAACTCCTTCCCTAAAAAAGTTTAAATCAACCCCCTTTTTCCATTTAAAAAAAATATATATATGTAAACAAAAATAAACATATGGTACCATTGCACGCGGAAATGTCCTAACTATAAAAATATAATGTTAATTAGAGATGAGCGAATTGAAGCTGACGAATCCGAATTTGTTACGAATTTCAGGAATTTTGCTTCATTAAATTCCATTAGTGTGGTCCAGGCTCCAGGGCATCTAAAATAGCGTATCCACATGTGAGGACATGGGGCAAGGAACTCTAGGAAGGTCAGAAGGCAAGGCAAGAAGGCGGGTAGGCGTGATGACCCTGAATCACATGCAGTATGAAGCCTATCAGCAGCCAATCACCCCTGTGATGTCGCAGCCCTATATAATCGGCAGCCATATTCCGGCTAGTCACTTCTTTCTTTACACTGCAGAGAGATAGGACACACAGCCTGTGTGTGTGTATGTCACACAGGAAAGCTTTTTCCAGCAGTGTTTCACATCCAAGTCACATCAGTGTTCTGGTGGACAGAGTAGTGCTTTTTTTCACTGAAATTTATTTTTACTGCAGTCATTAACCTCCCAGTCACTTTCTACAGCATTGTATTACAGAGAGGGGCAGAAAGCTGTGTGTTGCCTCATACATTTGAACAAGCTGCCTCAGCTTCTTAAACCTTAGCAGTGGATGGGGGAATAATATTTCAGCGCAATTCTGTGTCTTTGTTCCACAACAAATGGTCTGCTGGTTATACTAGTCTGTAGACGGTATAATACCTAGCAGTCCATTAATAATAGTCTGTGGGAGAGTGCACTTTTGGGTTTAGTACACAGCTTTTGTGTGCTGCAGCACTGTTGTGTACTGCTGGTGTGCAAAAATACGTTTTTTTAAGCGTACTGTAGAACATTTTTCTACCCTCATAAGTGCATACCACACACCTACATCTAAGTAGTGTATTATTTTGTACCTGTTAATCCGTAAAGGGCCTAGATACTGTGAAAGTCCAGGCAAAAGTACTCACCAGCTGCTGTTCTAGACAAATACTGTTTTAAGCATAGGGAAGCATATTCTACTGCCCTTATATACGCACTAAGTATGTCAGGAAGAGAAGTGCCAGGACGAGGAGTGACAGAGGCCTCATCAGGCGCAGGCAGAGGTCGCAGCAGACTAGGGGCGGGTGGCAGCAGGAGTCTCAGCGAGAGGCCTGAGCTCCCGGTATCAGCTAGCGGTCCTGTCTCGACCAGCAACCCATCTGCCGTCATCGATTGGTTAACATGGTCATCCACTTCATCACAAGTGACATCTCATACCCCCAGTCAACAGTCGGTGGGTTCCTCAGACACAACCCTCAGTTGGCATGGCCTGGGAGCAGTCCCTGTCCTCCCATTGCCTCTTTCCTATGCTGTTCCCACCCCTAAAGAAGTATCTTATGCTGTGGGTTCAGCTCCACTATTCAGTGAGGACAATCTAATAGAGGACAGTCAGCAGCTACTGCCCAGCCAAGAAGTGGAGGAGACATCCGCCGCTTCCTACGCTAGGGCAGCAAGTAGTGATGAGGAGAGTGACGTGGGAGGCGGTGTTGCCAGCATTCAGGGTCCTGAAGCAGACACTGTTGAGGAACCTAAGGAGGACATCAGTGACGTGCATACACTTGTTGATGATGATGCCGATCGCAATTGGGAGCCGGGTGCAGAAGGGTCTTCATCATCATCATCAGGAGAAGAGGGTTGCAGGTTGCCCGTAAGGCAGCAGCTGAGCCAGCAAGGTGGTAGCATGGTTGGCAGTCAGCATGGTGGCACAAGTGGAAATTCTGGAGCCAAACTTGCCCAGGGTAGATCACCCGCTTTGCGGCAGCCTACCTTCCCGGGAGGTAGTGGAACAGGGGTTCCTGGAGATGGCAGCAGTAGCAATCATTTAGTGTGGACTGTTGGTGGGAAAATCAGCTACTCGGTGGTGTGGCAGTTTTTCATCAAGCATCCGGAAGAGGTTACCATAGCCACATGAAAAATGTATCAGCAGAAGGTGAAGTGTGGCCAGGGTCCCAATGCTGGCACCACTGCCCTGCGTCAACATATGTTGCGCCACCATAACGCGGCCTGGGAGAACCATGGCTCCGATGTGGTGGTCCAGCCTGCTGCATCCACCACCTCAGCCGAAGGGAGCTGTGTGTCATACCCTCCTTTTGTCGCTCCAGATGCTCCTGCTCCTCCTACTTTTAGTCAGTCATTCCACCAACAATCCATCGGCGAAGCCATGTCCAAGAGACAACAGTATGCACCCACTCATCCAACGGCGCAGAAGCTGAATGTGCTCCTGTCCAAGTTGCTGGTGCTGCAGTCCCTCCCTTTTCAAGTGGTGGACTCTGCACCTTTCAGAGAACTGATGGCTTGTGCTGAGCCGAGGTGGAGAGTGCCAAGCCATCATTTATTTGCGAAGAAGGCAGTACCAGCCTTGCACAATTTTGTGTAAGAGAAGGTGGGCCAGTCCTTGAGCCTGTCGGTGTGTAAAAAAGTGCATGGCAGTACCGACATCTGGAGCTGTAACTATGGTTAATGTGGTTCCACTGGGTTAATGTGGTTCCTACACAGCCACAACACCAACTTGGACAGGTCATGCCGCTTCCTCCTCCACGCTCTCAGGCAGTTGGTCCTGTGACAGTGTGCAACTCCACCTCCTCATTCTCCACCGTGTCCTCAGTCCCCACTGCCCAGACAAGTCTCAGTTCCCTTTCAGCATACCATGTGTGCAGGGCACGGTGGTGTTACGCTGTTCTTCACATGGTTTGCCTTGGCAAACGGAGTCATACAGGGGAGGAACTGCTAAAAGTCATTCATAAAGAAATCTGAGCATGGCTTACTCAGCAAAAACTGGAAATGGGAACCATGGTGACTGACAAAGGGAAGAACATCTTATCTGCGCTGCGACAGGGGGCTGAGCCATGCCCCCTGCATGGCACACATGTTCAATCTGGTTGTCAAGCGGTTCCTGAAGTGTTCCCCCCATTTGCAAGACATCCTAACAATGGGAACGAAACTTTGCATGCACTTCAGCCACTCATACATCCCAAAGCACAGCCTCCTTGAGCTGCAGCGTCAGAACGTTATCCCCCAACCTAGTCTGATTTGCGACATTACCACAGGTTGGAATTCCACCCTCCATATGGTGGACCAACTTTATGAACAGAGAAAAGCCATCATCGATTTCTTGATGATCAAAGCAGATAGGGGGACTCCCCTGTGTAACTTCAATGTTAACCAGTGGCAGCTCATACGTGACACCTGCTGTTTGCTCAGGCCCTTTGAGGAAGCCACATTATTAGTAAGTCGCCAGGATTACGGGATGAATTACGTCATTCCACTGCTTCATTTCCTACAACACGTGTTGGAAACGATGGCTGGTCAGGGCAATAGAGACATGGCGCCTACATCTCACGGCCACATGAGCCCTGTGGGGGCTGAACTGAAGGAGGAGGGGGAGGAGCACAGTGGAGAACAGTTTAGGTTTCACCAAATGGGTGGTTTCTCTAGTCATCTGACAGGAGAGGAGGAGCAGGAGCAGCCAGATGAGCAAGAGGGTTATGAGGAAGGCGAGACAGAGGACCCAGACTCACCGTGGCAGTATGCAATGGAGATGGAGGCAGGGAGTCCCTCCGAGTCACTTACACAAATAGCACGATGCATGCTCACTTGCTTGCGTAGTGATTACCGTATTGTCACCATTCGGCAGCGGGATGACTTCTGGCTCTCCACCTTATTGGACCCTCACTACCGCCACAAAATGGGGGCCTTTTTTACACCCACTGAGAAGGAGGACAAACTGACCTACTACAGAGACATCCTACGTAGTCAGTTGTCCGATGCTTATCTGCGCCATCGTCCATCCTATCGCAGGTCTGACTCGGGGGGCCCTCTGCGCTCACCTTCCACTGCCATGGCTGCTGGGGAGGGGTGGGGTGGCAGGAGTAGTACCAGCTCCACCAGCAGCAGCCTGAGTCTACAGTCGCTGATGAGTACCTTTCTTCAGCCGCATAGAGAAGCAACAGATAGACCTGGAGCAGGACCTGAACCAGCAGGTGGTTGCATACCTTGACATGACCATGCCAACACACCTTGAAGATCCTCTGGACTTCTGGGCAGCCAAACTTGATTTGTGGCCGCAACAAGCAGAGTTTGCCCTGGAAAAGCTGTCCGGCCCGGCCAGTAGTGTGCCATCAGAGTGGGTGTTTAGTGCAGCAGGGGCCTTAGTCCCCCCAAGGAGAACTCGTCTGTCCACAAAAAATGTGGAGAGACGGACCTTTGTGAAGATGAATTAGGCAGGGATCAGCCAGGATTTCCACCCACCAATGCCTGATGCATCAGAGTAGATTGATATTGGTGCCACACCAACACTTCACAAATATGGATAGTGCCAAACAGATTTAAGGCGCCGCTCCCCATTTACAAGCATTCCTCTGCATCAGACCTTTTTTACCCACCTTCGTCATCGGGTACTGGTATTGCCACCCACCGCACCACTCTGTCACTGGGTCCCTTTCAGGACTCTTGATGCTGCTGCTGCCACCTCCAGGCGGTCTCATTCAGCCACTATATCGTCTCCTCATGCTTCTGCCAACTCCAGGCTGTGCCATTCAGCTACTATATGGTCTCCTCATGCTTCAGCCACTTCCAGGCTGTACCATTCAGCCACTATATGGTATCCTCATGCTTCTGCCAACTCCAGGCTGTGTCATTCAGGCACTATATGGTCTCCCCATGCTTCAGCCACCTCCAGGCTGTGCCATTCAGCCACGATATGGTCTCCTCATGCTTCAGCCAACTTCAGACTGTGCCATTCAGCCACTACATGGTCTGCTCATGCTTCAGCTATCTCCAGGCTGTGCCATTCAGCCACTATATTGATTAATGATGCTGCTGGGCCTGGAACATTACCTACAAATTTTCATGGTAGCACTAGCTACCATCAATCTTCAATTTAAATTTTAAAATTCATCTTAAAATCTTAGGGATTGTGAGGCCCAATGGTCTCCTCATGCAGCCACGAGCTGCAGGCTGTGTCATTCAGCCACTATATCGTTTGCTGATGCTGCTGGGCTTGGGACATTACCTACACATTTTCATGGTAGCACTAGCTACCATAAATCTTCAAATTAAATAAAAAAATTCCTAATCTTAGGGATTGTGAGGCCCTATGGTCTCCTCATGCTGCTGTGAGCTGCAGGCTGTGTCATTCAGCCACTATAAGGTTTAATGATGCTGCTGGGCCTGGGACATTACCTACACATTTTCATGTTAGCACTAGCTACCATAAATCTTCAATTAACATTTTAAAATTCACCTTTAAATCTTCGGGATTGTGAGGCCCTATGGTCTCCTCATGCTGCCGCGAGCTGCAGGCTGTGTCATTCAGCCACCATATGGTTTACTGATGCTGCGGGGCCTGGAACATTACCTACAAATTTTTAGGGCAGCACTAGCTACCATAAATCTTCAATTTAAATTAAAAAATGTATCTTAATCTTAGGGATTGTGAGGCCCTATGGTCTCCTCATGCTGTCGTGAGCTGTAGGCTGTGTCATTCAGTCACTTTATGGTTTACTGATGCTGCTGGGCCTGGGACATTACCTACAAATTTTCATGGTATCAATGGCTACCATATATCTTCTATTTAGATTTTAAAATTCATCTTTCAACCTTAGGGATTGTGAGGCCCTATGGTCTCCTCATGCTGCCACGAGCTGAAGGCAGTGTCATTCAGCCACTATATGGTTTACTGATGCTGATGGGCCTGGGACATTACCTACACATTTTCATGGTAGCACCAGCTACCATAAAACTTCAATTTAAATTAAAACTTTTTTTTATATATATATCAACTGGCACTGGAAAGTTAAACAGCTTTGTAAATTACTCCTAATAAAAAATCTTAATCCTTCCAATAGTTATTAGCTTCTGAAGTTTTCTGTCTAACTGCTCAATGATGATGTCACATCCCGGGAGCTGTGCATGATGGGAGAATCCACTTGGCAAATGAGGTTCAATGTGGATAAATGTAAAGTTATGCATCTGGGTACTAATAACCTGCATGCATCGTATGTCTTAGGGGGGATTAAACTGGCAGAGTCACTGGTAGAGAAGGATCTGGGTGTACTTGTAGATCACAGACTAGAGAATAGCATGCAATGTCAGGCTGCTGCTTCCAAAGCCGGCAGGATATTGTCATGTATCAAAAGAGGCATGGACTCAAGGGACAGGGACATAATACTCCCCCTTTATAAATCATTGGTACGGCCTTACCTGGAATATGCTGTTCAGTTTTGGGCACCTGTCCATAAAAGGGACACTGCGGAGTTGGAAAGGGTGCAGAGACGCGCGACTAAACTAATATGGGGCATGGAACATCTTAGCTATGAGGAGCGATTAAAGGAGTTACAATTGTTTAGTCTTGAGAAAAGACGTTTAAGGGGGGATATGATAAACATATATAAGTATATTAATGGCTCATACAAAAAATATGGAGAAAAACTGTTCCAGGTTAAACCCCCCCAAAGGACGAGGGGGCACTCCCTCCGTCTGGAGAAGAAAAAGTTTAGTCTCAAGGGGCGACACGCCTTCTTTACCGTGAGGACTGTGAATTTATGGAACGGTCTACCTCAGGAACTGGTCACAGCAGGAACAATTAACAGCTTTAAAACAGGATTAGATACATTCCTGGAACAAAATAACATTAATGCTTATGAAGAAATATAAAATCTCATCCCTTCCCCAATATCGCGCCACACCCCTACCCCTTAATTCCCTGGTTGAACTTGATGGACATATGTCTTTTTTCGACCGTACTAACTATGTAACTATGTAACTATGTAATATCCCCATAGGTACTGCACAGCTCTCGGGACGTGACATCATCGTTGAGCAGTTAGACAGAAAACAACAACTTAACTTTAGAAGCTAATAACTATTGGAAGGATTAAGATTTTTTAATAGAATTAATTTACAAATTACTTTCCGGAGCCAGTTGATATATAAAAAGAAAGTTTTGGCCTGGAATACCCCTTTAAGGATTGTGAGGCACTATGGTCTCCTCATGCTGCCACGAACTGCATGCTGTGTCATTCAGCCACTATATGGTCTCCTCTTGCTGCCGCCAATTCCAGGCTGTTTCATTGTGCCAGATTATGGTCTCCTCATGCTGCTGTCACCTCTAGGCTCTGTCAGTGTGTCGCCATGTGACTCCTTATTAGTTTGGGCTTGGTGGTCATACAGTTTTAATTCAAAGTAAACACGGGACATTAAACTTGGGAATCTAATATAAATCTTAACTTTTAAAATATTGATGCAATCTTTTCAAGACTGAGGCCCTATGGTTGTCGCCGTTATATTACCTGTGGAATTATCATAAGAATCCAAACAGCTTGAAGCGATAACAATGAACCATAACTGATTAAATTAAACATTCTTTCACCATAAGCGGGGCGCTGAGAGACAGTGGCTGGAACAGGTGGTAGCTTGCCTGGCGGAGGGCCGCCAGCTCAATTTTAAGATACAAATACAAGCTTTTTCACTGCAACCAATTCTAGCTTTATGCGCCCACTTATCCAAGGGCACAGAAGCTGAATGTGCTCCTTTTCAAGTTGCTGGTACTGCAGTCCCTCCCTTTTCAAGTGGACACTCAGAGTATGGGGGTGTGCTGAGAGGCAGGGGCTGGAACAGGTGGTAGCTCGCCTCGTGGCAGACCGCCAGCTCGATGCTCACCAGAATGGTAATCAAAAAATTTTAATAAATTAAAATTAAATTAAATAAAAATTACATAAATAAATCTGCCACATCCAGATGTTCTGTGGCAGTGATTCTAATAGCGATGCCTGTAATCTGCATGTCATACTGAATAACAGTATTATTTCACTAGCACAGCACACTCCCAATGTGTGTTAGGACAAAGTAAAGTGTTCTACACCCCTATTGAGGCTTTCTGTAGGCCAGAAATAGCCCTTTTTATACAGATTTGCCGCGAATAAATTCGGACCGAACAACATTTTTGAGGAAAATTCGGCGAATCGGCCAAATCAAATTTTTCAAAAGTTCGCTCATCTATAATGTTAATTAAATCACACGGTCAATAGCGTATAAGTAAAAAAAATCTCTAAAGTCCAAAATTGCATGTTTTTGGTCGCTTGTATACCCTAAAAAATTTTTTTAAAAGCGATCAAAAAGTCCTATCAAAAATGGTATTGATAAATACTTCAGATCATGGTGCAAAAATGTTGCCCTCAAACATCTCGTATACGGAAAAATAAAAAAGTTATAGGGGTCAGAAGATAATGTTAAACATTCTAATTTTGGTGCATATAGTTATATATATTTTTTAAGTAGTAAAATAAAATAAAACCTATATAAATTAGGTATCCTTGTGACCGTATGGACGTACAGAATAAAGAGAAAGTGTCATTTTTACAGAAAAGTGCACTTTTTCCCAATTATGTCCTACAAGTATTTTTTTTTTCTGGTTTCAAAGTAGATTTTGTTGGAAATGATTGATGTCATTACAAAGTAAAATTGTTGGTGCAAAAAACAAGCACTCATGTGGGTCTGTAGGTATAAAATTGAAAGGGTTCTGATTTTTAAAAGGTGTGGTGGAAAATACAAAAGTGCAAAAATGAAAAATCTGTGGTCCTTAATGGGTTAAAAAGATGCATTTTACTTTGGGCACAAAAAAAGTTAAACTCAATTTTGAATATATTTTTATATACTAATTATATTTTTAGGAAACAATATAAACTATATGAAAGCAAAACAATGTATATAATGCAGCATTTGAAGCATGGAGACGTAAAAATAAATGAACAGAGCAGCAGCAAACAATATCAATCTCTATTCCTTATGTAGACATATACCACTAGCATTAACTTCATGCCCCTATAGAATCCCAAAAGAGTTCTGTTCCATATATACGCTCTAAGCTAAAATCATGCTGTGTCATGAAACCAAGAAGGAGGCTATTGGTCCCACCAGAACAGACAGGCTAACAAGGAGAGACAATGCTGCACATTATAGGTCTTATAGCGCAGGCAACTTTTTAACGGAATTATCTAAATAAGATTTGAAGTTAAAGGGGTACTCCCCTGTAAAACATTTTTTTTTAAATCAACTGGTGCCAGAAAGTTAAACATATTTTTAAATTACTGCTCTCTGCTGACACCTTTGTCCATTTAGGAACTGTCTGGAGCAGGATAGGTTTGCTATGGGGATTTGCTTCTACTCTGAACAGTTCCTGACATGGACAGAGGTGTCAGCATTCACCTGGCCCACGATGACCAATCCACTTTCCAGGAAACTGTTCATCTAGGAATGCTCGGACCTGACACCCATAATGTGGTGGTGCACCATCTTCTTGGAAAAACTCAGGGAACGTGCCAGCTTTAGTGCATAAAGAGGGAAACACATCAAGTGGATTGGTCATTGTGGGGCAGTTGAATGGCCCCCAAGGTCTCCCGATCTGACCCCCTTAGACTTTTATCTTTGGGGTCATCTGAAGGCAATTGTCTATGCTGTGAAGATACGAGATGTGCAGCACCTGAAACTATGGATACTGGATGCCTGTGCTAGCATTTCTCCTGCGGTGTTGCTATCAGTGTGTGAAGAGTGGGAGAAGAGGGTTGCATTGACAATCCAACACAATGGGCAGCACATTGAACACATTTTATAAGTGGTCAGAAACTTGTAAATAACTCCTGAAAGAATAAAGTTACGTTAAAACCAAGCACATCATTGTTTTTCTTGTAAAATTCTCAATAAGTTTGATGTGTCATATGACCCTCTTCCAATTGAAAAAACAAAAGTTGGGTTCAAAATGGCCGACTTCAAAATGGTTGCCATGGTCACCACCCATCTTGAAAAGTTTCCCCCCCTCACATAAACTAATGTGCCACAAACAGGAAGTTAAAGGGGTACTTCGGTGAAAACCTTTTTTCTTTTAAATCAACTGGCTCTGGAAAGTTAAACAGATTTGTAAATTACTTCTATTAAAAAATCTTAATCCTTCCTGTACTTATTAGTTGCTGAATACTACAGAGGAAATTCTTTTCTTTTTGGAATGCTCTCCGATGACATCACGAGCACAGTTCTCACTGCTGACGTTATTATAATAAGAATAATGCTTTATTTATTGTTGGCCTTAGTGGGAACCACTAACCACTAAGCCACCATGCTGCCCTTAGCATACATCTGCTATGCACGGTTGCTAAAATGGACAGAGATGTCAGCAGAGAGCACTGTGCTTGTGATGTCATCAGTGTTCCAAAAAGAAAGGAATTTCCTCTGTTGCATTCAGCAGCGAATTAGTACTGGAAGGATTAAGATATTTTTAATAGACGTAATTTACAAATATGTTTAACTCTCTGGCACCAGTTGATTTACAAGAAAAAGGTTTTCACCGGAGTACCCCTTTAATATCACCAACCATTCCCATTTTATTAAGGTGTATCCATATAGATGGCCCACCATGTATATACCAACTTCTCAATTTGTTATTTTTAATGATACAGGATGCGGCATTAACCCCTTAAGGACCAGGCCATTTTGGTCTTAAAGGGGTACTCCGGTGCTTACACATCTTATCCCCTATCCAAAGGATAGGGGATAAGATGCCTGATCGCGGGAGTCCCACCGCTGGTGACCCCTGAGATCTTGTACGCGGCACCTTGTTTGTAATTAGTACCCTGATTACCGGCGATCGCACGGCCGGCGGCGTGTGACGTCACGCCTCCGCCCCCGTGTGACGTCACTCTCCACCCCTCAATGCAAGCCTACGGGAGTGGGCGTGACAGCTATCACGCCCCCTCCCGTAGGCTTGCATTGAGGGGCGGAGCGTGACTTCACACGGGGGCGGAGGCGTGACGTCACATGCCACCGGCCGTGTGGTCGCTGGTAATCAGACCCGGAGCGAACACGCTCCGGGGACTGATTACAAACGGGGTGCCGCGTGCAAGATCCCGGGGGTCCCCAGCGGCGGGGGTCCCCAGCGGCGGGACTCCCGCGATCAGGCATCTTATCCCCTATCCTTTGGATAGGGGATAAGATGTGTAAGCACCGGAGTACCCCTTTAAGGACCAGACCAATTTTATTTTTGCATTTCCGTTTTTTCCTCCTCGCTTTCTAAAAATCATAACTCTCTTATATTTCCATCCACAGACGCATATAAGGGCTTGTTTCACTTATCTTGCCATAAAATGTATGGCGCAACCAAATAAATATTATTTATGTGGGAAAATTTAAAAGAAATTCGCAATTTAGCAAATTTTGGAAGGTTTTGTTTTCACGCTGTACACTTTCCGGTAAAAATTACATGTTTTCTTTATTATGTGGGTCAATGTGATTAAAATGAAACCCATGTATATTGTACCGCTTAAAAAAAATCTCAAACCATTTTAACAAAATTAGTATGTTTGAAATTGCCCTATTTTAACCACCTATAACTTTCTCATTTTTCTGTATATGGGGCAATATGAGGGCTCATTTTTTGTGCCATGATCTGTAGTTTTTATCAGTACGACTTTTGCATAGGTTTTACTTTTTATACATTTTTTATACATTTATTTTTGGAATAAAATGTGAAAAAAGCAGCAATTTGGGACTTTAAAAAAAAAATGTTTACGTTTACCCCGTTCACTGTACGGCATAATTAACAATATATTTTAATAGTTCAGATTTTTACGCACGCGGCAATACCAAATATGTGTATTAGTTATTTTATTTAATGCTTTTTGAGGTTTAAAATAGGAAAAACAAACTTTTTATTGGGGAGGGGATTTTTCACTTTTTTTTACTTTTTAATTTTACATTTTTTTAACATTTTTTTTTTTTTACAGTTTTTATGTCCCCATAGGGGACTATTCATAACAATCATTTGATTGCCAATACTGTTCAGTGCTATGTATAGGACATAGCACTGATCAGTATTATCGGTAATCTTCTGCTCTGGTCTGCTCGATCTCAGACAAGAGCAGAAGACCCCGGGAGACGGCCGCAGCCAGGTGAGGGGACAGGCTGGATGATCAGATCCCCGTGGCAGCGCTGCGGGCGATCCCATCATCCATTCAAAGTACCGCACTGCCGCAGATGCCGTGATCTGTATTGATCACGTCATCTGAAGGGTTAATGGCGGACATCCGCACGATCGTTGATGTCCGCCATTACCAGCGGGTCCCTGGCTGCTGATAGCAGTCGGGACCTGCCGCGCATGACGCGAGCACTGCTCCTGTGCTCGCGATCATGGCGGCGTGTAAATGTACGTCATGGTGCGTTAAGTACCACGTCACCATGACGTACATTTACCTCCATTGTCGTTAAGGGGTTAAGGAGTGGTTATAAAAATCCATATTAAATAATTACCATGGAAGGTAAGGCCCCCTCTCTTGGGATTAGAAGTGGAACCAATTAGTTAGTCAGTTGAGCTGTGGCTTAACCCCTTAAGGACGCAGAGTTTTTATACTTTCGTTTTTTCCTCCTTACTTTTAAAAATCATAACCCTTTCAATTTTGCACCTAAAAATCCATATGATGGCTTATTTTTTGCACCACCAATTCTACTTTGTAATGACATCAGTCATTTTACCCAAAATTCTACGGCGAAACCCCCTCCCCAAAAAATCATTTTGCGACAAATTGAAGAAAAAACACAATTTTGGAAATTTGGGGGCTTCCGTTTCTACGCAGTAAATTTTTTTGGTAAAAAGGACACCTTCCCTTTATTCTGTAGGTCCATACGATTAAAATGATACCCTACTTATATATGTTTGTTTTTGTCATACTTTTTGATCGCTTTTTATTCATTTTTTCAAAATATAAAAAGTGACCAAAAATTCACTATTTTGGACTTTGGAATTTTTTTGCACGTATGCCATTGACCGTACAGTTTAATTAACAATATATTTCTATAATTCGGACATTTACGCACGTGGTGATACCACATATGTTCATTTTTATTATGGTTACATATTTTTTATATGGAATTTGGGAAAAGGTGGGTGATTTAAACTTTTAATAAGAAAGGGGTTAATGTGTGTGTTTTTAAACTTTTTTTTAAAACTTTTATTTTTTACATTTGTAGTCCCCTTAGGGGACTTTTAGGAGGAATCATTAGATTCCTCATACAGATCAATGTGGTTTCATAGAACCACATTGTTCTGTGTGATCTGCGCTCGATTGATAAAGCCTAACCCTGCCAGGCTTTATCTTTCTCAGCGCAGAAGCCAGCATAGGAGGAGAGGTACCCCACTGGACCACCAGGGAGCGTTTAAATTTCCCTTTAGACGCCGCTGTCAACTTCGACAGCAGCGATCTAAAGGGTTAATAGCTGGCCACGGCTATTATGGTTGGCCCCCAGCTACAAGAATCAGCTGGGGGCCGGCCGGTATGACGCTGGCTCGAGTAAGGAGCCCGCGTCATACAACAGTTGCCGTCTCAGGATGAGCCGGCTCGTCCTTAGTTGGCGACCAGTTAAGCAAAGAGAGCACACAGGCTCTGCAGCTCGGTCACCACCACAGTGAGCCTTAGGTGTACCTTGAGTCAGGCACACCTCATATAAGTAAGCCACATCATTCCTTGTCCTATCTACATTCAAGATCTATCTGCCTTGTGAGGCGTGCTGCAAGAATATCCATGTAAAAAAAGTAAAGAAATGGGTATCATTTGAGAGAACAAAATCAATGGGACCAAAAGGAAACATGGGCAAGCTTGCCTCCTATCCTGGTCCAGTTATATACTGCTAAGTCAGGTGAATCCTCCTGGAAGCACCAGGGAAGACATGTCTCTGCAATGTTCATAGAAAATCCTTGTCAGTTGTTGAGTTTAATATGTTATATGCTAGTGATTTGCTAAGTAAATTATACATTTACGAGTTCCAGTACAAGGTAGCACTAAAGTAGACATATAGAGGGGTATACCAATTTTGCCTGTTGACAGTTTCTTTTTACCCTTTTTTTTTTCATTTTGGTTTTTGCGGACGTGTGCCAAATTTATCATTTGGCGCACGTTGTTAATGATTCTGTCGCAAACGCCAAAATCAGCTGTTCACAGCACCTTTTAAACAGAACTTACTGCCACAGAGGACGGCGTATTTTACCATGTAGAGCACCCATTCCGGAGTCCCTCCTTCAGTATATCAGCAAGCGGCGTGAGTTATTTTCTTTTGTGGGGTTTATAGCCACCATGTGAAATGTGTTTTTATTTATTTTTTTTTTTTTTTCCTTTAGTGCTTACCTTTCCTGAACTTGTGTGGCCATGTCCGATGCTGGCTCAACCGAGGGTGAAGGTCCCTCAGAGACAACCATGTCGCAGGATAGTGGTGCGCAGCCCTGGTTGCTGCTTTCACAAAAAAATGATTTTATGTAGTATGACGCCTTTACATTTTCTGACTTTGCTATGTGTGTTTTCCATGTACAAAATTTCATTGCCGGTGAATTGTGGCAAAAAAAACCCCTAAAGGCGCAAAATTGCACCAAAGATTGATTGGCACAAATAATGAATTACTGACCAAAGCAAAAATCCCACACAGGACCGTGTGATTTTGAGCAAGTTTAAAAAATGACAGTGGAGAGAATGTGCCAAACTTTGGAGCAAAAAGACACTGTGCCAAAGAATTGGGCCAAAGTTAACCAAAAAAAAACACATAAATCCGTTGATAAATACAGTATCACATCACACATACACTGCTCAAAAAAATAAAGGGAACACTTAAAAAACACAATGTAACTTCAAGTCAATGACACTTCTGTGAAATCACACTGTTCACTCAGGAGGCAACACTGATTGACAATCAATTTCACATGCTGTTGTTCAAATGGGACAGACAACAGGTGGAAATTATATGCAATTAGCAAGATGCCCCCAATAAAGGAGTGGTTCTGCAGGTGGCGACCACAGACCACTTCTCAGTTCCTATGCTTCCTGGCTGACGTTTTGGTCACTTTTAAATGCTGGCAGTGCTTTCACTCTAGTGGTAGCATGAGACGGAGTCTACAACCCACACAAGTGGCTCAGGTAGTGCAGCTCATACAGGATGGCACATCAATGCGAGCTGTGGCAAGAAGGTTTGCTGTGTCTCTCAGCGTAGTGTCCAGAGCATGGAGGCAGGCCAGCACATCAGGAGACGTGGTGGAGGCCATAGGAGGGCAACAATCCAGCAGCAGGACCGCTACCTCCACCTTTGTGCAAGGAGCAGGAGGAGAACTGCCAGAGCCCTGCAAAATGACCTCCAGCAGGACACAAATGTGCATGTGTCTACTCAAACGGTCAGAAACAGACTCCATGAGGGTGGTATGAGGGCCCGACGTCCACAGGTGGGGGGTTGTGCTTACAGCCCAACACCGTCTGGAGATGCCATGGAGAACGTTCTGCTGCCTGCAACATCCTTCAGCATGACTGGTTTGGCGGTGGGTCAGCAATGGTGTGGAGTGGCATTTCTTTGGGGGCCGCACAGCCCTCCATGTGCTTGCCAGAGATAGCCTGACTGACATTAGGTAACGAGATGAGATCCTCAGACCCCTTGTGAAACCATATGCTGGTGCAAGACAATGCTAGACCTCATGATGCTATGGACTGGCCATTCCCCAGACCTGAATCCGATTGAGCACATCTGAGACATCATGTCTCGCTCCATCCACCAATAACACGTTGAACCACAGACTGTCCAGGAGTTGGTGAATGCTTTAGTCCAGTACTGGGAGGACATCCCTCAGAAGACTATCCGCCACCTCATCAGGAGCATGCCCAGGCATTGTAGGGAGGTCATACAGGCACGTGGAGGCCACACACACACTACTGAGCCTCATTTTGACTGGTTTTAAGGACATTACATCAAGGTTGGATCAGCCTGTAGTGTGGTATTGCACTTTGATTTTGAGTGTGACTCCATATCCAGACCTCCATGGATTGATAAATTTGATTTCCATTGATAATTTTTGTGTGATTTTGTTGTCAGCACATTCAACTATGTAAAGATGAAAGCATTTCATATGATTAGTTCATTCATTCAGATCTAGGATGTGTTATCTTAGTGTTCCCTTTAATTTTTTGAGCAGTCTATAAGAAAGGAGAAGTATCATAGTTCATTAGGTCGAAAAAGACCAGAGTCCATAGAGTTCAATCTATAACCCTATTAAATCCCTGCTGAGTTGATCCAGAGAAATGCAAAAAAAAACTCATACTAGAGGTAAAAATTCCTTCCTGACTCCAAATATGGCAGTCAGAATAAATCCATAACATGTAATGTTATTACTCTCCAGAAATGCATCATGTCAAAAACCAAAGAAACAAGTCTGCTAAAAAGCAAAAGACTACATTTAACGCACAATCTTAAAGGGGTACTCCGATGGAAAACATTTTTTTTAATCAACTGGTGCCAGAAAGTTAAAAAGATTTGTAAATTACTTCTATTAAAAAATCTTAATCCTTCCAGTACTTATTAGCTGCTGAATGCTACAGAGGAAATTCTTTTCTTTTTGAAACACAAAAACACATGGTCTCTGCTGACATCATGAGCCCAGTGCTCTCTGCTGACATCTCTATCCATTTTAGGAACTGTCCAGAGCAGCATATGTTTGCTATGGGGATTTTCTCCTACTCTGGACAGTTCTTGAAATGAACCGAGATGTCAGCAGAGAGCACTGTGCTCGTGATGTCAGCAGAAAGCTCTGTGTTCCAAAAAGAAAAAAAAATCCTATGTTGTATTCAGCAGCTAATAAGTATTGGAAGGATTAAGATTTTTAATAGAAGTAATTTACAAATCTGTTTAACTTTCTGGCACCAGTTGATTTAAAAAAAAAAAAAAGTTTTCCATCGGAGTATCCCTTTAAATAGACAGTTACTAGTGACCAAATTCCAGCAACATTTCAAAGTTACTGCATTGTATTGATCTATGTTGGGGGTAAAGTAAAGTTAAGTAAGGGGAACAGCTTCATTGAAAATGACATTGTGGGCTCAATGTTGGCTGCTATTGATCGCAGCATTAAAGGGCTTACACAGCCAGATTCAATGTTATCTCTAATTTCAGCTATTGAAGCATGGTGTCAGCTGTATTTTAAAGCTTACTCCTGCTTCTGCAGGTACAGACACAGCATCTAAGGTTGTATGTAGGACATACATCTAGACTGCACCTTAAAAGGGTTGTCTGGTGGAATTTTGTAATGAAATACTGTCCCCAGCTTGCCATATTAAATAATAAAAACTTTAACTCACCTTCCTCTGCTCCCTTGTAGCCTATCAGGGTGACCAGCCTCCCAATGGTCTCTGCTGACATTCTAATCCCCAGAGCAGGCCAGAGCTGCAGACGAGACGTTATAGCACAGCTCAGCCAATCACTGGTCACAGAGGTGTCTAGCCTCAGCCTGTGATTGGTGAATGGCACTGTCAGTTTTCCCCAGCAGTAGAAACTTAAAGGGGTACTCCACGCAAAAGAATAGGGGATAAGATGTCTGATCGCGGGGGTCCCGCCGCTGGGGCCCCTCGGGATCTCGGCTGCAGCATCCCAGACATCCAGTGCACAGAGTGAACTTTGCTCCGTGCCGGATGACTGGTGATGCTGGGCGGAGGCATGTGATGTCATAGCCATGCCCCGCTTGTGACGTTACGGCCTTGCCCCCTCAATGTAAGTCTATGCATACAATTGCATTGAGAAGGCGCGGTCGTGATGTCACGAGCCTCCCGCGCTGCACCCCGACGCTCTAAACAAATGCTGGGTGCAGCAGGGAGATCACAGGGGTCCCCAGCAGCAGGACCCCAGCGATCAGACATCCTTTGGATAGGGGATAAGATGTCTAGGGGCGGAGTACCCCTTTAAAGGGGTTATCCAGGAATAGAAAAACAGAGCTACTTTCTTTCAAAAACAGCTCCACATCTGTCTCCAGGTTGGGTATGGTTATGCAGCTCAGTTCCATTGAAGTGAATGGAGCCAAGTTGTAAAACCACACCCAACCTGGAGACAAATGTGGAGCTGTTTTTGTTGTTTTTTTTTTTAAATAAAAGTAGCTTTATTTTACAAATCTTGGATAACCCCTTTAAGTTTAGGGAAATGCAGACAGAGTGCCCTGATACCGAAAGCAGGTGAGTTAAACTTTTTTTAATTTTATGAAGCAGGCTGGGGACAGTATTTAAAAAAAAAAAAATTCCACTGGACATGTACACTATGATAGGAGTTATAGTTCACTAAATGTATTTATTAATTGTATAGATTATATTTATTTATTTATTTATTTATACATTATTGAGGATTTGGATAGAAGTGAGTACATGTGGTTTTTGCATGCTCCCATATGCAGATCACTGAATAAAGGGAAATAATGGTAACAGATATAAGATCACTACAGGTATTACCGGTGATCTGCATACAGTAACATGCACAGGGACACAGATCATACCTTCTTTGTATTTCCTGTAACCACCTCTTCTACAAGAGACCCATGTGTGTTTCCCTGGCAACTATCCAACTGCAGAAGCAATGACTTGTTTACTTCAAAACGCACAAGTGCTGGGTTCAGAAGCTTTACAAACATTGATTTTGTGGGTGTTCACTATGTACAGTAGGTATCTTTACAGCTCAATACCAGTGGCAGCAATTCATTTGAAACCGGTGCCGGCTGAACTGTGCAGAAAAAAACCCCAAAACATAAAGTGAAGTTGACTGTTCTGCCCCTGATGGTGACAATACATCACAGAGGTGAAAAAAAAGAGAGCAGAATTAGCAGGTCTCTAGGAAATTAAAGGGGTATTCCGGGCAAAAAATGTTTTATCCCCTATCCAAAGCATAGGGGATAACATGTCTGATCGCGGGGTTTCCGGGACTGGGGACGTGACATCACGCCACGCCCCCTCCATTCATGTCTATGGGAGGGGGCGCGATGGCCGTCACGTCCCCTCCCATAGACATGAATGGAGGGGGCGTGGCATGATGTCCCCAGTCCCGGAAACCTGGAGGTTTCCGAAACTGAAGATTCAGCACTCGCATAGAATGCGGGTGCTGCAGGGAGATTGCAGGTGTATCAGCAGCGGGCCCCCCGCGATCAGACATCTCATCCCCTATGCTTTGGATAGGGGATAACATTTTTTTGCCTGGAATACCCCTTTAAACCTAAGAATGCCCTCCCCAATGCTTCTAATGAAGGAAATGGAGTGCAGTCACTTGATATTAGAACACCCCTTCTTTTTTTGCAGTATCTAACTGCTCAAATGGCAGGAAGGCATGGGACACAGTAAGTCTGGCACTTACACACTGTTACCCTTATACTAGTGACAGCCAGAAAGCTCACAAAACAGTGGCATGCCTGGTTTGTGGGCTTTCTGGCTGTCACTAGTATGAGAGCAATGTGGCTGTTGTAGAGGTACTATAGGTGACACTATCGAAACACAGATGTAGAAGGCATATTTTACTGTTTTTCAAGTGTTTACCCTGCATTAGCAGAGCTTGTTTACTTGTTTATTCTCAGGAAAGCAACCAGTGTATGTGGTAAACTCATCCATACCCTATTACTCAAAAAAGGTCAAAAGAGTCCAGTTTTGTATTCCATTCGATTAGAATATGCCGGGGTATGCTAGATGTCACTCCATCGCATATATCCATTGGACATACATGTCAGGTAATCCCCTTAACATATACCTTGGAAATACACTGTGGACCACAGTATGAAAATAACTTTAAAGGATTCTTGCCTCTTCTCTTCTTTATAATATTAGGACATAAATCTTAGTTATATTGTTACCCTACTAAAGAACTAAATTGAAAGGGTGTATTTAACACAATTGTATAGAAAGATGTAAACAAACGACATTGCAATTATTTATGATCAAGTAACTATCTACATAATACAAGTTTGTAACACAAAATAAATGAAGTAAAATATTATTGGTATATTCCCACATATGGGATCTGTTGTAGATTTGATGCTGCAGATATTAATGTAACTAAATGACTGAACACAGCATCAAATGGGCAGATACTGTACATGTGAATATAACCCAAGGGAAATACCGAATTGTCTCAAAGTGGTTTGCAGCATCTATGCCAGGACTTAGACAAACATAAGCCAATTCTTGAGTGAGGATTAGTATTTACATAAACTTAAATCATAGAAGTTCATAGAATGTACTTTAACTTTATTTGTCACCGTTTGGCGAACGAGAATATAACAGCAGATCCATTAAAGTGAACTATTTGGGAAATTCTTGAAAAATCATAGTCACTACAAGTATCAAAGCAGTCATTCCATTGATACATTTCCTACATAATACTGCTAATGTTATTACTTAATGTTAAATATTACAGTTTTCCTAAAAATATACCTTTATTAAAAAAAGGGAAAGATCATTTCAAACTGAATATTCAGTAACGAATATCTCTTTAAATATCAAAAAGAACAGGGGTAACACTGCAGAATAATCTGGTTTTAGCTGTTATTCTTTTTACACAGAGCAATCAATAATCATAGGACTGAAGTGCTATAAAGACAGCTGTAGGTGAGAACTGTTGTCTGTATGAAAGACTTAGCTGCAGGATGAAAAGAAGTACATCGAAGAATTGCATAAGAGAGATCTATAAGGAACCATGCTGCAGTTTGTTGGAACAATATTGCTGGCACTTTATTGTGTTATACTGTATAACAATTTTATAAAAAAATAAAAAAAAATCTTAGTAAAAACATAATGCAGTATGTCTATAAGGTTACTTAAAGAGTACCTGCCACTAAGTAAACAGGGGAGCTTATCTTGTCATCCTGAGTCCATATCACTTTTTATTTTTTTATTTTAGGCAATCATTTATCAAGTTATAGCCTTCTAAAGTCTGCTCACTTACTCACTGCTTAAAGGGGTACTACCGTGGAAAACTTTTTTTTTTTTTAATCAACTGGTGCCAGAAAGTTAAACAGATTTGTAAATAACTTCTATTAAAAAAATCTTAATCCTTCCAGTAATTTTTAGGGGCTGTATGCTAAAGAGAAATCCAAAAAGAAATGCATTTCCTGTAATGTCCTGACCACAGTGCTCTCTGCTGACCTCTGCTGTCCATTTTAGGAACTCTCCAGAGAAGCATATGTTTGCTATGGGGATTTTCTCCAGTTCCTAAAATGAACAGCAGAGGTCAGCAGAGAGCACTGTGGTCAGGACATCACAGGAAATGCATTTGTTTTTTGGATTTCTCTTTAGTATACAGCCCCTAAAAAGTACTTGATGGATTAAGATTTTTTAATAAAAGTGATTTACAAATCTGTTTAACTTTCTGGCAACAGTTGATTTAAAAAAAAGAAAAAAATTTCCATGGTAGTACCCCTTTAAGCTGCTGCATGAGGGCGTTACCCAGCAGGCATGAGGTCACATGAAGCCTGCATGGTAACGCAACATGTAATACCCATGCATTCACATTAATCTAAGGGTAACATATGTTTATATGAAGCTGCATATAGGATTTTAAAGGAGATATGTCATGGGAAAAAACGTATCCCCTTTCCAAAGGATAGGGGATATGTTTTAGATTGTGGAGAGTTCAACCGCTGGGATCCCCCGCAATATCCTGTACGGGGCCCGGGCTGGAAGCAAAGGCTGACATGCCCCCTCCATATATCTCTATGGGAGAGCTGTTCGGCTATCTTTGGCTCTCCCATGGAGATTAATGTAGGGGGTGTGTTGGCCCCCGCTTCGGTCGTGACGCGCCACTCCCATACAGGAGATCGCAGTCGCAAGATTTGCCTCTATGGATATGGGATATGTTTTTTCCCCATGATACTTCTTCTGTAATAACATTTAAAAAAATGACTAACAAAGTATTGCATTGTTCATTCATGTATTTGTTACAAACAATGTGAAACTTACTGCTTGTACTAGAGCTTGTACTGGAACTCCTCTTATCTTTGCTATCTGTGGCAAGATGTCCGTAAGATGAGTGATGATGATGGTGATGATGTTGATGGTGATGGTTATGTCTTCCAGAAGCCTTTGCTGTAAAAGGTGTTCCTCCATTTTCTTCACCATTAAAAAAGTGTAGATCAGTGTTTTTTATGCCTGGTGACAATGGATATCTGTCAATAAAAATAGCATATTGTAATTACCTTACAACTCTCTCGGGCTTGATTTGAACATATTTAATTTTACTTTCGATTTACCAAAAATTTTTCTTGAATTAGCAACAGCAAACAACAATGAACACTAGGGGACATATTCATAAACTAGTGTAATTTCTGTTACAGCAATATCAGTTACATTTTTCCACTCACATTTTCAAAGGTCCTTTGTGCTGCATTTGTTTTTTATGAGCCACACTAAAAATGAGTTGTAAATCTCAGAAAATTACTGCTGTAACAAGGTTATATCACATAATATACAGTGATTACTCTATTAGTGCACAGACAATCAGCAACTGTGGAGGAAAGGTAACACAAAGAAGAGGTAACATGTCTGAAGATGAAACTGCGGTGGGACAACCTCCTAAGACTGCCGAGATGAAGTGTTCCCATTAACAAAACCCACTCTCTCCCTCTTAAATAAATACTCTAACAACCAATAACTTTAAGTGGGTGGATTTTGGCCACAGCTTTATTAATAAATAACATTTTAAGGCACTAACTCGGTGATGGTCAACGGTTGAGTGGTTCTTCCTCCCCGATTCCGATGAGGAGGTGCAGCTCCCACCGGACCTATTCACATTGGAACCTACCTGCTGCATCTTAATAAATTCAACATCAGAAAACAAATGCAAAACAGAATAAAAAACCAACAACAGGGGAGGGAGGGTGGGACGAGCCTCCGGGACCCAGGTGGGGGAGTAAGGACACAGGGCTGGGCAGATATATATATATATATATATATATATATTATTAAGGGAGCTGGAGCACAGGGAAAAAGTAGAGGCTGTGATTGGCCTGCTCCTAGCCCCCCCCCCCCCCCCGCAGGAACACAGGAATGCCCTAACAGTGACCCCAGGACCACAGGAGGGAGGGGGAAAGGGGACAGCCTGTCTGCTCCTAAGGCTCAGCAGTCAGAATGCAATACCGTTAATCCACGACTTGCCTTTTCAGACTGCCGAGATGAAGTGTTCCCCTTAACAAAACACACCCCCTACCTCTTAAATAAATACCCTAACAACCAATAACTTTTAAGTGGTGGATTTTGGCCACAGCTTTATTAATAAATAACATTTTAAGGCACTATCTCGGTAATGCTCAACGGTCGAGTGGTTCTATCTCACCGACTCCGATGATGAGGTGCAGCTCCAAATGGACCTATTCACATTGGAATCCAACACAAAGGAGCCAGTGTACTCCTACACTGGGCTCCAACATCCACCTAACAAAAAAAGGCCATGTTCCACCCCATCCTGTAAACCAGCTAAGAAAATATGCAGACCAATATCGGATTGGGGGCGCAGAAGTCCCCAATTATCGCCCTCCAGCTAGCGATGCTGAACCATGACCCCTCCACATGCAGCCTAACATAATGGGACATGCGAGCATCAACCGTCCGGAGCGCCCACTCAACAGCACTCACATGCCGAGCCCCCCGCCACACCATGTAGGGAATGATCTCAGACCAAAGGTTGAGGAGCTCGGGGAAAAAGGCAGGAAAGCGTTCCAAATCCGCCCACATCATCATGAGGAGCTCCGTGAACCGCACAGAACAAAGATCATTCCTGCCCACTTGGATAGCCAGCAACACTGGACCCCGGACCTGTTGGCTGATAAAAACAACCTCCTGAAGAACTTGAGTCCAGCAAAGTCCACGAATACCTCTCCAGAAGACATCAACACCTTGAATGCCAAGGTTGTGCCCGCCAGGCAATTGCTCGGTATGCTGTGCCACCCAGAAAACTTAAGAGTGACCCAGGAACCACACCACAGGTTGGGAAACACCAAAAAGAAACAAAAAATAGTCATCTAGCAATGAATCGAGCCTACCTAGCATAGCAAGCCCAACGCCACCTGCCAATCCTCTATATTTCAGACTCCAGCAGGCCAGCCCTGGCGGCCTCAGTAGCAGCGCCAATATGAAAGGAATGAGACCCAAACTGCTTAGGATTGAGGCACAGCTCCGTTCAAAGGTGCCGAAAAATGGACAAAAACTAACACTGAGTCAAAGGGAGGGAAAACTCTTTAAAAAAAAAAAAATTTACATATTCCGGGCGCAATGCCCGGTAAGCCAACGCTGACCGCATAGGGCAGGCCTCAAGAGGGACTGCATAAAGCAATAGCCACGGACCCCGGCCCTTCTGATCTGTCTTCGAGCGGCGAACACACAAGCGCCCAAAACTATCGCCAATAAAAACATCATCATGCTGCAAACCGCCCAGATGCACTTTGGACGGCGGAAGAAGCTTACCAATCTGCAATGCCCCAAAAAAACGAAAAGGAAAAGGAATGCGACTGAAAATAAATTCGACTAAAAAACCGAAGAACAGACCAGGCTAGTAGCGGCAACTAAATGGTGCAAAATGGGGAAAGACACCGGTCGCCTACAGTCACAGCTGAACTGCTCCCGAGACCAACCCTTCACAGCCTGACACACAATAAAATTTTTTGTAACATCAGCCAAGCAACTGAAAATAAAAAGCAATGCCGCAAGTGCTCCAGAAACCCCCTGCTGGCGCAACCACAGCAGATAATCCAGCATCACCTGCAACCTGCCAGAGACCACAGAATCAACCCGCCTAGAACCCACAAGCTTCAGTCATTTGCCCCAGGCCTTACCATGAGCTGACCAGGTAGACTGGGCCATCGAGGATGGGACTATCGACATCAAGACATCCCCACAAGGTCCCAGGGTATGGGTAGGCACGGGCACCCCTCCAGGTCCGCCTGAGAAAGAAGGCGGTGGAAATCTTGCCAAAGAAAATGGGAGAGAGCATCAGCCACAGTATTCTCAACGCCAGGAACATGCTGGGCCATGAACCAAACATTAAAATGCAAGTACTGCAGCACCAGTTGATGCAGCAGAGAGAGAACAGGGGGGGAGCTGGGGGACAGCCCATTCACCGCCTGGACCATGCCCAGGTTGTCAGACCAAAAACAGATCCTGCGACCCGCAGACTCCACCCCCAAATCTCAAGGGGACACCAAAGCGAGTGGCATAGAAATGGAAGGTATTCAACAAATAAAGGCACTGAGCCGAATCAGCAGGACCCACAAACAAAAAATCATCCAAATAATGCATGACAGCCGATGAGCCGGTCTGATAACACACCACCCACTTCAAAAAGGAGCCAAAAAGCTCAAAATAGTGGCACGAAATTGAACACCCCATTGTAAGGCAGGCATCATAACAATAAAACCCATCAAAACTATAGCCCAGCAAATGATAGCAATCAGGGTAAACTGGGAGGAGGCGGAAAGAGGATTCAACATCAGACTTTGCCAACAGCGCACCCTGGCCCGCTTGACAAACCAATTGAAGAGTCCTATCAAAGGAAGCATAAGACACAGATGAGTCCACCCTCTGGGAAGGACAGGTGATGAATCATCCTAAATTTACCCGCCTCCTTTTTAGGGACCAGACCAAGGAGGGACACTCGCAGATTGGGGAACGGCAAATCAGAGAAGGGCTTCATCATCCTACCCAAAGCTACCTCCTGCACTCAACACATCAGGATTATCCCAGGCAGACTTCAAGTTAGGAGAAAAGGAAGGGGAGCTACAAAAATGGAAAGGGATGATAAAAAACAAACAAAAGTGAAACCAAACCTCAATTGACCTGCAGCATCCTTATCAGGATACAGGTCGGGCCACGGCCCCATCGCGGCTATGCTCACCGGGGTCCTTTGGCTCGCCAGGGTGACCTGGCTTAGTGGGCAGCTTGGGAGAGGGGCGGGGCACTTAACAGCTGTGTGGGCTCCTCCGCAAGCAGAGCAATCATGCTTGTACTTGCAGAGGCCAAAGAACCAACAATGTCTTTTATTAAACAACCAGCATGGCCCTGGGCGTCGCACGGCCACTGCTCCCTGCCCAGCATCCGATCCACCGGCATTGGCCCGGGACAGAAAAGGGGCAGGCTTAGGGGATAACATTAAATGCAACGAAACACCTGAGCCTTCACACTCCAACCCACTTCGGGTTGCAGGGCCAGATGACTCCTGAATTCCTCGTCATACTTGCACCAGGCTTAACCCCCATGGGACTTGAAAGACGAATAAATAACGTCCTGATAGACGAACAACTCCGAGGAACGTTCGGGCCCACAATGCAACTCTGTACACTAAAAGCCTGCAACCAATTTCAAAATAGTCTTGGCCACCCGGGGCTTCCTATCAAAAGGCTTATCACTGACCCTCCACACTCTATCAACCGTGTGCTGATAAGCAGAAATAATATTTGAATATATTTCAACATATTTCAATGTATATATGTTCCCAAATCTTCTGCCTAGTCTCATCATCCACATGTGATACCAAGGGACTAACCCCACAGAAAAAGACCTCCTTATGTACACTAGCACTAACACGGGCGGGGGCTGGGATGGGGACAGGACTGGGGTAACCCTTGCAGTAGAAGCAAGCTGGTCAGCTAAGCCACTAAGAGCAGGTACTAAGCGAGGACCCAAACCCGCCCCCCAAGCCCCAGAGAAAAGAGACTCACCAAGTCCTGAAGCCGAGCCTGGAGGAAGAAACTTCAGCACCACCACCTTACGCGTGGGCCACGGCCAAACTCGCTGCCGGCTGAGCAGATGCACGCTCACGTCTTCTGTGGCGACGTCTCACTCGCCCGCTGGACCAGCTGGAAGCATGGTCAGAGCTGGCCAAAGTGGAAGGAGAACGCCATCTGGAGGATCTGGAATGCCGACTCCGCTGGGATGAGCAGGAACACCTGAAATGGTGCCCAGAACGCCTCTGAGAAGCAACAGAATGCCTTTCGCTGTGTCTGCGCCCATGCGCAGATATCGAATGGGAGGGTCTCCTGCTGGTATGAGACCTCTCTCTCTCCCTGCCATGCAAAAGTGCATGAGGAGGTGGTGCCATAGGAGCAGCAGCAGAGGGGGCTGAAGGAGGAGGCATAGGAGCAGGCAGGGACTGGAAAGCAGGAGCTGCTGGCAAAGTAGGCACAGCAGGCTGTATAGGGAATAGTGGTGGAGAGAGATCCCCAGCAGAGGTAGATGCAGCAGTGGGAAGAGGAGCAGCAGGAGCCTGTGTGGGAGGAATTACAGACCCCTCAGAAGAGGAGCCAGAACTAGAATGGGCTCCCATGTTATCAGGGGGATGTGAGGTAAGGGGTTTTTCACATCACATTAACAAAAAAAAATTTAATAAAAAGCTATTAAAAAGTCACATATATGTAAAACTGATAAAAGCTACAGATCACATCGCAAAAGATGTGCCCTCATATAGCCCCATATACAGAAAAATGAGAAAGTTGTAGATATAGATGGTCAAAATAGGGCAATTTTAAACATAGTTTATAACAAAAAAAGTTTGTTTTTTAAAAGCAATACAATAATAGAAAAGCATGTAAACATGAAAATGTGTCACTTTTATTGTAAAATGAACAGCACGAAAAAGAAACCTTCTAAAATTTCATTTTTTTTTTGCTTTGCTATACATTTTATGGTAAAATGATTAATTCTGTTACAAAGTACAATTGGCCGTGCAAAAAACAAGCCCTCACATAAGTCTGTGGATAGAAATATAAAAGGGTTATGATTTTCAGAAGGTGGAGGAGGAAAAAACAAAAATGCTAAAATAAAATTGGCTGTGTCTTTGAGGGGTTAAAAGAGTGATGCATTTTTGACACAAATAAACCTACTCAATTTTTAGTAAGCCCCACCCCTTGTCAAGCAAGGTGCAATCATGTCTATAATGTCAGTTTAGTAGAGCTAAATGTACCATATTTTTGGAGCAAAATTCATTAATGTCCCCCATAGAGCTCATATTTTAAATATCAAATATACCAGCCACTTTATATAGGTGGATTTCACACCAGTTAATGTTATATTTCTTGGGCAGATCGTGAAAAATTTAAACTATTTGCAATTTACATGTATGATCCATAAATGATCGATTGATGAGTTACTACATCAACTTACAGTACATTCACCTAACCAAAGTGCTGGTGGGCACACATGTATAGTCTCTCTATCCACTGGTGGATCCGAATGACTATCCTGGGAATTGTGGTCCATTCTTCACTGAACAGCAGTTTATACAAATAGTCTCTATGCTGTTATGAAGAGAAGGACCGGGGCCTGTGCAGTTGCACAACCATAAACAGCTAAGCTAAAATGACTATAGTTACAACCTCCAGAAGGATTGTTTGGTGGTTATATGGGGCAGGGTATTAGTGAAAGACACAGGTGGATTGTATTAATGTTGTATGCCTTTTTTTCTGGCATACAAAAGTCACAAATTTTTGCGCAAGCATGTTGACTTTTTCCCCTTTTGTAAATTATGCCAGAACCTCATAGTTGAAGTAGATTTACACAGAATCAATTGTCGGGATGCTGACACCTTGTGCCGGCACTGATCAAGCCCTTCTGCAGTGCCACAGCTCTGGCATATACACAATGTGTTGGCACCTCACTGATCAGACATTGATGGCCTATTCTATGGATAAGTGACCTGTGTCAGATTACTTGCGTGATCTGCACAGAAAACACATTAGTTGCCAGGGCACAAGTTAGCTCAGTTGAATAGGGCTAATCTGTGTCCACACTAATGGCAGTAGGGAATAAAATATGCAGTCTTGAAGTTCTGACAGTGAGAAAATATACCATGTGACATGTGAACATACCCTCAAAGTAGTTGTCCCATAATAAAAAAAAAATTAAATGGGCACTGTCAGGTACAAAAACTTTTGATATGTTGTAAAGCATATATAACCAATAGGTTTTGCAATTACTTTCATTAGAAAATGTTCTGCATTTCATACTAAAAAGCCAGTCAAACAACTGCCCCCTTGCCTGCTTGGACACATACTAGTCCTGCTGTGTCCATGCGTCATCACCTATGTCATGGACACACTTCCTTGATTGACAGCTGTGAGTGCAGGGCTCACAGCTGGAGGGAAAATCCTCCCACTGTCAGCTTGTGTCAGCTACTGTCAGTGAGGACAAGCTGGGAGTTGTAGCTTTGCTAATGCTAGGGGAGATGTGAGCAGACAGCATACTGAGGGAGGGGGCGGAAACCTGCACAGTGAGGCCACGCCCCCTCCCTTTGAGAGGAATTCAGACTAGTGAGCTAAATTAAAAGTGCAATAAAAAAATAAATAAAGGTGCTAGACACATAAAAATTAGATGCACATGGTCAGGATTAGGTACTGAGTGATAAATTTAAAAACATTTGTTGGATCTAACAGGTACACTTTAAGTTTTTTTTTTAACATAGATACGGTTTTGGTGTTTTTCCTTAACCTCTTCTAGACTGTCATCCTAATGTCTTTAGTGCAGATGAGAAGAAACCGCTTCTAAGGGAACAATTTAAATTGACTGACAGGAAATGCTTCCCTTTGTGGATTGGTGGTGGGAATAACATGCAACAAGGTGGCACTTAGAGAGGACATCTTCATACCTGGAACCTCCCTAAACAATTCAGGAAAAAAAATCAGAGAAAGGCTAATATTTCTAAATTGGTTCAACAGGAGCTGTAAGTTCCTTTACTGCGAGTTTCTTTTAGTTGCAGTTGCCAGAACCAGAAATTGCATTGTGTTACTCTTCTGTTATGTGAAAGGAAGATAGGGGGTTTAAGCCTTTCATCACAGAACAAAATGTCTAATTTTAGCAAAGAATTCTAGACATTTTAACAATAAAAACAATTAAATGGGCACTGTCAGATCCAAAAACCTTTCATCTGTTGTTAATGAAAATTAAAGATCTTTTGTAATACGGTTGTTTTAAAAAAAATGATGTTTAATGAAGAAAATGGCCCCTGAAAATCCCACCACTAGGGGTCCTCATACCTACTGGGAAACTTACCAGTCCTGAAACAGCATCAGGCTTGTTCAATCCCCTCCTGCCACCAAAAGAGAAGGACATGCCCCTAAGAGGATTTCTAACACAGTTAGCTAACGAAGAGAGATATTTTTATAATAAATATAGGTAATAGAGGCATAAAAATAAGGTGTACATGGTCAGCATTTGGTGCTGAGTAACATAAAAAAAATTGTGGTATCTGACATGTACGCTTAAAATTATAGAAATCTTATTCTGCCCAAGACCCCCTTCATTTAAGGGGTAGTCCAGTGGAAAACAGTTTATTTAATTTCAACTGGCTCTAGAAAGTTAAACAGATTTGGAATTACTTCTATTAAAAAATCTTAATCCTTTCAGGACATATTAGCTGCAGAGGAAGTTGAGTTGTTCATTTCAGTCTGACCACAGTGCTCTCTGCTGACACCTCTCTCCATGTCAGGAACTGTCCAGAGTAGAAGCAAATCCCCATAGCAAACCTCTCCTGCACTGGGCAGTTCCTGACACGGACAGAGGTGTCAGCAGAGAGCACTGTGGTCAGACTGAAAAGAAAAACAACAAAGAACTCAACTTCCTCTGGAGCATACAGTAGCTGATAAGTACTGGAAGGATTAAAGGGGTTATCCACCATAAGGGGATTTTAGTACGTACCTGCCAGACCATAATGGACATGCTTAGGAAGGATCTGCGCTTATCTTGGGGCTAAATGGCTATGTTGTGGGGTTACCATAACACTGTGGCTAGCTTTTTGTGAACTGGAATTTCCTGTATGACTCTTTTTTTTTTACAACAAATCCCATAATTCCATTTTCCTCCCTCTCACACATCAGCCACCCCACTCATTGAAACAAAAATGCGCTGCATCCATTCAAAAGACCTGTGGTTTTCAATCAGGGTGCCTACAGCTGTTGCATTAGTCGCAGATTGATCTCTCTCCCACCAAGCGATCGCTCCACCTACTGAAGCAGACAGGCTCCCTGTCATCAGCTTACTAGTCAGGTCTTGGCCGCATTGGAACCTGGGAAAAATCTGAGACAACAGTCATTTTGTATGCTGTTAAAATAAATATTGGGGTGAAAATCACATAAGAATTGTGAGAAAGCCGTCAAACACAGGTACAGACACTATATTATGAACTAGTTAACTTTACAGCCCCCGTAGCATAGTCAAATTAAGATAAAAATCTGGGAATATCCCTTTTTTTATAGAAGTTATTTACAAATCTGTATAACTTTCTGGAACCTGTTGATTTAAAAAGAAAAAAAAGTGTTTTCCACCGGTACTCCTTAAAGCTGAGAAGCAATTGGGTTATAGTACAAGTTGTGGATGTGCAGCCACGTTCTTTTAGGGTAGTGTCACATGTGCCGTATTTTGCTGCCTACTTGCTGCTGCATATTTTCCTCCCCATTGAAGCAAAATATGCAGCGGATTCTGTTACCCATTAACTTTAAAGGACAGGAAAATATGCAGCAACAAAATATGTCAAGTGTGATCCTACCCTTATTTAGTTTTTCTTTGGCCAGCACTCCACTCCACCCATTTGGCCCTGGCTAGAGACTGCATAATGGTTCCTATCATTCTCCAAGGGCTCTGTCAGGGAGTACATGGTAGGTGCTCACACTGGTGTGGTGCTGTGCGGCGGTCATTGTTGCTGTGGTGCTTTATATGTGTGATGATGTGGCCCAGAGTCGGGGGCTTGGTCGAGCAGCAGAGGGGCTGCTTGGCCACTGGGTCATCCCTCACGTGGGCTTGGTGTTGGGGCAAAGGTGGTTGCCATTCAGTGATATGCCAGTTTTTTCAGTTAAGAACCCACAGCTAATCATTTAAGGACCCATGTTAATGGGGGTATTTATGGTGTAGGTGTTTTTTTTTGGAGTAGGACTTTTTACTCCATTAATTCATGTGGTGGAAACTGTGTACCTGCACCAAATTTATTACATGGTGCAGGGCAAGTGATAAATCTGGTATTGATCACATTTCTTACATCAGTACTCCATTTAGTATGGTGTTTTTTTTTTTTTACTTTTTATTCTGTGCGACAATTTTGCTACTTTAAAATAATGCTGTCCACAGTTCGTTTGTATGCTTTTTTTATTTGGTGGTGACTTGCGCCCTTTTGGGTGCTTTGTGTCAAAGTATGCAACTTTTTTTTAAAGTTGCATTTCATAAATTCCTGACCACTGCAAAAATTTTACTCAAAACACATCTACAAAAAAGCACGTAAATGAAAAGTTGCAAAAAAAAATGTACTGCACCAAATATTGCAACAAATTTACCCAGGAAAACATGAGTAAAAGGCTTCATAAATACCCCTCAATGTGGGAGATTTATTGAAGTCTGTGCAGAGGAAAAGTTGCCGAGTTGCCCATAGGAACCAATCTGATTGCTTCTTTCATTATTAACCCCTTAGGAACTCAGCTCCTTTTCCCAATAAAGGGGTACTACGGTGGAAAACATTTTTTTTTTTTTAAATCAACTGGTGCCAGAAAGTTAAACAGATTTGTAAATTTACTTCTATTAAAAAAAATCTTTACCCTTCCAATTCTTTTTAGCAGCTGTATACTAAATTCTATTCTTTTTGAATTTCTTTTTTGTCTTGTCCACAGTGCTCTCTGCTGACACCTGATGCCTGTATCAGGAACTGTCCAGAGCAGGAGAAAATCCTTATAGCAACCTATGCTGCTCGGGACAGTTCCTGACACGGACAGAGGTGTCAGCAGAGAGCACTGAGGACAAGACAAAAAAGAAATAAAAAAAGAATAGAATTTCCTTTTTTGCATACAGCTGCTAAAAAGTACTGGAAGAGTAAAGATTTTTTAATAGAAGTAATTTATAAATCTGTTTAACTCCTTTAACTCCTTCACCATCCTAAGCAAAAGGATAATTTTATTAAAGTGAATGTTTACCACTAAACCTCCCTACAAAGACCTTAATGCACAACCACCCTAGACCACCAAGTACAGAGGATTTCAAAGCTCATTGTCTTCTCCTGTAATATTTATTGCCAGGAGTTCCAGAAAAAGATGCACACATTTTACTAGTGCAGAAGGGAAATCTGGCGCATAACTCTGGCAGTCAAAAGAATATACTTAAAGGAGTTCTCTAATGCTACTTTTTTTAAGACCATAACATTCCTCTCTGCTTTACCTTTATGCGCATGTCTTCCTTTCTGAAATTGGTCCAGCCGCAAATTTCCCGCACTTCCAGGTTATGGAGCCCTGGAAGATGACGTAAAAATCATCATCCCCCAAGCTCCCTTGATTCTGTTTCCTGTCCCTCCATGCCTCCCTCCTCATCCCCCCTCCCCTACCCAAGTTTCTCCCCTCCCCATTCATTTCAATAAACACACCCCTCCCTGCAGCCCATGCCACTAAAGCTGATGTGAGGTGTTTTTTTGCGCCCAGTGAATCCTTGCCTCCGCTCCTCCCCCAGCTCTCCGAAGATTTCTGAGGCTAGAGCTATGGGAGGGCAGAGCAAGGGGAGAGAGAAGGTACACGCCCCCTCTCTTATCTTCTCGAGCTGAGGACGTAGATCTTCATGGGGAGAAGTACACGCCCCCTCCCTCCTCTCCCCGAGCTGAGGACGTAGATCTCCACGGGGAGAAGTACACGCCCCCTCCCTCATCTTCCCGAGCTGAGGACATAGATCTCCACAGGGAGAAGTACACGCCCCCTCCCTTATCTCCCCGAGCTGAGGACGTAGATCTCCACGGGGAGAAGTACACGCCCCTCCCTCATCTCCCCTGCCTGAGCTCTGGCTGTGTTTACTGTACACAGGCTGGGGATTCATACACTGCAGGGACTGGGAATAAATCTATGACTGGGGACGATTTCTATGTGAGGAGGAGGGAGTCCCGTGTGTGTGTATGCTGGGAGTTGTAGTCCCTGTTATGTGTGTATGTATGCCGGGAGTTGTAGTCCCTGTTAGGTGTGTGTGTATGCCGGGAGTTGTAGTCCCTGTTATGTGTGTGTATGTATGCTGGGAGTTGTAGTCCCTGTTATGTGTGTGTGTGCTGGGAGTTGTAGTCCCTGTTAGGTGTGGGTGGGTGTGTGTGTATGCTGGGAGTTGTAGTCCCCATTAGGTGTGTGTATGCTGGGAGTTGTAGTCCCTGTTATGTGTGTGTGTGTGTGTGTATGCTAGGAGTTGTAGTCCCTGTTAGGTGTGTGTGTGTGTGTGTGCTGGGAGTTGTAGTCCCTGTTATGTGTGTGTATGCTGGGAGTTGTAGTCCCTGTTCGGTGTATGTGTGTGTGTGCGCATGTATGCTGGGAGTTGTAGTCCCTGTTATGTGTGTCTGTGTGTATGCTGGTAGTTGTAGTACCTGTTAGGTGTGTGTGTATCCTGGTAGTTGTAGTCCATGTAAGGTGTGTGTGTGTATGCTGGGAGTTGAAGTCCCTGTTAGGTGTGTGTATGCTGGGAGTTGTAGTCCCTGTTAGCTGTGTGTATGCCAGTGGTTCCCAACCAGGGAATGCTGGGAGTCGTAGTCCCTGTTAGGTGTGTGTGTGTGTGTGTGTGTGTGTATGCTGGGAGTTGTAGTCCCTGTTAGGTGCGTGTGTGTGTGTATGCTGGGAGTTGTAGTCCCTGTTAGGTGTGTATGCTGAGATTTGTAGTCCCTGTTAGGTGTGTGTTTATGCTGGGAGTTGTAGTCCCTGTTAGGTGTGTGTATGCTGGGAGCTGTAGTCCCTGTTAGGTGTGTGTATGCTGGGAGTTGTAGTCCCTGTTAGGTGTGTGTGTATGCTGGGAGTTGTAGTCCCTGTTAGGTGTGTGTATGCCAGTGGTTCCCAACCAGGGAATGCTGGGAGTTGTAGTCCCTGTTAGGAGTGTGTGTGTGTGTATCCTGGGAGTTGTAGTCCATGTTAGGTGTGTGTGTGTGTGTATGCTGGGAGTTGTAGTCCCTGTTAGGTGTGTGTGTATGCTGGGAGTTGTAGTCCCTGTAAGGTGTGTGTGTGTATGCTGGGAGTTGTAGTCCCTGTTAGGTGTGTGTGTATGCTGGGAGTTGTAGTCCCTGTTAGGTGTGTGTATGCCAGTGGTTCCCAACCAGGGAATGCTGGGAGTTGTAGTCCCTGTTAGGAGTGTGTGTGTGTGTGTATCCTGGGAGTTGTAGTCCATGTTAGGTGTGTGTGTGTGTATGCTGGGAGTTGTAGTCCCTGTTAGGAGCGTGTGTGTGTGTATGCTGGGAGTTGTAGTCCCTGTTAGGTGTGTGTGTGTGTGTGTGTGTGTGTATGCTGGGAGTTGTAGTCCCTGTTAGGTGTGTGTATGCCAGTGGTTCCCAACCAGGGAATGCTGGGAGTTGTAGTCCCTGTTAGGAGTGTGTGTGTATGCTGGGAGTTGTAGTCCCTGTTAGGTGTGTGTGTGTGTGTGTATGCTGGGAGTTGTAGTCCCTGTTAGGTGTGTATGCTGGGATTTGTAGTCCCTGTTAAGTGTGTGTGTGTAAGCTGGGAGTTTTAGTCCCTGTTAGGTGTGTGTATGCTGGGAGTTGTAGTCCCTGTAAGGTGTGTGTGTGTGTATGCTGGGAGTTGTAGTCCCTATTAGGCGTGTGTGTATGCTGGGAGTTGTAGTCCCTGTTAGGTGTGCGTTTGTGTGTGTATCCTCAGAGTTGTAGTCCCTGTTAGGTGTGTGTATGCAAGTGGTTCCCAACCAGGGAATGCTGGGAGTGGTAGTTCCTGTTAGGAGTGTGTGTGTATGCTGGGAGTTGTAGTCCCTGTTAGGTGTGTGTGTGTGTGATTGCTGGGAGTTGTAGTCCCTGTTAGGTGTGTATGCTGGGATTTTTAGTCCCTGTTAGATGTGTGTGTGTGCTGGAAGTTGTTGTCCCTGTTAGGTGTGCGTGTGTGTGTATGCTGGCAGTTGTAGTCCCTGTTAGGTGTGTGTATGCCAATGGTTACCAACCAGGGAATGCTGGGAGTTGTAGTCCCTGTTAGGAGTGTGTGTGTGTATGCTTGGAGTTGTAGCCCGTTAGGTGTGTGTGTATGTATGAATGCTGGGAGTTGTAGTCCCTGGTGTGTGTGTGTGAATGCTGGGAGTTGTAGTCCCTGTTAGGTGTGTGTGTGTATGGTGGGAGTTGTAGTCCCTGTTAGGTGTGTGTAGACTACAGACTACAGAGGCAGCATGCTGGTGTTATACCACAGACTGAAGACTCCTGAAGGACACATGCTGGGAGTTGTAGTCCCTTTTGTGTGTGTATACCAGTGTTTCCCAACCAGGGCTGAGTTATATTAGTGTACTGTGTATAACGCAGATTTCCTCGGGCTGCAAGGGGGAGGACAAACTGCACGGCTAGTTTCTGCTTTTTCATGGGGTGATCATTAGCCCAATAAAGAGGAGATGGAAATGAATGGGGTTTGTACAGGACATGAACATCACTGTATGAACCCTGTGCATTTATATGTCAGCGTTCATGCAGGGAAGCAGAGATACATGGGGTTCATACAGGGAAGCAGAGATGCACAGGGTTCATACAGGGAAGCAGAGATGCACAGGGTTCATACAGGGAAGCAGAGATGCAGGGAGTCCATACAGGGAAGCAGAGATGAACGGGGTTCACACAGGAAAGCAGAGATGCACGGGGTTCATACAGGGAAGCACGGGGTTCATACAGGGAAGTAGAGATGCACGGGGTTCATACAGGGAAGAAGAGATGCGTGGGGTTCATACAGGGAAGAAGAGATGCGTGGGGTTCATACAGGGAAGCAGAGATGCATGGGGTTCATACAGGGAAGCAGAGATGCACGTGGTTCACACAGGAAAGCAGAGATGCACGGGGTTCATACAGGGAAGCAGAGATGCACTGGGTTCATACAGGGAGCAGAAATGCACAGGGTTCATACAGGGAAGCAGAGATACACGGGGTTCATACACGGAAGCAGAGATGCACGGGATTCATCTAGGGAAGCAGAAATGCACGGGGTCCATACAGGGAAGCAGAGATGCAGGGGGTCCATACAGGGAAGCAGAGATGCATGGGGTTCATACAGGGAAGCAGAGATGCACAGGGTTCATACAGGGAAGCAGAAATGCACAGGGTTTATACAGGGAAGCAGAGATGCACAGGGTTCATACAGGGAAGCAGAGATGCACAGGGTTTTTACAGTCCTCTTCATGTCAGCGTTTATTGTACTGCAGCTTTTAGAGAAAATCATGTCAGGAGGGACGTACAGGAGAAATAACACAGTAGCATGTACAGCCTCATCCAGGGGAAATTGAGAAGGAGGGGAAAACGGATTTTGGTGGCGCCCGCCAATTGAAATCTACAGTTGCAGAATTCTGCAAGTGGAGTTTTAGATTAAATCATTATGTGATAGCCTGGGGGAGTAGGGTATGGGGAGTGTAGCTGTGCGGTGACTAAAGGGTGTCTGGTAAACCCTTGCTATTCATGACGCCAGGGTGAGGGCTCCTCTGTAATGCTTGTCCTACTGCCACCCTTCCCAAGAGCGATAGGGAGGTATAGAATAATTGAATGTCCACAATCGGAGAGTTTGCTGAAAACAGTTGGATCTTTTACTGAAGATTTTATGCAAACTTCACAACAGGAACAGTCTCTACAAATGCAAATTCTCTTGGAGATTGACAAAGGTTGGGACCTTAAGCAATTTAGAGTCTTTAGGATAATATGCGTTGTTCCACTGGATTTAGGAGATTTAGTTGCGATCCAGTAGTTACGCTAGCTTTAGCGGGGATTAGTTTAGAACTCACAGTTTAGGTTCTGCTGAGGCCGTTAGGTTGTAAGGCCTCGAGTGTCTTTGAAAGTTGTGCAGATCAGTCCTGCTAGTCCGGCATCCACGAGAGCAGTAACCCAAGAGAGCGATCATTGGCTACAGCTCCCTTATATGGGCAGGGGCTGGACTAGTGCTAATTTGTCCATACTGATGTCAATCACCTTCACAGAGGATTATGAGTAACATGTTACCCAAGGACCTCCAAAGGTCCTCTAACATACCATAGAGGATTAAACATGGTCACATGACCGAAGGTCCTGCGACGCTAGCAAGGTAAGTACTATACATTGTATTAAATATACATTATTACCAAATATGTCCATGTATAAACATGACAGAATTAGAGTAGAGGAGAGGTGACTAGGGGCTGTCCCACCTGGGGGACCCTACCTGAGCGTAGTTACTCTGACTTTGGGGACCACCATACAAGGTACGGTATGCAATACGGTACCGGGACACCACAATTAACCTGTCTAGGACCAAGGGCGTACCTTTACGGCCTCAGGGTTTCCAGTCACCACCAGTAACCGGGCTGTGAACGGAACGGAATGCCTGCTGAAATCGTTCAGCAGGCATCCCGTGCCAGTGCCTGGGGGGCTCCTGAGCGCCCCACATGTTGGTCAATTGAGACTGGAGATTTGTGGCGATTCCAGGTCATATGTGTCTCTGGTGACCCGGTAAATAAGGGTGTTTGGGGCTGTCCAAGGCAGCTTTGATCACCCTGAAGTGAGGTGCGGGGGTGCCACCACACCAATCTCTGCTATTGGCCGGTCAGAAGCGACTGACCAAAAGCAGATCGGGGAGGTGGCGCGAGGGTTAAAGTTCAGTTCCCCCGCTCTGCCCACCCACGGTAGTCCGTGCAGAGTGGGGGAACTGTGATGTGAGCAGCGGTGGCGGTCCCTTACCGACTGCGGGCCAGGATCCTCCTTTAGGTGTGGCGATCGTGCTGTTGATGGGAGCCAGGAGGTAAGTAGTTGCCTAGCAACATCTGGAGGGCCACAGTTTGGAGATCACTGTGCAGTGGTCTCTAAATTGTGGCTATCCAGATGTTGCATAACTACAACTCACAGCATGCACTGACAGACCATACATGCTGGGAGTTGTAGTTTTGCAACAGCTGGAGGCTCACTGGTGGGGAAGCACTGATTTAGGTTCTGTTACCTAACTGGGTGCTTCCTCACCAGTGGGCCTCCAACTGTGGCAAAACTACAACTCCCAGCATGTACTGATAACCGAAGGGCATGCTGGGAGTTGTAGATATGCAACAGCTGGAGGTACACAAATACTCTCACCATGCCTAGACAGCCATTTGCTGTTCGTGCATGCTGGGAGTTGTAGTTATGCAAGATCTGGATGGCTACAATTTAGAGACCACTGCACAGTGATCTCCAAACTGTGGCGTTCCAGATGTTGCTAGGCAAGTACTCACCTCCTGGCTTCCATCAACAGCACGATCGCTGCCCGCCACACTTAGAGGAGGATCACAGCACGCAATTGGTAAGGGACCTCCACCGCTGCTCACATCACAGTTCCCCCGCTCTGCCCGGACTACCGTGGGTGGGCAGAGCGGAGGAACTGAATTTTAACCCATGCGCTACCTCCCCGATCTGCTATTGGTCGGTCGCTTCTGACCAACCAATAGCAGAGATAGGTGGACTTGGCACCCCGGCCACCTCACTCCTATCACTTCAGGGTGATTGAACCTGTCTTGGACAGCCCCAAACACCCTTATTTACAGGGTCATCGGAGACACACATGACGTGGAATCGCCACAGATCTCCGGTCTGAATTGACCAACATGGGGGGCTCAGGAGCCCCCCAGGCATTGGCACGGCATGCCTGCTGACCGATTTCAGCAGGCATCACGTGCCATTCACCGCCCAGTTACTGGTGGTGACCGGAAACCCTGAGGCTGTACAGGTACGCCCTTGGTCCTAGACAGGTTTATGATTTAATCTAATATTCCACTTGCAGAATTTTGCAGGTGTAGATTTCAATTTACGGCCGCCGCCAAAATCCGTTTTCCCCTCCTTCTCAATTACCCCTGGATGAAGCTGTACATGCTAGAGTGTTATTTCTCCTGTACGTCCCTCCTGACATGATTTTCTCTCAAAGCAGTTGTGCAATGAACGCTGACATGAAGACCAGTGTAAAAACCCTGTGCATCTCTGCTTCCCTGTATGGACCCCGTGCATCTCTGCTTCCCTGTATGAACCCTGTGCATCTCTGCTTCCCTGTATGAACCCTGTGCATCTCTGCTTCCCTGTATGAACCCCCTGCATCTCTGCTTCCCTGTATGAACCCTGTGCATCTCTGCTTCCGTGTGTGAACCCCCTGCATCTCTGCTTCCCTGTGTGAACCCTGTGAATCTCTGCTTCCATGTATGGACCCCCTGCATCTCTGCTTCCCTGTATGAACCCTGTGCATCTCTGCTTCCCTGTGTGAACCCCGTGCATCTCTGCTTCACTGTATGAACCCTGTTCATCTCTGCTTCCCTGTATGAACCCTGTGCATCTCTGCTTCCCTGTGTGAACCCCGTGCATCTTTGCTTCCCTGTATGGACTCCCTGCATCTCTGCTTCTCTGTATGAACCCTGTGCATCTCTGCTTCCCTGTGTGAACCCCGTGCATCTCTGCTTCCCTGTATGAACCCCGTGCATCTCTGCTTCCCTGTATGAACCCTGTGCATCTCTGCTTCCCTGTGTGAACCCCGTGCAGCTCTGCTTTCCTGTGTGAACCCCCTGCATCTCTGCTTCCCTGTATGAACTCTGACATATAAATACGCAGGGTTCATACAGTGATGTTCATGTCCTGTACAAACCCCATTCATTTCCATGTCCTCTTTATTGGGCTAATGATCACCGCATGAAAAAGCAGAAGCCATGCAGTCCGTCCTCCCCCTTGCAGGCGAGGAAACCTATATACAGCACAATGTATATATAACTCAGCCCTGGTTGGGATACACTGGCATACACACACAAAAGGGACTACAACTCCCAGCATGCGTCATTCAGGAGTCTTCAGTCTGTGGTATAACACCAGCATGCTGCCTCTGTAGTCTCCTGGGAGTTGTAATTCACCACACCTCTACAGGGCATACACCAGTGTTTCCCAACCAGGGTGCCTCCAGGTGTTGCAAATCTACAACTCCCAGCATTACCTGGTTGGAAAACACAGGCATACACACACCCACCAAACAGGGACTACAACTCCCAGCATACAAACACACACCTAACAGGGACTACAACTCCCAGCATACACACACACACACACACCCCTAACAGGGACTACAACTCCCAGCATACATACACACATAACATGGACTACAATTCCCAGCATACACACACACACACACCTAACAAGGACTACAACTCCCAGCATACACACACCTAACAGGGACTACAACTCCCAGCATACACACACAACAGGGACTACAACTCCCAGCATACAAACACACACACGCATAACAGGGACTACAACTCCCAACATACACACACCTAACAGGAACTACAACTCACAGCATACATACACACATAACAGGGACTACAACTCCCAGCATACACACACCTAACAGGGACTACAACTCACAGCATATACACACACACCTAACAGGGACTACAACTCCCAGCATACACACACACACCTAACAGGGACTACAACTCCCAGCATACACACATAACAGGGACTACAACTCCCATCATTCACACACACACACCTAACAGGGACTATAACTCCCAGCATACATACACACATAACAGGGACTACAACTCCAAGCATACACACACACATAACAGGGACTACAACTCCCAGCACACACACACACACACACACACACACCTAACAGGGACTATAATTCCGATCATACATACACACATAACAGGGACTACAACTCCCAGCATACACACACACACCTAACAGGGACTACAACTCCCAGCATACACACACACACCTAACAGGGACTACAACTCCCAGCATACATACACACATAACAGGGACTACAACTCCCAGCATACACACACACATAACAGGGACCCCCTCCTCCTCACATAGAAATCATCCCCAGTCATAGATTTATTCCCAGTCCCTGCAGTGTATGAATCCCCGGCCTGTGTACAGTAAAAGCCAGAGCTCAGGCAAGGCAGGGGAGATGAGGGAGGGGGCGTGTACTTCTCCCCGTGGAGATCTACGTCCTCAGTTCGGGGAGATAAGGGAGGGGGCGTGTACTTCTCCCCGTGGAGATCTACATCCTCAGCTCGGGGAGAGGAGGGAGGGGGCGTGTACCTTCTCTCTCCCCAGGCGCGGACGGACGTGGTTAATAGGCTGGGGGCATACAGAGGAGTTTGCACAGCCCAGCGAATCGGGGCTGTGCAAACAAAGAGCATATTAATATGCAAAGTGTGGGAGTGACCCACAGGAGGCTGGGGCGGCCAGCAGACAGCAGGGAGGATCTTAGAAATGGTGACGTTTCGTTACCAAGATGGCCACAGCAGAGCGAATGCAGGGGGTACGAAATTTATCAAGGAGAATCAGTGGCTGAACTTCCGGTTTCTGTGAAGTCTGGTATTACTGCAGATATCGTAATGGAGGTAAATGACAAACTTATATAACTTCTGCAGAGGTTTATCATGGTCTAAAAAAATTTGTTCTGGAGTACTCCTTTAATCAGTACACAGACCTCTGGAACAGATTTTTGCCATAAAAAGCCTAAAGCCACAAGTGACTTCCCAGAAGCTGCAAACATTTGACATAGTTTCCCTTAGTTTGTATTTATTCCTCAGTTTGTATAAGTGCTTGTTCTAGATAGGTTTATAAAGCGGTAGTTAACATTTTATATTGAAAGAATGCAGCATATAACTTAAAGATAACAAGGAAGGAGAAATTAGTAAATTCTATCTAATGGCCCAATTTTGACACAGTTGATGCTTCTGGCCAGAGAATTGTCTGTTTCCTCTAAGGAATGGCAATGTAATGTGCTAAAGCCTTGATATTCACTATGTAATTAACATATGCTAAAAATAAAGGAATAAAACTTAGCACTGCATTAGCAAACATAGTGACCTATTTTATATTCCCATTGTTCTACTTAACTTACTAAAGGACTTGTTTTCTTAAATTTTCTAAACCTTTTATACCACAAAGATTTTCTATTATAGGAAAATTCACAGCAGAAAATCTGCAGCAAAATACGTGTACCACTCACGTTTCAGAAGACAGGAACACCGATGGATGTGGATCAGCTGGACATGTGTGGCAGATGACTCGGACCGTACCAAGGAGCGGAGTCTAAGGTGCCGCTGGTTTTCACCAGAGCCGGCCGCAAAGCGGGATGGACTTGCTGCGGCAGGCGGCACCCAGGTCGCTACCCCTGGCACAGCTCGACCACACAGGAGGCTGAGGAGATGCGGGGCACAGAGGCGCCTGATGAGATGCGAAGCACAGGAGGGATAAGGCAGCTCATGGTCAAGATAGCAGAAGGTCAGGGCAGGCGGCACAGTAGCGTAGTCAGGACTTAGCAGGAGGTCAGTAGGCAGGCGGCAGAGGAGCAAGGTCAGGTCACAGAGCAAAGGATCAGATGCACGGCAAAGCAACTCTAAGGTATGCTTTCTCTCAGGCACACGGCAACAAAGATTTGGCAGGGAAGTGTCAGAGGAGGAGGAAATTATCAATGAGCCACAGGTGTACTACACTAATGGGCACACTGGCCCTTTAAATCTTAAAGCTCTGACGTGCTCCCTAGGGGACGGGGAAACGTGTGTCAGAGCAGAGAGGCGGGGGCAGGAGAAGCACCTGGTGAGTGACGGACTGGGATTCTCATGCGAGCGTGTACCGCAATGCGAATCTCAGCCCTGCCGGCAGCAGCAGGTAAAGGGACCAATGCGCTCACAGCCAGCGTCTATGACTGGAGCTCATAATGTAACAGTTCCCCCTCCCCCTTTGGTCTCCCCCTCCTTTTATGACTCCTGAGAAGGTCACGGTCCCGGATATTCTTCTCAGGCTCCCAAGATCTCCCCTCAGGACCGTAACCCTCCCAGTCGACCAGAAAAAATTGTTTACCTCATGGTTTTAGTGGCAAGAATCTATTTACCTTTGTAGACGTCAGTAGAGCCAGAAACAGGTATGGGGACAAGATTCTTTTGAGAAAACCGGTTTGAGGAGAGAGACTTGGAAGGAATTGGGAATACGTAATGTAGCAGGTACATGGAGTTTGTAGGAGACTGGATACATTTTTTGTAGAATCTGGAAGGGACCAAGGTAGCAAGGACTGAGCTTTTAATAGGGTATCTTGAAGTGGATGTACTTGGATGAAAGCCACACCATGTCACCAGGACAGAACGACGGAGGAGTTCCTCTACTTTTATCAGCTTGCACCTTCATGCGTGAAAAAGCCTGTGATAACGACTGTCGGGTATGTTGCCAGATGGTGGAGAAGTCACATACCAGCAGATCAACAGCAGGCACACCGGAGGAAACTTGGAGAGGAAGAGGAGAACGGAGATGGCGTCCATAGACAACAAAAAAGGGAGACGACCTCGTGGACTCGGAATCCTTATGATTAAACAGTAAGAGAATTCAGCCCAGAGGAGAAGGTCGACCCAATCGTCTTGGTGAGCTGAAAGAAAATGCCGAAGATAAGTCTCAAGGCTTTGATTAACCCTCTCCACCTGACTGTTAGACTGAGGGTGGTAGGCCGAGGAGAATCTTGGAAAACCGATCTACAACGACCCAAATGACAGTGTTATTATGAGATGGTGGCAAATCGGTAATGAAATCCATGGCAATATGGGACCAGTGAGTCTCTAGAATGGATAAAGGCTGTAAGAGTCCTGCAGGTCTCTGTCGAGGGGTTTTGTCACGGGCACAAGTTTCACAGGAACAAACAAAATCAGAAACATCTCGTTCAAGATGGGACTACCAGTAGTGCCGGGAGATTAGAAGTAGAGTCTTGCGTATTCCAGGATGTCCTGCTGTCAAGGAAGAATGACCCCATTTCAGTACCTTGCGTCTCAATCTGGCGGGCAAAAAGTCATTTTCTGGAGGAACTTGCTGAATTTTGGCAGGAGCTGCAGGAATCAAACAGTCAAGAGGAATAATATGCCTAGGCGGGGAGTCCAACCCAAAGACGTCAGAGGACCTGGAGGGAGCATCTGCTCTGATGCTCTTGTCTGCTGGACAGAAGTGGATGAAGAAGTTGAACCTAGAAAAGAACAGTGACCACCTTGCCTAGCGGGGGTTCAAACGCTAAACAGACTGAAAGTATAGAAGATCCTTATGGTCAGAGTAGATGCTGACCAGATGAGAAGAACCTTTCAATAAATGTCGCCATTCCTCCAAAGCTAGCTTGATAGCGAGGAGTTCATGATCTCCAATGGAGTAATTCCTCTCAGCAGGAGAGAATGATTTGGAGAAGAACCCACAAGTTACAGTCTTGCCCTTGGCGTTTTTCTGATTAAGAACGGAACCCACTCCAATAGATAAAGCATCAACCTCCAAAGCAAAGGACCTCTCCAGATCAGGTCTTGTAAGCACGGGAGCAGAGGCAAACGCAGACTTTAAATGGGAGAAGCCCTCTTCAGCCTCTTGAGGTCAAGAGGTTGAGAGCCACAATTGGAGCAAACAAGGACGAAAAATGTGGGATAAATTGTTGATAATAGTTAGCGAATCCCAGAAAGCATTGAATAGCACGTAGGCTCGAAGGACGAGGCCAATCCAACACTACAGACAATATATCTGGATCCATCTGCAGGCCCCCGATGAGAGACAATGTAGCCAAGAAACGGAAGACTAGACTTCTCAAACAGACATTTCTCCAGTTTGGCATACAGATGATTCTTCCGTAGTTGCTGAAGAACCAGACGAACATGAGTACGATGCACCTCTAAGTTGGAAGAGAAGATCAGGAAGTCATCTAGGTAAACGACAACAGGTTTAGAGAAAAAAATTAATTAATATAATACAGTCCTCAAGATATATATATATATTTATATATATATAGTGTAGAACTATATAAATAAATAATAAAGATGTTGAATTATAAAAATTAGCAGACTAGTTGTACATTAAAATAACATTTATTAGATAAAGAATACAAAATAAAAGGGTATATACAGTCCAAGCAGGGCCATTGCTATGGACTAGTATAAAATAGGGGTATTGATGGTGATGGGGAAAAAATGGTAAAAGAGGGTAAAAAATGGGGGTAAAAAATGATATAATGAATGAATGAAACAGCCACCTATATGCACATTGATTAGTTACTGTTACTGCAGTGATTTGATACAATGTTGCAGTGTTGCAATTGCTTAGTGATCCACAGTAAAGTGCATATGGTTAGAACTGGTGCTTACCACCGCTCACCGCTTCGCTGATGGATTAGGTCCTGGGATGGTTACTCTGTAGATAGTGGAGCTCTGTGCTGCAGACTGGCACAGCTGGGCAGCCGGCTCGATGTTGATGTCCGCGGATGGATTCCCGGTGACCTCCAGGTATGGCACCTTCAGATCCAGAATCCAAAAATGCTGTAGCACTGAAGGAAGACTTGGCTCAACGAAGACTTTTAAAGAAATGGTCAAGCGAGGAGAGGTGGTATTCACACCTAAGGACGCCTCTCCTACATGCCCTAGGTGCGAGTGTTTTTCCGGATACTGTGGACAAACAGAAAAGTCTTTGAGGAAGTGTTCCAGGCTAGCACAATACAAACACAAATTCTGCGTCGTCATTATCTCTCCTGTTGTGTAAGACGGGAACAATCCACTTGCATAGCCTCTTCGGCAAGAGGCGCAGGAAACTGTAGAGGTGGACATTGAAACACGGGTGCCAGGCGAGGATATCTCAGTGTTCGAGCAGGTTCCCTCTCTAAGCGCAGTTCTTTCTTCCTCTCAGCAAAACGCACATCAATACGTGGGGCCATGTGGATAAGTTCAGTCAGAGAAGGAGGAGGATCACGTGCAGCCAGGGCATCTTTAATCCTGCTAGACAGTCCTTTTTTGAATGTGGCACATTCTAGTTCTGAGGCTAGAGCGTGGAATTGAACCGTGTAGTCACAAACCAAAGAACTCCCGTGACGTAGGTTCAGCAAAGCCGTCTCAGCAGAATAGGCAAGTGCAGGTTCCTCAAAGACACAGCGAATTTCTGTCAGAAAAGCCGTCAAGTTGGAAGCTACAGGATCACCGCGGTCCCAAAGGGGTTTAGCTCAGGCCAGGGTTTTTCCGGACAGTAGGCTACTAACAAAGGCCACCTTAGCAAGTTCCATCGGAAAGAGTTCAGACATGAACTCCAAATGCATGGAGCACTGTGTAACGAAGCCTCTGCACAACTTGGAATCACCATCATATTCAGAGGGTAATGGTAGACATAGCGGGAAGCCAGAAGACACTGCAGGAACTGGAGGAGGGAGTGGGACAGGTTGCGGGCGCTGCTGCTGTTGCAAGGCCAAAAGCTGTTGTATCATAGCAGACAGTTGGGTAAGCTGCTGCGCCTGTCACGCCAATTGTTGAGACTGACGTACCACAAGAAACCCTCAAGGTTTTAATGAATGTATCGATACAGTTAAATAATTTGATAATTTGGGATTTAAAAATTTCCCATCTTTCCATATGGATTAATTTTGAAAATATTATACCTTGATTTTTTCTTTGTTCCTTCTGTACTGTTCATCCTGGAGCACCCCATGGTGTATTTATTTATTTCTTATGTTTTATTATCTAAGTTTTGTTTATTTTCCTTTCTCTTTTTTACATATAAACATTTTTGCATTTTTAATTTATTTATTGTTTGTTAATCCGGATTCTTGTACGAATATTCACACCCCGCGTTTTCGCCGGTTGCTGTATTCAATACCGCATTAGTTAATTGAGTTCATCTTATTCTCTAAGTAGTGTTCATACATTTCCTTTTTGATCAGTTGCGGTTTGGTTTATCGCACTGTCACTTATTATTTTTTACTATTTTATTTTTTAATAAGGTAGCGATATACAATTAAATAATAATTTTTCTATCTTTTGAATCAATTGACATGACTCTTTATATCATATATATTTTTTGAAATAATATCCAACTTGTGCTGTTGAATGCCGCACCGGCGATTTCTTGAGTCGCTTGTGGTGTTACATTCACATCACATGCGATAATTATAATTATATTATATATATTTATATACATATGTTTATAGGATTGCATTGTGCTTTCTTATTGCTGTCTTATTACTATTTTTGTGATTTCTGTTGATTTATATATTTTTTTCATATATTGTCATATGGATATGTAATTCTATGTAACAACTCTTTTCAAAAAGCACTCTAATGGTTAATTCCTGGAGGTATATATACCTGCTACCAGCCTCCCCTTGTCATGCCTGATGAAGCTGCGCATGCGCAGCGAAACGCGTTGCATCTAATAAATCCATTGATTTTACTTGGCTGTCTGATGGTTCCTCTCTGCGCCAGACAAACTCCTGACTCCCTGGTCATTCGCCTTTGATTCTACACCTATCCAGGAGGGCTGCAGTGGACCTGCCTTCATATTTCTTCTGCTTCTAACCTTGTTGTGTGTGGGCGCACAACCAACTTCGGTAAGCGGCTTGGGAATCACTTTCCCCTACCCCCACCTGCAAGATCTACTGATCCCGCACATGAGGCGCCTTCCTTCCTTTCTCTAGATTTCACTCACATCGGCTGACCGCGGTGTGGATTCCACAAGAATCATTCCTAGAAGTGCTGCTCTCACGGGATCCTCCTTACACCATTGTGGTTACTGACCCCTTGCTGGGATCACCTATCGCTCTGGACTCTTCGATTAGTAGGACTTATTATTTTACGATTTGTGCTTTCTTATTGTATTATTTATTCTTTTGTCTTTGTTTTGTTTTATTTTATTTTATTTTATTTTATTATTACTACTATTATTATTTTTATTTTGTTATTTAATTTAATTTATTTTTGTTATCCCATTCATTTTTTTATTATTATTTTTATATATATAATTTTTTCTATTGCTCTCCTTGCTTGGACATGGAGTATTTTCCTGATCGTGACCATGTTAGGAACTCCCTGATCAGCCAACTCTTAGGTGCGGTAAAAATTAACCCTGCACCACCTGGTGGCTTTGTTCCGGGAGCCCTCACAGAGGACGATCTTAGTAAACTGACGGCTCTTTTTAATGATTATGAAAGTTGTTGCAAGTCTGAATTGCAGCATAATTTAGATGTTTTATTTTTACAAAGATATCTTAATGATAGTTTCACCCCGAGGGGTCTGAGATTACCCTTTGAATCCTCCTTTCCTGATGATCCTCTTTTTACTAAAGAGTGGGATGAATTTACGGAAAATTGTTCTAGGGGACTTGTCACTCGTCTCCTGGACAAAAGAAATACATTAGTCCTCTATTATCGAGACAAAGCTAGGTCCATTAAAAATACTCTGGCAACCTTTTCGGGTTATTCTGAATATCATAAACTTGAAGGACTTCTATCTAATAGATTACAAAAATTGGAGATAGAAACCATAAATAAAAAAGTACATAAGTTTAATCGTGACAAACAGCATTACATGTGTGGCCAAATACACAAATGGCCAAGATATAATCCTCAGAAACAAATGTCTAATAACACTTTACCCTCTAAAAAACAGGAAAACCCAATTAATTCTGTTCTTAAAACATCGTCTGCCACTCCCTTGGGGACTGACAAAAAATTCGAACATAGCAGAACTATAGTAAATTCAGCTCGTAATAATTCCCAACACTCTAATTCAAAAAATTCTAATAACAAGAAAAATCATATTACTTCTGAAACTAAATCATCAGCGAATAAATCTTTTATGCCTACTGCTAATACCAATGCAAGTTGTAACAAAAAAATAATTACCAGTACATGTATTACCCCTACCAATTCTAACACTAATGTGCTTAACAACACTACCACTAATACTCTCTCATCACTAGACAGACCAGCACCTAACATGGTCTGTCCTTTGCTTCCTCCTCTCACTTTTTTGGATCCTTGTCATGGGTTGGACCCGGGTTCCGGGGCAGTGGGGGGGTCTTCATGTTGGGCAGCCTTGTAATTCTCTCGACTGCTCCATTGATCCCTCCCTTCTCACGGTGCACGAGGTTTCTATGTCTGACATGAATTCCACACTCATTGATAGCTCACAATATGACACGCTTGACACCCCAGGGAGTTATACTCCTGCTTCCACCTCCTCATCTTCTTTTTACAATTGCCCTCTCACTACAGATGCCACTCTAGCGTGCAATGCCAATTTGAATGTACGCTTACGCACGATCACCCAGTATTACCCCCTCATAAAGACATCAAATCGAACACATTCTATAAAAAGAAAGGAAAACCCAGAGGTTGCAGAGGAGGTCAGAGAAAACGCCAACTCACCTCTACAATTATCTCAAAGACAGAAAAATTAATAACAAAAAAAGAAATTATAAAAATTTTCAATTTATCTAACTATATACTTTCCGAAAATGAAACGAATTTACTCGCGAAAGGGCTGTCTTTTTGTCCTGCTGCACGTCCGAACGATTTTCAGTTATTTTTAGATCTAAACGATTTTATCCGTAGATTAACATTGAGCCGTCACTTCTTTATCCAGAATAGATCGGACCATCAAACTACTAACACCCCCCAAATTTCGAATTTGGGAGTTTGTAATTCTAATATTGATAACACTTCAACTCCGGTTACCACACTAGTTGACATGCCTCCAGCTCGTCATGTACCAGTAAAACCCAAATCTTCGTTTTACCCTCTACACAATCGTGGAAGCCATCTTGAGACTTTTTATCATATGGTCATGCAGGATTTTTCAAATTTATGTGATAAATCTGTTATTTTTAAGGAAAATGATAATCTAACTTCTGCTGAGAGAATTGCAATTAAATCCATACAGAACAATAAATCTATTATTGTTCGCCCTGCAGATAAAGGTGGGGGGGTTGCTGTTTTGAATAGGACTGATTATAAAAATGAAGCCCTTAGAATTTTATCAGACCTTGAATATTATACTCCGCTTTCTTATGACCCTTCCCCTCATATTTTTTCACAATATTGTTTGCTTATAGGTGGAGCTACAGAAAAACAATTGTTAGATAAAAGGGAGCACACATTTCTCAATATTAAAAATTATAATTTACCTATTTTTTATTATCTACCCAAATTACATAAATGTTTAACCAACCCCCCTGGTAGACCTATTATTTCAGGTATTGGTTCGATTACTGCAAACCTTTCTCACTTTATAGATCTATTTCTTCAACCTTTTGTTTTACAATTACCATCTTATCTGAGAGATTCAGCCCAACTTATTTCTGAATTACATGCTCTATCCCTACCCCCCTATTATAGTTTTCTTACCTTGGATGTGTGCTCCCTGTATTCTAACATCTCCACTGATTTAGGTGTTCCTGCAATTAAACATTTCTTGCAAGAGGACCCCTCACTTAACCCCAGTCAGTCAGAATTTTTACTGGAGTCTATTAGATTTATTCTTCTCAATAATGTTTTCGAATTCAATCACACCATTTATCGGCAGAATAGGGGCTGTGCCATGGGGACTCGATTCGCCCCTAGTTACGCTAATTTGTTCATGGGGCGATTCGAGTCCCTTGTCATGGCACAGTCCCTATATTTTAAGTCCGTTTTTTTCTTTCGTCGTTAAAGTCCTCATTTGGGTCTGTTAGTGGAAAAATTGAAAGTGCTATGGTTATGGCTAGAAGTAAAAAATAAAAGTGCAAAATGAAAAAAAAAAACAAAAAAAACATCCTTAAAAACCTGTTTTAAAAAAACTGGACCCCTTAAAGTATTTACCAAGGGTATAGGGAGTATTTTAACAGCATATTTTTTCCTAGGAAATAATGAAGATTCAGTGTAAAAATTTGACGTTTGAAATTTTTTATTATAAATGCATCATGTTTGGGACATATTTTTATAAAATTTTTTGTGGGACATAGCTTCTGAAATGGAGGAATTGTGCTCTAAAATTATGTTCCATGTATGGTACTATCCCTCTCTATGAATTTATTTTTCCACCTATGGAGCAGTGTGAAGGCTCATTTTTTGCACCATGAGCTGCTGTTTTCACCATTATCGCTTGCTTAGTATTGACTTTTTGATCACTTTTTATTGGCGGTTTTCTGTAATAGGATGTGACCAAAAATCTGCAATTTTGGATCTTAGAATTATTTTTACATTCATGCCTGGACCACCAATTATGCATTTGAAAACTGTTCAGATGCCGAGATCGCTATTAATCGCATCTTAACAGTTAAATAATGGACATGAGAGTCATCTTCGATGTCCGTCATTTCTGGCAGATGTCATCTGCAGATAGGTGCGACAGGTTTAGCTCCTGAACCTATGCCATACTCCCTCACCTGCCCCAAGATGTAAATGTACATCATTGGTCTGGAAGGGGTTAAAGCTGAAGAATCTGCAGTGTTTCAAGCAGGAACCACTGTTAAATTGCTATACTTGGTTGGATTTAAATCTTGGACTCCAGCACTGTAAGACAACAATGCGTACCATTTTTAAGACAGATCAATGGTAACTCCAAACATCTAAAGTTTTGTTAGGGCACACTCATACCACAGGCCGCATAGTGTTGTGTGGTTTGCTTTAAAGGGGTTATCCAGGAAAAAACTTTTTTTTTATATATCAACTGGCTTCAGAAAGTTAAACAGATTTGTAAATTACTTCTATCAAAAAATCTTAATCCTTTCAGTACTTTTTAGCTGCTGAAGTTGAGTTGTTCTTTTCTGTCTAAGTGCTCTCTGATTACATGTGTCTCAGGAACTGTCCAGAGTAGAAGCAAATCCCCATAGCAAACCTCTTCTACTCTGTGCAGTTCCCGAGACAAGCAGAGATGTCAGCAGAGAGCACTATGGCCAGACAGAAAAGAACCACTCAACTTCAGCAGCTGATGATTATTGGAAGGATTAAGATTTTTTTTTATAGAAGTAATTTACAAATCTGTTTAACTTTCTGGAGCCAGTTGATATATAAAAAAAAGTTTTTTCCTGGAAAACTCCTTTAAAGCAAACCACACAACACTATGAGGTCTGTGGTATGTTTAACAATATTTTTATTAATTTTCAGACATAAAACAAAGACTAACATGTAATACACAGATGAAATACAGTAAAATGGGACATGCATCTACAAGAAGTATCTGTGTACATTTGTATGTTTCAGTTACATGAACAGTCATTACCATTCTCAGTAGTACATTATCCATATCGTATTGAAGTGCATTACTTATAATAAAAGACAATAGAATTTCAACAGGTCCAAGAGAGAACTAACTGCAGCTATTTAACTCAAATAGCTGAAACTAAACTAAAGTAGTACATAAATAATAAAGGTACCGTGCATTTCTCCAGTTATTGATAATATTGGACTATAGGTATTCACCTCTTGGGGACGCAGGGCGTATGCATACGCTCTGCATCCCCGATCCTTAAGGACTCAGGGCGTACCTGTACGCCCTGAGCCCGATCCTGGTGTTTAAAACGGGGTCACGCCGTGACCCCGCATCACACCGGGTCGGTTCTGGCTGCTAGTCATAGCTGGGACCCTGGGCTAATAGCGCGCGGCACCGATCATTGTGCCGCGTGCTATTAACTCTTCAAAGTTGACCGCCGCGTCTGAAAGTGAAAGTAAATGCTTCCCGGCAGCTCAGTCGGGCTGATCGGGACATCATGATAAAATCGCGATGTTCCGATCAGCTGGGACGCAGACGGAGGTCTCCTTACCTGTCTCCGCGGTGTCCGATAGGGGTTTGATTGCTCCAAGCCTGAGCTACAGGCTTGAGCAATCGAGCCCCTATCTCACTGATCCGTGCAAAGCTATGGCTTCGCAGGGATCAGCATAAGAGATCAGTGTGTGCAGTGTTATAGGTCCCTATGGGAGCTATAGCACTGCAAAAAAAAAAAAGTTAACAAAGGTCATTTAACCCCTTTCCTAATAAAAGTTTGAATCATCCCCCTTTTCCCATAAAAAAAAACTGTGTAAATAAAAATAAACATATGTGGTATCACCATGTGCGTAAATGTCCGAACTATAAAAATAATAATTAAATTGCACGGTCAATGGCGTACGCGCTAAAAAATTCCAAAGTCCAAAATAGTGTATTTTTGGTCACTTTTCACATCATGAAAAAATTTATAAAAAGCGATCAAAAAGTCCGATCAATTCAAAAATGGTACCGATAAAAACTTCAGAACACGGCGCAAAAAATGAGCCCTCACACGGGCCCGTACGCGGAAAAAAAAAAGTTATAGGGGTTAAAAGATGAGAATTTTTAACATAGAAATTTTCCTGCATGTAGTTATGATTTTTTCTGAAGTACGACAATATCCAACCTATATAAGTAGGGTATCATTTTAACCGTATGGACTTACAGAATAAAAATAAGGTATTATTTGTACCAAAAAATGCACTGCGTACAAACGGAAGCCCCCAAAAGTAACAAAATAAAAAATTTTCTTCAATTTTGTCGCACAATTAATTTTTTTTCTGTTTCGCCGTGGATTTTTGGGTAAAATGACTAATGTTACTGCAAAGTAGAATTGGTGGCGCAAAAAATAAGCCATCATATGGAATTTTATGTGCAAAATTGAAAGTGTTATGATTTTTAGAAGGTGATGAGGAAAAAATGAAAATGCAAAAACGGAAAAACGCTGAGTCCTTAAGGTGAAAATAGGCTGAGTCCCTAAGGGGTTAATGTTGGGTTTTTGTGGTTTTGAGGTGTCTCAAGAACTAATGAGTTATGTGTTGGGTATTATGGGGGTTTAATTATTTGTTATCCATGACTTCCATGAGGAAATACATTCTTCTGTTTTGCCCTTTTGTCCAGCTAGAACCGGTGGTACTATACCCCCAAAAAATTGTCATTAATATTTCATCACCTGTCACCCATGTGCTGGAGGGGATGAAGCCTGTGGTATGAGGGTTACAACGTCTGTAAGCAGGGTGTCTTGCAGTTCTATCCTCATTATAAAACACTGCCTCCATCTGAATCTTGCTCTGTGAAATTGGTAGGGTCGAACTCTTCTGCCAGGGATTAACTAACCCCCCCCCCCCCCCCCCACACACACACACACACACACACCTGCTCTCTGTACATATATTAAAAATAAAAAACTATGCAACTTTTTTAACAAGGTTAAATGGTGATGGACAATGGTGATACAAGATTATACTATTTCCACCTTAGTGGTAGGGAATGGGCTATTTACATTGCCTGGTTGGGGTAACCATGTATAAAAGACCAACAGGTAATCAAATGCTGCATGTGACCACTAGCATACACCACCTCACTAACTGCAGTAAATGCGCAATCTACAATGACTGTACAATAAACTAAACACCGTCTAATATCTAGGGCCCGGTTTCTATGGATTTTGGTGTACTTTAGTACTATATAAACAACAGAATTCCTTCAGCAATAGTTCACCCACTAACTTCTCAACAGCAGAAACACAGGTACTATCATTTAGAAATCTTAACCCTTCCAGTACATATCAGCTGCTGTATACTACAGAGGAAGTTGTGTACTTCTTTCCAGTCTGATCACAGTGCTCTCTGCTGACACTCTGTCCATTTCAGGAACTGTGTAGAGCTGGAGAAAATCTCCATGGCAAACTTGTCCTGCTCTGGACAGTTCCTGACATGGACAGAAGTGTCAGCAGAGAGCACTGGAGTGGTCAATGGTCAGACTGGAAAGAACTACACAACTTTCTTTGTAGTATATCAGAGCTGATAAGAACTGGAAGGATTAAGATTTTTAAATCAAAGTAATTTACAAATCTGTTTAACATTGTGGCACCAGTTGATTTGCACCGTAGTACCCCTTTAAGCTTCAGCAGTTGCAGGGAAGCAAAAGGGACAGAATGCTTCTATGATGCAGCCTTGTGTTCCATAGATGACTATTGGGATTGTAGGTAACCTGCAGAGGTAATGCTGCTCCACAATTGTCTTCACGAGATTGTGGGATTTTAGTCTTTTCAGTACTGCTTGCCTGTTAAACCAGTGTAGTCTTTACCCTCCTCTTCTGGCCATTTGGCTCTCTCCTTTCCAGTATGACTCCCCTCCTCCAGGTCCTCAGTCAGTCAATCATTTGTTTTCTCTGCAACCCATTCTACAGATTGCAGAAGCATAAAGCAAGAGGTGCTGGCATCTGTAGTACAGTAAACTACAGGAAAAGAAATGCTTGTGCCTGCTGTTGTGAATCCATGCTTTGCATCAAATGTAACATTCTATGTACACAATGGTTTAACTTTCAGGGGTTAAATAAAAAATAATAATTACAAAGATTACCAAAAGCCATTTTCACACACGCACACACACAAACACACACACACACACACATATTTTATTTTTCCATTTGCTTCACGTGCTATTCAAATCTAAAAAAGAAATAAAAAACAGGCTTGAAACGGCATGAACATGAAGGAACTGTAATTATGTCAATTAAGCAATCAGAGTATATATACAGACCTGCATGAGTGATCAGGAGGGTACACAACCCCGCTGTCACTGCTGCCTCGCTAATTGATTTCCTTAATTTCTCAACTGAGTTTACATTATATCACAATTTTCACTTAATCTTTTTCTGTAATAAAATATTTTACGTACAACTGAATTTTCTATTGAGCTATCACTTACTTCTTGGCTGGTTCATCATTATTCTAACATGTAACAGACAATTTAAGATAAATGTAAATTACCTGATCCACCTACAGATGCCATTAGTTTATCTTAAATTCCATAAAATGTCATGTGCTTATGTTGGCACAAGTTTTTTTCTGCTCTGCTTAGATTCTTTGTTTCAGTAGGAACGTAGTACATTTACAGTCATGGCCGTAAATGTTGGCACCCCTGAAATTTTTCTAGAAAATGAAGTATTTCTCACAGAAAAGGATTGCAGTAACACATGTTTTGCTATACACATGTTTATTCATTTTGTGTGTATTGGAACTAAACCAAAAAAGGGTGGACATAATGTCACACCAAACTCCAAAAATGGGCTGGACAAAATTATTGGCACCCTTTCAAAATTGTGGAAAAATAAGATTGTTTCAAGCATGTGATGCTCCTTTAAACTCACCTGGGGCAAGTAACAGGTATGGGTAACATAAAAATCACACCTGAAAGCAGATAAAAAGGAGAGAAGTTCCCTTAGTCTTTGCATTGTGTGTCTGCGTGTGCCACACTAAGCATGGACAACAGAAAATGGAGAAGAGAACTGTCTGAGGACTTGAGAACCAAAATTGTGGAAAAATATCAACAATCTCAAGGTTATAAGTCCATCTCCAGAGATCTAGATTTGCCTTTGTCCACAGTGCGCAACATTATTAAGAAGTTTGCAACCCAGGTGTCAATGCAGGATAGTCTGGATGGTGGATAAGCAGCCCCAAACAAGTTCCAAAGATATTCAAGCTGTCCTGCAGGCTCAGGGAGCATCAGTGTCAGAGCGAACTATCCATCGACCTTTAAATGAAATGAAAATCTATGGCAGGAAACCCAAGAGGACCCCACTGCTGACACAGAGACATAAAAAAGCAAGAATATATATTGCCAAAATGAACTTGAGTAAGCCAAAATCCTTCTGGGAAAATGTTTTGTGTACAGATGAGACCAATGTAAAGTTTTTTGGGAAAGCACATCATTCTACTGTTTACCGAAAACCGAATGAGGCCTACAAAGAAAAGATCTTGGGTCTTCCAACAGGACAATGACCCCAAACATAAGTCAAAAAGCACCCAGAAATGGATGGCAACAAAGCGCTGGAGAGTTCTGAAGTGGCCAGCAATGAGTCCAGATCCAAATCCCATTGAAAACCTGTGGAGAGATCTTAAATTTGCTGTTGGGAAAAGGCGCACTTCCAATAAGAGAGACCTGGAGCAGTTTGCAAAGGAGGAGTGGTCCAACATTTCGGCTGAGAGGTGCAAGAAGCTTATTGATGGTTATAGGCAGTGACTGATTTCCGTTATTTTTTCCAAAGGGTGTGCAACCAAATATTAAGTTAAGGGTGCCAATAATTTTGTCCAGCCCATTTTTGGAGTTTGGTGTGACATTATGTCCAATTTGCCTTTTTTTCCTCCCTTTTTTGGTTTAGTTCCAATCCACACAAAGGGAATAAACATGTGTATAGCAAAACATGTGTTACTGCAATCCTTTTCTGTAAGAAATACTTAATTTTCTTGAAAAATGTCAGGGGTGCCAACATTTACGGCCATGACTGTACGTAAATATACTTGCCTTTCATGTGTGGGGTGGAAAAAAACCTTTTTTGTGTTTTCATGCACCCTCCCAGGTTCAGAACTCCTCTGGTCTCTGGATGACTGTTGTCTTAAGCCTTTTCCATAATCCTTTTCGGCTCGAGACAACAGCTGGTCATAGGGGGCTTGGCTTCTTCTTGTCTTCCCTGACAAGCCAGCCCAATAATGACATGTGCAGTCCAGCTGTATGTGCTGCCACGCTGTTGTGCAGGGGGACCACTCTATATTCTCCCAGTATTTCACTGGATGTTCCAAATGTTGCGCAGCAAACTTTAAATGAGCTTCAACTTGCTTTTTCTTCAGCATGGAGTCTTGTGTGGTGAGCGTGCATACATAACAGTACCTGCTAATTCCAGGTCTTTTTTAAGCTATTCACAATTGGTCCTTGGCTCTTGGACAACCCTTACGATTATTCTTTTTAATCCTTTGTCCGAAATCGTGACCAGCACCTGGTCCAGGCAAATTTATGGTGAAATGATTGCCTTTTCACGATCGTATTATGGCCCTAATAGTGCTCACTGGAACATTCAGAAGCTTAGAAATGTGCCTGTAACCAACACCATTTTTATGTTTTGCAACAATTAGGTTGCGACGGTCTTGGGACAGCTCTTTGCTTTTACCCATCATGAGATGTGTCTTGTGTGACACCTTGGCAATGAGACCTTTTTGTAGCCATCAGTTGGGACTTAACCAGCTGATATTAATATGCACTGGCAACGGTCTGGAGTGCTTTTTAATTACTGATATATTTCAGCTGTTGTCTTGGCTTTCCATGCCTTTTGCACTTTTATTTGTTCAATACCTTTTCCCTGTCACATTATTACACATAACTTTATTTCTTAGCTAATTTGTTTTAGTTTCTTTGTATGCATGGATTACTTGGGTTGTTACCAACATTTGGTAAAAATGTCATGTGAGTAGCACCTTTGGAAATAAATATATTTATTTAGTGAAAATTGGTTGTAATGGCTGGAGGTGAAGTGGATCCACTGGATCTGTGTCGATGATGGCGTGGGCTGTACCAGGGAGCGGAGTCTAAGGTGCTGCTGGTTTTCACCAGAGCCTGCCGCAAAGCGGGATGGACTTGCTGCGGCAGGCGGCACCCAGGTCGCTACCCCTAGCACAGCTCAACCACACAGGTGGCTGAGGAGATGCAAGGTACAGAGGCGACTGAGGAGATGCGAGGACAGGAGGGATAAGGCAGCTCATAGTCAAGATAGCAGAAGGGCAGGGCAGGCGGCACAGTAGAGTAGTCAGGACGTAGCAGGAGGTCAGTAGGCAGGCAGCAGAGGAGCAAGGTCAGGTCACAGAGCAAAAGATCAGATACACGGCAAAACAACTCTCAGGAGGTGGAGAAGTGGATCCGCTGGACCTGTATGGATGATGGCGTGGGCCGCACCAGGAAGTGGAGTCAGGGACAGTTGGTATTCACCAGAGCCCGCCGCAAAGCGGGATGGACTTGCTGCGGCAGGCGGCACCCAGGTCGCTACCCCTGATACGACCTGGGTGCCGCCTGCCGCAGCAAGTCCATCCCGCTTTGCGGCGGGCTCTGGTGTAAAGTGGCGCAGGAAGGATGAGACAACTCGTAGTCAGGACAGGTAGCAGGTCAGGGCTGGCAGCACTGTAGCAAGGTCAGGTCACGTAGCTAGAGGTGAGAAGGCAGGTGGTACAGGAGCAAGGTCAGGATAAGTAGCAAAGGTCAGATACACAGCAAGGCAAGACACAAATGAACACTTTCTCTAAGGCAATGATGGCACAAAGATCTGGCAAGGCAATAAAGGAAGTGCTGACACTTATAATTTCACTAATTTGCAAGAACCAATTAAGGGCATACTGGCCATTTAAATCTCTGAGAGCTGGCGAGCCTCGCGCCCAGGGAGCAGGAGCATGGCAAGATAAGTTACGGGCCGGCAGATGCCTGCGACCGCATCCCGACATGCGAATAGCGTTGCTGCCGGCACCGGGGGGGACAGAACAGGGATGCCCTCGCATGTCTGACTGCAGCGTAACCCTAACATTGGTTATGTGTTCAATACACATTTCACCCACTGTATAACATTCTTTTTGCACAGTTTCTATAATATACACTCATTGGGGAAAGAAACTAATGAATAGTGTTGCTCGCGAATATTCACAATGCAAATTTTATTTGTGAATATCGCATATTCGCGAATTCGCGAATATAGCACTATATATTCGCAATTTTGAATATTCGTTTTTTTTTTCTTCACAGTACACATCCCAGTGATCATCCCTCTCTGCTTCCAGCTTGTGTGGTGTAAAGAAGGCTCTAATACTACTGTGTGAGACTGGCGTGCGAATTTTCGCATTTGCAAATTTACGCATATGCGAATTTGCGCATATGCAAATTTGTTCTATATGCTAATTTTCGCATATGCGAATATTACGAATGAGAATTTTGCGAATATATGACGAATATTCGTCCATATATTCGCGAAATATCGTGAATTCGAAAATGGCCTATGCCGCTCAACACTACTAATGAACCCATTAGACATGTCAGATTGCTGCATACACACTCATCTCCTACCAGACCATTTTCAGGCACTTAGCAAAGGAAATTTGGTGTCATGAAGGTCATCACATGTCCTGCCATTGATAGCCAGCCATCTTTGCCTTCATTTGCAGTGATTTTGTAAATGAGAAACCTGGACTACTATGGACTGGAACCATATTGTTTTTAGCCATGAATCCAGGTTCTGTTTGGAATACAATGACAGTTAAGCTTAAGTATGGTATGGTATGATGTGGAGCAACATACTGCCCCAACTGCTGCTGTCATGAACTGAAGAGCCATCAGATACAACAGTTGGCCACCCCTAGTAGTGATACGAGGGACAGTAGTGATACGAAGGACATCCTCGGGCCACATGTGTTGCCTCTCATGGAAGGGATTCCAACTGGCATTAATCAGCAGGATAATGCTTGCCCCCAAGGGTTTCACAGGAATGTCTCTCCAGGATTGCAGCACTTCCTTGACTTTTTCATTCACCAGATTTATTGTTAGCCGGTATTTATGGTGATCCAGCTTTGGCAACCTATAGTTGTGTAGGATCTGCAACATCTGTGGGCAATTGTGCTGCAGGGTGCCATATAGAACAAGCTGCAGTGGTCTGATAACAGGATATGTGTAAATACAGCATTATAGGAAAGAAGCAGTACAAAAGCAAATGAGACACCAAGGAAGGCCAGAGAAGCAATCAATGTGGTTGGGCAATGGTCATTTCACAGTAGCTACCTTCTCCCGCCGAGATAAGTGTTGCCTTCTTTGCTATTTTGCCAGTGTAAATTCAGTACATGCAAGGACTGAAATCAGTTCATATTTTTTTAGTGCTTAATACTACAGATACCAGAGATGAACTTTTTGGGCTGTTGGCAACCACAATAACAAACCTGTGCAACTGCACAACCACCACCACCACATATATATCTCAAACCAATTTCCACCGCAAAAACTGCATGGTTTTACCTACCTTAAAAAAATACTCAATTTCAATGGAAGAAAGGAAATCGAGTGCTTGTGCACATGTTACTACTTTTCTACTCAATCTCCAGGTCCAATGCAGATTTGCTGCTTGAGATTTTGCTGCCCATTGACTTTAATGGGCTGCAAAATCTGCTAAAGGGATAGAACTATGGTAATGTCATATTGTTACACTTCATATGAAAGAAGGTTTGGAGCTGCATGACTCCATCTGCATATTATATGAGTCTTCTCAGTAACCCTCTATAAAGAAACTACTGGTACGTTTCATAAACCACAGCGCAGTGCCTAATTGTTGCTAATACTAGTAAGACCAGAGGTGCACTGGTATTCATTTTGTGTGTAGGTTCCACTCTATTCATCAAGACAGCACACATGATGAATAACAAGCAGTGACCGCTTCGTTGTCATATTTCTCAGCAAGTGAAAGGATCGCCTGGTAAATAAGTGCTCTGCATGCATTTATTAAGTCACTCCCCGTTTTTATGAAAAACATGATTGTGCCTTATAAGACATGCTGCCCATCTTAAATGCCATTATTTTCAATATAATTGATCTAGAAAACTGGCAAAAATGCATTCATAAATATTTAACCTCTGTATGCCAATTTGTGCCTAAGGCAAATAATCTGGGTTTATATATTTAGAAAGACCACATCCTAAGAGAATTTTTAGCATAACTAAGAAAAGTTGTTTGCGCTTTGTGATCTAGGATTAGAAATTTGTAATATCAAAAACTACAAAGCAATACAATATGTACAAACCTATACAAATTGTGCCCTAATGCAAATAAAGCCATATATATCAATAATATCATTAGTCACTGATAACCATCACTGATAACCATCATTGTATACACTTTCATTATGTTCAATTTTGAACTTAATTTAAGGCGATACCCACAGATGTTATATATCATATATCTCCAGTTCATAATAAAAGTATCATTTTCAGAATAAATTGATTACAATTATTTTTGTACTGATTATTTACAGACTGCTGCATTTTAAGAGGTGACCCTGATGACATATGTCCTTTAAAGTTCTTTTTAACTCATGTCATAGAGGCCATGTACCTTCTATTTCTAAAATGTAAGGTTCTGTTTATATGTATTTAAGCAGTGGCCGTTTATATATGCCACAATGCCCTGCCAGTATTGCTGAACACCAACAGCACTTGACAGATTCCCCTGACTTATAATAGTTTAATAGAAAGAAATGCTCCATACAGCTCTATACATCTCACCAAACATGGGGTCTATGATGTAGATGTAAAACAGATTTTTAATGAGTCTTTGAGGAAAGAAGGACTTGAAACAATCTCAATAGTTTTCTCATTTAGACATTAGACATAAAGCAATGCAAGGTGCATCTGACGAGACTTAGGTGCCCAACCTGATCCAAGCCACATATGAAGGGGATGAATAGGTCAGACAGGAGCCCTGATTATGAACAGAAGCCATAGACCAATATTTTTTATGACCACTAGTCATAGCCTAATGGCGGCCTGAGTTGACAGCATGATAGATACAGATTCTGGCTAAAATAAGGATGCAGAAATACACCCATGTTAAAACTGGCCTATCACTAATAGAAAATTTGTTGTTTTTTTAAGTTAGGAAAGAACTGACAAGAAATGTATGCTGTTAACTATTACCTTCTTTGCGACACTTGCAAATTGCAACCTGAATGATTGTTTTCGGCTTCGCAACCATCACCTATGGCTGCAAGCACAGCACAGGGGCTGGGATCCCTTAATCTAATGGTTGGTGTGGGTCCTGTAGGTAAGCATAATGTATTATGGCATAAATACCCCTTTAAAACAGCCTGCGTTCTGCTTCCCCCATCTACAAATACACTAAGGGGGAAATTTTATCAAAACCAGTGCAGAGGAAAAGTGGTGCAGTTGCCCATACAAATCAATCAGATTGCTTATTTCATTTTAAAAAACACCTCTAAAAAATAAAAGAAGCAAGCTGTTTGGTTGCTATGGGCAGCTGCACCACTTTTTCGCTACACAAGTTTTGACAAGTTTTCCCCTAAGAGCTGACAATCACTGTGTGTGGGCAAAGGTAGGCAGCAGTGATTCTCTTCATAAATACTGGCAGCATTTAGACACATTTTTACATAAAAATTATGAATTAGATCAAGAAAACCATGGCCCAGATTTATGAAAGAATGTCTACGGTAGAGCTATTTTCCCACGTTTATTTGGGTGTTGGGTTTGACTAGCGTGCATCTTATTTATCAAGAAGGTGCAGCAGGATGACTACTTTTGCGCAGCTTTGCTGTGGTGGGAAAAGTTCTACCACATACACTTTTTCTAGACACTTGTGAGGGAGGGAAGTAGACACTTTCCCAGGTCCTGAATTTGCAGGTTAGGTGTTTTTACTTACTTTCACAGAGCTGTTGGGACATTCTTACTTGCATCTTAGATGTTACAATCAAATTTGATTGCGGTGTCTAAGGGGTTAAAGCCTGGCATCACCGTAATCGGTGATGTCTGGCATTAGAGATGGATCCTGGTGGCAGATAGCCGCCAGGACCACCCAGCTATGACCCGTGCTCAGCTCCTGAGTGCATGTCATAGAAGGGGAGTGGGACGCTGTCGTCCACAAGAGGTTAAAGGTTGAATTGTGGACGGTAGAAGTGATTCTCACGCCTACTGGTAGGTGGTGTAGCTTTGCGCCTAAAAAAGTACCTTTGTGCACAAAATAGCGACTTTTGACAAAAGTCGCTAATTATAAATACGTGACCACTGCATGGTCAAAAAAGAAAAAGTTCTACGGGTAGGCAAAAAGAGTGAAACTGTCTATATTAAAAGATGCATAAAAGTTGCAAAATTTGCTGCTTGCGCCTGAACTGCGCCAAAACATAGACAAAAAAATGCTCTAAAAGCAATGATAAGTCTCTCCTCATGTATCCAAAAAGCTCAGTATATTTTTTTCAATTTTTTGTCAATTACAGTTGCAGAAAAAGCAGTAACCATTTCATCTGTGCAGAAAGAACAAATCCTCCTATCATCACCAGGCCTTCTCCAACAAAACAGCTACATACTGATTCAGTCAGCTCTACAGAAAAACACCTGGGAAAGACTGAAAAAGGCCCTAAAAATTCCCCTAAAATCCCTAAAACTCTAATATCCGGTTGAGAAAAATGTTTTATATATATATATATATATATATATATATATATATATATGTTGTATATATATGTATTGACATTAAGATAGTTTATGTTGGACACATTTTTGAGACATACAGGGACATACTGATAGTATTTATTAAGTGAGGTACCGTACCCAGTTATCTTGAAAAAAAGAGAAGAGTGGTGGTACAAGTCTGAAGTCAACAGGTCGAGGGTGTAAGAGCAGAGTCAGGAGCTGCACACATTGTTTGATTTAGAGTCAGGAAACAGTCAAGTCCAAAATAGCAAACATCTTTACATATGAATAGGACCCAAAGAATCATTAGGTAAAAAAAATTAAGTTTTAGGATGTTGCAGAAAACTTATAAAACTTCAACTTTTAACTTGATATTAAAACTTATGGAATTCAAAAATAGTTTTTATTTTTAATTTCTCTTTTTTTTATCTGTCAATCCATATGCAATACCAACTGGTATCTTGATGTAAAAAGTAATTTTACTTTAATCACATATGTCATAAGCATGGGTTTCATCAGTAATAAAACACCACAAGGAGACAGGATGAACATATGGGGTTGCAAAATGATCTGCAATATTGTATTTTCAAAATATTTAGCTGCATTGATCCATTAACAAATGGGCCATCTGTTCATTCAGACTGTGAGAAGCATGTTTCTATACATGATATTTTCCACTCATTTAACTAGTGGACATGAAAACATCAAAAGATAGCAAATCAGTGATGAATTGCGACTAAAAAAACAATTGTTTGCATTAACAATGTCTACTTTTTTTTATTTTTAGAAATTAATGCAAAAAAAGAACTCAAGATAGTGTCTAATTTCTAAAATGACTTAAGCATTTAACTTTTTATCAGGTTATTTGAACCCGGTTGGGACCCAACAATTTTGTAGATTAATTTTTTCTTCATATCCATGATCCTTAAATTCTAGTGTACAGACAACTTTTAAATTTCATGAGACACAAAGCAACCCGTTAAATACATTCACTTTAAAGGGGTACGCCAGGGAACTAAACCCATAGCCCATCCTTTACCTCTCATCAACCTATTTAATTATCTAAATATCATTTAGTAGCTATATAGAGCAGTTTCCCCTCTTTGGTTGTTACTTACATGCATGAAGTGAAGGAATGACATCATCCAACCATCCACTCAGTCTGAAATCCCTCTGTGAAAGCAGCCACCACCCTCCTGAGAGACACAGACCATGTGGTTTCTGCCCTGCACTGATGAGTCATGCTCTCTTTAGTGTGTGTGCATCCTCAGCCAATCAGACAGTGAATCGCTCTCTGCTGCTCAGAGCAGGAGGGTGGGGTCTGGCAAAGCAGAGCTGCAATGATTGCTGGGAGAGGTAGGCAAGGGGAGAGAAAGATGGCAAAGAATATCAAGCAACCAGAGAAAACAACAGAGTCCACAGGAGCCATGCATATCAGGCAGGGTGGTTTGCAGGGAACATATCCATGTAGTATGGTGGCTTTGGAGATTATCTATATATATCACATACACACACACACATACATACACACAAAAAGGAATGGAAAATGAATATATTGTAAAATCTGATACAGTTAATGTTGTCCATAGTGTATTTTTTAATTTCTACTATTGCATCATACCTTCTTGATGTAAATGCATGTTAGGACTTTATGAAATAATTCACTTAGTTTTTCTTCTTCAGCCTGCATGTTTTAACATACATTGGAGGGGCAGAATGAATTTAATCAGACCGGCTGTCTGCCATGCTCTGTTTTCAGCCTCTCACTCTTCTTCAGAGCTCTGCTACTGTAGAAGAGCACAAGCGCCCCTCCCTCGCTACACCCGGAGGAGCGTCGCCTGCTTCCTCTGCTACAATAGCAGAGCGCTTACTTGGCTGTAGGTTCTCACTTCCTAGTGAAGAAAAAAAATATTCATGTGAAGAATGGGAGGGCATTGTGTGGCACAGACGGCAAACCGTTTTCCTGCCTTAATTGCGCACTAAAGACATTTAGAAATATAGTAACAGAGGGCCATAACTTCTAAACGGCTAAACCGATTTCTGTGACACCTTGTTTTACTATGTCCACCCGCACTATTACACTGTGTACTGGTTGTAGTGCGCGTGGACAGTTTGTCAGTTTACCTTTAAGTGGGCCAATTAGCTCTACAGATATGTCTGATTCAGGAAATACTTCCCAACACAGTATTTCTGGAACTTTACTTCATAGAACTCTGCATTGTGCCCTTCCTCTATTATTCCTTCTAAAAATATGTATGACATTTTATAATGATTGCTGTTACTTATTGTACTCGAATAAGCAAAAAAAAAAAAAAAAAGGTTTAATAAAAAAAATCCATACTTATCTGTCACACTGCGGGAGTGACACAAGTTTTAATGGCTTTATATGTACTGTCATGTTGTGATGAGAATATTGATTACTTTAGTTTAGAAATTGTCAAAGCTGCAGGAACATGCAAAAGGATTAAAGATTATTGCTACATACTAAGTGTATGTTAGAGCAAATGCTTGAACCTTTGCACTTACCAAAGCTTAATCATTATTATATAAACCGTTTCCATGGCAGCCAACCTTAATGAAAGTTGTAACATATCTCCTAGCTACATTCATCTGACTCCCTGTAGAATAGCATTATCTGAAACTGCTCAAGGACAAGCTTTGTAAAAAATGTATTTAAAAGAAATCTATTACAAAATTGAAATGTTTTATAAAAATTGTACCAAAAAAAATCATATTTACAATAGATACAACTTTCTTTCAGTGCAATGGTCACTCTCGGTTGCAGCATGGTGGCTACCCTCCATAATTCTGGACCAAGGGAGCTTGACTAAATACAGTTTCCAATTATCACTGTATTTATGAAAAGGATAGAGGGAATGTGCTAAGCAGCTCACTCACCATCTTTTTAGATAGTTTCCATAAACATCAGTTTTTCACTCTAACTACAGAGTTTTAGGAACTGAATGGGATTTAATTCCAAGCCAGAAATCTCTCCAGAAGGAAAGACCCCTCTGCAGACAGCACTGTTTTGGGGTTGTTGCCCCTTGTCAGTACAGAGCAGGGTTTTCTGGCTTAGCTTGTCTGTCGACTAGGTAAAAGGGATCAGATTTCTCCTTACAGAGACACCATTGCTGATGTGTGGAGCTTCAAAGTCCATAAGAACTCCACTGGGCATTCATGGAAGAGGAAATATGCAAAGGAGCTCAATCACACCACCTTTTCAGTAGTTTTCCCTAAATATCAGTTTTTGCCTCCAGCTTCAGAGTTTTAGGAACTGATTGGGATTTAATGCCAAACCACAAATCTCTCCAGAGTACCCGGCTGCAGACAGTGCTTTAAGCAGATGGGTACTCTTTCCTTTTGGAGAGATCTTTGGCTTGAGACCGGGTACTCCGGTGAAAAATTATTTTTTTTAAATCAACTAGTGCCACAAAGTTAAACAGATTTATAAATGTCTTCTATTAAAAAATCTTAATCCTTCCAGTACTTATCAGCTGCAATATGCCTCACAGAAAGTTGTATTTCTTTTTGGAGTTCTTTTTAGTCTGACCACAGTGATCTCTGCTGAAAACTCTGTCCGTATCAGGAACTGTCCAGAGCAGGAAACGTTTGCTATGGGGATTTGCTTGTACTCTGGACAGTTCCTGACATGGACAGAAGTGTCAGCAGAGAGCACTGTGGTCAGAGTGAAAATAATACAGAAAGAAATACAACTTCATGTGGGGCATATAGCAGCTGATAAGTACTAGAAGGATTAAGATTTATAAATAGAAGTAGTTTACAAATCTGTTTAACTTTCTGGCACCAGTCTATTTTAACAAATTTGTTTTCCACTGGAGTACCCCTTTAAATGCCAATCAGAGCTTAGAGCTAATCACTAAAGCAGGAAAACTACAATAGCATAGGATTGAAATGGAAGCTGCAGCTGAAACAATGTAAAACTTGGGGTAGATATAGATTTTTCTTCCCATTTCACCACATCTCCAGCGCTATATCTTTTTTTAATTTTTGCCCAAACTGGAACACTCCTTTAACCAATTAAGGACACAGTCCATTTTGGCCTAGGGGACGCCAATTTTAATTTTTGTTTTTCTCCTGGCCTTTTTTTTTTTTAAGAGGCATAACTTTTATTTTTCCATTTGCAGACCCATATGAGGGCTTGTTTTTTGTGCAACCAATTGCACTTTGCCGGAGGAAGCACGGTGGTCCGTGCGAAACGGAGTCTGTTGCCTGTTTATTCCCCCACTGCACGTTCTGATCCCCCAAGTTTTTGAGTATCTGTCTATGAATTGCTGACGCAAATAAAGAAGAAGAGAATCGTGGCGAGTCTGCCGGTCTTATCTTTTGCCTTCATCCTTCCAATTGCACTTTGTAATGACACTTTTTATTTTACCATAGAATGTACAGCAAAACATATAATATATTTTTTGTCGGGGATATTTATGAAGTGCACTTTATGGTAAAAATAACATGTTATCTTTATTCTGTGAATGCAAGTGAAATGATACCCAACTCTTCTAGTTTACTATTATTGTACTACAAAAAAAGGTAAAAAATGTTTTTAAAACAAAAGGGGTTTGCCTTAAAGGGGTACTCCGCAGTAAACATCATATCCACTATCCAAAGGGTAGGGATAAGATGTTAGATCGCGGGGGTCCGGATATCGCGGGGGTCCCCAGCAGCGGGACAGCTGCGAACTAACATCTTATCCCCTATCCTTTGGATAAGATGTTTACAGCGGAGTAGCCCTTTAGATTGTCCTTTTCTGTATATAACTTTTTCCTCTATAACTTTTTTCTGTGATCTGTGTAGCTTTTATCAATGCCTTTTTTTGTTTTGATGGGACTTTTTAATCACTGCATTTTTTCTGATTTATGATGTGATAGTGACTTTGGCATTAACACTAAACTTCGATCTCAAGTGGGGGACCGCAAAATATTGCGGTCCTCAATTGCCCTGCGGGCCGCAAGTTTGACTCCCCTGTGCTAGGTTGAGTCAGTGGCGGATCCAGGGGCGGGCAACGGGGCAATTGCCCCCTCCAGATTAATTTCCCCCATCACATACGGGACATCCCTGTGTCCCGAAATATCTTACCTTTCTGTGGCCCTGTGTTAACTTTAAAAACGCAGGACCTGCCAGGAGGTAGCGCATGCAAGGATGTCACTGACATCCCGTGCATCCCCCCATAGAAACCAAGCAGAGCGGAGCAGCTAGGAGGAGGACGTGTGCATGATAAGTTACCAGCGGCACATCTTCTTCGGTGCTCCGACCACCGCTCCTCTGGTCTCTACTGCTATGGCCTATGACCACTGAGCGGAGGAGTGGTGTCGGAGCACTGAAGTGGGGCAGTACACAGATATACAGCCTCCAGCCATACACTGTATATGACTGAAGACTGTATGTCTGTGAGGGCCACTGCCAACATAATGTGGGGGGAACTATACTGCCAACCTAATGTGGGGGGAACTATACTGCCAGCCTAATGTGGGGGAACTACAACCTAATGTGGGGGAACTATACTGCCAACCTAATGTGGGGGGAACTATACTGCCAACCTAGTGTGTGGGAAAACTATGCTGACAACCTAGTGTGTGGGAGAACTATGCTGACAACCTAATGTGGGGGGAACTATGTTGACAACCTAATGTGGGGGGGACTATGCTGACAACCTAATGTGGGAGAACTATGCTGACAACCTAATGTGGGGGAACTATGCTGACAACCTAATGTGGGGGAACTGTGCTGACAACCTAATGTGGGGGGAACTATACTGCCAACCTATTGTGGGGGAACTATGCTGACAACCTAATGTGGGGGGTAACTATGCTGACAACCTAATGTGGGGGGTAACTATGCTGACAACCTAATGTGGGGGGTAACTATGCTGACAACCTAATGTGGGGGAAACTATGCTGACAACCTAATGTGAGGGGAACTATGCTGACAACCTAATGTGGGGGAACTATGCTGACAACCTAATGTGAGGGGAACTATGCTGACAAACTAATGTGGGGGGAACTATGCTGCCTACCTATTGTGGGAGAACTATGCTGCCTACCTAGTTTGGGCGAACTATGCTGCGTACTTAAAGGGGTACTCCACTGCCCCAGTGTTTGGAACATTTTGTTCTGAACTCTGGGTGTGGGCTGCAGGGGTTGTGATGTCACAGCCACGCCCCTTGTGACATCACACCACGCCCCCTTAATGCAAGTCTATGGGAGGGGGCATGTCGACCGCCACACGATACTCTGAGACTAGACTCTAGATCCGCCACTTATTAATATTAAAAACCTCCAATTCTAAAAAAGAAAATAAAACACTAAAATAATCATATGCAAGGTTTGTTTAGGAAAAGCCCATACAAAAAAAAATGCAGCAGTGCCTGAGTAAATTATTACATTCACAATAAATATCCAATTACAGGGCAACTGGGCAGATATCACTTTAAAAAACAATTGCTGTAAATAACATCAGGTTACATCCCTCTATTATGGGTCACATGCATAAATAGCCTTTCCACTCTCCATTGAGTCATTGTGTGCTGGAAATTGTATGAACCTTCTCTTGCGGAAAACTCATTACTAAACGCAGTTGTATAAATGCAAACCAAAGGCTTTTACCCATATTAGTATGTGGAAGGGGCACTTCTGCGATCAGACATCTTATCCCCTATCCTTTGGATAGGGGATAAGATGTTTTTGTCCGGAGTACACCTTTAAGGCAATCCTCCTCCACCCCTGCTATTGTTTCGCTCCTCCTTCAGGGAGCTGCTCAAATCACTCACAATAGTTTTTTTTCACCGTGGATTTTATGGTAAAATGAGTGATGTCATTACAAAGTAAAATTGATCCTGCATAAAGCAAGCCCTCATTTGTGTCTGTGGGTGGAAAATTTAAACAGTTATGGCTATTAAAAGGGGAGCAAGAAAAATAAAACTGTGAAAAATGAATGACATTGTTTTTTTTTAAACTTTATTTATTTATTTTTATTAATTTACTTTTAGGACTTGTGTGTGTGAAAATCAGATGTAGTTTTAGGTCAAATTATGCAGAACAGAACATTCTGTGGCTCCAAAGAGTTAAATGACAGATGTAGCACTGCTACATCTGTGTGTATTAGACATATAATGTGTGTGAATTTTCCACTGTCTTACGCCACATTCACTGTTAATCAAGTAAAACATTCTCCAATAGTGTTGGCATGGAAATGAAACAACTGTGTTTACTTCATTTTACATAAGTATTATTCACATTTCTGGTACAGCATGCAGTATTTATTATGACTCATAGGAGTAATAACCTGTTTCTAGACAAGTCCCATACATAATAAATTGTTTAGAAAAAGGCAATGTCTAAAAGTGAAAAATAAAGTTATAGATACACACCTACAATACAGATAAAACAAAAAGAAACATAGCCAGCACAACTACCTAATACACGAGTGCACACTGCTGTGGCAAATACAGAGTATACAAAAAAGAAGGTTGCAGCAGTACTCTTGGTCAAAAAATGGAGGTGGATGGGGGACACGTTTTGATCAAAAAGTGCGCTAAGAGCCTCCATTTTTTGACCAAGAGTACTGTTGCAACCTTCTTTTTTGTATATAATACAGATAATATGGAGCTGTTAACCCCTTAAGAACATAAGTTTTTTTTTATATTTTAGCACTTTTATTTTTTTCCTTCTTCGCTTTTTTCCCCCCTCCTCGCCATTTTTCCCCTACAGACCAATATGAGGGCTTTTTTTACACCACCGGTTGAACTTTGTAATGAAATCACTCATTTTACAAAAAAAACTACTGTGAAAAAAATAAAAATAATAATAATTCTGGGGTGTAATTAACCCCACCAGGACCAAGGGCATACAGGTACGCCCTGACATCCGGGGACTTAAGGACCAAGGGCGTACCTGTACAACCTGGTCCCGTTAACGGGGTTTAAATCGTACTAACGAGTGGAGAACTGGTTAAACCCGGTAGGTCCCAGTTGCTACGGGCAGCCAGGACCCAAGGCTAATGCCGGGCACCGCCGATCGGGCCAATGCCCGGCATTAACCCTCTAGACGCCACGATTAAAGTTGATCATGGCATCTAAGGTGCAGGGTTAATCATGCTGGTTAGTTCAGTGGAACCGATTTGCTGAAAAAATTTGGTTTGGTCCGAATTTATTTGTGGCGAATCACTATTAAAAATGGCTATTTCTGGGCTACAGAGAGCCTCAATAGGGGTGTAGAACAGTTTGCCTTGTCGTAACACGCATAGGAAGTGTGCTGTGTTAGCGAAATATTAATGCTATTCAGTATGACATGCAGATTACATTAGAATCACTGTCGCAGAGCGGCTCAATGACAGAGCCTATAGGTGGCATCAGTATGAGGAGACCATATAGTGGCTGAATGACACAGCCTGGAGGTGGCAGAAGCACGAGGAGACCATATAGTGGCTGAATGACCCAGTCTGGGGGTGGGACCAGTCTGACGAGACCATAGAGCCTCACAATTGAAACGATTAAAGATATTTTTAACATTTACATTGACAATTTCAAATAGATGACCATAAAAGTGTTATTTAATGTGCTAGCAGCATGCTGGCACAGTGACACAGCCTGGAGGTGGCAGCAGCATGAGGAGACCATAATCTGGCAGAATGACACAGGCTGGAGTTGTAGCCAGCAAGAGGAGACCAAATAGTGGCAGAACGACATAGTCTGGAGGTGGCGGAAGCAGGAGAAAACCATATAGTGGCTGAATGACACAGCGTGGAGGTAACAACAGCCTGACAAGACCATAGGGCCTCACAATTGAAAATATTAAAAATATTTTTTTTACAATTAAATTGAAGATTTTAAATAGATGACAATAAAAAGTTTTATTTAATGTGCCAGCAGCATGAGGAGACCACATGGCGGCACAGTGGCACAGCCTGGAGGTGGCAGCAGCATGAGGACACCATAATCTGGTAGAATGACACAGCCTGGAGTTGGCGGCAGCATGAGGAGAACATATGGTGGCAGAATGACACAGCGTGGAGGTGGCATCAGCATGAGGAGAACATATGGTGACAGAATGAGATAGCCTGGAGATGGCATCAGCAGCATCGGAAGTCCAGAAAGTGACCCGTTGACAGAGTGGGGCGGTGGGTGGCAATACCAGTACCCGGTGAAGAAGGTGGGTGAAAGAAGGAGAACTTGGCATCAGATGTGTGGCATAAGGCGGGTGGCTGGATCAGAATAGTAGCGGAGGCAGGTAGGCAGAAGAAAACGGTCTCTTTTGTAAAAGTGTTAGTGTGCACAAGTAAGTATTGAGGATATGCATTACGTAAAACGTAACTTTTAATAATATTCTTAGAATAAAATATATGTACCCTAATTTTTTTTTATTTAACAAAAGGAAAGGTGTGCAAAAAGCACCATGTGCCACCCACACCACCAAGTATTGATGTGATGCAAAGACCTCTAAAAGGTGGAAGAAAACAACTTATAGTCCATTGTAACCGGTGGGTGTAAAAGCTTCCCCTGTATGGTCCTACTCTCGCACTATTAATTCCCTTCTTGGCAAGTGTTACTCACCCTAAAAAGGGTGGCCCCACACAGGAACCTCTAGCTATTTTCACATACAAACACTGCCATTTCCCAGGGTTGTTAGTTAGAAATAGGGAGAGGTTCCGGTGTGGGGCTGCCCTTTTTAGGACGTGTAACACTTTCCTCCAAAAGGTGGAAGGGAACAACGTATTGTCCATTGTAGCAGGTGTGGGTAAAAACTTCCCCTGTAATGCCCTACTCTCGCCCTATTTATTCCCTTCTTGGCAAGTGTTACTTGCTTTATAAAGGGTGGCCCCACACAGGAATCTCTCCCTATTTCCAACAAAAAACCCTGGGAAATGGTAGTGTTTGTAGGGGAAAATAAGGAGAGGTTTCTGTGTGGGGACAAACTTTTTAGGGTGAGTAACACTTGCCAAGAAGGGAATTAATAATGCGAGAGTAGGGCCTTACAGGGGAAGTTTTTACCCCCTCCAGTTACAATGGACCATACGTTGTTCCCTTTCACCTTTTAGAGGTCTTTGCATCACGTCAATACTTGGTGGTGTAGGTGGCACATGGTGTTTTTTGCACACCTTTCCTTTTCTAAGATATATATATATATATATATATATATATATATATAAAACTTGGGGTCCATATACTTTATCCTAAGAAAAGTTAGGTTTTAGCTAATGCATATCCTCAATACTTACTTGTGGTCTGATGTGGAGGAATTTCTGTAACTGGGGAGCAGCACCTTAAATAAGTTTTGCACTATACATTTATTTGTGAAGTGTTGGTGTGGCACCATGGTATATCTACTCTGTTACATCAGGCATTGGTGGGTGGAAATCCTGGCTGATCCATGCCTGATTCATCTTCACAAAGGTCAAGGTATGCCTTGACATGAACCTGCCAACACACTTTGAAGATCTGCTGGACTTCTGGGCAGCCAAACTTGATTTGTGGCCGCACTAAACACCTGCTCTGATGGCACACTACTGGCCAGGCAGGGCAGCATTTCCAGGTGAAACTCTGCTAGTTGCTGCCACAAATCAAGTTTGGCTGCCCAGAAGTCCAGCAAATCTTCAAAGTGTGTTGGCAGGTTCATGTCAAGGTATGCCACCACCTGCTGGTTCAGGTCCTGCTCCAGGTCTACCTGCTGATGAGTTGCCTCACTATGCGGGTGAAGAAAGCTACTCATCAGCGACTGTAGACTCAGGCTGCTGCTGATGGAGCTGGTACTGCTCCTGCCACCCCACCCCTCCTCAGTAGCCATGACAGGGCTGGGTCCTCTGTCTCATCTTTCTCATCACCCTCTAGCTTCTCTGGCTGCCCCTGCTCCTCCTCTCCTGTAAGATGACTAGAAAAACCACCCATTTTGCGAAACCTAAACTGTGCTAAACTGTCCTCCTCCTCTTCCAGTTCAGCCCCCACAGGGTTCATGTGGCCGTGAGATGTAGGCGCCACGTCTCCAGTGCCTTGACCAGCCATAATTTCCAACATGTTGTTCATCCCGTAATCCTGGCAACTGACCTATAATGTGGCTTCCTCAAAAGGCTTGAGCAAACGGCAGGTGTCACATATGAGCTGGATTGACATTTAGAACTTGTTGACATTGAAACACAGAAACATAGAATGTGTAGGCAGATAAGAACCATTTGGCACATCTAGTCTGCCCAATAATCTGAATCCCATCAATAGTCCCTGGCCCTATCTTATATGAAGAATAGCCTTTTGCCTATCCCATTCATGCTTAAACTCCTTCACTGTATTTGCAGCTACCACTTCTGCAGGAAGGCTATTCCATGCATCCACTACTCTCTCAGTAAAGTAATACTTCCTGATATTACTTTTAAACCTTTGCCCCTCTAATTTAAAACTATGTCCACTTGTGGTAGTTTTTCTTCTTTTAAATATGCTCTCCTCCATTACCGTGTTGATTCCTGTATTTAACATTTTCCATCATATCCCCTCTGTCTCTTCTTTCTTCCAAGCTATACATGTTAAGGTCCTTTAACCTTTCCTGGTAAGTTTTATCCTGCAATCCATTTACTAGTTTAGTAGCTCTTCTCTGAACTCTCTCTAGAGTATCCATATCCTTCCGGAGATATGGTCTCCAGTACAGCGCACAATACTCCAAGTGATGCCTCACCAGTGCTCTGTACAGCGGCATTAGCACTTCTCTCTTTCAACTGCTTATACCTCTTCCTATGCATCCAATCATTCTTTTAGCCTTTCCTGCTGCTCTATTACATTGTCTTCCTACCTTTAAGTCCTCTGAAATAATTATTCCTAAATCACTTTCCTCAGATACTGGGGTCAGGACTGTGTCAAATATTCCATACTCTGCTCGAGGGTTTTTACGCCCCAGGTGCATTATCTTGCACTTATCCACATTAAATTTCAGTTGGCAGAGTTCTTGCCATTCTTCTAGTTTTCCAAAATCCTTTTCCATTTGGCATATCCCTCCAGGAACATCAACCCTGTTACATATCTTTGTGTCCTTAGCAAAAAGACACACCTTACCATCGAGACTTTTTGCAATATCACTAATGAAGATATTAAACAAAATTGGTCCCAGTACAGATCCCTGAGGCACCCCACTGGTAACAAGACCTTGCTCTGAATATTCTCCATTGACTACAACCCTCTGTTGTCTGTCACTCAGCCACTGCCTAATCCACTCAACAATATGGGAGTCCAAGCTCAATGACTGCAGTTTATTGATGTCTTCTATGTGGGACAGTGTCAAAAGCCTTACTAAAATCTAGATATGCGATGTCTACTTCCCCTCCGCCATCTATTATTTTAGTCACCCAGTCAAAAAAATCAAATCATTGAAGTTATACAGGGGAGTCCCCCATCCGGTTGGATCATCAAGAAATTGGTGATGGCTTTTCTCTGTTCGTATAGTTGGTCCAACATATGGAGGGTGGAATCCCAACGTGTGGAAACGTGTGGCTGAAGTGCATACAAAGTTTCCTTCCCATTGTTAGGATGTCTTGCAGATGGGGGAAACACTTCAGGAACCACATGACAACCAGATTGAACACGTGTGCCATGCAGGGTGCATGGCTCAGGCTTCCTTGCCGCAGAGCAGACAAGATGTTCTTCTGTTGTCGGTCACCATGCTTCCCATTTCCAGTTTTCATGGAGTAAGCCATGATTTGATTTCTTGATGAATTACTTTTGGCAGTTCCTCCCCTGTGTGACTCAGTTCGCCAAGGCAAACCATGTGAAGAACAGCGTGACACCGCCGTGCCCTGCCCCCATGGTATGCTGGAGGGGCACTGAGACTTGTCCGACACAGTGGAGGATGAGGAGGAGGAGTCGCACACTGTCACAGGACCAACGGCCTGAGAGTGTGGAGGCAGAAGCAGCGTGACCTGTCCAAGTTGCTGTTGTGGCTGTGCAGGAACCACCTTCACCCAGTGAGCCGTAAAGGACATGTATTGTCCTTGACCGTAGTTACAGCTCCACACATCGGCGCTGCCGTGCACTTTGGTACACACTGACAGGCTAAAGGACTGGCCCACCTTCTGTTCCACAAAATTGTGCAGGGCTGGTACTGCCTTCTTCACAGAGAAATGACAACTTGGCACTCTCCACTTCGGCTCGGCACAAGCCATCAGTTCTCTGAAAGGTGCAGAGTCCACCACTTGAAAAGGGAGGGACTGCAGCACCAGCAACTTGAACATGAGCACATTCAGCTTTTGCACAGTTAGATGAGTGGGCACATACTGTTGTCTCTTGGACATGGCTTCGCTGATGGATTGCTAGTGGAATGACTTACTCGAAGAAGGAGGAGCAGGAGAATCTGGAGCAGAAGAAGATGGGTATGACAGACATCTCCCTTCCGCTGAGGTGATGGAGCCTTGGCTGGCTGAAACAGGGAGTGGCGTGACACTGGGTGATGCAGCAGCCTGGACTACCACATCAGTGCCACGGTTCTCCCAGGTCGCTTTACAGTGACACGGCATATATTGACGCAGGGCAGTGGTGCCAACATTGGGACCTCGGCCACGCTTCACCTTCTGCCGACACATCTTGCATGTGGCCAGGTTAACCTCCGCCGCATGGTTGATGAAAAACTGCCACACCGCCGAATAGCTGATTCCCCCCCCTCAAAACAGTCCGCACTGATTGACTGCTACTGCCGCTGACTCCAGGAACCCCTGTTCCACTACCTCCCGGGATGGTAGGCTGACGCAAAGCAGGTGGTCTACCTTGGGCACGTTTGGCTCCAGACTTTCCACTTCTGCCACCATGCTGACTGCCAACCATGCTACCACCTCGCTGGCTCAGCTGCTGCCTCACAGCCAACCTCCAACCCTCTTCTGATGATGATGATGCCCCTTCTGCACCCGGCTCCCATCCCTGATGTCCTCCTCAGGTTCCTCAACAGTGTCTTCTTCAGGAGCCTGAACGCTCGCAACACCCCTTCCCACTTCACTCTCCTCATCACAGCGAAGCAAAGAATGGAGCAAGGCGACACTCACCAGGCAGGGATCTTTATTCTGGTCGAGCAGACATCAAACAGATCACAGGTAACAGGCGGGGGAGCGGCGGTGGAGGACGGGCTTGACCGGAACAAGTTGTTTTGTATGGCTTGCGCACTTACATAGTTATATAGTTACATAGTTAGTACGGTCGAAAAAAGACATATGTCCATCAAGTTCAACCAGGGAATTAAGGGGTAGGGGTGTGGCGTGATATTGGGGAAGGGATGGGATTTTATATTTCTTCATAAGCATTAATGTTATTTTGTTCCATGAATTTATCTAATCCTGTTTTAAAGCTGTTAATTGTTCCTGCTGTGACCAGTTCCTGAGGTAGACCGTTCCATAAATTCACAGTCCTCACGGTAAAGAAGGCGTGTCGCCCCTTGAGACTAAACTTTTTCTTCTCCAGACGGAGGGAGTGCCCCCTCGTCCTTTGGGGGGTTTAACCTGGAACAGTTTTTCTCCATATTTTTTGTATGGGCCATTAATATACTTATATACGTTTATCATATCCCCCCTTAAACGTCTCTTCTCAAGACTAAACAATTGTAACTCCTTTAATCGCTCCTCATAGCTAAGATGTTCCATGCCCCATATTAGTTTAGTCGTGCGTCTCTGCACCCTTTCCAACTCCGCAGTGTCCCTTTTATGGACAGGTGCCCAAAACTAAACAGCATATTCCAGGTGAGGCTGTACCAATGATTTATAAAGGGGGAGTATTATGTCCCTGTCCCTTGAGTCCATGCCTCTTTTGATACATGACAATATCCTGCCAGCTTTGGAAGCAGCAGCCTGACATTGCATGCTATTCTGTAGTCTGTGATCTACAAGTACACCCAGATCCTTCTCTACCAGTGACTCTGACAGTTTAATCCCCCCTAAGACATACGATGCATGCAGGTTATTAGTACCCAGATGCATAACTTTACATTTATCCACATTGAACCTCATTTGCCAAGTGGATGCCCAGACACTTAGTCTATCCAAGTCATCTTGTAACTTATGCACATCATCTATAGACTGTACCGTGCTATAAAGCTTGGTGTCATCTGCAAAGATAGAAACAGAGCTGTTAATGCCATCCTCTATATCATTGATAAATAAACTAGCAGAAATTACAACTGCATGTGCCATCTCCATATATGTAGAGGCGGTGACCAACAGTCACAGGGCAACCTGGTATACAACAGTATCATCTGACAGTGCAAGTGGTCATGTGACAACAGTGAAAACAACAACAAAAGACAAAAAACAATAATAGTAACATTCTATGCATGGTCCTGTACATGTTGCTTACAAAAAAGAACTGTACTCGTTGAGGTCATTTAAGCCGATGTTGCCAGTGGCATTCAGCCGTGTGATCCATCGCGCTCCTCTTAGCAGGGCTTTGCAGCGGTCACCTCCATTATGGAGGGGTAATACTCTTTCTAAGCCCAGAAATTTTAAATCAGTGTGTACTCCACCATGCCTAATGGTCTTGCCGACGTAGAACCTGCCACAAGGGCAAACTAAAGCATACACCACAAATGTAGACCTGCAAGTTATCAATTTGTTAACTTGATGGAACCAACCTCCTAACTTAATGGTATTCCCTGTTAGCATATGTATGCAATGTGGGCAAGACCTGCAGGAGTAGTTTCCCTTTAAAGGGGTACCCCAGCCAGAAAGTTAAACAGATTTGTAAATTACTTCTATTAAAAAATCTTAATCCTTCCAGTACTTAATAGCTGTTGAATACTACAAAGGAAATTATTTTCATTTTGGAACACAGAGCTCTCTGCTGACATCATAACCACAGTGCTCTCTGCTGACATCTCTGTCCATTTTAGGAACTGTCCAGAGCAGCATATGTTTTCTATGGGGATTTTCTCCTACTCTGGACAGTTCTTAAAATGGACAGAGGTGTCAGCAGAGAGCACTGTGGTCATGATGTCAGCAGAGAGCTCTGTGTTCCAAAAAGAAAAGATTTTCCTCTTTAGTATTCAGCATCTAATAAGTACTGGAAGGGTCAACATTTTTAATAGAAGTAATTTACAAATCTGTTTAACTTTCTGGCACCAGTTGATTAAAAAAAAAAAAAAGTTTTCACCGGAGTACCCCTTTTAGGAGTGTTTGGTTAACCAACTAGAACCGGATGTCTGTCTTGTTTTTCAACCTCTTAAATTTTTTTCCCTTATGGTCACATTCTTCTTAAAGGTAATAAGGGGAGATGTTGGGTGACCTCCTGTAGATCATGATCAGATTCCAAAATGAACCAGTTGCGGCGTATTGTATTCACCACCCTCTGGTTCATGTTGGAGTTTTCTAGGGAGAAGGTGAATCTTTTAGGGGAAACATCACATCTTTTCTTGTGATCAAGTAAATGGGATCTATCAATACTTTTTACACGTGAAAGGCTAGATTCAATGATGTTCACAGGATATTGTCTGGCGAGTAGCCATTTTTTTCAAATCTTGGGCTAGGCCATCAAAGACGTGATCCTCACAATTAATCCTGCATAACCGGAGAAACTGGGAGTATGGCATGCTTTGCTTGACGTGTTGGGGATGGGAACTATGGAAATGGAGTACTGCATTTCTGGCAGTGGGTTTACGAAAACCCTCAGTGGTGAGGGTATTGTCTACCACTTTCAGCTTAACATCCAAAAAATCAAGTTCACCATCCCCAAACACGGCAGTGAAAAGCATATTCTCAGTATTGGTTTGGTTCAGATAAGTAACAAAGTCGAAAAATTCAACTTCGGATGAATCCCAGACTGCAAGTATGTCATCAACATACCTGAGAAAAAAGTTTTATGTACTTCGCAAAGGGGTTGCTGGAAGAAAAAACATACCTGCGTTCGAAGACGGTGAGGAAAAGATTGGAACAGGTACAGGAGACTGGCGTGCCCATGGCCGTGCTGGTCTCCAGTCGATACCAATCCTCGCCATCCCTAAACTCATTATGGGTGAGAATGAAGAGGAGTATCTCACAGATGAAGGACACAAAGTCCTGCGTCGTCAGTCTCTGTCAGGAATTCGCGAACGGCCTGTACACCCACATCATGAGAGATGCGGGTGTACAGGCTTTCGAAGTCCACTGATGCGAGTCTGTAAGAATGTTGCCAGTGGAAGTCCTTGAGTGTAGTCAAAAGGGCCCCAGTGGAGGATAGAAGAGGTTTTAAGAGCCACTCAATGTACTGCGAAAGGTATGCAGTCGCATAGCTGATCCCTGCCAAGATAGGGAGGCCGGGGGTCGGCTCTGCGACTTATGTACCTTGGGCAGGTAATACCATCTAGGATGGCGTGGGGAAGTGGGGAGGAGTCTTTCAGCCGGGGGTAAAGCAGGGATTTACATCCTTAGTCACTGCTCGGACAAACAAGTCAATAGGACTCCCCGTCGGAGTAGGAGGGGAAAACCTGGGAGGGTTACCTCCCTTAAAAAGACAAAACCTCAATCGAGGTGGTATCAGATGAGACCTCGTTCTCTCCTGCCAGCTCGCATAGTGTCCCTAATATTTCTTCAGGAGTGAGATGTAAAACAGGGGAAAAGCCTAAGGGGCCCACTACTGCCGGGACCTCTCCCTCTTTTAGATTTTCAGATACATTGGATGCAGAATTTTTATTATTAAACATCTTATGTAACCCCATTTTCCTCGTGGCTTTATATAAATCAACTTCAAATTGAGTGTAATCAAAAAGTTGGCATAGGCCTAAATTTAAGCCCTTGGAAAGGAGTGAAAAACACTCATCTGTAAGGTGAACATCTATCAAATTCATTACATTGTTAGTCTCAGGACCAGTTGTTAGTCCATCTATGTTACACCCTTCCTCTTCGTTGGGACAGTGGAGACATCTTTTCTTCCCTCTGCCCCTCCTGATTTTTCTCCTAAAGGCAGAGGATCTGGGAGTAGGCATTGCTTACGATTGGTCTGGCTGTTGGATTCTTCATCGGATGCGATGGGATCCGAATCAGAGGTCCAATAATCAGAAGGTTGTCTCCGAAAGTTTCCCCGTCGCCGGTTGGAGGGATGTCTCTGACGTCTGGTGGACTTCTTGTTATTCCATGTGAACATCTGGGACTTTTTTCTCAGGTATGTCTATTACATACTTGTAGTCTGGAATTCATCCGAAGTTGGATTTTTCGACTTCGTTACTTATCTAAACCAAATCAATACAGAGAATATGCTTTTTCACTGCCGTGTTTGGGGATGGTGAACTTGATTTTTTGGATGTTAAGCTGAAAGTGGTAGACAATACCCTCACCACTGAGGGTTTTCGTAAACCCACTGCCAGAAATGCATTACTCCATTTCCATAGTTCCCATCCCCAACACGTGAAGCAAATCATCCCATACTCCTAGTTTCTTTGATTATGCAGGATTAATAGTGAGGATCACGTCCCCTAGCCCAAGATTTGAAAATATGGCTACTGGCCAGACATTATCCTGTGAACATCATTGAGTCTAGCCTTTCACGCGTAAAGTATTGATAGATCCCATTTACTTGATCACAAGAAAATATGTGGTTACCCCTAAAAGATTCACTTTCTCCATAGCAAACCCCATCATGAACCAGAGGGTGGTCAATGTAATACTCCGCAACTGGTTCATTTTGGAATCTGATCATGATATCCAGGAGGTCGCCCAACATCTCCCCCTTATTCCCTTTAGAAAGAATGTCACCATAGGGGAAACATTTAAGATGCTGAAAAACAAGACAGACATTGGGTTCTAGTTGGTTACACTCCTTACAGGGAAACTACTCCTGCAGGTCTTGCCCACACTGCATACATATGCTAACAGGGAATACCATTAAGTTATTAGGTTGGTTCCATCAAGTTAACAACTTGATATCTTGCAGATCTACATTTGTGGTGTATGCTTTAGTTTTCCCGTGTGGCAGGTTCTACGTCGGCAAGACCATTAGGCAGCTCCAGGTCTGGGAACATATCCGTTCCATTCGGACCGGAACTGGAATTCCAAGGTTTATTTCCCACATGAACCAAGTTCATGGTGGAGTACACACTGATTTAAAATTTCTGAGATTAGAAAGAGTATTATAATGGAGGTGACCACGGCAGAGCCATGTTACAAAGGGAAGCGAGATGGATCACATGGCGGAATGCCACTGGCAACATCGGCTTAAATGACCTCAACGAGTACAGTTCTTTTTTGTAAGCAACATGTACAGGACCATGCTTAGGATGTTACTATTATTGTTTTTTGTCGTTTTCACTGTTGGTCACATGACCACTTGCACTATGACATGATACTGTTGTATACCAGGTTGCCCCACGACTGCGAGTCACTGCCTCTACATATATGGAGACGGCGCACGCAGATGCCATTACAGCTGAAGGAAGTGCGAAACAACTTGTTCCGGTCAAGCCCCGTCCTCCACCACAGCTCCCCTGCCTGTAACCTGTGATCTGTTTTATGTCTGCTAGACCAGAATAAAGATCCCTGCCTGATGAGTGTCATGTTGCTCCATTCTTTGCTTCGCTGGATTGTTTGCCTTATAAAGGCTGAGCACCTCCGTTACAGGCTGTATGTTAGTCGGTCCCACGTACTTACTTGTACTTCTTTCTGCTCTTAGTCCCGTATGTGCCGGCTTGTCCTCTCTGCTTGTTAGTTACCATCCTCATCACTATTTGCCCGCTGAGCGGAGGAAGCGGCGGATGTCTCCTCCACTTCTTGGCTGGGCAGTAGCTGCTGACTGTCCTCTAGTAGATCGTCCTCCCTAAATAGTGGAGCTGAACCCACAGCATATGATACTTCTGTGGGGGAGGGAACAGCATAGGACAGAGGCAATGGTAGGACAGGGATTGTTCCCGGGCCATGCCAACTGAGGGTTGTGTCTGAGGAACCCACCAACTGTTGACTGGGGGGTGTCGGATGTCACTTGTGATGAAGTGGATGACAGAGTTAACCCATCGATGATGGCAGATGGGTTGCTGGTCGAGACACGACCGCTAGCAGATACCGGGAGCTCAGGCCTCTCGCTGCGACTCCTGATGCCACTCATCCATAGTCTGCTGCAACCTCTGCCTGATGATTTTAGGCCTCTGCCACTCCTCTGTACACGTCCTGGCACTTCTCTGCCTGACATAGGTACACACCAGCTGAGTGCGTACATGTTACACTTATGAGAGGAGGACATTATGTTCCACTACAAACTGTATAAGGCTACAATAACAAGTGTGTAGCTTTGGCTGGCCTTTCACAGTTACTAGGCCCAAATTAGTTTAACTGGAAAATATATAAAGCACACCACATAGGTGTACGTACAATTTAAACTTATGATAGGAGGACTATGCGCGCCACTACAAACTGTATAAGGCTACAGAAACAAGTGGGTAGCTTTGGATGGCCTTTCACAGTAACTAGGCCAAAATTTGTTTTCCAGGAAGAAAAAAAAAAACCTATACCACGTAGCTGTACGTACAGTTTACAACTATGAGAGCGGGACAATACGCTCAGCTTAAAACTGTATAAGGCTACAAAAGCAAGGGTGTAGCTTTGGCTGGCCTTTCACAGTAACTAGGCCAAAATTAGTTTTTCAGGAAAAAAAAAAAACATACACCACCTATGTACGCACAGGTTACACTTATGAGAGGACAAAAAGCTCCGCTACACAACCTGTATTAGGCACTGTAATCAGGTGACTATGGCTTTTCGTGCTCACCCTAACTGGCCCGTTAGCTTTACAGTTGTTGTACAACCAACTGCAGCAGTACAGAATCGCTGTGCAGTAGAGCCCAGTACAGTATTATTAGGCACTAATAGCAGGTGATAATGGCTTTTAGTGCTCTGCCTAACTGGCCCCTTTAAGCTTTAGTGTTACTGTACACCCCACTGCAGCAGTGGAGTCGCTGTGTATTACACCCAAAAGTGTACTTTCTCTCTGTCAGTGCTTTTATGCAGGGATTTGTGCTTGTGGTGAATCGCTGCTGTCAAGCTGTTTTTCTGTGCAACGCACACAATGCTCTCAGAATGCAATGCTGAAGTGACTGGCCGCAGGAGGGCTGCCGATTATATAGGGCTGTGACAGCACAGGGGTGGCTGCTGATAGGCTGCATGCTGCATGTGATTCAGGGTCATCCCACCAACCCGCCTTCCCAGGGTTCCTTGCCCCATGTCCTCACATGTGGGTCCGCCTTTTTGAATGCCCTGGAGCCTGGATCGCACTAAATGGAGTTTAAGCGATTCGTACGATCGAATTGCAGCGATATTCAGATTTTTTGCAAAGCGGATTTTTCCTGAAATCCGTAACGAATTCGGATTCATCAGATTAGATTCGTTCATCCCTAGCAATCACCAAAAATCTGGACTTCACATCCATCACACATGGCAATACCACATTATTAGGGAATGGGCTTATTTACATTTATTCCACATTTACATTTGTTTAATTTTTTTTTTAAGTCTCCATAAGGGACTATTACATGTAATCTTTAAATTGCATACACTGAACACTGTTGTGCTATATATAGCACAGTATTGATCAGTGTTATCTGCAATCCATTAGTGCAGGCTACTGAGGCTGCCTGCAATATTAAAGCAATGATTGGACAGCACGGAAGCAGGTAGGAACCCAGTGCCCGACCTCTCAGCTAAATAGGGAATGCGCCATTTCATTGCAGAGGTCCTGGTCAGCTCACTTAGCTAGCTGGCCATTGTTTAAGAATTTAGATGCTGCGATCACCTTTAATTACATCGTCTAAAGGGTTAATGCCAGACATCTGCCTGATCAGCGACATCTGGCATTAGCCGCCATGGACTCTGGCATCCATTACCCACAGTATGAAGCATGCTCAGCTCCTGAAGGCACTTCATACAGCTGGAGTGGGACTAGGGCATACAGGGTTACTGTCAGGATTTCAATATTAAACAATTTATTAAATGTTCTCAATAATTTTTAACATTAGAAGCAGATGTCCTTTTAAAAATATATTGTAAATAAGTAGTGTAAATAGGGCCTCTGCCATTTAATTAGAAAAAAACTTTTTGGTTGAAAGGAAGACTCTCTTTTCACAATTTCCTACCATTTACTAATTGAATGTTTCTTCCCTCTTCCTTGCGTTTAGTTCAAATTCTCTTGATAACTGGTACATAGGGAAAATCCCTATACCGGGTATAGTGGCCACAGTATATTTGACTCATTTTGCAGAAAAAAAAAATTTGCTGAATCTTTGGAAAGAAACTACTATCTTAAAAGAAATTGTATCTTATTTAAGGAAATAGATCCATAAAAAGGCGGCAGCACTTATCGCTTCTGTGCGAGTAAAAGCTTCCTTTTATTATTACAGGTGCATAATGACAAGAAAATCTTAAAACAGACCTGGACAGAGCATCCCAGTTCAGACCAGGTAACAACTGTTGCACGTGTAGATGTCAAGCTGTATCACACCTTGTTTGAATTGCTATGTTTTAAGTAACTTATGTATCTGTATGTTATCTGTGTGTAAATGACTAGTCCTATTTCTGGCTATTTTGTGGCATTTTTCTGCTCTGCGGACTTAATCACTAATTATCAGTTGTCCTTTAGGTAGTGGGTAATAGTGATGAGCGGCAGGGGCCATATTCTAATTGGCAATATTTTGCAAATATATGGATGAATTTTCATCCTATGTTTGTGAAATTCGAATATTTGCTATGTTCGTTCACTTTTTTTCCATGCAAAAATCGTAATGAAATTTGTATAGTGCACATGCACGATTTTATCTTTTAACTAACATTGTGCTCAGGGCTTTCATTCGTGCACGTGGTTGCAAGAGTTGACTACTGATTTATACATAAAGACATCTTGACTTACCAAGAGGTTAGAGTTCTTCCATACCTGAGATTGCACCTTACAGACAGACCTAAACCTATACCAATAAGAATGACTAACTCAGCGGTTGAATTGTGCCCATAACCGCGTATGAGGGCACGCCTGAAGAGGGCAAAAAACTCACATAGGATTGATAGCATTGCTCCTGATCAAAATAACCCACACCACCACTAGTCATATCTATCTACCCCTAACTGACCTTACTAACTAACCTCGAGCAACCAAGAGAGAGTTGAGCCTGCCGGCTCGCGACCACATTGGCAGTACCTGACACTGAGAAGTGACGGTAGAGCCGCCTACTACGGATGGCCTGATGCTGAAACAAGACCTGACTACATACTGGCTGATTCGAGCCTATTGACGTACTTACTGTGACAAATGCAGCAAGATGGAACTGATAAACTTACCAGGCATAACATACTCCAGTCCCTGCTAATAAGTGGCAAAGTTTCCACTGTTAGTCAAGTGATACGCAACCTGACACAATGACCGACCTTTGGTGACAATGACCTTACATTGGCATGACGCCTATACGAATTAAGCCTCGATAAGCAACCTATCTGAAGAGTTGACTCGACTAAACAGTGAGCCATACCCTCTCCTGCCCAACATGTCGTCATAAATAAGATCTGAGGAGTGATGACCTGCAGCGAATGATGGGCCTCCTTGTCATGCGCATTCCTGTAGATTTGACAGAACTCGTAACAATTGCGCCTATAGACTGTCGTACATGAACGCGAGACAGGTATAAACAGAAGCATTGTGTCTGAAGACATGATCGGTCTCTGGGTGCCTTTTGTACCTGTAGATTAGACAGGTCCTGCGTACCCTCGTGCCTATAGATGTGGCAGGACTTTGCGTAATCATCGTGCCCATAACAAGACAATCTAACTCAACCTCGTACCTGTAGGCGTGACAGATCTTGAGCAACCCTGTGGACGTGATGTACGTACGCGTGATGTTGACATCACTGGACTAAACATTAATGCTGACCACGAACTACAAACGTACGCACCGTGGACTGCTGCCACCGTATATTCAGTGCAAATTTTAACGTATGCGAAGTGTACTGGCACAGTTACACTGCACGTACCTCTATCTGTGATTGTAGAGTACAAGCTATGATCAGCTGTGACTTACTGTACAGTATGAACGTAAAAAGTGACTGCACGGTATGAACATAATGAGTGACTACACGGTATGAACGGTATAAATGCAGCAAATGTACCGTGTACATATGTAATATGTTGTAAGAATGCACGGAATGCAGGCTTGCAAATAATGATTGCCCAGTTATGAGTGAATCTATGGTAATGGTGCAGTGAACGAAAGCGTGGAAACACTACAACCCGTGTGAAATGAGTACCGGAACTACTTGCATACTGGCACCCTATAAGGACACAACTCAAATTGCCTCGAGAAGCTAGAAGCCCCCCCCCCCCCTCCAGTACCTCCGAGGAAGCAACATTGGGGCTCTGAGTGCGACGGGCGTCCAGCATATAATGCTGCCAGCATGCAACATTTCCCCCCCCCCATTTACAACACTAAATACCCGCTGCAACTCTGTGCTGGTAACGCTATGCTAATACTATACTCTGGTCGTATGCACTCCGGGCTTCCGAATCCTCAGGTCTGAGGCAGAGGCGGCGGAGGTTTTTTTTTTTTCCACCAGCGTCACCAGCCGTCTGCAGGCGGCTTAAAAACCGGTACCGAAGGCCTGCTGAGGCAAACAGGCGTCGTCCGCCACAACCAAGCCTGCCGTCACCATGTAAACAAAAGCACCTGGGATACCGGTCCCAGGCTAGACACGTGGGACGCCGGCCCCTTCCCAGCAGTGCGGCCACAAGCGAGCGGCTCCTGCCGGAGACCCGGGATAGAACAGTAGATCGCAAGCGGCTATCAAGGGAGCGCCAGCTGTGCTGACCAGCCGGACAGAACAATACTGGTGCCGGAAGCCGCCCGCCGGGTTCCGGGGAGCATAATGCTGCGGCTCAGGACACCAGCCAAAAAGGTAAGGAACCTTGCCGGAGCCCGGTGCTTACTGAACCGCTCCTGAAGCTATCTCGAACGGCTACGCTTATCCTCTACTGCACCATACACACATGGCCCCGCTCCGAGAACCGGACCAACTGCCGACGTCCATCCGCAAACGTCACATACGCCCCGCCTACATGATTCAGGGACATTTTATACTCTCTCCCCTAACACGGCTCCGCCTAGAGGTGCGAGGGGTGTGGGGATTCGCGCCCCCTGGCACAAATTCAGCCAGATAGGTTTCCCACATATACCCTACACTAGAACCTATCTAACACTATCACTTTTTTTTTTTTAGACAGTATACATCATTGTTGTGATTTGTACTGTGAAGAGAAAAAAAAAACCGAATATTCGTCATTATGAATATATAGTGCTGTATTCTAAATATTCGCGAAATCACAGAGTGACGATATTCACGGTAAAAATTCTCAATTCTCTGAATATTCGCGCTCGACACTAGTGGGTAAAACCAAGAATGTTTCACTGTTTTTCTTCAGCTGTTCACCTGCTTTTACTCTTCCTCCTTTCCCTTTAATAGACTTGTACTAACAGCTGTAACCTGCAATGTCTCAAGACAGACTTTATGAGAGAGAAAGAGAATACGGTAACTATTTAACCTGATAACTACCATGGATGTCTATGTTCGTCCAATGGCCGTTAACGGGGTATGACACGGGCTCCCGACTCGAGCGGGCTCCCGACACGTCATACCGGCCGGCCCCCAGCTGATTCCTGTAGCTGGGGGCCGGCTATTAACCCTTTAGATCGCTGCTGTCAAAGTTGACAGCGGCATCCTAAAGGTGCCTGTATCCCGTCCCTGGTGGTCCAGTGGGCTGGATCGCCCCCCCGCAGCGCAATTACGGGGGGCGATCCACTGCTGAGGTAGCCTGAGGGCTTACCTCTCCTTTCATGCCGGCTTCGGTCTCAGAATGATAAATCCTGGCAGGAACAGGCTTTATTAAGCGAGTGCAGAGCACACAGATTAATTGAATTATATGTAACCCCATTTATCTGTATGAGGAATCAAATGATTCCTCCTAAAAGTCCCCTAAGGGGACAAAAAGTGTATAAAAAAACAAAACAAAACAAAAAGTTTAAAAACACACATTAAAGCCTTTCTTATTAAAAGTTTAAATCACCCCCCTTTTCCCAAATTCCATATAAAAAATAAACATAATAAAAATAAAAATATATGGTATCGCCACATGCGTAAATGTCCGAACTATAAAAATATATCATAAATTAAACCTCACGGTCTATGGCGTATGTGCAAAAAAATTCCAAAATCCAACATAGCGTATTTTTGGTCACTTTTCATACCATAAAAAAAAGAATAAAAAGTGATAAAAAGTCCAATCAAAACAAAAATTATACCTATTAAAACTTCAGATCACGGCGCAAAAATGAGCCATCATACCATCCCGCACGTGGAAAAAATAAAAGTTATAGGGGTCAGAAGGGGACAATTTTAAATGTATAAATTTTCATGCATGTAGTTATGAATTTTTCCAAAAGTACGACAAAATCAAACCTATATAAGTAGGGTATCATTTTAATCATATGGACCTACAGAATAAAGATAGTGTCATTTTTACAGAAAAATGTAACAAAATTGTCTTTTTTCTTCTATTTTGTCGCACAATGATTTTTTTCCGTTTCACCCTAGCTTTTTGGGTAAAATGACTGATGTCTTTACAAAGTAGAAAAGGTGGTGCAAAAAATAAGCCATCATATGGATTTTTAGGTGCAAAATTGAAATGGCTATGATTTTTAAAAGGTAAGGAGGAAAAAACAAAAGTGCAAAAACAGAAAAACGCTTGGTCCTTCCTTAAGGGGTTAAAGCTAAAAGCTTACAGTAGTTTATGTTGCTGCCGATTTTAGAACAGATGTCTGTTAATATTTCAACAGCAATATCTGTAAAAAGACCAGTGTGTGCTGTAAAAGTAAAGCTGAGGGTCATGTTAATGGTAATGAATAGGTCCTTACCCCAGTACCATCTCCCACCTTAACCCCTTAAGGACCAAGCCCATTTTCACCTTAAGGACCAGGCCAATTTTATTTTTGCTTTTTCCTGTTTTTCTCCTCGCCTTCTAAAATCCGTAACTCTTACATATTTCCATCTACAGACCCATATAAGGGCTTGTTTTTTGCATGACCAATAGTATTTTGTAGTGAAACCTCTGATTTTACCATAAAATGTATGGCGAACCCAAAAAAATATTTTTTTAGGGAGAAAATGTAAATGAAAACCCAAATTTTGCACATTTTGGAGGGTTTCGTTTTCACACTGTACAATTTACGGTAAAAATGACATGTGTTCTTTATTCTGTGGGTCAATACGATTAAAATGATACCCATGGCTAGATACTTTTTTTTTTTAAGCGGTACAAAAATATAAAATCTAAAACTTTTTGTACAAAATCAGTAATCGAAAATTGCCCTATTTTGACCACCTATAACTTTTTCATTTTTTCGTATATAGGGCGGTATGAGGGCTCATTTTTTGCGCAGTCATCTGAAGTTTTTATCGATACCACATTTGCATATATAAAACCTTTATTTCATTTTTTATAAAAAAATTTGAATAAAATGTGCCAAAAAAGCAGCATTTTTGGACTTTTTAAATTTTTTTTACGTTTACGCCGTTCACCGTACGGGATCATTAACGTTATATTTTGATAGTTCGGACATTTACGCACGCGGCGATACCAAATATGTTTATTTTAAAAAAATTACGCTTTTTAGGGGTAAAATGGGAAAAACGGACAATTTTTATTTTAATTGGGGGAGGAATTTTTCAACTTTTTATTTTACATTTTTCAACTTTTTTCTTTTTACACTTTTTATGTCCCCATAGGGGACTATCTATAGCAATCCTTTGATTGCCAATACTGTTTAGTGCTATGTATAGGACCATAGCACTGATCAGTATTATCGGCTATCTCTTGCTCTGGTCTGCTCGATCTCAGACCAGAGCAGGAGATGTCTGGAGACGGCCGGAGCCAGGTGAGGGGATCTCCGGCCGCCATTACAGATGATCAGATCGCCGCGGCAGTACTGCGGGCGATCTGATCATATATTTTACTATGCGCATTGCCGCAGATGCCGTGATCTGTACAGATCACGGCATCTAACGGGGTTAATGGCCGACATCCGCGCGATCACGGATGTCGGCCATTACCGGCGGGTCCCTGGCTGCTATCGCAGTGTATGAAGCGAGCACTGCGCCGATGCTCGCGGTCATACACAGGACATAAATGTACGTCCTTGTGCGGGAAGTACCGCCAAACCAGGACGTACATTTACGTCCGTGGTCGTTAAGAGGTTAAAGGGGTACTCCCGTGGAAATTTTTTTTTTTTTTTTTAAATCAACTGGTGCCAGAAAGTTAAACAGATTTGTAAATGACTTCTATTCAAAAATCTTAATCCTTCCAGTACTTATCAGCTGCTGTATGCTCCACAGGAAGTTTTATTTCTTTTTGAAGTTCTTTTCTGTCTAACCACAGTGCTCTCTCCTGACAACTCTGTCCATATCAGGAACTGTCCAGAGCAGGAGGGGCTTGCTATGAGGATTTTCTTTTACTCTGGACAGTATCACCAGGTGTTAGCAGAGAACACTGTGGTGAGACTGAAAAGAACTCCAGAAAGAAATATAACTTCCTCTGGAGCAAACTGTAGCAGATATGTACTATAATGATTAAGATTTTTTTTTAATAAAAGTAATTTACAAATCTGTATAAAACTTTCTGGCACCAGTTCATTGAAAAAGAAAAAAAATAGTTTTCTACTGGAGTACCCCTTTAAGAATGGATGGCTTAAGAAAGGAGCTTGGCTTGCAAGGCACATGCCAGGTCTTTTTAGCTGTGCCCAACATTATGTTGTTGCTCAGAGGCTCTTAGACCACCCGATCTCCAGCAGCACTTACTGTCGACAGCTCATGAGAGCTACAGGATGCTTCAGTACCGTCAGGCTTGTAGATTTCTTAAAGAGGCACTGTCATTCTGAAATACTTTTTATATTTTGTAGTACTACTGATAAGATGACTTATATAAAAATATATATTTAAAAAAATTTCAATTTTATTAAAAAATCAAAAAATGAAAATAGCCATCACTAGGGGTCATCTATCTTTATGCAGACAGACTACTCTGTATTTTGCAGCATACTGAATACTGGCCATAAAGTGTGTTGGTATGCAGTATAGGAGATCACCATTGCACCACTACAGCCTTCAGATGTTCCTAAACTACAACTCCCATGATGGAAGTTGTAGTTTTAAAACAGCTGGGGTACAATCTTTGTAAAACTGTTTTAGAGCTGTGTATTCTCCAGCTGTGTGCCTCCAGCTCTTGCAAAACTACAGAAAGGATGTGCGGGCATGCTGGGAGTTGTAGTTTTGCTACAGCTCAAGGCAACACTGCTCTAACACAGTGCTTTACAAACATTGCAGCTCCAGCTGTTGCAAAACTACAACTCCCAGCATGCTTGAACAGCCAAAGCTTCCTCTGACTCCTGAATGACAAAGAAGCTGATCAGACATTTTAGCTGTATTGAGATTTTTTGCCTAATTCACTCTGTTAGACAAGTTCTGTTTAAGTGATTAGTAATCAAGTCCAGGTGTGCCTTTACAAAATTGAACTCCGCTTTCCAAACTATGTGGTTAACCAGAGTAAATTCATAAATTAACAAATAACTTTCACGTAGGGCCATGAATGTTTGGATGGCTTTTCTGCATAACAAATTAAATAATCACTTGAAAATGGCATTTCATGTTTACTACGGTTACCTCTGTAATCTAAAACATTTAAGGGTGACAAATGTGTAAAAAAATTTTTGAAAGATCAGGAAATGGAGATAAAAATTTCTGTACTGTAGGGTTGGAATGCACTGTATGGTTGGAATGTATTAACTATGTACGTGTAGTTTAGATAAAATGTATCCCCTATTCAAAGGATAGGTGATAAATGTCAGATGGGGGTAGTATGACTGCTGGGATCTCCTGCCTGATGCCCCGGCTGCACAGAGTGGGGGTTGGCACGCGCCCCTTTATTCATCTCTATAGGAGAGCTGAAGGGCTGTAATCCGGTATCTCTGGCTGTACCATGGAGCTGCATGGAGGGGGTGTGAGATAACTCAATAAGTTCATATTAGTCTCACGGACCACAGGACATGGTTCCAGTAAACCATGTTCCTAGTCCGCTTGTCTTTAGCAAACTGTGTAGGATGTTTGTGCTTCTTTCTGGAACAACAGCCATGCAGACCAACTTGATGCAGTGTGCTGCGTATGGTCTGAGCACTGACAGGCTGATCCCCACACACCTTATGCCTGTGAAGCAATACTGGCAGCACTCTGGCATACATCTATTTCCCAAAGACAACCTTGTGATATGTTGCTAAATAAGTGCACTCAACTTCTTTGGGTGACCATGGCGAGGCCTTCTCGGAACCTGTCCTGTGAAACAGCTGTATGGTGTTGCCCACCGTGTAGCAGCTCACTTTCTGGGTCTAGGCAATCTTATAGCCCTGGCCGCTGCTGAGCGCACCTGCTGGCACACACAGACTTTAATCTCCTGTCTGTAATACGGCACGGCGCTGACCGAGCCATTGCATTGCAATAATGCTGCCACATCGCGAGTAATCAAAATTATAGCGAAAAGACATCATCTTGTTACAACATAAGGAGGAAGGAATTCACATCTCCAGCCCTCCTAGTGAGACCTTATGCCAATGGGACCCAATCTCCCATACAATTTTTTATTTTACTTTTTAGTAATATTTTTTTCATTTACTATCTTGTCTGATGCAAGGGCCCTGCAGAAGACATGATATTGTATTTTAAGTGTATAATAAACTGTAATTTATTGGACATATTTTCTCTCTAATTTTTCTTTCTGATCTTCAGGTCTTTATGTAGAGCAATGCCCATTCTAGATTTTAATAAAAAAAAATAAAACCCTCTACTTCTCCAGCACTTCTTGGTGCCTCCGATGTCCTGCTCTGGTCCTCGGCTGCGATCCTCTTTCTGGTAAAAAGCATGACGCTCGGGCCCAGAGTGTCATACTGAAGCTCAGCAAATCACTGGCCGAGGTGGGACATCGGTGCGGGCAGTAATTGGCTGAGCAGCAGTGAGACACTTTAGGCTAAAATGTCATGCTCTTGCACAGGAAGAGCGCTGAAGGTAAGTACAGGTTTATTTTTTTATATAAACTAGAATGGGCATTCTTCTACACACAAAAAAAAAAAACCCTCCCGCCAGATGATCCCTTTAATTGTATGTCAAAAGTGTAAAAACCGTCCTCGATACCAAAGGTTCCAAATGTTTAAAAACTCCTGGAAGTAAGAGCATTAAAAACATTCAGATTTTCTATAAAAAAATTACTATATAGATTTTTTTTTGTCAGCCAGACATACATAGTTGCTGACCATAGAATAAAATAAATTGTGAATGTAGTTCTGGTGAATACAAACATGGAAAAATCTTTTGATGATGCAGCAAATGAAATGATGAACACAAATCCTTGGTTTGTACACACAGGATGAGGCTGAAGGGACAGACCGGTGAATTATCACACAAATTTACACCAATAAAAAGAAAATACTTCATATTTTAAAGTCTTTTTTATTTGTACCTAGCACATACAATGAAGAGTCACACAAAAGTGTTGATGGGAACATGTGTGTAAACAAAGATACTTTGGAATACTTTAAAAGATTTTTCGGGGAAAACTGATCAATGGCCTATCCTCAGGATAGACCATAAATAGCTGATAAGCGGGGTGCCCATACCTGGCATCTCCGCAGATCAGCTGTTTGGGGTAGCTAAAGCGCCTAGATTTAAATACATTGTATATTGCTTAAATCCTTGGTTCCATATATTGTGTACTGGCCCTGCTGGGTTACTGCAACTGAGCTCTTATTGAAGTGAACGGGAGCTGAGCGGCAGAGATCTGCCAGGACCACTACACAATATAGAGCTGAGGCTTCCGGCTCTTTGTTTACATCAGTGCACTGCAACTTGCTCAAACAGCTGATAAGTGAGGGTAGGCCATCAATTTTTCCCAGTAAACCCTTATTAAATTTAAAGGTGTTCTCCGGTGCTTAGACATCTTATCCCCTATCCAAAGGATAGGGGATAAGATGCCTGATCGCGGGAGTCCCGCCGCTGGGGACCCCCGGGATCTTGCACGCGGCACCCCGTTTGTAATCAGTCCCCGGAGCGTGTTCGCTCCGGGTCTGATTACAGACGACCACAAGGCCAGCGGCGTGTGATGTCATGCTCTGCCCCTTAATGCAAGCCCACGGGAGGGGGCGTGACAGCTATCATGCCCCCTCCCGTAGGCTTGCATTGAGGGATGGAGCGTGATGTCACACGCCGCTGGCCTTGTGGTCATCCGTAATCAGACCCGGAGCGAACACGCTCCGGGGACTGATTGCAAACGGGGTGCCGCGTGCAAGATACCGGGCGTCCCCAGCGGCGGGACTCTTGCGATCAGGCATCTTATCCCCTATCCTTTGGATAGGGAATAAGATGTCTAAGCACCGGAGAACCCCTTTAAGGAACTGTGGTTGCAGGTCTTTATTTTTAATAAAATATACAAACATCCATATAGTAGTGTATTTAATGACAAATTTATACACCGTGTGCAGTGTTCATATACAGTACTTCTTTATATTTAAATAGATCTAAGCCTGGTAATTCATTTCTATTCCTATTTAATTTCAAAAACTATAGAACACATTCATATCAAATAAATTTAGCTGTGAAGCACAACAGGCATTATTTGTTATAACAATCTAAGAGAAAAACTGGCCATGTTGCTAAGTGCAAAAACACATTGTGCATGCTTCCTTTTTCCAGAGCAGTTCAAGGCTCTATTCGGAGGCGTCCTTGTCAATTCTAACAGATTTCAAGGGATCGTGAATGCACTGCTTCTCTTGCAGTCATAACGTTGCCTGCATTTGGCAATAAACAGAATCCATGATACAGGAGTTGCGAACAGGGCCAAATAAATACTCTGCCAAGTTTTGATTGGTTGTTATGGGCAGCAAAGCTAGTTTTTGAGTGCCAGTTTTAAGAAAGGCCAAGGGCCACAGTTAAATCTGCTCAAATGTATGACAAGAGGATTTCTACATTAAATGACAGTTAAAAATAAATAGTTATACTGAGCGACACAGAAGTGCAGAATCGAAGAAAAACAATGAACTCCATTTACCAAAGCTGGCCTTTTTACCCATAGCAACCAATCAAGGTCCAGTTTCAATATCTGTCATGGGCAAATAAAAGCTGTACTGTGATTGGTTGATGGACACAAAGACTGGATTTTCTGTTAGACAGTTTTGACAAATGTGGCCCATTGTTCTTTTAAGTAATTACTGTGCCATACATAAACCTGTGGGGAAAAAAAACAAAAAACCTCTCCAATATAATCCATTGTATTTGAGCACAATGAATGTTACATTTTATTTAACAAAATGTATTTAAGGCATATTGGCACTACTATACACAATTATACTAGTTTTTCTTTTTCAATTAAAAGCTACCATATTCCATTATGCTATTATAAACCCCCTTACATTACAGCACATATGAAATATTAAAGGCAACAAAAGAAGAAAAAAAAAATTCTCTAGGTTAAGCAACAAGCAAGTTTGCTTTGCTTAATTTCTCATTGCTATACATACATAAAAAAACAATTATACATCTTAAAAAAACACCAGTAGTAAAAATCCCTGTCGTCCCAGCAGCAGGTTCTAGCTCAGTCAGATAAGTAAGCTTCATTGCAGATTTTAAAACAAAAAAACTTCAAGTGTTTTATATTCCTCATTGGTTTTCAGCCACAAATAACCCTTCCAGCTGTGCAAACAGAGGGCAGTTTATATACTTCCAAGTTAAGGAATATAAATGATCCTTTTTATACATCTTGGATTGTATATGTGTGAAACTGCATGACAACATCGACTATTATCTATAATACCCAACTAAAAGAATCTTGAAACCACCATGAGGATCTCCGAGAAGGTCAATACAGTAAGCCATTAAAGGCGCTATCTTCTCCTGAAAACAGAATTACTACATTCACTCCACTTGTACAGTGCTCGTATACCTTCATATAACAAACAATAAGTAAAATACATATTTCCAATCATGCAGCCACTGTTTGCAGGTCACTAGTATGGCATATCATCATAATGTTTCATTGCCAATTAAAGCAATGCTACACAAAAATAAAATTAAATACTACAGTAACATTTTATATTATAAATTAGGTATTTAAAGTCTAAATCAAAACCTGAAAGCCACATTTATATGAGAAAATGTAAATTAAATTTGGATCTGACCGCAGTTCTCTCACAAGAGATACAAGAAGCTGGACTGTTACTTTAGCTATCCCTGTATCTGCCTGTATAATGCCTAAGCATTCGAATAGTGTCCATAGGCCAAGACAGTAGTAATGAATGTGCACAATTGTGTGATTTAATGCATTCCCATGTATGCAATTGTATAAGCTGTATCCAAATGTTACAGTCAAAATCTGCTTCGTATTTTGACATGAATTTTAACACAGATTAGCTCCATATGGGTGTCTCAGTATGCTTATTATCTTTGGGAGGTATAACAAAATCCTCTAAATTTCAAATGCAGCTTTAACACACTGGCCCATAGTTATTAGTCTACATGAATTCAAAATTGGCCAATTTTGTCAAAAGGAACCAATAACAGTTCAGCTTTCATTTTACCAGAGCTTGTTAAGGCATGAAAGCTGAGCTTTGATTGGTTGCTCTGAACACAACTAGACAGTTTTGGTTTCTGACTGATGTATTGGGGCCATTGTGTGCTTGTGGTGGAATTAGACAAAGTACAGTAGATCTGTTGGTCAACTTAAAGGAAACCAATCCTCAAATGTTACCCTATATAACGCTTGTCAAAGTGTTATATAGGGTAAAATATTTATTCTTACCATCCCCTGGGGACACTCCTGCCCCCAAGGATGGTGAGGATATGGACTTATAAGATGCTTCCCGCCGGCCCCGTAAGTAGTCCCCTGGGCGGGGAGCTCCTCTCACCTAATCCCGAGTCTTCGCCTGGCAGTGACAGGGTGCATCATTGCTCTGCTCACTGAACAGACGGAGCGATGGCGCGTCCTATTAATCAAGCGGAGGGGGCATTGCTGCCGGACAAAGATACGGGACTAGGTGAAAGAAGCTCCCTGCCCAGGGGACTACTTACAGGCGCGGCAGGGAGCAGTTTATAAGTTCATAGCCTCACCATCCCCGGAGGAAGGAGCGTACCTCGGGGATGGTGAGGATAAAGATTTTCTTAATTTCAGAAACTAAAGGATTCATGAGGGGCTAATTGCTGGGACCCCAAACAATCTGAAGAACACCGTAAAACTGTAGCTCCAAATGGATGGATCACACTGCAGATGTATAGCCACTGTTCCACTAATTTTTTACAGGACTTCTGTACATAGTGGTTCATTTTAGAGATGATCGAAGTTACAGTAATTCGATTCGTCACGAACTTCTCGGCTCGGCAGTTGCTTACTTTAGAGCCTGCATAAATTACTTTAGCTTTCAGGTGCTCCGGTGGGCTGGAAAAGATGGATACAGTCCTAGGAGTGTCTCCTAGGACTTTATCCACATTTTCCAGCCCACCGGAGCACCTGAAAGATGAACCAATATATGCAGGCTAAAGTCAGAAACTGCCGAACTTCGATCATCTGTAGTTCATTTATTTGAGGCTACAAGTTTACAGAGTTCTCAGGACTGGCAGGGATCCTAGTGGAATGGAAAAAAAAACCCTTTAAATTTGATATTAGATTACATTAAAATGAATAAAGCATTAGGGCACATATTACAGAGCTACAGAATCCTCCTTTTAAAATTGGATCTCAAGCTGTCCAATATCCTATTATTAAAGTACATTTGAGTTCTACAATGTTTTACAGCTCATTTCTCTTCATCTCTGTCTTAGCACATACAAGTCAAAACATTGGCCTAGTTAAAATAAGTCATAAGAGCACAGTACTTACCCCAATGTTCAATAGAGATCAATTTCTGGATTTTATTTTTAACAACAATTATCATGTTCAACTTATTACTTTACTATATGTAGATTGAAGGACCACCAGACTCTATACATTTTTATAAAGCAACAGAAATAAAATAATAAATACATATTGTGATTAACTACAGCATTGTGGCCCTAATATACACATAGCTGGTCTTTACAAATGCACTACCTATTGAAATGCAGTATGCCAACACAAATTTAAACATTCTTTCCTATTAAACAAATTTTGTGAAATCCATACAGCTAAAAAAAAAATTGATTTTGCTACCTGAGAGATTAGTTTGAACAATTCAAGCACTATAAGATCTGTACTTTACACAATACTTGGATTCAGATGATGACAGACAGATGAGTTCATGAATGCAATGGATATTTGATGATGGTTGAAGTTAATCAAATGGATCTCATAGAGTGGTCATGAGTTTGTCTTGATAAAGAATGCTTTGAATGCCTCCCAAATTCCTTTGGTTTTGATCTTGGATGTACCGAATGTTTCTGCCATCTCCACTTGAGGCTGGTTTCCAAAATGCCCTGTCATCATGAGAAGATGGCCTGTGCCATTTGCACAGTCATTGGTTAGTTATAAATGGAATTAATGTGAAACAAAAACAACACATATGTACAATCGACAAAACATTCCAATATGAAGGGATAAAAACAACAACATTACCTCCCTAATATATTTACATACATGGTTATCTATGGGATTTAGAAAGTTGTAATAAAGATGAATTTACTTAATGTACATTAATACCTATTGCTTGCAAAAAAGGGCAGTAACACACTAAAAGGGGTTTTCTGGGATTACATAACTGATGGCCTATAGCCCGGTTCACTGTGTAGTGCACAGCACCAAACAGCTGATCTGCAGGGGGCTGGGTGTATTCACCCCACCGTGCAGCGATTGATGGCCTATCCTGATAATAAGCCAATCATATAGTCCTGAAATCCCTGTTAATGTATCTGCTTTATACAGTGAAATCTCTCCAAAATACCACCTCTTCGAGAAGCCCAACTGTTGTTCAGACCGGATTTTTGGTGACTTATTTTTGATTACATCATAAATTACACATACAGAGAATCTTCTTGGAGACCACAACCTAGAAGACTTTTTGCAGTTATGGGTGGCTGTCTTCTTAAAGAGGTTTTACTGTAAACATTATGGATATTTTATGCAAGTGTAAAGTTAAACTATTGGCATAAAGAATAAGTAGGACAGGGGGCTTCATTATTAAAATGTGTGTGTTTGTGTATATATATATATATATATATATATATATATATATATATATATATATAATATTATACATATGCATATATATATATAATATTATACACACACACACACACACTATTAGGACCTCTAACATGCTAATGGACTATAATGGGGAAATGGGTTGGCCTTTCAGCAAACATTTGGTGAAAATACATTAGGATCCTGCAGCCCCAACTTGTATAAATAAGCCAAGTCCACTAACATATTAAATACATGAAATAAATAAAAAAATCACACACACACTGGTCAGTAGACATTTCTTATTATCATAGTCAATAGTAGATATATGCTACTGTAAATGCTTACTTTTTTATGGCTTGAAAGAAAGACGAAACCAGGGATAGGATATGAGACTTTAACCTCTTAAGGACCCAGCCATTTTACACCTTAGGACCCGGCCATTTTTTGAACATCTGACCACTGTCACTTTAAACATTAATAACTCTGGAATGCTTTTAGTTATCATTCTGATTCAGAGATTGTTTTTTCGTGACATATTCTACTTTAACATAGTGGTAAAAAAAAATTGTAACTTGCATCCTTTCTTGGTGAAAAATTTGAAAAGTTTAGGAAAAATTGGAAAATTTAGCATTTTTCTAACTTTGAAGCTCTCTGTTTGTAAGGAAAATGGATATTCAAATTATTTTAATTTTTATTTCACATATACAATATGTCTACTTTATGTTGGCATCATAAAATTGACAAGTTTTTAGTTTTGGAAGACACCAGAGGGCTTCAAAGTTCAGCAGCAATTTTTCAATTTTTCACAAAATTTCCAAACTCCCTATTTTTCAGGGACCAGTTCAGGTTTGAAGTGGATTTGAAGGGTCTTCATCTTAGAAATACCCCACAAATGACCCCATTATAAAAACTGCACCCCCCAAAGTATACAAAATGATATTCGGCCAGCCTTTTAACCCTTTAGGGGTTTCACAGGAATAGCAGGAAAGTGAAGGAGAAAATTCACAATCTTCATTTTTTACACTCGCATGTTTTTGTAGACCCTATTTTTGAATTTTTACGAGGGGTAAAAGGAGAAAATGTATACTTATATTTGTAGCCCAATTTCTCTCGAGTAAGCACATACCTCATATGTCTATGTAAAGTGTTCGGTGGGCGCAGTAGAGGGCTCAGAACCGAAGGAGCGACAAGGGGATTTTGGAGAGTACGTTATTCTGAAATGGTTTTTGGGGGGCATGTTGCATTTAGGAAGCCCCTATGGTGCCAGAACAGCAAAAAAAAACACATGCCATACCATTTTGGAAACAAGACCCCTTGAGGAACGTAACAAGGAATTAAGTGAGCCTTAATACCCCACACGGGTTTCACGACTTTTGCATACGTAAAAAAAAAAAAAAAAAAATTTCATTAAAATGGGTGTTTCCCCCCAAAATTTCACATTTTTGCAAGGGTTAATAGCAAAAAATACCCCCCAAAATTTGAAACCCCATCTCTTCTGAGTATGGAGGTACCCCATAAGTTGACCTGAAGTGCACTACGAGCGAACTACAATGCTCAGAAGAGAAGGAGTCATATTTGGCTTTTTGAGAGCAAATTTTGCTCGGGGGGGGGGGATGTCGCATTTAGGAAGCCCCTATGGTGCCAGGACAGCAAAATAACTCCCACATGGCATACCATTTTGGAAACTAGACCCCTTGAGGAACGTAACAAGGGGTACAGTGAGAATTTACCCCGACTGGTGTCTGTCAGATCTTTGGAACAGTGGTCTGTACAACATTTTTAATTTGCACAGCCCACTGTTACAAAGATCTGTCAGACACCAGTGGGGTGTAAATTCTCACTGCACTCCTCATTACATTCCGTGAGGGGTGTAGTTTTAAAAATGGGGTCACATGTGGTTTTTTTTTTTTTTTTTGCGTTTGTCAAAACCGCTGTAACAATCAGCCACCCCTGTGCAAATCACCTCAAATGTACATGGTGCACTCTCCCTTCTGGGCCTTGTTGTGCACCCCCAGAGCACTTTACGCCTACATATGGGGTATCTCCGTACTCGGGAGAAATTGCATTACAAATTTTGGGGGGCTTTTTTCCCTTTTACCTCTTGTCAAAATGAAAAGTATAGGGCAACACCAGCATGTTAGTGTAAAAAATTTTTTTTTTTTACACTAACATGCTGGTGTAGACCCCAACTTCACATTTTCATAAGGGGTGAAAGGAGAAAAAGCCCACCAAAATTTGTTAGGCAATTTCTCCCGAGTACGGCGATACCCCATATGTGGCCCTAAACTGTTTCCTTGAAATACGACAGGGCTCCAAAGTGAGAGCGCCATGCGCATTTGAGGCCTGAATTAGGGATTTGCATAGGGGTGGACATAGGGGTATTCTATGCCAGTGATTCCCAAACAGGGTGCCTCCAGCTGTTGCAAAACTCCCAGCATGCTTGGACAGTCAACGGCTGTCCAGCAATACTGGGAGTTGCTGTTTTGCAACAGCTGGAGGCTCCATTTTGAAAACAGTGGCGTACCAGACGTTTTTCATTTTTATTGGGGAGGGGAGGGGGGCTGTGTAGGGGTATGTGTATATATAGTGTTTTTTACTTTTTATTTTATTTTGTGTTAGTGTAGTGTAGTTTAGTGTTTTTAGGGTACAGTCACATGGGCGGGGGGTTACAGCGAGTTTGAGCTGCCGCGCAAAATTTGCTGCATCGCAAACTTGCAGCCTGATACTCACTGTAAGCCCCCTGCCCATGTGAATGTACCCTGTACATTCACAGGGGGGGACCTCCAGCTGTTGCAAAACTACAACTCCCAGCATGCACAGTCTATCAGTGCATGCTGGTAGTTATAGTTTTGCAACAACTGGAGGCACACGGGTTGGGAAACACTGAGTTAGGAAACAGACAATGTTTCCCAACCAGTGTGCCTCCAGTTGTTGCAAAACCACAACTCCCAAACATTCTCAAGCATGCTGGGAGTAGTAGTTGGCAACATCTTTAGAGCCAGATGTTGCCGAACTACAACTCCCAGCATGCTTGGAGTTGTAGTTTGCAACATCTGGAGGACTACAGTTTGCAGACCCCTAATACAGTGGTTCCCAATCTGTGCCCTTCCAGATGTTGCAAAACTACAACTCCCAGTATGCCAAAACTGTCCAGGCATGCTGGGAGTTGTAGTTCTGCAACATCTGAAGGGCCAGATGTTACAGAACTACAACTCCCAGCATGCCTGGACAGTAAGGGCATGCTGAGGATGTGTAGTTTTGCAACATCTGGAAGGACACAGTGGTCTCCAAACTGTGGACCTCCAGATGTTGCAAAACTGCAACTCCCAGCATGCCCAGACGTCAAGGGCTGTCTGGGCATGCTGGGAGTTGTAGTTTACAGGGTCCCATTACAGCAATGCATGTCGCTTTACGGCGACGTGCATTGCTGTAAAGGGCCCGACCGCGGCTGAAGATCTACTCACCTGTCGCCGCCGCCGCCGTCTCCGCCGCCAGGATCCGGGTCTTCAGGGACGAGGTAAGTACCGGGGCCGGTCCCCAGCACTCCCCCGTCCCCCGCCGCATCCTCCGGTCTTCCTCCCGTCCTCTCCGGACTTTCAGGGGCCGGGCAGGACGGGAGGAAGTAACCGCCCCCCCCTCCTGCGATTGGTCGGTTAACTAACCGACAGATCGCAGGGTATAGGAGGAGGTGGCAGGCTTGCCACCTCGCTCCTATACGTTAGCATGGTCCTAGCTGTCTGTGACAGCCGGGATCATGCGAAATTACTGGGCGGTCGGGTCCCAGAGACCCGATCAGCCCGGTATCGCCGCAGATCGCAAGGGCGATTTCCCTTGCGATTTGCGGCGATCGCCGACATGGGGGGCCTACATGGCCCCCCTCTGCGTTTGCCCTGGATGCCTGCTGAAGGATTTCAGCAGGCATCCAGTTCCGATCTCTGCCCGGTGCGCGGCAGAGACCGGAAAACGCCAGGGCGTATGGATACGCCCTGGGTCCTTAAGGCCCAGGGTGTGAGGGCGTATCCATACGCCCTGGGTCCTTAAGAGGTTAAAATACATAAAGGGAATCATCATGGTAAAGGAGAAGAGGAGATTTATTTACCACAAGAGGACATAGTTTTATATTAGAGAGCCAAATGTTTCTGCAGTAATATGAGGAAGTATTACTTTACTGAAAGAGTAGTGGATGCATGGAATAGCCTTCCTGCAGAAGTGGTCGCTGCAAATACAGTGAAGGAGTTTAAACATGCATGGGATAAGCATAAGGCTATCCTTCATATAAGATAAGGCCAGGGACTATTGATAGGATTAAGATTATTGGGCAGACTAGATGGGCCAAATGGTTCTTATCTGCCGACACATTCTATGTTTCTATGTAAAGGCATACAGTTGCACATGTCGGTCTTTTCGTTGGTGAAATGGCCATGCTAGACACTGAATGCAAAAGTATACAAGCAGTAAAGAAGTATAAAATGGTAAAGACTGGAAATGATGTACAACATGCACATTTTTATCAAAGTAAAATAATGCATGCTTACAGTAAAGGCTGAAAAACAGAAAAATGTCAATGACATTGAATCCCTTTGACAGAGCAGAAGTAGGTAAAACATTAATTCAGCTTTGCTGACACAAAATATATTCCTGTTTGCTTAGGCTTATCACGGATAATGACATGTAAATGTGTAAAACAAACAGCGCAAGTGCCTACATCTTTGTTAGAACAATTGCAGAATGTTGCCAGAGGGCAGAAACAGGAGTAAGTTGTTATGGGGTAGCTTTTTAGAGAGTCAGAAAGCACACTCTGGCCTGGCAACAAATTAACTTTGTTATTCAGGTGGGTTATGAATACCGAATAGCAACGGATGAACAGAAGTAGTAGCATAAAGCATCCTCCAATTGCCCACATGAATATTTGTAGGCATGCACACACAAGCTATTTTAAATCAAAACAACTTTATATAATGTCAAAAATATCACAAAAAGGTGCATTTAAAAAAAATACTCCATTGGCCATTTTTGCACAAATTTTGCTGTAAATTTTGAATTCGCTGCTCAGAAACATTTTTGTTAGCATGAAAGTGATCATTTACCAACAAACAAGGCAACAGCCTGATTTTGCTTCTTTCTGGAAAATGTATCCAAAAACCATCACAGATGGGCAACAATGTTTTTTTTGTTTTTTTTTTATAAGCTATAAAAATCTATTGAATACACTGAATATGAATGCTGGAGCTGAACAGCCACTTCAAACAGCTCATCTGCTGGAGAGTTGGGATTTAGTTCTTTGCTGACCTAATATTGATAACTTATTTTAAGAACAGGCCATCAATGTTAAATCACCACATATTGATATATCTTATTTTATAGACACAGGCCAAAAAGTCCCTATTTCGAAAGCCTGTCTGCATATTTAATAAGTGTTGGCATTTTAAGCCTGTGAACTTATTTTGAAAAATTATATAAAATGGCAAGAAAGTTGATGACTTTTTTTTTGGCATCACAATGCCATTATCAGTATGGAATGGTGGACACTAGCTAAAGGCTCAATACAGTTGAAGGAGTAACCTCAGCATGAACAGGTAGCAATGCAGTTGCAAATAAGGCGAATTCCTATTAAAGGGGTACTCCGGTGCTAAGACATCCTATCCCCTATCCAAAGGATAGGGCATAAGATACCTGATCGTGGGGGGTCCCGCCGCTGGGGACCCCCATGCTCTTGCACGCAGCACCCCATTATAATCAGTCCCCAGTGCAGGACTAAGTGTGAATGTAGGTATGTTTGGAGGGTTAGGGTGGCAGGTTGTGGGTTGTTTCCCCTTACCCCCACCCTTCCAATGTTTTTGTGATATTGTGTATGGTTTTTCTTTTTTCTCCTTTGCATTGTACTATAAGAAAAATTGCAATAAAAAACTCTAAAACATAATCAGTCCCCGGAGCATGTTCCGGGTCTGATTACTGGCGATCACCGGGGCCGGAGCATTGTGACGTCATGGCCCCACACCCACACCATGGCCCCCTCAATGCAAGCCTATGGGAAGGAGCCTGACAGCTGTCACGTCCCTCCCATAGGCTTGCATTGAGGGGGCGGAGCGTGACGTCACACAGGGGTGGGGCCCTGACATCACAATGCTTCGGCCCCTGTGATCGCCAGTAATCAGACCCGGAGCAAACATGCTCCGGAGACTGATTATAACGGGGTGCTGCGTGCAAGAACACGGGGGGTCCCGCCCCACGATCAGGCATCTTATCCCCTATCCTTTGGATAGGGGATAAGATGTCTTAGCGCCGGAGTACCCCTTTAAGACTAATTTTGAGCTTTAGACTATTAACATTCGTAAAGCTTATGTTATATTATTAGCAGTCCTTTTTTATTTAGCCAGTATTATATTCAACTTCTTCAATTTAGTTTTTTGTAGCTTTACCAATTCCTTTTAGTGTTCGCCATTGCTCTCTATTTTCCATTTAGGTACTTTACATCTGCTATCAAATATTGTTCACACAAAACAAAAGTGCATTCTTCTATAGACATAAAAATGATGAGGCATTTCTCTTACAATTTGTCATCACCTCCAAACAGTGTCCTCAATATAAAAGGCTGTACAGTTAATGGGTCATTTAAACAGCTGGCCTGCTCTGCTAAAGAGAGCTCTGTCAGTCAGTCCGTCGGAACGGATGGGAGTTGAGCAGAGAAAAAATAAAGGGGGAGATTTATCAAAACCTGTCCAGAGGAAAAAAGTTGCCCAGTTGCCCATAGCAACCAATCAGATTGCTTCTTTCACTTTGCAGAGGCCTTGTTAAAAATGAAAGAAGAAATCTGATTGGTTGCTATGGGCAACTGGGCAACTTTTCCTCTGGACAGGTTTTTTTTTAAATCTCCCCCATAGTGCATACCCTGTAGTTTTTTTACACTCAACTCCGGTAACTACCGGACACCAGAGGGACCCTAAGCAAGTCAACAGGATGAGGCAGGACCTGGCAGTGTCAGTTGTACTCAAACCTGTTCACTGTCAGTTTGGTGCAAAAAAAAAAAATGCTGAATGGACCCCGAATGGATCGAAGCACAATGGCCATGTGAATCTAGCCTAAGTTTTGTGGATGGCACTGACACAGAAGCGGCAAAACCATGAAAAGTAAGTGCTGGCTGTAATATCCAGACAGCATTCTGCTGCAATGCAAAGCCCAAATACAGATTAAAATATATCTCAGCAGCATAAATCATTGGGATCTAACACCTTGACGGTCAGACAAAAGTAGGGGTCTTCCTTTGTCAATTATACCAGTACGACGCAATCCTGGAAGACAGATGGGTTGCCACGGCAGCCGAAAGCCTAAGCTTGTCATGGCTATATGCCTATTAAGTAGTGCCAAAGGCATGTGACAAGTTCCATTAAGAGGCCTTAAACACATCCCTGATAACTGTCCATGTAAAAGGGCCCTGTGAACATCATTTATGCAGCATTGAAAATGATCATTTGTCATAGTAACATAGTTCATGAGGTTGAATAAAAGACCAGAGTCCATCAAGTTCAACCTATATCCCTAATGAGTCCTAACTGAGTTGAGTTGATCCAGAGGAAGGCAAAAAGCCCTCATACTAGAGGTAAAAATTCCTTCCCGACTCCAAATATGGCAGTCAGAATAAATCCCTGGATCAACGTTCTGTCCCTATAAATCTAGTATAGGTAACTAGCGCTGTTATTACGCTCGAAGAATGCATCCAGACCCGTTTTGAACTCTTACTTTTACAGGGTTCAATTTGACCACCACCTCAGGCAGAAAATTCCACAGTCTCACTGCTCTTACAGTAAAGAACCCCCGTCTGTGCTGGTGTAGAAACCATCTTTCCTCTAAACGTAGAGGATGCCCCCTTGTTATAGATACAGTCCTGGGTATAAATAGATCATGGGAGAGATCTCTGTACTGCCCCCTGATATATTTATACATAGTTATTAGGTCCCCTCTAAGCCTTCTTTTTTCTAAACTAAATAACCCTAATTCTGATAATCTTTCTGGGTACTGTAGTCCTCCCATTCCCCATATTACTCTGGTTGCCAGTCTTTGAACCCTCTCCAGCTCCACTATATGTTTCTTGTACACTGGTGCACAGTACTGTACACAGTATTCTATGTGTGGTCTGACTAGTGATTTGTACAGTGGTAGAATTATTTCCTTGTCGTGGGCATCTATGTCCCTATTGATGCACCCCATGATTTTATTAGCCTTGGCAGCAGCTGCCTGACACTGGTCACTACAGCTAAATTTACTATTAACTAAGACTCCTAAGTCCTTTTCCATGTCAGTCATCCCAAGTGTTCTCCCATTTAATACATAATCCCAGCCCGGATTTTTCCTCCCCATGTGCATTTCCTTACATTTATCAGTGCTGAACCTCATTTGCCACTTCCCAGCCCAAACCTCCAACCTATCCAGATCCATTTGTAAAAGTGCACTGTCCTCTATTGTGTTTACAGCTTTACAGAGTTTAGTATCAGCTGCAAAGATTGCTACTTTACTATTCAACCCCTCTACAAGGTCATTAAAAAATATATTAAATAGAATAGGACCCAAGACTGACCCCTGTGGTACCCCACTAGTAACAGTCACCCAATCAGAATAAGTACAATTAATAACCACCCTCTGTTTCCTGTCACTGAGCCAGTTACTTACCCACTTACACACATTCTCCCCCAGCCCCATGCTTCTCATTTTATGCACAAACATTTTATGAGGCACCGTATTAAATGCTTTGGAAAAATCCAGATATACGACATCCAGTCCAGTCTGGAGCTCACCTGGTCCAGTCTGGAGCTCACCTCCTCATAAAAGCTGATCAGGTTAGTTTGACAGGACCGATCCCTCATAAAGCCATGCTGATATGGGGTCATACATTTATTTTTATTAAGATACTGCAAAATAGCATCTCTTAGAAAACCCTCAAACAATTTACATGCAACGGAGGTTAAATTTACAGGCCTATAATTCCCTGGGTCACCTTTTGTTCCCTTTTTAAATATTGGTACCACATTTGCTATGCGCCAGTCCAGGGGAACAGTCCCTGTTACTATAGAGTCCCGGAATATTAAAACAAAGGGGTCTGTCTATAACATTACTTAATTCCTTTAGGACACGGGGGTGAATGCCATCTGGACCTGGTGATTTGTCCGTTTTGATTTTTTGTAGGCGGCACTGTACTTCTTCCTGGGTTAGACAGGTGACCTGTACTGGGGAGTTTACTTTATCTCGCTGTATTTCACCTGGCATTTCATTTTCCTCGGTGAACACAGTAGAGAAGAATTTGTTTGATATATTAGCTTTTTCCTGATCCCCGTTTATAATTTCTTCCTCATAATTTTTTAAGGGGCCCACACTTTCATTTTTGACCTTTTTGCTATTTATATAGTTAAAGAACATTTTGGGGTTAGTTTTACTCTCTTTGGCAAGGAGTCTGTCTCTATTTTTGCGGCTTTTATCAGTTTTTTACATATTTTACATATTTCTCTTTATAGCTTTTTAATGCTTCTTCACTGCTGTCCTGTTTTAGTATTTGAAATGCTTTATTTATGTCCTTTATTGCCCCTTTAATGTTTTTATTCATCCATATTGGTTTTCTTTTATTTCTGACCCTTTTATTCCCATAAAGTATATATTTATTACAGTGATAATTTAAGATATCTTTAAAAGTCTCCCATTTAGTGTCAGTATTCATCTTTTTGAGGACAATATCACATTTTATATTAGTATGGGCTTCTCTGAGCTTATCAAACTTTGCCTTCCTAAAGTTCATTGTTTTTGTGGCCCCTCGAGAGATTCCCTTATTGAAGAACAAGTTATAATGTATTATATTATGATCACCATTTCCCAGGTGTCCTTTTACCTGCACATTAGTTACTCTGTCAGGTCTGTTGGTTAATATTAAGTCTAGTAGGGCGCCCCCTCTGGTCGGGCTCTGCACCATTTGGGACAGATAATTGTTTTTAGCTATAGTCAGAAACCTGTTTCCTTTATGAGATTCACAGGTCTCAGTCTCCCAGTTTATATCAGGATAGTTAAAGTCCCCCATTATTAATCACATCATTTTGATTTGCTGCCTTGTTTATTTGCCTCAGTAGTTGATCTTCTGCCTCTTCCATTATGTTTTGTGGCTTATAACAAACCTCTATCAGAATTTTTTTTATTTTTATCTCCATATATTTCTACCCATAATGCCTCCACATTATCGTCCCCCTCCCATATATCCTCCCGCAGTGTGGCCTTCAGACTTGATTACACATACAGACAAACTCATCCCCCTTTCCGTTTTGTCCGATCCTTCCTGAATAGATTATAACCCTGTATGTTGACCGCCCAGTCACAGCTATCATCCAACCAAGTCTCTGTTATACCCACTATGTCATAATTTTCCTCAGACATCAACCACTCCAGTTAATCAGTTTTATTGTTCAGGCTTCTGGCATTAGTCATCATGCAATTCAATGGTGTATGCTTTTTTCTTCCTATGAAGCCTATCCCTATTAACTATTCTAACCCCCCCCCTCCGCTCCGCCCCCAGGTACATTAATAAATCCCCCCTCTCTATCTACACTATCTTCCCCCTCTATGTTATAGGTTCCCTCCCCCCCCCCATCCCTAGTTTAAACACTCCTCCACCCTTCTAGCCATCTTCTCCCCGAGCACAGCTGCACCATCCTAATTGAGGTGCAGCCCGTCCCTACGGTAGAGCCAGTAACCGTCCAGTTCTCCATGAACCCAAACCCCTCCTTCCTACACCAGCTTCTGAGACACTTGTTTACCTCCCTGATCTCCCGCTGCCTCTCTGGTGTGGCTCGTGGTACAGGTAATATTTCAGAAAATATTACCTTGGAGGTCCTTGCCTTAAGCTTGCGGCCTAAGTCCCTGAAATCATTTTTTAAGACACTCCACCTACCTCTTCGTTTGTCATTGGTGCCAATATGTACTATGACTGCTGGGTCCTCTCCAGCCCCACCCAGCAACCTGTCAACCCGATCCGCGATGTGCCGAACTCGAGCGACCAGAAGACAACACACTGTTCGGCGATCCCGGTCTTTGTGATAGATTGCCCTGACTGTCCCCCTAATAATTGAGTCACCCACTACCAGTACCTGTCTAGCCTGCCCTGCACTCCTCCTTCCCTCCTTACTGGAGCAGAAACCCCCCTGGCGGTCAGAGGCAGTATCAGTACTGCTAGTTCTGAAATGGCATCCTCCTCATCCGCCAACAGGGCAAACTTGTTGGGGTGTGCCAGTTCAGGACTAGCCTCCCTGACACTTTTCCCTCTACCCAGTTTTCTAGTTGTAACCCAGCTAACTGCCTGACTGTTCTGAAACCTCTGACCCACTATCCTCCTCTACCCCAGAGAGTACTTGCTCAGTGAGCAGGAGACTCCTCTCCATGTTGTCAATGCTTCTCAGTGTTGCCAGTCGCTCCTCTAGATCCAGGATCTGGGCTTCCAGACAAACAAATAGCATACATCTCGCACTCTCTATCCCTCAAACTGCTGTTCAAGGATTGCATACATTGAACAGGATGTACACCGGACAACATTTTCCAACATGGAGGCCATACTAGTTATAGGGATTTAGTAGACCTTTTCGAGTTTAAGTCTATACAGTGTGTCAGGAGCACATCTCCCCATGGGAACAGTGGATGTGCCGATAACAAGGGAAGTGAACGGCTACAAGTTGTGGATGAAGCTACACTTGCTACAAAGTGAAAAGATAAGGAGAAAAAACATGATGAACATCTGCAGATTGAATAGTTAACGTTAAATAGCTCAAAGTTTGCTACAAAACGAGTTGCTAAATCATCTACACAATTGTACCTCCTCCTTGGATATTACATATAGTTACTAGGATCAGTATATTAAAATATTAAAAACAAAAAAAGACAACTAACCTGATATTTGGGGAAGTATGAGGGTGCCAATGCTGCTGGCTATGTTGAATATTTGGAAGGTACTGTTGCTAAAAGTAACAAGATACAGTTTTATGAGTAAATTAGAACAATATCCATGAACAAAGATTTTTTGCTGATATCCTTAAAACCACCATAAGATCACGAATGTTGGGCTGTGTTACTGTGCATTTTTATATATTTATTGAAGGCCAAATGAGATATTTTGGTAACTGCACAAAGACTGCAAGGTGCGTTTACAATCTGTTTAAAAAAAAAATTTTTTTTTTTTTTTTTACTTTAAATGGGCACTGTCACCAATTTTTTTTAGATGTTGTAGTGCTTATGTACTCTACAACATATCTCTAATATAGTTTCATTTTTTTTTTCTATTAAAATTTTTTTTTTTACATTTGAAAACTGGCCACTAAGGGTCTCCCTCCTAGTGGCTGGCTGCAGCCTGGCGTGACGTCATGCCTGAATTCGGTCCGATGCTGGCCCGGTAATCGGTCCTAATTCATTCAGCCTGCGCTCGCTCCCTTCCTGTCAGACAGGTGGGAGCGAGCGCAGTGAACGCAAGGGCTGCGCGCATTGGCTGCCTAGATTCGCGTGCAGCCCATCCCCGTCCCCAGCATGTAAAGTGCAGTGGAGACAGCGTGCACACACTAGTTATCAGTGCCAGGCTGAGGCTCCATTAGAACTGTACATGCCGTTTATGGGTTAAGTCTGATCTGAGGTCTTATTTTACTTTTCAAAAATATAAAATAATAAATACATTACAATACTTATAATTATAAATATATAAGTGAGGGCGGAAGTCGGCGCCCAGCAGGCGTCAGTGATGTCGCGCCTGCTGGGGAAGTCTGCTTTCGGGAGAGGACAACGCAATAACACAAGAAGAGCTGAAGAGGACAACTTTTATAAGTTATTAAAAAAATAATAATTAAAAGGCAGGGAGGGGGTTAGGGATAGATTACCAATAGGTAGGGACAGGAAAAAAAAAAAAAAAAAAAAAAAAGATGGTGGGAGCTACTCTTTAAAGAGGGTCTTTGCTTTTTATTCATCACCAGACATGTTTAAGGCTAGGTTCAAATCTGCATAGGAAGCTCTGTTCAGGGCCTCCTTTACATATTCAGTCTAAGTAACCATACAGAAAAACATAGCAAACAGTATTTTTTTTTTTAACTTTGTTACAATCTGGTGAAATGACAGACACCAGCCAGAAACCTAATGGACATCATTAATATAAGAGGGGTCTGCGAGGCTCCTTTGGTGTCTGTCTTGCAGCAGACCAGCCAGTTCAGTTTATCACTAGTGAATGGAATCTGCAATAGAGGCCCTGAATATACAGAATTCTAGATAACTTCCCAATTATCCCAATGCTTAGCCCAAGTAATTTACATAGGGTGTAAAACTGTACAGCTGCACCCATTTAATGACACACATTGTGACATTATATGAAGAATCAATACAAACACAGATCCTTCAACAACAAAAACTATTGATTAGATAACTAATTCAGTGATGGGTTCACATCTCAGCCATGGGGTACAGATAGTAAGACCATTTGGGGGGGGGGGGGGATCAGAAGAGAGCACAGGCTACAGCCATAACCTTTCTTTTACTTCTGTAGAAGTGCTGTGATAACAGTCAACACTGACTGACATCCAGGGCGGGTCTGCAGCAATTAATATCCAAATCCTTAAAGGGGTACTCCACTGGAAAACATTTTACTTTAAATCAACTGGTGCCAGAAAGATAAACAGATTTGTAAATTAATTCTATTTAAAAATCGCAATCCTTCCAGGACTTATAAGCTGCTGTATGCTCCACAGGAAGTTCTTTTATTTTTTAATTTCCTTTCTGTATGACCACAGAGCACTCTACTGACACCTCTGTCCATGTCAGGAACTGTTCATGTCAGGATAAGTTTGCTATGGGGATTTGCTCCTAATCTGGACAGTTCCTGACATGGACAGAGATGTCAGCAGAGAGCACTGTGGTCAGACAGAAAGGAAATTCAAACAGAAAAGAACTTCCTGTGGAGCATACCGCAGCTGATAAGTACTGGAAGGATTACACTTTTTAAATAGAAGTAATTTACACATCTGTATAACATTATGGCACCAGTTGATTTAAAGAAAAGTATTTTCCAGTGGAGTACCCCTTTAATAATGATTGGCTGCTGTCTGATAACAGCCATAACTATTGTATCACAGTCACATCTTAAAGCTATGTCCTAAACGTACAATAAAACACTTTGCTTCCTATCCGTGACATACAATAATGTAAGGGGTAACTACTCATTTACACCAGATAATAAATATTTATTTGAAGTGTGTTATATCAAAAACAAACTAAATTGAAACTTACCTGGTAGTTCTGAACTTCAGGAGTATTTCTAGTGCTTAAAGAAAAAAAAAAAAAAAACATAAGTTTTTCCTCCAATAAACTTTAAAATTATTGATAACATAAGTAATACATAACATTATCATAGTCACAGTCCCAAACGGAAAGAGCCCGGCACCGCTACTCCGCGATCCACTGATCTGCTATGCTCTTCTCCAATAAAAGACCTTCCCGGAGCTCACATCAAGACAGTACAAATATAACCCCCAAATAGACAGCAAAGAAATGGAGCACTCACCATGTCATTCGGGGTCATCATGCTTCTTTTATTTTATGTATCTTGGCAGCATACAAACACCTACCTTGTTTTGTCCGCTTTCCCTTGCATGCAGCCAAGCTACATGAAATAAAAGAAGCTTGATAACCCCGAATGACCTGGTGAGTGCTCCATTTCTTTGCTGCCTATTTGGGACTTATATTATCATAGTCACGTAGACACTTTATCCCATGACCTAGATGAAACTGTAAGGTCACTCAATCAATCTTACATTTGCAACCTTAGAGTAACCTGAAGAAATGTACCAAAAGTCCCATGCAAGTCTCTAGGACTTCTGTTCATCAACGGATAAAGTAGGATTTAACTGTCCGGCAGGCAGGTGGCAGGAATAGTTATGGCAGGGTGATGGGTTAGGGCAGGGAGAGGGGTCAGGGCAGAGAGAGGTAAGAGAGAATTTATTGTATGCCGAGAGAAAACATCAGTGAAGGGGCAACGAGAGGGCATGGGGGTTTCAGGAGACAGGGATATCTGGGTGGCATGTAGTATGCATGCCATCCAGCTTTCCCAAAGAGATCCAGTATGACTCCATAACAGACAGAATCTCTCCAGGAGACTGAGAAAGCTGGGTGGCAGGCAGTACACATTGCAGGACTCACAGTACTCCCTCTATATTGTGTCATTGCTGCTTTGCCTCAGACACAATTTAGGTAGAAAAACTACAGCTTGTTCTGCAAAAAAAAACAAGCCCTCACACAGCTCCATCAAGCAAAAATGGTCCTAGCAAAATCTTCGCTAAATATACAAAATGATGCTCCCTTCCTTCTGTGTATTCCCCAACAGCAACATATGATCACATATGGAGTATTGCTGTAATATTTTTAGGTTTTTATTATTCTGTGTTCTTTGTCAAAATGAGACCATCAAAACTATAACTACATAATGGGTCATACTTTGGCAATGGAGTCTCAAGATGAATAAAGACTTTGAAGAGGAGCGGGGAGAAAGGTGCCTCGCTGAGGTATTTAAAATCCAAATTGCTAACAAAGTTATTTAGAAAAATTACTATTGTGCACGGTTGTGCCAAAAAAAAGAAAATCAGACCTCCAGGCACTTACATTTTTGTGCTATTGTGGAGAGCTTCCGAGTAAAACACAGATTCAGACTGCCTCAAACATTTAATAGACCAAAAAAAAAAAAAAAAAAAGTTTTATTTACCTTCCAAGGGGTTGTCAAGAAAGCTGCATACTTTCCTTATAGCATGTTAAGCATTAAGAAAACCTTAATGCATAAATCATAAATTCTGACCAGATAATTGTGTTTTGTCTATGATATTACAAATGAAATCTAAAGAACCTTATAGACTAATCATCTGCATCAATTCTACCAGCAAAACAAGGAAGAGGACATAAGACAGATTTGTGACTGAGCAAAGACGACGTGAGATTCTCATACTTTATGCATCAAATGTAGTCAACCTGCAGCAGCTATTAAATAAGGACCCAGAAGTGCAGGAGCCCGAGTACTAAACTGTCTCTACTTCCCATCTGAAATTATCAACTGCCTAATAACCAATCATTCCTTTATTCCACGCTGTAAGACTGCGCCGTGATCTTTATATTCAGTGTTTGGCTGCTATGGAAACCATTCTCCTGGATCACATCCAGCCCTATACAAGATATTATGACCTGGTAAGGTTTTGCAATTAATTTAATAGAAATTGCTGCCTGTTTATTTTGGCCATAGTTTTCTCAAAAGGTTTTACAAAAAGCTTAGAAAGATGCTGCTCTTAGAATTAACTTGTGTACGGCAACTACCAATAACTAAATTATTGGAAAGAGGCCAACATGTTACTATCACCACGTAATCCCCCAAAAAGATGTTGTCTTTGTTTTCCCATGTCATCTCATGTCAAGGACTGTGGCAAGATGACACATTGTGCTATGCCTGGGTAATTCTGCTATACAGTATGTTAACTCTTGCAGCTATTCAGATACAAAGGAAACAAATACAGGTCTACAGTATGTACAATGGCATTTCATTGCTAAAACCCAATTTTATTCTGTGCAGAAAGCATTTTCCCTGTGTACGTGAAGAGACAACAAAGTAGCACCTTCTTCGTCTTAATATTTTACTTTAATGCCTACGAAGGGAACTATCTAGCAGACCACACAGATTTTAGACATGACATTACCATGTGGTCTTTAATACCCACAAGCTTACAAACGACCACAGTACTGTCATCATTGTACAAGCCAGCAGATTTCACTTTTATCAGCTATAAGACTGCACTAAAGCATCAAAAAATCCATCACTCACACTGTTAAACCAAAGCCCCCAGTAACCTAGTAAATACAGCGGACATATGGTTCTTTTAAATCCAATAGAGAAAAGTCACATCTGCTCTGGGTACAACAATTCCCAGAGAGCAATACATTTTTCTTCATTTTCCTTCAGTCTTATACTGTGCAACAATGAAAAGGTTTGACAAAATAATGCACAGAGATTTTTTTTTCTTTTACCTAGTCTATGCTACAGGGGCTGTAAATTAGTGTAGTTCATGATATAGTGTCTCTACCTGTGTTTTATGGGGCTCACAATTCTTATTTTTTCCAGCATACAAAATGACTGATGTCCCAGGTTGCAGTGCAGCTTGATGCATTACATCACTAGTCAGGTGATGACAGGGAGCCTGTCTGCTTTAATGAGTGGAGCAACCGCTGGGTGGGAAGGAGATCATTCCGCAGTGAATTTTAGTTTTGCAACTGCTGGAGGCACCCTGGTTAGAAAACATTGGTCTATTGATTACACAGCATAGCAAGGAAGGCAGCACACCTGTGCTTCAAAGGGTGGGGTGGCTGATATGTGGGAGGAAGAAAAGTGACCTCAGACTTCCAAACAATGTATTATGGGATTTGTAGTTTGACAGGGGGATCTCCAACAGGAAATAGGGAATATCAAAAAGATAGCCACAGCGTTATGTTGAACTCACAACATAGCCATTTAGCCCCAAAACAAGCACAGATCCTTCCTAAGCATGCCCATTACTGTCTGGCAGCAAGTACTAAAAACACCTTTTGGCGAATAACCCCTTTAAGGCTTTGGGAAGCACTGTGGTACTTAAAAAAAAAATCACATACCGTCAGCTTGATGTTCCAGTACAATAGCATATTAACACATGCAAGTGATCATAAAAAGCATGACAGTTTCTTGCAAATAAAAATCCTCCTTTTTGATAATTTTTAACAACCAGTTTAGATTACTTTAATATAGTTTGCTGCATCAGATACAGCATCTTAATATTTATAAAGGGTTGCCCACCCTGTACAGTTATATTAGAAAACATGTCATTAAAGGCTTCCCCCTACATAAAAACAGCTGTCTGTCATATAACTTCAGATTCAGAGTCGCATTTACTATGATTTGTCAAAATCCTCCCGGAAGCTACAGTCTTTAAACTCATTCGAATACACAAACCCATTAGACTGATTCACTTATAAAAAACATTTTCCTGTAAAACAGCTCTACACAGGACAAAAAATAAATAAAAATAATAATTTAATCATAAAGTACATTTCAATCAGGGACATAGCTATAGAGGTAGCAGTTGCATCGGGGCCTCGGTACCTAAGGGGTACCAAAACACATCTGCCCCATAAGAGACCAGTATTTTAAATGGCATATGCTACGAGCTTCACCTCTGATTTCAATACAAATTTTACTGCAATTCAGATAGTGGTGACAGATGCTCATATATGTATGTATACATACATAACATATAAACGTTATTTTTAAAAACAACTTTTTTATCACGAGCAAATTGATAAGTTACAATACATACGGAAACTTAGCTGCTACCTACCTAAGATGATGAGGCTTCATAGGGTTGCTAGCTAAAGACAAAAAAAAACCCATCTGTTAGTTGTCATATAGTTTAAAGTATTATTGTTGTAAAACAAAAAAATACATGTCAAAATACATTAATGTTTTATTCTTAGAAAAGATCACAATATGCAGAGGAGAAAAAGAAGCAATAAAAACTAAGGTGCCCATCCTTGTCAAAACTACTTAAAATTAGACAGTATAAAAAAAAAAAAAAATCTATAAAGAAAAGAAACGCATACACATAAAAAAAGCAGATACAGTGAAATGTCCAGCTATGATGTGTGCAGAGTATCCAACCTCATACACAAGTCTGGAATGTTCCGCTTCTTCAGAGATCTACTTAGGATGGACCATCAATGTGTAATCAGTGGTAGTTCCAGTCAACAGAAGAAAGTGATCATGGCACATCAGTACGTACGGTATCGGAACATTCCATTTCACTCGACTGATTGCTAGGGGGGTCCCAGGGTTTGGCATTTCTTTGATTAAACACTGATAACCTTAAGGATGAGATGTCAATGTTTTGTTTACTTCTCAGAAACCCATCTAGCAGGGCTGTAGCTACTTTATGTTTCTAATACCCTAAGATTAAGAAACCGTTTCTAAAACACCAAAAATGCTAAATCGTTTTACAAAGACTTATATCAGATCCATAGAAATATGAAAAAGAAAACCTTTATAGGTAGAATGTCTTCGTGATGGATATCGCTTGCTAGGTCTCCTTTCAAATGTGCTTGTTCTTCTTAATCTACCAGCATGGGTAGCCTGGTACTCTGTCCTCCCACTTAAAAAAAATATAGAACTTTTTATACACTTTAAAATAGTGGTAAATATGTAAGAAAATACAGTAACTACATCACTATAATAAAAATTTGATGCTATTAAAGTGTTGCTTTAGCTACTAAAATCTTTAGCCTGGTATCCCACACAGCATTTTTTTTTCCAAAACTGCCCCTGCAGTTTTAGACAAAAGTCAAAAGTGGATCCAGCAGGAAGAAGGAATATAACTCCTTGCTTTATATTTTTCATTCCTTTTGAATCCACTTCAATCCACTTGCTTAAAAATGGCATTGGGAAAAAAACTGCAATGTGTGACACCAGCCTTACACAAAGATTGTACCGCTGGTGCTTGCCTGCGAAGCAGGAAAGAGTTTTTTTCTTGTCTGTTCAGTGAGCCTGCTGCAACAGCACAACCCTAAGTGCAGCCTATGACAAATAGGCACAGGAGCATGCTAATATAAGTTACAAACATTTTTTTAATAGAGATGTCTTGATAAGATAAAGAAAAAAAGGGTATATTTAAAATACATTTATTTTTCTGTTATGTATGCTTTATAAAAATGTAAGACCAACACTTTAGGTAGACACACATCCAGACTAACCTAAAGAATTATCTTAATAGCATATTTAAAGTGAAATGTGAACAGTATAAAAATGGCAAAAAATACTTTCTGCTCTTTTCACACTGCAAATATATATATTTATATATATTGTGGCAGTGTGGCAAGGAAAGGGTGTATTTCCCTTGCTATCTCTGCAGAATGCTCCACCTGTGGCCTGATTAATGAGGTATCAGGAAGGGAAAGTGTGTTTAAAAGGAAAAGAAACAGAATAGTTGGGGCTCTCCCTGGGTAACAGCATGTCGCTGTAGGGGGAGACACACGGACCCTGTTGAGGAAACACACAGCGAACTGTGAGTGGTCCAAGAAGTGAAGAAGTGGTGTGAACTGTGAGTAACAGGTTGCAGGGGCACATGTTTTATGCTGGCTGAGGGTAGCTCACCAGATAGTAGTCAGGGCATGCTGATATGTGTAGTCAGTGACCAGACGGTCTAGGACTTTGGTTTGGTGAGTTATGTTTTGTTTTACCTGCAACCTGTCTAAATAAAGCTGGCAAGGTGCCAGGCTTGCATGAATAACGGTTGTCTGCGGGTTTATTGAGTGGAAAGGTGTCCCGTGGCAGTGTCCAGGACGATCCCGGAGCTATTCCCCAAGGAGGAATCCTTACAATATATACACACACACATATATACACAGTACAGACCATAAGTTCATACGTTTGGACACACCTCATTCAAAGAGTTTTCTTTATTTTCACTGCTATGAAAATTGTAGATTCACACTGAAGGCATCAAAACTATGAATTAACACATGTGGAATTATAGACATAACAAAAAAGTGTGAAACAACTAAAAATATGTCATATTCTAGGTTCTAGCCACCTTTTGCTTTGATTACTGCTTTGCACACTCTTGGCATTCTATTAATGAGCGTCAAGAGGTAGTCACCTGAAATGGTCTTCCAACAGTCTTGAAGGAGTTCCCAGAGATGCTTAGCACTTGTTGGCACTTTTGCCTTCATTGGGTTCAGGTCTGGTGACTGTGGAGGCCAGGTCATCTGGCGCAGCACCCCATCACTCTCCTTCTTGGTCAAATAGCCCTTACATAGCCTGGAGGTGTGTTTGGGGTCATTGTCCTGTTGAAAAATAAATGATGGTTCAAGTAAACTCAAACCGGATGGAATAGCATGCCGCTGCAAGATGCTGTGGGAGCCATGCTGGTTCAGTATGCCTTCAATTTTGAATAAATCCCCAACAGTGTCACCAGCAAAGCACCCCCACACCATCACACCTCCTCCTCCATGCTTCACAGTGGGAACCAGACATGTAGAGTCCATCCGTTCACCTTTTCTGCGCCGCACAAAGACACGGTGGTTGGAAGCAAAGATCTCAAATTTGGACTCATCAGACCAAGAGCAGATTTCCACTGGTCTAATGTCAATTCCTTCTATTCTTTAGCCCAAACAAGTCTCTTCTGCTTGTTGCCTGTCCTTAGCAGTGGTTTCCTAGCAGATATTCTACCATGAAGAACAAAAGGTGAGCAAAAAAGCATGGACCTCCAGCTGCTCCACTTGTAAAGATGAAAGGTGCATAAAACTTGACTTTTAATCCATTAGGTTAAAAACATCGTATATCCATTGACATGAGACACACAAAGAAGAAACAACCAATGCGTTTCGAGCCGAATCTGTCTCTTAGTCATGGCACAAAAATGTATGGGCATGTGCCCCTTATATAGTGTATAGCCTAAATGAGCCCAACAAAACCAGTCCACTCTGTATGCCTGCCCTGCTCTCCGCACCATATAGGACTTCTGTTCATCCAGTATCGCATAGTGGTGAGCTGAATTTGTTTTTTCACCCTTTTTTTTCTATTCTACCATGAAGGCCTGATTCACACAGTCTCCTCTTAACAGTTGTTCTAGAGATGTGTCTGCTGCTAGAACTCTGTTTGGCATTGACCTGGTCCCTAATCTGAGCTGCTGTTAACCTGCGATTTCTGAGGCTGGTGACTCGGATTAACTTATCCTCCGCAGCAGAGGTGACTCTTGGTCTTCCTTTCCTGGGGCGGTCCGCATGTGAGCTAGTTTCTTTGTAGCTCTTGATGGTTTTTGTGACTGCACTTGGGGACACTTTCCACCTAGAATATGACATGTTTTCAGTGGTTTCACACTTTTTTGTTATGTCTATAAATTCCACATGTGTTAATTCATAGTTTTGATGCCTTCAGTGTGAATCTACAATTTCCATAGTCATGAAAATAAAGAAAACTCTGTGAATGAGAAGGTGTGTCCAAAATTTTGGTCTGTACTGTATATTATACTGTATATATAATTTTTTTTTAATATAAATTACACAGTAATTCTCCAAAAAACAACAAGGCATCATACAGCCATCACAATAAATGTCTTGGCTGCTAAAACGCAGTTGGCAAAAAAACTAACAAAACAAAAAAAAATTCAAACTTGAAGGTAAATCATTTTAAATCTAGTCCTTAAGGGAAGGAAAATATTTTTAAAATTTGTTAAAACATTACATTTAAACAGGACGTCATTTTAAGAAAACAACATTACCTTTAAGAGTTTAAATTGTTACAGTTAAAAACACTTGGTGCACATCTCAAGGTGCACTATAAACACAAGATAAAAATCTTCATGTTATCAGAATTTATACTTGCTCTTTCACCAGTTTAACATTTACTTAAAATTTCCACAAATGGTAAATTTCAACTATACATACACAATATATTTACCTAAATCGGAACCTTGATCCCAATCTTATAAACTCAGACCGAGCTGGTTTTGTATTTGCTGGAGTTCTCAGCCTGAAAAATGCATGATGCTCCACTGCACACTTCCACAAATGTTTACATGCTTTGGAGTTATCCAAGCGGAAAACAAATGTATGCTCTTGTTCTCTACCCTACAATAAATAAAAAAAAAAAAAAAAGAAACTAAAGATCATGTGACATTATGCTAATAGCTTACACTTAATCCATAGAAACATTTTATAAAACCCACCTGCTCATCATCCTCCACAACTACAAGGGTTAACTTGCTTTTTCTAAAGTCCATTTTGGTGATTTTAGGCCTAACAAAAAGAAAGAAAAAAAAAAAACAGATAAAAAACATATACAAAAAATATAACATTAATTAGAAAAAATAATCTTAAAATCTTCACTGCCAGAAAATAATTTACCATGATTTCCACAGGCAGTAGGAGAAGAACTGAACTTTGTCAGTATGTAGCTATAAAATCAAGTGGCAACTTCCAGCCCAGTTTAGAGGATCGGCACACTCCCCCATTTTATTTTCTCAGGGAAAAAATCTAGAAGGAATTTCCTGGAAAAAAAAATGTGCTGCCGAATATTAAATGCTCATCTCGCCCCCTCCAATAGACATGAATGTCCACGGCTGCTCGAACCCGGTGTTCTGAGGATTTCAGAACGCCGCGGTGCCAGCCTGAAGATCGAAGGGGAACCAGAGGCCCGAAACCCCACGATCAGAAATCTGATTCTCTACCCTTTGGATAGGGGATAAAATGTCAAGGGTTGGAGTACCCCTTTAAACCAGCCAAAAATTATTACTAACTCTAGTTCAGAAAGCGGCTATTTCCCCTAAGTTCACTATAAATAAATGTTTATTTCAATAAGGAAAGAAATTCTTGCCTACAGGAACAAAGAATTAGGCAAACAGAACATGTCCAAGCCTGTCCCAATATCTGCCAGGATAGAGACCACCATAAGTATTAGACTGTCAGACAACACCAATATAAGAATCAGGTTTGCCTATTTATCTTATGTATAGCCAGCATGGTCTCACATATTATTTCAATAGAATGTGGTATACTATTAAATGATATTCAAAGCATGAAGTTAAGTTATGAGATAATTAAGCAAACAAGAGACTGCATTACCAGAAAAATAAGCCTATCTTGTTCGAACCTTCAAATATTAATATTCCTGTAGGGGTAAGTCCAAGTGCATAATCACAGCCATCTTTACCCTGAAATAGAAGAGTTATTGGAGTCAAGATAAATTATCACCATGACATACAAACTATTTTTTGAATTTCATGAGCGTGGACTGCCTGCTGGACAACACAACAGCAAGGAACACTGGACTTCCCAAATTGTAACAAATTGTAACAATACAGTAATTGAGGGGCTAATTTAGTAGCAATGAATGCATCACAGTCAATGTTCCTTTCTATTACTACATGGAAATGTTAAAAAGCTATGCGCGTCTTTGTACTTAGTTTTGCATTTAGGCAAATGAAGGAAAGATAAAACAACAATCTTCCATAAAAATGTACTAAATTGTCATTGTGGTGGCATCTAAATCCTTTAGAGGAATATGCTGCAGTTCCTGACATCAGCAACACTCTGCTCTTGACTTGGCTCCAACTGCCCCCTTAGTGTTAGGGATATTAGCAGATAGAGGAGAATAGAAATGTGGAAGCATCAAAGTCCTCAAGATAAAGCACCTTTCCTAGTATCAGTGTCTGTCAGTAAAAAAACGTAGATCCCTAAGGGGCTATTCACACGAACAGTGTCCTGCGCAGATTTGATGCGCAGGATTTGATGAACAGGATTTTTATGCAGCAGATTTTAATGTAAACTAAATAACTGAATACAGCTTCAAATCCTTCATTATATATGCGCAGGATACTGCATGTGTGAATAGACCCTGAACTTGGAATCAATCTGTACTAAGACATGAGAGGTAGGGAAAGCAATACACCCTGGATATATAGGGGGATATTTATCAAAGGATTTAGACTGGTTTTTCCTGTCTAAATTTGTCTCACAGAAAGTCGGTCTAAATATGTGCAACTTTTCTGCAACTTTTGCTTTAGAGGATTTTTAGAACATGATGCATTCTAGTCTATTTTAGTGCATTCTAGTTTATTTTAGACGGAAAAATGCATTGGTGCTGCATTTATCAAAAGCGACTTTTCAGTACGCCGAAATGTCATACCGTGCTGGAGCAGGTTTAAATACAGTCTAAAGCATAGATCCCGAAGCCTGTGAACAGAATTTATAAAGAGCTGTGCACCTTTTGATAAATTAGGCGCACAATAGACCAGCTTAACCCTCTGTAGTTTGGTCTATATTGATGCGGGACATAGACAGCTTTGATAAATATCCCCCATAGAGCTCAGATCCAACATGTATTACTGGGAGGGGACATGCTCAAAAAAACAGAAAAATCACAAAAAAACTAAACATTAACATAAAAAGGGACAGACTTTACTCCCTTTGAGGACAGCCAACAGATTAAAGAGGTTAAAAGAGACCCTCCCCAGCCCCCATACAGCTAACCAAACTAAATTACCAGTAAGAACTAATTGTCATTTTTTCCAGTCATCCTTCATGACAGCACAAAAGGAAAATATCAAACAATCGCACAGATTTTTCTACCAAAGGAGTGGTCTTTCACCAACAATTGATCAACCATAGTGTCTCATTAAAGTGTGGGAAGGTGACCATGTAGTGACTCTGTAAATCTATAAAATGGGAGCCCAGGAGAAGTCACTGCTCTGATGAAAAGAGCCTTTTAAATGAGGTATACTTGGAAATGTATGCCTTCATTAATGCCTCAACAATGAACAGAAAGGTTCACGCCTATATGCCAGGGGTCAAATAGTTTTAAATACCTTAAAACAGTTCTGCATACAGCAAGAGACTAAATTCACCTTTTGGCGTTTTGAGAAAATGAAGACAAGACAATATCCTAGGACATGTGAAATTCAGTAACACATTTGGGCAGAAAAGAAGAAGGGTCTTACTTAAGGAACATCTCTCAAGAGATGTTTAGATAAGGTTCTCTAAAACTGAGCCTGCAGCTCGCTAAGGCGCAAAAAGCTTGTATTCCAAAAGGGTTTCCTAAGAACAAAATCAAATAAAGGTTCAAATGGTGGAATAAAGACCTTTAGGGAGTAAATTTAAGTCCCAAAAGGGGCCAAATCATACACCTTAGGGGGAAGACTAGCAGTCATAAAGAAACTAAAAAATCCCCTTTGGTCAGAATCAAAGTACTAAGGCAGATGTGGTAACTTTTTTCCTACTATGCTGAATAGTGATGACGGCACTAGAAAGACTCCCATCACTTTAGAAGCCTGGCATCCAATTAAGACTAGGATCTGGATGAAATATAGACCCTTGGTGAAGAAAGTCTGTGGTCACTGGAAAGAGAGGACTTTTCATTCTCAGGATGTTAAGCAGACTGTACCAGCTCCTTTTTTGCTGCAGCTATGATTAGAAGGGTGGCTTTTGTGAGGATTTTCAGTAAGTTTCTAGGTAGCAGGGGAACGGATTTAGAAAGCTAGTTGTAAAGAGCATTCACTCTTATTATAAAATCTCTGAAGTTTTGGGTGAAGGAGGAAGAAACCTTTTTCTGGGGTGCAAATGGATTTCTACCTGAAGATTGCCTTGCTTCTGAATGATTAGATTGAAAGCCTTGGTTTCTTAGTGATGATACTCCCAGATTTAAAAGTTTCCTACTTAGGTATTCAGCCTGAAGGTTTCAGATCCCTTTCAAAATGTATAACTGATAGACTTCAGAAGGCTATTTGGCCAATGTAAAATCTGAGTAAGAAATTTTAGGCTTCCCTGATTTGTATTCCCCTGATGGTGTAAATGAGTAGCTGTGAACTTGCTCCCCTGGATCCTTGTCTTTAGATTCTTCTCTTTTTAACCACTCTGAGTGAAGATCTGACCAGATAAAGAGATAGAGGATTTACAGTCCCAACTGGAGAAGAGAGAGGAGATTAGGGGATGAAGAGGATTAAGCTCTTGAGTGGTCTTGAGTCATCCTGAGCTCATGCCACTACTGGAATACATGAGTTCATGGACCCTACAATAGACTTAGAAGCTCCTAACACCATATTTTCCTTTTAGAAGGAACCTATTTAAGTTCAGCCTAGATTGTAAAGTGTACCTATGATATCCCCCCCAAAAAATACAAAAATTATGTGTTACTCAGTACCTCACCCTGATCATGTACATCTAAGTTTTATGTGTTTAGCCCCTATATTTCTATTAAAAACAGCTTTCATCAGTTGCAGTCTGGATTCTCATCTTCTCTCAGGCAGGGGGCATGATCCTCTTGCCCTCACTTTACATGCCTAAATTTCCTCCCTCACTGTGTGTCACCGAGTGGGAGCGAAATGGCAGTCAGCCAATCACTGCAGGCTGCTCTGTTACCCTTTCCTCTCTGGATCTCCTCATCAAATCACTGCAGGCTGCTCTGTAACCCTTTCCTCTCTGGATCTCAATATGCAATATGTAAGAGGAGCAGAGGATAATATATAATAATCTGCTACTCTTTCATATTGCATAAGATAATGTGTGTTGGGGACTTCAAATCCCAACCAGTCATGCAGTGACTGACTGGGATACCGGTATATTTTATATAAATACACACACACACACACACACACACACACACAAACACACACACACATTAATTATATATATACACACACATACATAAATATTTTATCCTCTGCTCACCTTTTATATTTCATAAGATGTGTGTAGGGGCCTATAAATCCCAGCCAGCCGTGCAATATTTAAGAGGAGCAGAGGATAATATATCCTCTTACATGATGCACGATTGGCTGGGATAGTCCCCTACACACAATATCTTATACAATATGTGAGAGGGGCAGAGGATAACATATATAATCATCTGATCCTCTTTCATATTGCATAAGATAAATCTCAGCCAGCCGTGCAATGACTCTGACTGGGATAGCGGCGTATACATATATTATCCTCTGCTCCCCTTTCATATTGCATAAGATATTGTGTGTAGGGGACTAAAAATCCCAGCCACATGTGCAATATGTAAGAGGAGCAGCTTATATATATCCTCTTACATAATGCACTACTGGCTGGGATTTGTAGTCCCCTACACACATTGAAAAATGAATGAAGCAATCTGATTGGTTGCTATGGGCAACTACGCAACTTTTCCTCTGGACAAGTTTTGATAAATCTACCCCAATGTTCTTATCAGAGAAGCTTGCCTCTCTGCCATGCCCCAATTGGGACAGGAAAACACTGGTGAGCTAGCTCTTTTACCTCTCTGTCTACTTCTAGTCCCTTATAGAGGGTGGTGTCAATCTCCTGTGGTGCTGTCATGAAAGATGACTGGAGAAATTATATTTTCAAGTCAAAGACATCTTTAGTCTTTAAGTGATAAAGTACAGCAAAACGTATTAGCTTAAACTTTAATATACTTTGAGAAGTTAGTGACATCACTATTAACCCTGTGGTTCATAGAAATCTTTGTCTCGCTGCTTCATAGCCCAATAATAGAGCAGCAAGACAAAGATCGCTACGATCCAGGGAGCGAACAGTGATGTTTTATACGTCTTCCAGCGCTAAGACTCCAACAAACCCCTTTTTTTTTGTAAATTTGAAGCAACTAAAACAAATGATATAAGACTTACCTTTACAACATGCATATCCACGCCATACATGTCTAGCCATTTAGCTTTATTTAGGTAACAGAGTTCTGCCTGTGCTGGTGTTTTCCCCCTAAAAAAAAATAAAAAATGTTGTATGTAAAACATTTGTGGTCTTTCGAAATTGTATCTATAGACTGATGGGTCAAAGAGCATACACTGGCCCAGATTTATCAATCTGCCTGAGAAAAAAGCCAATTTGCCCAGAGCAACCAATCACAAGTCAGCTTTCATTTTACCAAAGCAATTTTAGAAATGTAAACTGAGCAGTGATTGGTTGTTGTGGGTAAATCAGACATGCCTCATACAGATGAATTGTTAGAGTCCACTATACCATGTTTAAGGGTAAATTTACACATGAGTATTTGCATTTTGGGTAGCAAAATCTGCAGAAGCAGATCTGCAGCAGAAAATCCATGTGTGTAAACGCACGCTAATAGTAATCGTGAATCTACAGAATAAACTCGTCTGCATTGCTTGGCTTTCATAAAATAAAAATTAATTAATTAAAAGCTAAGCCAATGCTTATATACGTATTGACTTATTTTAGAGGTTACATTAATAAAGGTTATATATTTTAGAGGTGAGATCTAACAATAGCAGTGAATATATGGAATTCATTAAATACATATATTATGAGTTCTGTGCTAGCCAGGACTTCAAAATGATTTAGTGGGATTGGTTTCCATCAGTTTCTAAATGAGCCAACAGTAGGTAGAATCAGTAGGAAGAGGGAGATACAGATTTGGTCTCTGTAGCTAACCATCATCATGAGGTCCACTTATACAGGACAATCAATGTGTACCCATCTATATGATCTATGTAGTATACCTGCAGTCTGTCCACTTCTGATAGATATCAAGCTCCATAGCTTCAGTCTGGTTTGGAATGAATCTGAATTCTGACACCAATTCTGGTGAGTGTTCTGGATGTTCACACTCACCAAGCTCAGCTGTAACATGATACAACCATATATCAGACTTCACAATACAAAACTGACCACAAAAAAAACTAATTATAAAAATATTCTATCAAACTTTAAATATCTTCCGGATGCTACTTTTCAACATTTTCTTTAACAGAATCTTGGTGGAGCATTAATTTTGGGAATATATGATACTTCATTATATTAGACATTTATTATGGTCAAAAAAGCCTTACAACCTTTTGCTTCAATGATAAATGCATGACCTTTAATGTTCACAATTAACTAAGTGATATCTGTATTGCTAATATTTGAAGCGGACCATAAAATGTTGCAGAAAGTTGGTTCGGTATGAGCCATATCAGAATCCTTGAGCTGTAAGCAACAAAAGATTTTTGTTTTTTGAATGAGAAAAGGGGAAGATCATTTTTAAAGCCAACTGATTCATGCTGCCTGGGCCACAGCAAGCATAAAACAAAAAGGTCCTCTTATTAGAGTGTGCTGTGATTTACTCCGAAACACTGCTGTACTTTAGAGAGGGGTACTCAAATTTTTTTTCAAACAAACTCCTGCCCGAAAATTATACACGTTTGTAAATTACTTCTATTTAAAAATCTTGATCCTTCCAGTACTTATCAGCTGCTGTATGCTCCAGAGAAGATTGTGTGGTGCTTTCCAGTTTGACCACAGTGTTCTCTGCTGCCACCTCTGTCCAGAGTAGGAGCAAATCCCCTTAGCAAGCCTATTCTGCTCTGGACGGTTCCTGACATGGACAGAGGTGTCAGCAGAGAGCACTGATCAGGCTGGGGAGAACTACACAACTTTCTCTGGAGCATACAGCAGCTGATAAGTATTGAAAGGCATAAGATTTTTAAATAGAAAAAATGTACAAATATGTATTATCTTCTAGCATCAGTTAATTTGAAAAAAAATTTTTATTCCTCTGGAGTATTCTTTTTTTAAACTATCCCATCCCTGACCAGATTTTTATAAGTTTTGCCAGGACAACCGCTTTAAATGGGCACTGTCAAATACAAAATCTTTTGATATATTGTAAAGCATGCAAAACCAATAGGTTTTGAAATTGCTTTTATTAAAAAAAAAATCATTATTTCATACTGAAAAAGCCAGTCAAACTGCCCCCCCTGCCTGCTAGGACACCTACTAGTCCTGCTGTGTCCATGCATCATCACCTATGTCATGGACACACTTCCTTGATTGACAGTTGTGAGCGCAGGGCTCACAGCTGGAGGAAAAATCCTCCCACTGTCAGCTTGTGATCCTCCCACTGTCAGTGAGGACAAGCTGGGAGTTGTAGTTTTGCTAATGCTAGGGGAGATGTGAGCAGACAGCTAATCTATTTAACTTTCTGGAGCCAGTTGATATGAAAAAATATTAACTGGGGTAGTCCAGTGGAAAACAATTTTCAAAACAATTGGTGCCAGAAAATTAAAAGGGGTACACCAGTGGAATTTTTTTTTTTTTTTTTAAATCAACTGGTGCCAGAAAGTTAAACAGATTTGTAAATTACTTCTATAGCTGCTATATGCTCCACAGGAAGTTCTTTTTGAATTTCCTTTCAAACCTATCCTGCTCTGGACTGTTCCTAAATTGGACAGAGGTGTCAGCAGAGAGCACTGTGGTCAAACAGAAAGGAAATTCAAAAAGAAAAGAACTCCATGTGGAGCATATAGAAGCTAAAAAATACTAGAAGGATAAAGATTTTTAAACCAAAGTAATTTAAAAATCTGTTTAACTTTCTGGCTCTAGTTGATAAAAAAAAAAAAAAAAAAAAAGTTTTCTAGTGGAGTACCCCTTCATGGGTTTTTTCCATTTTTGCACTTATGATTTTTTAAAGGGAAGGAGAAAAAAACAAAACTCTCAATTTTGCACCCAAAATTCTTATGATGGCTTATTTTTTTGCGCCACCAATTCTACTTTGTAATGACTTCAGTCATTTTACCCAAAAATCTACAGCGAAACGTAAAAAAAAAACCCACCATTTTGTAACTTTTGGGGGCTTCCATTTCTACGCAGTAAATTTTTCGATAAAAATGACCATAATGTAGGTCCATAAGATTAAAATGATACCCTACTTATATAGGTTTGATTTTGTCATACTTCTGGACAAAATCATAACTACATGTAGGAAAATTTATATCTTTAAAATGGTCATCTTCTGACCCCTATATAATTTTTATTTTAGCAGTACCATTTTTGTACTGATTGGACTTTTTGATCGCTTTTAATTCATTTATTCATTATATAAAAAGTGATCAAAAATAAACTATTTTGGACTTTGGAATTTTTTTTTGCGCGTACGCCATTGACCGTGCGGTTTAATTAATGATATATTTTTATAATTCAGATATTTCTGCATGCGGCGATACCACATATGTTTATTTTTATTTACACAATTTTTTTGTATTTTTTTTAAATGGGGAAAAAGGGGTGATTCTTACTTTTATTAGGGAAGGAGTTAAGTGATTTTTATTAACTTTTTTGCCACTTTTTTTGCAATGTTATAGCCTCGATAGGTGACTGTAACATGCAGTACATTGATCTGTCATGCTGTTCAATGCTATGCCATAGCATAGATCAGTTTCTGCCGCTTGACTGCTCATGCCTGGATTTCAGGACACTGAGGAGGAAAGTAAGGCACCTTCCTTGTGTCCTCCTGCTGTTCGGGACTGCCGCGGCATCCCAAACAGCCCACTGAGCAAACTGGCACTTATTAGCTTTCACTTTAGACGTGGCGATCAACGTTTAACACCCCGTTTAAAGGGTTAATAGCGCGCGGCACAGCGATCAGTGTCGCACGCTGTTAGCCACGGGTCCCGCCCATTGCTAGGTGCCGGTCCCGACCCGCTATGACACGGGGCCAAACTATGGCCCAGCATTATAGAAAGAGTAAGGACCTTAGACGTACCGGTACGTCCTGGGTCGGGAAGGGGTTAACCCCTTAAGGAGTCAGACTGTTTTTCACCGTAAGGACTCAGCCCTTTTTTTTTGCAATTCTGACCACTGTCTGTCACTTTATGCATTAATAACTCTGGAATGCTTTTTACCTTTTATTCTGATTCAGAGACCATTTTTTCTTGACATATTCTACTTTAACATAGTGGTACATTTTTGTCGTTACTTGCATCCTTTCTTGGTGAAAAATCCCAAACTTTCATGAAAAGTTTTAAAATTTAGCACTTTTTTAATATAACTTTATTGGCATTTTATATTAAATAAAATGTAGCACTTTTCTAACTTTGAAACTCTCTGCTTTTAAAGAAAATGGATATTTCAAATAAATTATATATTGATTCACAAATACAATATGTCTACTTTATGTTGGCATCAGAAAGTTGACATTGTTTTACTTTTTGAAGACATTAGAGGGCAACAATTATCAAAATTTTCACGAAAATTTCTAAATCTGAATTTTTCAGGGACCAGTTAAGTGTGGAGTGGATATGAGGGGCCTCTCTGTGAGAAATACCCCATCAATGACCCCATTAGAGAAACTAAACCCCTCAAAGTATTCAAAATGACATTCAGAAAGTTTGTTAACCCTTTAGGTGTTTCACAAGAATAGCAGCAAAATGGAGGAGAAAAATCAAAATCTACATTTTTTACATTAACATGTTCTTGTAGCCCCATTTTTTCATTTTTAAAAGTGGTATAAGTAGAAAAAGACCCCCAAATTTTTTGTAGCCCAATTTCTCTCGAGTATGGAAATACCTCATATGTTGACATAAAGTGCTCTGCGGGCTCACAACATGGCAAAAGAGGGGAAGAGAAACTGTGGGATTTTGGAAAACAAATTTTGCTGTTATGGTTTTTGTAGGGCCATGTTGCATTTAGGAAGCCCCCATGGTGCCAGAACAGGAAGGAAAAAAAAAAGAAACAGCCCCACATGGCATACTATTTTGGAAACTAAACCCCTTAAGGAACGTAACAAGGGGTATAGTGAGCCTTAACAACTCACAGGTGTTTGACGACTTTGCGTTGAAGTCGGACATGAAAATGAAAAATTAGATTTTTAACACAAAAATTATAAAGTTACCCCAATTAAGTTAGTAAGTGAAAATGGACCCCAAAATTTGAAGCCCAATCTCTCCCGATTAAGAAAACGCCCCATATGTGGACGTAAAGTGCTCTGCTGGCACACTACAGGTCTCAGAACAGAAGGAGCGCCATTGGACTTTTGGAGAGAGAATTTAGCTGGAATTGAAGTCGGGGCCATGTGCATTTACAAACCTCCCATGGAGCCAGAACAGCAGAAACCCCCCCACATGTGACACCATGTTGGAAACTATACCCCTCCAGGAACATAACAAGGGTTACATTGAGAACTTACACTTCACCGTTTTTTGTACAGTATGCCGTAAATGTTAAAAATTGGATTTTTCACACTATATTGATAGTGTTACCCCAAATGTTTCATTTTTACATGGGGTAATAGGGGAAAAGGCCCACAAAATTTGTAGTACAAATTTCGCCTGAGAAAGAAAATACCACATATGTGGATGTAAAGTGCTCTGCAGGCGCACTGCAATGCTCAGAATAGAAGAAGCGCCATTGGGCATTTGGAGTGAAAAGTTTGTTGGAATTGAAGTCGGGTTGTGCGTTTACAAAGCCCCCATTGTGCAAGAACAGCAGAAATCCCACACATGTGACACCATTTTGGAAACTAAACCTCTCAAGGAACTTAACAAGGGTTATAGTGAGTACTTACACTAGGGATCGACCGATTATCGGTTTGGCCGATATTATCGGCCGATATTCACGATTTTGGACATTAATCGGTATCAGCAATTGCCTTGCAGATATGCCGATAATGCCCCGCCCCACCTCCCCGGACAGAGACCACCGCCGCCCCATAGCCTCCCCCCCCCATCCCCAGTTTTATAATTACCTGTTCCCGGGGCTCGTGCTACTTCTGGCTCCTGCGACGTCCTACGCACTACGCAATGACGTCCTCAACGCGATGTCACCGTCAGTGCGCACAGTGATAGCTCAGGATGCCACCGGAGGCAGATGAACAGGCAATTATAAAACCGGGGATGGGGGAGGCAATGGGGCAGCAGCAGTGGTGATTGGACTAGGGAGGACACCAGGACAGGCAGGGGGAGAGAAGCGGGCGGTGGCGGTCTCTGGCCCCGCAAAAGCCGCTCCAGTTCATTGATTTAAAGCCCCTGCTTTAAATCATTGATCTGCGTAGCAGGGTAGAGGGGTAAAGCCGATAACTTATACCGGAATATCGGTATAAGTTATCGGCTATCGGCCTGAAAGGTCGCAGATTATTGGTATCGGTATCGGCCCTAAAAAATCTATATCAGTCGATCCCTAACTTACAACTCACATGTTTTTTGAAAAGTGGGCAGTAAAAGTGAAAAATGATTGGTTTTGAACACTAAATTGCTGGTATTATATTAAAAAAAAAAAAGTATTAAGAGAAAAAAAGCTCCACAAAATTTGTAGCACAATTTCTACAGAATAAGGAAATAACCCATATATGGAGGTAAAGCACTATGTGGGTGCAAAACAGGGTTTTGGAGTGAGACAGCACCGATGAGATTTGAGGCCTAAAGTGGCGCTTTGCCCTGCAATGGTTGAGGTTCTGACATAAAATCTAAAATAAAAAACCCCAGCAAATGACCACAATTTTGAAACCAAACCCCTCAAAGAAGGTGATAAGGGGTACAGTGAGTACTTACACCACAGGCTTCTTGAACATTGGGCCGTAAATTGAAAAATAAGATTTTTTTTACACTAAAATGCTGGGGGTTACCCGTTTTTTAACATTTTCACAAGGGGTAATTGGGTTTAAATTTTCGGAAGGCTTTTTCTCCTGATTACGGAAATACATCCACATACGGGGTAACGTGCTGGGCGGGCACACAACCCTGTGGAATGGGTATACGGCTAAAGAGGACATTTTGAACACACGGGTGTTTCCTAAATTTATTTTCCAGGAATGGATGAAGGATAGCTTTTGAAAATTGAAATTTCAACCTACGCTCTGCTTCATCTTGCTGGGAACAACTAACATGTGACTCCAAATTTTCGCCTGGAAATATGACAGAGTTCATGAGGGGAAAACTCTTCGCATTGGAGGCCGATGTTTCTTATGGACCTAACAGTTACATACATTCAGAAGAAAATACAAGAAAGGAACACGCACATGTGAGCCTATTACAAACAGTACACCCCCTAGAGGGGGGGGGGGGGAAGTGTTTGGTTTTAAAATTTGGAAGACAATGTACTCTGAACTGGTACATTGGAGTATAATTCTGTGGAATTAAAATTAGGGAAAAGGATAAAAAATGTAGTGCTCCATGGAAGCGTGATGCTCCCTGAAGTAGTTTTTAATGCAGAGACCCAGATGATCGGGGCAAGTGTCACATTGAGTGATGTTGTCCTTCCGAATCCCCCTCCTGTGAGACAAACTGCATTTTTTCTGGGATTGTCCCTTCTTTTCAGTGGGGGGACCTCACCTGGAAAGTGTTGGCAGGGGACAATCCGGGGAACTGAAGTTTCCGAGGTGTTCTCACCCACTCTTTGGCGGTCACCAAAGATGAGGGCCTTTAGAACTTCCTCTTGAAACTGCAGGAATTTCCCTGTGTTGCCAGCATACTGGCCAGTACAAAAGAGTTATACATGGCAACCTGTACCAAGTAGACCATGACTTTTTTGTACCATGCCGTGTTTTCCGCATGGCATCATATGGCTTGAGGACTTTATTAGAGATCAACTCCCCACCCCATATACTGATTGTATTCTAGACTACAATCAGGCTTGAGGACCAGTTCCACAGACCAGCACAGGGACAGGAGTGCTGCCGTTCCCATGAATTGTGGTGAGCATAAGGACATCCCTCTTGTCCTTATACCGGACCAGCAACAGGTTTTCATGGGAAAAGGCACGGGACTAGCACCAGGGGATATGAGCATGTAGGGGATGGGGCGGAAGGCCTCATTGATTCTTCTGGACTGTCCCACAAGCAACCGTGGATCTGGCAGCAAGGAATGTGAAGAGAGGGATACTAGGATAAAAGTTATCCATTTAAAAGGTGGTAAGCTTTATCTAGCAATGGGTGCAAAACACCCCTAACGATTTTCCCGCTAACACCCAGAGTGGGGGGGGACACATTCTTGGGGGTTCAATACGGGATTCTCGTCCCTCATACACCATAGACTTGCAAGTGTACACTGAGGTACTCCTTCAAACCATACCGTGCTTGCTTGGTTGGGATGTATTGCCGGAAGCTGAGTCTCCCCTTAAAGCTGATGAGAGACTCGTCAAATAGCGACCTCCCACCCTGGGACATAGGCCTCCCGAAATTTGGGGGGGGGGGGACATGCCGTATTATCAGCATAATGCAAACATTTCCGAATGGCCTCAACCCGGGGACGTGTCATGGCCATACTGTAGAGCGGGGTCTGGTAGAGGATGTCCCTGCTCCAGTACTGCCTGATGCTGGGGTTTTCAACTAGGCCCATATGCAGCACAAGGCCCCAAAAGGTCCTCATTTCAGCTGCTTTGACAGTGTACCATCCATTGGGTCTAGCTAAAAATGAGTCCGGGTTTGCAGCGAAGAACTGTTGGGCGTACAGGTTCGTCTTGTCAACCATCAGACTGACAAAGTAGTCACTGAAAAAAAAAAAACTGAAGTAGTCTAGTTTATTGAACCCAACGATCTCAATCTTGATTCCTTAGTCGCCAACAAACTCAGGAATCACGGGCTGGCTGAGTCCAGACAAGTTCGCTGGTACGGGGCACCAGTAAAAATTGGCTGGGAGGCTTGACTAGTATGAGCGTCAGGGGGACTCATACTAGCATGGGGCACAGGGTCAGGAACAGAGGAGGTTTGCGGCATCTCCGCTCCTTGGTGGCTCATCATCAGAACTAAATGATGAGGAGGACGAGGAAATAAGGGAGGTGGGCTCTTCCTCGTCCTCTGTGGCGCTTTCAGAGTCGGAGAAAAGTATGGCATACGCCTCCTCCGCTGAAAACACCCTGCAGGCCATTTCCCTGCTCTAATGAGGGGTGAAGTGTATATGTGGGGGGAAACTTTATTGGTGTGTGTGCTGGCTGTGGTGCAAGACTTCCTTCCCTAACCAGCCCTAAACTATAAACTTACCCGCCCTAAGAAAATATAAAAATATAAAATAAAACTAAAAAAAAAAAAAAAAATATTGCGCAAAAAACCTTGCATCAAAAAAGAAAAATAAAATGTTTACCTAATCAGTGGTGTGCATACTGATTATCTCTTGGTGGTGGCAGGGGGCGCAGCAGTCAGAACAGTGGCTGGTGGCACGTACACAGAACCGACAAAAAAAAAATCAGAGAAAAAAAATAAATAAAACTATTAAAACCCGAAAAAAAGAAGCACCCGCCTGAACCCCCAAAAAACACTGATCAGTGATAAATAACTGACAGCGGTCGAGCAACCCGCACAGAGAGGTACGGCCCGTCCACACAGCACAGGCTTGCTACTGGTGGCACAGACAGCCTATAGGTGCAAAATTTAAATTAAGAAAAAGACGCTTCAGTCTCCAAAAAAGCGCCATCACCCCAAAAAAACGCTGAACAGTATTACGGGACAGCGGCGAGTGGGCTTTAGCTAACTGTGGTAGACCGCTCTTTTATAGCTAAGAGGGACCGGCCACACGTTTGAAAAAAAAAAAAAGGGCTGCCCCCCCCCCCAAAAAAAATGCTGGGGGCAGACTGCAGCGAACCTGTAGGGCCGGGGTCACACAGCTAAAGGAGCTACGGATCCAAGGACACCTACAGACTGTACGCCAAAAAAATTAAAAATATATATATAAAACATTATATATATATATATATATATATATATATATATATATATATATTTATTTCATTTTTTAACCACCTAGAATCTCACCCTGCCTAACCTAAAGCTGTCCCTAATTGTTAAAAGTGGCACTAAAATAGTGCTGAAAAGCCACCCAATCACAGCTGTACTGGAAGGTGGCAACACTGCCACCTCCCAGTACAGTACGGAGAGTGATTGGTGGTGTATATTACACCACTGGTCACTCTCCTTTTCCGGGTCATCGGGTCACACGTAACCCAGATGACCCGGAATCGCCGCAGATCGCTGGTTCGTATTTACCGTCGATCTGCCGACATGGGGGTCCTTTCGGCACTGTGCCGGAATGCCTACCAGTACTTATCAGCTGCTAAAGTTGACTTTTCTTTCTGACCACAGTACTCTCTGCTGACACCTCGGTCAATGTCAAGAACTGACCAGAGTAGGAGCAAATTCCCATAGCAAACCTCTCTCGCTCTGAACAGTTCCTGAGACAGACATAGGTCAGCAGAGAGCACTGTTGTCAGACAGAAAAGAACAACTAAATGTCAGCAGCTGATAAGTACTGGTAGGATTAAGATTTTTTTTTATAGAAGTGTGTCACAGCTAAGCAACCAGCTGACAAAGTTTGCTAATCGCTGGGCCTATTACAAAGGGTGATATTGGCCAACTTGGTGGTAATTGCCCTGTGTATGGTAATAGTGCACTAAATCATAGCTCATTTTCATTAAGGTAGTCTGTGCCTGTTTCATGCTTCCTGTGGTATGGGCTGCATGAAACAGATTTCCTTTAAAATCTAAATGTCTTTGTTAGCTATGGATACCCTAAAAGTGCAACTGTCACCAAAGAATATGCTTGTGAAGCTGCACGCACCTTCATATACACACATATTATATTATATTATATATATATATATATATATATATATATATATACACACACACACATACATACACACACACACACAGTGGGGATCAAAAGTTTGGGCACCCCAGGTAAAAATTTGTATTAATGTGCATAAAGAAGCCAAGGAAAGAAGGAAAAGTATCCAAAAGGCATCAAATTACCGATTAGACATTCTTATAACATGTCAACAAAAGTTAGGTTTCATTTCCATCATTTACACTTTCAAAATAACAGAAAACAAAAAAAAAATGGCGTATGCAAAAGTTTGGGCACCCTGCAGAATTTATAGCATGCACTGTCCCCTTTGCAAAGCTGAGACCTGCCAGTGTCATGGATTGTTCTCAATCATCATCTGGGAAGACCAGGTGATGTCAATCTCAAAGGTTTTAAATTCCCAGACTCATCTAACCTTGCCCCAACAATCAGCACCATGGGTTCTTCTAAGCAGTTGTCTAGAAATCTGAAACTGAAAATAGTTGACGCTCACAAAGCTGGAGACGGCTATAAGAAGATAGCAAAACGTTTTAAGATGTCAATATCCTCTGTTCGGAATGTAATTAAGAAATGGCAGTCATCAGGAACAGTGGAAGTTAAAGCAAGATCTGGAAGACTAAGAAAAATATCAGACAGAACAGCATGAAGGATTGTGAGAAAAACCATTCAAAACCCACGTTTGACTGCACAATACCTCCAGAAAGATCTGGCTGACACTGGAGTTGTGGTACACTATTTCACTATAAAGAGATACTTGTACAAACATGGTCTTCATGGGAGTCATCAGAAGAAAACCTCTTCTACGTCCTCACCACAAAAATTAGCGTTTGAACTTTGCAAATGAACATATAGACAAGCCTAATGCATTTTGGAAACAAGTTCTGTGGACGGATGAGGTAAAAATTTAACTTTTTGGCCGGATTGAGCAAAGGTACGTTTGGAGAAGGGGAACAGAATATAATTAAAATAACCTCTGTGCAACTGTTAAGCATGGGCATGGATCAATCATGCTTTGGGTTTATATTGCAGCCAGTGGCACAGGGAACGTCTCACGAGTAGAAGGAAAAGTGGATCAAATAAAATTTCAGCAAATTTTGGATGCTAACTTGATGCCATCTGTGAAAAAGCGGAAGTTAAAGAGAGGATGGCTTTTACAAATGGATAATCATCATAAACACACCTCGAACTCCACAGGGGATTACATCAAGAGGTGTAAACTGAAAGTTTTGCCATGGCCTTCACAATCTCCTGACCTCAACATAATTGAAAATCTATGGATAGACCTTAAAAGAGCAGTGTGTGACAGACAGCCCAGAAATCTCAAAGAACTGGAAGACTTTTGTGAGGAAGAATGGGCAAAGATACCTCAAACAAGAATTGAAAGACTCTTGGCTGGCTACAAAAAGCATTTACAAGCTGTGATACTTGCCAAAGGGGGCAGTACAAGATATTAACTCTGCAGGGTGCCCAAAATTTTGCAGACACCATTTTTTTGTTTTCTGTTATTTTGAAAGCGTAAATGATGGAAATAAAATCTAACTTTTGTTGACATATGATAAGAATGTTTAATCTGTAATTTGATGCCTTTTGGAGATTTTTCCATCTTTCCTTGGCTTCTTTATGCACAATAATACAAATTTTTACATGGGGAGACCAACATTTTGAATATATATATATATATATATATATATATATATATATATATATATATATAGTTATGCTCAGCTTTTTTATACCTACAAATTTCAGCTTTATAAGCCCTTGGGGCAGTCAGGCCAACAGCCGGAGAGGCGGAGGCCCAGGTCCGTTCTGCTCAGGGCAGCACTCCCTCTTTCTGCCTACATTGCGTTGTTGATTGACAGGCAGGGCTCGCCTGACTACAGCTGCCCTGAGCGCCCTGTCAATCAATTACCTGACGTAGGCAGAAAGAGGCAGTGCGGCCAGGAGCAGACCACCATGCCGGACTGAAGGTACGTATTCAACTCACTGACCCTGCGTCGGTTTCCTGTTCACCCAAACTATAACCCAGTGTATTGGGTTTAGTGTGGGTGAACAGGATGACCATTTTCCTTTAAAGAAAATGTTTTTTTTTTTACCTGAAAGCCCCACCCCCACTTATATAGGGAGAATGTATAAAGCTGTAACACCAGAAAACTCAGTCACGCAAATATTTTTAACTTTTGTAAGATCTACCCTGTGCTCACCAAGTGGGGAGCGTGGCCACATAGGCCTATCAAAATGACTATGATTCATTCCAGTTATCTGGCATAAATCATAGCCGATATCTATGCCAGCTCAAAGCCCCTTAAGTCTTTCACTGTGCAGGGACTGGCAGAGCGCTGCAAGGGAGCAGATTTATTAAAGGACTGATGTCTCTTAATAAACAAATGGCAGCAACAGTTACTTAAGAATGACATGTGATATGCCAGTTTTGTTTAGCCAGTAGTCAATGACAGTTGACTACTGAGGAAAGGGCCGTGACCCCAGTGCCCTGAAACGCGTCTAGTTTTGATTTTATCCGCCACTATTGATCCTGAACACAGCGTCAATACACAAATTTGGATTTGTGCCATCATCACAGCTATCGCTACCTGGTAGCCCAGATTATTCCATCAAGTGAGCACGCACAGCCTCTGGTTCCAGCTTCTGTCTCCAGTGTGTGCCTCCAGCCGGTTACCAGTGACGTCACACGATGACCCCACGAGGTTTTGCCAACTACCTACAGCAGTGAGTTCCACCATCAGCGAGCGGCTCTCCATCGATCCGGCGCAGTCCAGACCTGCCATCGCCAGCGCTCAACTCCTGCAACCCTGGGAAGATCGCTGGTATCCTAATTCCACCTACAGCGGACGGCTATCCAGAGACTGGTAAAATATTCTGCCACCTGTGCTATAGTGCTCTACACTTAGGCTACAGTGCTACATTCATCATAACTTTCAAAATGTTTCTGAATGTTCAGATATATCAGAAATATTTCAAACATCTGAACATTTAACATTTAATAACCAGGCTACAACCTGTGTTAACCATTTAGTGACATTCATGGATGCTGGTTGCTATAACATTATCTGAATATTTACAACAGGATCAAATGAACAGTTATTCACTAGTGGCAACAATTTTTATATCTATTATATGTTTTACGTTTTATTAATAATTGTGAACTGTCTATTCTATTTTTCACACAAGGGCCCTGTGTGAAGATAGTTTATTAGATACTGTTAATTTTAATAAGGTAAAGAATATATATTACAATTAAAGCACGGTTTTCAATAATTTTATTTTTCATATTTAAAAAAAAATCCTGTACACTTTCCTTGAGGTCGGGCAAACTAGATGTAATTTACAAATCTGTTCAAGTTTCTGGAGCCAGTTGATATAAAAAAAAAAAGTTTTTTCCTAGAACACCACCTTTAAATACTGGACCTGCTTTAGATGTGGTCATCCTGCTGGTACTTGGCACTAACTGCGCTGCTTCTACCAAAATTGCCCAAGTTCCAAGCCATGCTCCACTTTAACCCCAAAGGACACAGCCCATTTTGGCTTTAACTTTTTTATTTTTCCCCTACAGACCCATATGAGGGATTGTTTTTTGCGTGACCAATTGTACTTTGTAATGACACCTTTCATTGTACCATGAAATGTACAAGAAACCAAAAAGTATTATTTGTGGGGTGAAATTTAAGAGAAAACCTCAATTTAGCAACTTTGGGGGGGGGGGGGGGGGGGGGGTATCCCCTGCACTTTATGGTTAAAATGAGAAGTTCTCTTTACTGTAAGATAATGTGATTGAAATGATACCCAATTTTTATATTTTTTACTAATATTGCACTACTTTTATAAGAATTCCAACTTTATTGAACAAAATTAGTATATTTAAAATTGTCCACTATAACATTTATTTTTATGTATACGGGGATGTATAAGGGCTTATTTTTTGCGATGTGATCTGTAGTTATTGATATTATTCTTGTGTTGATAGTTTTTTTTAATCGCTTTTAATATATATTTTTCTGATATACGATGTGATTAACCACTTGGGACCCAGGGCGTACAGGTATGCCTTTGCTCGCTTATACTTAAGGAACCAGGGCGTACCTGTACGCCCGTGGGAATTTTGGTCCCCACCGCAAGCCAGGCGGGGACCAGACTGGGGTGACTGCTGATATCTATCAGCAGGCACCCCTTGCAAATGTCCAGGGGGGTCCTGATAATTCACACTGGCGATTTGCGGCGATTCCGGGTCATACGGGTCTCCGGTGACCTGGAAAATACTCGGAAAAGACACCCACGATCCCCCCGAAGGGATAGGAATGAGGTGGCAGGGGTGCCACCCCTCCTATTAGTCGTTCAGAAGCGACGACCAATAGCAGATCGGGGGTGGGGGGGTTAACTTTCAGTTCACCCATTCTGCCCACCCAGAGTAGGCAGGGCAGAACGGGGAAATCGAGGGGGACCGGCGCCGAAGTCCACTTACGGGGAAGTGCACATTGGCGGCGGCAGCGTGAGTTGATCGGCGGCGGCAGCGGGCGGCAATCGGCGGCAGCAGAGAATGGCGATACGGCTCCCTGGATCCTACGGAAGCCACTATACAGTTGTCTCTAAACTGTAGCCCTCCAGATGTTGCAAAATTACAACTCCCAGCATGCCCAAACAGCTGTTTGGGCATGCTGGGATTTGTAATTTTGCAACAGCTGGAGGGTTACAGTTTGGAGATCACTGTGCAGTCTGTGGCCCTCTAGATCCTGCAAATTTACAACTCCTAATATGCCCACACAGCAGTTTGCTGTCTAGGCATGCTGGGATTTGTAGTTTTGCAACATCTGGAGGGCCACAGTTTGGAGATCAATGTGCATTGGTCTCTGTAGCCCTCCAGATGTTGCAAAACTGCAAATTCCAGCATGCCCAAACAGCTGTCTCGGCATGCTGGGAGTTGTAGTTGCATACTTCCAGCTGTTGCATAACTACATCTCCCAGCATCCCCTCCGGCTATCAGTACATGCTGGGAGTTGTAGTTTTGCAACAGCTGGAGGCACACTGGTTGGAAAATACTGAGTTAGGTAACAGAACCTAACTGAAGGTTTTCCAACCAGTTTGCCTCCAGCTGTCTGTCAGTGCATGCTGGGAGTTGTAGTTTTGAAATAGCTGGAGCTTTGCCCCCCTATGTTAATGTACAGGGTACATTCACACAGGTGGGTTTACAGTGAGTTTCCTGCTTCAAGTTTCAGCTGCGGCAAATTTTATGCCGCAGTGTAAAACTCCTAGAGGAAAACTCACCATAGACCCCCGCCAGTGCGAATGTACCCTGAAAACACTACACCACACTACACCAACACATAATAAAAGGGTAAAACACTATATATACACCCCCTTACATGGCCCCCCCCAATAAAAACGAAAAACATATCGTACGGCAGTGTTTCCAGAACGGAGCCTCCAGCTGTTGCAAAACAACAACTACCAGCATTTCCAGACAGTCACTGACTGTCAAGGCATGCTGGGTGTTTAGCAACAGCTGGAGGCACCCTGTTTGGGAACCACTGGCGTAGAATATACCTATTTAATCCCTAATTTAGTCCTCAACTGCGCATGGCACTCTCTCACTTCGGAGCCCTGACGTATTTCAAGGAAACAGTTTAGGGCGACATATGGGGTATTTCCGTACTCTAGAGAAATTGCACTACAAATGTTGAGGGGATTTTTCTCCTTTTACCCGTCATGAAAAGGAAAAGTTTGGGGCTACATTATAGAAAATTTTACACTAACATGCTGGTGTTGCCCCATACTTTTTATTTTCACAAGCGGTAAAAGGAAAAAAAGACCCCCAAAACTTGTAACGCAATTTCTCCTGAGTATGGAAATACCCTATATGTGGGTATAAAATGCTCTGAAGACACACAACAAGGCTCAGGAGTGAGAGCACACTATGTACATTTGAGGCCTAAATTGGCGATTTTCACAGGGGTGGCTGATTTTACAGCGGTTCTGACAAACGCAAAAAAAGAAATACCCACATGTGACCCCATTTTGGAAACTACACCCCTCAGGGAACGTAACAAGGGGTATAGTGAGCCTTAACACCCCACAGGTGTTTGAAGAATTTTCATTCTGAATTAATTATGGAAAAAAAAATTCACTAAAATGCTGGTGTTAAATAGGGAAAAAGCCCCTTTCAAATTTGTAACCCCATTTCTTCTGAGTAAGAACATACCCCATATGTGGATGTAGAGTGCTCTGCGGGCACAATTCAATGCTCAGAAGAGAAGGAGCGCCATTGGGATTTTGAAGAGAGAATTTTACCAGAATTGAAGGCTACGTGTGTTTACAAAGCCCCCATAGTGCCAGAACAATGGACCCCTCCCCCCCCACACATGTGACTCCATTTTGAAAACTACACCCCTCATGTAATGTAATAAGGGGTACAGTGAGCATTTACACCCCACTGGCGTCTGACAGATTTTTGGAAGAGTGGTCCGTGAAAATGAAAAATTTTATTTTTCATTTGCACAGCCCACTGTTCCAAAGATCTGTCAAATGCCGGCGGGGTGTAAATACTCATTGCACCCCTTATTAAATTCTGTGAGGTGTGTAGTTTCCAAAATGGGGTAACATGTGCAGGGGTCCATTGTTCTGGCATTATGGGGGCTTTGTAAACACACGTGACCCTCGACTTCTATTCTAACCAAATTCTCTCTCCAAAAGCTCAATGGCGCTCCTCCTTTTCTGAGCATTGAAGTGCGCCAGCAGAGCACTTGACGTCCACACATGGGGTATTTTCATACTCAGAAGAAATGGGGTTACAAATTTTGGGGGTCATTTTCTCCTATTACCCCTTGTAAAATGTAAAATTTGGGGAAAAAACAGCATTCTAGTGAAAAAAAGTTTTTTTTTCTTAATTTACAGATCCAACTAACAAAGTCGTCAAACACCTGTGAGGTTTTAAGGCTCCCTGTACCCCTTGTTACATTCATTGAGGGGTCTAGTTTCTAAAATAGTATGCCATGTGTTTTTTTTATTTTTATTTTTTTCTTGTTGCTGTTCTGGCACCATAGGGGCTTCCTAAATGTGACATGCCCCCCTAAAACCATTTCAGCAAAATTCGCTTTCCAAAAGCCAAATGTGACTCCTCCTCTTCTGAGCATTGTAGTTCACCCACAGAGCATTTGACATCCTAACATGGGGGAGATTGGGTTACAATTTTGGTGGGCATTCTCCCCCCCCCCCCCCCCCAGTTACACATCTGAATTTAACGAAAAGTAGTCAAACACCTGTGGGGTGTTAAGGCTCATTGGACCCCTTGTTACGTGCCGTGTAGTTTCCAAAATGGTATGCCATGTGGGGTTTTTCTGCTGTTCTGGCACGATAGGGGCTTCCTAAATGTGACATGCCCCCCAAAAACCATTTCAGCAAAATTAACTCTCCAAAATCCCATTGTTGCTCCTTCCCTTCTGAGCCCTCTACTGCTCCCGACGAACACATGAGATATTTCCTTACTCCAGAGAAATTGGGTTGCAAATTTTGGGGCGGCTTTTTCCCCTATTACACTTGTAAAAATTTAAAACTGGGTCTACAAGAACATGAGAGTGTAAAAAATGAAGATTTTGAATGTTCTCCTTCACTTTGATGCTATTCCTGTGAAACACCTAAAGGGTTAACATACTTACTGAATGTCATTTTGAATACTTTGAGGGGTGCAGTTTTTATAATGCGGTCATTTGTGGGGTATTTCTAATATGAAGGCACTTCATAGTAAAAGCATCCCAGAGTTATGAAAAATGGCCGGGTCCTTAAGGGGTTAAAAATCTATATTTTTGGATGTTTAAGCCCTTCACCGTTCGGGATTATTAACAGAATATTTTTATAGATCAGATATTTACGCACCCGTTGATACCAAATATGTTGATTTGCATAGCAGTGATCATGATATGCATAGCAGTGATCATTGTTATATGCAATCTACTTCTCTGGTCTGCCATTGGTGGCAGACCAGAGAAAAAGAGACCCCATGATGGCAACAGGAGGCAGGTAAACAGCCGTGCTGCAGGTGTTCGGATCAGCCACCAGAACCGCCAATATCATGGCATCTGAGGGGTTAATGGCGACATCAGCGTGATTGCTGATGTCATCCAATACTGGTGGGTCCCTGACTGCTTTAGCAGCTGGGACCCGCGGTCTATGATGCAAGCACAGCTCCTGCACTCGCATCATAACCGTGGCAGGATTCCGGGTGTACAGGCACATCCTGGTGCTCTAAGTCTCAGGCGTAAAGGTATGCATCCTCTAGGGTTTAAGCCATGCCTTCAAAATTATCGGTGGAAAATTCCCTCAGCCGAAAAGGCCATCCCTATTAGGAAACCTACGTAGTACTATTAAAGTCTAAAATTATGTGCAAAATTAAATCAACAAATTTCTTCAGATATGGGCTCAGTACAGGAATGTATGTACTGATTGTACAAATAGAGGTCCATTCACAAGTTTTGTGCTTCTGTGGAACGGAACCAGGAGGAGTCATTTGGGTCATTTTCTGACCATATCTGGCATATCTGAGGCATACAATGGCTGATGCTTTTAAGCTTCTCCTGCTGAATCCGTGCCACAGAGGCACAAAACATGGTATTATTGCACCTTAAAAATAGACGTAAGGCGTATATGCTCACAATCTTAGTCAGTCATTAACTATACGTACTGAGTAATTGTGACAATAATAAAAATATGAACCAAGATCTACCATCGAGTATGGAATTAGCAATAGGATTAAATCTATCCAGTTGAAAAATTTGTCTCTTAAAGCCATTACCGTGAGAACGTCACAATAAAATATGTTTTTCATTTATATAAGGAATTTTATGTACACAATCACATGTCATAGGATCTATTAAATTATTCAGAATTCACAGTGTTTTAAGAAGTTGATGTGAGAATTATAATAGCTTTCTTTGTTGCTCTGTCTCCAGTTAGAACGTCCTTCAGCTTTGCAGTTATTTGCAAAGGAAAATAGCTGGAACACACTTGCATTTTAGTAAAAAACGTGAGGCAATAGTTAACAGTGAATTAAGTTCCTAATAGTGCTTATTAACAAAAACTACAATAGGAAAAGACTAGGTTAGGTTTTTTTTTGTTAAACTAAAGGAAAAACTGTTTTTCTAAGATCCTGTTTCTCTTTACCTAGTTCATCATTACACACAATCTCCAAATCAAAAAAAAAGGATATAAAAAATAAATCTGGTTTTGTAATGAATGAAGAACCATAGGATTTTTCATATAACAAAACTTAATATCCAAATGACTGCAGGGGACTCAGACTTGCAGTACTAAAATGGTAATGCTTTTAGGTAACAAGGTGCTTCTCATTTAGATTTTGCAAAGTACCATGCAAAACTAAATCTAACACTTTTGAAATTAGAAGTCACCCTTACAAAATAAAAGGCATGGAACAAAAATCTTTTTTCAATAGTAATCATGCTGGGAAAAAAGCTAAAGGGTAGGGTCACACATGCCGTAGTGAGCTGCATATTTGCTGCTGCATATTTTCCTACCCATTAGTGTAGTGTCACACATGCCCTGTTGAGCTGCGTATTTTCTGCTGCATATTTTCCTACCCATTAGGGTAGGGTCACACATGCTGTATTTTCTGCAGCTGATTTTAATACCCATTGACTTATAATTTAGGGGTATACTGTTGCAGGCTTTTCATTTTCTTCCCGCCTGTTATTTTTCTGGATATTATGCTCTCCTCTTCACGTTTTCTATATGCACACTAATTTTTATCGGTTTGCATTTTTTTTTTACCAGGACTTTGTAGCATAACCTTTAGAGATGAGCGAACTTACAGTAAATTCGATTCGTCACAAACTTCTCGGCTCGGCAGTTGATGACTTTTCCTGCATAAATTAGTTCAGCTTTCAGGTGCTCCTGTGGGCTGGAAAAGGTGGATACAGTCCTAGGAGACTCTTTCCTAGGACTGTATCCACCTTTTCCAGCCCACCGGAGCACCTGAAGGCTGAACTAATTTATGCAGGATAAGTCTTCAACTGCCGAGCCGAGCAGTTCGTGACGAATCGAATTTACTGTAAATTCGCTCATCTCTAATAACCTTACTTACTTTAGATGCACCCACTGGACCAACCAGGCCTGAGATATTCTTTATTTGTATGCCTATGTATGGTTAATGCTTTGTTATTACGAATAAAAAGTCTTGAATAAAAAAAAAAAAAAAAAATGGAAAACAGACACAAAAAAAATGGACAAGGATCTTAGTGAACCGGTAGCCCAGAGACCACTGGTTACAATCAGAAGGCAGAGGCATTTAAAGGATAGGACAGACTTTGTCCCTGCCATTTTCCACCCAAGAGGCAGGACACAAGTCTTTAACTGCAGTCGGAGATACAACGATGTAATCGTTGCAAAGTATGTCTTATTAAAGTTGGAAAAGAGTACTAAAAGTATAGTTAAAGAGAAAAAAAAATCACAGCTTCAAAATTTGCCTACAGAATAGCAGGACCAGATCATATCATATCATATCATGTTGGCAAAATCTCAAGGAAGGGGAACACCACACTTGCATTACTTAGAGACATCTGGATGGGAACCCAGAAAGGGTTTGTTTTAGCGGTGTTATGTTCAATTTAAAAAAAAAAAGACAATGGAACAAGCCATTGTTTTTGGGTTTACTGAACAGTATAAATGACATGATAACTTTATTCTGGAGTCAGTAGGATTATTGCGACATAAATTATATAGTTCTGTTATGTTTTACTATTGCTACAGATATTAATTTTTTTTGCATTATATGCATATTATATTGCACATAGAGCCATACAGCACCTTAGTACGCTGACACATTTGTTGCTTATTGTCTGTCCTTACAGTATAAAAAAATATATAGTTATCTTAAACAGGCATCAGTTTTATTGTGATGTTCTGATCATTAATCATTTGTAAACACCTACCTTGCAAGCACAAAGCTGCCAACTCTACAGCAGTTTCATAAGGACATTTTAATCTACAAGAAAAAATAAAAAAATGATTATTTAAATTATTTCATTATATAATGAAAATGAGAGAGAAAATCCCATAAGAATCGGTATTCGATCAGGTAGTAACTTGCTAAAAATGTAGGTTCAGACTCACTAAGCTTTGCCAGACAGCATTTAGATTAGGGCTCCCTTAGATAAGAATAGTCAAGCATGCTCACATGAATTTCTTTAAGCTGGTGCAAATAGAGCTCAACTTTTTACCTCAAAGGGAAATAATAGGTCACTTGAACACTGCAATAATGAATTTTCACCTAGGCTTGTGAGCTGGGCACCAGCCTAAATATTAACAGCCAAGCGAGGTACTGGGAGCTTGTGACATTATAACCCCGCACCTCATGACGCCCCACCCCCTCAATGCAAGTCTATGGGAGTGGGTGTGATGGCTGCCATGCCCCCTCCTATACACTTGCATTGAGGGGGTGGGACTATGATGTCACGAGCTCCCGGCGCCGGCTCCAGTGTTCATAACAGTTTGTTCCAAACGCTGACCATCGGAGTACCCCTTTAGGCAAAAATTTGCATCAATTATAAAAAATGATTTTACTTGATAAACCAGCTACCACTGCAAAAAGTGAAAAACACATTTGATACACTACCGAATGAAAAAAAATTGTGTGAGAAAAAGTTGCCAAATTTTTGAACAAGTCATCCACTGCTGCTACGGAAGAGCGTTCTAGGCATGTTCTGAGACCTTTACAAAGATCACTGTGCAAAAGGGGTGAAGGAGGATAGCTGGGACAATCACTGATGGTGTGATCGTCCCCACCCATAGGCTTGCATTGAGGGGGCAGGACGTGACGCCACGAAGGGGCGAAGCCGTGACATGACGATAGTCCAGCCCCTGTATTGTGAGTCATCAGACATGAAGCGATCTTCGCTGTGAGGCTGATGACAAGTGGGTGCTGCAGGAGAGATTGTGGGGGGTCCCCAGCGGTGGGCCCCCATGATCAGACATCTTATCCCCTATCCTTCAGATAGGGGATAAGATGTCTAGGGCCGGAGTACCTCTTTAATCTTAATTTTTCAGAGGCCATCTAAACATGAGAGCAATAATCTGGTAGTCATGGCTAGTGTTGAGCGGCATAGGCCATATTCGAATTCGCGAATATTCGCGAATATATGGACGAATATTCGTCATATATTCGCGAATATTCGCATATTCGTTATATCCTCGTTTTATTTTCGCATATGCGAAACTTCGCGTATGCGAAAATTTGCGGATGTGAAAATTAGCATATACAAAAGTAGCATAAGGTAAAATTCGCATATACGAAAATTCGCATATGCTAATTTTCGCATATGCGAATTTTCGCACGCCAGTCTCACACAGTAGTATTAGAGCCTTCTTTACACCACACAAGCTGGAAGCAGAGAGGGGTGATCACTGTGATGTGTACTGTGAAGAAAAAAAAAAAAAAAAAAAAAAAAAACGAATATTCGTAATTACGAATATATAGCGCTATATTCGCGAAATTCGCGAATTCGCGAATATGCGATATTCGCGAATAATATTCGAATTGCGAATATTCGCGAGCAACACTAGTCATGGCAACCACAGTTTTGATCTCTCTCCCAATATGTGTAAATGTCTTCCTTCTCTAATGTCCAGTAAAAAGCAGAGTGCGGTTACATTATGACAATCACAAATGAGACGCACTACATAAGGCAGCTCTGACAGACCATACTAGAATTATAAATGAAAAACAAATAGGTTACTTACTTTCCTGATAGAATGTCTTGTCTAAGCTGTAATACAAATAAGTACCTGAAAAATTATGAAAAGAAGTATTTAGAATACCATAGGTAATTTTTTCTGTGAACACCGCATTTCCAGAAAGACACACGTTTTACAAGAAATACAGGTATAGTTTCAGCTTTTTCAAATTTTATCTCCCATTTTCATTCTTTTTTCAGGATCCCTTCTTGGTATGATGAATGGGAAGAAAATGTGACAGTCCACTGAACTATGCTATGGCAGCATACACAAGCTAGGCTAAGTATAGAATTGTAGGAATGTCAAATATATGAAGGAGACTAGAAAAGAACTTTTCAAAGTATGAAAAAGAATGCATCAAAAACGATTTATAAAGAGCTTTGTAAATTTTATAGAAAGGTCTCTGGCGCGGCATCAGTTGCTAAAACGCTATTATATATTATATATACATACACATACATCCACACACTGTATTCGGAAAGTTTTCAGACCCTTTAACTTTTTTTTCACATTTTATTATGTTGTTGCCTTGTGCTAAAAATAAAAATAAACCTTGGTCTTATTCTATTCTGCACTTCTTACCTCATAAGAATGTGTAAATGGAATTTTTGACATGTTTACTCATTTATTAAAAAGTGATAACTATGATTTCGCACTACTCATGTGTTTTCAGAAGTGGAGATTCTCCTGGGCAACATGGATCTCTCTAAACCCCTTACTCAGTCCTATGCTCTTCTCCAGACACTGGGGCCTAGCCCGTTCTCGAACGCCTATCATAAATGGGTGGCTGATATTCCTGATTTGTCTGAGTGCCAGTGGAAGGAAGTAGAGGGCTCCTATTACTCCACAGTGGTTAGTAGGGATTTGTTGCTTCAGTCTCTGTATGTTTTGAGGTTATATTATACCCCTACTAAGCTGAAACGTATAGGGGTTTCCCCGTCTGACTTATTTTTTCGTTGTTCTGTGAAGGTTGGTACCATCATGCATGCGGTTTGGAGGTGTCCAATTATAGCCTCTTTTTGGAGAGAGGTAATGGGTTTTTTGGCAGATAATCTAGATTTCCCTTCTCTGTTTACCCCAGTGGTGTGCTTGCTGGGAGTCATAAATGAGGTGGTCTCTGGTACGCATATACGTATACTGAGCCGATTCTTGCTATTCTGTGCCTGTAAAGTGGTAGTAATGACATGGAAGGATTCTTCCCCTCCCCTTTGTCTCGCTGGCTGAACCTGGTAAATAAATATGTCCTGTTGTACCAAGCCTTGTATACAAGTCGTAGGTGCCCGAAGAAATTTGACAAGGTGTGGACTCCATGGATTTTATTGAATGTGCCCGCTGACCAGCCGTCTGGAGTGATCCATTAAGTTTCCTGTAACAGGATATGTGGAGGGGTAGGAGTCATTGGGATGTGTGGTATTGTTGTATGCTTGTCTTGTGGTGTGAGACTTCTCCGGATAGTACCGGGGATTCTCTTTCCTTATGTGCTTGATTGCCCTTCCTGTTATTATATCCCTCACTGTGATGGAATTGACCTGTGGGCATCCAGAGGCACTTGTTGCATGTTACACTTTCTTGTGGTGTTTATTTGTTGTATACATAAACAAAACAATAATAAATAAATACTTTAAAAAAAAAAAAAAACTATGATTTTGCACAGACATCCGTATTTAGACTCTTTGCTATGACACTCAGAAAGCAACACTGACTGACAATTTCACATGCTGTTGTGCAAGTGGAACAGACAACAGGTGGAAATTATAGGCAATTAGCAAGACATCACCAATAAAGGAGTGGTCCTGCAGGTGGTGACCACATACCACTTAGTTCCTATGCTTCCTGGCTGATGTTTTGGTCACTTTTGAATGCTGGCAGTGCTTTCACTCTAGTGGTAGCATGAGACGGAGTCTACAACCCACAAAAGTGGCTCAGGTAGTGCAGCTCATCCAGGATGGCATAACAAGGCGAGCTGTGGCAAGAAGGTTTGCTGTGTTGGTCATCACAGTGTCCAGAGCATGAAGGCACTACCAGGAGACAGGCCAGTACATCAGGAGATGTGGAAGAGGCCATAGGAGGGCAAAACCTAGCAGCAGGACCGCTACTTTGTGCAAGGAGGAGCAGGAGCACTGCCAGAGCCCTGCAAAATTACCTCCATCAGGCTACAAATGTGCATGTGTCCACTCAAATGGTTAGAAACAGACTCCATGAGGGTGATATGAGGGCCTGATGTCCACAGGTGGGGGTTGTGCTTACAGCCCAACATCAAGCATTTGGCATTTGCCAGAGAACACCAAGATTGGCAAATTCGCCACTGGCACCCTGTGCTCTTCACAGATTAAAGCAGGTTCACACTGAGCACATATGACAGACATGGCAGAGTCTGGAGAGGATATGGAGAATGTTCTGCTGCCTGCAATATCCTCTAGCATGACCAGTTTGACAGTGGGTCAGTAAGTGTGTGGGGTGGCATTTCTTTGGGGGGCTGCACAGCCCTCCAAGTGCTTGCCAGAGGTAGCATGAGATGAGATCCTCAGACCCCTTGTGAGACCATATGCTGGTGCAGTTGGCCCTGGGTTCCTCCTAATGCAAGACAGTGCTAGACCTCATGTGGCTGGAGTGTGTCAGCAGTTCCTGCAAGAGGAAGGCATTGATGCTATGGACTGGCCTGCCAGTTCCCCAGACCTGAATCCGATTGAGCACATCTGGGACATCATGTCTCGCTCCATCCACCAACGCCACATTGCACCTAGGGCTGGGCGGTATACCGGTTCATACCGAATTCCAAATTTTTTGGGCTGCACAATATGAATTTCCCCCCATACCGCAATACCGGTTGGGCCCCTCCCCCTCGGGAATGTATTATCAGCCTAGCGCAGCGCTGTCCCCACATCGGGGAACTAATCCTACGTTTACCTGCCAGCACTGTTCTGCCCCCCCCCCCCCCCAATTAATGATCAGCCCAGCTTGACACAGATGTCAAGCACTGCCCTCCTCCTCTTTGTTGGGGGCCGCCGGCGATGGAACTCACTGTACGCCAGTGGTCTCCAACCTGCGGACCTCCAGTTGTTGCAAAACTACAACTCCCAGCATGCCCGGACAGCCAACGGCTGTCCGGGCATGCTGGGAGTTGTAGTTTTGCAACAGCTGGAGGTACGCAGGTTGGAGACCACTGCTGTACGCTGTATACCTATGCCCGTGCTGCAAAAGATACAGAAAATAAACTTTTAACTCACCAACCTCGGCCGCACGCTTGGGATGGGGGAGGACAGCCGCCAGCCAATCACCGGCCAGAGCGATGCCCTTCCCCGGCTAGTGATAGGCTGAGCCCACTGTCATGTAAGAAGCCAGCTTCTTACATGACAGTGGGCTCAGCCTATCACTGGCCGGGGCGGGGCATCGCTCCGGCCGGTGATTGGCTGACGGCTGTCCTCCCCCGTCCCAAGCATGCGGCCGAGGTGGGCGAGTTAAAAGTTTATTTTCTGTATCTTTTGCTGCACGGGCATAGGGATACAGCGTACAGCAGTGGTCTCCAACCTGCGGACCTCCAGCTGTTGCAAAACTACAACTCCCAGCATGCCCGGACAGCCGTTGGCTGTCCGGGCATGCTGGGAGTTGTAGTTTTGCAACAACTGGAGGTCCGCAGGTTGGAGACCACTGGCGTACAGTAAGTTCCATCGCCGGCGGCCCCCAACAAAGAGGAGGAGGGCAGTGCTTGACATCTGTGAGTAGTACCCTGCTGGGCTGATTATTAATTGGGGGGGGGGGGGGGGGCAGAACAGCACTGGCGGGTCACGTGATTTGGGGGGGGGGGGGGGGGAGAAGCCGAACACCGCACGCGGGTCACATGATTGGGGGGGGGGGGTTGGGGGGACAGACCAGCGCTGGCGGGTCACATGATTTGGGGGGGTGAGAAAATACTGTTATATACCGTGGAACCGGTAGGTTAAAAAAATACCGTGATACACATATTTGGTCATACCGCCCAGCCCTAGTTGCACCACAGACTGTCCAGGAGTTGGCAGATGCCACCTCCTCAGGAGCATGCTCAGGAGTTGTAGGGAGGTCATACGGGCACGTGGAGGCCACATTCACTACTGAGCCTCATTTTTACTTGTTTTAGGGACGCTACCTCAAAGTTGGATCAGCCTGTAGTGTTGTTTTCCACTTTGATTTTGAGTGTGACTCCATATCCAGACCTCCATGGGTTGATAAATTTGATTTCCACTGATCGTTGAATGTGCAGACAACAAAATCACACAAAAATTATGTAAAGACAAAAGTATTTCATGTTATTTCATTAGTTCATTCAATCAGATCTAGGATGTGTTATCTTAGTGTTCCCTTTATTTTATTTTTTTAGCAGTGTAGTTTGGTTGAAAAAATTATAATGTCTTTCCAAATGAGCCTATTTGAATTTTAAAGAAAGCAATTTACTTAATATGGAATCCACTATTCTATCCATGAATCCGCTAATCAGCATAGAGATTTTTTGTATCCATCTAGGATATTTAGACCTCACCACACTCATTCATTCTCTGGAAGTGAGCTTATATTCATTTATTAAGCAAAAATATATGTTATACAGGACCTGTTCATATAGGCAGGTATCATGTGCCTGATTATCTTTGAACCTACATACTCACCTAGTGCTCTTTTGGATAGTAACCTATGGTGCATGGTCCTATGGTGCATGGTTGGTAATTATGGGTCATAAAAAAACTTAATTATCATAAATAGATCATAACCTGATAATTATGTGAATAACCATAATCTTTTTTTCTTATAATAACTATGAATGGTATATATTACAACACACCTAACTTATAACTGTATGACTAATTATAATTATGAGTTATAATAATCTAATTTCCTATGACCAGAGTCTAGTTCATCCTACATATGAATAATCTGTCCATGACATCCAACAGATAGGCTAGACAGGAGTATGGTAGCCTTAACTCTGGTCAGAATAGTGTTAACAGAAGCTGGACAACGGTACCGAAGAGCGCCTGTGCAGAAGCGATCGGATAGAAGCATGTGCATACATGCGTACACATAGCGAATTGTGGAGATTGCGTGAGTAAAGTGCACGTAATCACCTGATCTTGGCTGGTCAGGTGACCGGAAATTGTAGCGGATGTTGCGATACCCGGATGTGTATCAGTGACATCAGAGGATGTATGGATTGGTCCACCTATAAGCCATTCTGATTGGGGAGTCACGGTCTTCGCGTGTGATGTAATGCAAGATCATATCAATGGATTGGCCCATCATTCTATTTATGAGTATGGTGAATAATGACTGGGCTGGTTATATTTGAAAGAAGTGTGGTGATTGGTTGGATCAGACACAGGTCCTCAGTGGTTGGCAGTGTAATGAGGTTATCTGGACACCATATAAAAAGGCTAATTTGGCCTTGACATTCATTGCTGTCAGTCAATCTCCTTGATAAAGTCACACCAGTGGCGAAACATGTCGGGTGTGACAGTTGTGTGTTTTAATTGCATTTCCATTGTGTCCAGTATATAAAATGATCACATATAGGGTCATGGATTGAAAGGCTAGTGAGCCATATAATAGTCCGTGCCTGCAGTGCACAATGGGTTGTCGGACATTAATATCCTAATATCTGGATTATCCACCAAGAGTCACTACAACTGATAGGAATACCTCAGTGTAGTTACCACATATATAAGTGGTGCTAAAATACAGAGGAGATATGCACCAATACCACTTTGATGTTATACAAGCCTGGGAACAGTAATATCCAACCTATGAGGTGGCTATCTGTTTGATATTGAGGGACATCAATCCCCTATAGCCTGGATCCACTGTGGCAGACAAGTATATATGTATATATATATATATTTTGTCAAGGTGCTTCAGTGTATAGCACTGAAGAAATAAAAAACTCTGATTCCATCATTCCTCCGTGGATTAGTCCATGGGTGACCCGGGAATGACATTTCCCACAACTTTAGAGTGACAAGTGGGAATATGCTTTTAATGTGTGGTTCTCACCTTTGTTTTGCTATTTTTTATATGCATAATAAAAGATACATTTTATTTGTAACACATTTACCAAAGAGGTTTTATTTAAACCCTAGGGGTTATATTGTTGTCAGGGCTCTTTTGATCACTGAAAACAATCTCGGACACCCGTGATAATTAGATTGCCAGGTGAGCCCAATTTAAGGAAAACTACTAAAGGTGGGTGTTCCACATTGTTAAGCAGAGCACCATCAAGCAATATGGGGAAGAAAAAGGATCTCTCTGCTGCCGAAAAGAGTGAAATCATTCAATGTCTTGGTTGAGGTATGAAAACAGATTACACGAAAACTTAAGCGTGATCATCGCACTATTAAGAGATTTGTGGCCGATTCAGAGCACAGATTGGTTTGTGCAGTTAAAGGCACATTGAGGAAGACTTCTGCCAGCTCCATGCATCGGATCAAGAGAGCAGCTGCTAAAATACCATTACATCGCAGCAAACAGATATTTGAAGCTGTTGGTGCCTCTGGTGCCCCACGGACATCAAGGTGTAGACTCCTCCAGAGTCTTGGAACTGTGCATAAACCTTCTATTCGCCCACCACTAACCAATGCTCACAACCAGAAACAGCTGCAATGGGCAGAAAAATACATGAAGATTAATTTTCAAACAGTCCTGTTCACTGATGAGTGCCGCGCAACCCTGGATGGTCCAGATGGATGGAGTAGTGGATGGTTGGTGGACGGCCACCCTGTTCCAACCAGGCTGCGACGTCAGCAAGGCCATGGTGGAGTCATGTTTTGGGCCGGAATCATGGGAAGAGAGCTGGCCGGACCCTTTAGGGTCCCCGAAGGTGTGAAGATGACCTCTGCAATGTACGTGAAGTTTCTGACTGACCTCTTTGCTCCCTGGTACAGAAGGAAGAACTATGCTTTCCATAAAAAAATCATTTTCATGCATGACAATGCACCATCTCATGCTGCAAATAATACCTCTGCATGAATGGCTGCTATGGAGATAAAAGGAGAGAAAGTCATGGTGTGGCCTCCATCCCCCCCGACCTCAATCCAATTGAAAACCTTTGGAGCATCCTTAAGCAAAAGATCTATGAGGGTGGGAGGCAGTTTACATCCTAACAGCAGCTCTGGGAGGCTATTCTGTCATCTTGCAAACAAATTCAAGCAGAAACTGCCCAAAAATTCACAAGTTCAATGGATGCAAGACTTTGACCGACTGCAGGTCCCACTGTTCTTAAGAAGGCTCTCCAGGTTCTTAGTTATATGGCAGATGTTATCTTTTCTACTTGCAAGTAAGGTGTTTATTACTTGGTCAGACAGGCCTCTAGCTTTTAGAATTAACCTCTCAGCATCCAGGCTGTTAGATGACGGTGAGATGACTGAGGATGATGAACTAGTCCCTGGTACAGTAGATCTTCCCTCTCCAGAAGAGCCCAAGGCTGTGAGACTAACATTTACCTTAGCAAGGTAAACCAGGGCCTTCGAGGCCAGAAGGGTGCCATCAATAGGACTAAGGCTCTGTCCTGTCTTTTTCAAGACACAAGGAATAAGGCGAAGAGTTGGGAAAGCGTACCCTCTTTCTTTTCCCCAATCTGGAGAGAAGGCGTCCACTGCTGTTGAATAATCCAGTGGGTTGAGAGAGAAAACCTGTGAATCTTCCTGTTTCTGGAAGCAAAGAGATCTACTGAGAATTCTCCAAACCTTTCTTCTATGTTTGCAGATATCTCCTTGTTTAGACACCATTCAGACTGGAGAAGATGAACACTGCTTAGAAAATCTGCAACCTTGTTGTCTTCCACTCTCAGGTCAACTGCAGAGAGAGATGCTAGCTTGGCTTCACCCCCCCCGTTTGTTTAAATAAGCTCCTGGGTCACGATAATTTCAATACAGGCTGCTGCACAGATAGATATTTTATAGGCAGGATCTAGCGGCTTCCTACACTCTGCACATTCTTTATTACAGGATTTGGAAGAAGACTTCTTGCTACCCTACAAGACAAAACAATAGCCTGAGTTAGCTAGCAGAATATAGAATGAAATTGAAATGATCTCAACTGGAAGTTGATCCACACCTCCGTAGCCGGGCTGGAACTACTCTTCTTGAAGCGTTCACCTCCATTTGCTGAATATTCCAACATGCTGGAGAAAGTTTTCAACAAAATATACTGCAGGGCAACCAGGAATGGTCTGCTCAGCTATTGCAGGCTGGAACTGCTGCAGGCTGTTGGTACTACTGCGGGTCAAATAGTGCTTCCGCTGCTGGATACTGCTGGAGGCTGGCTGCCTGCTGTCCACGCACTTCTGGACGCTAGGGAATGCCGACAGGGGATCCAAAATGGCAAAATCCTGTTCCCCTTTTGAATGAAGCCAGAACCTGAAGTGACGATACGCTGCCGGACTGACGTCACATCCGCTGGCATTACTGCACAAACGACACGCCGGCCGCAGAGACGGGAGAGCCGGCGGAAGCCATGCTACTCCACAGCCCCCACCTCCTTAGCACTGCATCTCCATCTTTTTCCCCAGGTTCAGTAGCTTTATCGGGACACTACTGGACCCCCCGCAGGACCTACAGGTAGGCTTACAGCTGCTCCCCAGAGTAGACTTCTGCTGGACAGGGAGCCCCACTATCGGAGGACCTATAGCCCCTTGGAGAGGTATGTCGGAGACAGCTCCCAGGCCTCCTACCGGAGGACAGGAAACCTGAACTGAGGTGTGGAGAGGCGTGTCCCTTTTTATATTCCCAGGTTCTTGTCCTGCGGTGGGAGGTACTCTCCAGGGGTGCTGTCATGAGTGCTTAAGTAAAATACTGTTATCATTAGGAGGTTTGTTCAATCAAATTTGAATTGTACTCTTAATAGTTGATAACATGAGAATTATGCTGACTTATTTACATAATTTAGGTAAATAAGATAAATATAATTTGCATAATAATTTGGAACAGGGTGTAGACCCTTAGGCCGCGTTTACACGGCGGAAAATGCATGTAAATTTTCTGCGCTGAATTCCATGTGAATTTTTTGCCCATTAACTTTCATGGGATTCTGCAAGTTAATTCAGACAGCAGAATTTCTGCTTCGGATAAAGATGCGGAATCCGTGCGAAGATTTCCGCATGGATTCTGCATCAATTATGCATCTGTTTAACATCTGCAGAATTCTGTAACGAACTAATGTGGATGCAGTATTGATGCTGATGTGCGGAATTTACGTTGTGTGAATGCGGCCCAAGGGTCTATTCACAAGGCAGAATTTCCGAATGCGGAATTCAGCACAGATTCCGCATCAAATTAAAGGCCAATAGACTTCTATGGGATTCCGCACTCCCAGTCACACTTCTGAATTTCCACATGCGGATTCCGCATAAAATCCGCATTAGCCAGAAACCACCCAAATGAATGCGGAAGTGGAATTGGTGCGGATGTGCGAAAATTCTGCCATGTGAATAGACCCTAAGAGTCATGTCTGGAGGAAACCCAACATTGCTCAATACATGCATAATACCATTACCTACAGTTAAGCAAGGTGGTAGCAGCATCATGCTGTAGGGTATTTTTCAGCAGCTGGGACAGGGAGTCAGGATTGAGGGTTTAGATAAATTGAGCAAAGTACAGAGATATTCTTAATGGACACCTGATCCAGAGTGCTCTGGACCTCAAACTGGGCTGAAGGTTTACCTTCCAACAAAACAACGACCATAAGCACACAGACAAGACAAAACAAGAGTGGCTTAGGGACAACTCTGTAAATGTCCTTGGGTGGCCCAGCCAGAGACCTGCTTTAAACCGAATCGATCATCACTGGAGAGACCTGAAAATCACTGTCCACCGTTCTCCATACAGCTTGACAGCTTCGGAGCATCTGCAAAAAAGAATGGCAGAAGCTCCCCAAATCCAAATGTGCAAACCTTGTGGTACCATATCCATGAAGACTGGAGGCTGTAATCTCTGCTAAAGGTGCTTCAACCAAGTACTGAGTAAAGAATATGTCAATGGAATTTTTTTGTTTTTCTTTTCAATGAAAAAAGTGAAAGGGTCTGAAAACTTTCTAAATACACTATATACACCCACACCTCAACATTTAAACTGCAACACCAAGGAAAAGTAGAATTATATAAGAGACATAGACATGTTAATGGAATGCAAATAATAGATAAAAAATATAGAAAACATTTCAATTTATTCAGTATTAATTATGAGCACCACATAAATACATGCACCTACATGCATTGGCATACTATCAATTAGGTTTTTAATGGTTGTCTGTCAGTGTCACACTGAATATAATTGGGCACACAAATCAAGATCTGCTGCTGAAAACTAGCTTTGTTATTGCTGACCAAGGACGTCCCAAATTTGCACAATCATACTGAACTCTGAGGTTACATGTGGCTGAAAAATTTGCTTTAGATCTACCATTTATACCAGTGATTCCCAACCAGATTTTGCCGTCAAATTTTTTATTTTATTTCCCGCCCCGGCCTTCCTCGGAGCCGCAGGGGAAGCAAAAATTGTGTGCGCTTTACTTTGCGTGCGTGCATCCCCCAGCGTCCCCCTCCCCATTGCAGCCCAGTGAGTGCCCTGCCAGAGGGGAACGATGCAAAAAGTGCACTGGGCCGGTGTAGTGACCCATGCCCCAGCGTCCCCCTCCCCCTGGGGCGCAGTGAATGAGTGCCCTGCCGGAGCCCTGAATCGGTGCCCTGCCGGAGAGGGGAAGAACGGGGAAGAAAAATTGCTTGCTTAAGGTACTGTACTATGTCCACATCCCCCCTCACCCATGTTCACCCCCCAGTCTACCCCCTGTCACCTATGTTCACCCCCCCCCCAGTCTACCCCACCACCCATGTCCCCCCCTATTCACCCCTCTGTCCCTTTGTCACCCCTTTTATCCCCCTAGTAATCCTTGTCCACCCTCCTGTCATCCCTGTTTACCCCCATATCTTCCGTGTCCACCCTCCTGTCATCCATGTGCCACTCCTGTCACCCCTGTCCATCCCCCTGTCACCCCTGTCCTCCCCCCCTGCCCACCCCCAGTCTACATCTCTGTCACCTATGTCCACCCCTCCTACTCACCCCTCAGTCCCTTTGTCACCCCAGTCCACCACCTCTCTCACTCCTGTCCTTCCCTCTTTTAACCGCTTGTCACCCTTGTCCACCCCTCTGACCCAGTCTCCCATGTTCACCCTCCTGTCATCCATGTCCACCTTGGCCATCTCCCTATTCACCCCTCTGTCATCCCTGTCCATCCCAGTGTCACCCATGTTCACCCCTCTGTCTTTTTGTCACCCCTGTTACCACCTTGTCACTCCTGTACACCCCTGTCACCCCCGACGCACCCTGTCACCCATGTACACTCTTCTACACCCCTCTATCACCCATGTACACCCCTCTGCCACACATGTACACTCCTCTACACACCTCTGCCACTCATGTATACCCATCTGTCACTCCTCTACACCCCTCTTTCACCCATGTACAGCCCTCTGTTACCAATGTACATGCCCCTACACCCCTCTGCCACCCATGTACACTCCTCTACACTCATCTGTCACTCCTTTACACCACTCTGCACCGCATGTACACTCCTCTACACCCCTCTGCCACCTATGTACACTCTTCTACACCCATCTGTCACTCCTCTACACACCTCTGCCACCCATGTACACTCATCTACATCCCTCTGCCACCCATGTACACTCCTCTAGACACATGTTTCCCGTGTACACCTTTCTGCACCCCTCTGTTACCCCCTTTACACCTATACGACCCGGTATTCCTCTTCACTTGTAAAAGGGGAATCTGCTGGTAAAGTGCGGAACCTAATAGATTTATTTTGCAGGTTTAACGGTGAAGACTTGTGGCTGGAGCCCACTGTATGCCAAACCAAATTAAGCAGCTTAAAGGCTAAATTCACACTGTGTTAATGCAGTGGGTCCCAGCTATATGTTGGATCCTGTCAAAACAGGGATGCGGATATACTGTGACACACTGGAGTTGCCACCATTTACTTCAATGACCCAAAGTCAGAAAATAACCCTTTACAAATTAACAAGAATTCCAGACAAGTGAAGGTTGGCACTGCTAACACCCTTAAATAACTTTTGCTGCATCAGTAACAGGCATAGCTCTGCACAATTCTTTGAGAATTATGAAAGGAGGCGTGACCTCCAAAATGTTGTGGTGTTCAGCGACTGCTCAACGTTTTCTCCTTTGTGAGAGGAAGGAACTGTGCTAATGGGACGCTCTGGAGGGAGTGAAAGCTACTGTTATGGAGACCAAGGACCAGGGCTCAAGTCCTGCAGGAACTCATGGGAACGGAGTTCCTGTACTTTTTCAACAGCAGGAACACAGTTCCCATTAGCAGGAGTCCTGCAGGACCAGCTCTGCCCCTAGACATCTTATCCCCTATCCAAAAATATAGGGGAAAAGGCGTCTGCAGGACCCCCGTGATCTCAGCTGGATGACTGGTGATGTGACACAGTAATGACCCCTCAATACAAGTCTATGGGAGGGGGCGTGACAGCCGTCATGCCCCCTTCCCATAGACTTGCATTGAGGGGTCGTGATGTCACGAGCCTTACGGAGCTGCACCCAACACTCTAAACGCACACCGGGTGCAGCAGGGAGAACGTAGGAGTCTCCAGCGGCAGGACCCCCGGGATCAGAAATCTTATCCCCTATCCTTTGGATAGGGTATAAGATGTCTAGTGCCCCTTTAAAGAGTACCTCTCATCAAAAAAATAGTTTTTTATTTTATAGTTTTATATGTATAGATTAATTTTCTAATTGGGTTCTATTAAAAAACAATTTATACTTTTATGTGTTTTTTGTGTTCATACTTTTGTCCACTAGAGGTTTCCCTAGGAGTCCCATTTTTAGTGATTTCAGACTCACGCCGGCCTGGCAGCTGAGTCCGAAATCGCATACTCACGCAGCTCCCCGCCTGTCGATCAGACATAGGGAGCGAGCGCTGTGCGCGCATCCCTGCAGGGCGCGCTCCCGACTCTGCTGTTGTGAGATGAAAAATTCAAACCCGTGGCTCTGCAAGATAGAAGCAGCAGGGCTAGAGCTGGGGGAGTGCAGAGCAAGGGGAGAGAGGAGGTACACGCCCCCTCTCTTATCTCCCCAAGCTCCGGCGGATGCAGATCTCCACAGGGAGAAGTACACGCCCCCTCCCTGAGCTCCCCGAGCTGAGGCCGCAGATCTCTATGGACAATCAGAGCAGGGGAGAGAGGAGCTCGGCTAGAGTAGGTCTAGAAGCCAGAGCTCTATTCCTCATCTCCCCTGCCTGAGCTCTGACTGTTTACTGTACACGGGCTGGGGATTCATACACTGCAGGGACTGGGAATAAATCTCTGCCTGGGGATGATTTCTATGTGAGGAGGAGGAGGAGGGGGGGGGGTCCCTGTTGTGTGTATGTATGCTGGGAGTTTTAGTCCCTGTTAGATGTGTGTGTGTGTATGCTGGGAGTTTTAGTCCCTTTTAGGTGTGTATATGCTGGCAGTTGTAGTTCCTGTTAGGAGTCTGTCTATATATGATGGGAGTTGTAGTCCCTGTTAGGTGAGTGTGTGTATGCTGGCAGTTATAGTCCCTGTTAGGTGTGTGTGTATGCTGGGAGTTGTAGTCCCTGTTAGGTGTGTGTGTGTATGCTGGGAGTTGTAGTCCCTGTTAGGTGTGTATATGCTGGGAGTTGTAGTCCCTGTTAGGTGTGTGTATATGCTGGGAGTTGTAGTCCCTGTTAGGTGTGTGTATATGCTGGGAGTTTTAGTCCCTTTAAGGTGTGTGTATGTTGGGAGTTGTAGTCCCTGTTAGGTGTGTGTGTATGCTGGGAGTTGTAGTTCCTGTTAGGTGAGTGTGTGTATGCTGCCAGTTGTAGTCCCTGTTAGGTGTGTGTATGCTGGGAGTTGTAGTCCCTGTTATGTGTGTGTGTATGCTGGGAGTTGTAGTCCCTCTTATGTGTGTATGCTGGGAGTTGTAGTCCCTCTTATGTGTGTGTATGCTGGGAGTTGTAGTCCCTGTTAGGTGTGTGTGTATGCTGGGAGTTGTAGTCCCTGTTAGGTGTGTGTGTGTATGCTGGGAGTTGTAGTTCCTTTTAGGTGTGTGTCTATATATGATGGGAGTTGTAGTCCCTGTTAGGTGTGTGTATATGCTGGGAGTTATAGTCCCTGTTGTGTGTGTGTATGCTGGGAGTTTTAGTCCCTGTTGTGTGTGTGTGTGTATGCTGGGAGTTGTAGTCCATGTTATGTGTGTGTATGCTGGGAGTTGTAGTCCCTGTTATGTGTATGCTGGGAGTTGTAGTCCCTATAAGGTGTGTGTATGTTGGGAGTTGTAGTCCCTGTTAGGAGGGTGTGTATGCTGGGAGTTGTAGTCCCTGTTAGGTGTGTGTGTGTATGCTGGCAGTTGTAGTCCCTGTTAGGTGTGTGTGTATGCTGGCAGTTGTAGTCCCTGTTAGGTGTGTGTGTGTGTATGCTGGGAGTTGTAGTCCCTGTTAGGTGTGTGTGTATGCTGGGAGTTGTAGACCCTGTTAGGTGTGTGTCTATATATGCTGGGAGTCCTAGTCCCTGTTAGGTGTGTGTCTATATATGCTGGGAGTCCTAGTCCCTGTTAGGTGTGTGTGTGTGTGTGTGTGTGTGTATGCTGGGAGTTGTAGTCCCTGTTAGGTGTGTGTATGCTGGGAGTTGTAGTCCTTGTTAGGTGCGTGTTTGTGAGTGTGTGTATGCTGGGAGCCAGTGAAACGTTGGAAGGGCTGGCTAATTTTTGGTGATTTTAATAAGCAGTAGCCACCGGCTCCCAATAGGTAGGAGATTGAGCTATCAAAATGCTCACTCTGTAGTATTCAAGAGCTTATAAAAGACAAGCGCAGGAGTCAAGGAGTCCGGTGGCAACTGTGGTTTTAAAGTTAGTGGTGGTGTCATTACATCAAGTTGTAGAATCACACAATTATGTATATTACAGTTTATATTTTAAACGGAATAATAAAAGGTACATTTTAAATTGGGGGGTACTTAGTTTAAGGGTTCCCCTAAAATTGTTGTGAGTAGATTGACCCTAGTACCTCCTTTGGGGGTTTTGTTGTTTAGTTATGCTGGGAGTATTAGTCCCTGTTAGGCGTGTGTGTGTGTATGCTGGGAGTTATAGTCCCTGTTAGGTGTGTGTATTCTGGGAGTATTAGTCCCTGTTAGGTGTGTGTGTGTTTGTGTATGCTGGGAGTTGTAGTCCCTGTTAGGTATGTGTGCATGCTGGGAGTTCTAGTCCCTGTTAAGTGTGTGTGTGTGTGTATGCTGGGAGTTGTAGTCCCTGTTAGGTGTGTGTATGCTAGTGTTTCCCAACCAGAGCATGCCGGGAATTGTAGTTTTGCAACACCTGGAGACACCCTGGTTGGGAAACACTGGTGTATACAACTCCCAGGAGACTACAGAGGCAGCTGCTGGTGATATACCACAGACTGAAGACTCCTAAATGACACATGCTGGGAGTTTTAGTCCCTTTTGTGTGTGTATGCCAGTGTATCCCAGCCAGTTCTGAGTTATATTAGTGTGCTGTGTATAACGCTGGGTATATGTGTGCTGTGTATAACGCTGTATATATATATTAGTGTGCTGTGTATAACTCAGGTTTATTCAGGCTGCAAGGGGGAGGAAGAACTGCACGGGCTGGTTTCCGCTTTTTCATGGGGTGTTCATTAGCCCCATAAAAAGGACATAGAAATGTATGGGGTTTGTACAGGACATGAATATCACTGTATGAACCCTGTACATTTCTATGTCAGCGTTCATACCGGGACGTAGAAATGCACGGGGTTCATACAGGGAAGCAGAGATGCACGGGGTTCATACAAGGAAGCAGAGATGCACGGGGATCATACAGGGAAGCAGAGATGCACAGGGTCCATACAGGGAAGCAGAGATGCTTCCCTGTATGAACCCCGTGCATCTCTGCTTCCCTGTATGAACCCCGTGCATCTCTGCTTCCCTGTATGAACCCCGTGCATCTCTGCTTCCCTGTATGAACCCCGTGCATCTCTGCTTCCCTGTATGAACCCCGTGCATCTCTGCCTCCCTGTATGAACCCTGTGCATCTCTGCTTCCCTGTATGAACCCCGTGCATCTCTGCTTCCCTGTATGAACCCCGTGCATCTCTGCTTCCTTGTATGAACCCCGTGCATCTCTGCTTCCCTGTATGGACCCCGTGCATCTCTGCTTCCCTGTATGGACCCCGTGCATCTCTGCTTCCCTGTATGGACCCCGTGCATCTCTGCTTCCCTGTATGGACCCCGTGCATTTCTGCTTCCCTGTATGGACCCCGTGCATTTCTATGTCCCCTTTATGGTGCTAATGAACACCCCATGAAAAAGCGGAAACCAGCCCGAGCAGTTCGCGCCCCCCCCCCCCCCTTTGCAGCCCGAGGAAACCTGTGTTATACACAGCACACTAATATAACTCAGCCCTGGTTGGGAAACACTGGCATACAGACACGAGGGACTACAACTCCCAGCTTCCCAGCATACATACACACACACACCTAACAGGGACTACAACTCCCAGCATACACACACACACACCTAACAGGGACTACAACTCCCATCATATATAGACAGACTCCTAACAGGGACTACAACTCCCAGCATACACAGCACAACTAACAGGGACTACAACTCCCAGCATACATACACACAACAGTGACCCCCCCTCCTCCTCACATAGAAACCATCCCCAGGCAGAGATTTATTCCCAGTCCCTACAGTGTATGAATCCCCAGCCCGTGTACAGTAAACAGTCAGAGCTCAGGCAGGGGAGATGAGGAACAGAGCTCTGGCTTCTAGACCTGCTCTAGCCGAGCTCCTCTCTCCCCTGCTCTGACTGTCCATGGAGATCTGCGGCCTCAGCTCGGGGAACTCAGGGAGGGGGCGTGTACTTCTCCACATGGAGATCTGCATCCTCCGGAGCTCGGGGAGATAAGAGGGGGGCGTGTACCTCCTCTCTCCCCTTGCTCTGCCCTCCCCCAGCTCTAGCTTCAGAAATTTAAGCAAAAATCCACCTCACACCGGCCCTCCCCTGTGCTTCACATGTATGCGCGCTGCAGAAAGGGAGCGCAGCATACAGGAAGAAGGGCGGATGCTGTCCCGGTCAGGCTTCGGATGACGTTGCGCCTGCCGGGCCACGCCCACTTCCTGCTCTCGTATACTGCTCAACACTGAGCTACCGAAGATGCTATGAAAAAAGGTATTTACAGGGGGTTTTAAACAAAAATAAATACAGGGATAGAGATAGATAGAGTCAGGGACAGATGGGGAGGGGGATTAGGGAAAGTTTAGTTGATGATAGGTGCTCTTTAAGTGGAAATCTTGGGTGAGTTCTCACACTCTTTATCCCAGGACTTGACCCCTGCCAAGGACTGTTTGGCCTAATAGTTCCGCACTATGGGTGAATAATAATTTTTGTACTAATACTTTCTGATTATGGACTGTAATTGTTTTGAAAAATAGAAAACTAAAAATGCTTAGGAAAAGCTAATACACATGTCTTGTGTGATTATATCTGGATATGTTTGAAGTTGTAGAGTTCAACAGAGCCTCCACCTTATTCACAATCCACCCAAGTGCTAATTGGTTCAGATTTCCATTTTTGTATATAACACCGTTGACCTAGGGACAAACCCTGGGTCACTAATACCCTTGTTAATCCCACCCCCTAAATCTTAACTTTTATTAAGATAATAAATAATAATGTGGTGATCAATTAGGTTAAAATTTGGCCTCCTTGTGTGTAATAACTGTGTAAATTGTTAACTACAAGCTAATTGCTGTCCTAGTGATTGGTCACTGCCAGTGATCTGCAGTATCACTGTTTACTGAGACACACAGGAGGTTTAGTAAAAGCTAGGTATGCCCCCTCTACATGTTTTGTTGCAGCAGCAACGTCTTCAGGAGGGAAATGGGCATTTCCCTCCTGAAGACGTTGCTGCTGCAACGAAACATGTAGAGGGGGCATACAGCTTTTACTTAACCTCCTGTGTGTCTCAGTAAACAGTGATACTGCAGATCACTGGCTGTGACCAATCACTAGGACACCAATCAGCTTGTAGTTAACAATTTACACAGTTATTACACACAAGGAGGCCAAATTTTAACCTTATTGATCACCACATTATTATTTATTGTTATCTTAATAAAAGTTAAGATTTAGGGGGTGGGATTAACAAGGGTATTAGTGGCCCAGAGTTTGTCCCTAGGTCAATGGTGTTATGTTGAATTGACCCTAACCTTTTCCGGGGTAAATATTTGTTGTTCTTTCCATTTTTGGAGACTGCACAATTCTCTTACATCCACATTCAACCACAAGATTTATTGCTTCCCCAATATGTTTGGAACAACCGCATTGTCGAAAAACTGTGTGTAAGTGTGCAGAGAGATTATGTTTTAAAGGCAAAGGGTGGCCACACCAAATATTGATTTGATACAGATTTCTCGTCTTTATTAATTTTGTTAAATTACAAAAATAAACTATTACTACTAAACCCCTTAAGAACTCAACCCATTTTCACCTTAAGGACTCAAAACAATTTTCATTTTTGCACTTTTGTTTTTTCCTCCTCCTATTCTAAAAATCATAACGTGATCAATTTTGCATCTACAGACCCATATAAGGGCTTGTTTTTGCATGACCAATTGTACTTTGTAATGAAACCTCTCATTTTACCATAAAATGTACGGCGAACCCAAAAAAAAACAATTTCTTAGGGAGGAAATGTAAATGAAAACCAAAATTTTGCACATTTTGGAGGGTTTTGTTTTCACACTGTACACTTTACGGTAAAAATGATAGGTGTTCTTTATTCTGTGGGTCAATACGACTAAAAGGATACCCACTTTTTTTTTAAGCGGTACAAAAATATTAATCTAAAACTTTTTGTACAAAATCAGTAATCTAAAATCGCCCTATTTTGACCACCTATAACTTTTTCATTTTTCCATATGTAGGGCGGTATGAGGGCTCATTTTTTGCACCGTCATCTGTACTTTTTTTTAGATACCACATTTGCACATATAAAACTTTTAGATAATTTTTTATACATTTTTTTTAATAAAATGTGACAAAAAAGCAGCATTTGTGTATTTTTTTATTTTTACGGTATTCACCGTATGGGATCATTAACGTTATATTTTGATAGTTCGGACATTTAAGCACGCGGCGATACCAAACTTGTTTATTTAAAAAAACGTTTTACGCTTTTTGGGGGTAAAATGGGAAAAACTGACAATTTTCATTTTTATTGGGGGAGGGGACTTTTTATGTCCCCATAGGGGACTATCTATAGCAATCGTTTGATTGCTAATACTGTGCAGTGCTATACATAGGACACAGCACTGCTCAGTATTATCGGTGATCTTCTGCTCTGGTCTGCTCGATCGCAGACCAGAGCAGAAGACCCCGGGAGACAGCCGGAGCTAGGTAAGGGGACCTCCCGCTGTCATGCTGGATGATCGGATGCCCGCGGCAGCGCTGCGGGCGATCCGATCATCCAATCAAAGTGCCGCAATGCCGCAGATGCCGTGATCTGTATTGATCACGGCATCGGAGGGGTTAATGGCGGACATCCGCGCGATCGCTGCTAGCAGCCGGAACCTGCCGTGTATGACGCGAGCACCCTTCCGATGCTCGCGGTCATACACAGGACGTAAATGTACATCCTGGTGCGGGAAGTCCCGCCAAACCAGGACGCACATTTACGTCCGTGGTCGTTAAGGGGTTAAAGATTTGGGGATGGGGGCATACGCCCTGCGTCCCCAAGGTGTTACATTTTTGATAAATTTCTTACTTTGCACCAAGTTTTTTTTACAATACTGTAGTTATATATATATATCCTTTCTTCCCTTACACATTGATCCATTATCTAATTGCAAAAAAAAGTTCAGTGGCCGGCATCATGGTTGTTTGGCTGCACACCAGAGACCAATCGCAGGGATCCCTGGCTGGCCATCACTTCTTTTGGTCCAAGTATAGACAGAACAATAGGAGTAATATAAGCAGTGTATCCCCCTCCAAGGCTTCAGTCAGTGAAGTGATCAGAGGAGGTGAGGGCCTCATCGGAGAAGTCCACCGCAACTGTCAGGAATAGAGATGACCTCCGATCCTGACAGTTAACCCAATAGATGCCACGTAGATGGTAGCCATGGCAATCGGAGGCCTGACTATGGCTTCCGGTGAACCAGGATATAAAAGAGAAAGGATGCTTAACAAATGTTGCCAACAAATTGTAGATGTGAATTAATAACTTATTCATGTAGCATGCTTTCTCCTACAAGCAGAGAATTTCAGATCTAGAAAAATGCAGATTTTTCCATATTTCTTTTAAATTTTGGTTTTCACAAAACGCTGAATATACCGTAATCAACAAAAATGTACCATTAATATAAAGTACAATATGACACGAAAAAAATAAATAAACTATATGGGAATTGTTTGGATAAGTAACAGCATTTTAAAGTTATTACCATATAAAGTCATATGTCAGATTTGAAAAATGGGCCTTGGTCATTAAGGTCTGAACAGGCCAAGGCATGAATTCTCAATTTACTCAATATTGGCTAAAGTCAACAGAAGCTTACTGCAAAGATCCATGTAAACCTATTTCTTTTTATTTTTACTGTTCTTTCAATTTTAACCACATAGTGCTTATTTTTCTAAGCACAAGTGCTTATTTTTGCTGATAATACAAAACCTTTGTAGGATGCATTGAACTTGACTGTAAAATATTACAATTAAGCTTCACTAAAATATTACAGAACGGATTGGACAAGCTACACAAGAACACAAAGTGAATTTTAATAATAATTGTAAAATAATGAACCTAGGCCACAGTAAACAAAACAACACACATACATAAAAAATTTACAAAATTGGGAACAACAAAATGATGGAAGGACCTCAGTATTCTGGTTATGTCAGCTAAGCATTAAAACGAAGTGTTACGCAAAAAGTAGTGTGACCTAACCACTGATGTAAGCAGACAAAAGCTCAGCTGTGACTCCTGTTCTCCCATGCTGACCTTCCAAGGTCGTGGCACATTACAGAATCCAATCCATTACCGAATCCAATCTATTACCGAATCCAACTTCCCTGCACTCGCAGGAGTCCCTGCTGCATCTCCGGTCGCTTTCTGTGCTTGTAGCGATAAGCAAGCACAGCAGCAAGAAGAGCGAGCTAAAGTATAGGGAGTGTGCTGTTGTGTGCCCAGTCATGTGCCGTCAAAGCACCACTGAGCCAATCACTGGCTGCAGCAGTGTCCCACTTCGATCAGTGATTGGCAAACAACACTGCCAGTTCCCCCATCTGTAGATGCTATGCCACTCGAAAGAAGCAGTGTCCCCAGCTGCAGAAGGGGCACCCTGATACCAAAGCTACAAGGGAGCAGAGGAAGGAGAGTTAAAAAGTGTTATTTTATTAGATAACCCCTTTAATATGTGAATGAGGCTCCAGTGCAGAGGGTAGCTTTCCCCAGCACAGCAAGAACCCAGAATTATCCCTACCCTCCTTGGTGAATAAGAGTAGGTGGGCTGACTAACCCTGGGCCCCTATTGCGGGGAAGGCTCCCCTGAGCACTTGAGCATTATTTACGCATTACACAAACAGATTGCTGACAGGTCAGCTTTAAAAGATAGCAAGGCACTTCAACTTAAGTTACTATCTGGCACACAAGGAGGCATATTAGGGTGTTCTTTGGGATGATACACCCTTTTAGCATCAAAACTGCAGCAGAAACACAATAAAAACCACAACCTGTGAACAAACCCGAATGGATTTTATGTCACAGTCTTTCATTAATGAATGAACAGAAAATGCTGTATTATTCCCAGTTAGTCACACACTCTCATAAAACGTACCTTGTAAACTCTTCATGTAGATTGTTTGGTTCTGAGGAGTAATATTTAATTCGAAAGTGCAACGTATATGGAGGGCCAACTGTTAAATACAGAAGCATGGAGGGGGGAGAAAAAAAAAAAAAAAGATGAATACAGAGATTAAATATACACACGTCATTAAATAGGAGTACTTTAATGGCACAGATTTTAATAATCAACATTTCAAGCAGTAGGTCTTCAAATAAATAATAATAATAAAGGAAAAAATTGTTTATATACACACCCCCTTTTCTCACCTGTTCAGACAGTGCTCCCTTCCCTTAACCTCCTCCAGAGTAACATACTGTGTACAAGAAACTAGAGCAAATGCAGTAGAGCAGCTGAGTGAGGGGATTGCTATCTGAACATCATAGAATTACGGGCAACAGAAGGTGCAGGACTATACAAAACACAATGACTAGAGAAAAATCTAAAACATAAATAAGTAAGTGGCATAATAATATGCTGTGCATGAAAAGACCGAAAAAGGGGCCACCTTCATTAAAGGAGTTTATTTATTTATTATTTTGTAGAAATAAAATATCATACTCGTCTGCCCCAAAATCCACTGTTTCGATGGCTCCAGGTAGTTTCCGCTTTTTTGTTCTCAATAATGTCCCATTCATGCAGGATATACCCTCTTTAACCAATCACTGACTCAGGCAGGTCACTACTATGGTAAGCAATTAGCTAAATGGCCAGTTCCTACACAAAAGGCATATCATCAGAAGCAGGAAGAAGCATAGGACACCAGCAGAATATTGGGGCAGGCGAATATGTTGTTTTTTTCAGCACCTGGGGTCCTTTCTAGAAAAAAAAAAAAAAAACTTTCCTGGAAAACCCTTTGAGTTGTTGGTACGCACACAATTTATTCCCCAAGTGATATCATACATAGACTACAATATACCTGTATATTGACAAACTGCACAAGGTCCTGCTTTCCTCTCTCTCCATTTTTCCCCTTCTCCTACAGGGTGGGCCATTTATATGGATACACCTTAATAAAATGGGAATGGTTGGTGATATTAACTTCCCCTTTGTGGCACATTAGTATATGTGAGGGGGGAAACTTTTCAAGATGGGTGGTGACCATGGTGGCCATTTTGAAGTCGGCCATTTTGAATCCAACTTTTGTTTTTTTCAATAGGAAGAGGGTCATGTGACACATCAAACTTATTGGGAATTTCACAAGGAAAATAATGATGTGCTTGGTTTTAACGTAACTTTATTCTTTCAGGAGTTATTTACAAGTTTCTGACCACTTATAAAATGTGTTCAATGTGCTGCCCATTGTGTTGGATTGTCAATGCAACCCTCTTCTCCCACTCTTCACACACTGATATCAACACCGCAGGAGAAATGCTAGCACAGGCTTCCAGTATCCGTAGTTGCAGGTGCTGCAGAATGGACAAAACAAAAATTGGAACAGGACCCTCAGTTTACGCAGAAGATTTTGTTCAGTGATGAGGCAAACTTTTATGTGAATGGTGAAGTTAACAAACAAAACCACCGCTATTGGTCTGACACTAACCCACATTGGATAGATCCCTACAAGACTGTTGGAACACAAAAATTGATGGTATTGTGTGGTATATGGGGTACAAAGATAGTGGGGCCATTCTTCATCAATGGAAACCTCAAGGCCACTGGATATGCGAAATTGCTACATGATGATATGTTTCCCTCTTTATGCACTGAAGCTGGCACGTTCCCTGAGTTTTCCAGCAAGATGGTGCACCACCACATTATGGGTGTCATGTCAGAGAATTCCTAGATGAACAGTTTCCTGGAAAGTGGATTGGTCGTCGTGGGCCAGTTGAATGGCCCCCAAGGTCTCCCGATCTGATCCCCTTAGACTTATCTTTGGGGGTCATCTGAAGGCAATTGTCTATGCTGTGAAGATACGAGATGTGCAGCACCTGAAACTACGGATACTGGAAGCCTGTGTTAGCATTTCTCCTGCGGTGTTGCTATCAGTGTGTGAAGAGTGGGAGAAGAGTGTTGCATTGACAATCCAACACAATGGGCAGCATATTGAACACATTTTATAAGTGGTCAGAAACTTGTAAATAACTCATGAAAGAATAAAGTTACGTTAAAACCAAGCACATCATTGTTTTTCTTGTGAAATTCCCAATAAGTTTGATGTGTCACATGACCCTCTTCCTATTGAAAAAACTAAAGTTGGATTAAAAATGGCCGACTTCAAAATGGCCGCCATGGTCACACCCATCTTGAAAAGTTTCCCCCCTCACATATACAAATGTGCCACAAACAGGAAGTTAATATCACCAACCATTCCCATTTTATTAAGGTGTATCCATATAAATGGCCCACCCTGTAGATAATAAAGGTATATGGGGGAGATTCAGAATAACTTGTGCAAAGGAAAAGTCTACCAGTTGCCCATAGCAACCAGATTATCTCTTATAATTTACAGGCCTTTTCAAAAATGAAAGAAGGGATTTGCTATGGGCAACTGGTCGACTTTTCCTTTGCACAAGTTTTGATGAATCTATATTCCTATTTCAGGCATCTTGTGAAAAAATGCTCTTGTACAGCAGTACACTATACTAATGATTAGACCATGTTCACACTTAAAATGGCACAGAGTTTGGGATATGCATCAACATACCGGCAGAAAAACATGCCGGCATATACCATTGTGTACCTGAGCCACACTAAACAAGAGCAGTGTGAAAGTTTTACTCTCTCCAAACGGACATTAATTTAGACTTTGATCCCCTACTATCTAACAGATTACTTAGATGTTGTAACATGATATAATTCCTTCTGACAATTTTAGTCCTATGTTATAGAGGGTTTTCCCCATCAATAGAATTCTCTCTGAAACCATTGATACCACATGCTGGATTCATTAACCTACATATAGCATCCTTTGTATAAAAATAAATAACTAAAACTTACTGTAATGAAAAAGTATTATTGCGTTTTAGGATAACAATTTTCAGGTTTTGAGTAGTATTGAGCTACTAAAATGATTTGCCATGTAAATGTGTGTTTTTGTCTTTATGGTGAAGAAATAAGCAATTTAAAGCAAAACATCAATACCACACAGAGACCCCAAAAAGGACATTTAGTGAACAAAATAAGGCAAACAACATTGCATATAAGACGTGTACATGTTATGTCAAGCAATGCCATGATTAATCTGTGGGTATGGCGATCAACAAACCACAGTAAAGAGGGTTTTGGATTGGTACGGCTTCCGTAAAGCCAGATTTGTTTCAAGGCCTAACAGTGGAATCAAACAATAGATCTGATTGCTCAGCTACCAGAATGAAGTGCTGATCACAACTGAAAGGGCAACATCTGGTATCCTGCTTTGTTGATGACAGCCAGCCGCCACATAATGCTTCAGAAACATACAATCCATATACTAGAGTTTGCATTGGTCGCTCTAACCCACTACAATTCCGCTTATGCAAGAGATTTTAGTTTTCATGGCCACATTACTGAAACAATATTTCACACCATTAAAAAAAAATAAAAATAAATAAAACAACATTGAATGGCTATTCCAGGAATTCTTTTTATTTGACTATGCTACGGGGGCTGTGAAGTTAGTGTTGTCCATAATATAGTGTCTGTACCTGTGTGTGACAGTTTTCTCACAATTCTTATGTGATTTTCACCCCAATATTTATTTTTAACAGCATACAAAATGAATGTTGTCTCAGATTTTTCCCAGGTTGCAATGCGGGCGAGACCTGACTCACTAGTCAGCTGATGACAGGAAGCCTGTCTGCTTCAATGGGTGGAGCGATCGCTTGGAGGGAGAGAGATCAATCTGCAACTAATGCAACAGCTGTAGGCACCCTGATTGAAAACCACAGGTCTTTTGAATGGATGCAGCTCATTTATGTTTCAATGGGTGGGGTGGCTGATGTGTGGGAGGGAGGAAAATGGAATTATGGGATCTGTAGTCAAAAAAGAAAACTCATACAGGAAATACCAGTTCACAAAAAGCTAGCCACAGTATTATGGTAATCTCACAACATAGCCATTTAGCCCCAAGACAAGCGCAGATCCTTGCTAAGCATGTCCATTACTGCCTGACAGGTACATACTAAAATCACCTTATTGTGGAGAACCCCTTTAAGCAGATATGACCCATATGACACATGAACCAGAGGTTAATGTATGTGCTCAAAAGGAGTTAAGTAGCAATGCATACAATTACTTCTTGACTGTTTCCTTGCGGGGCAGGAGGGATACAATGTATACCTGCTGTACAGCCTGAGCTATACCTGCGGATGTTTAACCACTGGCACAGCTCAGTTTTGCTCGGAGCAGGGACTCCACTCAGTGTAGTGAAGGGTGTCCGACCTCTGGTACTGTATACAGCAGTGCGTTATGCACTGTTGTATATTGTAATACCGGCGGAGGCAAGTAGCGATGCCTAACTCTACTGGTGTTGCCACTTTAAAAAAAAAATCTGTGAAAAAAACACCCCAAAAAAACAAAACAAAAAATCCACTGTTTACTGTTACACTAACACAGTATTTTTCTTTCAATTTTTTCCCCCTTCTATAGACTTCTATGAGAGAGAAACTAGAAGTCTATAGAAGATTTATTTGAAGAAAAAACAAAAACAAAACAAAAATAAGAGGCACAAAAAAATAAATTAATAAAACAAAAACACAAAGACCCAGTGGCAGTTTTGCAGAAAAAAATAATGCCTTGTGGCAGTTGTGGCATTTTTATTTTTATCTTTATAAAAAAACATTTTTTGGGGGGTGGGGGGGGGGGGGCATTTGCCCCATATTACAGAGCCATGGTGAAAGTTTTCAATGGTCAGTGGAAAGAGCCCCAACAATCAGGAGAATGAACGGAAAGAAGCACAAGGTATCGTACTTCACTGCACAGGTCGCAGTGACCTCTTCAGTTTCCCTGGATGGCCCCATAGACTGATAATGGGGGTCAAGAGAAGTTGGGTGGAGACTGCTGCAAGCTGGAGAGTGATGCATTCTACCACACGCTCCTCCAAGCACGTGCTCTTGATCGGTAGGGGTCTCAATATGGAGACCCCGGTCGAGAAAAACTTTTGGACATGTGAAACCATGATTCCAAAAAGCAAACCCTAAAGTAAAATCTTACAAACATTACTTGCCTGCCCAATCCCCTGCTACTAGTTTTTTAATACTCAGTGGGTCCAAGTTGATCTGGAAGGCCTGATCTCCTCTTAACATTCTGAATATGCTTACTCAAGCCAATCACTGGCTACAGCAGTGACCCTCCTTGGGAATAGGACATCCATGGAGACCCTCTGAGCATTAGAATCGCAGTGGCGGAGAAAAGAGCAAATAAGTAATTTCAGTAAACAAATCAAACGTTAAAAACCATCAATACACAAAGTTTAACATTTTCATTCACAGTTTAGAAATAGGTAAACACTTACTACTGTTACACATCATTTACAGGTAACTACATAATTTAAAAGGTACTTACTTTTTACTTGTTTCTTAATAAGTTTTGAATGGTCCAGCCAATGCTAACAGTAGAGGGGGAAAAAAAAGATGGTATTTTCATTAAATGTATGAACACCAAGATCAAAAAACTATCAATAAAACACACAACTTTGCAGTGAGTTATGTTAGGGTGTATTCAAAATTTGCAGTCAAGAACTGCTTAACTATATGCAGTTCAACATGATTTGCCCTGGTTCCACAGCTTGACACATTAAGAGTATGTTGACCCGTACAGGATCCTGCGCAGATTTGATGGGCAGGATTTGTAACTGACGATTAGAAGCGGTGCTCAGTCATTCAGTTTACATTGAAATCTGCAGAAGAAAATCCTGTGCATCAAATCTGCGTATGTGTGAACGTACCCTAAGGGTACGTTCACACGAGCGGACCCACAGCGTGTTTTACACTGCAGATTCGCTGCTGAAGGACCCCTGCATGGTGGCTTTACATGTGCCTGTTCGGACTGCAATGTGCAAGTAGCAGCGCTGTATACTCTCACATCGTATCAGCTCTTGGCCTAGCTCATGGAGCAGGGGGAGCGAACGCGATATGTGCGTGTACACCGCGCATGCGCGGCAACTCGCAAATCGCAGTGTGTCTGCTCGGAGTGGCATATTGCCACTCCGAGCAGGCACATGTAAAGCCACCATGCAGGGGTCCTTCAACGGCAGATCTGGAGCGTAAAATAGGTTGTGGGTACGCTCGTGTAAACGTACCCTAAAACTGCCCAGCAAAAACAGCCTAAGGGTACGTTCACACGCGCAAATTTTTTAGCGGGTTTTCCGCGGTGTATTTGAAAGTGGATGAACTCTTCTCGGCTATCCGCAGCAGATTTTCCACGGCAGAATGTACACTGCAGAAAATCCGCCGCAAGCGCCATTGAAGTCAGTAGGGACTGTGGCGGATTTTCCGCAGCGTAAATTCCGCCGTGGCAAATCTGCTGCGGACAGCCGAGAAGAGCCCGCCCACTTTCAAATACGCAGCGGAAAACCCACTAAAAAATCCGTGCGTGTGAACGTACAGAAAGGTCACATTAACACTGGGAAACCCTCCTGAAATTGCCAACTTTTCATTGTAGATTTTTAGTTGATGCAGCTGGCACATAACTCCAGTGACTTAAAGGGGTACTTCAATGGAAAACTTTTTTTTTTTTTTTTTTTTTATCAACTGGTGCCAGAAAGTTAAACAGATTTGTAAATTACTTCTATTAAAAAATCTTAATCCTTCCAGTACTTATTAGATGCTGAATACTACAGAGTTAAATATTTTCTTTTTGGAACACAGAGCTCTCTGCTGACACCTCTGTCCATTTTAAGAACTGTCCAAACTAGGAGAAAATCCCCATAGAAAACATATGTTGCTCTGAACAGTTCCTAAAATGGACAGAGATGTAAGCAGAGAGCACTGTGGTCATGATGTCAGAAGAAAGCACTGTGTTCCAAAAAGAAAATAATTTCCTCTGTAGTATTCAGCAGCTAATAAGTACTGGAAGGATTAAGATTTTTTAATAGAAGTAATTTACAAATCTGTTTAACTTTCTGGCACCAGTTGATAAAAAATAAATAAATAAAAAAAAAAAAAAAAAAAAAAAAGTTTCCACTTGAGCACACCTTCAAGGGCCCTTATTGATGTAACTATCCTTAACCCATGGTGGTAAAATGTTGACAGCAGCCCTTCCCATTATATGTAAAAGTCAAACCCTTCTGGTGTATACACAGCTTTGAGGACTTCTATGGCACATACAGTAGCCCGTGTGTGGTAAACAACCTCCAGTTCCAATTGATGACAAATCCCAACAATTTTTGGGGAAGACCAGACCTTATCAACTGCTGCCAGAAAGTTAAACAGATTTGTAAATTACTTCTATTAAAAAATCTTAATCCTTCCAGTATCAGCTTCTTTATGCTCCAGAGGAAGTTCTTTTCTTTTATAGTTCTTTAAAAAAAAAAAAAAAAATTTAACATAGATAGTACCTAAGATGTAACTTTTAATTAGTGTTTTTTTTTTTGTTTTTTTTAAACACACCAAAATAATCGTGAGCTCATCACCATTAAAAAGTTATTAAATAGCAGGTATACTAAGTGCCCAAGCAATTACTACTCAGGATATATGTTAACCAAGATAAATTCCTATCTAGGACAACACTTGCTACACATGCGTCAGTCCCAATTGGAAAAAATACGTTCCAATGCTCGCTCCTTCAACGCGTTTCTGTCAATCTGTCATGATTAACGTCATCAGGATGTTGGGGAGCCGTGATAGAAAGTTGCACTCAATGACATACAGATCATAATCATGAACATAGGGGGATACAACACTAGTTTAGTTGCATTGTATTATACTCTATTGACAAAGTATAGCAAATAAAGTAGGCATAAAGTATACACACAGAAAATTATTGTATAGCAGCACTAGCTTAGTTACACTATCATGTGCCAAATAGGTAAACCTGTGGGTATAAATTATCGCCTATAAAAGAAATCCGAGGAGCATAGTTTATTCCCAGGCACCTGGAAGTGTCCGTAGTAGTAATTGCTTGGGCACTTAGTTAACTTGCTATTTAATAACTTTTTAAAGCGGATAAGATGCCTGATCGTGGGAGTCCCGCCGCTGGGGACCCCCGGGATCTTGCATGCTCCGCCCCTCAATGCAAGCCTATGGTAGGGGGCGGAGCGTGATGTCACACGGGGGGCGGAGGCGTGACATCACACGCCGCCGGCCGTGTGGTCGCCGGTAATCAGACCCGGAGCGAACACGCTCCAGGGACTGATTACAAATGGGGTGCCGCGTGCAAGATCCTGGGGCTCCCCAGCGGCAGAACTCCCGCGATCAGGCCTCTTATCCCCTATCCTTGGGATAGGGGATAAGATGTCTAAGCACCGAGAGTACCACTTTAATGGTGATGAGCTCATGATTATTTTGGTGCGTTTAAAAAAAAAAATAACACTAATTAAAAATTATGTCTTAGGCACTATCTTTCTTTAAAATCATTTCTTTTTGGATTTATTGCCAGATAGTAACCAATAAGTGGGGTGGATGAGGCCAGAACCACACTCATCATACTTATTGATCTCTGCTGACACCTCTGTCCATGTCAAGAACTGTCCAGAGCCGGATAGGTTTGCTATGGGGATTTGCTCCTACTCTGGACTGTTCCTAAAATGGACAGAGGTGTCAGCAGAAAGCACTGTGGTGAGACAGAAAACGAATTTCAAAAGAAAAGAACTTCCTCTGTAGTATACAGCAGCTGATAAGTACTGGAAGGATTAAGATTTTTAAATAGAGCGTAATTTACAAATCTTTCTTTCTGGCACCAGTTCATTTAACAAAATGTTTTCCAGTTGAGTACCCCTTTTTATATTATTATATATATATATATATATATATATATACACGGTGGTGTGCAAAAATAAAGGATATCTTTATTTAGTAATGTTAAACAATTGTAGCAAGAATGACAGACTTTAAATGGGAGCAGTCAATGCTAATGGGTAAGATAAGGTGGTAGAATGTGGGAAAGAGCAACGTATGTGAATATCTGCCAGGTTGACACTAGTTCAAGCTAACATTTGTTTTCAGGCTTGCTTGGATTTGTTACTGAATGAAACTATGAACAAGAAACCAGTCGGACCACTTTCTCTGCTAGAAGCTGGAAACCTGTAGTCTGCATACACCTTAATACACTAAATCAGTGTAAAGGGAACAGTACGCTCAGCTATTTCACTTTTCCTTTCCAATCAAAAACAAAAGCAATTTTTATTGGTAAACAAAAATTAACAAAAATGGCTATTATATACTAAACAATATAATCGTTTATTTAATCATTCTACTGAAAAAAACTGAAAAGTGAGATTTGACTGGATTTAATCCCATGGGCATAACTATAGCAACTGTAGCAAGCGCTTAGTTGCTCCTGTATTCTGGAGTCAAAGAGGGTCCACAAATCCTTCTGTCCCATATGAGGAGACCATTACTGCAAATGACACCTAATACTTGTGGGGCTTGTAGTTCTTTTGGACCTATTTTGTTAGTTTGGACAGGATATCAATGACTGCCACTAGTTGCCCAGTGAGGACACCATCAAAGAACCCTGGTGACATAGCACTTAATATTAAAGGGTAACTGCGGTGTCTCCTGTATTATTTCACTAAGCAGAGTTAGGACTTAGAGGTCATGGGTTAATATAAACAGACATAATATATAAGTTAAGTTAAAATATAAGAGAAAAATACATGAAAAAAACTTAAGGATTGAAATAGTTTGTCATCTGTTATCCTGGCATTCCCTAAGGATTAAAAAAATAAAATAAAAAAAAGACACAAAACGAGAACATTTCCAGACCAATTTCCTTTCTGTATCCTGATAGAAATTGTTGAAGTCTTACGTGAAGGAAAACCAAAGCAGCTCATCACAGCAATCAGATCAGATTCTATTTTAATTTTTGACAAGCACAATTTTAAGTGAAAGTTGGAACCTGTAGTGCTGAATCAGAAATTCTAACCTCCCAAACAATTGTTTTAAAGGGAATCAACCAGCGCCTGAACCATGGGTCATCAGGGAATCAACCAGCGCCTGAACCATGGGTCATCAGGGAATCAACCAGCGCCTGAACCATGGGTCATCAGGGAATCAACCAGCGCCTGAACCATGGGTCATCAGGGAATCAACCAGCGCCTGAACCATGGGTCATCAGGGAATCAACCAGCGCCTGAACCATGGGTCATCAGGGAATCAACCAGCGCCTGAACCATGGGTCATCAGGGTAGTCCCTGGCTCTAAACAAGAAAAGGCTTATCAATTGAAGAACAACAGGGCAGGTTACTTGCCCATATGAGAGAATTATATCCCTTGGGAATGGCACTTATTCCGCCTTCCTTTCAAAATGGCACTACTGGCTTAATTCCCCACATTACCGGAGAGATTAGTTGTCAATCAGCTATTTTAGGCGCTGGAAATTAGTTCTCAGTACCTATCTCTCTTATTCATAGCTTACATGTTTGCAAAATTACCTTTTCTTTTTTCATTATTATCATTATAGTCACTGTTATATCCGTTATATTTTTTTTCTTCATTTTTTCACCGTAGTTATTTACTGTTCATTGTTGTTTACTATGGTGACAAAACGTTTGCCGGGAATGCCTGGCTTGTTTGTATACCTTTTGAAAATTCTAATAAAAACTATTGGTTAAAAAAAAAAAAAATTTAAAAAAAAAAGAACAGCAGGGCAATGACCCTAAAAATTCTAGACTGGTTACAGGTATATACATCATGATTTTATCCCACTTTATACCCAGCAATCCTTGGCTGAATTCGGTAGCCAGAAGCCACCACTAATACCTGATTACTGCTGACTACTGACACAAAATTAATAGTGGCATCTTAACCCCTTAAGGACGCAGGGTTTTTCAGTTTTTGCATTTTCGTTTTTTCCTCCTTACCTTTTAAAAATCATAACCCTTTAAATTTCCCACCTAAAAAGCCATATTATGGCTTATTTTTTGCGCCACCAATTCTTCTTTGCAGTGACAGTCATTTTACCCAAAAATCCACGGCGAAACGGAAAAAAAATAATTGTGCGACAAAATCGAAGAAAAACGCCATTTTGTAACTCTTGGGGGCTTCCGTTTCTACGCAGTGCATATTTCAATAAAAATGACATTTAAAGATTATTATTCTGTAGGTCCATACGGTTAAAATGATACCCTACTTATATAGGTTTGATTTTGTGGTACTTCTGGAAAAAATCATAACTACATGCAGGAAAATTTATACGTTTAAAAATGTCATATTCTGACCCCTATAACTTTTTTATTTTTCCACGTACATTTTTCCATGCATTTTTGGCGCCGTGATCTGAAGTTTTTATCGTACCATTTTTGTTTTGATCGGACTTTTTGATCACTTTTTTTCATTTTTTAATGCTATAAAAGTGACCAAAAAATACACTTTTTTGGAGTTTGGATTTTTTTTTACGTGTACACCATTGACCGTGCGGCTTAATTATCGATATATTTTTATAGTTCGGACATTTACGTACACGGGGATACCACATGTTTTATATTTATTTACACGGCTTTATTTTTTTTATGGAAAAAGGGGAGTGATTCAAACTTTTATTAGGGAAGGGGTTAAATGATCTTTATTAACACTTTTTTTTTTATAAACTTTTTTTTTGCAGTGTTATAGCTCCCATAGGGACCTATAACACTGCACACACTGATCTTTTACACAGATCACTGACATGTATTAACACGCCTGTGATCAGTGTTATCGGCGCTTGACTGCTCAGGCACGGAGCAGTCATTCACCGATGGGACACCGCGGAGGCAGGTAAGGGCGCTCCCGGTGTCCTGTAAGCTGTTCGTGATGCTGCGAATTCACCGCAGCTGTCCCGAAGAGCCTGGCTGAGCAGCTGGGATACTTTCGCTTCAGACGCGGCGGTCAGCTTTGATCGCCGCATCTGAAGGGTTAATACAGGGCATCACTGCGTGACCCCGCGGCTTATCGCGAGAGCCAGCGGAGGACGTAAATATACGTACTTCATCGTTAATGGGTTAAAGGGTGTTAGTATGTTTATTAGTAATGCAGTTGTTCAGGTAAGCCCCGCGACATGATCGCGAGGAGTTGACCCATTGCCATGGCAGCCAGAGGCCTTACCTCGGCTTCCACAGCTGCCAGGGATCCTCTATTGATAGAGCCTGCCTGTGTCAGACTCTACCAATAGAGCACAGATGTGAAATAATACAGCACAGACGTGATGGATCAGTGCAGTACAGACCTACTGTACTGATCTGTAGGAGTGATGCACTTTTTTCCTCCTCACCTTTTAAAAATCATAACCCTTTCAATTTTGCACCTAAAATTCCATATTATGGCTTATGTTTTGCGCCTCCAACTCTATTTGCAGTGACATTAGTCATGTTACCAAAAAATCCACGTTGAAAAGGAGAAAAGGAAAAAAAATTGGGTTAAAGTTCGGTTCCCCATTCTGCCCACCCACTGTAGTCCGGGCAGAGGGGGGAAACCAGCACCGGAGGTCACTTACCGGCGGTGGGCGAGATGACGTGTGGCTCCCTGGTGCGGCGATCCTATGGAAACCAGTGAGTTGTTGCCTAGCAACATCTGGAGGGTTACAGTTTTGAGACCACTATACAGTGGTCTCTAAACTGTAGCCCTCCAGATGTTGCAAAACTACAACTCCCAGCATGCCCAGACAGCTGTTTGGGCATTCTGGGATTTGTAGTTTTGCAAGATTTAGAGGAGTACAGTTTGGATATCACTGTGCATTGGTCTCTAAACTGTGGCCCTCTAAATCTTGAAAAACTAAAACTCCCAGCATGCACAAACAGAAAACGGCTGTATCGCCATGCTGGGAGTTGTAGTTGCGTACCTCCCGCTTTTGCATAACTACATCTCCCAGCATGCCCTTCGGCGATCAGTACATGCTGGGAATTGTAGTTTTGCAACAGCTGGAGGCACACTGGTTGGAAAATACTGAGTTAGGTAACAGAACTTAACTGAAGGTTTTCCAACCAGTGTGCCTCCAGCTGTTGCAAAAGTACAACTCCCAGCATGCATGGTCTATCAGTGAATGCTGGGAGTTGTTGTTTAGCAACAGCTGGAGGTATGCCCCCCCATGTGAATGTACAGGGTAAATTCACATGGGCAGATTTACAGCAAGTTTCCTGCTTCAAGTTTGAGCTGCAGCAAATTTTCTGCCGCAGCATAAGCTCCTAGCGGAAAACTCACCATAAACCCCCGCCAGTTCGAATGTACCCTAAAAACACTACTCTAACACATAATAAAGAGTAAAACACTACATTTACACCGCCTTACACTGGTTTTAAATTGCTGTGTGCTCTAACTTATGACAATAGCTCAGGAGCATAGTTACTTAAATGCTCCCTGCTTTCTAACCATGATTAATGGATCTTTCAGAGCCCTTATTTTGAAATCAGATAGTTAATTGCACACAGTGCTTTTAAAATGTGTGTGTTTTTTTCATCTTAACTTTTGTACACCAATTGCACTAGTTATTATTTCAAGTGGACCTGATCAATAAAGTCCTTTTAATTGATGGTTGGGATCTTAGGGTATTTTTGGACCACCTTTGGTGGTTTATTGGTTTTTGCTATCAACAGCTGGAGGCACCCTATTTGGGAATCACTAGAGTAGAATACCCCTATGCAATCCCTAATATAGTCCTCAAACGTGCATGGCGCCCTCTCACTTCAGAGCCCTGTTGTATTTCGGAGCCCTTTGTATTGATTTGGGGTATTTCTGTACTCTGGAGCAATTGCATTACAAATTTTGGGGGGCGTTTTCTCCTTTTACCCCTTATGAAAAGGTAAAGTTAGGGTCTACACCAGCCTGTTAGTGTAAAAAGAAAAAAAAAATTTACTTTTTATTTTCACAATAGGTAAAAGGAAAAAACGACCCTCAAAATTTTTAACGCAATTTATCCTGAGTACAGAAATACCCCATATGTGGATATAAAATGCTCTGCGGACGCACAACAAGGCTCAGGAGCGAGAGTGCATTTTGTACATTTGAGGCCTAAATTGGCGATTTGCACAGGGGTGCCTGATTTTACAGCGGTTCTGACATAAAAGCAAAAAAATAAATACCCACGTGTGACCCCATTTTGGAAACTATACCCCTCAAGGAACACAAGGGGTATAGTGAGCCTTAAGTTGAATGTGAAAATGATTTAATAATTATTATATTATTATTATTTTTATTTATTTTTTTAACTAAAATGCTGGTGCTACCCTAAATTTTTCATTTTCACAAGGAAAAATAGGAAAAAAAGCCCCCCAAAATATGTAACAGCGTTTCTAGAGTAATAACATACCCCATATGTCGATGTAAAGTGCTCTGCGGGTGAACTACAATGCTCAAAAGAGAAGCGCCATTGGGCCTTTGAAGAGAAAATTTGTCACGAATTAAAGGCCACGTGTGTTTACAAAGCCCCCATGGTGCCAGAACAATGTATTGGAAATTGCACCCCTCAGAAACTGTATTAAGGGGTGCAGTGAGCATTTACACCCCACAGGTGTCTGACAGATTTTTGGAAAAAGTGGTCCGTGAAAATGAAAAATTTAATGTTCCAAAGATCTTTCAAACACCAGTGGGGTGTAAACGCTCACTGCACCCCTTATAAAATTTTGTGAGGGTTGTAGTTTCCAAAATGGGTCACGTGGGGGGGGGGGGGGGGCTTTGTAAACGCACATGGTCCTCCTCTCCTGAGCATTGCAGAGCACTTTACGTCCACATATGGGGTATTTCCATACTCAGAAGAAATGGGGTTACAAATTTTAGGGAGCATTTTCCCCTATTACCCCTTGTAAAAATGTAAAAATTTTTTGGGGGGGAAACTGCATTGTAGTGGCTAATCAGACTAACGAAAAGTCGTCAAACACCTGTGGGGTGTTGAGGCTCACTGTACCCCTTGTCACATGTCTTGAGGGGTGTAGTTTCCAAAATAGTGTGCTATGTGGGGTGTTTATTGCTGTCATGGCACCTTAGGGGCTTCCTAAATGCGACATGCCCCCCCCCCCAAAAACCATTTCATCAAAATTCTCTCTCCAAAAGCTCCATAACGCTCCTTCTCTCCTAAGAATTGTAGTGCGCCAGCAGAGCACATAACGTACACATATGGGGTATTTCCATACTCCAAAGAGATAGGGTTACAAATTTTGGGGGTCATTTTCTCCTATTACCTCTTGTAAAAATTGTAAATTTTGGGGGGGGGGGGGGGGGACTTCATTTTAGTAGTGAGACATTTTTTTTATTTACACATCCGACTTTACCGAAAAGTCGTCAAACACCTGTGACGTGTTGAGGCTCACTGGACCCCTTGTTACGTGTCTTGAGGGGTGTAGTTTCCAAAATAGTATGCCATGTGGGTTTTTCTTTGCTGTTATGGCACCATAGACCCTTCCAAAATGTGACATGCCCCCCAAAAACTATTTCAGCAAAATTCACTCTCCAAAATCCCATTGTCGCTCCTTCCCTTCTGAGCCCTCTAGTGCACCCACAGAGCACTTGACATACACATATGAGGTATTTCCTTACTCGAGAGAAATGGGGTTACAAATTGTGGGGGCTTTATCTCCTTTAACCCCTTGTAAAAATTCAAAAACTGGATCTACAAGAAAATGCGGGTGTAAAAAAAATGTTGATTTTGAACTTTCTCCTTTACTTTGCTGCTATTCCTGTGAAACACCTAAAGTGTTAAACTTTCTGAATGTCCATTTGAATACTTTGAGGGGTGCAGTTTTTATAATGGGGTCATTTATGGGGTATTTCTAATATGAAGGCCCTTCAAATCCACTTCAAAAGTGAACTGGTCCCTGAAAAATTCCCATTTTGAAAATTTTGTGGAAAATTGCTGCTAAACTTTGAAGCCCTCTGATGTGTTCCAAAAGTAAAAACATGTCAACTTTATGATGCCAAAATAAAGTAGACACATTGGGGGAGATTTATCAAAACCTGTGCAGAGGAAGAGTGGTGCAGTTGCCCATAGCAACCAATCTGATTGCTTCTTTCATTTTCCACAGGCCTCTTTAGAGGCCTGTGGAAAATGAAAGAAGCAATCTGATTGGTTGCTAGGGGCAACTGCACCACTCTTCCTCTGCACAGGTTTTGATAAATCTCCCCCATTGTATATGTGAATCAATATATAATGTATTTGGTGTGTCTATTTTCCTTACAAGCAGAGAGCTTTGAAGTAAAAAAAAAAATGCTCAATTTTCAAATTTATGACATTTTTAAATTTTTCACCAAGAAGTGAGGCAAGTATCGACAAAAATGTACCACTATGTTAAAGTACTAAACACGGCAGCATGTGCAAAAAAAAAACTCCTTTAAAGAAGGGGGAACATAAGGCTTTCTCTTGCTATATACCTATCAGATATTACACATATCCATGAAAAAAATATAATGTAGCATATAGTATTTGCAATATAATAAATACTGGATGGATGAATAGCTTAATTAGCCCCCTAATGCAGGCATAGTGTAAGCCAATGTAGACTCTTAACAATAGAATATATACCCAGAGAAAAGATGGAGCTACTCAGAGTATAATAAATAATGTCTTTATTTGATTACAACATAGATAGAAGTCATTAAAAAGGAGAAAATGGACATCAGAAAAAAAGCAGCATTCCCGGGACTATGTACAGAGCAACAAAAATTTTTAAAATAGAGCAAATGCAATGATGGGTCAGATAGCTAAGTGCATGAGGGAAAGTACATAGTTTGCAGAGTCACTAATCAGTGTACTGAGCAGTGTAAAATGGCATAAAGTGCATGTGCAATAGCCAAAACTTAATGAGCCATGTGCAAAGTTACTAAAAACTGGCCAGTATACAGTATGATCTTAAAGTTAAAGTGCAGAGTGCAAAAAGTACCATACACAGACATGCTATATAGGATAATACAAGGAATTGTAACAGCAATACAGACCACAATAACAGTAATAAGAGGTAGAGAGTCCCGGGATGCCACCACCCCAACATGTGTTTCAGTCCAACGACCTTCGTCCGGAGTAGAATATGTCACGAAAAACAATCTTGGAATCAAATACATAAGTAAAAAGCATCCCAGAGTTAATAATGCTTAACCCCTTCAGGACCAAGCCCATTTTGGCCTTAAGGACCAGAGCGTTTTTTGCACATCTGACCACTGTCACTTTAAACATTAATAACTCTGGAATGCTTTTAGTTATCATTCTGATTCCGAGACTGTTTTTTCGTGACATATTCTACTTTAACATGGTGGTAAATTTTTGTGGTAACTTGCATCCTTTCCTTGTGAAAAATCCTAAAATTTGATGAAAAATTTGAAAATTTAGCATTTTTCTAACTTTGAAGCTCTCTGCTTGTAAGGAAAATGTATATTACAAATAAAAAAAAATTTTATTCACATATACAATATGTCTACTTTATGTTTGCATCATAAAAGTGACGAGTTTTTACTTTTGGAAGACACCAGAGGGCTTCAAAGTTCAGCAGCAATTTTTCACAAAATTTTCAAACTCACTATTTTTCGGGGACCAGTTCAGGTTTGAAGTGGGTTTGAAGTGGATTTGAAGGGTCTTCCTATTAGAAATACCCCACAAAAGACCCCATTATAAAAACTGCACCCCCCAACGTATTCAAAATGACATTCAGTCATCATTTTAACCCTTTAGGTGTTTCACAGGAATAAAAGCAAAGTGAAGGAGAAAATTCACAATCTTCATTTTTTACACTCGCATGTTCTTGTAGACCCAATATTTGAATTTTTACAAGGGGTAAAAGGAGAAAATGTATACTTATATTTGTAGCCCAATTTCTCTCGAGTAAGCACATACCTCATATGTCTATGTAAATTGTACGGCGGGCGCAGTAGAGGGCTCAGAAAAGAGAAAGAAAGAGCGACAAGGGGATTTTGGAGAGTACGTTTTTCTGAAATGGTTTTTTGGGGGGCATGTTGCATTTAGGAAGCCCCTATGGTGCCAGAACAGTCCCCAGCACAGTCCCCAGCACTGCACGGCAGCAGTGCTAACCACAGAGCCACCATGCTGCCCTTAGCATACATCTGCTATGCATGGTTGCTAAAATGGACAGAGAGGTCAGCAGAGAGCAATGTGCTCGTGATGTCATCAGTGTACAAAAAAGAAAGGAATTTCCTCTGTAGCATTCAGCAGCTAATAAGTACAGGAAGGATTAAGATCAAAGGCTTTCCTGCCGAAACGCCAGCCATGGAGTGGTGTCGCCCTGATCTCCTCCTCCCTACTTGGGATATTTCCTGTATGTATACCCCCTAATCTTGCATATATACCTTGTGGTGCTGTTTTTGACTTTTCTTATGGGACACTGGATAGTGCTATCTTTTACTATGTAATACTGTTGCACTTTAGTACTGTTTTGCATCATTGCACATATAGGTATCCTGTTTCTTGATTTATGCATATGCACTTTACTGGGGACAGCAATATTTCATAATTGTATATTGTTATAAGGGTCACTGGAGGGGCTTGGAGTGACACCTTTTTGTTTTTTGCCACTTGTTTCTTCTCCCCTTGGGGATTGTTTCCTCTCTTGTTTTTATGCTACTTAATAAAGAAATATATTATTTATATGAATTGGTGAAATGACTCCTTTTTCTCTTGTGTGTATACACAAAGAATTAAGGCAGTGCTCAAGGAAAAAGGGGTCCTGGTACCAGCAAAGTGTACCTAATGAAGCAGCTAGTGAGTTTATCAAGTCCGATTAAAAGCAGATGATGCACACAAGCTAGGTAAGTAGCTACTACAATTCAGGATTGCCACTAGCCTTTAATCATAGTATTAAAAATGGACATCATAAATGGGAGTCAAGTTCGTAAAGCAGAAAACTCACTTTACATATGAGACAATTGCACACAATAATAGTTAAATGTAGACAGCCTGGAGTAGCATACAGGGCCGAACAAACAACAAATAGACAAGACTGCAAATACATAACAAGCACTAGTTAAAGAAACCTACAGAATAATACAATATTACAGCTTTTATTTGGTTCAGACCCAGTGGTATCCTGGTTTATAAGCAAAACACTCAGTAAACCTCATAATTGGGGGGAACTGTTAACTGTGCCGTGTAATGGAGGGTCTGCTTATACACCAGGACTTCTCTGGGTCTGAACCAAAGATTATTGACTAGAGTTTTTCAGTTAATGCTTGTTATATATTTGGAGTTTTGTATTTCTTATTTATGTTTTTATAAGTCAAGCCACTTTAGGTAGATCTGTAAGTTCATAATACTATGACTAAAGGATGGAACCAAGCCAGTTACATGTAAGGTTCTTACCTTGGGGTGCATCATCTACATGAAGCTTTTAATGGGAATAGATAATACTACAAGTTTTAATCTTCATGCCATATACGCTTTGTATTGATCCCGACAGTGAATGCTGTCAGTCCATTTGATTTTCGGAAGATGGGCGAGCTGGACATATTAATCCCTTTACCCTATAGAGATCAACTGACAAAAACAGCACCAAAAACTGCCTCCTGTATGACTTATAGAGGAACTCCGCCCCTAGACATCTTATCCACTATCCAAAAGGATAGGGGATACGATGTCTGATCGCGGGGGTCCTGCCGCTGGCAACCCCGGCGATCTCTCCCAGCACCCCCTGTCATCTTGTGCAGGGAGCGAGGGGATGGGGGATAAGATGTTTAGTGGTAGAGTACCCCTTTAAGTTTTTTTTTCGTTAACTTGTATTAAAGCGGCCATGTACTGTACTACAAAATTATTTCTCACAAGGAATGAAAGGATGACTTGGGGTATGTTTACCGGTGGCAGATTTATTGCGGAAGTTTCTCTGACTAAAGATCCTTTCCATGTATCTGCTTAGATAAATCAGGCAGTCGCTGAAATTTCTGAAACAAATCTGCTACATGTAAACAAAGTCCTAGGCCTGTTTCACATGAGTACATGTAAACATGATTGTGTAAACTAATGCAATATGATCCATAATACAGACATTGTGGATATATATGACAGATCATACTGCATTACCATGTCATTAGTATTTCATATCTATAAGGCTAGGTTTCCAGACAGTTTTTAGAAAAACCGCCACTGCAGTTTTAGCCAAATTCAGAAGTGAATTCAAAAAGGAATGAAAAATGTAAAAAAGGAGGATTTCCTGCTGAATCTACTTCTGACCTTGGCTCAAACTGCAGTGGCAGTTTTCCAAAAGGAAGAGAAAAACCTAAGTGGAAACCGCTCCAAATACTGACATGGCTGTCATTTGTATGTGTGATCCTACACTGTTTACCTTCAGTTTTAGTAGATTCACTGCAGGGGGTTAGTACTCTCCCTGAAACTGTGAATTATACTCAACAATAATTCCTTTTCTGGGAGTCTCCACTACAGCACCCCCTGAGATCCACTCCTCCTGATTGGGACAGGAAAAACACTGAGGGGTTAAATTCCCCACCCCTTCCTGTCCACACCAGTGTATTTACAAAGAACACCAAAGAGAAAAGGAAAACTAGTGCTAAAGAATACCACATCAAGAAAAACAAAAGGGTGAGATATATGGGTGAAGTTGTGGAGACTCTCAGAAAAGAAATTATCGGTTAGTATAATTTACAGTCCCCCCACCCCCCCATCGTCTCCACACCTGAGAAATACCAAAGAAACACATTAGGGAGGGACAACGTCCAAAGGCCATATCCTCATTAGACATAATGTCAATTCTATAGAATATTTCAATCTCATCAGAATTCAAAACAAACATTTTTAAGCAAAGAGCCCTCCTCCTCCTGGGGATTTTTTTTTTTTTTTTTACACATTTACCTAACTATTTCTGGGGAGATACTTTCTTCAGAATCAGAGAAAAAAAGAACGGTTTTAGTTTTCTTAATGACCTGAATAGTAGCCGTACTAGTAGAGGGGGAAGAGGCAGGAGAAAAAAAGCTAAAACAGAATGAATTTCAGAATGAACCATAGATTTGATTTGCTGCATAAGGGTGGGAGACTCCTCCGTATTAGGCAATACATTATTTACATAAGGATTTTGAAGCTGACTCCTGCTTTGGTTTAACCGAAGTACCCACAGAATCGTTGTCTCCCTGAAAATACAAGGAAGAGAAGGATCAACACCAAGTAATCGATGGATAGGCCAAAATCAAAACTCCTAAGGCCTTCAGTACCTACTGAAGTTTCCCACCAGAGTCCACTGAGCCCCGGTAAGAGACTTTTTTTTCTTCGCAGCAGACTATAGCCCCCGGCACCTCTTAGGTATCCTTCCCTGAAAGGGACAGGAAAAACACTGGTGTAGACAGTAAAGAGTGGAGAATTTAACCTCTCCGTGTTTTCCCTTACCCAATCAGGAGGAGCTGATCTCAGGGGTGCCATCATGGAGAAGATGGGGGGGGGGGGAAAGAGATGTCATGAGAGCCTGGTTTTTGAGAACATTTCCCCTAACATGCTAAGGCCCTATGTATTTTTTTAATTTACTTATTTTGTAATTTGATAGTTTTGCTGGGTTTTAATGCCACTGTATTGACAGCATTTCTTGTGTTGCTATTACACTGCTATTTCTCTCCATCATTCGGAATCTCCAGGTACCCAACAAGTGTTTATGCATATAGTATCATAGAATGTCTTCGGGATACGCTTTGAGTGGGTACAGTGTTTGGCTCCCTCCTCTGTTAAATATAAAGCAAGTTTTGACTGATCAGTAGGAACCTGAAACAGAAAATATTTATTTCAGCCTTTAATTCAAAAGGTCGACTGTATACTTTCTCTTGTACTCACCAAGTGGCACCATCAGCATATATATAATGATACCTATGGTCCTAACACTGCTAATGATCATTTTATTTTCAACTACTGAATCCACCCTTCTGTGTGACCCGATTTCTTACAGTGTTAGGAGAAGACTTTCATACAGTTGCAGATCCAGAGAAAGACAGATCTTCCTCCCTCGATCCTATGTCGTCAGGTGGTGTCCTGCAAAAAGAATAGACATGTCTATTCTTTTTGCAGATTTTGCCCAGAAATGCATTGCAGTCTATGAGACTGCACATTTCCTAGCTCCCGCCAGATTCTTCAGATGTGTGAAATGTACCCACGTGATTTCTGTGCGGAAATCTTGCACAAATGAAGCTGTGTGAACATAGCCTTAGAAGCCTTGAATGCACCAATGTCCCCGGACACCACAGCTATTCGTTCCCTTAAGAAGGCCAAGGCTCGAGGACCAGATGGCTTTACTAGGAAATGTGAAAAGCTTTTTCAGAAACAGGTAGTGGATCTTTTATCTGACATTTAATGGTGCCCTATGTGATAAAGGTCTGGTCTGTGAACATCTGTGGAATCCCCTATATCCAACTTCTTTTGGAATCAGGCAAAGATCCTTTACATCTGAGATCATATAGACTCATGTCTTATGTAAATGTAATGTATCTCTGTAAATGTAAGGGACTCTACTATAGCAGCTTTGAACATCTTACGGTAAGGAACAACCCAGGCTTCCCTGAGGGAACTTCTAATAAATATTTCCAGCTGTGGAGACAAGGTATATCAACACATAAGGGGACTTTTTAAGTATTTCTGCATGATGGTGGTACCATTTGTTACTTACTATAGACACAATAGGGTATATATGACTCGTTTCTTTTAATACTACCAACTCACTCGTATTGCACTTTTACTATTACTCTAATCTATTTAACAAAGCATTCCCAAACAATTTTGATGCTCTTGCTTTCCCCACCTGGTAGGACTATCTCCGTACTACATAATGGGGGACATTTATCATTCAATATAGACGTTTTGTTCCGTCTATCCTTGGTGCTTGAATGTCGCAGTCATGTAAATTTAGCGACTTATATGCGACTTTTTGAATAGAGGTTTCCTAGCGTTTTGCGTAGCAGTACACTGTTTTCTGATTTAGACAGCTCTGCACCCTTATTTATCATATGCGACATTTGTAATAAGTCACAAAATATTGCGCTAACCCCGATTTCTAGGCGCAAAAGTACGCATACCAAAAGCACACGTACAAAACCTCTCTACCCTGCGCAAAACGAACAAACGTGCACAGCCGCAGGGAATTCATTATCTAAGGTAGACACAGATGATAAATTACACGCTGCTAAGCAAAAATTAGAAGGAAAATAGACCGTTAAAAAAAGAGTAGGGTACACTTTTAATGATAAATGTCTCCTAATGTGCCTAAGAAGTTTTTTTCTAACCTTATCTTCTAGGCAAACATGGAAATAATAGGCCTCACTGCTTTTTGGTGGTTCTCTCAGACTTTAGAAAACACGTTATTAATGATAAATGAAGAGCAATAAAGTAAAAATAATTTTCACTTGTCCATCTACACTTTCTCTCTCCCTCACTCCCCTAGTAACCCCCTCTGACAAAAAAGATGCCCCAATTGTAATACCACCAGTGCTAATCGCCTTCACTGCCTTTGGCACTGCTCTTCAATCCTATATTATTATCACAGGTTTCCTCCCTTATTAAAAGGATCAGTTCCTCTGACAGATTACCTGCTTGACAGTCTCTTACCTACATCTTCTGCCAACAGACTTTTGTCCAAAAAAAGTTTTAATAGAGGAAAAGTTATTGTCCACTCCATCAAATACCTGAAAACATTTGTTCTCCTTGGATAGAAGGAGGAAGGTTCTCCAAAATAAAGAAAAAAGGCAAAAGGAAGCAGTACCGGTGAAACATGTCAGAGGATTTTTAGTGCCTCCTTTGTTTATGTGAGAGCCATATTAGTGTACATAGGAAGTGTTCTCTTACACTGTGATATATATATATATATATATATACATACTGACTCTCCATATATTATATATATATATATATATATATATATATATATATATATATATATATATATATATATATATATATATAAACATATACACACACATATACACACACACACACACACACACACACACTGGGGGGTCAAAATTAGAGACCACCACCCAATTTCCTAAATGTTAAGGTCATAGTGTAGTCCTACGTGAATATATCCTTACATTAGTAAAATAGTAGTATTTTAAGCTTATTTCATAAATTGTATTTATTCTAAAAGCAAAGAATAAAAATGTAAATGAGATAATTGAAAAAGAACACTGATCAAAATTAGAAAACACTTTCAGATACCTACAAGTTAATTATGTTAATCTGGCAACTCGTGCTGGTTTTCTTAATGATCCGACAAAACCTATTTAACTGGCAACCTAACTTTCCATTTTTCAACTGAAAACATTAAAACAATGAAATGGCCAGCCCAGAGTCCTGATCTAAACCCAATAGAAAACCTCTGGAAAACTCTTGGCGGCAAAGTTATGGCCAAGAAACCCACAAATGTCACAGAACTGTGGAAGAGAATGGAAGAAGAATGGACCAAAATCCCACCAGAGCAGTGTGAGACTAGTGATGTCCTGTGGGGGTGGTGGTTCAGATGTGCTGAAGTCATTCAGGGCAAAGGCCTGTACACTTCCTACTGATTGGTGACTGCTGTAACCTACAATTTTTCTCTGTGCTACAGTCATTGCTGTTCTCTAATTATGATCATCAAGGTTTTGTGGATATACTTTGGTTATTTTGTAAAACACTGTTCTAACGGCATGGTGCACCCCCTTACAAAAAAATTCTTCAAATGATGATCAATGTAGATGATTTCTGAAAAAAAATAAGTGTTCATAAATTGTTCTCCAATTTTGATCTCTCTCTAAATATATTTTTTATACACTTTTAACCCCTTAACGACGCAGGTCGTATATTTACGTCCTGCGCCGGCTCCCGCGATATGAAGCGGGATCGCGCCGCGATCCCGCATCATATCGCGTCGGTCCCGGCGCTCATCAACGGCCGGGACCCGCGGCTAATACCACACATCGCCGATCGCGGCGATGTGCGGTATTAACCCTTTAGAATCGGCGGTCAAAGCTTCTAAAGCGCCGCCGCTTCTAAAGCGAAAGTGAAAGTGACCCGGCTGCTCAGTCGGGCTGTTCGGAACCGCCGCGGTGAAATAGCGGTGTCCCGAACAGCTGGCAGGACACCGGGAGGGACCTTACCTGCCTCCTCGGTGTCCGATCGGCGAATGACTGCTCCGTACCTGAGATCCAGGCAGGAGCAGTCAAGCGCCGATAACACTGATCACAGGGATGTTAATACACGCCTGTGATCAGGATGAGAGATCAGTGTGTGCAGTGTTATAGGTCCCTATTGGACCTCTAACACTGCAAAAAAAAATTAAAAAAAAAGTGTTAATAAAGGTCATTTAACCCCTTCACTAATAAAAGTTTGAATCACCCCCCTTTTCCCATAAAAAAAATAAAACAGTGTAAAATAAATAAATAAACGTATGTGGTATCGCCGCGTGCGTAAATGTACGAACTATAAAAATATATCATTAATTAAAACCGTACGGTCAATGGCGTACACACAAAAAAATTCCAAAGTCAAAAAAAGCGCATTTTTGGTCACTTTTTATATCGTTAAAAAATGAATAAAAAGTGATCAAAAAGTCCGATTAAAACAAAAATCATACCGATAAAAACTTCAGATCACGGCGCAAAAAATCAGTCCTCATACCGCCCTGTATGTGGAAAAATAAAAAAGTTATAGGGGTCAGAAGATGACATTTTTAAACGTATAAATTGTCCTGCATGTAGTTATGATTTTTTCCAGAAGTGCGACAAAATCAAACCTATATAAGGAGGGTATCATTTTAACCGTGTGGACCTACAGAATAATGATAAGGTGTAATTTTTACCGAAATATGCACTGCGTAGAAACGGAAGCCCCCAAAAGTTAGAAAATGGCATTTTTTCTTCGATTTTGTCGCATTGATTTTTTTTTTCCGTTTCGCCGTGCATTTTTGGGTAAAATGACTAATGTCACTGCAAAGTAGAATTGGCGATGCAAAAAATAAGCCATAATATGGATTTTTAGGTGGAAAATTGAAAGGGTTATGATTTTTAAAAGGTAAGGAGGAAAAAACGAAAGTGCAAAAACTGAAAAACCCTGAGTCCTTAAGGGTTTAATATGCAATCTTGGGCCCGTTACATAATATTGCATGTTTGTAAGGTGAAGTATCCACTTTTTTCTGGCAGTTTTTGGATATCTGTCACTGCAGTTTTTGAGCCAAAGCCAGAAGTGTATTCAAAAGGAATAGAACATATAAAGGAAGGACTTACACTTCTCCTCCCTTATGGATTCACTTCTGACTTTGGCTAAAAAACTGCAGTGCCAGTTTTCCAAAAACAGCCAGAAAAAAATAAACAAGTGGAAACTTTGCCTAAGGCATACAGTACATGTTCCTGCAGGTTCACCCCAGCACCACTCATTCTTCCGTCCCATTGTGATATGTATGTCTTTTACTGATGCATATTTTATGCTATTTTACTGGTTATTATAATAAAGATTGATATATGTTTCATAATTGATGTGTCTTGTACTTTATTTGAGGGCTGTGTATTGCTTGTAGGTGTGTATATAGTATCTTTGTTCACTCGCCCTTAGCTTATTATTACCCTTGGCGACACACTGCAAGGGATCCTATATTGGTGTGTGATAAAAAAAAGTATTCATCTAAATCTGAATGATTTGTTTTTCTTTATATCAAATAATGTTCCTGTGTGGATGTTTATGGCTAAGCTCATGATTGTATGCTACAGGACCGTGGCTCGTTTTTCTTTTTGTTTGATTTTTCAGTTTAGATTTTATTTTATACATGATGACAACCTCTTTATATACACCAGATCAGCTGAGGAACTTTCAAAGACACTGCAGATTATGTCAAGGAGGTTGGTTCATTTCATTGGTTTGGGTGTATCTGAATATGTGACAAATAGGGAAATTATCACTGTATGTTTGCATATACTGCAGTGACACTGTTTTGCCCCATTTCTTTTGGTATGTTAGCAAAAAAATTGTTTAAAAAATGATTAAAGGGGTGTTCCAGGCAAAAACCTCTTATCCCCTATCGAAAGGATAGAGGATAAGATGTCTAAGATGTCCCGCCGCTGGGACCCCCCGCGATCTCCCTGCAGCATCCCGCATTCTATGCATAGCTGCATCTGAAGTTTCGGAAACCGCCGGGCTTCCGAGACGGGGACGTGACGTCATGCCAAGCCCCCTCTATTCATTTCTATGGGAGGGGGCGTAACGGCCTCAACGCTCCTCGCGATCAGACATCTTATCCCCTATGTTTTTGCCTGGAATACCCCTTAAAGTAATAATAGGCAAACAAGTTCTTCCATAAATAAAATTAATTTCTTACGCATTACTGTAGTTCTACTTAAAAAGCTCAGGAAATGCAACCTTTTACAGTCACTCGATGGTACTCTACTGCAGGCATTAATGGTACCTTGGGAATGCTTAAAATCACCTAGTGTTAAGACTATCCTGCGTTGCACTTACACCAATATAATGTATCACCTTTTAGTGACTTCGTAATCGGGTGGTCCATGTCTCCCTTATTAAAACCTATTTTCATTGATGTTTTATACACATTTGACTGTACATTTAATATCGCTTTGCAGTGGAAGTTACATGTGATTGTATTCATTAGTTAGTATGATTATCTACATATCTAATGTGGATAGGCCAGACGGGTTTCTGTTATTTTGCTGAATATACCTGGAACCTTTCCTAAGAAGGAGGAGTTACTTTATGTTTTTTTTTTAAATATATATATTTTTAAACAAAGCTACACCTTGGATAACTGAACATCTTGGGTTTAGTTTCTTTTTAAATTGGTCCTTTAGGCTCAGTACAATATTTTCTGTCTGAAACCACTTCCCTGAAGGTCTGTCCTAAATAATGTACAAAGTACAAAAAACAAAAGTACACAATGGAAGTGACAATTAGATAAAATAGAAGGCAGAGGACATATAGATAGCAGGTGTAGGGTCCAGTCCGATATCTATATGTCCTCTGCCTTCTATTTTCTCTAATTGTCACTTCCATTGTGCACTTTTGTTTTTTGTACTTAACACATCACATGTTATGCTGCTTAAACACCACTGTTTTCTTAGCACGTTGCACTTTGCTTAGTTATTCACTGTGTGATATTTCTCACTATGTAAGAAGTGTTTACAGTTTTTTAGCACTTGCACTTTATTCTTAGTTACTTCTGCACACTTAATCCTATCCCCTGTACGTACATATAGATTCATTATATTTTAATATATATATATATATATATATATATATATATATATATATATATATATATATATATATATATATATATTCCTTAATTCACCTACCGGACTCAACTCTCCCTTTATATATACTTTTTTATCCTGCTTTTACTATCATCAATTATTACATGTTGTAAATTGAGATGAATTTTTTTATATATTATATATATACATATATATGGATTTATATTGACTGTGTATGAATTTTCTTTTCCTATTTTATATCATATATATTTTTAATTTATGTCTTTGTACTTAATAAAATTAACATATTTTTATATTACTTGTATTTCATTATTGGGGCATAAGGTTTACGCTCTTTGCAGTGTACTGTAGGTTTACATATTTGGTCTTCTGTCTTTTTACACCCCTTTTTCATTTATTTTGAGAAGCCATTTTTTGGACTCTTTTTTTTTAGGTTGCTGTCCTAAATAATGAAAACTGTTCACTACTAGCTAAGCACTTTTACAATGTTTACTACCAAGGGAAGCAAATATAAAAAAAAAAAATAAAAAAAATCAATATGATGTAGATGAAAACTAGGTATCAACAAAAAGGTAGAAGAAAACACAGATTCATTTACTGATATGCTGTAAATAAGCAGCACTCCAAGGAAAGTACAGGCCGTGGTGTAGTCAGCCCCATCCCAAAGAAGAAAATATGGGTATAACAGATCAATAGTGAAAGCGTAATTCTGAAGTGGAACCTCAAACATTATTGCTCTAATTTACATTTACCACAAATCTCTGGGGGGGTTCTATCACAGTCTACTTCTGTAAAAGGAGAATGGTGCAGAGATAAGGAAGATACATACCGACACTTGGGCAGCATCCATATACTGTAGTCCAAAATAATCAGTTTCCACCAAATCCAAATGGTATACAATCTGGTCAAACAAATCCTGCCCTTTGGCTTGTTTCTGAAATAAAGAAAAGCATCACTGAGTAAATCATTGGGTATTGGTGGTGTTGTCATTATTCATTATAAGGCCCATTACTTTTAGTTATCTATTTAGCAAAGACTTCTGAATATTTTAATATCGGTGAAAAACTATATATATATTTTTTTTTTTTATCAACTAGTGCCAGAACGTTAAACAGATTTGTAAATTACTTCTAAAAATCTTAATTCTTCCAGTACTTATCAGCTGCTGTATGCTCCACAGGAAGTTATTTTCTTTTCAAATTTCTTTACTGTCTGACCACAGTGCTCTCTGCTGACACCTGTCTGTCTCAGGAACTGACAAGAGTGACAGTTCCTGAGACAAACAGAGGTGTCAGCAGAGAGCACCGTGGTCAGACAGAAAAGAAATTTAAAAAGAAAATCACTTCCTCTGTAGTATACAGAGGCTGATAAGTAATAGAAGGTTTAAGATTTTTATATAGAAATAATTAACAAATTTGTTTAAAGTTCTGGTACCAGTTGATTAAAAAAATAATAATAATAAATCACGTGGTACCCTTTTAAAGGTCTCAACCTGAAACAAGCAGCACTATATATAAAATGCTGTACTGTAGGTTTACCAGCCATTTAGAAGCAAGATTTCAATAACCGGGAATATTTGAGCTGTATATCATGCTTAGAGCTGAAAACATGGGCAGATTGTTATCAGTTCCATTGCTAATTGCTGTTTGCAAAGTTATAAAATCGTATTTCCTTCCATGCACATGTGTCATCGAGGCCAGGCTGAGGTGCAGCATGACCGTCTCCTATCTCCCTCACCGTTCCCTATCCTGCACGATTGATGTACAGTGTTTAGCACTATGCCTTGTACATTAATCATGCATGTGCTGAGAGGAGTGAGGAATTGAGGAAGCTGACATGTTGCAGCTCAGCCTGGCCTCTATGACATTTGAACTTGTAAGAAAAACATAATTTCATAACTTTGCAAAACAATCTTCCACAAAGAGATAAGGCAATAATACTGCCTAGTGATGCCTATCAGCTATCTGTAGCTCCAGGCATAATATAGAGATGACAGATACTCTTTAAAAGGGGTACTCCACTGCTAGACCTCTTATTCCCTATCAAGCAGGACCCCTACGAACTCTGCGCAGTGCCCGGCATTCTAAACGAACACTGGGTTCCAGCAGCAGTTTTCTGACGCCATGTCACGACCCCTCCATTCATGTTTATGGGAGGGGGAGTGACAGCCTTTGGATATGGAATAAGATGCCTTGCGGTAGAGTGCATTTAAGTGCCCATGTTACATAAAATAGACTTGTGCCTCTATCCACTTTGCCTCCCCAACCTCTATTGACTACGCACATGTGCAATCAAAAAGAGAAAGTAAAACAAGCTAGGATAGGCGTTGTGGCCCAAAAACATAATGGACTCTGGGCCTTGCCTCTCTGACTTAAGGATGACTCCTGGGGGGTTTACTAAAGCATTTTTATGGATATACAGCACCCCAAATCATCAAAGGGATGCCAGAAGTAGGCTTGTTAAGCCCTACTGTACTGTGTGTGCAGCTTAACAAGTCTATTTTATGTGAGAGACACACTATTAGTCCTCATGGACACAGGGAAGCAGGCCTGTCTAGGCACATGACATTCACAAGTACCGGCATATGATGCTTTTGGATAGTGATTAAACAGACATCAATGCTGAACACTGCTTTCTATTTAGCATGTTTAGCTCTCCTTCCATTTAAAAAAGAAAAAAAACAGCTGCTGTTTGTCAAGACACAGAAACCCAGGAAGACAGAGCCCAGAACACAGATGAAAGCATTAGGTGAAACTCACATTCCAATCTTGTTCGGTCATCACCCAGCGCTGCCTTAAAGAAGCACTCCAGGATTTTTTTTTATATTTTTTTCTTATATAATGCCGCATAGGCTGTCATTAGCAATAAGTGTAAAGGTTGCGTATGCCTTATGCTTACTTGTTTTAGTGGATGTGGTCTGCATGAGATTTCAGCCATGTTCATTGCACACAGAATCCCAATTGATTTCCCAATGCTGCCTAAATTTCCCCATGAGCCTGATGGTCAACTGGTGATCTAATTACCAGTCTAGTACTATACAAAAACCCTTGCTGGGTGGGTAAGGGGACACAATTCAAAACCACAAACTCCTGGGCCCTATTTATGCCCTCCCCTAAAATATAACCTTTACTGTACCATAAATTTACACCAAAGAGAAACTAAAAACATATGAACTGTGTAATATATACTCCCTGTGCCTAGGGGGAAATACAGTAATGGCTGAAAAATGTTGGCACCCCTGAAGTTTTTCTAGAAAATGAATAATTTTTCACAGAAAAGGATTGCAGTAACACATGTTTTGCTGTACACATTTTTATTCCCTTTGGGTGAATTGGAACTAAACAAAAAAGGGAGGGGGGAAAAAAAAAGCAAATTGGACATAATGTCACTCCAAACTCCAAAAATGGGCTGGACAAAATTATTGGCACCCTTAACTTAATATTTGGTTGCACACCCTTTGGAAAAAAATAACTGAAATCAGTCGCTTCCTATAACCATCAATAAGCTTCTTACAACTCTCAGCCGGAATGTTGGACTACTCTTCCTTTTCAAACTGCTCCAGGTCTCTCTTATTGGAAGGTGCCTTTTCCCAACAGCAATTTTAAGATCTCTCTACAGTTGTTCAATGGGTTTTAGATCTGGAATCCTTGCTGGCCACTTCAGAACTCTCCAGCGCTTTGTTGCCATCCATTTCTGGGTTCTTTTTGACATATGTTTGGGGTCATTGTCCTGCTGGAAGACCCAAGATCTCTGACGCAAACCCAGATTTCTGACACTGGGCTGTACAGTGCGACCCAAAATCCGTTGGTGATCCTCAGATTTCATGATGTAGGTACTGTATTCTTTTCTTTGTAGGCCTCATTCTGTTCGGCAAGCAGCAGAATGAGGTGCTTTACCAAAAACCTCTATCTTGGTCTCATCTGTCCACAAGACGTTTTCCCAGAAGGATTTTGGCTTACTCAAGTTCATTTTGGCAAAATGTAGTCTTGCTTTTTTATATGTCTCTGTGTCAGCAGTGGGGACCTCCTGGGTCTCCTGCCATAGTGTTTTATTTCATTTAAATGTCGACGGATAGTTCATGCTGACACTGATGCTCCCTGAGCCTGCAGGATAGTTTGAATATCTTTGGAACTTGTTTGGGGCTGCTTATCCATCATCTGGACTATCCTGCATTGACACCTTTCATCAATTTTTCTCTTCCGTAAACGCCCAGGTTGATTAGCTACAGTGCCATGGGTTGCAAGTCTAGATCTCTGGATATGGACTTGTAACCTTGAGATGGTTGATATTTTTCCACAATTTTGGTTCTCAAGTCATCAGACAGTTCTCTTCTCCTCTTTCTGATGTCCATGCTTAGTGTGGAACACACAGACACACAATGCAAAGACTAAGTGAACTTTTTATCAGCTTTCAGGTGTGATTTTTATTTTGCTCACACCTGTTATTTGCCCCAGGTGAGTTTAAAGGAGCATCACATGCTTGAAACAATCTTATTTTTCCACAATTTTGAAAGGGTGCCAATAATTTAGTCCAGCCCATTTTGGGAGTTTGGTGTGACATTATGTCCAATAAACATGTGTATAGCAAATATGTGTTACTGCAATCCTTTTCTGTGAGAAATACTTCATTGAAGGGGTGCCAACATTTACGGCCATGACTGTAGCATACAACTAGTGAGTGGAGGGAAGCACGGAGGGGAGTAAGGGGAGGGAGTTGAGAGGGGGAATCCCTCAAACAGTAGTTAGACACTTTCTGGAAAAATTATAAAAAAAAGAAAAATTAGTTTTGTAAAAAACGATTTTTGTTGCCAATAGTGTTGTAAAATCCACTACAATGTCCTGTTTAGAATGTGTTTCACTTTTGGGATTTTTTTTTATTTACCATGCTCTAGATATGGTGCTTTTAGGCAATTCTTTCATAGGCTTCTTCACAGGCACAAAACATTGAAATGAGAACTGTCACGATGATTCGCGGCAGGATATGCTTAAAGGGGTATTCCTGAAATTTTTTTTATTTGACTATGCTACAGGGGCTGTAAAGTTAATGTAGTTCATAATATAGTGTCTTTACCGGTGTGTGACGATTTATTTATTTTTAACAGCATACAAAATGACTGCTGTCTCGGAATTTTCCCAGATTGCAATGCGGTCAAGAGCTGACTCACTAGTCAGCTGATGATAGGGAGCCTGTCTGCTTCAATGGGTGGAGAGAGCAATCTGCAAGTAATACAACAGCTGGAGGCACTCTGATTGAAAACCACAGGTCTGCAGCTCATTTATGTTTCATTGGGTGGGGTGGCTGATGTGTGGCAGGGAGGAAAATGGTATCATGGGATTTGTAGGCAAACAAGAAAACTGAAAACAGTTAATACAAGTTCAGAGTAAGCTAGCCACAGTGTTCTGGAAATCTCACAGCATAGCCAATTAGCCCAAGACAAGCGCAGATCCTTCCTAAGCATGTCCATTACTGTCTGCCAGGTACGTACTAAAATCACCTTATGCTGGAGAACCCCTTTAAACATCTGAGCAATCTAGTAGCTAGAGACATAACCAGAGATTGATATGATTAGGAGACGGAATGCTGAAAGTCCCATAGACTTTTACAATGTAAAGTGACCATCAATGGGGCAGAACACTTCTGGGTTCTAAGGTGAAAAGCTCTATGACCAGTATATTATGGTGCAAGTGTACTGTAGGGGACGAGTCAGTGTTTTAGAGGAACATTTACTCCATGTTCCACTATAGAACCCAGTACATTTGTACTTTAATATACTGGTCATAGCTTCCACCCTTTTCTCATTTCCCAAAAGGAAAAGAAAATGTTTAAAAAAAAAAACGATTTGGTATCATGTGGAATTATCTTAACTATTACATAAACACATTTCTGATCCTGTATGGTCAACAACAAACACATTCTACACCCCGAAAACATATAGACATTGTACCTTTCTTTAGTTCAGCTCGGGCTAGATTCATTCCTGGGTTAGGGACTAATCTACAACAGTATGTTTTTGAAGTAAATAGTACTGGGAAAGGGAATACATCAACCCATCGCTGCACACAAACAGTGCTAACCACTGAGCCACTGTGCTGCTTGTCTGTATTATGTTAGTTTTGTCAAAAACGATTTTTGTTGCCAATAGTGTTGTAAAATCCACTACAATGTCCTGTTTAGAACGTGTTTCACTTTTGGGATTTTTTATTTATTTACCATGCTCTAGATATGGTGCTTTTAGGCAATTCTTTCATAGGCTTCTTCACAGGCACAAAACATTGAAATGAGAACTGTCCCGATGATTCGCGGCAGGATATGCTTAAAGGGGTATTCCTGGAATTTTTTTTATTTGACTATGATACAGGGGCTGTAAAGTTAATGTAGTTCATAATATAGTGTCTTTACCGGTGTGTGACAATTTATTTATTTATTTTTAACAGCATACAAAATGACTGCTGTCTCGGTCACTGTATAAGTAACTAAAATTTAATCTAAACAAGAAAATGTGAAAGTACATACGATAATGGGACATTCAAATACGTATTCTAAAATGGAGAGCATTTGTACAGAACTTTGAATCTGTAAATGTGTTTACATTGACTCCTATAAAAAAGGCACAGTGCATTGTTTTAGTTTCTGTGGTCACCTTTCCAGTTTCACTGAATGTTGATATTGTTTCCATGAATACTTTGTATTAAGTCTATTTGGCTTTAAAAACTGTACTGGCAAGGTTTGTCGAAAGTATTTATTTGTTACATAAACATAAAGCAGAAGAATCCAATGTCGGACAGGTACCCACAGGTGCATGATAGGAAGAGGCATTAACCCCTTAAGGACAATGGACGTACTCCTACGCCCCCGTTTCCGAGTCCTTAAGGACCGAGGACGTAGGAGTACGTCCTGTCCTTTTCCGGCCCCCTGCCGCTAGCCGGAGGGGAGCCGGTGCCCGATGCCTGCTGAAATCGTTCAGCAGGCATCGCGGCATATCGCCCAGGGGGGTCATTATGCCCCCCCATGTCGGCGATGGCCGCAGATCGCTGGACAATTCAGTCCAGCGATCTGCGGCGATTCCGGGTCAATCGGGTCTCCAGTGACCCGGTGACCCGGAATTACTGGCTGATCGGGGCCGTCAGAGACGGCCCCGAACAGCCAGAGCCTGCAGGGGTGAGGTGGCACTGGTGCCACCTCACGATCGCCCTGATTCGTCGGCCGGATTACCGGCCGACGAATCAGGGCGCCTGCTGCGGGTGTCACTCCCGCACCCGCTCCGCCCCTCTTCCGGAGGACGTGAGCGGGTGCGGGACGTGCACCCCTGGTGCTGGGGACCCCGATCCCCGGCGTTAATGTTGGGATCGGGGCCCCAGGAGCGACGACGGCGGCGGCAGCGGGACTGACATGTGCGGCGATCAAGCAGCAGCAGGAGGTGAGTGACAGCCTCCTGCTGTTGCTTAGCAACAGCTCCCAGCATGCAAAAAGGGCATGCTGGGAGCTGTAGTTATGCAACAGGAGGAGGCAGACCACCACAACTCCCAGCATGCACTTATGGGCATGCTGGGACTTATGGTTTTGCAACAGCTGGAGGCACATTCTTTCTATGGAAAAATGTACCTTCAGCTGTTGTGTAACTACAACTCCCAGCTTGCACAAACAGCTTAAGTGCATGCTGGGAGTTGTAGTGGTGCATCTGATGGTTGCATAACTACAACTCCCAGCATGCCCGTTGGCTGTCGGTGACTGCTGAGAGTTGTAGTTTTGCAACAGCTGAAGGCACACTGAGTTAAGTAGCAAACCAGTGTGTCTCCAGCTGTTGCATAACTACAATCCCCAGCATCCCCAGCCAAAGTAGTATGCCTCCCGCTGTTGCATAACTACAACACCCAGCATGCCCTTCCGCTGTCCGTACATGCTGGGGGTTGTAGCTTTTGCAACAGCTGAAGGCACACTGGTTGCAAAAGACTGAGTTTGTTGCCAAACTCGGTGTTTCACAACCTGTGTGTCTCCAGCTGTTGCAAAACTACAACTCCCAGCATGCACTGATAGACCGTACATGCTGGGAGTTGTAGTTTTGCAACAGCTGGATGTTCCCCCCCCCCCAATGTGAATGTACAGGGTACACTCACATGGGCGGAGGATTACAGTAAGTATCCGGCTGCAAGTTTGAGCTGCAGCAAATTTTCTGCTGCAGCTCAAGCTGCCAGCGAGAAACTACTGTGAACCCCCCGCCGGTGTGACTGTACCCTAAAAACACTACACTAACACACAATAAAATAAAAAGTAAAAAAACACTACATATACACATACCCCTACAATAAAAATGAAAAACGTCTGGTACGCCACCGTTTCCAAAACGGAGCCTCCAGCTGTTGCAAAACTACAACTCCCAACATGCACTGATAGACCGTACATGCTGGGAGTTGTAGTTTTGCAACAGCTGGATGTTCCCCCCCCCCCCCCCCAATGTGAATGTACAGGGTACACTCACATGGGCGGAGGATTACAGTAAGTATCCGGCTGCAAGTTTGAGCTGAGGCAAATTTTCTGCCGCTGCTCAAACTGCCAGCGAGAAACTACTGTGAACCCCCCGCCCGTGCGACTGTACCCTAAAAACACTACACTACCACAAAAAATAAAATAAAAAGTAAAAAACACTACATATACACATACCCCTACACAGCCCCCCTCCCCTCCCCAATAAAAATGAAAAACGTCTGGTACGCCACTGTTTCCAAAACGGAGCCTCCAGCTGTTGCAAAACAACTACTCCCAGTATTGCCAGATAGCCACTGACTGTCCAGGCATGCTGGGACTTTTACAACAGCTGGAGGCACCCTATTTGGGAATCACTGGCGTAGAATACCCCTATGTCCACCCCTATGCAATCCCTAATTTAGGCCTCAAATGCGCATGGCGCTCTCACTTTGGAGCCCTGTCGTATTTCAAGGCAACAGTTTAGGGACACATATGGGGTATCGCCGTACTCGGGAGAAATTGTGTTACAAATTATGGGGGGTATTTTCTGCTATTACCCTTTTTAAAAATCTAAAATTTTTGGGAAACCAAGCATTTTAGGTAAGAATTTTTTTTTTTTTTTAACAGATGCAAAAGTCGTGAAACACCTGTAGGGTATTAAGGTTCACTTTACCCCTTTTTACGTTCCCCGAGGGGTCTGGTTTCCAAAATGGTATGCCATGTGGTTTTTTTTTGCGGTTCTGGCACCATAGGGGCTTCCTAAATGCGGCATGCCCCCAGAGCAAAATTTGCTTTCAAAAAGCCAAATGTGACTCCTTCTCTTCTGAGACCTGTAGTGCGCCAGCAGAGCACTTTTCACCCCCATATGGGGTGTTCTCTGAATCGGGAGAAATTGGGCTTCAAATTTTGGGGGCTATTTTCTGCTATTATCCTTTTTAAAAATGTAACATTTTTGGGAAACCAAGCATTTTAGGTAAAACATTTTTTTTATTTTTTACATATGCAAAAGTCGTGAATCACCTGTGGGGTATTAAGGTTCACTTTACCCCTTGTTATGTTCCCCGAGGGGTCTAGTTTCCAAAATGGTATGCCATGTGGTTTTTTTTTGCTGTCCTGGCACCATAGGGGCTTCCTAAAGGTGACATGCCCCCCAAAAACCATTTGTCGCTCCTTCCCTTCTGAGCCCTCTACTGCGCCCGCTGAACAATTAACATAGACATATGAGGTATGTGCTTACTCGAGAGAAATTGGGCTACAAATACAAGTAAAAATTTTCTCCTTTTTACCCCTTGCAAAAATTCAAAAATTGGGTTTACAAGAACATGCGAGTGTAAAAAATGCAGATTGTGAATTTTCTCCTTCACTTTTCTGCTATTCCTGTGAAACACCTAAAGGGTTAATACACTTATTGAATGTCATTTTGAATACTTTGGGGGGTGTAGTTTTTATAATGGGGTAATTTATGGGGTATTTCTAATATGAAGACCCTTCAAATCCACTTCAAACCTGAACTGGTCCATGAAAAATAGGGAGTTTGAAAATTTTGTGAAAAATTTCCAAATTGCTGCTGAACTTTGAAGCCCTCTGGTGTCTTCCAAAAGTAAAAACTCATAAATTTTATGATGCAAACATAAAGTAGACATATTGTATATGTGAACCCAAAAATGTTTTATTTTGAATATCCATTTTCCTTACAATCAGAGAGCTTCAAAGTTAGAAAAATGCAAAATTTTCATTTTTTTCATCAAATTTTGGGATTTTTCACCAAGAAAGGATGCAAGTTACCATAAAATTTTACCACTAAGTTAAAGTAGAATATGTCACGAAAAAACAATCTCGGAATCAGAGTGATAACTAAAAGCATTCCAGAGTTATTAATGTTTAAAGTGACAGTGGTCAGAATTGCAAAAAACGCTCTGGTCCTTAAGGTGTAAAATGGCCTGGTCCTTAAGGGGTTAAACAATCAATCAGCAGCTTCAAAAACCAAAACCAGCTTTAAAAACCACATCATCCAGAAAGTAGAAACTATCAAAAGGGAAATACAAACAAAACATAAGCAAATGGTTATCGTAACCACTGAGGGGGGGGGGGGGGGGGGAGGGGGATTATAGCAATTGTCAGTACCAAAAATAATTTTAAAAAAAAAGCTCTACCACTGAAAATCTGCTATTACTGCTAGGAGACAAAGAAATAAAAGGATTTTCACATTCATTTTGAATCTGTAAAATGGCTCCCCTAAGGAGTGGGTATCTTCAATAAGGGTAAATGCACATGGGACAGAACGGTTGTGAAAAACGGTCACAGCAATTCTAAGTATAACAATATTCTGGCACATTTTGGTGCAAATTTGCTGCGGCAGATTTTATTTTATCTTCTGACTTTCCTAACAGATCTGGAAATAATCCCCAACGCAAACGTAAATTCTGGACATTTATAAATCTTTTCTACATCACTGCCAAATTTGTGCAGCTTGTGCATGAGATTTCTTTAAGGGGTACGCCGCTGCTCAGCGTTTGGAACAAACTGTTCCGTACACTGGAGTCGGGAGCTCGTGACTTCATAGACCAGGCCCCTCTATACAAGTCTATGGGAGGGGGCATAACAGCTGTCATGCCCCCTTCTCATAGACTTGCATTGAGGGGACGGGGCATGACATCATGAGGGGGCAGGGCATGACGTCATGAGGGGGCAGGTCTATGATGTCAAGAGCTCCAGATGCCGGCTCCAGCATTCAGAACAGTTTGTTCCAAACGCTGAGCAGCGGAGTACCCCTTTAAAATCTTATCCACATTGCAGATACTGTGCTGTCGGATGGAATTTCGGTGTGGAATTCCACATGGACATTCCTCTGCAGCAGAGTTCCAATCGGTTTCAATGGGATTCTGCTGCACTGTGCACATGGCGTAATTTGCGTGAAATCCCGATTCTGGTGTAAATAGACATGTCTTCTTTCTGCGGAAACCACACGGAAATGCATTGCTGTCTATTAGACAGGGCAGTCCTAGCGGCAGAATGTTGTGCCAGCGTTCCACTGACGGGGAAATGTCCGCACGGAAATCTTCTGTGTGGACATTGGCCCCTCGAGAACATTGTCTAATCCATTCTGGACTTTCCATGCACAGATCTGTAAAAAAAATAAAAAATAAATAAATCCATAGAAAACTGGCCATGTATGTATTTATCTTAAAAGCCAATAGCCTTTCAGGAAAATCCGATAAAAGCTTAGATCATTTCTTACTATTCAAATTTTTATGTGACAAGGCTACAGTAAATACATGGAACTTTTGTTTGAATGTTTATAAGGTCAGATCGAGAAGGAAGAAAGTTTCCCCTTTAGGTCAGAATAGCTACATCCTAAGGGTACGTACTTAATACACTACTTTGGTCACCAGTTCCATTTTACCATTTGATCACCAGTACTCTGAACTGATGCTGCTCCTTTATATGGCCAAGTGGGCCAAATGTGACCCCTGTAAACAACCCCCCCACCACCACCATTGAGCTATACAGATGAAGAAGTCTTAAAGTCTGGCAGAGACAGATGGATAAAGGAAAAGGAAAGAATGACTGACTAGAGAACACTGCACCGGTGAGTCAATGGATGCAACTGCACTGTGGTCACTGTATGTGGGTAATGTTGGTATGTGTATAGAGTTTTGTATACAGCCACATAATGGGACATTACCATCATATGATCACTGAATATTCAAAAAAATCCACTTATTTTAAGAAAATTTTAAAGACTAATATTTAAGAGAACCCAATATATATTTTTTTATTAATTGTTAATATACTGTTTTACAAAATCTTTTATTCCTGATAAGCTTACACCTGTGGACCATCTTTTAGAGTGGTATTAGATTATATGATGGCTGGCCAATGCGAGCGCTGATCAACTATTAGATGCTTGTTTACTGGACCCATTTCGCGGCTCAGTTATGGGACAGGCAGGGCCACACAAACAAGGGCGGGATCATTTGTGTGGCCCTTTACTTTCTTCATTCAGCTACACATCTCCTGTCCCACATGGAAATGTCTGTAGAACAGTTGCTGGTTTCAAAAACAAAAAATAAAAACAGCCAACGAATGAGCATTTTTGGATTTCGGTGTATAGCACTCCTCTAGCTTTAGATGCAGCTTTTGTACATAGGCAATGTTCATCCAAGCACAGAAAAATTTTAGTAAACACCAAAGAGCAGATCGGGCCAGGAAAAAAGGAGACTAAAATTGGTGGCTGAGGTGATTATTTTTGGTATAATGTACATTCTGTGTGAAAGAATCACATTAATTCTTGAGTTGCTAAACACCCATTTAAAACACATTGGTGTCATTGAAGATGAAAAAATTGTTGTATGCAGTTGAAGGGTATTTTTTTTTTTTTGTCGATTTAATTTATTTTTTATAAAATCAATTATTTTATTTTTCATTTTAACTGTGGATGTATCATTGATAACCGTGATCTAAATGGTAACAGCCTATTAGGATATGTTCAAAAGGCAAAATATCCGTAGAAAAATTCAGCCGGAAATTCTGCCAAAGTTTACTGCATTGTATTCAATGGGGATTCTGCTGTCCCATTCATATATTAGAAAAAATATAAGACCGGTCTTTAAAGGGGTACTCCGCAGCTCAGTGTTTTGAACAAACTGTTCCGAAAGCTGGGGTCGGCACTGGGAGTTCTTGACTTCATAACCCTGCCCCCTCATAATGTCACACCCTCTCCCTCAATACAAGTTTACGGGAGGGGGCATGACAGCTGTCACGCCCTCTCCCATAGACTTGCATTGAGGGGGTGGGGTGTGACGTCATGAGGGGTGGGGCTATGACGTCATGAGCTCCCGGCGCCGGCTCCAGCGTTCGGAACAATTTGTTCCAAACGCTGAGCAGCGGAGTACCACTTCAATTTTTCGTGATTCTGTGGCGGAATCCCATTGAAGTCAATGGGGCTTTGAATTATAGTGGAATTCTGTCTAAATTTTGCAAAACTACAAAAAAATCTTCAGGAAGCTTTGCAAAACAGAATGAGCATATCCTTAGACCTAATCTGTGTAGACTGGCATGGAGAAAGACCTAAATCATGTCTTCTCTGCCTGTCTTAAAGCCCATTCTGCTGGGAGAATCTCTGATGCCATTAATGACATCATAGGCTTCCCTAGCAACCATCTAACTACAGAAGGACAGGGAAGTAGCTCACACAGGGTTAAAACAAATCATAGGCTGATCACCCTGTCTGGTTGTGTAAGGAACACAAGCATCAGCATGAAAACAGATAAACAGTCTGCTGTTGCCGCTTCTCCTATCCAACGGTATCTAAAGGAGATTAATATGAAACAAACAAATCCAATACCTCTTATTCAGCAAAGTAACCAGACCAGCCAGTTAATACATGGTCAAACAGCAACCTATGTTTTGGCCAGGTGGAGTTAGACAAGAGAAAGCAGGCAATAGAAGCAAGCAGAGTCTAAGTCAGAAAGACCAGAAGAACTCATGGATTTCAGCCTTTTAATTTCACCATTAGGCTAGAATTCCAGTAAGATTTCTTTGGCTTTAAAACGCCAGAAAAACTGCCACAGTTTTTCTCTGCGTTTTGGCGTTTTTTCTTGCGTTGTTACCTTTGTGTGGAATTTGCCTTTTTTTGGCCCCTTTGGTGTTTTTTGTACAAAATTAGTTGGGTAAAGAAAAAAAAAAAAAAAAAGGATGCATTAGGGATGTAAAAAAAAACTGTACTTAACAAATTTTTATTTTTTATAACAAAATTTTAATACTTTTTTTATAAAGTGTGTGTGTTTAAATTTGTTTTCTCTTTTTATTTTTAATGTAGTACTACTACTCCCAGCATGGAACACACTGTTCCATGATGGGAGTAGTAGTAACTGTACTAATAGACATATCGCCCTGGGTCCTGACACCTGATGCGATCGTCCATAATATAGCAGAGATGCGGCTCTATACAGCGCTCGCATCTCTGCACTATACTCCGGCCAGTGATGTGAATAGAACATCATTCATATCTGCCCAGAGCTGTGATTGGCCGGATGGTTGCAGCCAATCACAGCTCGGAGGAAAATATGAGTGGCCGGAATACAGAGCAGAGATGAGAGCGCTGTATACAGCCGCTCCATCTCTGCTATAGACAGAACGATCGCCGCGGGTGTCAGTAGTGATACCCGCTGTGATCTGTTCTTAACTGCAGGTACTACTACTCCCAACATGGAGCACCCTCTACTCCATGCTGGGAGTTGTAGTACCTGCATTAATAGACTGATCGCACCTAACTTCTGACACCTGTTGCTATCGGTCTATTGATGCAGGTACTACAGCTCACAGAATGGAGCAGGGTGTGCCCAATGTTGGGAGCAGTAGTACTTGTAGTTAAGAACACATCACAGCGGGTATCACTCCTGACACCCGCTGTGATCCTCCGGTATAATGTATAGATGCGGCCGCTCTCCTATGGTCCCCTGCACTGCTGTATATTATACACATATATATATACATACACACCTAGTCATATTTTCCACAGAGAGCTGCAATTGGCTGGAACCATCTGGCCAATCACAGCTCTCTTCGGGAAATATGAATAGCAGTATATATACGGCAGTGTAGGGGGACCATAGAAGAGCGGCTGCCCGCATCTATACATTATACAGAAGGATCGCAAAAGGTCGATCTGTCTATTAGTACAGGTACTACTACTCCCATCATGGAACAGTGTGTTCCATGCTGGGAGTGGTAGTACTACCTAAAAAATGTTTTTAAAAAAATTTGAAACACACACACACACTAACTACATTTTTATTATTGTCTGCTACATTTTTAGTGCTTTACCCGCACACATAAATTGATCCCTGTTTAAAAATTTACAAAAATTTCGAAATAAAAAAAGATAAACTTTGTTAGATACAATTTTTCCATCACTACTGTATCTTTTTTATTATTATTTTTTAATGGTACCCTACGAAATTTTAATTAAAAAAAAAGGTATCTCCATCACTTTTTTGGATCGCTAAAGTCCAAAAAAGAATAAAAACAGTCTGCAAAAACGCAAAAAAGTTAAAACCAACATGGCGTTTTTCTTGGCGTTTTTGCTCTCCCATAGACTTCTATGGAAGGAAAGCGCCACGATTTCAGGGCAAAAAACACCAAACTAGGTTTTGGTCAGGCATTTTGAAAATCCAGCCTCTGAGCCAGAAATTGCTGAAAAACGCCAAAAAGGATTAAAAAAACACGCCAAACTGAAAAACGACAAGTGAATCTGGCATTTTGCAGTTTACTATTGACTTGCAGCTAACATCTGGATGCTGCAATTTTTTGCTGAAAAAACGCCGTGTGGGAAAAAATAGGCGGGAGTTCCACAGAGGTTTTTTTGCAAAAACGCCATAAATGCCAAAGGGTACATTCACACGCGCAAATTTTTTAGCGGGTTTTCCGCTACGTATTCTAAAGTGGGCGGGCTCTTCCTTCCTTCCTTGTCATTTTATAAGGGTGCCTGTACATAAAGAGGTTGAGTGCTTCAAGTGGCAGGCAAACCTACATGCTGTTCCAAATTATGCAAATTATATTTTTCTCATTTACCTAAATAATTGATGTAAATAACAGTCACAATAATTCTCATGTTATCAACTATTAAGAGTTCAATTAAGATTTTAATTGAACAAACCTCCTAATGATAACAGTATTTGTTAAACAAACTTACAATGCACTGTTCCAAATTATTACACACAGTAAGTTTCAAAACACTTTATAGGTTGTAAAGAACAGAAAATAGTCATTTATTGTGTTTGCAGCAGTCATGGCCTTGGATGTTGGCACTCCTGAAATTTTTCAAGTAAATGAAGAATTTCTCACAGAAAAGGATTGCAGTAACACATGTTCTGCTATACACATGTTTATACCCTTTGTGTGTATTGGAACTAAACCAAAAAAGGGAGGAAAAAAAAGCAAATTGGACATAATGTCACACCAAACTCCAAAAATGGTTTGGACAAAATTATTGGCACCCTTAATTTAGTATTTGGTTGCACACCCTTTGGAAAAATAATTATTGAAATCAGTCACTTCCTATAACCATCAATAAGCTTCTTACACCTCTCAGCCGGAATGTTGGACCACTCTTCCTTTGCAAACTGCTCCAGGTCTCTCTTATTGGAAGGGTGCCTTTTCCCAACAGCAATTTTAAGATCTCTCCCCAGGTGTTCAATGGGATTTAGATCTGGACTCATTGCTGGTCACTTCAGAACTCTCCAGCGCGTTGTTGCTATCTATATTTCTGGGTGCTTTTTGATTTATGTTTGGGATCATTGTCCTGCTGGAAGACCCAATATCTCGGATGCAAACCCAGCTTTATGACACTGGGCTGTACAGTGCGACCCAAAATCCGTTTGTAATCCTCAGATTTCATGATGCTTTGCATACATTTAAGGCACCCAGTGCCAGAGGCAGCAAAACAACCCCAAAACATAATTGAACCTCCGCCATATTTCACTGTAGATACTGTGTTCTTTTCTTTGTAGGCCTCATTCTTTTTTTTTTTTTTTTTTTTTTTAACAGTAGGATTATCTGCTTTACCAAAAACCTCTATCTTGGTCTCATCTGTCCACAAGACGTTTTCCCAGAAGGATTTTGGCTTACTCAAGTTCATTTTGGCAATATGTAGTCTTGCTTTTTTATGTCTCTGTGTGAGCAGTGGGGTCCTCCTGGGTCTCCTGCCATAAAGTTTCATTTCATTTAAATGTCGATAGATATTCAAGCTGTCCTGCAGGCTCAAGGAGCAGCAGTGTCAGTGCGAACTATCTTTGGAACTTGTTTGGGGCTGCTTATCCACTATCCAGACTATCCTGCATTGACACCTATCATCAATTTTTCTCTTCCATCCACGCCCAGGGAGATTAGCTACAGTGCTATGGGTTGCAAACTTCTTGATAATGTTGCGCACTGTGGACCAAGGAAAATCTAGATCTCTGGAGATGGACTTGTAACCTTGAGATCGTTATTTTTTCCATAATTTTGGTTCTCAAGTCCTCAGACAGTTCTCTTCTCCTCTTTCGGTTGTTCATGGTTAGTGTGGCACACACAGACACACAATGCAAAGACTAAGTGAACTTCTCTCCTTTTTATCTGCTTTCAGGTGTGATTTTTATATTGCCCACACCTGTTACTTGCCCCAGGCGAGTTTAAAGGAGCATCACATGCTTGAAACAATCTTTTTTTTCTTCCATAATTTTGTCCAGGCCATTTTTGGAGTTTGGTGTGACATTTTGTCCAATATGCTTTTTTCCCCCCATTTTTTTGGTTTAGTTCCAATACACAAAAAGGGAATAAACATGTTTATAGCAAAGCTGTGTTACTGCAATTATTTTCTGTGAGAAATACTTCATTTTCTTGAAAAGTTTCAGGGGTGCAAACATTTACGGCCATGACTGTATTTACTGAAATCAGAAGCTATTTCAATAAAAAGTGTTAACATTTTAACTTTTTATACATTTTAACAGGTCACGTTACATTTTAACATAGGACCCCTTATTTGATAGCAGCTTCACAAGTCTTGCATCTATTGAACTTGTGAGTTTTTGGACAGTTTCTGCTTGAATTTGTTTGAAAGATGTCAAAATAAAATCCCAGAGCTGCTGTTTGGATGTAAACTGCCTCCCACCCTCATAGATCTTTTGCTTGATGACGCTCCAAAGGTTCTCAATAGGATTGAGGTCAGGGGAGGATGGGGTCCACACCATGACTTTCTCTCCTTTTATCCCCATAGCAGCCATCGATGCAGAGGTATTCTTTGCAGCACGATTGTCATGCATGAAGAAGAGGATTTTATTACGGAAAGCATAGTTCTTCCTTCTGTACCAGGGAAGAAAGTCGTCAGTCAGAAACTCCACATACTTTGCAGAGATTTTCTTTACACCTTTGGGGACCCTAAACATGACTCCACCACCGCCTTGCTGCGCAGCCTTGTTGGAAAAGGGTGGACATCCACCAACCATCCACTACTCCATCCATCAGGACCATCCAGGGTTGCATGGCACTCATCAGTGAACAGGACTGTTTGAAAATTAGTCTTCATGTATTTTTATGCCCAATGCAGCCATTTCTGCTTGTGAGCATTGGTTAGTGGTGGACAAATAGGTTTATGCACAGTTGCAAGACTTTGGAGGACTACACCTTGATGTCCGTGGGACTCCAGAAGCTTCAAATATCTGTTTGCTGCGATGTAATGGTATTTTAGCAGCTGCTCTCTTGATCCGATGCATGGATCTGGCAGAAATCTTCCTTTATCTGCACAAACTCGTCTGTACTCTGAATCAGCCACAAATCTCTTAATAGTACGATGATTATTTTGTGAAATATCTAATGTTTTCATACCTCATCCAAGGCATTGAACTATTACACTCTTTTCGGCAGCAGAGAAATCCTTTTTCTTCCCCATATTGCTTGAAAATGGTGCTCTGCTTAACCCCTTAAGGACTCAAAATCATAACTTTTATATTTTCATCCGCAGACTAGTATAAGGGCTTGTTTTTTGTGCAACCAGTTGTCCTTTGTAATGACATCACTCATTTTACCATTAAATGTATGGCACAACCAAAAAAATACTAGGTGTGAGGAAATTTATAAGAAAACCGCAATTTAGGAAATTTTGGAAAATTTCATTTTCATGCTGCACAATTTAAAGGTAAAAAAACATGTTTTCATTATTCTGTGGGTCAATACGATTAAAAGGATACCCATGATTATTATACCGCTTAAAAAGTAAAACGCACATTTTTTAACCCAATTAGTGCGTTTAAAAACCCTCTATTTTGCTGACCTATAACTTTTTCCTTTTTCTGTATAAGCAGCGGTATGAGGGCTCATTTTTTGCACCGTGATCTGTAATATTTTTTGATACCACATTTGCATATATAAAACATTTAATAAATTTTTTTAAATAAAATGTTATTTTTAAAAAAGCACGCCGTTCACCGTATCCATAATTAACATATTTTTATAGATCAGATATTTACGCATGCGGTGATACCAAATATGTTTATAAAAAATAATCTTTTTACACTTTTTGGGGGTAAAATCGGGGAAAAAAATGGACAATTTAAATTTTTATTGGGGGAGGGGGATTTCTCACATTATTTTCCTTTTATTTTTAACTTTTTTTTACTTTTATTATTACACTTTAAAGGGAACCAATCACTAGTTTTACCCTATGTAATCAGTGGCAACACATAATAGAGGTTAATATCAGGTGTTCTGCCATGTCTGCTGGTACATCTATAAATATGAAGTAAACAACTTTTATAAAAGGTCACATGCTGTATGTAAATGAGGCTCAGTCGGGCGTGCGGCTGCCAAAGTAGTCATGGCTACCGGAGCAGTAATCATGCCTATTCAGGCTCAAATTATACCTATCTAGGTATGATTGAGCAGCTCACTCAGGGTCTGATGTCATTTCTCAGAGGTAGGCTGTCAATCATGTCTAAATAGAAGTGATTAGAGCCACAATGAGGGCGAGTACAGCGTGGGGAGCCGTGACTTCTTCAGTAGGCCGCATGCCTGGTGACTACTTGAGCATGCCTGGTGACTACTTAAGTCTCATTTACATACTGCATGTGAGTTATTAAAGTTGTTTTTGCCACATTTACAGACGTGCCAGCAGACATCCAAACATGGTAGGACACATGATATTAACCTCTATTATGTGTTGCCACTCGTTATATATGGTAAAACTTAATGACGGGTTCCCTTTAACCCCTTAAGGACCAAGCCCATTTTCACCTTAAAGGGGTACTCCGGTGAAAACCTTTTTTCTTTTAAATCAACTGGTGGCAGAAAGTTATACATATTTGTAATTTACTTCTATTAAAAAATCTTAATCCTTCCAGTACTTATTAGCTGCTGAATACTACAGAGGAAATTCCTTTCTTTTTGGAACACTGATTACTGCTGACATCTCTGTCCATTTTAGTAACCATGCATAGCAGATGTATGCTAAGGGCAGCATGGTGGCTCAGTGGTTAGCACTGCTGCCTTGCAGTCCTGGGGACTTGGGTTCAAATCCCACTAAGGACAACAATAAATAAAGGGTTATTATAATAACATCAGCAGAGAGAACTGTGGTCGTGATGTCATCAAAGAGCATTCCAAAAAGTACAGGAAGGATTAAAAATTTTTAATAGAAGTAATTTACAAATATGTTTAACTTTCTGTCACCAGATGATTTAAAAGAAAAAAGGTTTTCACCGGAGTACCCCTTTAACCCCTTAAGGACGCAGGACGTAAATGTACGTCCTGGTGCGGTGGTACTTAACGCACCAGGACGTACATTTACGTCCTGTGCATAACCGCGGGCATCGCAGCCAGGGACCCGCCGGCAATGGCCAACGCCCTCGATCTCGCGGGCGTCCGCCATTAACCCCTCAGGTGCCGGGATCAATACAGATCCCGGCATCTGCGGCAGTGCGCGTTCATTCAGAACGCCGCACGGAGGTCCCCTCACCTTCCTCCTTCCGGCTCCCGGCGTCTTCTGCTCTGGTCTGAGATCGAACAGACCAGAACAGAAGATGACCAATAACACTGATCTGTTCTAGGTCCTATACATAGAACAGATCAGTATTAGCAATCATGGTATTGCTATGAATAGTCCCCTATGGGGACTATTCAAGTGTAAAAAAAAAAAATGTAAAAGTAAAAAAAAAAGTGAAAAATCCCCTCCCCCAATAAAAAAGTAAAACGTCCGTTTTTCCTATTTTACCCCCAAAAAGAGTAAAAAATAAATTTAATAGACATATTTGGTATCGCCGCGTGCGTAAATGTCCGAACTATTAGAATAAAATGTTAATGATCCCGTACGGTGAACAGCGTGAACGTAAAAAAAAATAATAAAAGTCCAAAATTGCTACTTTAATACATTTTATTAAAAAAATTATAGAAAATTTATTAAAAGTTTTTTATATGCAAATGTGTATCAAAAAAAGTACAGATCATGGCGCAAAAAATGAGCCCTCATACCGCCACTTATACGGAAAAATTAAAAAGTTAGAGGTCATCAAAATAAAGGGATTATAAACGTACTAATTTGGTTAAAAAGTTTGTGATTTTTTTTAAGCACAACAATAATATAAATGTAATAATGGGTATCATTTTAATTGTATTGACCCTCAGAATAAAGAACACACGTAATTTTTACCGTAAATTGTACGGCGTGAAAACTAAACCTTCCAAATTTAGCAAAATTGCGTTTATTTTTGTGGGGAAATTAAAAAGAAAGTGTTTTTTGGTTGCGCCATACATTTTATGATATAATGAGTTATGTCATTACAAAGGACAACTGGTCGCGCAAAAAACAAGCCCTCATACTAGTCTGTGGATGAAAAAATAAAAGTTATGATTTTTAGAAGGCGAGGAGGAAAAAATGAAAACGTAAAAATTTAATTGTCTGAGTTCTTAAGGCCAAAATGGGCTGAGTCCTTAAGGGGTTACGGACCAGGCCAATTTTATTTTTGCGTTTTTTTTTTTCCCTCCTCGCCTTCTAAAATCCATAACTATTAAATTTCCATCTACTGACCCATATAAGGGCTTGTAGGGTGAACCCAAAAAACTAATTTTCTTTAAGGGAGGAAATTTAAATGAAGACCACAATTTTGCACATTTTGGAGGGTTTCGTTTTCACACTATACAATTTACGGTAAAAATGAAATGTGTTCTTTATTCTGTGGGTCAATACGATTAAAATGATACTCATCGCTAGATACTTTTATATTTTTGTACCGCTTTAAAAAAAATCAAAAATTTCTATAACTTTTTGAACAAAATCAGTAATCTAAAATCACCCAATTTTGACCACCTATAACTTTTTCATTTTTTCATATATAGGGCGGTATGGGGGCTCATTTTTTGCATCGTCATCTGTACTTTTTATCGATACCACATTTGCATATATTACTTACATTTTATTCAAAAAAATATTAATAAAAAATGATATGACAAAAAGCAGCATTTTTGGACTTACATTTTTTTTACATTTAAGCCGTTCACCGTACAGGATCATTAACATTATATTTTGAAAGTTCGGACATTTACGCATGCGGCGATACCAAATATGTTCATTAAAAATGTATATGCATTTTGGGGGTAAAATGGGAAAAAGTGAATTTTTATTTTCATTGGAGAGGTTTTTTTTTTTTGTTTTTTTTCCACTTTTTATATCCCCATAAGGTACTATAACAATCATTTGATTGCTAATACTGTTCAGTGCTATGCATAGGACATAGCACTGATCAGTATTATCGGCTATCTTCTGCTCTGGTCTGCTCAATCTCAGACCAGAGCAGGAGACGCCACGAGACAGACTGAGCCAGGTGAGGGGACCTCTGTCCGCCATTACAGATGATTGGATCACCGCGGCAGCGCCGCGGGCGATCCGATCATTTATTTTATTATGCGCATTGCCGCAGATGCCGTGATCTGTACAGATCACGGCATCTGAGGGGTTAATGGCGGACATCCACGCGATAGCAGCCGGACCTGCGGTTTATGATGCGAGCACCGCTCCGATGCTCGGTCATACACAGGACGTAAATGTACTTCCTGGTGCGCGAAGTACCACCAAACCAGGACATACATTTACGTCTGTAGTCGTTAAGAAGACTTTTTATAGCAATCATTTGATTGCTAATACTGTTCAGTGCTATGCATAGGAAATAGCACTGATCAGTGTTATCGGCTATCTTCTGCTCTGGTCTGCCCGATCACAGACCAGAGCAGAAGACGCCGGGAGGCAGGTGAGGGGACCTTCGTCCGCCATTACAGATGATCGGATCGCCGCGACAGCGCTGCGGGCGATCAAATCGTCCACATTAAGTGCTGTACTTCACAGCATCTGAGGGGTTAATGGCGGACATCTGCACGATCGTAGATGTCCGCCAATAACGGCGGGTCCCTGGCTGCTATCAGCAGCCGGGACCTGCCGCGCATGACCCGAGCATCGCTACGATGTTTGCGGTTATGTATAGGACGTAAATGTATGTCTTGGTGCGTCAAGTACCACCTTATCCGGACGTACATTTACGACCTGCGTAGTTAAGGGGTTAATAATGAGGAACACCCACCTTTAGTAGCTTTTCCTTAAATTGGGCTCACCTGGCAATCTAATTATCACAGGTGTCCGAGATTATTTTCAGTGATCAAAAGAGCCCTGAGACACAATGCCATCCTTGAGTTAAACTGAAAAACTAAATATTTTAATCTTTGTAACACTTAAATATAATTTGCATAATAATTTGGAACAGGGTGTATATGCAAAGTTTGAAGGAAAAAAAAAATGAAGTTTGTGAACTCAAACATACACATTGGTTGGATGTTCTTTTTAGCGATTGGTGAGGGTCTCTGGACACGAATCTCCACCATTTAAAATTTACCATCTTAGGCTTCTTTCACACTACAAAATTCTCAGTTTTTAAACATCTGTATGAAGTTCCGTCTAAAAACCAGCTGAAAACAGCAGTAACAAAATCCTATACGTCCGTTAGAAAATCCCATTATAGTCTATGGGATTTTTTTAATAGTCGTTTGAACCAGTTATAGTCCGTTATTGTTATTTTGTGACGGAACATAGTACTAGTATAGTAGTAGTTCATGAACTATTTTCTTCCGTTCTATCTCCGTCACAAAATAACGTCCATTATCAATAACAGACTATAACGGGTTCAAACAGCTATTAGAAAATCCCATAGACTATAATGGGATTTTCTAACGGACGTATAGGATTTTGTTACTGCCGTTTTCAGCTGGTTTTTAGACGGAACTTCATACGGATGTTTAAAAATTGAGAATTTTGTAGTGTGAAAGAAGCCTAAGACTGTAGTATGAAAGAAGCCTTACATGTTTTTTCGGATCTGTCAACATTTTTATTTTATTTTATTTTTTTTACATTTTTTAGATACCCTACAAATGTACATTCCTACACTGAAACACTGAAAAAAAAAAAAAAAATCAACATATAGCATACTGTCCATACAGCAGCTATATTTTACAGCATAATTCATTTGTATTGACAGCTGCAGGCCCAGAGGTCTTTTCTCAATAACTAACTGGTAGGTTACTTTGAGACTGCTCTATTCAAATTCTCAGTCACACACTCAAACAGTGAGACTTCCCTTTAAGACATGTTTATAGACAGAAAATATTATCTAAGCCTCAATTCTATCCAAAATGTAAAAAAAATAGAACAAAACAAATATGTAATGTATGCATCACGCTTCAAATAAATCACAACAGCTACATTTTAGTAGCACTTTAGCTTTAATCCTTTCATGTGTTGTTGCTTAACATTCCAGCCAAGTAAAGCCACACATTGCTTAGGAATTAAACTGGCCAACCACTCGTATCCTACTGTAGAGTTATACAAGACGGAAATAAATGAAAACATAACAGAATGGCAAGTAGAATATTAAAAAATAATAATTTATTAATATGTTCTGTATGTGAAAATATATGCAATCAACAACTATGTCCACACCAAACTGCTGAAGCACCTGCTTACTAGAAAAGCAAATACTAAAAAATATAAAATGGCGGCTTGACTGTGTGTCTCTGTGTGGAGTCCAAATACAGGAAGTATGGGCAAGATCAGCAGGGCTCTGTGCAGGTTCCTGGCTTGTCAACTATCCTGCTGTGTGAGCTGAGAGTGTGTCACAGAGCCCTGCCTGTCCTCACTGCACAGAGCCCTGCCTGTCCTCACTGCACAGAGCCCTGCCTGTCCTCACTGCACAGAGCCCTGCCTGTCCTCACTGCACAGAGCCCTGCCTGTCCTCACTGCACAGAGCCCTGCCTGTCCTCACTGCACAGAGCCCTGCCTGTCCTCACTGCACAGAGCCCTGCCTGTCCTCACTGCACAGAGCCCTGCCTGTCCTCACTGCACAGAGCCCTGCCTGTCCTCACTGCACAGAGCCCTGCCTGTCCTCACTGCACAGAGCCCTGCCTGTCCTCACTGCACAGAGCCCTGCCTGTCCTCACTGCACAGAGCCCTGCCTGTCCTCACTGCACAGAGCCCTGCCTGTCCTCACTGCACAGAGCCCTGCCTGTCCTCACTGCACAGAGCCCTGCCTGTCCTCACTGCATAGAGCCCTGCCTGTCCTCACTGCATAGAGCCCTGCCTGTTTTCCCACACTTCCTGTATTTTGTCTCTGCACAGAGACACACAGGCAATAGCTGCAGGGACAAAAATATACACATTAACCAATGTAAATTACAAATATACAGTTACAGATTTGTGAATTACTTCTATTATAAAATCTTATTCCTTCCAGTGCTTAGTTGCTGTATACTACCGAGGAAGTTGAGTAGTTCTTTACAGTTTGACCACAGTTGTCTCTGCTGCCACCTCTGTACATGTCAGAAACTGTCCAGAGCAGGAGATGTTTGCTATGGGGATTGCTCATTCTATAGACAGTCCCTGACACAGAGAGAGGTGGCAGCAGAGAGCACTATAGCCAGGCTGAAAAGAACTACACAACTTCCTCTGTAGAAGACAGCTGCTTAAGTACTGGAAGGATTAAGATTTTTAATTTACAAGTCTGCATAACTTTCTAGCACTAGTTTAAAAACATTTTGTTTCTTCTGGAGTACCCTTTTATCCCTGGAATGCAGTACATCAAAAGGCTTTGCTGAAGACTGGCATTAATGAAGACTGACTGTTTGAAAGGTGAAAAACCTGGATCACAATTAGTTGTTTTTTTTAATCAAAGTAATGAAAAAAAATAAAATAAAAATCTGTGTACCCAGCATTTGAGCTTTACATCAGGGATATAGGTACCAACTATATACCTCTGACATTTGCCTCTGTATAGGCTAACAATTCAAATTAAGTGTGACTGTAAAAACAATATATACCACACAGTACACCTTTTCTTGTGATGGTCTCTGTACAGGAAAACAGTCTTGCTTATCCCATTACTACCTGGGGGTCCAATGTCTCCCAGACAAGAGGAGCGGTAGCACAAATGCTGTACTATGCAACATTACGAAGTCCCATTAAAAGTGGTAAGAGATGGTAAAGCATGTGCAAGCTTGCTACAGTACATAAATATCTTCATTGGATCTATACAAACACGTTTTCCCTGTCACTTTATTTCCAGTATTCTTCTAACAAAAGGGAAAAGCAAAACAGTAACTAAGCAGATTGCATCAGCCTGTGATTAAATTAGACGTCTGCGCAAGCGACCATGAAGAGGTAAACAAGGAAAATATATGCTTTCTCATGAGACTTTTACTGAAAGGAATCAAACCTTCTATACTATTTCAATCAGAATATAGTTGGTATTTGAGTCCTTTTTCTATATAGGATTAGAACCTGATTCCTAGCTATGGCTTTGTTCACATCTGCATTAATGGTTCCACAAGGAGCCTCTGCCGTAGATTCAGTCAAAAACCCTAGATAGAGCAATGAACACCATAAAGAAAACCCTATATACCCCCATTAAAGGGGTTATCTAGGAATCGAAAAACAGAGATAATTTCATTCAAAGACCGCTCCCTGTCTGTCTCCAGGTTGGGTGTGGTCCTGCAGCTCAGTTCCATTGAAGTGAATGGAGCCAAGTTGTAATACCACACCCAAAGTGGAGACAGACAGGGAGCAGTCTTTGAAAAAAATTAGGCCTGTTTTTTTATTCCTGGATAACCCCTTTAACCCCTTAAAGGGGTACTCCGGCCCTGAGACATCTTATCCGCCACCCACCTGTTGGAGCTCAACGCCGCAGTGCCATCTCACAAACAGCCGGGTGGATACCACGGGGCCGGAGTATCATCACAACTCCGCCCCCGTGTGACGTCAGCCCCCACTATGCAAGTCTGTGAGTCTGATATATAAGAATATGTATATATATATATATATATATATATATTCATAGACTTGTATAGCGGGGGCAGGGGGTGACGTCACACGGGGGCATCACAGTCGTGACATCACAATACTCCGGCCCCGTGGTCGCCACCCCCCGCGGTGAGACATCTCATCCCCTATCCTTTGGACTCAGCCCATTTGGGCTTTTACATTTTCGTTTTTTCCTCCTTGCCTTCCAAAAATCATAACTCTTATATTTTCATCTATTATAGTATGAGGGCTTGTTTTTTGCACGACCAATTGTTCTTTGTAATTACATCACTCATTTTACCATAAAATGTATGGCGCAACCAAAAAAAATGCTCTTTGTCGGGAAATTAAGAAGAAAACCGCAATTTTTCAAGTTTTGGAAGGTTTAATTTTCATGCTGTATATTCTAAGGTAAAATAGACATGTTTTCTTTATGCTGTGGGTCAATATGATTAAAATGATACCCATGATTACATACAGTGATCCCTCAACTTACAATGGCCTCAACGTGCAAAAGTTTCCACATACAATGGTCTTTTCTGGACCATTGTAACTTGAAACCAGACTCAACATCCAATGCTATGGACAGTCCAGATCTGTGAAACATGTCAATGGCTAGAAGAACTGACCAATCAGAATGGGCATTCACTGGTAAAATGCCTGTATTACTGAAGTGCATGCACTGACTACCTGTCTGCTAGCGCCCCCTACATGTACTACATGTTCTCTACTACTCTTTACCTGTGCCCCAGTTAACAGCTCCTTTGGACACCAAGTAAGGGCAACTCAGTTTTACTTTTTTAGGACACTGTGTGTACTTGTACAGGACCCTGAAGGAGCTCCTGTCCTCTACATAGACCGTGATTTACAGCTCCCAGAAGCTCTTTCTTACTTATATATGGAAGGACTTGCTTAATCTATATTAGTTATCTGCTTATTTTTGTTTAATTCTCACTTTTTTTTTTCCTATTTTTGTATGACATTTTGGTGGCTTCAGAACCAATTACCAGGTTCCCATAGAGTTATGGTCTCAACATACAATGGTCATCCTGGAACCCATTAATATTGTAACTTGAGAGACCACTGTACTTTTCTATTATACCGCTTAAAAAAAAAACAATTTTTAACCAAATGAGTGCATTTAAAATCCCTCTATATTGCTGACCTATAACTTTCATTTTACCGTATAAGCGGTGGTATGAGGGTTAATTTTTTCCACCATGATCTGTAATTTTTTTTTTTAAATACCACATTTGCATATATAAAACTTTTAATACATTTTTTAATCAATTTTATTTGGAATAAAGTGTTATAAAAAAAAGCTAGTTTTAGACTTTTCTTTTTACGTTAACATTGTTCACCGTCCTTGATAATTAACATTATATTTAACTAGTATGGATATTTACGCATGTGACGATACCAAATATGTTTATAAAAAATTTTTTTTATTTTTTACCCTTTTTGGGGGTAAAATGGGGAAAAACTGACAATTTACATTTTTATTGGGTGAGGGGATTTTTCATATTTTTTACTTTTATTTTTTACTTTTATTTTTACACTTTAATAGTCCCCAGAGGGGACTATTTATAGCCATCATTTGATTGCTAATACTGTTCAGTGCTATGCATAGGACATAGCACTGATCAGTATTATCGGTCATCTTCAGCTCTGGTCTGCTCGATCTCAGACCAGAGCAGAAGACCCATGGAAGGCAGCGGAGGCAGGTGAGAGGACCTCCGTCTGCAGTTCTGGATGATCTGATCTCTGCGGCAGCGATGCGGGAGATCCGATCATCCATTTTAGTGACTGCAGTGCTGCAGATGCCGTGATCTGTATTGATCACAGCATCTGAGGGGTTAATAGCGGACATCCGCGCGATCGCGGATGTTGGCTATTACCGGCGGGTCCCTGGCTGTTATCAGTGCAGTGCATGACCCGAGCATCGCTCCGATGCTCGCGGTCATGTATAGGACGTAAATGTACGTCCTGGTGCGTTAAGTACCACCGCACCAGGACGTACATTTACGTCCCGCATCGTTAAGGGGTTGAAGTCTTTGGGCATTGCATTGTCCGTCCCCGCCTATGACAGAGCGGAACAGTGCTCAAGGCTAAGTTCACACTACGGAATTTCCGCCTGCAATTCCACTTTGAAATTGCAGGCAGAAATTCCGCTTGCTAAAATGTATATTATAGTGATTGGGTTTCCGTTCACAAATTCACACTTCGGAATTTGTAAAGCGGAATTTGTGAACGGAAAATCCGCTTGAAAATTTCCGCCTGAAGAATGGCGTTGCTCATTCTTCAGGTGGAAATACTCGCGGGACACATTGCAGTCTATTGGAGACTGCAGTTTCCGCGCAGTCCCAGTGTCGACTGATTAAAGGGGTACTCACGTGGAAATTTTTTTTTTTTTTTTTTTTTTTTATCAACTGGTGCCAGAAAGTTAAACAGATTTGTAAATAACTTCTATTAAAAAAATCTTAATCCTTCCAGTACTTTTTAGGGGCTGTATACTAAAGAGAAATCCAAAAAAGAAATGCATTTCCTCTGATGTCATGACCACAGTGCTCTCTGCTGACCTCTGCTGTCCATTTTATGAACTGTCCAGAACAGGAGAAAATCCCCATAGCAAACATATGCTGCTCTGGACAGTTCCTAAAATGGACAGCAGAGGACAAATCCAATGCAAACCCAGCCTAACATATGCTGAAAATGTGCACGCTAGAAATCCAGGATGCTAACCTATTCAGGAGCAACATATTTCTGTTCTTGTACTTTCCATGAGTGATTTTTCTTCCTTAAATAGGAGTTGTCCAGAAAAAACTAAGGTATCCTATCCTATAGGTGCGGCCATCAGTAATTAAATAAAAATTCTTCATGCATGCAGTATTTACAAGTGATACTAACAATTCTAAGAAAGTGACAGTGCTGAGAACCTACCATCCTAGCAAGATTAGTTTTTCTGGAAGTGGGGATCTGCAGAATAGAACACAGGAATGAGCTGAAAGCACCATGGCCCAGATTTATCAAAGAATGTCTACGGTAGAGCTATTTTCCCACATTTATTTGCGTGGTGGGTTTGACTAGTGTGCATCTTATTTATCAAGAAGGTGCAGCAGGATGACGACTTTTGTGCAGCTTTGCTGTGGTGGGAAAAGTTCTACCACATACATTTTTTCTAGACGCTTGTGAGGGAGGAAAGTAGACACTTTCCCGGGTCCTGAATTTGCAGGTTAGGTGTTTTTACTTACTTTCACAGAGCTGCCTGGACATTTTTACTTGCATTTTAGACGCTACAATCAAATTTGATTGCAGTGTCTAAGGGGTTAAAGGGGTATTCCAGGCCAAAACTTTTTTTTTTATATATATCAACTGGCTCCGGAAAGATAAACAGATTTGTAAATTACTTCTATTAAAAAATCTTAATCCTTCCAATAGTTATTAGCTTCTGAAGTTGAGTTGTTGTTTTCTGTCTAACTGCTCTCTGATGACTCACGTCCCGGGAGCTGTGCAGTTCCTATGGGGATATTCTCCCATCATGCACAGCTCCCGGGGCGTGACATCATCATTGAGCAGTTAGACAGAAAAGTTCAGAAGCGAATAACTATTGGAAGGATTAAGATTTTTTAATAGAAGTAATTTACAAATCTGTTTAACTTTCCGGAGCCAGTTGATATATATATATATATATATATATATATATATATATATATATATAAAAAAAAGGATTTGCCTGGAATACCCCTTTAAAGCCGGGCATCACCGTGATCGGTGATGTCTGGCATTAGAGATGGCCAGGATCACCCAGCTATGACCCTCGCTCAGTTCCTGATCACGTGTCATAGAAGGGGAATGGGATGCTATCATCCACAAGAGGTTAAAGGCTGAAGGTAGAAGTGATTCTCACGCCTACTGGTAGGTGGTGTAGCTTAGCGCCTAAAAAAGTACTTTTGCGCACAAAATAGCGACTTCACAAAAGTCGCAAATGATAAATACGTGACCACTGCATGGTCAAAAAGAAAAAGCTCTACGGGTAGGCAAAAAAAAGAGTGAAACTGTCTATATCAAAAGGCGCATTAAAGTCTCAAAAGCCTGAACTGCGCCTAAAACATAGAAAAAAATGCTCTAAAAAGCAATGATAAATCTCCTCCTATGATTTCTAAAATACGCACATAAAATAAAAAGAAAAAAATCATTAGATTGGTAATAAAATATACGGTCATGGTATTTAAAAAAAAATGTAAGGAATTTTTTGCTGGTCAGGGCAAAAATGATTGAATTCAAAAGAATAAAACCAGGAATGAATTCCACCTAAAGTATTATTTATCTCTGGAACCACGGCTTGCAAATAATAGTTCACTGCATGTTGGTAACCGTAGAAAGCAGCAGGAATGACACCACCTACACAGGACCAGATTGGCTTGCCCAACATGATTAGGAAGCAGCAGCAGGACTGGTACAAATGACTGCCAGAGTCAGTGTTCTGCCTGTCCAACTTCATCTACAGTAAAAAGGTGCAAGGCGGCCTTCAACAGCTTCAACCCGAGATCTGATCAACAGGAAAGCAGAATTAGATGAAGCATTAGCTACCAGACACATGCAGAGGATTAGCCAGCACTTGTCTAAGTAAAATTACCATTTTGTATTTCACGACTTTAAAAAGCAGAAGAATCCCTAGGAGACATGTCTTAAAGGGGTACTCCCACCCTAGACATCTTATCCCCTATCCAAAGCATAGGGGATAAGATGTCTGATCGCGGGGGTCCCGCCGCTGGGGACCCCCGCATTATTGCATGCAGCACCCACCTGTGTTCCCACCGGAACCGCTAGAGGGTCTGAGTTGCGACTCCGGGAACGGAAGTCCGTGACGTCAGGACTCCGCCCCCGTGTGACGTGGGCAGTCATAGACTTGCATTGAGGGGACGGGCGTGACGCCACATGGGGCGGAGTCCTGACGTCACGGACTTCCATTCCCGGAGTCGCGACTCAGACCCTCCAGCGGTTCCGGTGAGAACACAGGTGGGTGCCGCATGCAATAATGTGGGGGACCCCAGCGATCAGACATCTTATCCCCTATCCTTTAGATAGGGGATAAGATGTCTAGGGTGGGAGTACCCCTTTAAAGCCCCTACATGGGTTGGTGACAGCACACCTGTTACACGGAAACTTTTTGACTGGTTTATACACGTCATAATCAATATAAATAAACAAATGTTTAGCGGAAAAAACGGCCAGCAAGGGTAAAAGATTAATAGGTGTGTTCTATAAAATATATTCCATGTCAAAGAAATTTGAAATACAAGCAATAGATTTAAAAGAAGAAAAAATAAAAAACAAAATGACCCATACTTATTGTGCATCAATGTACATATACATACAGATACAATGTTTATGTTATTTTATCAGAAAAATAAATATATGACAAATCTGTCCTAAAGTCAAAGCTCTTAAAATTATTATTATTTTTTTTTTACTTCAAAGCTCACATCTCCTCAATAGAGTTTTTGATTTTTTCAATAGCTATTACATAAAAGCTGTTCAAAATACCATTATAGGATTTTTGTGTCAACATTCAGGTTATTGGAAGGTGGTACTGTGGTGTCTTAAGTCCCCACAGTCAGAGTTCATCCATGTTGGTAGGGCTTTCCTGGTGGGTTTACCCCTAGTCACCTCCTAATTCCATTCAGAAATGTATATAGTTAATATATTTTATAGTGTAATTTATGTACAGGACCTTTGGTAAAGTGATATGTATAGATAATTGTGTTATGCTAGGTTTAAGGACCTTTTGAGTCATGTAATAGGTCATGTGATGTACCATAATGCTTTGCACTAGGACTGACCGTTTTGGTGACCAATAAGCTTTGATCTTGCCCCTTCTGTATATAAGGGCGCTGTATCCAATAATTGCTCTCTTTCCCTTGGGATCTCCAAGTAAGCAGATCTGTTATTGCAGTGACAAGACAATCTAGGCCTGAAGCCTACTACTTCAGCACCTTGTTAAACCGTGAGTTAATCCAACTCCATCCTAACAATCAGACGTGACTAATGAACCTAAACAGAACCCTAAATTCAGTGGAACAGCATACAGCAAACATCAAAGCTTATTAGCGACAAAGTCCCAGCCAACCTGTGAGGCGCCTTAGTCCCGGTCCTCTGCAAAAAACTGTTATTCATCCTGCATAAAATCTGCAGTAAAGTTATTTCAAGTTTATTACAATTCCAGCTGTGGACAATCCTTTATTCCTCCCCATCGTTCTAGGGACGGGTGGCGATAGGACATATATAACTAGAGGAAGCCCTCACCCTGGCGTCACAACAATCAAGAGTTAATCCTATACCCAGCAACGCTACATTGCAACACCCCTGTTCTCCCTTCATCCCCGAGCACCACATTGCCAAACACTAAAACCAATAAACAAAACACTTAAATACGGTACTTTTATTTAGCATAAACATTAATTCTGGAACTTTTATTCTCCGCTGTTCTCCTTTCCAGAAATGCATGATTCCACTTGGGGTGTGTCCCTACAAAGTATGAAGACTATTCAGTCAATCAAAGCTAATAGGAATTTCATAAAGACCAATTGGGGCCAAAACATTGTTGTATTTTTGTCAAGTTTGAATAAAGGATGTGGTTTTACTGGACTTCTGGAGTGCTGGATTACCTATCCGACTGCTCTACTGATGATGTCGTGAAGAGTCGTTTTAAGCTCAGCACAGGGTCATTCATGTGGTGCACGGGAGCTCTCATAGAGCGGCATTGTCATGGCAGCTGGATGCCTAATGAAGGCCTGCAGCCCTGCCAAGATAAATCCTCCTATTACAACCAGCCAGAAGTTATATACTTGTCAAATGAAAAGGTCTTTTCACTAAACGTAATATCACATTAGGTATTTTACTAGTTGTGCTATATATTTTATTTTTTATTTTTTTTTGCTCGTATTCCAAACATAGTATAGGTATATTTGTGTCAAACTTTGGAAGAACATTGATATGGCTGAGTATGGGTTACTATACTATACTGCAGTGGTCCTCAACCTGCAGACCTCCAGATGTTGCAAAACTACAATTCCCAGCATGCCCGGACAGCCATTGGCTGTCCGGGCATGCTGGGAGTTGTAGTTTTGCAACATCTGGAGGTCCGCAGGTTGAAGACCACTGCTATACTGTTATGTTGCACCTAGATAATCATAAGGAGATATAAAACAGGAAGTTCCGGTATATCACAGATAATGCTACCATGTTTCTCAAAAAATAAGACCGGGTCATATTAATTTTAGTCACAAAAAACATACTAGGGCTTATTTTCAGGGTAGGGCTTATTTATTCATGGTATGTACCTTGAACAACATGGGGGGGCTGTAGCAGTGTGGAGGATGGAGGGACTGTAGCAGTGTGGAGGATGCTGCACCCCCCCCCCCCCCCATCTTCCACACTGCTACAGCCCCCCATCCTCCCACAGCCCCCCATCCTCCACACTGCCGCAGCCCCCCATTCTCCACACTGCCGCAGCCCCCCATCTTCCCCTTCCTCCGTCGTCCTCCATACTCCTACAGTGCCCCCCACCCCTCTGCCATAATAAACTACGGTACACATTTCATCCCCAGCGGAGACCAGCACTTCCCTACCTTCATACGGTAGCGTCCGCAACTTGTACTGTACGGAAGCTGCAGCTCTCGGCAGCGGCGGGATCGCCTTCTGTTGCTTAGCATCTGGGGGCAGGGACACGTCCGTGACGTAGGCCGTGCGTACGCGCGGACGTTTTAAAGCGACAGCGTCCCTGCCCTGGCTCAATTACGGTCACTTGCCGTGGGACATGCCAAGGGGGGGGGGGGGGGGTGGAGGCGTTGGGAAGTCTACGGGTATTACTGGCGGCCGCTGTCCAGGTCTGCCAGTTGATTACCCCTGACCTAGGTCTTATTTTCGGGGTAGGGCTTATATTGCAGCCCACCCTGATAATCCTGCCAGGGCTTACTTTCGGGGTAGGGTTTATTTTAGGAGGATCAAAACTGCTAAAGGGGTACTCCAGTGGAAAACTTTTTTTTACATGAACTGGTGCCAGAAAGTTAAACAGATTTGTAAATGACTTCTATTTAAAAATCTCAATCCTTTAGGTACTTATTAGTAGCTGTATACTCCAGAGGAAATTCTTTTCTTTTTTAAATTATTTTTTTTGTCTTGTCCACAGTGCTCTCTGCTGACACCTGCTGCCCGTATCAGGAACTGTCCAGAGCAGCTTAGGTTTGCAATGGGGATTTTCTCCTGCTCTGGACAGTTCCTGATACGGGCATCAGGTGTCAGCAGAGAGCACTGTGGACAAGACAAAAGAAATTAAAAAAGAAAAGAAATTTCCTCTGTAGCATACAGCCGCTAAAAAGTACTGGAAGGTTAAAGATTTTTTAATAGAAGTCATTTATAAATCTGTAAAAAGGAAAAGAGTGTGTGCAGCTCACAAATCTACAATCCGAGGATATAATTGGTTATATGCCGAAACCCCAAACGGCCAGAAATCAATAATATGAAGAGAGAATATATAACCAATCCTTCTAGGATTTTACCCCGAAGGGTACACAATGAATGCAAATATAGTAAAGAGAAATTTCAATTGATATACATTTTATTAAACATGTATAAAACAATTGATAAAATTGCATAAAATTAATCTAATCCTGGCAGAGATATATATAGGTGAACAATCCACTGGGCCCTAGTGGTATTGATCACAAAAATGAAAAGACTTGATTCTAACAATCATAAATGGTGGAAAAAATTAGTAAAAAAATATATAAATGTGAAAAAATAATTAAAAAATATATACCGGTCTGGAATAAGGGGATTGAGTCCTTTTCTGGTGCAGCTGATGAAATATCCTAGTGATGAATAAATGGACCAGTAGTGTATACACTTGTACAGTTGATTTTATCAGTCTATTGACTAGTACAGGCTTACTGGTCTGTGTTAGATGCTGCTGTCACAGTGTATCTCACCCGCTCCTGGTGCTTGTTGTTGTCTCCGTCCACCATACGCCGGCTGCGCTGGTACAGGGCTGTCACTCGTGCAAAGTTCGGATTATGCAGGGGTACGTTTGGCACAATGTCCCCAGTGGCCTCCGTGCTGCTCCTGTGGTGGTATTGCAGGGCGGGGGCGCAGCGCTGGCGTCCCTCGTGGTGGATGATGATGGAGAATGGTTGTTTCTCAGGGCAGGTGGAGAATGGATATTTCCCAGCAGATTCAGGTTAGTAAGAAATCGTGGTATGAATCCAGATCGGACTACAGCTGCAGTAGTTGATATTTCCAATGTGTAGCAAGTCTCTGTGCCAGGTTCACACCAACAATGTGTGACAAGTTGCGGTAATTTGACCTAGACGCGTTTCAGGGTTCTTTTGCTGAATAGCATGACCCTTTCTTCAGTAGGAAAAATACAGGATCGGATATATTCTCTCTTCATTTATAAATCTGTTTAACTTTCTGGCACCAGCTGATGAGTGACGAGTTCTTCAAATTCTCCTTTAACTTGCAACACTATCAAACTTTAAAACAGCTTTGACTCCAAGAAACCAACGGTTTTAGTACCCAAAATCCTCCGTAGTCACGGTCTGACAGATACAACCTGGACAAGTCATTACTTTATTCAATCTATTCATTATTTTCCTACGGCAGCTAACTGCTTTCTCACATATGCATGCTGACAACCCTGGAGAAATACACGAGGGGCAGAATAACTCCCAAACCACCGGTGTACCAGGCACAGGATCCCTCAGGTTAGATTATGTAGGGGAATAAATTAACCGCTGTACAGAATTTTCCTTTTTAAAAATTAAAAAAGCTGAAATTATGCACATATTCTAGTGGCACGCGCCGACCAGCTCCAGCTCTTGAAGTAATCAAAGAAATAATTAATCGGAAAACACATTTGAAGCTTACTACATATTCTGTCAGCTTCAGAGGACAGGGATTAGAATACTCTAAACTCGCTTCTTACAGAAAGTAGCTCAGCAATCTTTGTGAAGACCTGTTAGTCCTAAACACAGCAGCAATTATTTCTAATAAAACTCACATTAGTAGAAATGCTAAGATTGGCTTCATCTAAATGACTTTCAATCTTCTGAAGAAAAGCCCTTTACTTTAGACTTTCTAATGCATGTCATCCATTCAAAGTGACAGCTAGCCCCTAGCACTCAAGATTCCCCCATAATTGTGGCCGACAACTTGACTTGCAACTCCATGTACCTGCTACAACAATTAAATGGCCATGTGTAAGAGCAGCCATAGATGATGTCAACCTAATAAAGGTTGCCTGATGAAGCGCAAATGTGCGAAACGCGTTGCATACTGAGAATAAATGTTTTACTATCTATGGAAACCCCTCGCTCTGCCCACCCCTGGATGTCGGGCAGAACTGGGGGAGAAGATGGCGGCTGGTACCTGCAAAGAAGATGCCGCGGGGACCGCGGTGACATCAGCGGAGATCAGCGGCGCAGGTAGGGAGGAGACGGCGTGGAGCATCAAAGAAGGTGGCAGTAAAGCGATCTTTACTGCTGCATTCCTAATGGTTGCCAAACTGCAACTCCCAGCATGCCCAGACAGCCAAAGGCTGTCTGGGCATTAGGGGTGTGAATCGCCAAGAATTTGGCGATTCGATTCGAATCGCGATACCAGTGTGGCGATTCGATATATCGCGATATATCGCGATACCGTCTAGGTGACGATACATCGCGATATATCGCCCACCTGGGAGCATTCATAGATCCCAATAGACGCCGCTGTCAGCTTTGACAGCGGCGATCTAGTACTCCGGTGCTCACTTTTCTCATGTTATCCCGTCCGGGCTGCAAAATAAAATAAAACGCACTTTATCTTACCTGCCAACGAGCCCGCGGAGCTCCGGTACAGTCCGGTACAGGTGTTCGGTCCCCGGGCTGTATTCTTCTTACTTCCTGTTAGTCCGGCACGTCACATGGAGCTTCAGCCTATCACCAGCGGAGGCGGGACATCGCTGCGGCCAGTGATAGGCTGAAGCTCCATGTGACGTGCCGGACTAACAGGAAGTAAGAAGAATACAGCCCGGGGACCGAACACCTGTACCGGAGCTCCGCGGGCTCGTTGGCAGGTAAGAAAAGTGCGTTTTATTAAAAATTCCACATCCCTAAAAGAATCGATTCAAAAATATTTTGAATCGATTCTGTATCGGCAAATGAAAAATCGCGATTATCGCGAGAATCGATTTTTTCTTACATCCCTACTGGGCATGCTGGGAGTTGTAGTTTTGCAACATCTGGAGGGTCAGTTTGGAGACCACTATTACAGTGGTGCCCAAACGGTAGCCCTCCAGATGTTGCCAAACTACAACTCTCAGCATGCCTAGACTGCCCAGGCATGCTGGGAGTTGTAGTTCTGTAACATCTGTCCCTTCAGATTTTGCAATTTTCATGAAAATTTAGAAAATTGCTGCTATACTTTGAAGCACTCAATTTTTTAAAATCTAAAAATATGTACATTTTATGATGCCAACATAAAGTAGACATATTGTATTTTTGAATCAATATAAACATTTTTTTTGAATACCCATTTTCCTTACAAGTAGAGAGCTTCAAAGTTAGAAGAATGCTAAGTTTTCATGAAATTTTGGGACTTTTCACCAAGAAAGGATGCAAGTTACGACAAAAATTTTGCCACCAAAATAAAGTAGAATATGTCACGAAAAAACAATCTCAGAATAATCGGTAAAAGCATCTTAAAGTTATTAATGCTTAAAGTGACGGTCGTCAGAATTACAAAAAAGGGCTGCGTCCTTAAGGGGTTAAGAACTGTCCAGAGTAGGAGAAAATCCCCATAGCAAACATATGCTGCTCTGGACAGTTCCTAAAATGGACAGAGATGTCAGCAGAGAGCACTGTGCTCATGATGTCAGCAGAGAGCTCTGTGTATTCAACAGCTAATAAGTAGTGGAAGGATTAACATTTTTTTTTAATAGAAGTAATTTACAAATCTTTATTTTTTTTTTAATCAACTGGTGCCAGAAAGTTAAACAGATTTGTAAATTACTTCTATTAAAAAAATCTTAATCCTTCCAGTACTTATTAGCTGCTGAATACTACAGAGGAAATGGTTCTCTTTTTGGAACACAGAGCTCTCTGCTGACATCATGACCACAGTGCTCTCTGCTGACATCTCTGTCCATTTTAGGAACTGTCCAGAGCAGCATGTGTTTGCTATGGGGATTTTCTCCTACTCTGGACAGTTCTTAATAGAAGTAATTTACAAATCTGTTTAACTTTCTAGCACCAGTTGATTAAAAGAAAAAAAAAAGTTTTCCACAGGAGAACCCCTTTAAATCCAGTTTTTCAAACATTTTCAATCCTAATTACGTAATATGTTCTCTAGGGCTGTGTTCGTACAGGCACTGTGCTCTACTCTATAAAGTTGTATTCACATGGTATGGTTTTTCTGTGTTATTGCTAGGATTTTTGCTAAATTTCAGCAAACATGGCTCTATTTTACAGGGATTAGTGTAAATACGGTAGCTAAATTTTGCTACAATTTTACAATAATCATGGAAGAATCAAGGAGAAAACAGAACCATGTGAATGCAGATGTTCAGGATAAACATTCTGGATAGTGTGAATTGTGCACAAAAGATTGGCAACAAAGTACAGTAATTATGTCAACTTTATCAAAACTGGGACCTAAAATGTTTTCTGTTGCCCACAGCAACCAATCACAGCTGGGCTTCGACTTTCCCAAAGCAAGTTAAGAAAAGAAACCAAAGCTTTAACTGGATTGCTGTAGTTTTAGTAAAACGTATCGTCTGCAGTGTAAACACAATGGCCCTTATTTACTAAGAGTGTTGTGTAGGTTTCTTTGTGGCTTTTAATTCCCTACAATTTATTATCCACTTTCTCTACACTTAGCTTTTTTTTTTTTTTTTTTTACACATGCTCTGATCTGTCTGATTTTCCTCAGCTCAAATCCACTACATTTTATGTGGAAACCTTAGAAAATATGTTGGGTTTTTGTGAAAATGTTGGGAGCACGCCCCTTTTCGGAGACCACGCCCCTTGCCCCTTTTTCGGATTTTCTTAGCAAAATCGAGAGTTAGTCGATGTTTTTTCAATTCTGGCGCAAAATCTGGCGCAAAATCTGGCGCAATGCGACAGAATCTGGTGCATATCCCGACAAAACATGTTGGGTTTGCAATAGTAAATTAGGGCCAATGTTATGCTTAATGCACACAGTCTTACAGTATTTCTGCATACATGGTGTCATACAGGTGAGTAGGAATAGAAAAATGTGGAAAGATCCATCGGGGACATGAGAGTATTCTGTGGAAGAAGCATTTGTTTATATATAGTTTTTTATATTATAGATGTAAGTTCTGGTTTTACAGTGTTTCTTATAACTAGAACTGACACCTGTCAGTTCGGGTCATCAGGCGTTTTGTCAAGTCAAACTTGCAAGTGTAATACAGAGCGAGAGAGACACAAAGACAGACACAGAAAGAAAGACAGACAATTGTATAAGTACCTCCTGCGGTATGTCTACAGTCCTACATTCTATTCTTCACAGACATTAGCTGTTCAGCAGCAGCAACCACTCAGTGCTTTATGCAACCTTTTCCTTGCTGTAATCCTACACACAACAGCTTGTAACCCCAGTGCCTCAGTAACCTCCATGCCATCAATAATTCTGTATTATGTAAAACATCAGCTCAGCACAGTGCCCAGTGTACTTTTTCCAGCACTATGGGGGACATTTATAAAGGCTTATACATGTTTTCTGGGTAAATTTGTCGCACCTTTGCCACAGATGTGGAAAAAAATGTGAATTTTTGGCTTTCACTTTTGCAATTCCGTTGTGCATGGATTTGCTTTTTCACTTTTCAGCGGTAAGAGATTTATGATCTGCAACTTATGAAAGACACAGATTTTTCGCAATGCCCTAAACTGCAATGTGTACTAGCACCATATTTCTCACATGCCCTGCACCTTTTAATAAATTTGTTTTGTTGGACTGTACATACGCCAATCAAAACCTGCATATACTCATCAGTGCACCTACTCTGACTATTCTTTCAGTGTCAGAATGTGTGGTGCAATGGGCCTTAAAGGAGTATTGCAGTCTTAGACACTTATCCCCTATCAGACCGCTGGGACCCCCACGATCTCACGTATGGGGACCAGGCATTGCCATGGCTCTGCGCGGCTAATGCGTGTGTCGTTGACCTCTATCCCCCATAGAGATACATGGAGGGGGCATGTCGGACGCAGAGTCATGCTGCGGCTGACAGGTCTCCTGCATGGGGGAGCCGCGGCAGAGCCAGGCAACATACAAGAAATTGCGGGGGGTCCCAGCGTTCGGACCCCCGTGATCAAACACTAAGTGTATAGGGCTGAAGATCTCATTTAATAAAGCTACAAATAGCTGTACACCATGAAAGGGACTCTCAGGGGCTCAAAATCTGATGTAAGGATACGTTCACACAGGCGGATTTATTTGCAAGTTTCCTGTGCGTATTTAAAAGGGAGCAGGCTCCTCTTGGCTGTCCGCAGGATATTTTCCACGGCGGAATTTCCGCTACGGAAAATCTGCCACAGACCCTACTGACTTCGATCGGGCTTGCGGCAGATTTTCCGCAGCGTAAATTCCGCCGAGGAAAACAGTCTGAGGACAGCCGAGAGGAGCTCGCCCCCTTTCAAATATGCAGCGGGAAACCCACAAATAAATCCGCCCGTGTGAACGTACCCTTAAAGAGCTTAAATTACCTTGTCACCACTCTGAAGGGTTAATCTGACAAAACCATGCAGGTTTACAAGAAGCTTAAAAAAAAATAAAAAAATAAAAAAAAACAGATACACATTCATTTCTGGTTATGCTATAGTACTGCATTAAATTATTTTGGCTTCGTTCCAACATAAAAAAAAACTCAATACTAAATGACCAAAATCTTGCCTCCTAAAAAGGGAGTATTCTGGGCAAAAACATCTTATCCTCTATCCAAAGGATAGGAGATAAGATGTCTGATCGCGGGGGGGGCCCGCTGCTGGGGACCCCCACAATCTCTCTGCGGCACCCGCATTCTGTGCGGGGCTGACTCTCCAGTTTCAGAAACCTCCAACTGGGGACGTGACATCACACCATTCATGTCTATGGGAGGGGGGCGTGAAAATATGAAAATTAAATTTTAACCCCCTTAGGGACACAGCCCATTTTGGCCTTGCTGACACAGGAAATTTTCATTTTTGTTTTTTCCTCTTCAACTTTTAAGAGCCATAACGCTTTTATTTTTTCAGATACAGACCCATATGAGGGCTTGTTTTTTGTGCCACCAATTGTTCTTTGTAATGACACCTTTTTTTTTTACCATTATTGATAAGAAACCCGCAATTTTGCAACTTTTGTTTTATTTTTCTTATTTTTACTCAATGCACTTTATAGTAAAACTGACATGTTCTCTTTATTCTGTGTGTCAATACGACAAAAATTATACCCATGGTTACACACTTTTCTATTATTGTACTGTTTATAATTCTGACCCCTATAACTTTTTTATTTTTCCGTATACTGGGCTGGATGAGGGCTTTCTTTGTAGCGCAATCTGTATTTTTTATCGGTACCACTTGTGTGTGTGACCTCACATCATCAATTTTGGACATTGGCCTTTTTTTTACATTTATGCTATTCACCTTGCGGGATCATTAATGTAATATTTTTGTAGATCAGACATTTCTGCACACGGCAATACCAAATATGTTGATTTTTTTTTCTCTTAAATGGGAAAAGAGGCTAGTTTTATTTTTATTGGGGGAGGGGCAATACTGATGCCATGATCAGTACTGATAAGGGCATGTGAGCTGATGTCTGCCATTACCGGCAGGTCCCTGGCTGCTGATAGCAGCCAGGACCCGGGGTCTATGATGCAAGAGCAGCTTCTGCCCTTGCTTCAAAGTCACGGCGGGACTCAGGAATTACAGGTACATCCCAGAATGCCAAGTACCAGACACCCACACTTGTATGCCCTGCATCCTCTACGGATTAACTGCATTGGAGGCAGGTTTGAAGATTATCTGCACCTCTGACCCCCATCCCCTGGGTTCCCTTTTCAACTCTCTGGGGACAGCACCAAAAAGGTATAGGTAGCCTTCAAACCCCCTCCAGTTAAGTGTTCATTTTCATATTTCAATAGAATGCTATATCTGGGGAACAACTGAACAGATTGGAGGAAGGAATAATCATTTTACTCAGGATCACCTCCACTAACCATCTATATATTGGATGGGGGTTGAGTTATCTGTCAGTTTCCCTTTAACAAATCATTTTTGCTGTACATCCAAGGTATACATTGGGATACCAATGCTCATTAAACCCTTATTTAGAGAATGAAGAAAAGGGACAAAAAATAAATAAATAAAAATAAAAAAAAAGGATATGAACATACTAGACTGCTGAATAGTGGGAATATTATATATATATATATATATATATATATATATATATATATATATATATATATATCCTTTTGGGGTCATTTTAAGACATTTTGGGACATTTTATGCCTTAAAAAAAAAAAAAAAAAAAAAAAAAATGTTTACCCAATTGAAATCAATGGAAAAACCTTCCCCTAGTTTCCACACATAATTGAATGGTATGACGTATTGCCTCAGATGTAAAATTAGGTGCTAGGAACTTCTTTCAGAACTTTTAATGGCAGAATACAGAATTTGGGGCTATGGCTTTTAACATTGGGAAACAATTAAAAAAAATAAGTAAATAAATAAAAATAAAAAAGGGGGGGCACTCAACAATTACTCTAAATGCAAGAGAATTAGAGCCAGAAACATAAAACGCAGCTAAACGAAAATACAAAAACTAACTATGGCTCAGGTTTATCAATTTGTCTAAAAGATAAAAGATCAGCTGTTATTGGTTGCTATAGCCAAATCAGACAGTTTTGGCCTAAAAACAAAAACAAAATTTGGGCGTATGTGTGAACATAGCCCAACAGCCCGAGCAAGAACACTGTGTAATCAAGGAGGATTTTCTTGGTGCCATGGCTAATGGGTACTAAGCTTCGTTTGTCAGGAACGATTAACCCCTTAAGGACCCATGACGTATGCATACGTCTCCGCACCCTGGGCTTTAAGGACCCATGACGTATGAGTACGTCATGGAGTCTTCCGGTCCCTGCCGCACGCCCGGCAGAGATCGGGAGCGGATGCCTGCTGAAATGCTTCAGCAGGCATCCAGGGCACACGCCGGAGGGGGGCCATGTAGGCCCCCCATGAAGGCGAACTTCGCAAATCGCGAGGGAAATCACCCCTGCGATCTGCGGCGATACCGGGCTGATCGGGTCTCTGGGACCCGACCGCCCGGTAATTTTGCATGATCCCGGTTGTCACAGACAGCCAGGACCATGCTGAAGTATAGGAGCGAGGTGGCTAGCCTGCCACCTCCTTCTATCCCCTGCGATTCCTCTGTTAGCTAACCGACCAATCGCAGGGGGGGGGGGGCGGTTACTTCCTCCCACCCTGCCCGGCCCCTTGAAGTCCGGAGAGAACGGGAGGAAGACCGGAGGACGCGGCGGGGGACGGAGGAGTGGTGGGGCCCGGCCCCGGTACTTACCTCGTCCCTAAAGACCCGGATCCCCGCGGCGGAGGCGACAGGTGAGTGGATCTTCGGCTGCGTCGCGGGACCTTTGCAGCAGTCCAGACCGCCGTAAAGTGATCTGGACTGTTCCATCTGGTCCCCTTACACTACAACTCCCAGCATGCCCAGACAGCCCTTGGCATCCGGGAGTTGCAGTTTTGAAACATCTGGAGGTCCACAGTTTTGGGACCACTGTGCCCTTCCAGATGTTGCAAAACTACACATCTGTCCAGGCATGCTGGAAGTTGTAGTTCTGCAACATCTGAAGGGCCAGATGTTACAGAACTACAACTCCCAGCATGCCTGGAGAGTTTTGGCATACTGGGAGTTGTAGTTTTGCAACATCTGGAAGGGCACAGATTGGGAACCAATGTATTAGTGGTCTGCAAACTGTAGTCCTCCAGATGTTGCAAAACTACAACTCCAAGCATGCTGGGAGTTGTAGTTCGACAACATCTGGCTCTAAAGATGTTGCCGAACTACTACTCCCAGCATGCCTGAGAATGTTTTGGAGTAGTGGTTTTGCAACAACTGGAGGCACACTGGTTGGGAAACATTGTCTGTTTCCTAACTCAGTGTTTCCCAACCCATGTGTCTCCAGCTGTTGCTAAACTGTAACTACCAGCATGCACTGTGCATGCTGGGAGTTGTAGTTTTGCAACAGCTGGAGGTTCCCCCCGTGAATGTACAGGGTACATTCACATGGGCAGGGGGCTTACAGTGAGTATCAGGCTGCAAGTTTGCGATGCAGCAAATTTTGCGCGGCAGCTCAAACTCACAGTGGATAACTCACTGTAATCCTCCGCCCGTGTGACTGTACCCTAAAAACACTACACTATACTACACTAACACAAAATAGAATAAAAAGTAAAAAAAACACTACATATACACATACCCCCTACACAGCCCCCCCTCCCCAATAAAACTGAAAAACGTCTGGTACGCCACTGTTTCCAAAATGGAGCCTCCAGCTGTTGCAAAACAACAACTCCCAGTATTGCCGGACAGCAGTTGACTGTCCAAGCATGCTGGGAGTTTTGCAACAGCTGGAGGCACCCTGTGTGGGAATCACTGGCGTAGAGTACCCCTATGTCCACCCTCAAATGCACATGGCGCTCTCTCACTTGAGAGCCCTGTCGTATTTCAAGGCAACAGTTTAGGGCCACATATGGGGTATCGCCGTGCTCAGGAGAAATTGCCTAACAAATTTTGGGGGGCTATTTCTCCTTTCACCCCTTATGAAAAGGTGAAGTTGGGGTCTACACCAGCAGATTAGTGTAAAAAAAAAAAAAATGTTTACACTAACATGCTGGTGTTCCCTATACTTTTCCTTTTGACAAGAGGTAAAAGGGAAAAAAGCCCCCCAAAATTTGTAATGCAATTTCTCCCGACTACGGAGATACCCCATATGTGGGCACAAAGTGCTCTGGGGGTGCACAACAAGGCCCAGAAGGGAGAGTGCACCATGTACATTTGAGGTGATTTGAACAGGGGTGGCTGTTACAGCGGTTTTGACAAACGCAAAAAAAAAAAAAAAAAAAAAAAAAAACACATGTGACCCCATTTCGGAAACTACACCCCTCACGGAATGTAATAAGGGGTGCAGTGAGAATTGCAAAAATGTTGTACAGCCCACTGTTCCAAAGATCTGACAGACACCAGTGGGGGGGGGGGGGTAAATGCTCACTGTACCCCTTGTTACGTTCCTCAAGGGGTCTTGTTTCCAAAATAGTATGCCATGTGTTTTTTTTTTGCTGTTCTTGCACCATAGGGGCTTCCTAAATGCAACATGCCCCCCTTGTCGCTCCTTAGCTTCTGAGCCCTCTACTGCGCCGCCGAACACTTTACATAGACATATGAGGTATGTGCTTACTCGAGAGAAATTGGGCTACAAATAAAAGTATAAATTTTCTCCTTTTACCCCTTGTAAAAATTAAAAAATTGGGTCTACAAGAACATGCGAGTGTAAAAAATGAAGATTGTGAATTTTCTCCTTCACTTTGCTGCTATTCCTGTGAAACACCTAAAGGGTTAAAACGCTGACTGAATGTCATTTTGAATACTTTTGGGGGTGCAGTTTTTATAATGGGGTCATTTGTGTGGTATTTCTAAGATGAAGACCGTTCAAATCCACTTCAAACCTGAACTGGTCCCTGAAAAATAGTGAGTTTGGAAATTTTGTGAAAAATTGGAAAATTGCTGCTGAACTTTGAAGCCCTCTGATGTCTTCCCAAAGTAAAAACACATCAATTTTATGATGCAAACATAAAGTAGACATATTGTATATGTGAAAAAAAAAAAAAAAAAATTATTTGGAATATCCATTTTCCTTACAAGCAGAGAGCTTCAAAGTTAGAAAAATGCTAAATTTTCAAATTTTTCATAAAATTTTGGGATTTTTCACCAAGAAAGGATGCAAGTTACCACAAAATTTTACCACTATGTTAAAGTAGAATATGTCACGAAAAAACTATCTCGGAATCAGAATGATAACTAAAAGCATTTCAGAGTTATTAATGTTTTAAGTGACAGTGGTCAGATGTTCAAAAAATGGCCGGGTCCTAAGGTGTAAAATGGCTGGGTCCTTAAGGGGTTAAAGAAGTCTGCATAGTCGATTCAAACTAAAGGATGTAAAGTTTTTTTTTTTTTTTCCTTTTATTACTCACATATGCAAAACTATTAAAAGTAGCAAATGAGCTTGTGAAAAGACATAATTAGGTCTTAGGCCATATCAATAACAAAGCTGCAATCTTCATTTCTTAGTCATTGGCCAATAAGCTTACACATGTAATTTTCTTTTAATTTTAACTACTACATTGAAAGCATCTGTTGGATATACAGAACGTGGCTGGAACCACCCTACTGAAATACAAACTTGGGACACTGCCATGCTTCAGATGCTGCCCTAAATATTATAATGAAACCTGACTGCATTAAAAAACATGGGTGTTTCTAGGTCACAATACAATCACTGGGCTGAACAATCATAACTTAATGCTGCCAGTATGAGCTAAAAACATACCCAACAGCCCCAAGAATAATCAATTTGCCTTCTAGAGTAAGACAAAGATCCTGCAGGGCTGCAGACAAAAAATGTATATATATTATTTACACACACATATATAATATTATATACCGTATATATCAATTAATCCAAACTATTGTAATAACCTGGCTTGCAGGTGCAGGCTGCTGGGCTAAATATACAGCAACAGGAGAATACAGCAGCACACTGATCTAGATGAAACATGAGTATATAGATAAAACATGAGTATATAGATAAAACATGAAAAGCTATACAGCTGTAATGCAATAAATGAAGATATGAAACTATGAAATTAGCAAGCTAAGTACCTCATAATTTCATATCTTCATTTATTGCATTACAGCTGTATAGCTTTTAATGTTCTATTTATATACTCATGTTTTATCTATATACTCATGTTTGTGCTAGCAGTGTGCTGCTGTATTCTCCTGTTGATAAAATATATATATATATATATATATATATATATATATATATATATATATATATATATATATATATATATATATATATATATATATATATATATACACACACATACATACACACACATACATACACACACACACACACACACACACAGTGTGACCCCCTCGACCTACGATGGCCCCGACATACGATAATTTCAACATGTGATGGCCTCTCAGAGTCCATCGCATGTTGAAGGCAGCATCAACTTATGATGCTTTTTTTATGTTAGGGCCATCGCATAAACGGCTATCCGGCAGCACAGACTGCTTCAGCTGCCGCCGGATAGCTGTTTAAGGTGCCCCGTGAGCTCCGGTGATGTCTTTTACCTGTCCTCGGGGCTCCGGCGCGTCCTCTTCGGGATTCTCTACATCGTTGGCGCTCTCCATCGACGTCATCACGTCACTGCGCATGCCGTCCCGTCATCCAATAGGAGCGGCGTGCGTAGCGACGTGATGGCGGCGACGGAGAGCGCGGATGCCGTGGAAGCAGAGGCCTTGCCGAAGTGTCGGGGACACCTCGGGGACGCGGCGACAGCAATTGAAGGTGACATCCCCGGTCCGGAGCGGCGGGGACAGGTGACTACAACTTCCTCTAATAGTGGTCTACAACCTGTGGACCTCCAGATGTTGCAAAACTACAACACCTAGCATGCTGGGTGTTGTAGTTTTGCAACATCTGAAGGTCCGCAGGTTGTAGACCACTGTCCTATACTTTACATTGCACGGATCCCTCAACATGCGATGGTTTCAACAAACGATGGTCCGTTTGGAACGGATTACCATTGTATGTTGAGGGACCACTGTATATGTGTATATATGTATATATATATATCTCAACATGTTAAATAAGGAAAGATTTTACATAAGACTGCCGCCCATGGGTGTCCATGTGGCCCACGCTACCTCTACTTACGGCCCTGTCTTGCTGAGCCGATACACAGTAGATTCCAGAGACTGATGATCTGCTATGTCTCACCATCACCAGGCCCAACCCTAAAGGAAAACAATCCACAGCACATTTGTACACGTTCTGCCTACACATATGTTTAAAGACGTGAACATCCCTGTAAGAAAATTTGTGCCGAGGACCTGTATTGCTGGTGTTATGAGAACAGTCCTACAGTAATATAATATAGGCATACAGGGCTGCCTTGGACTGTGGTGGATGATGAGGAATCGGTATTAGCAGGTGTCACTGAAGGGTAAGGTATTTGGGATAAGGGGGTATACCCTGGAAGGCAATGAGAAGTCTTCATAATACAGTACTTTCCGGAGGGTGCAGTAACACACATCTTAAAACGTACCTGTATTTGCAAGAAACACTAAGAGACAGCCCTGGGTTTTATTGTCTAAAGATTAGGTGCCGATCGAACTTGTTTCCATGGTGAGGTGTATCTTATCTCAAGCCTGCCACTACTATACTGATTGTACTACCTACAGTTCATAGACCAATAGGCTGTCAATCTGAATGCCTGCACCTTTTTGTGTACATGCTTACTGGAACAAGAGGAGACAGACATACATCAGACTAGCACAGTGGTTCTCAAGCGCAGTCCTGAAGAACCCCCAACAGGCCTTGCTTTCTGGATTTCCTTAGTCTGTCACAGGTGATATAGTTACGGTCAGTGAATCAGGGATCACCTCAGTTATATCACCTGTGAAAGACTAAGGAAATCCAGAAAACATGACCTGTTGGGGGGGGGGGGGGGGGTCTTCAGGACCCCGCTTTGGAAACACTGGGCTAGCAGCTCATACCCCAGCATTATACTGACAAGCCACTCAAATATATGTTTAACTGCAGCATCTTCTCTTATATGTAACATCTTACAGCTACACATACTCTATGCTATGCCACATGTATGTTACATGTACAATTTAAACCACTTAATCTTTATTAGATCAGTGATGTGCACATCCACAGTAATAACTTGCTAGCTTCAACAGGTTTTAAACCAGTACAGTAAAGCCATAAAGTGTTAAATGATCTATTGCTAATCTCAAAAAGAGTCAGATAACACAGGACACATTCAGTGGTCTTGCAGAGTCTTTGTTTTGATGGGTAAGTTGTTTTGGCAGAATAAGGGGGACATAATATTAGTTTTCATGTAGACATGAGATAACAGACCTTTTTGGCCTTAAAAGGAGTAGTCCCGCTGATAAGGGATAAGTGTCAGATCGCCGGGGGGTGGGGGGTTTGATGAGGGCAGGAGAGTAGGTCTCTCAGGCTGTGGCACTTGAGCAGTTTAGCCCTACCTTCTTAACACAATTCCGCCGCATGGCGTTTTTTCGGCCAAAAAACGCTGCGGACAGATGTTAGCTGTAAATCAATGAGAAGTCGCAAAATTCTTATTTCACTTGCCGTTTTTAACTTTGGCTTTTTTTTTATCCTTTTGCCGTATTTTCACTCTTTTTTTGGCATTTTTTCAGCTCCTTGGCAGTTTTCCAAAATCGCAGCTTGTTGAGCCACTGGCAATTTTTTTTTGTCAAAAATTGTGGCGTTTTTCTCCCATAGAAGTCTATGGGAGTGACAAAAACGCCAAGAACGATGTGGGTTTTAACTTTGGCGTTTTTTCAGGCGGTGTTTAGTCTTTTTTGGACTTTAGCAATCAAAAAAAGTGATGGAGATACCTTTTTTTAATAAAATTTCGTAGGGTACCTTTTAAAAAAAAACAAAAAAAGATACAGTAGTGAAGGAAAAAATATTGTATCTAACGAAATGTATCTTTTTTTATGACAAAGTTTTTTAATTAATTTTTAAACAGGGATCAATTTATGTGGGTGGGCGGGGACCTTAAAATGTAGTTGACAATAATAATAAAAAATGTAGTGTGTGTGTGTTTTTCACTTTTTTTCCACATTTTTTTTTAGGTAGTACTACTACTCCCAGCATAGAACACACTGTTCCATGATGAGAGTAGTAGTAGCTGTACTAATTGACAGCCTGTTGTGATCCTCCTGTATAATGTATAGATGAGGCTGGCCACTCTTCTATAGTCCCCTGCACTGACTTATACATACACACATTCATATTTACCGCAGAGAACTGTGATTGGCCAGATGGTTCCAGCCAAATCACAGAAAAAAAATAGGAATATGAAGGCTGCCCGCATCTATACATTATACAGGAGGATCACAGCGTGTGTCAGGAGTGACATCCGCTGTGATCTTTCCTTAACTGCAAGTATTACTACTCCCAACATGGAGCACACTCTGGTGAATGCTGGGAGCTGTAGTACCTGCATTAATAGACAGATCGCAACGGGTGTCAGAAGTTACACTTGCTGCGATCTGTCTATTAATGCAGATACTACAGCTCCCAGCATGGAGCAGAGTGTGCTCTATGTTGGGAGTAGTAGTACCTCCAGGTAAGAACAGATCAAAGCGGGTATCACTACCGACACCCGATGCGATCATCCCGTCTATAGCAGAGAGGCTTTCTCCTGCGCTCTGCATCTCTGCACTATAATCCAGCCAGTGATGTGAATAGAACATCACTCATATTTCCCTCAGAGCGGTGATTGAATGCAACCATCCGGCCAATCCCCACTGTGGGCGGGAAGTATGAATGAGTGATATCACTGGCCGGAGAATAGAGCAGAGATGCGAGCGCTGTATAGAGCCGCTCCACATCTCTGCTATATTATGGACTATAGCATCGGGTGTCACGACTGACACCCGGGGCGACATGTCTATTAGTACAGGTACTACTACTCCCATCATGGAACAGTCTGTTCCATGCTTGGACTAGTAGTACTACCTAAAAAAAAAAAAAAAAAAAAAAAAAAAAAAAAAGTAAAAAAAAAATAATAGAGAAAAAAAACAAACACGCACACTTTATAAATTTTTTTAATTTAGTTATAAAAAAAATAAAAATTTTGTTAAATACATATTTTTTCCCATCACCACTGCATCCTTTTTTTTTTTGGGTACCCAACAAGTTTTGGGTACAAAAAAAAAAAATAAAAAAATAACTGCCTAAGGTGCAATTTCCACACAAGAAAAAATGCCAGATGCAGAGAATTGCACTGGCATTTTTTCAACCCCCAAAAGGCAGGGCAAAAAAAACAAGTAGAAACTTAGCCTAAGTGAAGCATATTTCTACACCTTTTTGTGTGTGCTGGTAATGTGTAGGAGCACCAAATTTATTAAATGGTCACAGAGCATTTGAAAAATTTTGTGCAGGTCACATTTTCTGAAATCTCTCTCTTCACATACACCAAAAAGCTAAGCTAAGTCTGGGCTGGTGTAGTTTTAGAGACTTTTCAGTGACTTTGCGCCTTTTTTGTGCCTTTTCACAAAATGGCGCAGTTCATAAAACCCTTCCATATCATGTGCACTGCCAAAATAGGTGGATTGCAACTCAAAATCAGCAGAAATGTGTTAACCAAAAAGGCGTAAATAAACCCTGCTTGCGCCTTTTTTAGACACAAAAAACTGTCTAAAGACAATGATAAATGTGGGCCTCAGTAACTATGTCTTTGTGATAAAGATGGTGAGGGACAGTTGTTGATCGTGAATGGATGTGTGTGTTTATGTGCTGATGTCTTATGGGTAGTCACCTGTAAATGTTTGTTGTTGTTACTTTTTATCGGGCCACAGCTGTCCCAAATACTATGCACTACTTACGTACCGTATATACTCGAGTATAAGCCGACCCGAGTATAAGCCGAGACCCCTAATTTCAACCCAAAATCCCAGGAAAAGTTATTGACTCGAGTATAAGCCTAGGGTGGGAAATACATCATCCCCCCTGTCATCATCCAGACCCCCGTCATCATCCAGACCCGTCATTAACATCCTCATCATCATCCCCTTGTCATCATCCCACACATCCCCCCTTCATCATCCCCTTGTCATCATCCCACACATCCCCCCTTTATCATCCCCTTGTAATCATCCCTCACACCCCCCTTCATCATCCCACACCCCCCCCTTCATCATCCCACACACCCCCCTTCATCATCCCACACCCCCCCCTTCATCATCCCACACACCCCCCTTCATCATCCTCTTCTCATCATTCGCCCTCAGTGGTCTTCAACCTGCGGGCCTCCAGAGGTTTCAAAACTACAACTCCCAGCAAGCCCGGGCAGCCATCGGCTGTCCGGGCTTGCTGGGAGTTGTAGTTTTGAAACCTCCGGAGGTCCGCAGGTTGAAGACCACTGCGGCCTTCGACATCATCCAGCCCCCTCTCACCCCCCTTTAGTTCTGAGTACTCACCTCCGCTCGGCGCTGGTCCGGTCCTGCAGGGCTGTCCGGAGAGGAGGTGGTCCGGTGGGATAGTGGTTCCGGGCTGCTATCTTCACCGGGGGCGCCTCTTCTCCGCGCTTCCGGCCCGGAATAGAGGCGTTGCCTTGACAATGACGCAGAAGTACATTGGCAATGAACGCACCTCTGCGTCGTTGTCAAGGCAACGTGACTATTCTGAGGCCGGGCCCGAAGCGCTTAGAAGAGGCCTCCCGGTGAAGATAGCAGCCCGGAACCACTATCCCACCGGACCACCTCCTCTCTGGACAGCCCTGCAGGACCGGACCAACGCCGAGCGGAGGTGAGTACTGTACAGAACTAAAGGGGGGTGAGAGGGGGCTGGATGATGTCGAAGGCCTCAGTGGTCTTCAACCTGCGGACCTCCGGAGGTTTCAAAACTACAACTCGATGGCTGCCCGGGCTTGCTGGGAGTTGTAGTTTTGAAACCTCTGGAGGTCCGCAGGTTGAAGACCACTGCGGGTGGGGGAGTTCACTCGAGTATAAGCCGAGGGGGGTGTTTTCAGCACGAAAAATCGTGCTGAAAAACTCGGCTTATACTCGAGTATATACAGTATATGTGTTTGGGATATACTTGTGGCATTTTCCCCACTAAATGCACTTTGTTTTGCTGCATTTAAGGGGTTAATCACCATAAGGCGATTTTAGTAGTACGTACCTGCCAGAACTGGGTTTTTTTCTTTTGAATTTTGTTCTCTAAACTACACATCCCATAGTTCCATAGTTTGTAAGTTTGAAGTCACTTTCCTCCCTCCCAGACATTAGCTACCCCACCTATTGAAACACTCCTGGGATCCCTTCAATGCAATACACCAGTATTTCTTAATCAGGGTGCCTACAGCTGTTGCAAAATGAACTCTTTCCCAACCAGCGGTCGCTCCACCAATTGAAGCAGGACAGATTCCCACTGATCACCTGACTAGTGACGTTAGGTCTCGACGCACTGCAACCTGGGAAATCCCAAGACATCCCAAGAATTGTGAGACCACCATCACACACAGGTACAGACACTATATTATGAACTACACTAACTTTACAGCCCCTGTAGCATAGTAAAAAAATAAAATTAAATAAAAATTTAAAAAGACCCTGAAATACCCCTTTAAAATGTGATTTATAAAACCTTTAAAAACAAAACAAAAAAAAATGTATAAATCAAGTGCAGTATGTTAACTGTAACACAGTTTAGACATAGCTGTCTATATTTAGACATAAGCCAACCTGATGATAGTTTTGTGGCTTGACAAGACCTGACTAACTGTAAAGTGTGTCCTTTGTGCTTGCTGTCTAAGGATACTCCGGCCCTAAGACATCTTATCCCCCATCCAAACTATAGGGGATAAGATGTCTGCCGTCACGCCCCTCCCATAGACTTGTACTGATGGGGCGGGGTGTGACGTCACAAGGGGGCGGAGTCATGACATCATGGTACTCGGGCCCCGTGGTCGTGAGTCCTCAGACACAGAGTTTTGGTCGGTCTGTGCAGCTGAGACCGGTGGGTGCTTCATGACAGATTGCAGTGGTCCCCAGCGGCGAAACCCCCACAATCAGGCATCTTATACCCTATCCTTTACATAGGGGATAAGATGTCTTAGGGCCGGAGTACCCCTTTAACGCTGGCCTCTCTCACTCCTAAATGTAAAGTCAGTGCAGAACGGTGGGAATTTGGGGAAAATTCATCATTATTGTCTGTGGTAGACCGGTTTCACAGTCAATTTTCTATTGTGAAAATGCCGATGTGTGTCAAATTTAGGAAATGGTGCAGAGCATATGATAAATTTGTCTGAGCAATAGACGGCTAGGGAAAACCACCGTCAATTTTACAATAAAGGAAAAAGTGTAAAGTGCTGTGTGTTGCCCAAAAATTTGCAGTTTTGGACATTAGTATTTTTTTACGTGGGTTACCACACGGGACCATTAGCATTTTATTTTAATAGCCCGCTAATTTCTACACGATGATACCAAATATGGTTATTAAAAAGGTTTTTCTTTTCTACACACTTAAAAAAAAAAATCGGAGTGTGCTGGGAGTTGTAGCTGAGTACCATATACAGAGACACGTTAGGGCAGCAAGCTCCCAATAGATGAATCTCCAGCTGTTGTAAAACTACAACTCCCAGCATGATCTCACTGTCAGGGTATGCTGGGAGTTGTAGTTTTGTACCATGTAGAGACACATATGTTAGGGCAGTATGTCCTCTAGGGTTTACACCATTTCCCTGTGCCTAGTCACAGTATGGTCCCTGTCTGGCGATGACTTGAGCCAAAATGGGGGGAACTTGCAACCTTTTGTCTATGACGTCTCTCCCAAAGGAGGAGGTCATGGTGAACTCCGTAAGAGTTCAAAAGGGGCCTGGATGCATTTTTAGAGAGTAATAACATTGCTGGTTGTGGATACTAGATTTATAGGGACAGAAGGTTGATCCAGGGTTTTATTTTGAATGCCATATTTGGAGTAAGGACTGATTAGAGATATAGGTTGAACTTTATGAACTCTGGTCTTTTTTCAACCTTATGAACCTAAGATGTATGTGATTTAGTTCATTTTTTACGTGACTCAAATTGTCTGGGCTGGTGTAGAACTGAGCCTTATTTGGGGGTTTATAGACTTTTTGCGAAAGTCGCAGTTGAAAAATTCATTACCACTGCACAAGACTAGCCCCTAACATCTGACCTGTATGCTATTTTTAAAAAAAGGGTATAAATCAAAGGCACAAAAAATAGTCTGAGGCGCAGCGCTGTGCCTAAATAGAGCCAAATCTACACACAAGAAACAGCTCTGAGGACAATGATAAATGCCACCATATGTTACTATGATAAATTCCTAACCACTGCAACCACTAACACAGATTTGACTGTCCACAGTGATTTCTTATTATTCTGCTGTGCAGTGAAAAGGCGCAAAAAAGTCGCAAACAATGCATGTGCAACTTATTTGCGCCTTTTCACTGCAAAAAACTTGTGTAAATCCCTTGATAAATTCCCCCTTAGTTTTTGCCATCCATCGCAGGTATATGTTGGGATACAGTTATGTACTTGCACCAGACCCACTGAGTTTAATGGGCTGAATGTAGTGAACTAGTAACTACATTTAGTATATTTCCAAAATGCATACACATAGTGGCAATGGATATATGTTTCTATTCACTTACAGTAGATTTACAGACCACCGACCACATCTGCTGGAAGTTTGTTCCAAGCATCTACTACTCTTTCAGTAAAATAATATTTGCTCAAGGTGCTTCTGAACTTTCTCCTCTTGTTGTTTAATTTAGTTTCTACTCCTGATTTACCCTTATTTCCTCCTGGTTATACAGATTTCGTTCTTTAAAGCGTACCCATCAGATCCAACATAAAACAAAGCAAACATTTTTTTTTTTATATATCACTCAGTACCAAATCCTGACCATGTACATTAATTTTTATGTGTCCAGCACCTTTATTTTTTTATTATGCTTTTAAAAATTTAGCTCACTAGTCTGAATTCCTCTCAAAGGGAGGGGGTGTGGCCTCACTGTGCAGGTCTCCGCCCCCTCCCTCAGTATGCTGTCTGCTCACATTTCCCCTAGCATTAGCAAAACTACAACTCCCAGCTTGTCCTCACTGACAGTAGCGGGACACAAGCTGACAGTGGGAGGATTTTTCCTCCAGCTGTGAGCCCTGCACTCACAGCTGTCAATCAAGGAAGTGTGTCCATGACATAGGTGATGATGCATGGACACAGCAAGACTAGTATGTGTCTAAGCAGGCAGGGGGGCAGTTGTATGACTATTGGTTTTGTATGCTTTACAACATATCAAATGTTTGTCTGACAGTGTCCATTTAAGGACTCTTGTTTTTTCCTCCTCGCCTTCTAAAAATCATAACTCTTATATTTTCATCCACAGACTATTATGAGGGCTTGCTTTTGCGTGACCAGTTGTCCGTTCTAATTACATCACTCATTTTACCATAAAATGTATGGCACAACCAAAAAAAATAATAAAAAATTGTGTGGGGAAATTCATAAGAAAAACGCAATTTAGCAAATTTTTTACGGTTTCTTTTCATGCTGTACACTTTACGGTAAAATAGACATGTTTTCTTTATTCTGTGGGTCAATATGATACCATGATTACATACTTTATTATACAGCTTAAAAAAGTTTTTTTTTATTTTTTTATTTTTTAACAAATGAGTGCGTTTAAAATCCCTCTATTTTGCTGACCTATAATTTTCATTTTTTTTGTATAAGCGACGGTATTTTTTGCGCCGTGATCTGTATTTTTATTTTTTATACCACATTTGCATATATAAAACTGAATACATTTTTTAGCATTTTTATTTGGAATAAAAGGTTAAAAAAAATAAAAATAAAAAAAATATGCATAGGGCATAGCACTGATCAGTGTTATCGGTCATCTTCTGCTCTGGTCTGCTCGATCTCAGACCAGAGCAGAAGACCCGTGGAAGGCAGCGGAGGCAGGTGAGGGGACCTCAGTCTGCCATTCTGGATGATCGGATCGCCCGCTGCGCTGCCGCGGCGATCCGATCAGCCATTTTAGTGACTGCAGTGCTGCAGATGCCGTGATCTGTATTGATCACGGCATCTGAGGGATTAATGGCAGATCGCTGTGGCAGATCTGGCCAGCTGCTGTGATCTTCTCTGGTCTGAAATCTTGCAGACCAGAGAAGTAAATCGCAGTTAACACTGCATAGCACTATTCAATATTTAGCATTCAGTATCAAAAGATTGCATTAAGTAGTCCCCAGTGGGGGACCCAAAAATATAATAATAATAAAAAAAAAAAAAAAAAAAAAAGATCTTCCCCATAAAATATAACCCCCCAAGCCCCCCCACACACACATTTTATCAAACAAAAAGAGTCCAAATTTATTTATTTTTTTAAAGGAAAAATGAGAGTTATAGGTGGTCAAAATAGTGCAATTTTGAACATACCGTATTTATCGGGGTATACCACGCACCGGCCTATAACACGCACCCTCATTTTACCAAGGATATTTGGGTAAAAAAAATTTTTTACCCAAATATCCATGATAAAATGAGGGTGCGTGTGTGCGCGTGTATACCCCGATACACCCCCAGGAAAGGCAGGGGGAGAGAGGCCGTCGCTGCCCGCTTCTCTCCCCCTGCCTTTCCTGGGGTCTAGAGCGCTGCTGTCGGCCCTTTTCACCCCCTGGTTATCGTTCAGCGCATAGCAATGACGCCGGGGACGCACGACGGAGGCCTGGAGCAGTGCGGACCGGACTCAGGTAATTATGCCACCGGGGATGGGGGGAGGCAACGGGGCAGCGGCGCCGGCAATGGGTGCCGCTGCCCCTTCTCTCTCCCTGGCTATCGGCGCCGGCACCGATAGTCAAGGGGACAGAACGGGCAGCGGCGCCGATAACCAGGGGGTGAGAAGGGCCGACAGCAGCGCTCTAGACCCCAGGGAAGGCAGGGGGAGAGAAGCGGGCAGCGACGGCCTCTCTCCCCCTGCCTTTCCTGGGGGTGTATCGGCGTATAACACGCACACAGACTTTAGGCTAAAAATTTTAGCCTAAAAAGTGCGTGTTATACGCCGATAAATACGGTACTTATTTATAGAAAAGCATCTAAACATAGGTATTATTTTAATAGAATTGAGGATAAAGTAAACATGTAAGTTTTACCGTAAGGTGCAAGTCGTAAAAAAAATAAAATTAAAACAAAAGGTCCAAAATAATGAAATGCAGTCTGGAGTGTTGAAGGGGTGCAGCCTTAGCCAATCATAGCTCATCTCACACACTGAACTGCTCTGAGCTGTGTGTAGCAGAGTGAGGGAGGAAGTTCTCCCCTGTATGGCTTCAGATGATGTCACGCCTGCTGGTTAACAGTTTGTGAAACTGACTGAGACTGAGCAGAAAATACAGAGCAATATCAAGGTAGAAAAAATTAAATAAATAAATAAAAGGCACGGGGTTGGTTTATCATGATGGGGCAGTGAACTGGGAGGATTATATAATTTAACAAGATCAAGAGAGCTACTCTTTAAGGGGTTAAAATAAATCTGGCTGATTAGTCATTGCTGTTTAAAGAGGTGCTCTGGTGGGAAACAATTTTTATTACTTCTAGTTAAAAAACCAAAAGGATAGGGAATAAGATGTCTGATTGCAGGGGGTCCCACCACTGGGGACCCCCGCAATCTGTTATTGCAACCCCCCTTCTTGCACACCCCTCCCATAGACTTGAATTGAGGGGGCAGAGCATGACATCACATGGGGGGGCGGAGTCATGACGTCACGATACTCTGGCCCCGTGGTCATCACGCTACACACTGAGCCTCCAGTACTGCGGAGAGCTCACAATGGTGGGTACGCAGTGACAGATTTCGGAGGTCCCCAGCGGTGGGACCCCCCCCCAATCAGACATCTTATCCCCCATCCTTGGATAGGTGATAAGATGTATTATGGCCGGAGTACCCCTTTAATCCTTCAAGTACTTATCTGCTGCTGTATACAACACAGGAAGTTCTTATTGAATTTGTTTTCTGTCTGACCACAGTGCTTTCTGCTGACACCTCTGTCCATGTCAGGAGCTGGCCAAATCAGGGGCAAGTCGCCATAGCAAACCTATCATGCTCTGGACAGTTCCTGACATGAACAAAGGTGTCAACAGAGAGCACTGTGGTCAGACAGAAAAGAAATTCAAAAAGAAAAGAACTTCCTGTGGAGCATACAGCAGCTGATACGTACTGGAAGGATTAAGATGTTAAATAGAAGTAATTTACAAATCTGTTTAACTTTCTGGCACAGGTTGATTAAAAAATTGTTTTCCACCAGAGTAACCCTTTAAAGGCTTGCTGGGCCCCTGCTGCTTACTGCTTCCTGTTCCCCCCATCATGTTACATGAAAATATCTGATCAGCCAATGACTAGATGGGGAGAGAATTCCTTTCAGCCACTGACTGGCTATTTTCTTTGTTTCTCCACTAGCCTGGCCCATTTTAAAAAGACCATTCCGTTCTGCACAGCCCCTTTATTAACTTTTATTACTGTGACAACTCTATAGCCCAAACAGGTAAAATTCTAGGCTATCAAAGAGAAGACTGAAAGCCTTTATAACTGCTTTACACTTTTTTATAGTTACACAAGATAAAAGTCTGCCATCGGTTCAACTACTAAGTGTGCAGGGCAGTAAGAGCAAAGTTCAGTTTCCATGTCATAAGCAGAATAATAAACTATATGAATCACACAATCATTTCAGTATATCTGAAACACCGCACAATTAACAGGACTGCCCTGGTAGACAAGACTAGCAATAAAAATCTAGTTTCACAGAACATTATTTTGTTTCAGGTAACAATTTGTATTATTATCATCATCTTTACCTATACCATAAGATATTGCCGTTTTGTAGCATAGCTGCAGTCCATAGGCTACATAATTTCACAATGAGCTTCAATAGAGAAAACCATAACTGCATTGCCCTTAACCACTGCATTAAAAAGGTATACAAAATATAAAAAGGTAAAAAAAAATAATAATTTAAAAATTAAAAATATGTATGTATGTATGTATGTATGTATGTATGTATGCATGCATTAGGGCTGCACAATATATCGCAAAAGCAATTATCTGCTCGGGCCGGCTCCCGTATGCTACTGCAGGCGGGGGCCGGCCAGAGCAGGTAAAAACTAATTTAAATACTAAAAGTCAGTCTTTCACAACCAGGGTGCCTACACAGTTGTTGAAAAACTAAAAACTCCCAGCATGTCCAGACAGCCAAAGGCTGTCCGGTCATGCTGGGAGTAGTAGTTTCACAGTAGCTGGAGGCACCCTGGTAGAAAAACACTGAGCTAAGTAAAAGGGCACAGGGAGAAAGATTAAAAAATAAATAAATTTAAAAACCTTATGCTCACCTACTCCCGGTCCCTGCAGATGCAGTTTGTCTCTGTGCGGTCCGATGTCTCCTCTCTTCTCCATTCAAGCAGAAGGACCTTTCCAGACAATCACTGGCCGCAGTGGTGTCACGTGTCAAGGCAGTTATTGGCTGATGAAGAAAGGTCTTTTTTGGCTGCAAACACACTAAGTTTCCCGGATCCTGCAGAAGATTTGAAAACAGTCCGGGAAACCCAGTGTATTTGCTGTAGCACAAAAAGCTACCTACCGGGGGGGGAGAATGTGACATGGGGAGATAATGCGATATGGGGAAGAATATGACGGGAATAATGTAACATGGGGGGGGGGGTGAATGTGACATGGGGGGGGGGGAGAAGATTGTGACAGGGGAGGGAGAATGTGACGGGGGGGGGGGGTGAGATGTGAAATGGGCAGTGGGCATAAAATAGGTGTGAAATGGGGGGGGGGGGATTTCACCATTTATTATATATCGCATCGCATATGGAAATCGCAATATTTAGGCCAATTACCGCAATCGCACATTTTTCCCATATAGTGCAGCCCTAGTATGTATGTATGTATGTATGTATGCATGCATGCGTATATATAGTGGTCCCTCAAGTTACAATATTAATTGGTTCCAGGACGACGAGCATTGTTGAAACCATTGTAAGTTGAGATCATAACTCTATGGAAACCTGGTAATTGGTTCTGAAGCCACCAAAATATCATCCAAAAACAGGAAAAAGTGAGGATCAAAGAAAAATAAGTAGATAACTAATACAGATAAAGCAAGTCCTTACATATAAAAGTAAGAAAGATCTGCTGGAAGCTGTAAATCACTGTCTATGGAGAGGACAGGAGCCTCTTCAGGGTCCTGTACAGGACACGCTAAGTCCTAAAAAAAAGTAAAATGGAGCCGCCCTTAGCTGGTGTCCAAAGGAGCAGCTAACTGGGGTCCAGGTTAAGAGTAGTACAGAACATGTAATACCTCCCTGTAGTGTAGGGGGCGCTACCAGACAGGAATTCAGTGCATATGCTACAGTAATACAGGGGGTTTTACCAGTGAATGCCCATTCTGATTGGTCAGTTCTGCCATTGACACGTTTCACAGATCTGGGCTGTCCATAGCATTGTATGTTGTGTCTGGTTACAGCCAATGTAAAGGCTTTTTATGGGAAAGAGTAAATATCATTTAGGGTATGTTCCCACACGGTGTATTTTGCTGTGTATTTGCTGCTGCGTATTTTCCTACCCATTGACTTCAACAGAGAAAATAAAATATGCAGCAGCAAATACGCAGCAAATACGCCGTGTGGGAATGTACCCTTTGGGTACATTCACATCTCTTGAATTTGCTGCAGATTTGATGCTGCAGATCTAATGCCATGTTCAACTATTTGTATTGATTTAACAGCATGAAACCTGCAGCAGCAACACAGTTGCAGATTCACAGCAAATCTGGTATGTGTGAATGTACCTTTCAAATAGGTATACACAGCGGATATTATGCTGCAGATTTTATGTTCTGTTAAATTATACAAGAAAAATATACACTCCCTGGCCACTTTATTAGATACAAGTGTCCAATTGCTGTTAACACAAATAGGTAATCCGTAAATCACATGATAGCAACTCAGTGCATTTAGGCATGTAGAAATGGTCAAACCAGTTAGCTGAAGTTTAAACAGAGCATCAAAATGGGGAAGAAAGGAACTATAAGTGACTTTAAACTTGATATGGTTGTTGGTGTCAGATGGGCTGGCTGCTCTACTGGGATTTATTTTATTTTTTTTAAATCAGAGAATTTTTATTGAAATTTTTCCAGAAATAAAAAGAACACACACACAACCCACCACACACCCCTCCCTAACAACCTCCACCCCCAAACAAACAGTCCTTCTCAACCCTTCAGCCCCAACCCAACAGGCTATAAAATAGTCAGGCAAAGCAGACAGGTAAGGGGCAGGCAATAGGGAGACAAATAAGAGGGGAAGGGCACAGTAAACTCCACAAACTATCACTCAAACCAAACTGCAAACATTCAGACCAGCCAGACAAACCGTTTAAACAACGATCCCACCCACACACATGCAAGAATCAGAGAAACAAGCAATTATGTCCCAGTAAAGAATATAATGGGATATAGACCTCTAGGTATATATTAAATTCTATTAGATAAATATTAGAATTGAGATGTGAGGTAGGTGTGTATGTGCAAATAGACTAGCAGTATATGATATGAGTAAACATTTGTTTATTAATGTAAAATATAGTAGTCCTAGCTGGGCCCTTGCTATGGATCTACTAAATATATTAACGAATTTGAGCAAAAACAGTTAAAAATAATAATATGTTGTGCAAAGAATAATAAAAAATATTAAAATATAATAAATTAATGGGGCAGTCACCAATAGTATAGGAAATTGTGGCAGTGAATCCATATAAATGCTTTGTAATCCACAGAGATACTTCTACAAATGTCGGGTATACTTCAAGTATATTGGTAGTGTTGCAGTCCACTGAAGTTTAGCAAAATAGTAGCATATAAAGTATCAAATATATGCCGTGCTTCTGCACCACTCACCGCTCCGCTGTGTGCAGGAAACCTAGGATGGAAGCCCCTATTTCGCTGGGCTCCGTATCGCAGACTGGCTCGGCTTGGCGGCCGGCTCAGTGGATGTCTGCGAGGTAAGTCCGAGGATTTCCCAATTCTGATGGTAATAAAGGATGCGGTGTGTGGATGCAGGTGCAGATTAGCAATGCTGAAGGCATCGACCTCGTGTTGGAGAGCACACGTATGCACAGTGGTCCCAAAAGCAAGGGATTCCAGCTGTTGCAAATGGTAGGATGGTGTTAGGCCCTGCTAGGACTACTATATTTTACATTAATAAACACATTTTTCTCATATCATATACTGCTAGTCTATTTTCACATACACACCTACCTCACATCTTAATTCTAATATTTATCTAATATAATTTTATATATACCTAGAGGTCTGTATACCACTATATTCTTTATTCCCTTTCTGGCACGTAGGGTTACGTGTAACACAGAAACCTCGGTACATATTAGCACAGTGAGAGTACCCCCCCAACCTCTTGTTTTCTTCAATTATGTCCCAGTGTCAGAAGGAGTAAACTTCCTCACCCAGGGACCCCATATGCCATCCAACTTTCGCTCCACCTTTCGTTTAAAGGGGTATCCAAAGGAAAGGGGATAAGATGCCTGATCGCGGAAGTCCCGCCGCTGGGGACCCCCGTGATCTTGCATGCGGTACCTCGTTTGTAATCAGTCCCCGAAGCGTGTTCGCTCCGGGACTGATTACCGGCGACTACAGGGCGGGCGGCGTGTGAAGTCATGCCCCCGTGTGATGTCACGCTCCGCCCCTCAATGCAAGCCTACGGGAGGGGGCGTGATAGCTGTCACGCCCCCTCCCGTAGGCTTGCATTGAGGGGCGGAGCGTGACATCACACGTGGGCGTGATGTCACACGCCGCCCGCCCTGTAGTTGCCGGTAATCAGTCCCGGAGCGAACACGCTTCGGGGACTGATTACAAACGGGGTGCCGCGTGCAAGATTACGGGGTCCCCAGCGGCGGGACTCCTGCGATCAGGCATCTTATCCCCTATCCTTTGGATAGGGGATAAGATGTCTAAGCACCGGAGTACCCCTTTAATGTAGATTCCCCTTTCCAATCTAACTACATAATTAATCCAAGCAATCAAATCCGCCACATCCGGGGGAGTAGGTTTAATCCAGTATTGCACTGCTAGTTTTCAAGCCTGATATAGAACACGAAGTATGCCGGTCTCCACAAGGGATGGTTCTTGTCCACAACCTATACCAGTCGAGCTAAGGTCACCCCATACACCGTCCGGATGAGAGTTAGCACCTCCTTCCAATAAGTATCCAGGAGTGGGCACAGAGCTGGGACAGTCTATTAGAGAGGAAGTGCCAACACAGTGGACCACTCCTCATCAGTCATTACACCAGCATCCCTCTCCCATTTACTATGAATAGTCAAAGGAAATTTATCATGATGAAAGCTCAATAGTTCTCCATACTTCCATGAGATGATTCCAGCCAACTCCCTTTTCGAGACCACAGAGTCCAAAACCCTAAGAGTGAAGTTCTAGCGAGAGGGACCTACTTCGTGTTTCATAAACATGCGGAGCTGCAAGTACCTATAAAAAGGAAGAATGTGGCAAAGCAAATTCCTCCTTCAAATCCTTAAAGGACCTAACTATGCCCTGGACAGCTAGTTGCTCCAAAACTATACAATCCCTTCTTCTACCAGAAACCAGCATCCATAAAAGAATAGAAAACAGGCAAGACAGGGTTACACCACAACGGGGTAAATTTAGTGCAACCATTAGTCCGAGTAGTTTCCGTGTGTGGCCACAGAGCCTGCACAATAAAGGAGTGGTGGGACAGGAATCAGGAGGTCTAGTAAGGGCACCTATCAAGTATGTGGAGCGGAATTCGTCCCCTATGTCTGGCCATGAACAACCGTCCTGTAGGACCTAACATACTAACAAATGCCCAACCCCGTATCTGATGCAAATGGGAGGCTAAAAAAATACAACCAGGCATTGGGAAGGCTCAAGCCCCCGGAAGACTTACCCCTTTGAAGAGTTTCTAGTCTGATCCTAGCAGTGCTACCCCCCTCCCCCAGACCAGCTGTCTACCACACTGAATACACTGAAAATGGGCCATCACAATCCACACCGGGAAGTTCTGGCAATATATACAGTAGTTGTGGCATCAAGATCATTCTGGCGAGATTTGTTCAACCAACCACTGAAATGGGAAGCTTACACCAAACTGACACCTTTTGGGAGCTCCTAACAAGGAAAGGGGTCAGGTTATGAGGAACAAATTCATGCAGAGACGGAGCAATACATATACCCAAATATTTAAAACTAGTCACCACTTGGAGCCTGGAAGCAGCAATCTGAGGGATAACAGGCCCAATTGTCCCAATTAATTAACAGACCAGAGTATTACCCAAAAACAGATATAAGGGACATAACAGGACCTAACGAGAGGGCCGTATCCCACAAAAACAACAGCATGTCATCCGCATAGAGTGCTACCCGCTCCTCAATGGACCCATACTGAAATCCCACCACACTAGCAGAAGACCTAATTAAGCAGGCCAGAGGCTGAATAGCCAAAAGCAAAGAGCAGAGGTGACAGGGACACCCCTGCCGCGTGCCCCTCTGCAGTTGAAAGGACTCTGACAACTGGCCGTTCACTCTAGCAACAGGGTCGCGGTACAGCAATTGACCATATGAGAAAAACAGAGGTACAAATCCCATAGATCCCATCACAAGCAGTTCAATTCGACGCTATCAAAGGCCTTGGCAGCGTCCAATGAAACCAGTGACCTAGCACCAGCCCCCTCCTGTGTCGTCTGCAAGTTGAGGAAAACCCTACGAATATTATCCACTGTGGATTTGCCTGGCATAAATCCAGTCTGGTCCCCATGAACTAAAGACAGGACAACCTTAGAAAGTCTGTTAGCGAGTACCCAAACCAGCAGCTTCACATCTGCACACAGGAGAGAGATAGGCCTGTAGGAGCCCGCACATAGCAGGTCCTTACCATGTTTAGGAAGGAGGACAACAATCGCTTCCATCATGGAATGGGGGAAAAAAAAGGTACCCACCTCCACTGCTGCCTAAAATACTCGCTATAGTTGTGGCAAGAGCACTCCCTGAAAAAGTTTATACACCTCACTTGGCAGACCATCAGGGACCGGAGACTTCTCATTAGCAGCATCTTTCAAAGCCAGTTCTAATTCCTCATGAGAGATAGGAGAGTCCAGCTCGCCCCTCTGCTCCTGAGAAAAAGAATTCAGAGACATCCGACTCACATAATCATCCAGGTCCACCTCAGAACAAGCAGTTTTGGAGGAATATGCATCTTTATAAAAATCCACCATTACCTGCAGAATGTCCCTATCTTCTGTAACCTCCCTCCCCCGATCATCCCTCAAACAACCAATATACGTTACCCTTTGCTGAGCACAAGCAATAGAAGCCAATAGTTTGCCTGTCCCTTCACCACACTCAAAGTACCGCTGTTTAATTAAAAAAATAAATAAATAAAATAAAAAGCCTATGTTCCGCAGCCAAATAGACAGTATTAGCATTTTGGGTCTGCAACCAGTTCTCCTGAGATACAGGGGAGGGGGATGAAACATAAGTCCCCCAAAATCTATCCAAAGAAACATCCAATATGTGATTAAAGTCCCCACAAAAGGAGCAGAGGAACTAGAGGGAGCCCAGACACTATGGACAAAATACGTTGTAACAGAGAAACTATAGGGATGGGGAATATATACACACACACCAACAATGATAAGCAAATCGGTGAGACACGTCTCAAACAGGATCTACAAACAGAGGAGACCTCCTTAAAAATGAATAGATTTGTGAACCAGAAGATTAACTCCCCTAGCATGAGAGGAGTACGTAGAATGAGAATAGCCAACCCATGAGAGCCCGTCAAAGGAGACAGCAAGGAAAGTTTCTCCAACTTAGCCGCCACCTCTTGTTGTAGCACCCTGTTTATTCCTCAGACTGGCAGACATACTGTGCCCCTTTTGGGAAGAGCCAGCTCCGTCCTTGTTCTTCTTTCACTTATTAGTGGCCATTGATGGTAATAGAAAATGCCACAGCAAGGAATGATGCAGTAGACACAAAATACAGACTTGAAAACTCAACACTAATCCAGTCAAGCAGTAGTGGGGGGGGGGGGGGGGAAAGAGTAAGAGGAGGAGGGTCAGACCCTCTAAGTGGAACCACAACCCCCAGACCACAGTCCCCAAGCAGGAGAATGGCCGGCAAAGTCCAGACAGCGGGACACTCAGGGTGGGGGTTCCACTTTTATGGGAGGGAAGAATAGAGAGTTGGCAGGCCCTCATTTATGAAGAATGCCCCCATGCAGGGCCCCAACAGTGAGGCAGAGAACAGGTAGGCCTAGAGCTGGGCGGTATGACCAAAAATGTGTATCACAGTATTTTTGTAAATGATGGCGGTTCCATGGTATTTAACAGTATTTACCGCCCCCCCCCCCTCCCATCATTATGTGATGGGCGCAGCTTCCTCCACCCCTCCCTGGTTTATAAGCCCAGCGCCACATTGGGGGACTAATCCTATGTCACCCGCGAGCGCTGCTGCTTCTCCCCCCCCCCCCTGCCAAAAAATTATCAGCCGCTGCGCTGTACTGCACTCTGTATTCCTGTGCCTGGGTTGCAAATATTAAAAACTTTAACTCACCTTCTTCCTACGTTCCCCCGTTGCTCTGGAACCGGCCTCACGGTGCCTGCGCTGCTCTTGCTGCTTCCTGGGGATGGGAACGTCACAGAGTCGTCAGCCTATCACCGGCCGCTGCGATGCCTTGCCTCGGCCAGTGATAGGCCGGCCGGCTTCTTACACGACAGTGCGCTCAGCCTATCACTAGCCGAAGCGGGACATCGCTTCGGCCGGTGATAGGCTGACGGCCCTGTGAAGTTCCCATCCCAAGGAAGCAACAAGAGGACCATGAGGCCGGTTCGGGAACAACGGGGAACGTAGGAAGAAGGTGAGTTAAAGTTTGTTTTGTTTATTTCTGAAGCCCGGGCTCAGGATAGTACAGTACAGCGATGCGGCTGATAATTGTTTGGAGGGGGCATAAGAGAAATGTTATGTGATTATGATTAGTCAACCGCGAGGGCAGGGCTGTGGAGTTGGTAGATAAAAGTTCCGCCTCCAACGTTTTTTGTACTTCCGACTCCTCTGTATTAATATGCAAATGTATTTTATACATACCTTGAAGGAAAGAAAGGCACAATACATGTTATTACCACAGGACTACTGGCTGGGAAGCCAACAGTCTACTGTATTGAACAGCACAGTTTGTGTGCTGATCTGCTGCTGAAGATAGGGAAGTGGGAGGATCCAGGAAGGGGCATTTATTATAAAACATGATTTCCCTAGTAGAATCCCATAGTCCTTTTTAAAGAGGTACTCCGCCCCTAGACATCTTATCCCCTATCCAAAGGATAGGGGATAAGATGTCAGATCGCCGGGGTCCCGCTGCTGGGGACCCTCGGGATCGCCGCTGCGGCACTGTGCTATCATTACTGCACAGAGCGAGTTCGCTCTGTGCGTAATGACAGGCGATACAGGGGGACGGAGCAGCGTGACATCATGGCTCCGCCCCTCGTGACATCACGGCCCGCCCTCTTAATGCAAGTCTACGGCAGGGGGCATGACCGCCACGCCCCCTCCCATAGACTGGTATTGAGGGGGCGGGCCATGATGTCACGAGGGGCGGAGCCGTGACGTAATGATGCTCCGGCCCCTGTATTGCCCGTCATTACGCACAGGGGTCCCCAGCGATCTGACCTCTTATCCCCTTATCCTTTGGATAGGGGATAAGATGTCTAAGGGCGGAGTACCCCTTTAAGCTAACAATAGAGTTTACAAGTTTTTATAGCCTTAGCTGAATGGCAGCAGTTTTTCCAATGGTTTACAGCTTCAATCTTGAACTATTGACCCTCCATTCCCTTCACTTATACAAGTGTCTCTAGTCCTGCAAAAAACATTATCAGTGAGAGGCTAGGTTACCCATGGGTTCCCTGTAACAGCAGAACACAACACTATGGAAAGTATTGCCGCTCCTAATTATGTGTTGTGTGCCATATAGTGAAGCACATGAAAATCAAGCTTCTTCATAGTTCTTGTATTAACAGTTCAATCTGGTGGTGGTGGTGTAATGGTGTGGGGGACGTTTTCTTGGTAAACTTTAAAGGGGTACTCTCCCCCCCCCCCCCCCCCTAGACATCTTATCCCCTATCCAAAGGATAGGGGATAAGATGTCTGATCACGGGGGTCCCGACGCTGGGGACCCCCGCAATATAACACGCAGCACCCACCTGTTACTGCTCCGGAAGCGCTGGAGGGTCTGGCTCCCGACCATAGGAACGGAAGATGTCATGACTCCGCCCAGTGTGACGTCACCCCCCACCAATGCAAGTCTATGGGAGGGGGCATGACAGCCGTCACGCCCCCTCCCATAGACTTGCATTGAGGGGGCGGGGCGTGACATCACACGGGGGTGGAGTCGTGACAGCACAATCTTCTGTTCCTGTGGTCGGGAGCCAGACCCTCCAGCACTTCCGGAGCAGTAACAGGTGGGTGCTGCGTGCTATATTGCGGGGGGTCCCCAGTGGTGGGACCCCCACGATCAGACATCTTATCCCTATCCTTTGGATAGGGGATAATATGTCTAGGGTGGAGTACCCCTTTAAGCCTCATAGTACCAATTGAAAATTGTTTCAATGAAGAAGCCTACCTACCCGAGTATAGTTGTGACCATGTCCTTCCTTTTATAAGCACAGTGTACCCATCTTCTGATGGCTGCCTCCAACAGGACAGTTCACCATGTCACAAAACTCACATCATCTCAAACTGGCTTCTTTAACATAATAAATTCACTGTATTCCAATGGCCTTCACAGTCACCAGATCTCAATCCATTAGAGCTCTTTTGGGATGTGACTGAATGGATGTGAGACAACCATGTTCATATGGACCAAAATCTTGATTGTTTCCAGAACCATGTAGAAAGTATGCTACAAAGAATGAAGTCCGTGCTGAAAGCAAAAGGGAGTCCACCTGCTAATAAAGTGGCCAGCGAATGTAAACTTATAATTGAATAAAGTCTGCAGTGAATACTATGCAAGAACATTCCCTTAGGGTGAATTTACACAGATTTATTGCAGAAATGTCTGACTGTCCCAGTGGATTTTTCAGCATGCAAATTGCCCTGCGTTTATAAGTCGACAGCACGTTTCTCTGGTGTATTGTCTGCAGATTTGATTAGGATTTTTCTTATCGATTACAATAATATGAAAGTCCCCTGGACCTGTAACAAGCCAATGATTAAAACTATTGATTTTTTTTCCCTTTCTGCACAGTCCATAGAATCTGAATATAGTCATCTCAGGATTTGGTGGATAAATTTCTGCAGCAAATCCAATCCATGTGACCTTTCCAATGGATACAAAATACTGCCTAAAATACTCAAGTGTGTTGGGGGGGGGGGAGCTTTATGCCCCATCAAGCCTTTAGAGAAGAAAAAAAAAATAAAAAATGTACTTGCACAAATTAATAACTCATTGGGCAGAAATGACATTTTAGTAATTTGCATAGATCCCATATTCTTATATATCCAAATGAGGGCCAGTAATAATGCACAGTAACCGCTCCTCTTTATAATAGACAAGAGTATAATATTTCCATGTATGCCAGGAGAATGAACAAGGAGAGGTCATAAAACCTTGCAGTGGAATTGCATAGACACTGTTTATAACAGCAATAAGAAACATTAAGGGTTCGCACACGGGCGGATCCACAAGGTACTCACACATTGCGGCCGCTCCCCCTGCTCCCTGAGCTAGGCCGAGAGCAGCCGCGATGTGTGCGAGTATACTCGCACATCACAGTGTGTCCGCTTGTACTGTATTGAAGTAAAACAGCTTTGTGTTTTTTTTTTTTTTTATTAAAAAATAAATAAATAAAAATGTACAACTTTTGCTTCTGCAGATTAAAAGTAAATAATACAATACAAACTGATAAAAAGGGTTATTCTGGCCATAGCCATCTTATCACCTATTAAAAGGATAGGAGATAATATGTCTGATTGCGGGGGACCGCTGCTGAGACCCCCCCCCCATGATCTCCATGCAGCACCCGCATTCTATGCAGGGCTGCTGCTCACGTCTCAGAAACCTCTGCGTTTCCGGGACTGGAGACATGATGTCACGCCATGCCCTATGGGAGGGGGCGTGACAGGTGCTGAACGGAGATTGCGGGGGTCCCAGTGGCAAACCCCTCACGATCAGACATCGCTCCCATCCTTTGAATAGGGGGATAAGATGTTTATGGCCGGAATACCACTTTAAATGCTGATCTATTCTTAACCTGTCAAATGGCACTTAACTGGGCAAAATCCTAATAAAATAAACTTAATTAAAATTTCATCTTAGATTAGCGCGAGTACACGTTTTTTCCTAGCGCACTCTTCCCACTTTTAAAAATAAATTATGGACAACTCCTATAATGAAATTCCTCAAGCTTGACACCTTCCAAAAGAAGAGTTGGTACCACAACTTTCCTCTGCTTTTTAGTCACACAGAAGTAGAGTGACTTATTGCTCTGTGTCTGTTTTTTGGCAAATCCCGGTCTTCTGGATATGCTAGATACCCCTAAGCTCCTGGTGCACAGTGATGTCCATCCAACATCATCGCCATGCCTCCTCCCCAGTCACTGTGCACCCAGGGCTGGGGAATGCGCATCGGGCACCAAGTAGGATCATTAGCATATCCAAAAGACCAGGGATTACTGAAGAAAGGAGGCAAGGAGTGAGGAACGGTAAGTATCATGTTCATCTGTGTCACCAACAGGTTAGTGGAGGCGATACAGATGACAGATTTTTGTGTGCATTATGGGGGCTGCCATCTTGCCTGAGCTGTTTTAATAGCATTTAGTGACATTCTTTACCTTAGGACCCATGGGCATAAACAATGGACGGAACCTGTCCTATTCAGATGACTTGAAGACAGCACTGGGTATTCTCTGTGAGCTTTTGAAAAGGTAATTCTACAGGTAGGAGGGAGACTGATCTCTACTGTGAATGGCTGTGGGTCAAGTGTTAGCTCTCTACTGGTTCACATACAGAAAAAAGAACAACCCTTGGTTGTGGGGAGAGCACTGCTTTTGCCAATATACAGTGACCCCCAGACCTACGATGGCCCCGACATACGAAGGTATGTTGAAGGTAGCATCAACATACGATACTTTTGTATGTTGGGGCCATCGCATAAACGGCTATGCCGCAACACTGAATGCTTCAGCTGCCGCCGGATAGCCGTGTGCTCCGGTGATGGTCTCCCACCTGTCCACGGGGCTCCGGAGCTCCTCTTCAGGATTCCACTCCATCCCCAGCACGCTCCGTCGTCATCACGTCGCACGCACGCCGTCCCGTCATCCAATAGGAGCGGCGTGCGTGCGTAGCGATGGAGAGCGGAGAGTGAGGATCCCGGGGAAGAAGACGTCCGGACCATGAGGAACACCACGGGGACAGCGATTGAGGGCGACATCCAGGGCAGCGGTGACAGTAAGGAGCTGCGGGGACAGGTGAGTACAACTTCCTATACTTTACATTGCACGGATCCCTCAACCAACGATGGTTCATTTGGCATGGATTACCATCGTATGTTGAGGGACCACTGTACTTTTTTCATTCATTCATACATACACTGCTCAAAAAAACTAAAGGGAACACTTAAAACAACACAATGTAACTCCAAGTCAATCACACTTCTGTGAAATCACACTGTCCACTCAGGAAGCAACACTGATTGACAATCAATTTCACATACTGTTGTGCAAATGGAACAGAAAACAGGTGGAAATTTTAGGCAATTAGCAAGACACTCCCAATAAAGGAGTGGTTCTGCAGGTGGTGACCACAGACCACTTCTCAGTTCTATGCTTCCTGGCTGATGTTTTGGCCACTTTTGAATGCTGGCGGTGCTTTCACGCTAGTGGTAGTATGAGACGGAGTCTACAACCCACATATGTGGCTCAGGTAGTGCAGCTCATTCAGGATGGCACACCACTGAGAGCTGCGGCAAGGTTTGCTGTATATGTCAGCATAGTGTCTAGAGCATGGAGGCGCTACCAGGAGACAGGCCAGTACATCAGGAGATGTGGAGGAGGCCGTAGGAGGGCAGCAACCCAGCAGCAGGACCGCTACCTCCGTCTTTGTGCAAGGAGGAGCACTGTCATAGACCTGCAAAATTACCTCCAGCAGGCCACAAATGTGCATGTGTCCACTCAGACGGTCAGAAACAGACTCCATGAGGGTGATATGAGAGCCAGACGTCCACAGGTGGGGGTTGTGCTTACAGCCAAACACAGTGTAGGACGTTTGGCATTTGCCAGAGAACACCAAGATTGGCAGATTAACCACTGGCGCCCTGTGCTCTTCACAGATGAAAGGAGGTTTACACTGAGCACATGTGACAGACGTCACAGAGTCTGGAGACGCTGTGGAGAACGTTCTGCTGCCTGCAACATCCTCCAGCATGACCGGTTTGATGGTGGGTCAGTAATGGTGTGCGGTGGCATTTCTTTGGGGGGCTGCACAGCCCTCCATGTGCTTGCCCCAGGTAGCCTGGCTGCCATTAGGTACCGAGATGAGACCCTCAGACCTCTTGTGAGACCATATGCTGGTATGGTTGGCCCTGGGTTCCTAGTAATGCAAGACAATGCTAGACCTCACGTGGCTGGAGTGTGTCAGCAGTTCTTGCAAGAGGAAAGCATTGATGCTATGGACTGGCCCGCCCGTTCCCCAGACCTGAATCAGATTGAGCACATCTGGGACATCATGTCTCACTCCATCCACCAACAACAAATTGCACCACAGATTGTCTAGGACAGTGTTTCCCAACCCAGTCCTCAAGGCACACCAACAGTCCAGGATTTTAATTTTTCCCTGTTCTATTCCAATGGAGTAACTGAAAAAACCCGGAATTTTGGTGTGCCTTGAGGACTGGGTTGGGAAACACTGGTCTAGGAGTTGGCGGATGCTTTAGTCCAGGTTTGCCACCTCATCAGGAGCATGCCCAGGCGTGGTAGGGAGGTCATATGGGCATGTGGAGGCCACACACACACACACACACACACACACACTACTGAGCCTCATTTTGTCTTGTTTTAAAGGACATTACATCAAAGTTGGATCAGCCTGTAGTGTGGTTTTCCACTTTGATTTTGAGTGTGACTCCATATCCAGACCTCCATGGGTTGATAAATTTGATTTCCATTGATAATTTTTGTGTGATTTTGTTGTCAGCACATTCAACTATGTAAAGACAAAAGTATTTCATACGATTAGTTCATCCATTCAGACCTAGGATGTGTTATCTCGTGTTCCCTTTATTTTTTGAGCAGTGTATTTGCCACAGCAGCGTTCACCCGTGTATTAGGTAGTTGTGCTGGCTATTTTTCTTTTTATTCTTGCTGTGCAAATTTATAAGACCCCGGAAACACATGACATCACTAGAGGTCGGTGAACTCAGAGCAAGAAAGTGGTTACATGGGAGCTCTGCGAAAACGCACGGCAGAAAACTTTATGCTATTCGCCATCTTTTTGAAAGTAAAAACATTACAATACCATAGTGATATCCCTTTCAACAGCATAATACGGTTGATAGAACAATAAAAGAATTGAAATGTTTCTTGTGGTAATTTCCTAAAAAATATTTTATTGCAATGTCATCAAATTATGTGTTCACTTACAAATTCACGCAACCCCATAAGAATACGGGAAATTAAATAAGACACCATATTAATGAAGTTAATGACAAAATACCGTGTAGAGACCTGGCCTAGTACTGGCTGACTACTGTCGTCTCATATTGTGGGCGAGTCACACAGTTTACAGCACGTGGCGCCAAATCCATACCACAGCATTTCTAATAGAGTCCCTACTTTATGAGTCACATGCCTAGAAAGAAGGCTGCTTTTTGGCTAGCGTTATTCACAATTTGCCGCCTGAGAAACTGAAAATATTCACTTTTCAGACTGACACAGTGACTTTTTGCAGAAAATCTCAAGCGATTGAAGTATATAGGCCGATCATCCCAATAAACACTAAACTGCGATATAGCACAGGAAAAACAGAAGGTGACAATTTGTGTGGAAATGGCTACTGTCTACAATAGAAATACAGAAAGCAGATGTCCACATAAAAGGACATATAATTCTTTACCATCAGTCATACTGTATGCTGTGTATTAGAGATGGGCTGGAAAAATTGGATACAGACCTAGGAGACTCTTTCCTAGGACTGTATCCACCTTTTCCAGCCCACCGGAGCACCTGAAAGCTGAACACATTTATGCAGGAAAAGTCATCAACTGCCGAGCCGAGAAGTTCGTGACGAATCAAATTTACTGTAAGTTCGCTCATCTCTACTGTGTATATCAGCTGTAAGATTGGCATAAGACAGGATCACGGTTTCCTTCTTTACTACAATTAATTTTTCCTACTTTTATGACACGAGTTTTATGATACGAGGTCAATCCCATCTTAGGATTCCTATCATTTTAAGATTTCAATATCCCATCAACTTGTGTTTTATTACCCCAGGATTACTAGTAATAATAAGGAGATTGGATAGTAATAAAACGATAATAGATCATTGGATGATGGGATAGGATTCATAGGATATCATCATATTTCTCTCCCATCATTTTAGGATTTATTATCCTGAGGATTACTAGAAATCATAAAATAATGTGATAGTAACAGATGATATCCTGTGATTACTATTCTATTATTTAAAGATTATCCTATAGATTAGCGGTCTTCAACCTGCGGACCTTCAGATATTGCAAAACTACAACTCCCAGCATGCACGGACAGCCGTTGGCTGTCCGTGCATGCTGGGAGTTGTAGTTTTGCAACATCTGGAGGTCCGCAGGTTGAAGACCGCTGCTATAGATTATTACTGCTATGATCCCTATCCCATCATCTTATGATTTCTAGAAATCATGGGATAATAAGTCATAAGGTGATGAGATAGAAATCATAATATGATATTCTATCAGCTTATGATTATGTTATGATTTATATCCTATTGTAATGATTTCGATGACATCATGGTCTGATTAATTAGCCTATGATTTCTATGCTTTGTCTCAACATATGATTACTATTAGGGATCGACCGATATCGATTTTTTTTAGGGCCGATACCAATAATCTGTGATCTTTCAGGCCAATATTCCGGTATAAATTATCGGCTATTACACCCCCCCCCCCCCCCCAGAAGCCGCTGCAGATCAATGATTTATTTAAAGCGGGGGCTCTAAATCAATGGACTGCAGCGGCTTTTGCGGGGCCAGAGAGCCGCTTCTCTCCCCCTGCCTGTCCTGGGGTCCTCCCTTAAACCAACCACCACCGCCGCTACTCCATTGCCTCCCCCATCCCCGGTTTATAATTACCTGTTCCCGGGGTCCGCGCTACTTCTGGCTCCGGCGGCATCCTGAGCTGTCACTGCGCGCACTGATGATGTCGCGTTGAGGACGTCACTCGTCATTGCGCTGCGCAGCATGCCGCCGGAGCCAGAAGTACGCGGACCCCGGGAACAGGTAATTGTAAAACCGAGGATGGGGGAAGCAATGGGGCAGCGGCGGTGGTCTCTGGTCGGGGAGGCGGGGCATTATCGGCAAGGTAATTGCAGATACCAATAATGTCCAAAATCGTGAATATCGGCTGATAATATCGGCCAAACCGATAATCGGTCGATCCCTAATTACTGTCCTATGATCTTATGACTTCTCTCACAATACAGGAGAGTGACCTGGAAGCTCTCCTCTAGCTGTCATCCACCTTGCAGAGCTCCAGGTAAGGGACAGGCTGAAGTTCTAGCTGTCACGTGTGCGGTCTCTGGAATGACCCTGGACCCGGCGCAGTCACACTATGGAGCCCCAGAGTCCCGGGCACTTACCGGCAGATCCACATTGATGTCCGTGCCGTCCAGCAGCAACACCTTACAGGTCAACACGGACTTGCTGTCCCCGGCCGCAGGGATGTGCACTGCGGCTCCTCCACTGACCACAGGGGGCGGCAGGAGGGGCTGGTGCGGGTAGAGCGCTCCGGCAGGGGAGGCAGCGGAGGGGCCGGCTGCAGCCCTCATCACCATAGCGCCCCCATCCCTCTCATCGCGGACACCAGCCCCGTGCAACGCCACTGCGCTTCTCCCTCCGTGCCGCTGCATCGACCGCCGACCAAAGGTCCTCCGTAGGAACCGCAGCATCATCCTTCACCTCCTCCTCCTCCTCCCTCCTCTTTAACCCTGTCCTCCTCTTCCTGGAGAGTAAAGCTCAGCCCTGAGCAGTCAATAACTGATCGATAACACTCGCTCCTGACAGTGTGAACAGCTCCCGAGTAAAGTCTGATGGGGCCGGGCGGAAGCACAGGTGAGCACCCCGCTCCGGTACCGCTGGCCCCTGTGGAGAAGTTCCTGCTCCTGCGGAAAGTTTCCCCGGCTCACAAGCCCGCAGACATAACCGGAGTGCGGCGGCGGGTGCTGAGGACTGGGCAGAGGGAGGCGACAGCACTGACACCCCTCCGGGCTGCATGCACCATCCTGGGGAGAGCACGGTGAGGGCAGCAGGTGTGTGGCAGGGAGCAGTGTGCTGCACGGGGGGTGACGGCAGCCGCTCCGCCGCTCTTCATGGACGGATACAAGTAACGCGTCCTGTCCGTGTCCGGCAGTCACTTGTTGGATGCGTCCTCTTCCTCGTCTTGTAGAGATGTGGAAATGACACAGAGCCGGGTCTGTTCGGCGCGGCCGCCCTCCTCCTCCTCTACTCGGTGTCGTGTGTCTCCTCCCTCCCAGGAGTTTGGCTCCCTTCCCAGCCATTCTATTGACGAGCCAGCAGGTGTTTTAACCCTCTCATGGTTGCAGCCTATGCATACTGGGAGTTGCAGTTTTTCAAGAGATAATTCAGACAATCACTGGTCACAGTAGTGATGCATTTCAGCCAATGATTTCCTGCAGGGAAAGCAGCCACAATTGGGAGCTGTGGGGTTCAAAGAAGATGAGTATTGTTTGTTTGGTTACCAACTCCTTTACGAAAAAAAACTTCTATCACCAGAAAAAACCCTTAAAGGGGTACTCCGCCCCTAGACATCTTATCCCCTATCCAAAGGATAGGGGATAAGATGTCAGATCGTTGGATCCCGCCGCTGGGTCCCCCGCAGTATAGCAAGCTGCACTCACCTGTAACTGCTTCCGGAAATGCTGGAGGCTATCAGGCCAATTCCTCCGCCCCCGTGTGATGTCACGCCTCGCCCCCTCAATGCAAGTCCATGGGAGGGGGCGTGACGGCCATCACGCCCCCTCCCATAGACTTGCATTGAGGGGGCGGGGCATGACATCACACAGGGGCGGGACGTCATGATCTTCCGGAATTAGCCTGAGAGCCTCCAGCATTTCCGGAAGAAGTTACAGGTGGGTGCAGCTTAATATATTGCGGGGGTCCCCAGCGGCGGGACCCCAGTGATCTGACATCTTATCCCCTATCCTTTGGATAGGGATAAGATGTCTTGGGGCAGAGTACCCTTTTAAGGCTGTTTCTACTTGTTTTTTTTCTGGCAGTTTTTGGATATCTGTCACTGCAGTTTTTGAGCCAAAGTCAGAAGTGGATCCATAAAGGAGGAGAAGTGTAAGGCTAGGTTCACACTACGTTTTGTACTTACGGTTCCCGTATACGGCCTCCGGTTCTCAGCGTTTTTGGCCGTATGCGGTTTCCCGACCGCAGGCAAAAACGTGGTCGACCGCGTTTTTGCCTACGGTCGGGAAACCGCATATGGCCGAAAACGTGGCCGACCGGAGGCTGCAGTTCACTCCGGTCGGCTCATAGACATGCATTAAATACGGTTCCCAAATACGGCTGAGTGCGGGCGCTGCGTTTAAGCCCCGCCCCCCTCCTCCCAGCCGTATACGGGAACCGTAAGTACAAAACGTAGTGTGAACCCAGCCTAAGTGCTTTCTTTATATGTCCTATTCCTTTTGAATACATTTCTGGCTTTGGCTCAAAAACTGCAGTGGCAGATATCCAAAAACTGGAGAAAAAAAAACCAAGGGGAAAGTCAAAAAACAAAAAAAAAAAACTGCCAGGTCACTGCAACATATTAGAAATTTCAATCAGTGGGGGTCTAGTTTCTGAGACCCCCACCAATTGCTAGAATTAGCAGGCAACAGCTTTCACCTGAGAATTGTGCTGTTCATGTATGTGCATCATCCCTCAGTTCTCCTCAGAGAGCATTGCAGATTCACAGAAAGTTCATAGACTTTCTGTGAATCCATTCACGACTCGCGCCCTTCTCCAATCAGTGCCAAGTGGTCCTGGCAGACAGGAATGGGTGCATTGTTAACATTAGCAATCAGTGGGGAGGACTAAGTACCTGGACCCCAATCGATTAAAACTTTTTTCCTTTACTTCTAGTATTCTTAAGGTGTATTTAAATGTGCAGTATACTGCAGTTATTTGATGCTGCAGATTTACATTGAAATCTGCAGCTTCAAATATGCGCTGAATACCCTTAAAGGGAGTCTGTTAGCTGCAATTCACATATCAATCCGCTCAAAAACAAGTAATCTCCAGGTAGCAGAGCGGGATCAATGGAAGTGCTGAGACCAGATAAGAAGCTAAAAGGATTTATTTCCCATAATGCAACGCGTTTCACAGTCACCCACTTCCTCAGGCATTTGTGCTTTTTTATATCAATCCGCTGACACTGTAAGCTGTTAGACAAGGAAACGCCTTTAAAGGAGATGCCCGGTACGGACTATTCTTATTCCATCCTGCCCAGGCTGCAAAAAAAGAGAAAACAAACTTTCACTTACCGTATTTATCGGCGTATAACACGCACTTTTTAGGCTAAAATTTTTAGCCTAAAGTCTGTGTGCGTGTTATACGCCGATACACCCCCAGGAAAGGCAGGGGGAGAGAGGCCGTCGCTGCCCGCTTCTCTCCCCCTGCCTTTCCTGGGGTCTAGAGCCCTGCTGTCGGCCCTTTTCACCCCCTGGTTATCGGCGCCGCTGCCCGTTCTGTCCCCCTGACTATCGGTGCCGGCGCCGATAGCCAGGGGGAGAGAAGCGGCGCCGACAGCCAGGGGGAGAGAAGGGGCAGCGGCACCCATTGCCGGCGCCGCTGCCCCGTTGCCTCCCCCCATCCCCGGTGGCATTATTACCTGAGTCGGGTCCGCGCTGCTCCAGGCCTCCGTCGTGCGTCCCCGGCATCGTTGCTATGCGCTGAACGGCGCGGCGCATGACGTCAGAGCGCCGCGCCGTGCATAGCAACGACGCTGGGGATGCACGACGGAGGCCTGGAGCAGCGCGGACCCGACTCAGGTAATTATGCCACCGGGGATGGGGGGAGGCAACGGGGCAGCGGCGCCGGCAATGGGTGCCGCTGCCCCTTCTCTCCCCCTGGCTGTCGGCGCCGCTTCTCTCCCCCTGGCTATCGGCGCCGGCACCGATAGTCAGGGGGACAGAACGGGCAGCGGCGCCGATAACCAGGGGATGAAAAGGGCCGACAGCAGCGCTCTAGACCCCAGGAAAGGCAGGGGGAGAGAAGCGGGCAGCGACGGCCTCTCTCCCCCTGCCTTTCCTGGGGGTATATCGGGGTATACACGCGCACACACGCACCCTCATTTTATCATGGATATTTGGGTAAAAAACCTTTTTTACCCAAATATCCTTGGTAAAATGAGGGTGCGTGTTATAGGCCAGTGCGTGGTATACCCCGATAAATACGGTACCTTCCTACGTTCCGCCAGAGCTCTGCAACAGCTGATCGGTCATCTGGGCTGTCTGCTTCCTACTTCCTTTAGTCCGGGACGTCCCACGGCGCTTCAGCCTATCACCGGCCACAGCGATGTCCCGCTTTGCCAGTTATAGGCTGAAGTGCCGTTTGACATCCTGGGCTAAAGGAAGTAGGAAGCAGACAGCCTGACCGACCAATCAGCTGTTGCGGAGCTTCGGGGGAATGTAGGAAGGTAAATTAAAGGGGTATTCCAGGAAAAAACTTTTTATATATATCAACTGGCTGCAGAAAGTTAAACAGATTTGTAAATGACTTCTATTAAAAAATCTTAATCCTTTCAGTACTTATGAGCTTCTGAAGTTAAGGTTGTTCTTTTCTGTCTAAGTTCTCTCTGATGACACCTGTCTCGGGAAACGCCCAGTTTAGAAGAGGTTTGCTATGGGCATTTGCTTCTAAACTGGGCGTTTCCCGAGACAGGTGTCATCAGAGAGGATTTAGACAGAAAAGAACAACCTTAACTTCAGAAGCTCATAAGTACTGAAAGGATTAAGATTTTGTAATAGAAGTAATTTACAAATCTGTTTAACTTTCTGGAGCCAGTTGATATATAAAAGAAAAGTTTTTTTTCCTGGATAACCCCTTTAAAGCTTGTTTTCTTTTTTTTTTTTGCAGCCCAGGCAAGAAGGAATAAGAATAGTCTGTACCGGACATCTCCTTTAATATCTATCTGGGTTTCCATAATGTAGAAAAATGCTTATATTCTCTAGTGCCAATTGTCTAGTGTCCCAAGCTCCTTAAAGGGGTACTCCGGCCCTGAGACATCTTATCCTCTATCCAAAGGATAGGGGATAAGATGTCTCACCGCAATCTTGTATTCGCCACCCACCTATTTGAGCTGCACGCTGCGGTACCAGCTCACAAACAGCCGGGTGGTGACCATGGGACCGGAGAATCCTGATGTCACGACTTCGCCCCCGTGTGATGTCACCCCCCCGCCCCCACTATGCAAGTTTATGGGAGGGGGTGAGAGTTGCATAGCGGGGGGGGGGTGACATCACACGGGGGCGGAGTCGTGACGTCACGATTCTCCAGCACCGTGGTCGCCACCCGGCTGTTTGTGAGCTGGCACCGCGGCGTGTAGTTCAAACAGGTGGGTGGCGAATACAAGATTGCGGGGTTCCCCAGCGGCGGTTCAGGGACTTAGGCCGCAAGCTTAAGGCAAGGAACTCCAAGGTAATACTTTCTGAAATATTACATGTACCATGAGCCACACCAGAGAGACAGTGGGAGATTAGGGAGGTAAGCAAGTAGCTCAGAAGCTGGTGTAGGAAGGAGGGGTTTGGGTTCATGGAGAACTGGGCCGAATTCGCTGTCGGATACCGGCTCTTCCGTAGGGATGGGCTGCACCTCAATGGGGAGGGTGCATCTGTGCTTGGGGAGAAGATGGCTAGAAGGGTGGAAGAGTGTTTAAACTAGGGACTGGGGGGGAGGGAACCTACAACATAGAGGAGGAAGATAGTGTAGATAGAGAGGGGATACTTATTAACCCCTTAAGGACCCAGCCAATTTTCACCGTAGGACCCGCCCATTTTTTGCACATCTGACCACTGTCACTTTAAGCATTAATAACTCTGTGATGCTTTTACTTTTCATTCTGATTCCAAGAATTTTTTTTCGTGACATATTCCACTTTATGTTAATGGTAACATTTTGTCGATGCTTGCATAATTTCTTGGTGAGAAATTCCAAAATTTTATGAAAAAATTGAAAATGTAGCATTTTTTTTAACTTTCAAGCACTCTACTTATAAGGAAAATGGATATTCCAAACAAATTATATATTTATTCACATATACAATATGTGTACTTTATGTTGGCATCATAAAGTTGGCATGTTTTTACTTTTGAAAGACATCAGAGGGCTTAGCAGCAATTTTCCAATTTTTCTCCTATTCTAAATTTTTTTATTAGTTTTCCTTCTTTTCAAATATAAAATTTTACATTACACAAATTCCATTATTAAATAATAGAAAAGATAAACTTCCCACTTCCCATTGCTTATTTACATATTGTTTTTCCGACGGATGGGGAGAAGGGCGACGCCCAGCCTTTCCCCATTTCACCGTGCTATTAATATTATTTTATTCTTTATTTTTCTTATTTTTATCTGGCTCCCTTTATTCTTCTATTCTTTATGTTTCGGTGTCCCCCTGGTTCCCATACCTCTTACAAAAAAAAAAATTGTGTATTTGCCTTTTTTTCCTTATTCTCCTTCTATTACCCCATCTATCAGCTCCCTCCATTCTTCTACCCCTGGTATATTTGGTGCCAACCATTTCCGAATTACCACTAGTCTAGCATAAAACAGCATCCTTAATAACCTTCTTCTGGGGACCCCCGTGATTTTGCATGCAGCACCCCATTATAATCAGTCCCCGGAGCATGTTTGCTCCGGGTCTGATTACTGGCGATCACGGGGCCAGGAGCATTGTGACGTCAGGGCCCCGCCCTGTGTGACATCACACTCCGCCCCCTCAATGCAAGCCTATGGGAGGGGGCGTGGTAGCTTGAAAAAGATCACGAAACGTGTGCCAAGGTCGGGGGAGGTGCCGAGGTTCACTGCTAAAACAAATGGGTAAGCATTGCTCTGCATATCGTAGCATATGATTGTTGTGAGACACTATGTAGTCTAGGGATTAGGGCCTCCATAGTGAGCCATTAGTTTCCTACCCTGGGTGTACATTATTGTCTGGAGTACCATGCACTTTTATGTGATATGCATTGTTACATGACATTGTAATATATGGTATAGTGACGTGTACCCCACTCCCTTCATTCACTTCAGTACTGGGACTGTTACAATATTGAGACTTGATATATGCGTACATATGTTTTAATAGAATATTAATCAAGTATTGATTTTATAGTTCACAATACATAGTTAAGCTCCCTCTTTTCTGTTGTATACAAGTTGTTATGGAGCTACATGCATGTTACAATAGAGGAATCTTGGAGGGATATATATGATGTGCTAATTCAAGTAGAGAAAACAGACATGGTCGCACATCCTCAAATTGTATTTTGATCTACTTGCTTCTCAGCATAAATTCAAAAACTAACAGTTTGTTAGTATACATTTTGATCAAAAAGTACAAGCCCACTCACCACGTCAAGGCCACCTATTTAGAGTGTGTCCCTAACGTCCCTAACATAAAATGGTGTAGCACTGGGCGGCGACCACCACCGCCGCAACACCAGTGCCCACAGAGGGAACTACCCACTGGCAGAGCAGCCCGAATGCCACTCAAACCAAGACCAAGTGAAAACAAAAAAAAAAAAGAAGGGAATAGAAGAAGGGAGAGAAAATGGAGGGGGGGGGGACTTGGTATAGACTACTTGTACTGTTCAACTATGTTCTCATTTGTTTCTTTCTTTCTCTTTTTAGGGATGACCCTCTCGGAGCCACACTATTTTAGACACGTCCGACCTCAATATCAGGTAAGGTATTGGGTCCCTATATTTGTTCATCTTAGATTGTATTATATTGTTGTTGCACTATATAGATTCATTCTGAACTTCAATCGTTATATTATGCATTCATTTCTTACTGTTTTAATATTGTTGTATTTTTTTCAGAAATTCTCTATGGAAATTGAAATCTCAGTTGAGGGCTTGGATAGATTAGGACTGTTCTTATTTGTTCTCATAACCTCTTTATTGTTTTTATTTCTTATATGATTACTTCTCATTGTTTTCCCCATTTTTCTTCTTTCGGTATGGCTTGACACGTGCTCTCTTGTGTAGATTTGTATTTTGTTCAAGTGATTTCTGTTGTTTTTCTTAACTCTTTTTTGGCAAGTAAGTTTCAAAGGAAGGCCGAAAAAGTAAAGCCTTCATTTAATCCTTGTGGGCTTAAAGGGGTAGTCCGGTGAAAATCTTTTTTTTTTTTTAATCAACTGGTGCCAGGAAGTTAAACAGATTTGTAAATTACTTCTATTAAAAAATCTTCAAACGAAAAAGAATTTCCACTGTAGTATTCAGCAGCTAATAAGTACAGGAAGGATTACGATTTTTTAATAGAAGTAATTTACAAATCTGTTTAACTTTCTGGCACCAGTTGATTACCCCTTTAAGGTTTTCAATCTGTATATCCACATTGCTTCCTCTCTCAGCAATTTTTTATTCAGTTTTTCCCCTCTTGGGCCCAAATAGGGCTTAAAGGAGAACTACGGGATTGAAAAATGTATCCCCTATCCTAAGGATTGGGGATAAGTTTCAGTTCGTGGGGGTTCCGACCGCTGGTGCCCCCCGCGATCTACCGTACGGGGCCCCTGCTCCCTGGTTAGAGAGGGCGTGTTGACCACCGCACGAAGCAGCGGCCGACACGCCCCCTCCATTCACTGCTATGGGAGAGCCGGAAATTGCCGAAGGCAGCGCTTCGGCTCTCCCATAGCAGTAAATGGAGGGTGCGTGTCAGCTGCCGCCTCGTGCGGTGGTCGACATGCGCTCTCTATGCAGAGAGCCGGGGCCCCGTACGGGAGATCCCGGGGGGCACCAGCGGTCGGACCCCCGGCGATCTGAAACTTATCCACTATCCTTAGGATAGGGGATACATTTTTCAATCCCGTAGTTCTCCTTTAATGAATCCCCAAAACTTAAATTTCATGGTTTCTCCTCTATGTGCTTTGCGGATATGTCTCGCCAGGGGGGTGTCTACTCCTGTTTTTATTGTGCTTAGATGTTTGATATTCTTCTTCTTCTTAATTGTTGTGTGGTCTTTCCTACATATTTTTTTGGGCATCCACTTTCCGCAATGTAGATTACTCTGGTTGTTTGCCAATTGATGAAATCTCTTATTTCATATTTTCGTCCATTAAGTGGATTTTCAAACTCTTTTTTCTTAGGCATATACCTACAGAAATTGCACACTCCACAGGGATAGGATCCCTTTATGTTCAACTTTATCCACATTGTTTCTGTTTTCTTTTCTTTGTAGTAGCTATGCACCAAGTGCTCCCTAATGTTCCTACCTCTGCGGTACGTTACGCTTGGGCCTTGGGTAAGTACTTCCTTTAGATCTTTGTCCTCCAACAAAATTGGCCAGTACCTCTTTAGTATCTCAAGTACTTGCTTATTGTTTTGGGCATAGGTTCCTATGCACCTTACTATTTTTGGTTGGTCGCTTATTCTCTTATTTCTCAATAAGTCCACCCATAGAGAATTTCTAAAAAAAAACACAACAGTAATAAAACAGGTAAAGTAAGAAATGAATACATAATATAACGATTTAAGTTCAGAATTAATCTATATAGTGCAACAACAATATAATACAATCAAAGATGAACAAATATAGGGACCCAATACCTTACCTTATATTTAGGTCGGACAAGTCTAAAATAGTGTGGCTCCGAGAGGGTCCATAAGAACATCCCTAAAAAGAGAAAGAAAGAAGAAACAAATGAGAACATTGAACAATATAAGATAAAAACAAGTTGTCTATACCAAGTTTACCCCCTCCTCCCCCCCTTCTCCTCCCCCCCTTCTCCTCCCCCCTTCTCCCCCCCCCTCCCCTGGTATGAATACATCAGAATAATTTAAAATAAAATGAGAAAATATATAATAATAAACAGCACCCATACATTTGGAGCAAAAAGCATTTAAATACAGAAATGAACAATAGATAAAACATGATCACAACATTAAAAATGTTATACTTTTTTATGTATAAAAATATGAATAGGGCAAACAATATAGATTCATGCTAGAGCCCAATAGGAATACACATTAGTGAAGAATAAACAAGTGCCTGAGCACCTTTAAGTGTGTGCAGATCATGCGCAGAGCAACAGAAGACCTGTACCTGAAAAATCCTAAGTGTCCGTGCATCTAGGTATGCGCAGGTGATATCTGTAGCAGGCAAACAGTCTGCGCAGATGAGAACGCGCACACTGGATGTGTGCGAACAAGCGCATAATCTAAACAAAGTCCTCGCGCAGCCGAGACTGCACAGATGACGTCAAAGGTAAACAAAGGACAGGATTGGTTTACCAGCACTGTGCCAAAACACGTGACCGGAGAGGGAGAAAGGGAGGATTCTGATTGCAACATGCATATGACAATCAAAGGTAATGGCCCAATTGTGAGAACGGAGGAGGGACCGAACACCCCATTGGACAGGAACAGATCATGTTCCTGTCAGTGACGTAACAAATGGAGTCTATAAGAACGGCAGACATGGTGCCCACGCTCAGATGCCCGCCACCTCTTGATAAAGCTACTTATGTAGCGAAACATGTAGAGGGGGGCAGAGTAGGAGATTTTAAACAAGAATAGTGCTGATACCCTGAATATAAATGAGTGTGACCTGCAGGCACACTCAGACTTTCTTCGCAATCAAGATAGCATAAATGACAGTGTCTTCTGTGAGAAAGAGAAACTGTATCTATGGTCAATGCAATAAGGGTATATAGCACTATTGGTTTTTAAAGTGTGTAGAAAATCAATAAAGCTTATGGGAATTTTCTAAAGAAGTATATGGGAAACTATGGTATTATTGGATTACCCCAAGGGGAATCTATTGGAATAAAATAACAAAGTTAACCCTCCATATACTGGTCTTGACCAGTTATGGTTAATTATATCACAGGTTAATCTCCTCCTTAAAAAGACCAGGCAAAAATAGCCAACAAAGGTACTGGCAGGTTTTTTATCTGGGAAATTAAACTCAGAATCATTCATTACCCAAGCTCAGTATGTTTTCTCTGCAAATTAATTACTATTAAATCAAATTGAAATAAACTCTGATTCCGTAACCTCCAAAGGACATATAAAAAATATCTGCGCTCTTGATGGAAGATTGCAAGCTTAGAGACCAGCTTGCAACAAAAAATTGTATATTGAGGGCTAAGGATTAACATCACTCCTAATTCACATAAGGAGGACCCCGATTTTTTTAAAGGGTGGCAACAGTTACTAACAGACAACTCACTCTGAATGCTAGATTATCTCGTCACATACGAGAAAATGGTCTTTGGTGAAATCAGTAAACAATTAGAAGAACAGATAGAATAAATCCAGACCTTCAAATCCCAAACAGACTTTAATAATTTAGAACAACAACTACGGAAACATATAGAAAGCTTCCAATCAGAATTGAAGGAGCGAAAACATCACAAATACGTGAGGGATAAAAAGGATTTTGAGACAGGTCTGATATATGTAAAAAGAGGCACAGACAACGTGTATAATCAGTATAACAATTATACAGATATATCCGAGTCAGAAATATTAGAATCAGACGATCAGTCAGGAATTAGGAATCCAAACACAGGAAGAAAAAAAACAATAAATAAACGTAAGCTCAACTACAAAAGACCAAACAAAAATCAGCAATATAAAGGCCAAGGAGTTGGAAGTTATCAATACAATCAGTATAACCAGCAGAGAGGTGGTCTTAACTAATACAGCCACACAAACCCCAACCCACAACAGCAAATATGGGTACAAAACCCAGCGCCTCATATAAGAGGACAAACGTGTGGAAATTTGTCCAATTGTATATCGTCGCCCTACTCCTCCACCTAGCAACCAATACCCCAGTCTCAACAACCGGTTATGACAACCATCCAACATACACAACCAGGAGAGATCCCAACCCAACAACCCCCTTTTTTAGGAGGGGGCATTCAACTCAGAGACAGGTAAAAATGGGGGTACTCGCTAAATCCCCTACATCCCAGAACAACATAGAGGTAGATGTAGAAATGCCGATCTGTAACCTCACCACAATACAACTAACACAAGACCAATTGTCAGTATTACAGAAAGGGTTATCATTTACCCCATCCCAAAATGTAATTCCTTTACATGGGTAAAGGATATACATTTATTTGCGAGGAAGATTGCCTTGCACAAAGTGCATAAAAACAGCACAGAAAATTGGGGAGACATCAGAAGGAAAGATGAGCAAGTAGTGGCTGATCTAACAGACATTTTAGAGGAAAACGAGACAGGAGTTAGATCAACGGTACATCCACCCTATTCAACTTTAAAGCCCAAATGTAGAACAATGCCGACATTTAGTCAGTTTAACAATATAGACACCTTTGTTAAGATGGTGGGCGCAGAATTGGAAAAAATGCCCCCCAAAAAGTATAATAACAACCTTACTTAAAAAGAAAACCAGGCTCTTCAAGAACTAAGGAAAAATGACAAAATAGTCATAAAGCCCTCTGATAAGGGGGGCAATATAGTAATAATGTAGTAATATAGTAATAATGACTAAAGAACATTACAAAACTATGATGTTAAGATTGTTAAAGGACCAGAGCACATACAGGAGATTGGACCAAAATCCCACAAGTACATATGTCACAGAATTGAAAAATATTCTGTCGGAAGGAAAATCTGGAGGGTTAATCATAGAGGAGGAATTTAAGGCAATGCTTAATGAAAAACCTACAATGGCAACGTTTTATGCTATGCCAAAAATCCATGAGCAGAAGGACCCGATTCCGGGTCGCCCGATAGTTTCGGGAAATGAAAACCTTACAGAAGGAATAAGCCTATATGTAGACCAAATTTTATCCCCATTTGTAGTCACTCTGCCCTCCTACATAAAGGACACTTGAGACGCTTTTTCCAGACTCGAGGAGATCATATTCCCCTTGGCACTCTAATTGCGAGCCTCGATGTAGAGGCCTTATATACGAACATTGAACATAATCTAGGGGTAAAAGCAGTAGAGAACTATTTGAGCACAAGAGGCACACAATTCACTGATCACAATAAGTTTGTCACTACTCTTCTCTATTTTTTATTAACACACAATTACTTTACGTTCAATGGTCACTTTTATTTACAACACAAAGGCACAGCAATGGGCACTGCTTGTGCACCAAATTTTGATAATTTATTTTTAGGGTGGTGGGAGGACACAATAGTATTTTCAGAAGCACATGGGGAATTCACTAAACACATTTTATTTTTGGATCAATATATTGACGATGTTCTTTTATTTTGGGATGGCACCAACACCCTATTTTATAATTTTGTACAAATTCTTATTAATAATCAAATTGGAATGCACTTCACCTCTGAAATTAAGACACAAGCACTTTGTTTCCTAGATCTAGAGATCTCTTTCGAGTCTGGAGGCAGACGAAAGTATATAGAAAAGCTACATCCACCAATAGCTTCCTTAATTGGAAAAGCTTCCACCCCAGGCCCCTAAAGAATGGGATACCCATAGGCCAGCACCTATCATCAATTTTTGGCTAGCAGTTACCCTAAAAAGATTTTACACCGAGCCTTCGCCAGGGCTAGAGATACCCCAAGGATGGACTTATTGAGAAATAAGAGAATAAGCGACCAACCAAAAATAGTAAGGTGCATAGGAACCTATGACCAAAACAGTAAGCAAGTACTTGAGATACTAAAGAGGTACTGGCCAATTTTGTTGGACGACAAAGATCTAAAGGAAGTACTTACCCAAGGCCCAAGTGAAACGTACCGCAGAGGTAGGAACCTTAGGGAGCACTTGGTGCATAGCCACTACAAAGAAGAGAAAACAGAAATGATGCGGTTAAAGTCGAACATAAAGGGATCCTATCTGTGCAATTTCTGTAGGTATATGGCTAAGAAAAAAGAGTTTGAAAATCCACTTGATGGACGAAAATATGAAATAAGAGATTTCATCTATTGCCAAACAACCGGAGTGATCTACATTGCGGAATGTGGATGACCAAAAATATATCTAGGAAAGACCAGACAACAATTAAGAAGAAGAATATCAAAGCATCTAAGCACAATAAGAACAGGAGTAGACACCCCCCTGGCAAGATATATCCGCAAAGCACATAGAGGAGAAACCATTAAAGGGGTACTCCGCCCCTAGACATCTTATTCCCTATCCAAATCGCTCTGCACATAAAGATGGGCGATACAGGAGATGGATCAGCGTGACATCATCGCTCCGCCCCTTGTGACATCATGGTCCACTCCCTTAATGCAAGTCTATGGCAGGGGGCGTGACGACCGCCAGACTTGTATTGCTCTGGCCCCTGTATTGCCCGTCATTATGTGCAGAGCGAACTCGCTCTGTGCAGTAATGATAGCACTGTGCCGCAGCGGCGATCCCGGGGCTCCCCAGCAGCGGGACCGTGGCGCTCTGACATCTTATCCCCTATCCTTTGGATAGGAGATAAGATGTCTAGGGGCGGAGTACCCCTTTAAATTGAAGTTTTGGGGATTCATTAAGCCCCGTTTGGGCCCAAGAGGGGGAAATCTAATTAAAAAATTGCTTAGAGAGGAAGCAAGGTGGATATACAGATTGAAAACCTTAAATCCACAAGGATTAAAGGGGTACTCCACCCCTAGACATCTTATCCCCTATCCAAAGTATAGGGATAAGATGTCTGATCGTGGGGGTCTCACCGCTGGGGACCCCCGCAATATAGCACGCAGCACCCACCTGTTACTGTTCCGGAAGCGCTGGAGGGTCTGGCTCACAACCACGGGGACAGAAGATCGTGACGTCACGCCCCGCCCCCATGTGACGTCATGCCCCGCCCCCTCAATGCAAGTCTATGGGAGGGGGCGTGAAGGCTGTGGGTGGGTGCTGCGTGCTATATTGGAGGGTCCCCAGTGGTGGGACCCCCGCGATCAGACATCTTATCCCCTATCCTTTGCATAGGGGATAAGATGTCTAGGGGTAGAGTACCCCTTTAAATGAAGGCTTTACTTTTTAGGCCTTCCTTTGAAACTTACTTGCCGAAAAAGAGTTAAAAAAAAACTACAGAAATCACTAGAGCAAAATACAAATCGACACAAGAGAGCGTGTGTCAAGCCATACCGAAAGCAGAAAAATGGGGAAAACAATGAGAAGTAATCATATAAGAAATAAAAACAATAAAGAGGTTATGAGAACAAATAAGAACAGTCCTAATCTATCCAAGCCCTCAACTGAGATTTAAATTTCCATAGAGAATTTCTAAATAAAACACAACAATAATAAAACAGGTAAAGTAAGAAATAAATGCATAATATAACGATTGAAGTTCAGAATGAATCTATATAGTGCAACAACAATATAATACAATCTAAGAAGATCAAATATAGGGATCCAATACCTTACCTGATATTAAGGTCGGACGTGTCTAAAATTGTGTGGGGCCGAGAGGGTCCATAAGATCATCCGTAAAAGAGAAAGAAGAAACAAATGAGAACATAGTTGAACAATATAAGATAAAATCAAATCATCTATACCAAGTTTCACCCCTCCTCCCCTCCATTTTCTCCCCTTTCAACATCCATCGAAACATGTCGAGGGGGGCAGAGTAGGAAATTTTAGACAAGAATATTTTTGATTTGGTGACAGCTGTTTGTAGGCAGTGTTATCCACGTGAAATTTTTTATTCAAACCACTATTCACTGTAATGTCTCCTCTGGTCAGTTTGTGCATGCTGCACTCTGGACAGCTCAGTGTTATATATTCTAGCAATTCAGAACCTAGGAAGTGCTATATCTAGCCTTCTCTGGCCTTCAGCCTGTCTGCGTGTGTGTGCACACATACATTTTATAGTGCCATGGCTTTTTGCCCTGTAATGCTTTTAGCCCTGTTATATATTTTGATATTCTTGTTATTATGTGTACCTAATCAGGTTTAGCCTTTTCTGTTTGTTTCTTTTTATGTATTCTCTGGTGGTGTTCAACAGAGAGTCTTCTGTGAGTCTTGAATCTTGACCCCGATTCAGACCTATTTGTGCTCAGTGCGTTTTTGTGTTCCTCCATGATTGGAGTTAAGTTTGTAGTTTATCTGGTTCCTCCTAGTGTTAGTTCTGTTTCCTGAGCTTCACTTTGTCTCTAACATAGGAGTCAGTTTGCATTGAATCCTGTTCTTGGTCCATGTTCAGACTAGTTGGTCTTTTAGCATTTATGTCTGTTTTGTGCTACTGTGTATTCCTGCTGTATTCTGGTTTATTGACTGTGTCCCTGACCTGTGCAGTTCCTGTTTATTGTTTTGAGTATTATGTCCCTGCACTTAAGTTAGGAAGGAATTTTTAGCTGCCAATAGGGCAGTTGAACAAGAAGCAGGGAAAAAGTTTCAGGGTCAGTTTAGGGCCCACTCCACCCTGCCCTACATGATGCATGTGACATTATCATGACATTCACTATGTACATCTACAAGAGCAAACAAATGTACACATTTTAAACCTGAGGGGGGGGGGGGGGGCTTGCTGGGGCCTTTGGGAGCCCCTGCTTTCTCCAGAATAGGGCCTTCTCTCTCCCTGCTGCATGTGTTGGCACGTGTTTCATTCATTGTCTATTGCAGGGCCAAAGATACCTGAGAGCTGTACTTGTTTAGACACTTATCCTTTTGATAGGGGATACGTTTTTAAGAGCCGAAATACCCCTTTACATTATCCCCTAGAAATTCCCAATACACATAAATACCCAAACGACCAATACCATCACCAATAATTGTTGTTTCAATAGCCCTGGCCCAATTGCCCTAAAGCAAATGTAATAATAACATGAAAAAAGTTTGTTGTAGGAGGGTGTGGTCGAACAGTGAAATGGATCGGAACCGGACCCAGTATCAGATGCCCCGTTCCTAATTGGGTATCAGGATCAGTGCATGCACAAGAGAAGACAATCACTCTGACACACAATTCAGCAAATTATACTTCCTGTATTTACCTCAGTTAGAAGGGTTTTTATAGTCTGTAACAATGTGCCGTGTGCAAAGCTATACGTCATGAATAACTGTCCTCGTGATTGTTTTCTTCCATCTGCAGGTGTTCCTCCTCCAGCACGTGGATCTTATTATCTTGGGTGTAGCTCTCTCTGGAGGCGCCATCTTATACACATTGTTTCAAGCACAATGGAAGGGGGGAGTGAGTTAGTGAGTGGCCATTTTAGCAAGCATATTCTGAAATAGACAATTTACCTCATCCACCACAATAGCATTATTGTCTCCATTTCACAGTTTCTATTATAGTATGTTTAATTTAGCTGGATACAGAAACGTCAAATAAATATTGTGTACAGCAAAAAAAGTATACATTGCAATATTTTTTTGTAATGTAAGTCAATAGGAAAGATTCTGCCATACACAATACACCACAATACGTTTTTAGCAATCGTTCACCTATTCATTTTTCAAATGTATAAAACTTATATGTTAAATAAATATGCATTGTGAACCCACTCTAATTATCTGATTGACCCCCCGCCCCAAAAAAAAAAAAAAAAAATATATAGAATGGGCTGTACTTTTGGAGTATAAAGACTCTAAAAATAAAATTAGAAAATTATATATTTATAAATGATAAAAAAACATACAAAATGTCTCATCTGTAGTCCAACAAAAACAAAACATTAAACTAGATCATGAAACTGAAAAGGTTAAATAATATATGTATTTTGTGTGGGAACATTAATTTGTTCTGTGATTTACAACTGTTGTTACAAAGAAAGGTGTCACAACGAGCGCTCCGTACCCCGCATCCGGACCGGAGCGCCCGCTTCCTCGTCCCCTCTCCTCGGGATCCCGGTGCCTCCCGCTCAGACACACTTACCGGGAGCACGGGATCCCTTGTGTCGGGGATGCGGCTGCCGTGGCGGCTGGTCCCTGCTCACGCGCCGCGTCCCAGTCTTTCTTACCCGGTGCCTCGTTTCCTGCGTCGACTCTCCCTGCTTCCCGGCGCGCGTGGCCCCGCTCTCTAGGGCGCGCGTGCGCCACCTTCAGTAAATTTAAAGGGCCAGCGCACCATTGATTGGTGCGCTGGCTAATGACCCCTGCTCCTTCCTAATAAAAGTTCCCTGCCCCTTCCTGCCCTTGCCGGATCTTTGTGCCTTGTGCCTCTGAGAAAGCGTTCCTAGTAGCCTGTATCTCCTTGCCTATTGCCGAACCCGTTGCTACCGTCTACACGCCTGTGAACCCTTGCCGCCTGCCCTGACCTTTGCTATGTCCGACTATGCCTTTGCCTGTTCCCTGTGTACTTCATCATATCAGCTGCCAGAGAGGTCGAGCCGCTATTGGGGGAACGACCTGGGGGCTACCTGCCGCAGCAAGTCCATCCCACTTTGCGGCGGGCCCTGGTGAAGACCAGTAGTCCCTTAGACTCCGTTCCCCTGGTACGGCCCGTGCCGTCGCCTGTCTGGTCTAGAGGATCCACTACCAGTCCTGCCGGTTCGTGTCAAAAGGATTGGTATTTTGTCTTGTTTGTCTTTTTTTTTTTTTTACGGAAAATATAGTTCATACAAGCTTTTATTGAAAAGTATTTTCTGCTAAGATAATCTGTTCTACCAATGCATATATTCCTCGATGCGCTTGAAATAAGTTGTCTGTAAGTAAGAAGTGCAGGGTTAGGGTTCTGTGCAGGGAAAGGCACAATGCTAAATTTAAAGGGGTACTCCACTGGACAGCTTTGGATCATTTAGTTCCGAACGTTGTGTGCTCCCTGCGGAGGTCGGTCACGTCCCTCGCGTCATGAGGCCACGGCCCCTCAATGTAAGTCTCTGGGAGGGGGCGTGGCGACTATCACACCCCTCCCATAGACTTGCATTGAGGGGGCGTGGCCTGATTGTGTGAAGGGCGTGGCCGACCCCCGCAGCGCGCACACAGCGTTCGGAACTAAATGTTCCAAATGCTGGCTGTGGAGTACCCCTTTAACCCCTTAAGGACCCCTTTAACCCCTTTTTCACCTTAAGGACTGAGCCCTTTTTCGCAATTCTGACCACCGTCGCCTTACGAATTAATAACTCGAAAACGCTTTTACCAAATATTCTGATTCTGAGATAATTTTTTCCTTACATATTCTCCCTTCATGGCGGCCGCAGGTAAGGAGGATGATGGGGTATTATAATTGTGTGTGTGGATGTATACTGTGTGTGCAGCACTCACCGCGGCCTCATGCACAGTAAGCCAGGGCAGGGACACTGCTGACAACCCCGGCTTATCCCTGCCCCAGCTGTGCTCCCTGCAGGAGGGGGATCCTCACCACTGCCACCGGAGTCTCACTACTGCTGTTCAGAGGCATCACTAAGGAGGGCGCAGAGGGGGCCAAGGCCCCCCTACATCATGCTGTGCCCCCCCCAGTAAAAACCCTGAGAAGTCCCCTGCAGCTTCCATGGTGCCAGTGGACCGGGGGAAGGAGATCACAGGCAGCAGACTGTATCAAAAAGATACTCGGTACAGCTAATTCCTGCTGGCCGAAGATCTCACAACACAGCTGTATTGCCGCCTTAAGAGGAGATCCTGGCTGTGCTTCCTTAACAAGCCCCCTCGGCTGGCCCCGTCTGCACTGCATGGCTCCGTCTGCTGGTGAAGAGTATGGGGAGGAAGTGTGCAGCCTCCTGGAGGACATAGACCTGATTCTGACTTCAATGTGGGGAAAATGTAAGTGTCTTGGTGCTTGTAATGTAATGTGTGATGAGTACATGTGTATATATAGTGAGTGTATATGTATATATAATGTGTGATGTGTACATGTATATAGTGAATGTATGTATAATGTGTGATGTGTACATGTATATAGTGAGTGTATATATAATGTCTGAGTACATGTATATAGTGAGTGTATATATAATGTCTGATGAGTACATGTATATAGAGAGTGTATATGTAATAAATATTCAAATAATGGGCAGGCCTAGCGCTTCATACAGGAGGAGGCTGGGAAGCAGGAGCAGCCTCCATTGCGCAGCAAAGCTGCTTTGCATTTAATCTGCAGGGGACAATGGGGGAGATTTATCAAAAACTGTGCAAAGGAAAAGTTGCCCAGTTGCCCATGGCAACCAATCAGTTCACTTATTTCATTTTTAACAAGGCCTGTGCAAAATGAAAGAAGCGAGCTGATTGGTTGCTATGGGCAACTGGGCAACTTTTCCTCTGCACAGGTTTTCATAAATCTCCCCCAATATCTTCTAAACTACTTCACACATTTATGTACGTTATACCCTTTTCTACTCCAGTTCACCTGCACTATGACCCAGTGTATTGGGTTTAGTGCAGGTGAACAGTCTGTCAGTTTCCCTTTAAGTCCTGGGTACATTGTGTGGCGTTATTATGTCCTAGCAACACAGTGTGTCGCACCATTACGTCCTGGCAGCACAGCATATGGCACTATTATGTCCTGGTAGCACAGCATATGGCACCATAATATCCTGGCAGTGTAGTGTTAGGCACTATTATATCCTAGCGACACAGTGTGGGGCACTATTATATTCTGGCAGCACAGTGTGTGACACTGATATCCTAACAACACTATGTGTGGCACTTTTACATCCTGGCAGCAAAGTGTGTGGCACTATTAAGTCCTAGAGTATATTGTGTAGCACTATTATTTCCTGGGGTAGATTGTGTGGCACTAATATGTTCTGAGGTACATTGTGTGGCACTCATATCTTGGCAGTACGGTGTAGTGTGTGGCACTATTATATCCTGGTAGCACAGTGTGTGGAACTATTATATCCTGGCAGCACAGTGTAGTGTGTGGTACTATTATATCCTGGCAGCACAGTGTGTGGCACTATTATATCCTGGCAGCACAGTGTGTGGCACTATTATATCCTCGCAGCACAGTGTGTGGCACTATTATATCCTCACAGCACAGTGTGTGGCAATATTATATCCTCACAGCACAGTGTGTGGCACTATTATATCCTGGCAGCACAGTGTGTGGCACTATTATATCCTGGCAGCACAGTGTGTGGCACTATTATATCCTGGCAGCACAGTGTGTGGCAATATCATATCCTGGCAGCACAGTGTGTGGCACTATTATATCCTGGCAGCACAGTGTGTGGCACTATTATATCCTGGCAGCACAGTGTGTGGCAATATTATATCCTGGCAGCACAGTGTGTGGCACTATTATATCCTGGCAGCACAGTGTGTGGCACTATTATATCCCGGCAGCACAGTGTGGGTGCAGTGGAATAGTGGAGAAGGACCAGGAGTGTGGAAGCCTGTGTTATGGTATTTTTTTGGCATTTTTTTCTTGTGCTTTTGCCCTCTCCGGAAACTTAGCATTAGTCCTCCCCTGGTCCTTAAGGCTAAGTTTCCGGAGAAGGCAAAAGCACAAGAAAAAAATGCCAAAAAATTACCATAACACAGGAAAAAGCAGTAGCAGTTTTTCTGTGTTTTTGCAGGTAAAAAAAAAGGGGGAAATCTAGCCTTAGGGGTCTCTGGGAGCAGGAGTCTGGAGGAGGACCTAGGGGTCTGGGGGAATTAGGACTCATCCACACTATGAACTTCCGCCAGCAGAATTTCGCTTTTTTTCAATGGGATTCTGCTGCTCTGGGCACACTATGGAAGACACAGTGTGTGGTATTATTTTTAGAGGGCATGATATTTGGCAGTATAATATACAGGTCACACAGGGTTTGGCAGTATTATATTTAGGAAGCACAGTCTCTTGAAGGGTTATAATGATTGTTGTCTTTATACAGAGGATGAGGATCGGCTGGCAGAGTGAGGAACCAATGATGTCAAGACGTCAAACTTTACAGAGGAAGATGGAGGTGGAAGAAGACCTGGCGTCTGGACCAGATGAAGAAGAAAAGGAAAGACAACAGAGAAGACGTCTCCTGTGAGTCATTTTATGTTTGTGTATTCTCCTGACTGTCCCATTAGATCTCTCGTCACTTCTAAGTTTTGCAGTAATAATGGATGACACTGTACCCCAATTTGAGGCTCCAGCTGTTACAAAACTACAACTCCTATAATGCCTGAAGCTCTCCAGACATAATGGGGGTTGTAGCTTTGCAACAGCTGGAAAGAGTGACCTGAACTGAAGTTATTTTAGACCATGCAGCCCATTTTATTTTAACGGGGGCCTGACTCCTGTGACACCCACAAAAAAAAAAAAAAAAAAAGTGACATAGTCTAATATGCCCAGGCCAATTTATTTTTTTTTTTGGGGGGGGGGGGGGGGGGGGGCGGCATCATAACGAAGTGCTCCGTCTTCAAGGCAGCCTTAATCTGGCCCTGCCGATCCCCCTGAAAGCATAGGAGTGAGGAGGCAGGGGTGCCACCCCTCCTATCCCTGCTATTGGTCGGTCAGAAGCGACCGACCAATAGCAGATCCGTTGTGGGGGGTTAAAGTTTGGTTCCCCCGTTCTTCCCCCTATGGTAGTCAGGGCAGAACCGGGGAATTGTAGTGTGACTGGAGGTGGCGGTGGAGGTCCCTTACCAGCAGCGATCGGCGGTGGCGGGCAGCGAACCTCTCCCTGGTGCGGCGTGCTGCAGACTTCGGAAGCCGGTCAGCATAGCAACATCTGGAGGGCTACAGATTGGAGACCACTATACAGTGGTCTCTAAACTGTAGCCCTCCAGATGTTGCAAAAGTACAACTCCCAGCATGCCCAGACAGCTGTTTGGGCATGTGTGGATTTGGAGTTTTTCGACAGCTGGAGGACCACAGTTTGGAGATCACTGTGCAGTGGTCTTTAAACTGTGGCCCTCTAGATCTTGCAAAACTACCACTCCCAGCATGCCCATGCAGCAGTTTGCTATCTGGGCATGCTGGGATTTGTAGTTTTGCATCATCTGGAGGGCCACAGTTTGGAGATCACTGTGCGGTGGTTTCTAAACCATGGCCCTCTAAATCTTGCAAAACTGCAAAACTACCACTCCCAGCATGCACGAACAGCAGACGGCTGTCTCGCCATGCTGGGAGTTGTAGTTGCGTACCTCCAGCTGTTACATAACTACATCTCCCAGTATGCCCTTAGGCAATCAGTACATGCTGGAAGTTTTGCCACAGCTGTAGGCACACTGTAGGCACACTGGTTGGAAAATACTGAGTTAGGTAACAGAACCTAACTGAAGGTTTTCCAACCAGCGTGCCCCCAGCTGTTGCAAAAGTACAACTCCCAGCATGCACTGTCTGTCGGTGCATGCTGGGAGTTGCAGTTTTGAACCCCCCCCCATGTGAATTCACACTGCAGGTTTACAGTGAGTTTCCTGCTTCAAGTTTGAGCTGCGGCAAATTTTCCGCCGCAGTGCAAACTCCTAGAGGAAAATTCACCGTAGACCCCGTCAGTGCGAATGTACCCTGAAAAAACTACACCACACTACACTAACACATAATAAAGGGTAAGACACTACATATACACCCCCTGACACTGCCCTCCCCCCCCCCAATAAAAATGAAAAACATATCGTGCAGCAGTGTTTCCAAAACGGAGCCTCCAGCTGTTGCAAAACAACAACTCTGTCCAGCCACTGACTGTCCAGGCATGCTGGGAGTTTAGCAACAGCTGGAGGCACCCTGTTTGGGAATCATTGGTGAAGAATACCCCTATGTCCATCCCTATGCAATCCCTAATTTAGTCCTCAAATGCACATGGCATTCTCTCACTTCGGAGCCCTGTCGTATTTCAAGGAAACAGTTTAGGGCCACATATGGGGTATTTTCATCCTTGGGAGCAATTGCGTTACAAATTTTGGGGGCCTTATCTCCTTTTACCTCTTATGAAAAGGAAAAGTTGGGGTCTACATCAGCCTGTTAGTGTAAAAAAATAAAAAAATTTACATTAACATGCTGGTGTTGCCCCATACTTTTTATTAAGAGGTAAAAGAGAGAAAAAAAGACACCCAAAATTTGTAATGTAATTTCTCCTGAGTACAGAAATACCCCATAAAATGCTCTGCGGACGCACAACAAGGCTCAGGAGTGAGAGGGCACTATGTACATTTGAGGCCTAAATTGGTGATTTTCACAGGGGTGGCTGATTTTACAGCGGTTCTGACATAAACGCAAAAAAATAAATACCCACATGTGACCCCATTTTTGAAACGACACCGCTCACAGAACATAACAAGGGGTATAGTGAGCCTTACCACCACATAGGTGTTTGACGAATTTTCGTTAAATTTGGATGGGAAAATAAAAAAAAATGTTTTTTTAACTAAAATGCTGGTGTTACCCAAAATTTTTCATTTTCGCAAGGGAAAATAGGAAAAAAAAGCCCCCCAAAATTTTTAACCCCATTACAGTAAGAATGTACCGCATATGTTGATGTAAAGTGCTCTGCAGGCGAACTACAATGCTCAGAAGAGAAGGAGTGCCATTGGGATTTTGGAGAGAAAATTTGTCCGGAATTGAAGGCCATGTGTGTTTACAAAGCCCCCATAGTGCCAGAACAATGGACCCCCCCCCCCCCCACACACACACACATGTGACCCCATTTTGGAAACTATTCCCCTCACAGAATGTAATAAGGGATGCAGTGAGCATTTACACCCCACAGGTGTCTGACAGATTTTTGGGACAGTGGTCCGTGAAAATGAAAAATGTAATATTTTATTTGCACAGCCCATTGTTCCAGAAATCTGTCAAACGCCAGATCACTGCACCCCTTATTAAATTCTGTGAGGGGTGTAGTTTCCAAAATGGCATCACATGTGGGTGGTGGGGGGGGGGGTCCACTGTTCTGGCACCATGGGGGCTTCCTAAATACGACATGCCCCCAAAAAAACATTTCAGCTAAATTTGCTTTCCAAAAGCCAAATGTGACTCCTTCTCTTCTGAGCATTGCAGTGCACTCGACATCCACACATGGGGTATTTCCATACTCAGAAGAGATGGGGTTACAAATTTTGGGGGGCATTTTCTCCTATTACTCCTTGTAAAAATTTGACATTTGGGGGGAAAAAATGCATTTTAGTCAAAAAAATTATAATTTTCATTTACACATCCGACAAAAAGTTGTCAAACACCTGTGGAGTGTTAAGGCTCACTGTACCCCTTTTTACGTTCCTTAAGGGGTGTAGTTTCCAAAATAGTATGCCATGTGTTTTTCTTTTTTATTGCTGTTATGACACCATAGGGGCTTCCTAAATGTGACATGCCTCCCAAAAACCATTTCAGCAAAATTCACTCTCCAAAATTCAATTGTCGCTCCTTCCTTTCTGAGCCCTCTAGTGCTCCCACGGAGCACTTTACATCCACACATGAGGTATTTGCTTACTCGAGAGAAATGGGGTTACAAATTTTGGGGGAATTTCTCTCCTTTTACCCCTTGTAAAAATAAAAAAAAATGGCTCTGCAAGAACATGCGTGTGTAAAAAATGAAGATTGCTATCATTAAAGCCCCTCAAATCTACTTCAAAACTGAAAAATTCCATTTTAGAAATTTTCATGAAAAATTGGAAAATTGCTGCTGAACTTTGATACCCCCTAATGTCTTCCAAAAGTAAAAACATGTCAACTTTATGATGCAAACATAAAGTAGACATATTGTATATGTGAGTCATTATATAATTTATTTGGAATATCCATTTTCCTTACAAACAGAGAGCTTCAAAGTAAAAAAAATGCAACATTTTCAAAATTTTCAGGAAATTTAGGCATTCTTCACCAAGAAAGGATGCAAGTAACAACGAAAATTTACCACTATGTTAAAGTAGAATATGTCACGAAAAAACAGTCTCGGAATCAGAATAAACGGTGAAAGCATCCCAGAGTTATTAATGCTTAAAGTGACAGTGGTCAGATGTGCAAAAAAGGGCACAGTCCTTAAGGTGAAAAAGGGCTCAGTTCTTAAGGGGTTAAACCTGTATACCGTACATTGTAATATTTTTTATAGTTTATTTTAATATCTATGTATTGCACTGTACATTGAATTTTCCTGACAAAAGAATCAATTATGTTTAGAAGCATTTTATCACTGCAGGAAGATAAAAATAAAAAAAAAGCATGTTCTGCATCACTCCCTGACGAAGTATCAGGTTCTTCATGAGATTTTTCACTAAAGAATCCAGATTTTGTACAAGGAAGATATGTGGGACAATCTGTGACAGAAGCTTTAAAGGGGTAACTGGCTCCAGAAAGTTGAACAGATTTATAAATTACTTCTATTAAGCTGCTGAAGTTGAGTTGTTCTTTTCTGTCTAAGTGCTCTCTGATGACACATGTCTCGGGAACTTTCCAAAGTAGAAGCAAATCCCCAGAGCAAACCTATTCTACTCTGTGCAGTTCCCGAAACAAGCAGAGATGTCAACAGAGAGCACTATGGCCAGACAGAAAAGAACAGCTCAACTTCAGCAGCTGATAATTATTGGAAGGATTAAGATTTTTTTAATAGATGTAATTTACAAATCTGTTTAACTTTCTGGAGCCAGTTGATACATAAAAAAAAGTTTTTTCCTGGAATACCCCTTTAACTGTAATACATGGCAGGCTATAAAAGACATTATTTCCTTAGCACAATTATAGCAGCTAAGCACATCCAATTATTCTTCCAACCTACTATTTTTGTCTGATGATGCCCTATGATGTGCCCCAGCATTTGTTTTAATGTATTGTTAGAAAAGGCCATTAACATTTGTTTGTGGGGTCTGACTGTTAGTAATCCCTCAATTCAACAGAATAGATGTGCCACAATACTCCATATAAGCCCCACCCATTGTAGTAAATTGTGGTTGCTGAGCTGCAGTAACCCAGCACAGCCACTACAGCGTGAATGGATGATTCTGCTTCCAAACGTATTTACAGTGTAGATCTGGCCACAGAAGCTCTGCAGAACAGCTTATCTATATTATAGGTATTTTGGCATATCCAGAGGATAGGCTATCAATATGCAGAATTGGACAATCCCTTTAAAGAAGCACATATATTTTTATTACTATTTATTATGCAGCTTGCCAGTCAGTGTAAATAGTTCAGCTAGTAGGGGGCGTGGCTTGGCAGCATGAGATGGTCGCATAGCTCCGCAGCTCCCTGTGTTAAGCGACAATAGAACCGGCTAACGGCCCCTATTTCAGCCTGTACTACCATAAAAAGACATCGGAACCTCCCCTGACCGCCATGACCTCGAAACGGAGGAACAAACCTGCGGGGAGACCCAAGAAGCTGACGGACTTCTGTTACTCCCCTAGGAACAGCGCGGTCCAAGATGGCGCTGGCAGGCCGCATCTCAGTTCTTCCCCACCTTCTACCGCAGGTGGAAGTCAGTGCCCTTCTTGGCAGGACGGCTCCCCTGCGATGCGGTGGAGGAACGGATTGAACGGGCATCCGGAGCTTCTTGTCTGGCAGACCCCACCGCGAACACAGCAGCGCTGCAGGTGCGTTCCTCTGATTGGGCCTCTCTCACTCCCTCGCTCTCAGGCAGCCCTGCTAAACAGTGCCAAAGGCTCTCCCCGTCCCCACAGGCCGCAGAGACAGGTACAGTGCAGCAAGGGGGATAACGCAGAGGACCCTTTTCTACATTTACCAGCATCAGCAGCGCCAGTCACGGAATCCTCCCTTAAACAGATGCTCCAGGCCCTGCACTCATCTATCCAATCCATAGCAGCCTCCTGGTCGCATTGAAGCCACTACAAACCTCTGTTTCAGAGCTAGAGTCAATAGTAGAGCACACAGAGAGCAAAATGGCAGAGTTGACATGCTCTCATAACTCCTTGATAGACGTTCACTATGAGTTGGAGGATGAGGTGCATTCCTTGCGGGCTAAGATAGCAGATATTGAAGATCGCTCGTGTAGAAATAACATTAAGCTTAGGGGGGTCCCATAAAATGTCTCCTCTAGGGACTTGATTCCTTATATTCAAGACCTTATAAAAGCTATTGTAACTGACTGCATCCCATGGTACTTGCTTATCGACCGGGCTCATAGGGTCCCTAAACCTAAGCATCTATCTGATAGTGTTCCCAGACACGTATTAGCCCGTATTCACTTCTACCACGTCAAAGATGCCTTTATGTCACGGGCGAGAAATAAGGAGTCTCTCCCAGCGACATTCCTTGGGCTCTCGATATATACGCTGACCTATCCGCAGCTACGCTGCAACTTAGACGTAGCTTATTACCTATCACACAGGCACTGAGGAATAACACTATACCCTACAAATGGGGATACCCAACCCGCCTCTTAATTCAATTCCATGATGGGACCCACTCTGTTAGATCTCTGGAGGAAGGTATGAAACTGCTGCATGGGGCATTCCAATTAAAGATAATGTCCCACGTCCGCCTGCACAAACCCCCAAGGTCCGACCTGACTGGCAAACTGTTGGCTCCTCACGCAGAGGGCGGCGGTGAAAAAGTTATGACAGCACATCTTGAGATGGACTTTCTCCTAACACAACAGGATGGACTCACCCTCTTGGTTGGCAGACAAGGAACTGTTCATCCCCCCACAGAGGATGTCTTCTGAGCAACATCCAATTTCTACTTGTCCAGGGTTCCCTTCCTTGGTTGGAGCTACTCTTCTGTTTTTCTTTGTTTATTCGTTTTGTTTGTCTGTATTTTCTTTCAGGACTGCCGCAGTATCTGCTGTTCTGGACTTGCACCATCGTGGAACCTGGACTCTGCCTTCTGGACTGAGCTTTGATGGATCTAAGTATCGCAGCACTCCAAGGAACTTTTAATGACTATAAAGGTTTTATCTCTTAACTCTAATGGCCTAAACACTCCACAAAAGAGGGCCCACGTATGGTCAGAGGCGCGAAGGGCGGGTTGCGACATCCTTACTGTCCAAGAGACACACCTGGTAAAGTCTGATGCATTTCGGGTGTGCAATCCGTCCTTTCCGCTCATATACCATTCGCATCATGTGACGAAATCTAGAGGTGTTCTCCTGGCTATCAATAGCTCTATGGCTTTTCAGGAACTGTCTGTTATGCTAGATAGGAATGGGAGATACATTGTATTAGTATACCTATGTAATAATGTAGAATATGCTATTGTGTCCGTATATGCCCCTAACAAAGGGCAGATACACTTTTTCAATAAAGTACTATGTATCCTTAACAAGTGTAAAAAAGGCCATGTAATACTTTGTGGGGATTTTAACGCTGTCCTAAACCCCCAGATGGACTCGACTTCAACTAGCCGTATTATGGCGGTGTCTCTCTCCACGTTGCTTCATAGGGAGGACTTATATGGTGCTTGGTGCATTATGCACGCATCTGAATGGGATTATACTTGTTATTCCCCTACTCATAATACGTATTCCCCTATCGACCTATTTGTCGTGAGTCGCTGTCTCTTAAATTTCTTGCAGTCCACCAGAATTGTAGATGCCACTTGGTCTGATCATTCACCAATTTTGCTTAAAATTCATGAAGTGGACTCCTCGCCGCAGACATATCTGTGGCGTAACAACTCGTTCCTAATGCATCACCCTCAATATGGGAGCGAACTGGAGAGAGACCTGGTGTCTTATTTTGCTACTAATGTCACTTCAGATGTTAAACCCACTACTATTTGGAATGCCCACAAGGCGTTCATTAGAGGCACATTCATAAAACTAGGACATGCCCACAAGAAACAACAATCTGCACTACTGGACGGGCTTTTATAAGAGCAGAAACAGCTTGACCAACAAAACAGCATGCACCCAACCCCTGCCCTAGCCGAAAGACAGAACAATACGCATTAGGGAGCACCTGGTGGGTCGCTATTCCAAATCCCTTTTAAAGACCAAGTCCAGATACTATGCTTCGGACAACAGAGCGGGGAAACTGCTTGCTGCCAAACTAAAAGGTAGGCACACTAAATAACGCATTGCATTTCTTGAGGGATGCACGCCAGGGGTAAAACTGTATCACCCTCAGGCCATAGCAAATAGCTTCATGGAATATTATGAGTCCTTATATATATAATTTAGCCTCAGATGGTCAGGTAACTCCACCCCCAGACGATTCTATCCAATCATTCCTGGACACCCTCAATCTTCCCAAACTCTCTGCAGAACATTTAGACACTTTAAACGCACCTGTTACGACTGTAGAGATACATAAATTACTTTCCTCCTTACCAGTGGGTAAAGCTCCAGGTCCTGATGGACTATCCACGGCCAATTATAAAAGATTTTCAACTACATTAACCCCACATTTGCAGGCCTTTGTTTCGGAGGTATTCAGATCTGGGGTACTCCCATCCGAGAACCAGGAAACTCTAATAATAATAATGTTACCCAAACCCGGAAAGTCTCCAATTGCGCCTAGCAATTTCCGACCAATATCATTGCTAAACGTCGATCTCAAATTGTATGCCAAATTATAAGCACAAAGGCTAGCATCTTTGTTACTCTCACTAGTAAACGCAAATCAGGTGGGCTTTATTCAGAAACAGCAAGCGAATAACAACACGAGGCGAGTCCTAGATCTTTTGCATGTGACGGAGGTGGGTGGTCGACCTGCCTTGTTCCTGTCGCTGGATGCCAAAAAGGCATTTGACCGAATAAATTGGTTGTTTGCCTTCTCAGTCCTCAGGCATTTTGGCTTTCAGGGGAGTATTCTGGGGGCCATACAGGCCCTATACTCTTCCTCCAATGCAAGAGTGTACACAAATGGGACACTTTCAGATAGATTTAACATTACCAATGGGACCCGCCAGGGATACCCACTTTCCCCATTAACCCCTTCCCGCAGAATGTCATATATAAACGCTGGGTTGTGCAGTGCGTTCGTGCATCCCGACGTTTATAAATGACATTCAGTTAACCCGGCGATGCGCAGCATCGCACGGGTTAACTGGCAGAAGTCCCGCTGTTTCCAGCAGGGGACAACTTCTGGTTCACCCCCAGGACCATCCATTGATGGTCCTGGTCAGAGATCACTGTGATTGGTCCCTGTGGACCAATCACAGTGATCTAGGGTGAAAGTTCAGATCCCCCGCACTGCCCGCCCCTGGAAGTCGGGCAGAACGGGGGACGATGGCTGTGGGGGCTGGCGGCATAGGTGGGGGAACACGGGGGGACCGGCGGCCTTACCCGAACCAGCGGCGGGATCGAGGAGCAGCGCGGGACCGGCCACGTGGACGAGCAGCGATGGGACCGGCAGGTAAGTATATGGTCCTCAGAAGCAGCAGTGAAAATCTTCACTGCTGCTTCTAGGAGTCTGAAAACTACAACTGCCAGCATGCCTAGACAGCCTTTGGCTGTCTGGGCATGCTGGGAGTTGTAGTTTTGCAACATCTGGAGGGCCCTAGTTTGGAGACCATTGTATAATGGTCTCCAATCTGTGCTCTTCCAACTGTTGCAAAACTACAACTCCCAGCATGCACTGACTGTCCAGGCATGCTGGGAGTTTTAGTTCAGCAACATCTGGCCCTTCAGATATTGCCGAACTACAACTCCCAGCATGCCCTTCAGCTGTCTGGGCATGCTGGGAGTTGTAGTTTTGCAACAACTGGAGACACACTGGTTGGGAAACATTGTTTCTAACTCAGTGTTTCCTAACCTGTGTGCCTCCAGCTGTTGCAAAACTATAACTCCCAGCATGCACTAACAGACCATGCATGCTGGGAGTTGTGGTTTTGCAACAGCTGGTGCACCCCCCCCCCCCCCCTGTGAATGTACAGGGTGCATTCACATGGGCGAGGCTTTTACAGTGGGTTTCTCGCAAGTTTGAGATGCAGCAAATTTTGCGCTGGGAAACTCGCTGTAATCCCCCGCCCATGTGACTGTACCCTAAAAACACTACACTACACCTACACAAAATAAAATAAAAAGTTAAAAACACTACATATACACATACCCCTACACAGCCCCCCTCCCCCAATAAGAACGTCCGGTACACCACTGTTTCCAAAGCAGAGCCTCCAGCTGTTGAAAAACAACAACTCCCAGTATTGCCGGACAGCCGTTGACTGTCCACGCATGCTGGGAGTTTTGCAACAGCTGGAGGCACCCTGTTTGGGAATCACTGGCGTAGAATACCCCTATGTCCACCCCTATGCAAATCCCTAATTTAGGCCTCAAATGCACATGGCGCTCTCACTTTGGAGCCCTGTCGTATTTCAAGGCAAAAGTTTAGGGTCACATATGGGGTATCGCCGTACTCTGGAGAAATTGCGTTACAAGGTTTGGGGGGTATTTTCTTCTTTAACCCTTCATGAAAAGGAAATGTTGGGGTCTACACCAGAATGTTAGTGTAAAAAAATTTAATTTTTTACACTAACATGCTGACGTTGCCCTATACTTTACATTTTCACAAGAGGTAAAAGGGAAAAAAGCCCCCAAAATTTGTTACGCAATTTCTCCCGACTACGGACATACTCCATATGTGGGCGCAAAGTGCTCTGGGGGCGCACAACAAGGCCCAGAAGGGAGAGCGCACCATGTACATTTGAGGTGATTTGCACAGGGGTGGCTGATTGTTACAGCGGTTTTGACAAACGCAAAAAAAACAAAACCCCACATGTGACCCCATTTCGGAAACGACACCCCTCACGGAATGTAATGAGGGGTGCAGTGAGAATTTACCCCCCACAGGTGTCTGACTGATCTTTGGAACAGTGGTCCGTGAAAATGAAAACTTGTACAGCCCACTGTTCCAAAGATCTGTCAGACACCAGTGGGGGGGCAAATGCTCACTGTACCCCTTGTTACGTTCCTCAAGGGGTCTAGTTTCCAAAATAGTATGCCATGTGTTTTTGTTTTTGCTGTCCTGGCACCATAGGGGCTTCCTAAATGCGACATGCTCCCCGAGCAAAATTTGCTCTCAAAAAGCCAAATATGACTCCTTCTCTTCTGAGCATTGTAGTTCGCCCATAGTGCACTTCAGGTCAACTTATGGGGTACCTCCATACTCAGAAGAGATGGGGTTACAAATTTTGGGGGGTATTTTCTGCTATTAACCCTTGGAAAAATGTGAAATTTGGGGGGAAACACACATTTTAGTGAAAAAAAAGAATTTTTTTTTTACATATGCAAAAGTCGTGAAACACTTGTGGGGTATTAAGGCTCACTTTATTCCTTGTTATGTTCCTCAAGGGGTCTAGTTTCCAAAATGGTATGCCATGTGAGGGTTTTTTGCTGTTCTGGCACCATAGGGGCTTCCTAAATGCAACATGCCCCCCAAAAACCATTTCAGAAAAATGTACTCTCCAAAATCCCCTTGTCGCTCTTTCCCTTCTGAGCCCTCTACTGCGCCCGCCGAACACTTTACATAGACATATGAGGTATGTGCTTACTCGAGAGCAATTGGGCTACAAATATAAGTATACATTTTCTCCTTTTACCCCTTGTAAAAATTAAAAAATTGGGTCTACAAGAACATGCGAGTGTAAAAAATGAAGATTGTGAATTTTCTCCTTCACTTTGCTTCTATTCCTGTGAAACACCTAAAGGGTTAAAATGATGACTGAATGTCATTTTGAATACTTTGGGGGTGCAGTTTTTATAATGGGGTCTTTTGTGGGGTATTTCTAATATGAAGACCCTTCAAATCCACTTCAAACCTGAACTGGTCCCTGAAAAATAGTGAGTTTGAAAATTTTGTGAAAAATTGGAAAATTTCTGCTGAACTTTGAAGCCCTCTGGTGTCTTCCAAAAGTTAAAACTCGTCACTTTTATGATGCAAACATAAAGTAGACATATTGTATATGTGAACAAATTTTTTATTTATTTGTAATATACATTTTCCTTACAAGCAGAGAGCTTCAAAGTTAGAAAAATGCTAAATTTTCACATTTTTCATCAAATTTTAGGATTTTTCACAAGGAAAGGATGCAAGTTACCACAAAATTTTACCACCATGTTAAAGTAGAATATGTCACGAAAAAACAATCTCGGAATCAGAATGATAACTAAAAGCATTCCAGAGTTATTAATGTTTAAAGTGACAGTGGTCAGATGTGCAAAAAACGCTCTGGTCCTTAAGGCCAAAATGGTCTTGGTCCTGAAGGGGTTAATGTTTGTAATATGTATTGAACCGTTGTAAAAGGCTATGTGTAATCACACTTCCATTACGGCATCACGGTGGGACAAGTAGAACACCTCATATCTTTATATGCTGATGACATTATAATTACGTTATCTTATCCCTCCTGCTCTTGACCGCCAACAATGGAGCTATTATCTAAATTTGGTGAATTATCTTACTATAAGCTAAGCATGTCTAAATCACAGGTTTTACCTATTAATTTACCGGTGGAAGACCATCGGAAACTAGCAAATAGGTTCAAACTAGACTGGCAACAAGAAGCTATTACGTATCTAGGTATTAAACTAACTAGTTCATTCAGTCTGTTGTCTAAATTTAATTATCTTCCATTCTAAGGGTGCGTTCACACGGAGTAATTCAAGAGGAATTTACTCGAGTAATTCCTCTTGAATTCTCTGCTCTAAATTAATGCACATCTCCTCTGCCCATTGACTTCAATGTTATCTCCGCTGTCCTTCTCACACTGGAAATTCTGCTAGCGGAATTCCGACGCTGAATTCCGTTCCGCTTGAAGAATGAGCATGTTCATTCTTCAAGCGGAATCCGCTAGCAGAAATCAATAGAAGTCAATGGTAAAAATAAATTCCGCCCGACATCGTTTTCACACGGAATTCGCGCAGAATTTGTGCACAATTTGTGCGGAATTCGCTCGGAAATGGCTGAAAAACCCTTCACTTCTTTCTCCATTTCCACGCGCAATTCCGCACGCAATTCGTGTGTAATTCCGCACGTAATTCCTCGCAAATTGCCCACAAATTGCCTGCAAATTTTGTGCGAAAATAAAATAATTTTTTCCATCCGTAAATTTTTTGACATGAATTACCGTATTTTTCGTCCTATAGGACGCACCGGCGTATAAGACGCACCCAATTTTTAGGGGCAAAATCTAAAAAAATAAAGATTTTGAACCCAATAGTGGTCTTCAACCTGCGGACCTCCAGATATTGCAAAACTACAACTCCCAGCATGCCCGGACAGCCGTTGGCTGTCCGGGCATGCTGGGAGTTGTAGTTTTGCAACATCGGGAGGTCCGCAGATTGAAGACCACTGCATAGGAGGTAATACTCACGTGTCCCCGCCGCTCCGGACCCGTCACCGCTGCCCTGGATGTCGCTCCATCGCTGTCGCCGTGTCCCCGTCGCTCTGGAACATCTCTGCTGCCGGCTGGGTATCCTCGCTCTCTGTCGCCGCCATCACGTCGTTACGCACGCCGACGCACGTACGTGATGACGAGGAAGGAGAGCGCCGGCATACAGGGGATCCCTGAATCTAGAAGACACCAAGGAGGCAGGTAAGGTCCCCCCTGGTGTCCTGTAAGCACTAACCCGGCTATTCAGTCGGGCTGTTCGGGACCGCCGCGGTGAAATCGCGGCGGTCCCGAACAGCCCGACTGAACAGCCGGGTTAGTGTCACTTTCCCTTCAGACGCGGCGGTCAGCTTTGATCGCCGCGTCTGAAGGGTTAATACAGGGCATCACCGCGATCAGTGATGTCCTGTATTAGCCGCGGGTCCCGGCCGTTGATGGCCGCAGGGACCGCCGCGATAGGGGGTGTATTCGCCGTGTAAGACGCACCGACTCTTTCCCCCCTTACACTTGCTTCAGGCGGACCTGAATAAATTGGGACGCTTTGAAGTCTCCTGGTTAGGCAGACTGGCAGCTTTTAAGATGCTGGTTTTGCCGAAGCTGTTGTATCTTTATCGAGTGCTTCCCATTACTATACTGCTCAGCTTCTTTAGGAAGGCCCAGTCCATCGTATCAAGATATGTGTGGTCTTCCAGCAAACATAGAATCTTCCATACATTATTGTCCAAGGAGAGACAAAAAGGGGGCATAGACTTACCGGATCTACGTAGATATCACTCTAATATCACTTTAATATCTCAACTCAGGGCCTTTTAGTACACTGACACTGTGATGCACTGTGATGGGTACAACTTGAATGCTCCTTGTGCAACTCCAATAACCCTAAAGTATTATTGTTTTACTACGTGTAATGTACAACTAAGTGCGGAGATTTCCCCACTTACTAGGGCTGGACTAGACTGCTGGGCCAGATTTCACAATAACAAATTGTTTGAACAATAGTCATTTCACCCAGATACCCTGATAGATATACTGCCTTTGTTGGTCCTGGACTTGTATATACGTGACTGGATGGAGAGGGGAATTTCAAAGAAATCCCAACTGTATAACAGGGGCCATCTATTACAGTTTTCTTGTATACATTCAACACATAATATCCCAAATGTAGATTTTTACAAATATTTACAAATATGACACTTTCTAAGCTCATTAGACAATAAAGCCTGGTATTATTCTGAGGACCTCTTACGTTTACTTAATCTCAACGTTAAAGGGCTGAGGGCAATATACCGTCTATTAGATGCCTCTCCATCACCATACAGTAAAGCCCCGTACGCCAGATGGTCTACAGAACTAGCCACACAGATCTCTGAGCAGGAATGGGTACAAACATCCAATTGGATCTACAGATCTTTACTTTATGTCACATTGAAGCGGCCGTTAAAACCAGACTGTGCTGGTACTACCCGCCTACAAGATTGCACAAAATATTTCCATCCTCGTCCCCTTTGTGTTGGAGGGACTGCTCACATAGAGGCTCATTATCACATGTGTTATGGTTCTGCCCTAAATTATCAGTTTACTGGAGTATCAAATGGTTACTACGCTCCATCTATTCTGCTATGCCTAGCTTAACACCTAAACTAGCCCTTCTGTTAATAGGCATACAGGACTTCCCCACGGATTTTAGGGAATTACTGTGTAAAATCTTGTTCATGTCTAAGCTAGTGGTGACTCAACACTGGAAGTCAGTTTACCCTCCAACAGTTGGAGAAGTGGTCACTTTGGTTAATGTGGCATGCCAATGCGAACACACGATTGCTCTCAATGAAGGAACGCACTACACTAAAGTAGCACATATATGGAATAGATGGACTCTTTCGACACACTACCGCACGTGAAGTGGTACCCCATTTTATCCAGTTGGCTTACCATGTCATCGATGTTGCCTTCTCGATCCTCCCCATCACTCCCATTTGCTGTTGCTGGACCATCCTATAACACTTACCTGGGTTAATACACAGTTCTATCTTAACCGTAGATTCACCTCTCCTTCAAGGTTCTATGTATCCATCCATATGTTTGTTTATTTGTATATGTATATTGCATGATCTTCACTATATGCAACTGTTCGGCCTGCTTAATGTTCTTTGAGGTTAATGTTCTTGCCTTAACTTTGTTGTACTCCTAGGAGTCCCGGATGTTCGGGGTCTCCTTGTAACAATTTTTCAATAAAAAGATTGAAATGAAATAGTTCAGCTAGCATTTCCTCATTTAGTTGTTCCTTTCTATTTAAAAATTCCTTTAATTGTTTCTTTTTATTTGGGTCTTTTGATCTCATAGTGACCCCCTGAAAATTACATGTGTTTCTGTGCTCTCAATGGGGTCACCATCTCAGCCAGCAGAACTTCCTGTATGATAAAGCTGCATGGACTGATCCACCTACAATTTATGGTCGATAAAAGTAATAGAGGAAATAACTTTATTGTATGGGTCAAGATAAGTGCAGAAAAATAAAAGTAAAAATCAGAAATGAGATGTGTGGTGACACTGCATGGTTACAGCACAAAAAATTCAATAAAATAAAAACGCCAGGACACAATGAATGGTTCCTGTGTTAAGTGTGAAACAAAGGACAAAAACAGACTTACCTGTGGTAATTAAAAGTTAGATTTACCTGTCCCTCTTCTTGAGAGCACAGGCCTGGCAAAAATCCAGTCAACTGTGGCAAGGAATACTTAAGGAGAGTCAGTGTTTGTGGTAGCATACTGAGAGCTCTCTTAGATACTAGATCAGGGCAAAAGCCTCCACCCCTGTCTTACTTTAGAAAGACACATTTTATGATACTCAAGTCCCATAGCGATAGTGCCTGCTGAAGGGTGTTCGTGCATCACATAACTCTTGACATACATAGAATGATGGCCTGAAGAATAGAACCCTTAAGTCATTGGGAATTATGGCAGGAAAATAGAACCCTTTGGGTCCCAGAGAATCGTTCAGCAAGAGTATTAAGGTCCCCATACACATTAGAAAAGGTTGTCTGAAACTGCTGATTTCGGCAGGACCAGACGACTGTCTAATGTGTATGGAGACCTCCTAACTCTCCCCTTATGGATGAGGGATAGCCCATGTTGAATTTCAGCTGCTCAATGCTTTTATTCTCTGTGAGCTGAACCAACAGCAGCATCCCTTGACCTTTTTCTCCTTTCAGAATATAGTACATGTATGCGTGGCCGATCCAAACACGTGCATTGAAAATATTAGGGGGTGATAGCTGTAGGCTGGTTTCTAAGGCTACCTTGAGTTTGTGAGGGGTTCAAAGGAAGTAGTTAACAGGCTAAAGAAGAGATGTATTAGATGGGTGAGGCCCTGTGTGAGCCAACACAGTTGGGAAAGTATCTCCTGTGATGAAGAAAACACCCTGAATACAGGTTAAGGGTTGAATACTGTTAAAACAATGTTTGCACTGTTTTGTTTATAACGTTTTGTAGATTACATAGATTAAAAGATAAGGGGCTGAATAGTGCTCTGCACCACATGTGAGGCGGAAGTGTCTTCTTCAGCAAGCAATTGACTAGACAAAGAGTTAGCTACATGTGTCTTGAAGTGTATAAAATAATTGATAATCCTCTTGGGATAACCTGCTAATATTCTGGTAAAATTATACTTGTCACTTCAACAATCTTAAATGGGTACTCCAGTGGGGACTTTGAACAAAAACAACCAAAAAAATAAATAAAGGAATTAACCACCAATTTTTTGTATTTAAAAGTCCCAAAAACAATATCTCTTCTCTCATGTATAAGAGTAGTCAGACTTCTACCTGCTTTTCTCACCATTGCTTACCAATGGCCCCACGTTAGTGCATACCTTTTAAGAGCCTTTTTAGATGTGTTTGCCATGTTCCCTTCATATCCTCTTATTTTTTAGCTAACTTACTCCAGTACTCAAGTTTTTACGCTGTCACGCCCCCTCCCATAAACTTGTATTGAGGGGCGGGTGTGACTTCACACGGGGGCGGAGTCGTGACGTCACGATCTTACGTCGCCGTGGTCGGGATGGTATTAGCCTGAGGGCCTCCAGCGGTTCCGGAAGCCGTTACAGGTGGGTCCTGCATGGTAGAATGCGGAGGTCCCCAGCGGCGGGACCCCCGCAATCAGACATCTTATCCCCTATCCTTTGGATAGGGGATAAGATGTCTTGGGGGGAGTACCCCTTTTAGCAATTAAAATCGATATATCCCCTATTATTGAAGTCATTATATCACCTAATATGCTTGGAAAAGAGAAATGATAAAAACAGACTTTTCTGCCACCTTTTGAATATTTTTTTATTTTGCTGCCTTATAATAGAGTTTGGCAGGCCCCAACCTCCTTCTCCTTACCTTTGCACAAGATCAGCATACTTCAGGCATTTTCTTTTTTTTACCCCAAATAAACCTTGCCAGAATCACATCTAACCCATTAGAAAACCTATCAAGGATGTTAGTAGGTATGTTACTTACGAAGAAAAGCGCCCGTGGTAAAATAAATATTTTTACAAGTGCGCTCCTGTCCGCTATGGACAGGAGTAATTTTAGCCAAACCTCAGTTTTCTTTTTAATGGTTTTAATCAGAAGAGTCACATTCAATTTCTCAAATTGATTGTATTCACTGGATAATTTAAGAAGAATAGTAGGTCATCCGCATATAACATTAGTTTTTCCTCTTATCCTTTGAAGCCTAACCCCCCAATCTCACTATCTCCTCATATAACTGCTGCTAAGAGTTCAAAAGTAATAGAGTAAAGTATAAAGAGAAGCAGAGATAATGGGCATCCTTGTCTTGTGCCCCATGTAATGAGAAAGGGTTTAGAAAGTTCCCAATGAATGCTTACCCTAGCAGACGGCTCCACATACAACATTTTCACCAAGCTCATAAACTTATGGCCAAACCCGAACTCCTCCAGTGTGAGCCAAAGGAAGCCCCACTCCACCCTGTCAAACGCCTTCATTGCGTCCAACGCCAGGATGGAGTGGGACGTCCTCAGGCCCACCTGGAGGTTAGCAAAGATTCTAGGAATGTTCTCATGTGAATGTAATCCGGGATAAATTCTGTCGGATAGTCTTTTGTCAAACTAGTTATCGCCCGAGCCAGTCTCCCTGCCAACACCTTGAAAATTTTGACATCAGTGTTGAACAGGGAGATCGGCCGGTATGATTTTTATTTTCTGGGGAAATAGTATGATGTTTACCTCTGACATAGTATAAGGACTGCTTTAGCATCACATGATTCATGTATTGTTTCTGTCAAATTAGAGATTAATGCTTCTGCTAACTCCCTATATGCTTAAAATGGAAGTTCATCGGGACCAGATGCCGATGAGTTTCTTAAGGAACTCAGTGCTTCCTTAATTTTTTCTATTGTAATGTCTCCTTCCATCTCCCCTCTCTCTGATTCGGTTAATTTAGGTAATCCACACTTCTAAAAATATTTTCTAATCCTACTTTCCTCCTCTGTACCCTTTGACTGATAAAATGTTGAGAAGAATTCTATAACTGCTGCTTTGATTTTTTTGCTTTTATTAGTTATTGTACCGTTTCCCAGTTTCAAGGCGGCAATATGCTTTCTAGCTTCTTGCACATTTACTACACCAGCAACCAATTCCCCTGTTTTCCCCCTTCCACAATTTGTTTCTGTCCTCATGAACCTTGTGTTGAACTTTATTTCTGTAAAATTCATTGTATTTATTTTGGGCCTTTTTCAAAAGGTCATAGGATTCCTGAAACTGTGCAAAAAAGATCTCCTGCTGTTCGCATTTCAAGTTCTAAGTTATGCTCCTCTTGTGCAAAGATCTTTTTTTATATGACACTTTTCTATATAATAGGCCTCTTAAGAAGGCTTTGCATGTATCCCATATAGCCATTGATGAAGCTGAGTTTCTACAGTCATTGCCATAAATCTTGGCACCCCTGAAATTTTTCCAGAAATTGAAGTATTTCTCACAGAAAAGGATTGCAGTAACACATTTTTTGCTATACACATGTTTATTCCTTTTGTGTGTATTGGAACTAAACCAAAAGAGGGAGGAAAAAAGCAAATGGGACATAATGTCACACCAAACTCCAAAAATGGTCTGGACAAAATTTTTGGCACCCTTAACTTAATATTTGGTTGCACACCCTTTGGAAAAAATCACTGAAATCAGTTGCTTGCTATAAACATCAATAAGCTTCTTACACCTCTCAGCTGGATTGTTGGACCACTCTTCCTTTGCAAACTGCTCCAGGTCTCTCTTATTGGAAGGGTGCCTTTTCCCAACAGTCATTTTAAGATCTCTCCACAGGTGTTCAATGGGATTTAGATCTGGACTCATTGCTGGTCACTTCAGAACTCTCCAGCGCTTTGTTGCCATCCATTTCTGGGTGCTTTTTGACTTATGTTTGGGGTCATTGTCCTGCTGGAAGACCCAAGATCTCGGACACAAACCCAGCTTTCTGACACTTAGCTGTACAGTGCAACCCAAAATCCGTTGGTAATCCTCAGATTTCATGATGCCTTGCACACATTCAAGGCACCCAGTGGCAGAGGCAGCAAAACAACCCCAAAACATCAATGAACCTCCAACATATTTCACTGTAGGTACTGTGTTCTTTTCTTTGTAGGCCTCATTCTGTTTTCAGTAAACAGTAGAATGATGTGCTTTACCAAAAAGAAGGATTTTCCCAGAAGGATTTTGGCTTACTCAAGTTCATTTTGGCAAAATGTAGTCTTGCTTTTTTTTTATCTCTCTGTGTCAGCAGTGGGGTCCTCCTGTGTCTCCTGCAATAGCGATTCATTTAATTTAAATTTCGACAGATAGTTCACGCTGACACTGATGCTCCCTGAGCCTGCAGGACAGCTTGAATATCTTTGAAACTTGTTTGGGGCTGCTTATCCACCATCCAGACAATCCTGCGTTGACACCTGCCATCAAATTTTCTCTTCCGTCCACGCCCAGGGAGGTTAGCTATAGTGCCATGGGTTGCAAATGTGGTGACCACATTGTTATGGCGGAACCACGGGGTGTAGCGGTGTAGGTAGCGGGGCCAGATAGTATTAACCCCTGGGGCAAGATGTTGTTAACCCCTAGTATTCGTGACGCCAAGATGTGGTTGTATGGTGTAGGGTACCACCGACAACCAACCCAAAATGGCATATAGTAAATGAGAGTCCAAAGCTGGGTTTTGATGCAACTGGAACTTTACTGAAGAAGGCAGTATAATAGTCTTTACAAAGAGCCAATGAGCCAATTTCCACAGAGGTGACCGGGACACAGGGAACCTCTCAGGCTTTCTTGGACTTGTAGTTGCAATAATGATGATGCAGGCCACTGTACTACTGTTATGACTTTGGTAGGGACAGTAGAGACTTGACTTGTACTCACAGATTTGATGTGGCTGAAGACTTTTAGGCTTTGGCCTAGCTATGCTGGACTTGACTTGTACAGGACTTATTCTTGCTTTGCTTCCAGGAACCAAGAGCAAGAACCAAGAGAGAGAATGTGGAGACTACAACCCCTTATATATCAGGGGGCTGGACTAAAGCCCATTGGTAGCTGGTTGCCTGTGGTTACCTGTGCCTCTGGAACTCTGGGTATAACATGTGATCACATGACAGATCACATGACCTTAGGAAGGCCCTATACAGTGTAAACATCCTAACAACATTTGTATATTATTTACACTGTACCATACATATAATAAATGTACATACTTAATATATAAGACGATACGATATAATGACTTAGAGGGGACCCTGCAGGAGAGCCCTATTGACTTGAGAGACTCTACCGGAGGGGACTTTAGGACCATACAGAACCATGTTCTGTACCGGGACACCACAAACCCCCTTACTTAATATAAGTCGCCCTCGACGTCTGTCCACTTAGGGAGAGGAGCGAAATGGCCACTGGGATGAATACAGTCCTGAAGCATTACATACAACGTCCAATTCCAGGCTGATGAAATGAATATAGAAACTGATGAACTGATGATAAGAGTCTCTGTATATAATGTCCATACATGCTCTGCACATTTGATGAACAGGATAACTCTAGGACTTGCTTAAGATAAGGATTCTTTATCTTATGAATATACCTACGACTATAATGACATGACTTATACTTATGACATAGTTTTTTTCTTTTTAGTAGGTTTGACTATGGACTATGCACAATTAGTGACTATGAATATAACAGACATAGCTGACTATACATTTCTGACGGACTAGGACGTTTTATGACATTAGACTATATCTGACATTTTATTATGACTATGACATCACCTTTTATGAGTATTGTGACATTAGATTAGTACTATGATGTATCTAACGATGACTGACATTTGATTGACTATTAGATTATTAGACTTGGTATGCATGGTGTCGGCAATGCTTATACATACAGTTTGACATTATACCACTGTTTATTTTTGTTGTTAGACACTGGTTGCGGATGGGGTTTCTGGAGGCTTTCTGACCAATGCCTTGGCTACTAGGGTCTATCGGCACTACACACTTACCCCTAGAACACTTTACTCTAGATCTTTTTGTATCTTGCTGTTGCTACTGGTAGTTTTCATAGGGCAGCTGCTTGGGCCTGTACCTTTCTCTATGTTTTGCCATCAGTTCCTCTACTATGGCTGCAACTTCGGCTTCTCTGCAGGCCCTTTCGGCCTGAGCTGTGGGAATTTGGGGATGTGGTTTCCCTGGAAGGGGAAAGACGTGCTCCCTCATATATCGGATTAGTGCAGGCTCATCGCCGAACAACCATTTGGGCAGAGGGGGTGATTGCGGGCGCGCAGTAGCTTCAGTAGGCTTCTAGGCCTGGGACTCTCTATCTGGGCTGGAAGTAGAAGAGGGTGTAGAAAATGTGACCTCACCTGGGGTACTTACTTCTGACTCCTCTGTTGCGATTTCTGCCCAAGATCCCCAGGACCTATGATGAGGAGACAGTCTCACCGTTGATGCTCCTGAAGACCCAGATGATCCCCCTGGCGGGGTGGCTGGCCATTCCTCATCCTTCGGAAGCGGGGGCAGGTTGTAGGCCTCCTCGGTCCCAAGGGACAATGGCTGCAAACGATCAGCCAAGTCTTGAAATAGTTGTGCTGCGGCCACAGCAACTTTCTGCTCCACTAGCGCCATCTTACTGCTCTCTCCATGTGCTCCGGAGGGCTCCGCCATGTCTATATTCCTTTCGGCCATCTCCGGATTGAAGAGCGCTGAAGTCATCGGTCATCTGTGCAGCACTGACTTCTGGTCCCCTGGCAACAACAAGCAAATACAAGCAATTCCACCTCGGCATGGAGATGACTACATGATGTCCACGCCCAGGGGTAGGACGCTGACCAGTGTGGGACATTCTCAGGTTCCTCCTTTACCCTTGCAGGTACAATTTGTAATGGAGCACATAGCATGGCTTCGGCCCGAATTTTACCATGGCAGCAATACAATATTCTTCACCTCCCCCTTACTTTTTTTTAGAGCCCCAGCAAAGCACAATTTTACAGACAATGTCCCGTACACTTTTGGGCGAAATTTCGGTCACAGTTTTGGAGAATTTCGGACAATTCTCTAAGCACATTTCTGAATAGGGGTAGGATTAGTGGCTTTTGCGCAATGATATACACCCACCCATATCTCGTTGCGGGTGGCCTGGTGGTTGAATAGTTAAAGGCACACACCCGTATCCTGTTCCTGACGCCAAAGCCTGTGGTGACCACAGTGTTATGGCGGGACCACGGGGTGTAGCGGTGTAGGTAGCGGGGACAGATGGTATTAACCCCCGGGGCAAGATGTTGTTAACCCCTTGTGTTCGTGACGCCAAGATGTGGTTGTATGGTGTAGGGTACCACCGACAACCAACCCAAAACGGCATATAGTAAATGAGAGTCCAAAGCAGGGTTTTGATGCAACTGGAACTTTACTGAAGAAGGCAGTATAGTAGTCTGTACAAAGAGCCAATGAGCCAATTTCCACAGAGGTGACCGGGACACAGGGAACCTCTCAGGCTTTCTTGGACTTGTAATTGCAGACTTTTAGGCTTTGGCCTAGCTATGCTGGACTTGACTTGTAAAGGACTTGTGCTTGCTTTGCTTTCAGGAACCAAGAGCAGGAACCAAGATAGAGAATGTGGAGACTACAGCCCCTTATATATAAGGGGGCTGGACTAAAGCCCATTGGTAGCTGGTTGCCTGTGGTTACTTGTGCCTCTGGAATTTTGGGTATATCATGTGATCACATAGCACATGACCTTAGGAAGGTCCAATACAGTGTAAACATCCTAACAACCTTCAAATATTACTCACATTCACTGTACAATACATATAATATATGTACACACTTAATATAAAAGACAATACGATATAATGACAGGAGAGCCCTATGGATTTGAGGGACTCTACCTTAGGGGACTTTAGGACCGTACAGAACCATGTTCTGTACCGGGACACCACACAAACTTCTTGTCCACTGTGGACGAAGGCAAATCTAGATCTCTGGGGATTGAATTGTAACCTTGAGATTATTTATCCACAATTTTGGTTCTCAAGTCCTCAGACAGTTCTCTTCTCTTTCTGTTGTCCATGCTTAGTGCGTTATACACAGACACACAATGCAAAGACTAAGTGAATGTCTCTTCTTTTTATCTGCTTTCAGGTGTGATTTTTATATTGCCCACACCTGTTACTTGCCCCGGGTGAGTTTAAAGGAGTATCACCTGCTTAAACAATCTTATTTTTCCAAAATTTTGAAAGGGTGCCAATAATTTTGTCCAGCTTATTTTTTGAGTTTGGTGTGACATTATGTCCAATTGACTTTTTCCCTCCCTTTTTGGTTTAGTTCCAATACACACAAAGGAAATAAACATGTGTATAGCAAAACATGTGTTACTGCAATCCGTTTCTGTGAGAAATACTTAATTTTCTTGAAAAATTTCAGGGGTGTCAATATTTACGGCCATGACTGTATTTATTTACTAATATTCTTTTGGTTCAGTTATAAGTAATACCTTTCTATTAATAATTTAGGGTACTCCGGTGTTTAATAGCAATTTATCCCCTTTGCACAGGATAGGGAATAAGTTGTCTGATTGTGTTTACATTTTGCACCCCACAATCTCTAGAAGGGGGCCCAGAATCTACCCCCTGCATGGAATCAATATGCGTTCCATGCATTCTCAATGGAGCACGAGAAATACCCAAGTTTAGCATTCTTGTATCCTCAGCTCTCCCATAGAGAATGCATGGAGCTTGTGCCAACTCCACACTCCATTCACCGGGAAGGTTATGGAGCCCGTTCTGTATAACACAGTCTGACCCCCATGCCCAATATGATATCTCCTAGATTGGCAATTGTTTATCAAGCCTATTACATGGCTCTATATTTTACAGCCATGCATCACAAACAATTGTTGGATCGCACATGCAACCCTATACTTTCATAATTTACCAACCACACATCTTATGACAAAGGGTGATGTCTGGCTGACAACAACAATTTTTAATCTGTTATAAACCTGCAATGAGCCAATAAAAGAGCGTCTGCTTGTTTTACGCCTGATCGCTAGGTCTACTACACCGCCTATTAGGCCATTAAACGGACAGATTAATGCACAAGCATACCAATATGTGTACAGGCATCCACAAGGGAGTGGTTTTGCCACAAAAGATTGTGGTTTGCACTGCTAGAACCCATTGCCTCACAGAACAACTCAGTTGTAGCCAGCATCCAGAGTGACTGGTATAAGCACTTTGCTCACCTAGACAATTGTCATCTCCTAAAATCATCTTTACTGGTATTAACAAGTGGTATAATGTAGGACTGCAATTTATTAATGTATCTATAATTTTCACAAGGATATGAAGATAACATATTACTTACTAATTATTTAATCAGAAAAAAAGGAAGAGATCTAAAAAATGAAATCTGTAATATTGCATAAGACATCAATTCATACATCCTCTGTGAGACTGACCCAGGATAGATAAGAAGCTCTTCTAATAATCCAAGGTAAGATTCTTTTTTTCAGTGTCTTAATAGCTTAGTCAGATTAAAAGAAATGAAATTATTCTTTCACATAATGTGTGAGCAAAGTTCTTCAGTCCTTTTTTTTATAGCTCCAGGCAGACATCATACAGGTTCAAAGTATATTCCAACTTCTAAATTCAACATTAAGAGACATCTTACTGTATTTGCTCCAAAAATCAAGTAAAATATGAATACATTTTAGTAGTTTATGCTTGTAGAAACTGACAGGTTCAATATGTTCTAAGTATGAATTTTTTGGAGGATTTTCAGACATGAAGAGCTCATTACAAACTTCCTATTACCTTTCTTAAAAACTGACATTTCTAGGCACCACATGGCACTACAAAAAAGTTAACCTGCTACAGGACAAAATGCAAAAAATTATTAAATATGAACTCTAAGGATGTTAAAAGAGGGTTCAATGTAAAGTTGTAGGTAATTTAGGATCAGATTGGTGGATTTCTCCTTTAACCCCCTTCAAAAACTTTTTATATGTTGTACATCTTGGCAAAACATTAACTTTTCTTATATACTTCATAAGATTTTTTTTCCTTTTAATAGAAATCATGGCTTATAAAATCATGGCTTTGTCCAAGCTGAAGCACAGGCATGGACAAAGTCCAGTAAATGAGGATGGGTTAGCACTGCTCTGTGCTCTCTCCTGCCTGATAGCACTCCTCTGTGCTCTCTCCTGCCTGATAGCACTCCTCTGTGCTCTTTCCTGTCTGATAGTACTCCTCTGTGCTCTCTCCTGCCTGATAGTACTCCTCTGTGCTCTCTCCTGTCTGATAGGACTCCTCTGTGCTCTCTCCTGTCTGATAGTACTCCTCTGTGCTCTCTCCTGTCTCATAGTACTCCTCTGTGCTCTCTCCTGTCTGATAGCACACCTCTGTGCTCTTTCCTGTCTGATAGTACTCCTCTGTGCTCTCTCCTATCTGATAGGACTCCTCTGTGCTCTCTCCTGTCTGATAGTACTCCTCTGTGCTCTCTCCTGTCTCATAGTACTCCTCTGTGCTCTCTCCTGTCTGATAGCACACCTCTGTGCTCTCTTCTGTCTGATAGTACTCCTCTGTGCTCTCTCCTGTCTGATAGCACTCCTCTGTCTCTCCTGTATGATAGCACTCCTCTGTGCACTCTCTTGTCTGATAGTACTCGTCTGTGCTGTCTCTTGTCTGATAGTACTCGTCTGTGCTCTGTCCTGTCTGATAGTACTCCTCTGTGCTTTATCCTGTCTGATAGTACTCCTCTGTGCTCTCTCCTGTCTGATAGTACTCCTCTGTGCTCTCTCCTGTCTGATAGCACTCCTCTGTCTCTCTCCTGTCTGATAGTACTCCTCTGTGCTCTCTCCTGTCAATAGTACTCCTCTGTGCTCTCTCCTGTCTGATAGTACTCCTCTGTGCTCTCTCCTGTCTGATAGCATTCCTCTGTCTCTCTCCTGTCTGATAGTACTCCTCTGTCTCTCTCCTGTCTGATAGTACTTGTCTGTGCTCTCTCCTGTATGATATTACTCCACTGTGCTCTCTCCTGCCTGATAGCACTCCTCTGTGCACTCTCTTGTCTGATAGCACTCCTCTGTGCTCTCTCCTGTCTGATAGTACTCCTCTGTGCTCTCTTCTGTCTGATAGGGCTCCTCTGTGCACTCTCTTGACCGATAGCACTCCTCTGTGCACTCTCTTGTCTGATAGCACTCCTCTGTGCTCTCTTCTGTCTGATAGTACTCCTCTGTGCTCTCTCCTGTCTGATAGTACTCCTCTGTGCTCTCTCCTGTCTGATAGTACTCCTCTGTGCTCTCTCCTGTCTGATAGGATTCCTCTGTGCTCTTTCTGTCTGATAGGACTCCTCTGTGCTCTCTCCTGTCCTATTAGACTATCCCACCCTCACTTTACTGGACTTTGTCCATGCCTGTGCTTCAGCTTGGACAAAGCCATGATTCTATAAGCCATAATTTTTATAAAAAGGAAATTACATTTTCTTATGAAGTATATTAGAAAGGTTAATGTTTTGCCAAGATGTACCACATATAAAAAGTTTTTGAATCAGACAGTGCCCATTTAAAGACACAGGAGCTTTTCATTTTTGCGCTTTTATTTTTTTCCTCATCGCCTTCATACAGACATAACGCTTTCAAATTTCCACCTACAAACCTATATGAGGGCTTGTTTGTACCAATTGTATTTTGTAATGACATCACTCATTTTACCAGCAGATCTACAGTAAAGCAAAAAAAAAAAAAAAAAAAAAAAACATTAATTATGGGGCGAAATTGAAAAATTGCAATGGGCAACTGCACCACTCTTCCTCTACACAGAATTTGATTCATCTCCCTGAATGACTCTAAGCACACAACCAAGACAACAAAGGAGTGACTTGTAGACAACCCTGTGATTGTACTTGGGTTCTAACTTAAACCCTAAAGTCATTGACCAATAGTAGCCATACAACCTGACAGAGCTTGAGAGGATCTGCAGAGAAGAATGGCTGAAAATTCCCAAAGCCAGGTGTGTAAACCTTGTGGCATCATCCCCAAGAAGACTGGAGGCTGTAATCACTGCTGAAGGTGCTCAACTACAGTGGGGCAAAAAAGTATTTAGTCAGTCACCAATTGTGCAAGTTCTCCCACTTAAAAAGATGAGAGAGGCCTGTAATTTTCTCCATAGGTATACCTCAACTATGAGAGACATAGTGAGAAAAAAAAATCCATAAAATCACATTGTCTGATTTTTAAAGAATGTATTTGCAAATTATGGTGGAAAATAAGTATTTGGTCACCTACAAACAAGCAAGATTTCTGGCTCCCACAGACCTGTAACTTCTTAAAGAGTCTCCTCTGTCCTCCACTCGTTACCTGTATTAATGGCACCTGTTTGAACTTTTTATCAGTATAAAAGACACCAGTCCACAACCTCAAACAGACACACTCCATACTCCACTATGGCCAAGACTAAATAGCTGTCGAAGGACACCAAAAACAAAATTGTAGACCTGCACCAGGCTGGGAAGATTGAATCTGCAATAGGCAAGCAGCTTGGGGTGAAGAAGTAAACTGTGGGAGCAATTATTAGAAAATGGAAGACATACAAGACCACTGATAGTCTCCCACGATCTGGGGCTCCACGCAAGATCTCACAAAATGGTGTCAAAATGATCACAATAACAGTGAGCAAAAATCCCAAAATCACACAGGGGGACCTAGTAAATGACCTGCAGAGAGCTGGGAACAAAGTAACAAAGGCTACCATCAGTAACACACTATGCTGCTAGGGAGTCAAATCATGCAGTGCCAGGCGTGTCCCTCTGCTTAAGTTAGTACATGTCTGGGCCCCTCTGAAGTTTGCTAGAGAGCATTTGGAAGATCCAGAAGAGTATTGGGAGAATGTCATATGGTCAGATGAAATCAAAGTAGAACTTTTTGGTAAAAACTCAACTTGTCGTGTTTGGAGGAGAAAGAAAGCGGAGTTGCATCCAAAGAACACCATACCTACTGTGAAGCATGGGGTGGAAACATCATGCTTTGGGTCTGTTTTTCAGCAAAGGGACCAGAACGACTAATCCGTGTACAGGAAAGAATGAATGGGGCCATGTATTGTGAGATTTTGAGTGAAAACCTCGCTCGGTCAGCAAGGGCATTGAAGAGGATACTTTGCTGGGTCTTTCAGCATGACAATGATCCCAAACACACCAGCTGGGAAATTATGAGGGGCTTCGTAAGAAGCATTTCAAGGCCCTGCAGTCTCCAGATATCAACCCCACAGAAAACCTTTGGAAGGAGTTGAAAGTCTGTGTTGCCCAGCGACAGCACCAAAACATCACTGATCTAGAGGAGATCTGCATGGAGGAATGGGCTAAAATTCCAGCAACAGTGTGTATGAAAACCTTGAGAAGACTTACAGACAATGTCATTGCCAACAAAGGGTATATAACAAAGTTATTGACCAAATACTTATTTTTCCACCATAAATTGAAAATAAATTCTTAAAAAATTAGACAATGTGATTTTATGGATTTTTTTTTTCTCATTATGTCTCTCATAGTTGAGGTATACCAATAAGGAAAATTACAGGCCTCTGTTATCTTTTTAAAGGGGTACCCCAGTGAAAACCTTTTTTTCTTTTAAATCAACTGGTGGCAGAAAGTTAAACTTTCTGCCACCAGTTGATTACTTCTATTAAAAAAATTGATTACTTCTATTAAAAAATCTTAATCCTTCCAGTACTTATTAGCTGCTGAATGCTACAGGGAAATTCCTTTCCTTTTGGAACACTGATGACATCACAAACACAGTGCTCTCTGCTGACATCTCAGTCCATTTTAGCAACCATGCATAGCAGATGCATAGCAGATGTATGCTAAGGGCAGCATGGTGGCTCAGTGGTTAGCACTGCTGCCTTGCAGTGCTGGGGACTTGGGTTCAAATCCCACTAAGGACAACAATAAATAAAGTGTTATTATTATAATAACTTTAGCAGAGAGAACTGTGCTTGTGATGTCATCAGAGAGCATTCCAAAAAGAAAATAATTTACTCTGTAGTATTCAGCAGCTAATAAGTACAGGAAGGATTACGATTTTTTAATAGAAGTAATTTACAAATATGTTCAACTTTCTGCCACCAGTTGATTTAAAAGAAAAAAGGTTTTCACCGGAGTACCCCTTTAAGTATTTCAAAGTCGAAAAACTTGCACAATTGGTGGTTGACTAAATACTTTTTTGCCCAACTGTAAGTACTGAGTAAAAGATCTAAAGATCATAATACTTATGTAAAAGCAATATTTTATTTTTTCCTTTTCAGTAAATTGGCAAAGATTTCTAACATATTGGCCCTGATTTACTAAGTGTGAAGTGTAGTTTTCTTTGCGGTTTTTTTCCCAACAGATATTTTTACACAGTATTTACTAAGCACTTTTCCCTACAATTTCCTTTTCTTTTTTTTTTTACACATGTTCTGAACTGTAGGGTTTCCTCAGCTCAAATCCACCACATTTTCTGTGTAAACCTTAGGAAATATGTTGTGATTTTTTTTTTAAATGTCGGGGACATGCCCCTTTTCGCAACCTTTCCATATAGCCACACCCCCGTTACGGGTTTTCACAGTAAAATGGAGAGTTGTCAGGTTATTTCAAATCTGGTGCAAATTCTGACACAAATTCTGGCGCAGACAGAATTTCTGGCGCACAACCTCTCAGTTTTTTGCTGGGTTTAAAATGTAGTTGGCAGAAAAATTTTAATGTATTATTTTTTCACAGACCTGAAATTTTTATGAAAATGATTGGAAGTTATCAAGGAGTAATGGAGAAAAGCAACAGAGAATTGCCCAGTTTCTTCTGTGTTGATAGATACTCCATATGTGGCTCTTTTTCATTGCATTGGCACATAGTAAGGTCCAGAAACGAAGATATGTCTTGTGGAGCTAGAACAAAAATCTAACTACTTGATATTCATCCAAAGGTATTAGGAGTTAGTTTTTTTTGTTTTGGTATTTTCATATGTGAAAAATGTGGTGAAAAAAAATGATTAAATTAAATTATACTTAAATTGTCAACATGGAACTGGCAAAGGTATAGCATAGATTAAATAAATAGTTTAAGGACACATGGTAATTTCTAAAATGGTCCTTTGTACAAAACCCTGATTTTGAAGGATAAGTGTGTCAGAGGTATGTCATGTTTTTGTGGATTCCCCTCTTTGAACATTTGCAACACTTTTCTTTGAGGATGCTTCTTCCTTGCAGTCTGTGGCACTTCATTTAGGAACTGCTTCTTGGGGACAATTCTTCCCTCCACACTTCCTGAATGTCTGCATTCCCCTCTCTTCTCCTGGCCCTAAGAAAGTAAACTTTGAATAACTTTTTCAATATAATCTGTCGAGACTGATTGCTTTTTTGTATCAAACTGTTGTCTTTCTCATGGTACAGTAAAGCTATAACTTCTGGTCTGCCAAATTTACACCTACCATGTATTTATTGTATGCTTTTATGCAGACTGGTTTTGAAAGAGTGCAGCTTGCTCCACACACTGAGACTGTGCTGCTGGTATTTTTATGAATTGGTGTAAGGATTTACACTTCTTTTTTGTCCAAGTCTTTAAAGGGGTACTCCGCCCCCAGACATCTTATCCCCTATCCAAAGGATAGGGAATAAGATGTCAGATCGCCGGGGTCCCGCTGCTGGGGACCCCCGGGATCTCCGCTGCGGCACCGCGCTATCATTACTGCACAGAACGAGTACGCTCTGTGCGTAATGACGGGCGATACGGGGGACGGAGCAGTCTGATGTCAAAAGGTACAGGTGATAGCCATTATCGAAACAATATGATCTTATTGTTGCTTTCCTTATGAGGCCTATGCTGAGAAAACACCCCCAGAAGGTTCATAATTCATTTGAATTAGTTGGATATCAAGCCTGTGTTCTGGTATAATGGAATGTCGGATTATTGGTTAAAAAATTGTTATTGTTATAAAGACACTTTCATAAAACCCAGTACAATTTATATTTCTCAGGGGCAGGGTAAATTAAGGTTAGCTAGATGTGTACATTGTTTTAGGCAGTTAAAGGGGTATTCCAGGCAAAAACTTTTTTTTATATATCAACTGGCTCCGGAAAGTTAAACAGATTTGTAAATTACTTCTATTAAAAAATCTTAATCCTTCCAATAGTTATTAGCTTCTGAAGTTTTCTGTCTAACTGCTCATTGATGATGTCACGTCCCAGGAGCTGTGCATGATGGGAAAATATCCCCATAGGAACTGCACAGCTCCTGGGACGTGAGTCATCAGAGAGCAGTTAGACAGAAAACAACAACTCAACTTCAGAAGCTAATAATTAATGGAAGGATTAAGATTTTTTAAGTGAAGTAATTTACAAATCTGTTTAACTTTCCAGAGCCAGTTGATATATATAAAAAAGTTTTGGCCTGGAATACCCCTTTAACTGTACTGAGTTCGCCACCATCAAACAGAAACTCGGATATAAGAGAGGCACACCCTTTAGCTGCTGTTGGGTACCCTGACATTCATACACAAATTCACACAAACTCAATTCTAATAAATGGGGTTTACAATTCACTCTTAATTTTTCCACTGACAGCATACATTTTTTAGACATGGAGATTTTAAATAGAGTGGGTCATATTCACACTAAAACTCACTTTTAATCTGTTGATGTTAACAGTTTTTTAGAATATAATAGTGCACATTACCGCAGCTGACTTAAAGGTAGGGACCGAGTACGAGTACCGATACTTTAATTCTAGTACTCGCCGATACCAAGTACGAGTACTTTTATTTTAAAGGGAATCTGACACCAGGGTGACCCGGTTTCTGGCGCTTACCGTGCTGATATATGGGTTCTTGTTGTGTGCAATGGAGGCGGCTGCGGTAGTATGAGCCACGATCTCTCTCTTCTCCATTGGATAGAACAGGGAATTTGCATTGGCGGCGAGACCGATGTCTCTGGAGCAATTGCGCTGACTTTCACATGGTGAGCAGCGGTAGAAACCGGGTCACCTGCACTGCATATAAATTCAAGTTAGTGTAGGTGACTCTGCTGTAAGATTGCCTTTAATAGTAGGTAGTATCCCCTTGTAGGTAATAGAGATAGTTGTAGATATTAGTAGCAGCCCCCCTGTAGACTGCAGCCCCCCATGTAGACTGCATCCCCCCTTGTAGACAGCACCATCTTGTCCCCCTTGTAGACAGCGCCCCCCGTGTCCCCTTGTAGACAACAGGCCCCCCTTTGTAGACAGCGGGCCCGCCACTTTGCAGACACTGCTCCCTCTTGTCCACCTTGTAGGGAGCAGGGTCCCCCCTTGTAGGGAGCAGGCCCCATCCCCTTGTAGGGAGCAGGCCCCATCCCCTTGTAGACAGCAGCCCCCCCCTCATAGACAGCAGCCCCCTCCCCTTATAGACAGCAGCCCCTTATATGTAGACAGCAGCCCCCCCATATATAGACAGCAGGCCCCCCATATATAGACAGCAGGCCCCCCCTCTTATAGACAGCAGGCCCCTCTCTTATAGACAGCAGCCCCCTTATATGGACAGCAGCCCCCCCCTTATATAGACAGCAGGCCCCCCTCTTATAGACAGCAGGCCCCCCTCTTACAGACAGCAGCCCCCCCTTATAGACAGCACTCACCAGCAGCTGTCCTTGGGTGTTGCCGCTCCACTGTCCCATTCTCCTGATCGCATCATGGTGTCCCATGGAGGAGCATGTGACATACACGTCACTCTGCTTCCTCCGTAGCGTTACGCTGGGCGCAGGGGAGGAGGAGTGACGTGTGTGTGACATGCTCCTACATAGGACGCCATGATGCGATCGAGAGAACGGGACAGCGGAGCGGGGCCGCACAGCAGCAGGTATCGGACATGGTATCGAGGACATGGTATCGAAGTCCCCAATACCATACAAATGCTGAGTATCGGCCCGATAGTATCGGTATCGGGACATCCCTACTTAAAGGTGTCCCATATGGACAGTGTCTTAGGATACGTAAAAACTGCATCACAGATTCATATATTTTTGACCAAGCCACCCTCCTCAACGATCGTTTTCATTCCAAGGGTTTATCCCAATTCATTACTCACTCAAGCATTCCATAAAGTAAAAGATAAAAAACAATTACATCTGGTTAATACAGTAAAGAATAATGGAGCAGAAATATATCCAGAAAAAGAAAAAGATAAAAACTGAAAACATACAGACAATTCATTTAAGTATAATTTTATTACCAACTACAATAGAGCATCAAAGGAGATCCAAAATACTTTAAGATGACATTGGCACATTATTTTGAATGATCCCATTTTGAAAGACTTAGTTCCCAATATATCCGATATAACATACTGAAGGGCAAAAAATCGACAGAACATGATTGCTCCAAATAGACTAAAAAATATCAATGTTACCATTCACCTTTGTTTTCTCCATTAAAAGGTTGTTCACCTTGTAACAAAAGTCGCTGTCTTTGTTGTAGCATCATTAGCAATTTTTCTGATAAATTTACCTTTCATCATACCAAAATTGTTTTCTCTATTAATCAATCGTTAAATTGTAATACACAGTTTGCTATCTATTTGTAATCCTGCAGTTGTCACCTACAATATGTGGGGCGCACTATTCAAACCGTGCGCTCCCGTATGTCTAAACACAGATCTAACCTTAACCCCTTCAGGACGGAGCCCATTTTGGCCTTAAGGACCGGAGCGTTTTTTGCACATCTGACCACTGTCACTTTAAACATTAATAACTCTGGAATGCTTTTAGTTATCATTCTGATTCAGAGATTGTTTTTTCGTGACATATTCTACTTTAACATAGTGGTAAATTTTTGTCGATACTTGCATCCTTTCTTGGTGAAAAATCCGTAAATTTGATGAAAAATTTGAAAATTTAGCATTTTTCTAACTTTGAAGCTTTCTGCTTGTAAGGAAAATGGATATTACGAATACATTTTTTTTTGGTTCACATATACAATATGTCTACTTTATGTTTGCATCATAAAATTGACGTGTTTTTACTTTTGGAAGACACCAGAGGGCTTCAACGGTCAGCAGCAATTTTCCGATTTTTCACAAAATTTTCAAACTCAGTATTTTTCAGGGACCAGTTCAGGTTTGAAGTGGATTTGAAGGGTCTTCATATTAGAAATACCCCATAAATGACCCCATTATAAAAACTACACCCCCCAAAGTATTCAAAATGACATTCAGTAAGCGTTTTAACCCTTTAGGTGTTTCACACGAATAGCAGCAAAGTGAAGGAGAAAATTCACAATCTTCATTTTTTACACTCACATGTTCTTGTAGACCCAATTTTTGAATTTTTACAAGGGGTAAAAGGACAAAATTTTTACTTGTATTTGTAGCCCAATTTCTCTCGAGTAAGCACATACCTCATATGTCTATGTAAAGTGTTCGGCGGGCGCAGTAGAGGGCTCAGAAGGGAAGGAGCGACAAGGGGATTTTGGAGAGTACGTTTTTCTGAAATGGTTTTTGGGGGGCATGTTACCTTTAGGAAGCCCTTATGGTGCCAGAACAGCAAAAAAAAAACCCACATGGCATACCATTTTGGAAACTAGACCCCTCGGGGAATGTAACATGGGATAAAGTGAACCTTAATACCCCACAGGTGTTTCACGACTTTTGCAAATGTAAAAAAAAAATAAAAAATTTTACCTAAAATGCTTGTTTTCCCAAAAATTTTTTATTTTTAAAAAGGGTAATAGCAGAAAATACCCCTAAAAATTTGAAGCCCAATTTCTCCCGATTCAGAAAACACCCCATATGGGGGTGAAAAGTGCTCTGCTGGCGCACTACAGGTCTCAGAAGAGAAGGAGTCACATTTGGCTTTTTGAACGCAAATTTTGCTCTGGGGGCATGCCGCATTTAGGAAGCCCCTATGGTGCCAGGATAGCAAAAAAAAACCACATGGCATACCATTTTGGAAACTAGACCCCTCGGGGAACGTAACAAGGGGTTAAGTGAACCTTTATACCCCACAGGTGTTTCACGACTTTTGCATATGTAAAAAAAATTTTTTTTTTTACCTAAAATGCTTGTTTTCCCCAAAATTTTACATTTTTAAAAAGGGTAAAAGCAGAAAATACCCCCCAAAATTTGTAACACAATTTCTCCCGAGTACGGCGATACCCCATATGTGACCCTAAACTGTTGCCTTGAAATACGACAGGGCTCCAAAGTGAGATCGCCATGCGCATTTGAGGCCTAAATTAGGGATTGCATAGGGGTGGACATAGGGGTATTCTACGCCAGTGATTCCCAAACAGGGTGCCTCCAGCTGTTGCAAAACTCCCAGCATGCCTGGACAGTCAACGGCTGTCCGACAATACTGGGAGTTGTTTTGCAACAGCTGGAGGCTCCGTTCTGGAAACAGTGGCGTACCAGACGTTTTTCATTTTTATTGGGGAGGGGAGGGGGGCTGTGTAGGGGTATGTGTATATGTAGTGTTTTTTACTTTTTATTTTATTGTGTGTTAGTGTAGTGTAGTGTTTTTAGGGGACAGTCACACGGGCGGGGGTTCACAGCAGTTTCTCGCTGGCAATTTGAGCTGCAGCAGAAAGTTTGCGGCAGCTCAAATTTGCAGCCAGATACTTACTGTAATCCTCCGCCCATGTGAGTGTACCCTGTACGTTCACATTGGGGGGGGGACATCCAGCTGTTGCATAACTACAACTCCCAGCATGCCCGTTGGCTGTCGGTGACTGCTGAGAGTTGCAGTTTTGCAACAGCTGTAGGCACACTGGTTATGTATCACTGAGTTTGTGACCTAACTCAGTGTTTCACAACCAGTGTGCCTCCAGCTGTTGCAAAACTACAACTCCCAGCATGTACGGTGCATGGTGTACGGTGACTGCTGAGAGTTGTAGTTTGCAACAGCTGGAGGCACACCGGTCGTGAAACACTGAGTTAGGTAAAAAAAAACTCTGAGTTTCACAACCAGTGTGCCTTCAGCTGTTGCAAAACTATAACTCTCAGCAGTCACCGACAGCCAACGGGCATGCTGGGAGTTGTAGTTAGGCAACCAGCAGATGCACCACTACAACTCCCAGCATGCACTTTAGCTGTTTGTCCAAGCTGGGAGTTGTAGTTAGACAACAGCTGAAGGTACACTTTTCCATACAAAGAATGTGCCTCCAGCTGTTGCAAAACCATAAGTCCCAGCATGCCCATAAGGGAATGCTGGGAGTTGTGGTGGTCTGCCTCCTGCTGTTGCATAACTACAGCTCCCAGCATGCCCTTTTTGCATGCTGGGAGCTGTTGCTAAGCAACAGCAGGAGGCTGTCACTCACCTCCAACGATCCAGACGCTGCAGGTCAGTCCTGCCGCCGCAGCTGCTCCTGGGGCCCCGATCCCAACAGGGGCGCCGGGGATCGGGGTCCCCTGCACCGGGGGTCGTCTTCCCGCACCCGCCCACGTCCTCCAGAAGAGGGGCGGAGCGGGTGCGGGAGTGACACCCGCAGCAGGCGCCCTGATTGGTCGGCCGGTAATCCGGCAGACGAATCAGGGCGATCGTGAGGTGGCACCAGTGCCACCTCACCCCTGCAGGCTCTGGCTGTTCGGGGTTGTCAGAGACGGCCCCGAACAGCCTGTAATTCCGGGTCACCGGGTCACTGGAGACCCGATTGACCCGGAATCGCCGCAGATCGCTGGACTGAATTGTCCAGCGATCTGCGGCGATCGCCGACATGGGGGGGCATAATGACCCCCCTGGGCGATATGCCGGGATGCCTGCTGAACGATTTCAGCAGGCATCCGGCTCCGGTCCCCAACCGGCTAGCGGTGGGGGCCGGAATTCCCACGGGCGTATGGATACGCCCTCGGTCCTTAAGGACTCGGGATTCAGGGCGTATCCATACGCCCTATGTCCTGAAGAGGTTAAAAATTACTTTATATTACATAGTGTCTCTCGGCACTTTTCCATTATCCATAAAAATGACACATCATCTTTACGCTTGACTATTCTTGAAACAATACCTGACAATAGACCTAATTGGTTTCAACGTTTAATTAATCGTGAATCTTTTTGGATATTCAAATTATCCACATTAGTACTGTATGGTCTGAATGAGACCATTAAAAATGTTCGATAATTATTTGCAGGCCGTACTTACTGGCACCGTATAGTCTACATGGTTTGCACAATAGGAATAATTTTTCTAAATTTTTTTTTTATCACATTACCATAACCCTCTGTTCCATATATACATTTTACATGCTCTGCATATGCCATAATCATAACCCTCTGTTCCATATATACATTTTACATGCTCTGCATATGCCATAATCATAACCCTCTGTTCCGTACATACATTTTACATGCTCTGCAGTTGCATTTACAGTTCCAATATGACCACCGCAATTTCTCGATTATTGCTGACATAATATTCATTTTTCCCTTTTGCTAAACTCTACTCCCCACACTCAGATACATTGGATAAAATATATGTACATATAACTTCTACATTTAAATTCTATATTTACACCCTTTATTATTTAAAGGGGTACTCCGGTGAAAACCTTTTTTCTTTTAAATCAACTGGTGGCAGAAAGTTAAACATATTTGTAAATTATTTCTATTAAAAAATCTTAATCCTTCCAGTACTTATTAGCTGCTTAATGCTACAGAGGAAATTTCTTTCTTTTTGGAACACTGATGACATCACGAGCACAGTGCTCTCTGCTGACATCTCTGTCCATTTTAGCAACCATGCATAGCAGATGTATGCTAAGGGCAGCATGGTGGCTCAGTGGTTAGCACTGCTGCCTTGCAGTGCTGGGGACTTGGGTTCAAATCCCACTAAAGACAACAATAAATAAAGTGTTATTATTATTATAATAACGTCAGCAGAGAGAACTGTGCTCGTGATGTCATCAGAGAGCATTCCAAAAAGAAAATAATTTGCTCTGTAGTATTCAGCAGCTAATAAGTACAGGAAGGATTAAGATTTTTTAATAGAAGTAATTTACAAATATGTTCAACTTTCTGCCACCAGTTGATTTAAAAGAAAAAAGGTTTTCACCGGAGTACCCCTTTAATTCATTTTCTTTTATTCTCCTTTCTTTTATTCTTTTTTTCATTATTTTTACTATTGCCTGTTTAGTCTACATATTTTTCAATTTATACATCTGCTTAATCAGCATGGGTTTTGTATATGATTTTTTTTCTTTTCTGTTTGTGTGTGTAGTCTTTATGTATTTTACTCATCCCATTGTATTTTATTTTTTCCACGCTATGGATGCACTTCTCGTGTATGTTATAGTGACTATATCATTATAGATTTGCATGCATTTACATATATGCATGCACGCTTATTTCCGCATGTGTGCATGCATGTATGCATTTCACTCTGAGTAAAAACAATTCATGACTTTTTGTAATTTAATTCAATTTTTTTTATATTTTTCCATATATGTTTTTGATATATGTTTTTGAGATGTTTCTCCTGTATTTGTTATATCACATTACTTACTCCAAATGTTCCCTCTCCCTTCCCTGTACAGATGTAACAAACTACCACTACCAATACCCATTCCCTGTCATGCCTGATGAAGCTGCTTTCCTGCATCTTGGGAAATAAAGTATCTTGATTTTATCCGATCTCCATTCCTTTTGTATCCTGCTCCATGTGGAGCTGGCGTTCTCCTTGAAGCCAGACTGATTGAATACCTTGCCTAGCCGGAGGGCTGCGGATACATTACCTCTTGATGCGCTTACCATTGTTGTGTATGACGCTACACAACCACATCTGGTGAGCTGCTGTCTTATTTCACTTTGATACTGATTATCGCTCTTTTTTCTCCCCTTTAATTCATACACAAACACACACACTATATACACAAATACAGTATAATCTCCCAATAGCAGACACTTAGGGGGGAAAAAACGGTCCGCTAATGGGAGATGTCCCTTATTGGGGTAAAAAGGATCAAAAATCTACTATACTCACACTAGAGTGTAATTACCTATCAAACACAATATTATAAAGAAATCATTTTGCACTGTAATAAGTCTTTAAAATAAAAACTCAACAGTGTAATCAGTTAAGAAAATGATTTATGACAGTACAGTTTTTTAAAACAAACAGTCATCGTATTGTAATACTGGAACAACCAAATTGTTCTGCTTATTGTTAAAACACTCATTAGTGCCGGCAGAAAAATCAGCAATTTTGGCATCTGGAAATTTTTTGGGTATACACCGTTCACCATGCAGATCAGTCACGTCATAATTTAATGGTTCGGACAATTACACATGAGGCAATACCAAATAGGTTGTTGTTTTTTTTTTTTTTTTGTTTTTTTTTTACAAAATTCTAAATGAAAAAATGGGGGGCAAAAATTCTTATTAGGGGGTATTTTATATGTTTTATAAGACATTTTTTAAATTTTTTTATAAGCAATCAGTAGGTTATTTAGAACAATGTAATGCTATTTCATTACATTGATCCATGTTCTTGGTACTTGATTGGTAAGTGTTACCTAAGGCAGCCTTAAGCAATGACCAATCCACTGAGCACCAGGAAAGATGGGTACCTGTTCTTCAACGGCAACCCATCAGCAGCACGCAATTACATCGCAGAGCTGCTGTTGGATCCCCTAGACACCAGTGATTACTGGAATTTGATGCTTATCCAGCAGCATATGTTTGCTATGAAGATTTTCTCCTGCTCTGGACAGTTCCTAAAATGGACAGCAGAAGTCAGCAGAGAGCACTGTGGTCATGACATCAGAGGAAATGCATTTCTTTTTTGGATTTCTCTTTTGTGTACAGCCCCTAAAAAGTAGTGGAAGGATTAAGATTTTTTAATAGAAGTGATTTACAAATCTGTTTAACTTTCTGGCACCAGTTGATTTAAAAAAAAAGTTTTCCACGGGAGTACCCCTTTAAATTCTATTGAACCACAATTCAAAAACAATGTCTGATTTTCATCTGTTAATTTTCATTAATTATTTTATTTATTATTATTATTGTCAGATTAAAATTATTTCAGGGAGCATTGTGGGTTCTTCTGTCTTTAACTGAATGGTACCAACAATTTTGTCCACAATGGTTGAACTACAAGCTATTTTATCTCAAACTATTTGTAGCTCACAAAGATGTGCTAGAAGAGCTAGAAGCCTGCAAATATTCTTTTCTGAAATTTAACAAGTCAAGGTTCCAGCTACGGTTCTTTCAATGTAACAAATAAACAAGTATGAGTCATCAGCTCACTAATGTTAAAGGAATGTGTTAAAATAAGTCATAACCTTCAAAATCAGTTTACATAATTTTTTGTGTGAAAATTAATGATTAAAAAAAAATTCCTAACTGTACATTAAAAAAGAAAAGCTCTTATTTTACATTTTTCATACACATTATAAATATACAAAATGTCGCACATGCGCATAACCACTTTTTTGTGTGACTTTTGTTGGTAATCAAAAAGCTACAAACAGCCTTACCTAAGCAAATTTTGCACGTATGCAAAAAAGGATGCAAAACCCTTTCAAAAAGTCACAAGTCTGCTCCAGGTCTGACCTGGAGTACAAAACCACCGTATGTGAGCAAATTTTAAAAAGTCCCTGCCGCCGCTTATCTCTCCCCCGCCGCTCATCTCTCCGCCACCGTTGCTCATCTCCCCCCGTTGCCATAGATCTTGTAATGAAATTATTGATGTCATAACAAAGTGAAATTGGTGGTGCAAAAAACAAGGCCTTATATGTAAGGTGGAATATTGAAAGCATTATGATTTTAAGAAGGTGAGGAGAAAAAAGACGAAATTGTATATGTGTATGTAAATGTGTATATATATATATATATATATATATATATATATATAACAACTGAAGGTAGAAGCGGCACTCCAATCTTGATTGAATCAAACTGTGTTTTTATTCACACATCTGTGCAGAACAGCAACGTTTCAGCTTAGCAATAAAGCCTTCCTCAAGCTCCTCTTTCTACACAGTTGTTATATATATATATATATATATATATATATATATATATATATATATAGCAACAAAAGAAAGGGATAGCCGGCACTGGTGTGTATATGCTATATTGCAATGTACCGTGGCACAGTGGTATGGAATTGTCTGTGGAATAGGTGCATACCGTAAATGGTGGTGCTCAATCCAATAGTGTCAGGCAATCAAAATGAATATGAAAGAGGAGGCAGAGGCACTCACCATGACGGTAAAATACTGTACTTTATTCCAGCAAAAGCATAAAATCAGCAGGTGTATACACGTGGGACGCCAGCAGGAGGTGTGATAGCTATTTCGCGCAGGTAGCGCTTCTTCAGGCTCAACATGATTTCTTCAAGTACAGCTGATAGGCTGCACCTCTTGACTTTTGGATTGCCTGCAACACACAGATTTGTGATGCAGGCTATCCAAATAAACTTGGCTAGGTGGAAGCATGAGAATTGTGTGAGGTACAGAAATTTAAAAGAATGCAGCAGTTTTGCAACTTTTGTAGGGTTTTGTTTTTATTCAGTGCCATTTATGGTAAAACTGACATGCTCTCTTTATTCTGTGGGTCAATGCAATTAAAATAATGTAACTTCCTGAAAAGAAAAGACCCATGGAGCACTTACCCGTTCTTCCTTTACAAATCTTTATTCCTACAAGGTGCATTCTACACAAATGAGGCGGGGGAGAACACGGACAGAGTGCTACAATTTTTTCACGCTAGTTCGGCACTTCATCGGGCCCATCCAATATTTATAGTAAATTACAAGTCTTATTTTTTTTACCTGCTGTAACATATGCAAAAAAAATATATATTTTAATTACAGTGCCCATTTAAGTTAAAATATGAAAGCTAAGCTGTGATTAGTTGCAGAGGGCCATTGATGGTCATTTTACACAGACTGTGCAATCTGGGCCATGGTGGGCTTTCTTGTGCATCATCTTTAAAAGGCTTTTTTCTTGGATGACAAGCATGCAGAGCAATTTGATGTAGTGTGCGGTATATGGTCTGGGCACTGACAGGGTGACCCATCACCCCTTCAACCTCTGCAGCAATGCTGTCAGCACTCATACATTTGTTTCCCAAAGACAACTTCTGGATATGAGACTGAGCATGTGCAGTTAAATTCTTTGATTTGACCATGGTGAGGCCTATTCTAAGTGGAATCTGTCTTGTTAAACTGATGTATGGTCTTGCCCACTGTGCTGCAGCTCGGTTTCAGGGTCTTGGCTATCTTCTTATAGCCTAGGCAATCTTTATATAGAGCAACAATTCTTTATTTCAGATCCTCCATAAGTTCTTGGCCATGAGGTGCCATATAGAACTTCCAGTGACAAGTATTAGAGAGTGTGAGAGTGATAACACCATTACTTTCAAATGTAAAACCCACAGAGTAAACAGTTTTACCGTAAAGTTCACTGAGTAAAAACCAAACCCTGGAACAGACAACAGGAGAAAGTTGTAGGCAATTAGCACGGCATCCCAATAAAGGAGTAATTCTGCAGGTGGTGACCACAGACCACTTCTCAGTTCCTATGCTTCCTGGCTGATGTTTTTGTCACTTTTGAATGCTGGCGGTGCTTTCATTCTAGTGATAGCATAAGACAGAGTCTACAACCCACACAATTGGCTCAGGTTGTGCAGTTCATCCAGGATGGCACATCAATGCAAGCTGTGGAAAGAAGGTTTGCTGTGTCTGTTAGCGTAGTTTCCAGAGCATGGAGGTGCTACCTGGAGACAGGCAAGTACATCAGGAGATGTGGAGCAGGCTGTAGGAGGGCAACAACCCAGCAGCAGGACCGCTACCTCCACCTTTGTGCAAGGAGGAGCATGAGGAGCACTGCCAGAGCCCTGCAAAATGACCTCCAGCAGGCCACAAATGTGCATGTGTCCACTCAAACAGTCAGAAACAGACACCATGATGGTGGTATGAGGGCCTGACGTCCACAGGTGGTGGTTGTTCTTACAGCCCAACACCGTGCAGGATGTTTGGCATTTGCCAGAGAACACAAGATTGGCAAATTTGCCACTGATGCCCTGTGCTCTTCACTGAGGAAAGTAGGTTCACACTGAGCACATGTGACAGACGTGACAGAGTCTGGAGATGCCGTGGAGAACGTTCTGCTGCCTGCAACATCCTCCAGCATGACCGGTTTGGCCGTGGGTCAGTAATGGTGTGGGGTGGCATTTCTTTGGGGCCCGCACAGCCCTCCATGTGCTTGCCAGACTAATAACTGATAAACACATTGTTAATGAGCCCTAGTAAACACCTGGGGAGTTAGAATAAAGTGCGTGATCACCCTTCAGAATTAATCAACCCCTGCACTACCCCACACAGCATGAAAAAAGGTACCTACCTAAGCCAAGCATCTGAAGCAGGAAACCAAGGCAAAACTGCAATTCTCTTCAACTTCACAGGAGTAAAGTAGAAATATAGAAGAACTCTAGACTGAATTAATAAATCCCTAGCACTGACAATTGTTCCGAGTACAATTTCTCTGTCTCCTTCCATTGATCAGGAGTAAGACACAGGTAGAAGTATATCCTGTACTCATTTTAAGAAAGGCCTCAGTAAAAGGGCTATGTCAGGAAGATTGTAACATTAAATAGGCCTGAGTAATTTGTTTGAATAGGTTCATTGGGCCCAGAAAATTTGTGTCAAATCGGTGTGTCAAATTGCACCTGCAAAAAAGAAAGAAAAAAACCTTGATTTTCAGAGAGCATGTGTATTGCAAATTTCACCTCAAGCCTCCCCCAGAAACTGTTGGTAGGCAAGGACTGCCGTACATTGAAGTTCCCCCAAAAACGGGCTCTAGGGGATACAGAGGAAAAAAGGAATGTCCTGAAACCTCGAAGCATATATCAGCCACTGTTTTAATAGGGACAATGAGATAGAAGAAAGCAGAGAACATATAAATGGGTTTGGTAAGGCTTTTATACACTTCAGAGGATGAGATTCAACAACATAAAATACCTAGGAGGTACTGGAGCTCAGGGCACCTTACAGGAAGACGGGTTTGCCAGAAAGCAGGGCTAAATGCAGAGTATAATGCCAGGGCCATTGCTGTATACGCCTTTAATGACAGGTCCGGTACTGCTCATAGGGTTCTGCTTGTCTCTCTACTTAAGACATTAATATCACTCGGTCAATTCCATGAACGAGAGTGCAGTCTAGCATTAAAAACACAGTTATCAGCCAGGGGAGCAGTCAGGACTGGCCCTACTATGGGCCCCGGTGGGGCCATGGTCCCAGGCGGTACTTTTTTAAGGGCGGCACTCTCATGCTGCTGCGCTGCCATCAGCCCCCCATCCCAAGGCTGCCATCAGGGGGGTACAGCAAGTATCCCCCTGCGGCAGCCGGAGCACAGAAGCAGAAGCTGTAAATAGCAGTCTCCTGCTTCTACATACCTCCGGTGTGTGATTGACATTCTCTGTCAATCACTCAAAAGAGGCTGGAATTTCTTCTGCGCTCTGGCGCACGAGTGACATCATCAGATACCGGAGCGAGGAGGAAGAGGAAAGAAGATGCCGCCGGGAAAGAAGAAAGATCCGCAGGAGGTATGTATGTGGGGGGGGGGGGGGGGGCTGGGGGGAGCATCTGCCTAACTAATGTGGGGGAACAGCTGCCATACTAATGTGGGGGAACATCTGCCCTACTAATGTGGGGGAACATCTGCCATACTAATGTGGGGGAACATCTGCCCTACTAATGTGGGGGAACATTTGCCATACTAATGTGGGGGAGCATCTGCCATACTAATGTGGGGGAACATTTGCCTAACTAATATGGGGGAGCATCTGCCTTACTAATGTGGGGGAACATCTGTAATACTAATGTGGGGGAACTTCTGCCATTCAAATGTGGTGGAGCATCTGCCATACTAATGTGGGGGAACATCTGCCCTACTAATGTGGGGGAACATTTGCCATACTAATGTGGGGGAGCATCTGCCATACTAATGTGGGGGAACATTTGCCTAACTAATATGGGGGAGCATCTGCCTTACTAATGTGGGGGAACATCTGTAATACTAATGTGGGGGAACTTCTGCCATTCAAATGTGGTGGAGCATCTGCCTAACTAATGTGGGGGAGCATCTGCCGTACTAATATGGGGGAACATCTGCCATACTAATGTGGGGGGACATCTGCCTAACTAATATGGGGGAGCATCTTACCTAATGTAGGGGAACATCTGCCATACTAATGTGGGGGAACATTTTCCATACTAATGTGGGGGAGCATCTGCCATACTAATGTGGGGGAACATCTGCCTAACTAATGTGGGTGAACATCTGCCTTACTAATGTGAGGGAACATCTACCGTACTAATGTGGATGAACATCTGCCGTACTTATGTGGATGAACATCTGCCATACTAATGTGGAGGAATATCTGCCATACTAATGTGGGGGAACATCTGCCATACTAATGTGGGGGAACATATGCCATACTAATGTGGGGGAGCATCTGCCTTACTAATGTGTTGGAACATCTGCCTTACTAATGTGGGAGAACATCTACCTTTCTAATGTGGGGGAGCATCTGCCTTACTAATGTGGGGGAACATCTGCCATGCTAATATGGGGGAGCATCTGCCATACTAATATGGGGGAACATCTGCCTAATGTAAGGGAACATCTGCCTAATGTGGGGGAATATCTGCTCACCTATTGTGGGGGAACATATGCCTCCTAATGTGTGGGAACATCTGCCACCTAACCTATTCTGTGGGAACATCTGCTTACCTAATGTGGGGGAACATCTGCTCACCTAATGTGGGGGAATATCTGCTTAACTATTGTGGGGGAACATCTGCTGCCTAACCTTTTGTGGGGGAACATCTGCCGCCTAACCTATAGTGGGGGAACATCTGCCGCCTAACCTTTGTGGGGGAACATCTGCTGCCTAACCTATTGAGGGGGGGGGGGATCAGAGGGGGGTTACTAAAATAGCACAGGGGGAGGGTGACAATGAAATGGCATGGGGGAGGGGTAATTAAAATGGCACATGGGGATCAGAGTGGCCACCTCAATTCCCAATCTGATCCCCCTGTGCCATTTTAATCCCCCCAATCCACCCTTTGCCATTTAAATTCCCAACCCCCCCTGTACCATTTCAATCTACCCCTCTGATCCCCCTGTGCCATTTCAATAAAGTTATATAAAAAATACTGGGATTTAAAATAATAGTTGTGGGGTCATTTTTGTTGGCTGTGTTTTTCTTTTTTTTTTTTTTGTATGGGGGGGGGGGGGGGGGGCTTTCTCTCTTGGACCCAGGCAGCACAAAGTCTTGGGCTGGCCCTTGGAGCAGCATCCCAATCCTCTTCTTACGGAGGGGAAGCATTTACTACAGGGGTGTTGGTGGGTCTCCTAAGCACAACTTCAAGCAAACCCTTAACCATACCTTCAGGCACGCCCTAAGAGAATGCATGAAGCAGTATAAGGGACATTACTCTTCCATTCTAATGATGGGTGGGTGTCCCAGCAGACATACCATCCTGTGGATAGGGGATCATGTTAAATTTTGGGAATACCTCTAAGAGCAATAGCAATACCTCTAAGAGCCTGAGTTGTCACCTGAGTTTACTGACAGACTGACAACCACCATCATTTCCACTAAGGACCATATACTGTACAATAAAAAGTACATATATATAATATATTTAATTCAGATTTTGTTGTTTATGCACTTTCTTGTCCATGCCAATATCTCTATATTGGAAAAACTACTTTGGATTTCCGTACCCTCCTCAACCAACACCGGTATTCCATAAGGAAGGCCAGATTGGATTTACTAGTGTCCAAGCACTTTGTTGAGGTGGGACATACGGAACATGATTTATGTTTCACTCTGCTTGACCATGTTCCTGTATTGAAACGGGGAAGGGACAGGGTGAGTTGCCTTAAGAGAAGAGAATTATTTTGGTTTTATGAGTTGGATTCCTTCGGCCCCTGTGGTTTGAACGTTGATTTTACAGTCACTGCATCAATTTTAGAGACGAGCGAACTTACAGTAAATTCGATTCGTCACAAACTTCTCAGCTCGGCGGTTGCTGACTTTTCCTGCATAAATTAGTTCAGCTTTCCGGTGCTCCGGTGGGCTGGAAAAGGTGGATACAGTCCTAGGAAAGAGTCTCCTAGGACTGTATCCACCTTTTCCAGCCCACGGGAGCACCTGAAAGCTGAACTAATTTATACAGGAAAAGTCATCAACTGCCGAGCCGAGAAGTTCGTGACGAATCGAATTTACTGTAAGTTTGCTCATCTCTAATCAATTTATAATGCAGAGCTGATGTCACATCTTCTGCACTGGTTATTTATTGTTGTACAATTTTGGATATCTTTATACTGACATGTTTTTTTTGTCATTTTTCTAGATTATGAAGCATTTAGTACCATGGGGACCAACCAAGAACACTCACCTGTAACCATATTATTATTGTGGTAGACATTTTGTGGTACACATTTTTTATATATACTGTATATGGTACATATTTTTAAAGATTACGATATACACTTTTTCCACAATTACTTCATATCTTTCCTTTCGCTATTACATAGATCTCTTATATCTTTATATTTGTTTCTCATACATAACTTTTTCATATACTAACCTTTGACACCATTCACACTTGTTTGGTATGGATGCGTTTTTTATGAGTGCCGATCACATGACGGCGAGTGCTGATTACATGATGGTGAGTCAGGTAACGTGAGTGTCACATGATAGGTGTATAGAAACAGAGTTAGTGATTGCTAGTGTTAAGGGCAGCGCTCCGGACATTCATTCTGGAAGTGAGCGCTCCCTCCTCCCTGCTTTATGCAACCCGGGACTCACGACGTGGGATGCTCCTGCACACTATTAGTAACACTCCGGCCATTCAGTCAGGCTGGGATCACACTCTCTTCCCTACCTTCGGTGGTTCCGGGACTCGCTTTGTGGGACGTGCCCACATACGAGTCCCGGGCATCCCCTTACCTCGCTCTCTCCCTGGTCCTTCTCCTCCTGCATATCGCCGGCCCCGCATCCCCTCTCCTTAGGACAAGCGCTCTGGCACTTCTAGATTGAAAGGGCCAGTACGCCCATAATTGGTCCGCTGTTGGGCGGAACTTTATATTAGTCCGGCACCTCCCTATTATGGTGCCGGATCTTTGTGCTTGTGCCCTAGAGAAAGTGTTGTCTTGTGTGTGCCTTATTAGTGTTCCAGACCTCCTGCTTGTGACCTGACCTTGCTCCTTTGTCGCCTGCCTCCTGACCTTGTGCCTGGGACCTGACTACACTCCTTTGCTGCCAGTCTTCTGACGTTGTGCCTGTGACCCGTGCTACGCCTCATCATCTGCGCCAAGTTTCACCAAGGCAACCTGTGTGAATGGATCGTTCCAGGGTAGTGACCTGGGTGCCGCCTGCCACAGCAAGTCCATCCCGTTTTGCGGTGGGCTCTGGGGAAAACCAGTGTCACCTTAGACTCCGCTCCCTTTGTACTGTTCAGTCCTTGTTCACACAGGACTGAAGATCCACTACTCCCTGCTACGGTAAGGCCATTACCGTTAGAATTGCGTCCCTGGGTTGATAGGTGAGTGTGGATCCACCCCTATGGTAGTATCATTGTTTTTAACTTGCACTTTATCATATACAGATGACACGTGGTTATGATGATTAATATGACACTGCCAATACGAAATTTGCACTATGAGTTATATATTTACACTATAATGGACTGTATTGAATTTTTATGCACTTTATAGCTGCTGTATCATATACTGTATTTATAATTTACAATTGATGTTTTTTCACATATTTTTGTATATTGATTTATGAATTGGATAATGAGTTCACTTTACCTGCACCTTATAAAATGCTGCTTTGGTAACCTATGCACTATGCTTGATAAAGATGAAGTGATACCATCAAAATGTCGTATCTGTAACATGGATCAATAAAGCATCTTTGTGTTTCACTGTATGACTTCTGGATGTGCTGTTGGATTTTTGCTTTTTTGAGATATATATATATATATATATATATATTTATATATATATATATATATATATATATATATATATATATACACACACATATACACACACATATCTAGCAAGGATTTCTTTTGATTGCCACATGTCACACAGGTGGTATTATATTATGTGATGTCACAGGCATTGAGGAGACTAGATAAGCACTGGGGTAGACTATTAAAAGCTCTGGACAGGATAATGGGACCCAGATGAATCATAGACTGCAGTGCTGAGTTCATATGAAATATAGAATCCAATACAAGTCTAAAACACATGAAAACTGAACTATTTAGCACTCACCAGTCCCAAATAAATAACTGTACTATATAACAGGTCCCCAGGAGCGTCACTTTATTTCCCAGAAGCAACCGCTATCTTAAAGCAGCAGTAACAATAAGAAAAATATAGTGGTAGCCAGAGACCGGGGGCTATGGGCCTGAGACCCGGGACTGTAGTCACGTTAGCCCCCCCCCCCCCAGCAATGCCCCTGCCTGAAGTAATTTGAAGCATATGATGAGTCTTTTTTTGGTAGTCATGGACTAACCACGCCCATTTTCTTGTAATAAAAAAACACTCCGAGTGTTTTCAAAAGTGTAGGTTGTGCGGTGTAAAATTTGGGCGCAGAGTTAGTCGCACGGATGATATGACAAAAATTTAGGAGCATAAACTGAGAAAAAAAGTCTGTTGGACTTTAGTAAATCAGGGCCAATGTGGGAGATTTATCAAAACCTGTCCAGAGGAAAAGTTGACCAGTTGCCCATAGCAAAGAATCAGATTGCGTCTTTCATTTTTAACAAGGCCTCTGCCAAATTAAAGAAGTGATCTGATTGATTGCTATGGGAAACTACTTTTCCTTTGGATAGGTTTTGATAAATCTTCCCCATAGGGTTTATACTGTTATCAAGTAAGGTCCCTGTAAGTGTATATGTTATTTATGAATGAGGTTCTGTATGTGGCTGACTGTCTATATGTATCCAATCAGTGAGGACTGGAGGACTGGTATTAGTATATAAACAAGTAGTGTTTATTTCACGGGATATACAAAAACAACTGGTTATACAACTTGAAAAAAACACTATGAGCTAGCTGCAGGGGCCGTGCAGGGCGCCCCTATAGTGATATTTAAAAATATATATAAAATATATCAAGTGGTTTTTAAAAATATAAATAAAATATACCATATATTAAATATAGTAAAACAAAAATATTAAAAAAAGATTTTATGCAGAGGCATGCACCTTAGAAGATAAATAGTTCATGCAAATGTAGCAAATATAGCTGTTTAGAAAGAGTATGTGGCATAGACTGGAAGATAATCTTATAACATGTGGCATCAATATACAGTCATGGCCGTAAATGTTGGCACCCCTGACATTTTTGTGTGTATTAGAACTAAACCAAAAAAGGGAGGAAAAAAAGAAAATTGGACATACTGTCACACCAAACTCCAAAATGGGCTGGATTAAATTATTGCCACCCTTAACTTAATATTTGGTCGCACACCCTTTGGAAAAAATAACTGAAATCAGTCGCTTCCTATAACCATCAATCTTACACCTCTCAGCCGGAATGTTGGACAACTCTTACTTTGCAAACTGCTCCAGGTCTCTCTTATTGGAAGGCGCCTTTTCCCAACAGCAATTTTAAGATCTCTCCACAGGTGTTCAATGGGATTTAGATCTGGACTCATTGCTGGCCACTTCAGAACTCTCCAGTGCTTTGTTGCCATCCATTTCTGGGTGCTTTTTGACGAATGTTATTTGTGGGTAGTATAAACAGGGGAAATGGGGTAAATGTGAGGTATGAAACATAGGATAATTACATAGCACCCATATATAAATATCGGTAGGGAAAAAACTTGAAGTGAACTTGTATTATAATGAAATATCTTCCTAATGCCAATGCAGGCATTGGAAAATGTTAAAAATTGTGTACCGTAATAGAATTGGTACGGATTATATCATCAGTATATGAATACGATGTAGTTATGATTGATAAAATATATATGATTGTATACATGTCGGTTATAGTCTTCTATGGATAGGGAGATGGATAAATAAATTATTTAAATATACAACACAAATAGAGAAACATAGCCGCACATCCACCATTTGCCGAACCAACACATTTTGGTTCAAATTTCGCACTTTTCATTGTTTAGGTGCACCTGTGCTGTAAACCCACCTGATTGACAAGACATGAGCGCATATCATTCTTACATACAAATATTAGCTGCTTATTCACTATTAACTGACCCTGTGTGTTCTTCATGCCTGCATCCACACAACTATGTACATGTGAAATTTTTTTTATACATATGCTTACGTTTTGGAGTCTCTTTTTAATCTGATTTTAGACAATAATCATCATTGTTATTATCATTATGATCTTTACTTTTATTCATATGTATGTTTTTTCTGTAGTTATATTTGTGGACCTGAGGAAGGCGCGAGTGTGCACCGAAACGGGTTGTCCTGTTTTACTTTTGACTTCTTTTACCAATAAAAGCTAGTCCTGCGTAAGTGCTGGCTTGATCTCTGTTTCATTTGACTCCCGTCGAGATACAGCAGCGCTCTCAAAAAAAACCCGTTCTTTTTGTACCCTCCACATTACCCTGTCTGTGGGGTGGGGTGGCCCGGAGCCAGGGGCTTAGTCGGGCAGCAGTGGGGCTGCCTGGCCAATGGGTCGCTCCCCCTGTGGGCATGGTGTTGCGGTGGAGGCCCCAGCCACCCGGCGCTATGCCAATGTTGGGTTAGGGACCCACTCTAAATAGGTGGCCTTGACGTGGTGAGTGGGCTTGTACTTTTTGATCAAAATGCATAGTAACAACCTGTTAGTGTTTGAAGTTATGCTGAGAAGCTAGTAGATCAAAATACAAATTGTGGACGTGTGGCTGTGTTTCTTTTTCTCTATTTTTTTTTTTATTATTTAAATAATCGATAAATGAAAAGGTGAATGGATAATTTAAATGCAATGAATGAAATATGGAAAAAATGTATGTGAATATATATATAAATTAATACAATTAATATAATAATGAAAGATTGATTAAATGAAAAAGTATATAGATGAAAAGATGAATGAAACTGTGATTGAATGGGATGATTAAAAGAATGATTGAAAAAAAAGTTTAATTTCCCCCTTTCTTTCTTCCTAAATAAAAAAAAAAAAAAAAATATATATATATATATATATATATATATATATATATAAATAAATAAATTATAGAGATGTGGTTCGTGAAGGTTAGACTCTAGGGTGGGAGGAACTAAAGCACTAACCAGTCTGGCTCCAAGCTCCTCTTGCCCAAATTTAGAAGCCAAAAGTCTCTTTTTCAGCGTTCAAAACCCTCGGTATCTGGGTGTCCATATGATAAATCATCTTTGATTCTGTTTGTGACATTTTTTATATGAAGTTCCCTCCGCTCCAATCTGGCTGAACTGACTGTAATGCTGCAAATGTGGTACCTCGCATGTGACTGTTGTGGAATTGCTTGTAATGTGCTGAAGTGAATGTTTTTCAAATCCCCGTTTAATATTGTAGAAGCGTTCTGTGATGCTTTTTTTTTCCAGTGTTCTAGGGGTGCGCCCCACATACTGTTTTCCACAGGGTCATTAAATGATGTTTATTTAGTGGGTTTTTGGGAGTGTCCCCTAGTGTCTCTGGGGTCCCTTACCCTAGCTACCTCACTACGCCCGACAGGCGGATCTTGAGTCTCCGCTATCTGGGATCTGGGGTACATGTCTGCGGCAGTGCCTCCACCCAGTGGAGCATCTGGGGTAGGGATGTGGGGTCCCGCTGGGAACATACTTGGTATAATGAGACTGGTCTCCATCCGCCATCTACTGGGCATATCAGATAATGCAGCCAACTCCACGGGGGTTACATGCTCCCCCATGAAAAATACTTACCATCCACTGGCAAGTCCTAGCCAGGAGGCTAACAAAAAAAAACAAAAAACAAGGTATAGCATATATACATCCTACATACAGTACAACTAGCACAGTAACATCCTAGCTAGCTATTGATCTAGGGCAAAGAGTGACTAACATTTACCCCTTCAGCTAGTGCATGTCATGAAGTGGTCATTTTAGATGCTGCCTGTGTCAGTGGGGCATAACTGGGCTCTCCTATATTATCATAAACTAGGGCCCTAGGTGGTTGGCACACTCTGGTGCTGTGTCTCAGTTCTTGCTGTGGGAGAGGGTCTCGGGAACGCAAATGTGGAACTTCGACTCCTGTCCTTGAACTAGAGTCTCTAAGGAGAGTTCCAGGCACAAAACAGGGACTTTGTGGGTTCAATCTTGGAGAACTTTGTGACCCAGGAGGGGTTCCAGGACTTTGTGAAACCACAGGAGATAAAGGAGGCAATTGCTGTGTTTCCTCAGCAGGAGATGACCACCACTGATCCCCTGTACTGGGGGTTCCCAGGGTCTCCTCTGCTCCATTTACAGGACTCTCTGTTATGTTTTCCTCCAGTTCCTTACTACTCTCTTGATGTTGTACATTAGCAGTCCTTCCAGTTTAGACACAACTTGGAACAGGGTATCTTTCGATCTGTCAGCCAGTTTGTGTTTTCCAGACACTCCTAAGTCCGGAGTAGAACTTTATCTCCTGCTCGAATCTCCCGATGTCTCACTTTAGAATCAAACCTTCTTTTGTTCTGTTCTTCCATTTTTGCTGCAGCTTGGGTGGCCAACTCATAGGCCCAATGAAGGTTTTGTTTGAGGTTCCTCACATATTGAATATGTGAATCAGCAGACACTCCCAACCGGACATCTATCGGTAATCAGGCTTCTCTTCCGAACATTAGGAAATAGGGTGAAAACCCTGTAGATACATGCCTTGTACAGTTGTATGCATGGACCATGGCTTCCACATGCTTACTCCAAGATCGTTTCTCAACTTGCTTGAGAGTCCCTAGCATGTCTAGGAGGGTCCTATTGAACCGATCTGGCAATGCATCACCCTCCGGATGATAAGGTGTGGTTCTGGACTTATGCATGTGTAACATGTCCAACAGTTCCTTGATTAATTTGCTCTCAAAGTCTCTACCTTGATCAGAGTGTATCGAATTGGGTAGTCCATAGTCTATAAAATACTTCTGCCAAAGGACTTTGGCTACAGTCATAGCCTTTTGATCTTTCATATCTTGTAAAGTGGTCTGTTACCACCAGCACATTCCCAATCCCCGCTATATCATTTTCAATGCAGAGATAGTCCATGCACACAAGATCCAGGGGTCCTGTATTTTTCAGATGACCCATAGGGGCAGCTCTCACAGGCAGGGTCTTTCTCTGGATACACCTTCTGCAGGTCTTTGCATGTTGCTCGACAAGTTCCCTCATGCAAGGCCAATAGAACCAATCTTGTACTAGAGAAAAAAAAAGGAAAAAAGCCAACTACCATAAGGAAAATTGAAAGTCCAAAATTTAATTCACATTTTTAAAAATAGGTGAAAACTAAAAAGATAAAAGCATAGCAGAAACGCCAATGCTTTTAACTTTTTGGTTTTCACCTATTTTTAAACATGTCAATGAAATTTTGGACTTTTAATTTTCCTTTTGGGAGCTGGATTTTTTCTTTTTTTTTTGTCAAGTATTGTTCACCCCAAGCATGCAGTTGGATGTCTATTCCGTGCTTCCTTCAAACTACTGAAGTCTTCTTATACAAGTCTACATATGGCGGTGAGCTGGTTTTCCCTATATTGACTTTTTTAAAAATCTTGTACTAGGCCATAGGTCTTGTCCACCCCGAGATGCCAGTATCTGTGTGGTAGTACCAATTGTTTTCTGCCAGGGTGATCATGATACTTCACAACCCTATAGAGTACTCCATCTTCCAGGCGTAGTCAGCTCTATTCTCTTCGGTATAACTCTCTCTGACTCCCAGGGAGAGAAGTCAGCAATTTAGGATTCTTAGTCTTCATTGCCCTGAGAACTGTCCCAATATACCAGTCCTGTGCTTGAGCCTTCCTCTTGTCTTATGTGGTTATGCTGGACCACTGTTGAAGCATGACTGGAGCATGGAACACCTCGGGCACTGCTTCTGGGTAGTGACTAATAGAGCCTATACCCCTCTTAGCTCAGCAAATTCCTCTTGACTCTCAGCCACTACATGTGTTTGACAAAAGGCTCCCACCCCCGGTCCAGGGATCTCTTCCCATTCCTCTTCTTGGTGAGGAGGGAGTCCAGGTCTGGGGGACAGGGCATCTGCACTAACATTCTTGGGGCTAGGCTTGTATTTCAGGCTGAAACTGTAGTTTGACAAGGCAGCCAACCATCTATGTCCTGTGGCATCCAGCTTGGCTGTGGTCTGAATGTAGGTGAGTGGATTGTCCACAGTTATCAGTCCTTACTTCAAATGTTGCTCCATACAAATAGTCATGCAGCTTATCCACGATGGCCCACTTGAGTGCCAGAAATTCCAACTTATGGACTGGATAGTTCTTTTCAGCACCCGTAAGACTTCTACTTATGTAAGCCACTGGTCTTAATCCTTCTGGATAACTTTGGTGCACTACACCCCCTAGGCCTTCCATACTGGCACCCACAGGAGCTTCTGTAAGTCTCTTCTTCAATGTCAGAAAAGCCTCTTCACATCCTGAAGTCCATTTCTCTCCAAATCTTAATCTTCAGCAGGTCATGTAACTCTCGAGCAATCTTCGAGTATTCTTTCACATACCTTCGATAGTAACCACAGAAACCAAGGAAGGACCGCAATTCGCTGATTTTATTGGGTTTTGGCCAATTCGATACTGCTTCAATCTTAGCTGGGTCTGTGGCTACTCCTTCAGCAGAGACTATGAGCCCTACGTAAGTGACGGAGTTCTGGGCAAACCGGCATTTGTCAACTGATAGCTTCAGGCCCTCTGCTTGAAGTCGATCCAACACCTTCGACAACCTTTGTTCATGCTTCTCTGGTGTCTTCCCCCACAGTTTTCTCCATCAGCCTCTGAAAGGTAGCAGGAGCTCCTGTGACTCTTTGTGGCATTCTGGTAAACTGGAAGTACCCCAAGGGACAGATGAAAACTGTCTTCTCCTGACCCTCCTTCTTCAGGGGTACTTGATAATAACCAGATCTCAGGTCAAGCAAACTGAACCACTGGCTGCCAGATAGGGCGTTCAGCAGAACCTCTATCCGGGGCAAGGTGTACTTATCAGACACAGTCCTCTTGTTCAGAGGTATGATAATCCACGCATAGCCAAACTGCACCATTCTTTTCCCTCACTACTATGATAGGTTAAGCATAGTGACTCCTGGACTCTGTGATGATGCCAGCTCCTTTCATCTGTTGGAGTATGTCCCAGACATCTTCCTCATTTTGCGGGGGTATTCTTCTTGACCTTTCTCTGAAAGGAGTATGATCAGAAAGTCTTATAGCATGTGTGGCACTCTTAGAACACAACATGTCCATTTCTGCTTTGGAGAAAACTCCCTCTCGAGTAGCTAGTTTACAACGAAGGCTGTCTTTCCACTGTTGTGGTATAGGAGAATCTTCCAAATGAAAAACTTCCAGTGCTTTCACATGATCCTTCTGTTCTGCACTCACAGACATGATGGATGAAACTTGATCTAATAAGTGTATCACACCAATCTTCTGATGACAATCAATCCGGACTTCCATGGGGTTTAAGTTCTTTACCATCACAGGAAAGCTCCGACACCAATTTTTGAGCCAATCTTTCACCTCAGGTATGAGAGTCCACCCCTTCTTCTGGTCCTCTTCAGGCACCAGACTTGATAAGATATTATCCAGTTCCCCCCAACATTTCATGGTGCATTGAGGCTATGGCTCATAAGAGTTTGGTCTCACCGGGCTTCACAAATACAGGTTCTGTCCCTGAATAGTAGCATGACCCTGGTCTCATTTCAAGGGCTAGTCCTTGGCACTCTTTCCCTAGGACAGGGCTGACCTCCATCAGTTGGCCTAAGGAAACATCTCCCACTTCTGTTAGGTAGGCCCTGAATACATCCTGTACCATCTTTGCATTAGTACCCAAGATTATTGGGGGGCACACTTTCTTGACTGCAGGGCATATGAGAGCTCCATAGGACAAATCATCCTGGTGTTTAACTGGGGAACAGTTATGGTCACTTTTATGTATCTCTCCATGGGTTGAGCTTGAGACCCCACGCCCCATAGCTGAAACTCTCCTGCAGGTTCCATTGGAATGTGTTTCAAATGACGTTCATAGAAGCCTTTGTAGATGATAGTGACTTGAGACCCTGTATCTAGCAATGCTGAAGAATGAATTCCTTGAACGTTTATCAAGGATTTAGGCCCAATCTTGGCCCCTACGTATAGACTATGTGTAGGCCTGTTCTTCCTTTGCTTGTAAGACCTGGTCATTTGAGTCTCCTCGAGCTCGGTTGCCAGCCCCTCCACATCTACCTCCATGAAATTCACAGAGCACTCGTGCTGAAAATGCCCTGACTTTCCACATTTAAAGTAGTCCCCTTGGCGGGGTGAATCCTCAGGAGACAGCTTCCTTGGAGTCTTTCTGTGTTGCCCCCCACTTCTGGGGGAAGCATCTGCTCTCTCTGGTGGTGATTTGCCTAAAAGCTCCAATTTAGCCACCTTCTTCCCAAGGTCTGACAGTTCTGTATCCTCTTTCTCTTTCCGTAGAGGAGGTGGACACATCTGGTCTTCCAATTTCCTGGCTGTATTTATTAATGTGGAATGGGGCATATCTTTATCATTCAACTTGGCTCTCAGCAGAATCATAACTGGATTATTGGTCAAACCACCCCTCTGAATTTGCTTAGAAAGCCGAGCGTCCAACTCAGAGGTGGTGACTACTTCTTTATGGGATAACTTTTCCAGCGATAGTTGTAACCGGTTGATATAGTCAGTGGCTTTTTCATGTTCCTTCTGCTTAGTGATTAGGAACTTAACCAACACATCATCCAAATCTTCTGATTTTCCATATGCGTCCTGTAAAACTTGCAGCTAGTCTTGCACAGTAACAATCGCCAGGTCCAGTATAATAGCAAACTGGTGTTTATTGCATCAATAACAGCAACATTTTGGCTAAAAGTAAGCCTTTCTCAAGCATGGTGCAAATGACAATGAGTCAAACTTATATACATAGTGAAGAAACATGATTGGTGAAAATCCACCACATATGCCTTTTTAGATGTTATAGACACCTTTCAATTTGTCCCATATTAATTGTTATTGGCCAGGATCCTGGTGAATTTAATACATAGAGCTACTGCATATATTGACAGCGGCTACTGTGTATTCACTGCAGGACGGCCAGGTTTGATGCGCAGATTATCAGCACATGCGCAGTCTAAACACTGACAAGACAACGAGATCGAGGCTGGACGGAGGCATATGTGTAATCTTAGCAGCCGCAGCTCCTTTGTTTACAAACGGAGGAGCGAGGAGACGGCGACACAGATATACAGGAACGGCCACAAATAATCAACAATCAGAAGGCTGGAGAAGAATTGCGGATCCCTGCTGACTTCATCGCTCCATGTGGGGAAGTAATTATATTAATGTTCACAGAGTTTAAGATATTTAATGATGTTTTGACAGATCTAGAATCACATGACCGCCAATCCACCCAATCATAGGGGGTGGATACAATGTCTAATGATTAATGTAATGCACTTGTATTTTCACCAATCATGTTTCTTCACTATGTAGATAAGTTTGACTCATTGTCATTTGCACCATGCTTGAGAAAGGCTTACTTTTAGCCGAAACGTTGCTGTTATTGATGCAATAAACACCAGTTTGCTATTATACTGGACCTGGCGATTGTTGCTGTTTCCTTTGGCGAGAGTGTGAAGTGTACCCGTCCTTGGCTTTCGGGTGGATTACGGGCACATACCCAGTGGTCATACAGTGCTGGCTCCCTCTGTGTTTTTTCTTAGTCTTGCACAGTAGCTTGCCCATTCACTCCCTTGCACAGTCTCATGTCTGTAGCTGGAAAACGAAGACTCTCCACCAACTGCTGTTTCTTTATGGTATCAGTACAAGACCATTGCTCAAACAATTGCATAGCATTATCCTTCCAGACCTCAAAAGGCTCTTCTCCTGGAGGGACAGGCTCATTCCCGGAAAACACCTTTAGTTTTCGGTAACTATGGGTGTGGTATGCTGTCATTATGGCCTCTGAGAGATTTTGTAGTATGTCAGATACATCACTTCTTCCTGTAGATGTGCTACTAAATACAGGGTTGTCTTGTTTCTGTAATGTTGGATATGGGGAAGACTCTGTTTTAGGAGTAATCATCCCCTGTTCTCTAGTAGGGCAGGCAACTTGTTTAGGAATGGCTCCGGCCTTTCCAGAGATGGGAGTCAGGGGCTTCTCTGCATAATAGTCTTTTGGTCTTAACCCAAAGGGTTGTTGTGGTGAGACCCTTTCTTTCTTATCAGGGAGGGTGTACACTAAGGAGCATCCTTCATCTGTGGCTCCATACAAATGAATGTGGATAGGCCTCTTATGGTCTCTAAGATCTGTATGACAATATATTAACATGTATGTTTGGCAATCAGGATCTTGCAGGATATCCCTGACAGTCGCCATTTCTATTCCCAGTCAGATTTTCACTCCTCACTAGTCGGACCAATATATGGAGGGTTAAATTAATTTATCAACCTATAGATCCCTATTAATAGGAATCCAAAAATCCCTAATTTCCCATATATATTCTCTTTATGGTGAACCCACAAGCTTTATTAAAGTAATTGTGCATAAACATATAATGAAGACTCACATGAATTAAAAATTAGCAGAGCAGCAGCTCAGTATTTGAACTAATATCTAGCTACTGTACATCAAGGCCAGTGTACTCCAGCCTAATCTGATTGGCTATACTAAAGTGGAGATGCCCGGCGTGCCTGCAGTGCACGCTGAGCAATTTCTGAGCTACTGCTTTGCTTTATATTAAAATTGAGTCCCTACTCTGCCCCCCTCGACATGTTTCGCTGCCTCTGCAGCTTTATCAAGAGGTAGCGGGCATATGAGCGCGGGCGTTCTCTGAGTTGTATTTATAGACTACCTTGATGTTCATTTGATATCCTGGCAGCCTATCACAAGATGCCTCAATCGCTATTCACATCATGATTGGACATAGGCTATGATTGGCACCTCTGATAGCCATTCAAAAGGTGAAAAGGTATCTGCCAATCATATACGGGTATCCGCTTGGCTTCTCGGATTGGTTTAGAGACATTTCCGTCATATGCGCACTCTCATCTGCGCCGTGGAAGAGATCTCGAGATTACGGACCTGCACGATCTCGTCTGCGCTGGTACTTAGTTCCGATTGCCGGCGTTAGGTCACAATGCGCATGCGTATATCGGTATGTACGTCATCTGCGCGAATTTAATATGCGCAAGAACTTAGTTTTTTGGGGGCATTTTACCTATTTGATGTTCTTCCTTACAAGTATTGGTGAATAGTAGGTTAACCCTCACATTATATACACATGGTATGTGTCTTAAGGGGGGACCTTATAGTTGCTTGTACTTTTTGAAATCCTGATTATTATATGATGTCGATTATGATTTATTTCTAAGATGTAATCTATTTGGTTCATATATATACAAAGGACTTCTCTTGATATATTGTGTAATACATCACATCTGTATTTTTGGAGTGCATTTTTGTGATCTTACTAAATCTTAAATATATTTTATTCGGTACATTCTATATTAACTTATGAGAGTAGTAGTTTTACTATCATGAGAGAGTCCTTTTTAAAGAATGAATGGATATTGTGATTTTTGCCTATATGGTACTACATAGTTATCCCTCTGATATTTTATTATAGGAGGTTCCTACTGCTTATTCTTTCATATTATCCACCCTACTGAATATTAATTAATATAATATTGGTAATGCCTATTCTTAGTATCTTAAACTTTTTAGCTCTTCGTCTTTTAGCCCGCTGTCACCGTGACCCCCAACCATTGAGGGCCATCCCCCAACCAGCGAACACACCACACTCATGTCCACCACGTCTTGTTCCAGTAACCATGGTAACTATTCATTTTCAATGTGTAATTATTATTTTTATTATTTTTATTCCTCATTTATCTATAATTATGAATGGAAACTGATTTCAGGCTTGCCTTACTAATGATTATTGTTGGTAGTCATTTCATAGGTTTTAAGGTAAGTCTCATTATCTGAACATATTGGTTATGATTAATATATATTTTTTAAAAATAAAGAACTTTTTACAATTGATGGCTGGTCATAGAAAGGCTGTAAAGGTAAAACCCTCGTTAATACCCTGAGGGCTCAATGCTTTCAGTCTGTGTATCCACATTGCTTCTATTTTAAGTAGCAATTTGTCAATATTGCCCCCTCTTGGGCCCAACTTGGGTTTTTGGATACCACAAAATTTTAATTCTGTCACATCTCCTTGATGTATATTCCTCATATGCCTAGCTAATGGGGTATCTTTTCCTGTTCTTATTGTACTCATATGCTGTGATATCCTTCGCCTGAGCTGTTGACTAGTTTTGCCCACGTAAATCTTGGGGCAACTGCACTCAGCCAGGTATATGACCCCTTCTGTTTGGCAATTAATGAACTCTCTGATCTCAAACTCTTTTTTCTTGGGTAGAAATCTGCAAAAAGTGCATGACCCACATGGATAGGATCCCTTGGATCTATGTTCTAACCATGTGGTCTCTCTCTTTTCTGCATAGTGGCTTCTTACCAATTGCTCCCTAATGTTGCGTCCCCGACGATAGGTGACACTGGGATACGGGGTAAGTACCTCTTTTAAATCTGAATAGGCCAGTAATATTGGCCAATATGTTTTCAATATCCCCATTACTTGTTGGTTGTTCTGATCAAAGGTTCCTATACAGCGGACCAGCCTTTGGTCCTGTACTTGTGTCTTTTCTTTTAATAGTTCTGATCTCGGAGTTGATCTTGCCCTAGCGAAGGCCCTGTGTAGGATCTTCTTGGGGTGACCCCTTGTCACAAACCGTTGATGCAACAAATTGCATTCTGCCAGGAATGCCTCCTCACTTGAGCAATTCCTTCTTGCTCTCAAGTACTGGCCTATAGGAATGCCAGCTTTCAATGGTCGGGGATGATGGCTTCCCCAATGTAGGAAACTGTTAGTAGAAGTCTCCTATCTATAGATTTTAGTTTGTATGCTGCCTCCAGGTTCGAGAGAGATCTCCAAGTCTAAAAAATTCAGTGTCTTAGCGTGAATATCTGAGGTGAAGTGCATTCCGATTACATTGTGATTAAGTGCCCTGATAAATTCATTAAAGTGGGTGACAGTGCTACCCCAAAAAATCTAAATGTCCTCAATATAACGACCCCAAAATAAAATGTGCTGTGTATATTCCCTATAAGTGTCCGAGAATACCACCGTGTCCTCCCACCAACCTAAAAATAAATTAGCAAAATTCGGTGCACATGCAGTGCCCACAGCTGTAACTTTTGTCTGTAAATAAAAGTGCCCATCAAAAGTGAAAGAATTGTGTGTAAGTAAGAATGACAATAGTGAGATAGCAAACTTATTGTGACTAGTGAATTGTGTTCCCCTAGTGCACAAAAAGTGTTCAACCGCCTCAAGCCCCAATTGATGCCGTATATTCGTGTAGAGTGCTTCTACATCCAAACTAGCTATATGTGTATTAGGCGGAAAGAAGATCTCCACGAGCCTGGAGACAGCATCTCTTGTGTCCTTAATGTGGGAGGGCAAGGAGGCAACAAAGGGAGCAAGTATCTGATCAACGTACAGGCTAATGCCCTAGGTCAAATTTTCATTGCCCGAGACTATGGGTCGTCCGGGCATGGGGTCTTTTTGTTTGTGCAACTTTGGTAAAGCATAAAAAGTCGCCAATGTCGGTTTGTAATTCATCATCACTTTAGACTCTTGATCTGAAATCATTTTATCTTCTTTAGCTTTCATCAGAAGGTCTTTCAACTCTGTGACATACTGTTTTGTCGGATTAGTAGGCAAGCGTTTATAAGTATCTTTGTCTTTCAATAGTCTAAAGACCATGGCTTTATAGTCTTCCTTAGACATAATAACAAGGTTGCCCCCCTTGTCTGAGGGCTTAATTTCTATTCTGTCATTGTCTTGCAGTTGTTGAAGCGCATCCCTTTCTCTTTTTGTTAAATTATTATTGTATGATTTAGGTTTTAATCCTGCTAGTTCATCACTGACCATTCTAACAAACGTGTCAATATTACTATATTGACTGAACGTAGGGGTAAGTTGTGATTTTGGCTTTAGGGACGAGAAAGGTGGAGACACAGGAGTTCTATTCCCAGTGTCATTCTCATCAAGGAGATCTATCAGATCTGAAACCACTTGTTCGTCTTGTCTCTGTATAGAGTTCCCATCACGGGCTCTGTGTTTGTGCATTTTATGTAGAGCAAGCTTTCTCGCGAACAAATTGATGTCTTTTACCCAATCAAAGGAGTTGTACTTTGGAGTGGGGGTGAATGACAAACCCCTCTTCAATACCTCTAGTTGGTCTGGTGTTAAAACTATGTTCATAAGGTTACAGATCTGCATCTCCTGATCTTTAATCCTTAACGCTGATGTGGTGGATTCTGCAAATACCCCCACTTCTCTCTGTCCCTGAGCTGTATCCCCCCGCCTAAAAAATGGGGTGTGGGATCCTGATTGCCAGTGGTCATAGCGGTCATAGAACCTGGGGTTGGTACTAGAACTTGTTGTTCTTGGGGGGCTAATTGTATCATGGAGGAGGAAGGCAATAACGAGGGCACAGATGTATTTGTGCCAATTACCCCTAAGGGTTGGGCTGTTAGACTTTGTGTCCATATCTGTTGATGTAAATTCTGACTTGCTGGAACGCACTGCTGTGCTCCACTAGCTTGTGGTGTTATAGTTTGACCCTTATAGATAGAATTATGTTGGTATATTTGATTTACACCACTCTTTGATTGATAGTTAGGGTTATTCCCCTGTGCTCCTCCTCTGTTGTAACCTCCCCCATTGTATGATTTTTTCTGTGTTCTGCGCTTTTTATTTTTGAATTTATCCTGATTTGGATAATGGCCTTTATTACTTGCTTGGTCTTCTGATTCGGAGACTTCTGACTCTGAAATGTCAGTATATTGATTATTTTGACTATAATAGTCTGAGCCTCTTTTGATGTAGATGAGCCCTGTTTCGAAGTCTCTCTTATCTCTCACGTATTTTCAATGTTTTCGTTCTTTAATATCTGATTGGAAGCTTTCAACGTGTTTCTGTAATTTCTGTTCAAGGTTGTTGAATTCTGATTGGGACTTAAAAGATTGGATTTCTTCAATCTGTCCTTCTAACTGAGTAGTCAATTTGGCGAATGCTTGTTTTTCGTATGTTACTAAATACTCTAACATACATAATGAATTAGCTGTGCACAGTTCCTGCCAACCTCTAATAAATTCAGGGTCTTCCTGGTGCGAATTAGGTGTTATATTAATTCGCAGGCCCCTATATACAATTTTTTCATGACAATATGTCTCTAGGCTGGCAATCTCCCACCACGATCTCAGGTATTGTTTGTACGTTTTTTGCAAATTTCTAAAGGCGGCATTGATATCAATTTGGTTCAGAGGTAACTCTTTGGCTGAGAATACATGTTGTGCTTGACTTAGATATATCTCCGGATTGAGTTTTCCAGATTAAAAAACAGCCATCATTTATTTGGCTATTTTTAAGCCTAGGTCCCTATTGCAGGGGCATTAACCCCATTTGTAAACTCTTCACTAGTCGGACCAATATATGGAGGGTTAAATTAATTTATCAACCTATAGATCCCTATTAATAGGAATCCAAAAATCCCTAATTTCCCATATATATTCTCTTTATGGTGAACCCACAAGCACAGTCAGATTTTCATACACAAGATGACATGGCTCATCTTACAGCAGGGTGGTATTGGCATAATACTACGGCTTGCTGTAATGGTACATTCCGTTACTGGGCCCACTCTTTTGCAAAGGAGGGAGTGGCCTGGGACTTAACTTATTTTCACTGGCTGTACCCCAATTTACGATCTCAGCAGTGCTTCCATATATAGCAGGTTTTTGGGAGTGCCCCCTAGTGTCTCTTGCGTCTCTTACCCTAGCTACCTCACTATGCCTGACAGGCGGATCCTGAGCCTCCGCTATCTGGGAACTGGGGTGCATGTCTGTGGCAGTGCCTCCAACTGAACCAACTTTATATAGTAAGTAGCAAATGAACAACATACAGTGGGGCAAAAAAGTATTTAGTCAGCCACCAATTGTGCAAGTTCTCCCACTTAAAAAGATGAGAGAGGCCTGTCATTTTCATCATAGGTATACCTCAACTATATCGCATAGAAAGATCAGCTGGCACTGTCATCTTGTAAGGGATGTGTAGAATACTCCTAAATCCTCCTCTCTGTCTGATATACAATGGGCACAGTCACTTGTTAACTGGTGGTGCTACCGGAACCGGAAGAAGCACTTTACGTGCGAAACGGACGTTGTTCGTGTGGGGGTAGTTTAGAGCACCTGCATCATGCTGTTTGTAAGCCACTGAGCTGTTGAATAAAGAAGTTTGCTTTGAATATTCGGTGAGTTGCTTTCCTTTCTGCTCTTCGGACATCATACCTCAACTATGAGTGACATAATGAGAAAAAAAATCCATAAAATCACATTGTCTGATTTTTTAAGAATGTATTAGCTAATTATGGTGGCAAATAAGTATTTGTCCAATAACAAAACTTAATTTCAATACTTTGTTATATACCCTTTGTTGACAATGACAGAGGTCAAATGTTTTCTGTAAGTCTTCACAAGGTTTTCACACACTGTTGCTGGTATTTTGGCCCATTCCTCCATGCAGATTTCCTCTAGATCAGTGATGTTTTGTTGCTGTCGCTGGGCAACACGGACTTTCAACTCCCTCCAAAGGTTTTCTATGGAGTAGAGATCTGGAGACTGGCTAGGACCACTCCAGGACCTTGAAATGCTTCTGGCAAAGCCACGCCTTCATTGCCCGGCCAGTGTGTTTGGGATCATTGTTATGCTGAAAGACCTAGCCACGTTTCATTTTCAATGCCCTTGCTGATGGAAGGAAGTTTTCACTCAAACTCTAACGATACATGGTCTTGTTCATTCTTTCCTTTACACGGATCAGTCGTCCTGGTCCCTTTGCAGAAAAACAGCCCCAAAGCATGATGTTTCTACCCCCATGCTTCACAGTAGGTATGGTGTTCTTTGGATGCAACTCAGCATTCTTTCTCCTCCAAACATGACGAGTTGAGTTTTTATCAAAAAGTTCTACTTTGGTTTTATCTGACCATATGATATTCTCCCAATACTCTTCTGGGTCATCCAAATGCTCTCTAGCAAACTTCAGATTGGCCCGGACATATACTGGCTTAAGCAGGGGGACACGTCTGGCACTGCATGATTTGAGTCCCTGGCAGCTTAGTGTGTTACTGATGGTAGCCTTTGTTACTTTGGTCCCAGCTCTCTGTAGGTCATTCACTAGGTCCCCCGTGTGGTTCTGGGATTTTTGCTCACCATTCTTGTGATCATTTTGACACCACGAGGTGAGATCTTGCGTGGAGCCCCAGTTCGAGGGAGATTATCAGGGGTCTTGTATGTCTTCCATTTTCTAATAATTGCTCCCACAGTTGATTTCTTCACACCAAGCTGCTTGCCTATTGTAGATTCAGTGTTCCCATCCTGGTGCATGTCTACAATTTGGTGCATGCCTGGTGCATGTCGACAGCTCTTTGCTCTTTGCCATAGTGGAGTTTGGAGTGTGACTGTATGTGATTGTGGACAGGTGTCTTTTATACTGATAACAAGTTGAAACAGGTGCCATTCATACAGGTAATGAGTGGAGGACAGAGGAGACTCTTAAAGAAGAAGTTACAGGTCTGTGAGAGCCAGAAATCTTGCTTGTTTGTAGGTGACCAAATACTTATTTTCCACCATAATTTGCAAATAAATTCTTTAAAAATCAGACCATTTGATTTTTTGAATTTTTTTTTCTCATTATGTCTCTCATAGTTGAGGTATACCTATGACTCTTATCTTTTTAAGTGTGGTAACTTGCACAATTGGTGGCTGACTAAATACTTTTTTGCCCCACTGTACATAGGATAATACAATGGTATAACACAGATAGGAATGAAATGTGGATTTTCTTCACCCACCCACTAGTGGCCCACCTTCTTATCGTCACCTTAATGGCCGTTGGGGCACATAGGAGTGTTAGGACCCTTATAAGTCCTGCTCCGCAGCGTCACTGAAGCAGCCTAAACTGTGTAATATCCACCACTGGACCTGGAGTCTTTACTTTGGGTAAGGAGACAGATGCCCTGTAGTGTAACAGCAATGGAAGAAATGGCTTGAAAAATTGGCCGGTATTGGCACTGGTAGTCTGGATATAAAAGACTATGAACACTGTATTGTCCCTTTAAAACGGTTTATTTCATGTACACACAGGCAACACGTTTCTGGTCTGTACCGGACCCTTTCATCAGGCAAAAGTGTATGTGACTAGATAAGACAGTGAGGTTAAAATACATTAAGTACGCAAAAACCAAAGGTTACGTTCATTGTGGCATTCTGTATCATCATACCCTATTTCCGTAATTAATGAGCTCACAGCTGTCCAGCCTGAAGCCCTAAATGCGGTATAGTGATTAATTACCTTATATACTCGGGTATAAGCCGAGTTTTTCAGCACAATTTTTCGTGCTGAAAACGCCCCCCTTGGCTTATACTCGAGTAAACCAAAAACACTTCTGGCTTAGCTGTGAGGGGATGAGCCAGGCCATCCATCTTCGGCCATCTATGCTGCAGGGACCGTACAGTGGGGAGGGTTAGTCGTTCCGGTCTGTCCATCTTCACCGGGAGACCCTCTTCTCCGGGCCGGCCACGGACTAGTGATGCTGCATTGACTCCACCGTGCAGGGACGTTCATGTGCAGGGACGTCACGGACATCTGCTGCGCACGGACGTCCCTGCGCGTCGTCGTCAATGCAACGTCACTAGTCCGTGGCCGGCCCGGAGGGGAGAAGAGGGCCTCCCAGGGAAGATGGAAAGCCCGGAATGACTAACCCTCCCCACCGGACGGTCCCTGCAGCATAGATGGCCGAAGATGGACGGACGGCCCGGACCAGCTCACCCTTCCTTCCCACCGAGAAAGCAACAACTGGGGAGGTGAGTAGAAAACAAAAGGGGGGGGGGGCTGGAGGATTATGAAGGGATTGACAGGCGGTGATGATGAAGGGGGGATGATGATGACGAAGGCGATGATGATGACATGGGGGGATGATGTATTTCCCACCCTAGGCTTATAGTCGAGTCAATAACTTTTCCTAGGTTTTTGGCGTGAAATTAGGGGCCTCGACTTATATTCGGAACGGCTAATACTCGAGTATATACGTTACATAGAAAACCCAACATATTGGTATGAATGGAAAAACACAGTATTTTGCACCTTTAAAACTTAAATTAGAATTAAAAATAAATTAAATACATTTGTCCTATGCGATTTTGTGCATAATTTGTAGTCAGTGAAATACTTTGTATATACAAAGATTATATCTGAGCAGCTGGGAAAAGGTTTACTCAATGAATGAGTTTGTTTCTTAGATATGACGAAGGGTCCGGTACAGATCAGAAACGTGTTGCCTGTGTGTACATGAAATAAACCATTTTAAAAGGACAATACAGTGTTCATAGTCCTTTTATATCCAGACTACCAGCGACAATACTGGCCAATTTTTTTAAACCATTTCTTCCATTGCCTTTAACTGGGACAGCAAGGCTGCTACCAGAGGGCCAGGGCTGCCGATCTGGAGACATATTCTGAAAACGCTACTTTTAGGTGTTGTGCTCTTAGCGCAACCTGACTCGGTGAGTGTAATCCTATATACCGTCTGTACCTTCCTTATAACGGCCTTCACTAGGGGAGCAAACTTCCCCTTTCTCTTTCCTTCTTTTTCCTTATGTGGCTGTAGTGTAACAGGGAAGAGGCTTTAGGCTTACCCTCACAACACTATTAACTAGGTCAGCACAGCAGCAGTTTTCTCTCACTGTATTCACCGGACGTCTGCACTCAGTGCTTGTCTCTGTCAGCAGGTCTCTCTCTCTCAGCTGGTGCGGTCTTGTGTAAAGCAAAGTCCGAAGTCTCCACCAATCAGCATCATCTGTATGAAATGGCTGCTCATCATGTGATCACAGCTCCAGTCTTTATTAACTGCATACTAATTCATTTGTGGTCGCTATCCACCATCTACTGGGAATTTCAGATAATGCAGCTAACTCCACAGGGGTTACATTTATACTGTTGCATGTAAAACATTATTGGATCTTGTGTTCTGTGTGATTGGAATTGGACTTTATTGTTTCAGTTTTCCTGGGAAATGAAGTGATTTTGCAATTGTTGCACTGCATGCATCTGTGGAATCCTTTTGATCCTGTCAAGGTAGTTTGACGTTTGTTGAAGAGGGTTTCTTTGGTAAGTTTTGTGGTTGGGGCTATTTTGAGGGCTAAACTAGGAGCTTTTGTGAATACGATGTGGGCCTGTGATGGTCTGATTACAGATGATGAATTTAAGGCAATGCTGAACGAGAAACCGACGTTGGCAACGCTTTATGCGTTGCCGAAAATCCACAAACAGAAGACCCCAATTCCGGGTCGCCCGATTGTATCGGGTAATGACAATTTGACAGAAGGAATAAGCCTGTATGTTGATCAAATATTGGCCCGTTTGTCACCTCTTTACCATCATATATAAAAGATACAAGAGATGCTGTCTCCAGGCTCGAGGAGATTTCATTTACTCCAGGTATCTACATAGCGAGCCTCGATGTTGAGGCACTGTATACAAACATTGATCACAAACTGGGGATTAGAGCGGTAGAGCACTTTTTATGCACGAAAGGCACACAGTTCACCACTCACAAGAAGTTTGTCACTACACTTTTGTTTTTTTTATTAACACACAATTATTTTATCTTTGATGGGCACTTTTATTTACAAATTAAGGGCACAGCAATGGGCACAGCATGTGCACCAAATTTTGCAAATTTATTTTTAGGGTGGTGGGAGGACACGGTGGTATTCACTAAGACACTAGGTGATTACACAAAACACATTTTATTTTGGGATCGTTTTATAGATGATGTTCTTTTGTTTTGGGACGGCACCATCACCCTTTTTCACGAATTTGTTCAAAAATTAAATCTTAACCAAATAGGAATGAATTTTACATCAGAAATAAATGAAAAAACACTGTTTTCTAGATTTCGAAATCTCTCTCAGACCTGTAGGCAGCATCCAGACAAAAGTCTATAGAAAGACCACCTCAACAAATAGCTTCTTAAACTGGAGAAGCCATCACCCTAGGCCCCTCAAGAGTGGAATACCAGTGGGGCAGTATTTGAGGGCTAGGCGAAACTGCTCCACTGAGGAGGCTTTTCTTGAGGAAAGCAAGGTACTAATGCATCGTTTTCTGTCTAGGGGATACCCAAAAAAGGTCCTCCACGAGGGCGAGAGATACCCCGAGATCTGATTTATTGAGAAATAAAACAACAAGTGAATAAAAAAAGATAGTTCGATGCATTGGTACCTTCGATCAAAATAATCCACAGGTGATGCAAATATTGAGAAGGTACTGGCCAATTTTATTGGCAGATAAAGATCTTACAGAAGTACTTACGGAACAACCGAGTGTGATGATCGTAGAGGTAGAAACATCAGAGAAAGGTTGGTGCAAAGTCACTACAAACCAAAGGAAGATAATCATGAGGGTATGTGGCTAAAATCAAAGATAACAGGATCACACCCTTGTGGTAGATGCAATTTTTGTAGGTTCCTTCCAAAGAAAAAGAAGAAAAAAAAAGACTTTGCTAACCCCACTGATGGGAGAAAATATGAAGTCAGAGACTTCATTAATTGTCAGACACAAGGAGTTGTGTATATTGCCGAATGTGGGTGCCTCAAATTGTATGTAGGAAAAACTACACAAGAATTAAGAAGAAGGATTTCAAAACATCTGAGTACAATTAGAACAGGGGCTGACACCCTTTTGGCACGGCACATACGAGACGTGCATAGAGGAGAAGTGAAGGATTTGAGATTTTGGGGTTTCATCAAACCCAGCCTCGGCCCAAGAGGAGGGAATTTAGATAAAAAACTCTTGAAGGAAGAAGCCATTTGGATATATAGGCTGAAAACTCTCAGTCCATTGGGCCTGAACGAAGGGTTCACCTTCTCTGCCTTTTTATAAAGCCAGCCATTAATCAAAAAGTAATTAATAGTTCTAAAACAACTATTGGACAAGAATTAGGTATCTGCAATAGAAGACGTGTAAGGACAAAAAGAATCAAGTGACGGAATATGCCCATTAACATATTTAATTGGAAGTAATAATAAAAGAAATTACAATAAGGATATGTACTAGCTAAGAATCAATTTAAAAGGATCACTTACCTGGAATTGTGGAGGAGTGATGGGAGATTGGAGGATGTGGGGTGTTGGTTTGATTGAGAATGGGATGTGTGAAGAGAGGTCCTGTTGTAACAAAAGAGGAATATGAAATAAAAACATTTATTCCAAAATAAGAATTAAAAACATTCCAAAACTCCCCAGAATTAAAGAAGAGAGATACAAAGAAATATGTGTACAGAAAGGACAAAAATGTATAGAAGTAGACAAGGATTAAAATGAAATAACTCAAAGAAGTAGTGGTCTCCTCTATAAACCATTTGAATAAACATTCTATTAATCCCCTTAGGAATCTGATGATGTGACTCCCAAAAGATCAGTTATCCTAACTAATTAAGTTCAGCAATCCCATGAGTTCTGATTTGGAACTCAATATTCATCTAACTCAATAATGGAACTCAATAATCATCTTATTCTAGAAATAACCAGCCTGCCTTAATGCTGGTGTATAGAGAAATGGGAGCTACCTCTTATCAAGGTGTCTCGATCTCAGTATTTAAACGCTAACAGTCCGTGCATATGGTAGTGCGCAGAGAGAGAAATAGGAGGTATTCCATTACCTGGAAGTTCCGCTCCTGAAAACAAACAGTTCGCGCACACGGGAGTGCGCAGACGAGAAGAAACGCTACGGATACTAAGTCCTGGCGCATAGGAGAACGCGTAAATAGTAAACAAAGATACTGTTTGGTCAAGATACCCATCAACCTAAAACCAATGAGATTTGGAGAGCCGAATCAAGATCTCGTTAGAGGAAGTTAACGTCACTCAGAAATATGTACCAATCAGAGGGGAAGCATAACAAAAGAATAATTTGGTTGGATGGGGAGTGATGGGCATGGGATGTGCCGACACAAACAGAGGTAATAAAGAGTCCGGCACACGCTGTCCATGCTCAGAAGCCCCATACCTCTTGACAAAGCTACGTAAGTAGCGAAACATGTCGGGGGGGGGGGGCTGAGTAGGGTGTTTTTAAACATATCAGAGCAGATCCCGGAGAAAGCAGAATGTGAGCTGCAGGCACACTCAGCAGTAAAAATTAACAATTCATCTCAGTCAGAGAGATATCGGAAGCCAATAGATTCAGTACAAGGAACACTGCTCTGATACATTTTAAATGTGTGGTTTATCCTTGATTAGTTTACAATAAAGTTTATGGAATTTAGTTGGTATATGGGAAATTAGGGTACTATTGGATTGCCCCAAGGGGGAATCTATTGGAAAAGTGTGGGGATAATGTGAGACCAATTGTTTTGTCTGTCTGTAATAAGTGCCAGTGTTTGTTTATGATCTTCTTAATTTGACGGTGTACTGTGTTGAATGGAAGAACAATTTTATTCTGTTGATAATCATTTTCGGTTGGACTGTGAGGTTTGTCTAGGAAAAGTGTTTCTATTCTGTGGTTGTGCCTTCTTACGGGAATCTTCTAATATTTTCTGTGGATATAATCTTAGCCCTAGTTTAGCCCTCAAAATAGCCCCAACCACAAAACTTACCCTCTTCAACAAGTGTCAAACCACCTTGACATGATCAAAAGGATTCCACAGATGCATGCAGTGCAACAATTGCAAAATCACTTCATTTCCCAGGAAAACTGAAACAATCAAGTCCAATTCCAATCACACAGAACACAAGATCCAAAGATTTTTAACATGCAACAGTATAAACGTCAATTACATTATTCAATACCCCTGTGGAAAACAGTATGTAGGCCGCACATCTAGAACACTGAAAAAAAGAATCATAGAACACTTGCACAATAGTAAACAGTGATTGTAAAAACATTCACTATCAGCACTAGAGACAAATTTTTGAAAATTCTATTGGGACGATTTGCCGAATTTTCCCCCAAAATTAGTTTTGGTCCGAATTTATTCTCAGTGAATTAAAAACTGCTATTTTTGGCCTACAGAGAGCCTCAATAGGGGTGTAGAACACTTTGCCTTGCTGTAACACGCATAGGGTGTGTGCTGAATTAGTGAAATAATACTGTTATTTAGTATGACATGCAGATCAGAGGCGTCGCTATTAGAATCACTGTTGCAGAGTGGCACAATGACAGAGCCTGGAGGTGGCATCAGTATGAGGAGAACATATAGTGGCTGAATGACACAATGTGGAGGTGGCAGCAGCATGAGAAGAACATATAGTGCCTGAATGACACAGCATTGAGATGGCGGAAGCATGAGGAGACCATATAGTGGCTGAATGACACAGATTGGAGGTGGCAACAGCATTAGGAGACCATATAGTGACTGAATGACACAGACTGGAGTTGGCGACAGCATGAGGAGACCATATAGGGGTCTAATGACACAGCTGGGAGTTGGCAGCAGCATGAGGAGAACATATAGTGGCTGAATGACACAGCCTGCAGGTGGCGGAAGCATGAGGAGACCATATAGTGGCTGAATGACACAGCGTGGAGGTGGCGGCAGCATGGGGAGACCATATAGTGGCTGAATGACACAGCCTGAAAGTGTCGGAAGCATGACGAGACCATATAGGGGCTGAATGATACAGCCTGGAGGTGGCAGCAGCATGAGGTGAACATATGGTGGCAGTATGAGACAACTTGGAGCTGGCATCAGCATGAGGAGAACATATGGTGGCATAATGAGACAGCCTGGAGCTGGCATCAGAATGAGGAGAACATATGGTAGGAGAATGAGACAGCCTGGAGGTGGCAGCATCATCAGGAGTCCTTAAAGTGACCCGGTGACAGAGTCGTGCAGTGGCTGGCAATACCAGTACCCAGTGGTGGGGGGTGAAAAAAGGAGAACTTGGCATCAGATGTGTGGCATCAGGGGGGTGGTAAGATCAGAATAGTAGCTGAGGCAGGTAGGCAGAAGAAAATGGTCCCTTTTTAAAAGTGTTGGTGTGCACAAGTAAGTATTGAGGATATGCATTACGTAAAACTTAACTTTTAATAATATATTAAGGATAAAATATTTGGACCCAATAGTTTTTTTTAAATCAAACAAAAGGAAAGGTGTTCAATAAACACCATGTGCCACCTACACCACCAAGTATTGATGTGATGCAAAGACCTCTAAAAGATGGGAGGGAACAACGTATGGTCCATTGTAACCGGTGGGTGTAAAAACTTCCCCTGTAAGACCCTACTCTCGCATTATTAATTCCCTTCTTGGCAAGTGTTACACGCCCTAAAAAGGGCAGCCCCACACAGGAACTTCTCCCTATTTCCACCTACAAACACTGCCATTTCCCAAGGTTTTTAGGTGGAAATAGGGATTGGTTTCTGTGTGGGGCCGCCCTTTTTAAGACAAGTAACACTTTCCTCAAAAAGGAAAAAGGGATAAACGTATTGTCCATTGTAGAAGGTGGGGTAAAAACTTCCCCTGTAAGACCCTACTCTTGCCCTATTAATTTCCTTCTTGGCAATTGTTACTCACCCTAAAAAGGGTGGCCACACACAGGAAACTCTCTATTTTCACCTAAAAACCATGGGAAATGGCATTGTTTGTAGGGGAAAATAGTGAGAGGTTCCTGTGTGATGTCGTGCTTTTTAGGGCGAATAACACTTGCCAAGAAGGGAATTAATAATGCGAGAGTAGGGCCTTACAGGCGAAGTTTTTACCCCCAGCGATTACAATGGACCATATGTTGTTCCCTTCCACCTTTTAGAGGTCTTTGCATCACATCAATACTAGGTGGTGTAGGTGGCACATGGTGTTTTTTGCGCACCTTTCATTTTGTTTGATTTAAAAAAAAAACATTGGGTACATATATTTTATCCTAAGAATATTATTAAAAGTTAAGTTTTACGTAAACATATCCTCAATACTTACTTGTGATCTGATGCGTGTTATGTGTGACACTGCAGCCAGATATGCTGGCCGTGAGCGCACTCCTGTCCCATCTCCCAGTGTTAGCGCTAAGAATATTATTAAAAGTTAAGTTTTACGTAAACATATCCTCAATACTTACTTGTGGTCTGATGCGTGTTATGTGTGACACTGCAGCCAGACATTCTGGCAGTGAGCGCACTCCTGTCCCGTCTCCCAGTGTTGGCGCCGCTGTCCGCATGTCAGGATGCGGCGCAGGCGTCGCCCAGGCAGTTGCTCACCTCTCTACGTTCCTGATCCCTCTGTGTGCCGGTGCGCGTGGCAATCCATGCCTGATTCATCTTCACAAAGGTCAGTCTCTCCACATTTTTCGTGGACAGACGAGTTCTCCATGGCACCCGCGGCACTAAGCACCCACTCTGATGGCACACTACTGGCCGGGCAGGACAGCTTTTCCATGGCAAACTCTGCTAGTTGCGGCCACAAATCAAGTTTGGCTGCCCAGAAGTCCAGCGGATTTTCAAGGTGTGTTGGCATGGTCATGTTAAGGTATGCCATCATCTGCTGGTTCAGGTCCTGCTCCAGGTCTACCTGCTGCTGATGAGTTGCTTCACTATGTGGGTGAAGAAAGCTGCTCATCAGCGACTCTAGACTCAGGCTGCTGCTGATGGAGCTTGTATTGCTCCTGCCACCCCACACCTCCCCAGCAGCCATGGCAGTGGAAGGTGAGCGAGAGGATGGACGATGACGCAGATAGGCATCGGCCAACTGACTACGTAGGATGTCTCTGTAGTAGGTCAGTTTGTCTTCTCTCTTAGTGGATGTAAAAAAGGCCCCTATTTTGTGGCGGTAGCGTGGGTCCAATAAGGGGAAGAGCCAGTAGTCATCCCGCAGCTGAATGGTGACAATTCGGCGGTCACTACGCAAGCAAGTGAGCATGCATCGTGACATTTGTGCAAGTGACTCTGAGGGACTCCCTGCCTCCATCTCAACTGCATACTGCCACGGTGTGTCTGGGTCCTCTGTCTCACCTTCCTCATAACCCTCTAGCTCCTCTAGCTGCTCCTGCTTCTCCTCTCCTGTCAGATAACTAGAAAAACCGGCCATCTCGCGAAATCTAGAGTGTGCTCCACTGTGTCCCTCCCCCTCCTCCTCCAGTTTAGCCCCTATGGGGCTCATGTGACTGTGAGATGTAGGCGCCATCTCTCCAGTGCCCTGAGGAGCCATTGTTTCCAACACATGTTGTAGTAGAGGAAGAAGTGGAATGACATTGTTCATCCAAAATCCTGCGCAAACTGCAGGTGTCACGTATGAGCTGCCACTGGTTGACATTGAAGTTACACAGGGGAGTCCCCCTATCCGCTTGGATCATCAAAAAATTGTTGATGGCTTTTCTCTGTTCGTATAGTCAGTCCAACATATAGAGGGTGGAATTCCAACATGTGGAAACATCGCAAATCAGACTATGTTGGGGGATGCCGTTCTGATGCTGCAGCTCAAAAACAGTCTGCTTTGCGGTGTACGAGTGGCTGAGGTGCATGCAAAGTTTCCTTCCCATTGTTAGGATGTCTTAGTTTCCTTCCAATTGTTAGGATGTCTTGAAAATGGTGGGAACACTTCAGAAACCGCTTGACAGCCAGATTGAACACGTGTGCTATGCAGGGTGTATGTCTCAGGCTTCCTTGTCGCAGCGCAGACAAGATATTCTTCGCGTTGTCGATCACCATGGTTCCCATTTCCAGTTTTCATGGAGTAAGCAATGGTTCGATTTCTTCATGAATGACTTTTAGCAGTTCCTCCCCTGTGTGACTCCATTTGCCAAGTCAAACCATGTGAGGAACAGCATGACAACGCCGTCCCCTGCACAAATGGTATGCTGGAGGGGCACTGAGACTTGTCCATGCAGTGGAGGCTGAGGACACGGTGGAGGATGAGGAGGCAGAGTAAAGGTGGAATCGGCGTGACCTGTCCAAGTTGTTGTTGTGGCTGTGCAGGAACCACATTCACCCAGTAGGCTGTAAGGACATGTATTGTCCCTGACCGTAGTTACAGCTCCACACGTCTGCACTGCCATGCACTTTGGTACACACCGACAGGCTCAAGAACTGGCCTACCTTCTGTTCCACAAAATTGTGCAGGGCTGGTACTGCCTTCTTCACAAAGAAATGACGGCTTTGGACTCTCCACCTCGGCTTGGCACAAGCTATCAGTTGTCTGAAAGGTGCAAAGTCCACTGCTTGAAATGGGACAGACTGAAGCACCAGCAACTTGGACAGGAGCACATTCAGCTTCTGCTCCGTTGGATGAGTGGGCGCATACTGTTGTCTCTGGGACATGGATTCGCCGATGGATTGCTGACGGAATGACTGACTCGAAGTAGGAGGAACAGGAGCATCTGGACCGACAGAAGATGGGTATGACACACAGCTCCCTTCAGCTGAGGTTTTGGAGCCTTGGCTGGCTGAAACAGGGAGCAGCGTGCCACTGGATGATGCAGCAGGCTAGATCACCACATCAGTGCCACGGTTCTCCCAGGTCACTTTATTGTGACGCTGCATATGTTGACGCAGGGTCTTGGTGCCAACATTGGGACCCTGGCCATGCTTCCCCTTCTGCTGACACATCTTGCATGTGGCCAGATTAACCTCCTCCAGATGCTTGATGAAAAACTGCCACACTGCCGAGTAGCTGATTTTCCCACCAACATTCTGCACTGACTGCTACTGCCGCTGACTCCAGGAACCCCTCTTTCATTACCTCCCGGGAAGGTAGGCTGCCATGGAGCAGGTTGTCTACCCCGCGCATGTTTGGCTCCAGACTTTCCAATTATGCCACCATGCTGACTGCCAGCCATGCTACCACCTTGCTGGCTAAGCTGCTGCCTCACGGGCAACCTTCAACCCTCTTCTCCTGATGATGATGAAGCCCCTTCTGCACCTGGCTTCCAAGTGCGATCAGCTTCATCATCATCGAGTTGTGTCTGCTCGTCACTGATGTCCTCCTCAGGTTCCTCAACAGTGTCTGCTTCAGGAGCCTGAACTCTCGCAACACCACCACCCACGCCACTCTCCTCATCACTACTTGCCTGCCTAGCGGAGGAAGCAGCAGATGTCTCCTCCACTTCTTGGCTGGGCAGTAGCTGCTGACTGTCCTCTAGATCTTCCTCACTAAATAGTGGAACTGAACCCACAGCATAAGATACTTCTGTGGGGGAGGAAACAGCATAGGACAGGGGACTGAAGGAATGGGAGGACATGGACTGCTCTCGGGCCATGCCAACTGAAGGTTGTATCTGAGGAACCCACCAACTGTTGACTGGGGGTGTCAGATGTCACTTGTGATGAAGCAGATGACCGTGTTAACCAATCGATGACGGCAGGTGGGTTGTCTCTGCCACTCCTCTGTGCACATCCTGGCACTTTTCTGCCTGACATACTTAGTGCGTATATGAGGGGAGTACAATCCACTCCACTACACTTAAAACTATTTGTGTACAACACCAGCCGGTGTGTACTTTTGCCCGGCATTTCACAGTATCTAGGCCCTTAAATGGGTACTCCACTGGAATTTTTTTTTTTTTAAGGCGACTGGTGCCAGAAAGTTAAACAGATTTGTAAATTACTTCTATCAAAAAATCTTAATCCTTCCAGTTCTTACCAGCTGCTATATTATGCACCGGAAGTTATTTTCTTTTTGAATTTCCTTTCTACCTGACCACAGTGCTCTCTGCTGACACCTCTCTTCATTTTAGGAACTGTCCAGAGTAGGAGCAAATCCCAATAGAAAACCTATTGTTACAGAGCTGGATGTGGATCCTCTAACCTGTGTGGCTGATGGCTAGGACCGTATCAGGGAGCGGAGTCTAAGGTGCCGCTGGCTGGTCCTCACCAGAGCCCGCCACAAGGAAGGATGGGCTTGCTCGGCAGGCGACACCCAGGTTGCTACCCCCGACACGGCTCGACCACACAGGTACACGCAGGCGAGGTACTGAAGAAAGAGGCAGTAGCGTAGTCAAACTTAGCAGAAGGTCAAGGCAAGTGGCAAAGGTTCGTAGTCACATAACGTAGCGGGAAGGTCTGAGTCCATCAATTAACCTATAACACTAATGTGTCCCTACTGAGTTGATATCAATCTAGAATCCATAACCTGTAATGTTATTCATCTCCAAAAATGAATCCAGACCCCTTTTAAATTCTTTTACAGAGTTCACCATGACCACCTCCTCTGGAAGAGAATTCCACAGTCTCGCTGCTCTTACAGTAAAGAACCTCCCGTCTGTGCTGGTGTAGAAACCTTCTTTCCTCTAGATGTAGAGGATGCCCCCTTGTTATAGATACAGTCCTGGGTATAAATAGATCATGGGAAAGATCTCTGTACGGTCCCCTGATATATTTATACATAGTTATTAGGTCGCCCCTAAGCCTTCTTTTTTCTAAACTAAATAGCCCCAATTCTGATAATCTTTCTGGGTACTGTAGTCCTCCCATTTCCCTTATTACTATGGTTACGTGTCTTTGAACCCTCCCAGCTCCACTATATCTTTCTTGTACACTGGTGCCCAGTACTGTACACAGTATTCCAAGTGTGGTCTGACTAGTGATTTGTACAGCGGTAGAATTATTTCCTTGTCGTGGGCATCTATACCCCTATTGATGAACCCCATGATTTTATTTGCCTTGGCAGCAGCTTCCCAACACTGGTCACTACAGGTAAATTTACTATTAACTAAGTCTCCCAAGTCCTTTTCCACATCAGTCATCCCAAGTGTTCCCCCATTTAATACATAATCCCAGCCCGGATTTTTCTTCCGCATGTGCATTACCTTACATTTATCAGTGTTGAACCTCATCTGCCACTTCCCAGCCCAAACCTACAACCTATACAGATCCATTTGTAACAGTGCACTGTCCTATATAGTGTTTACCGCTTTACAGAGTTTAGGATTATCTGCAAAGATTGCAACTTTACTATTCAACCTCTATACAAGGTCATTAATAAATATATTAAATAGACCCCTGTGGTACCCCACTAGTAACAGTCCCCCAATCAGAATAAGTACCATTAAAAACCACCCTCTGTTTCCTATCACTCAGCCAGTTACTTACCCACTTGCACACATTTTCCCCCAGTCCAAGCATTCTCATTTTATGCACCAACCTTTTATGTGACACCGTATCAAATGCTTTGATAAAATCCAGATAAACGACATCAAGCGATTGCCCCTGGTCCAGTCTGGAGCTCACCTCCTCATAAAAGCTGATCAGGTTAGTTTGACAGGATCGGTCCCTCATAAAGCCATGCTGATATGGAGTCATACATTTATTTTTAACAAGATACTCCAAAATAGCATCCCTTAGAGAACCCTCAAACTATTTACATACAACGGAAGTTAAACTAAAAGGCCTATCTTTCCCAGGGTCACCTTTTGACCCCTTTTTAAATATTGGCACCACATTTGCCAGGCGCCAGTCCTGGAGAATAGTCCCTTTTACTATAAAGTCCCTGAATATAAAAAATAGGGGACTGTCTATTACATTACTTAATTTCTTTAGAACACTAGGGCTTGGGGCAGTGAAGATCCAGCAGGGAAGAGGGGGAGGTGGAGGAACTTATAGGCTGGTGACAGGTGTAGGACATAATTATGGGCGCACTGGCCCTTTAAATTATAGAGCTCCATCGCGCACCCTAGGGGATGGGGACACGCACGGTGGAGCTGAGACACAGTGGAGGCAGCAGAAGAGGAGAATGGTAAGTGACGGGCTGGGATTCGCAAGCGGGCGTGTCCCTTGATGCGAATCCCAGTCCTGCCGGTCCTGGTCAACGATATTGTCCTGCAGTTCTCAAGACCTCTCCTCCAGACCGAATCCTTCCCAATCCAGAAGAAAAAAGTGCTTTCCTCTGACCAATTCGGAGTCCAAGAGTTTTTTTAACAACAAAAACATCAGAGGTACCAGAGATGGGTGAAGGAGAGATGTCCCTTTGAGAAAAATGATTGTGGATGACAGGTTTCAAGAGGGAGACATGGAAGGAATTCGGGATCCGGAGAGAGGAGGGTAGATGGAGGGAATAAGCCACGGGATTAAGTCGTTTCTTGACTTTATAGGGACCCAAATAGCGTGGGCCCAGTTTATAACAGGGTACCTTAAGCGGATATATTTGGAAGATAACCACACTTTGTCCCCAGGAGAGAATCCAGGAGGAGGATGTCTTTTCTTGTCCGCTTGCGACTTCATACAGGTTGTGGCATATAGAAGGGAGAGACGAGTCTTCTGCCAGATGGAGGCAAAATTCCGCACTTGTTCATCAGCCATGGGAACTCCGGAGGAAGAAGACAAGGGAAGAGGAGGACGAGGATGAAGCCCATAGACCACAAAGAAAGGTGAAGTCCCAATGGATTCAGAATCCCTATGGTTGTAAGAAAACTTGTACCAGGGTAGTTAATCGTCCCAATCAAGACGAGCAGACACAAAATGGCGAAGATAGTCTCCCAGGACCTGGTTTACTCTTTCGACCTGCCCATTGGATTGTGGGTAGTAACCTGAGGATAAATCCAATTTAACTTAGAGACGTGAGCAGAGAGCCCTCCAGAACTTCGAGACAAACTGGACTCCTCTGTTGGAGACAATACGAGAAGGTAATCCATGTAGGTGGAAGATGTGGCAAAGGAATAACTGCGGTGCAGATGGTAATCCTTGTAGAGGCACAAAATGAGCCATTTTAGAAAATCGGTCCACTACAATCCAAATGACTGTATTGCCACCAGAAGACGGAAGGTCAGTAATAAAGTCTATTGCTATATTGGTCCAGGGCTGCTTTGGAACTGGCAAAGGATGTAGTATATCAGCAGGCTTGGAATGGTTTGTCTTGTCCCATGCACAGACCGAATAGGAACGGACAAAGTCAACAACATCCTGTTTTAAAGTTGGCCACCAGTACTGTCGGGAGATGAGTTGAAAGGACTTAGGAATACCGGCCAACAGAGAGGAATAACCCCATTTCAAGACTCGAGTCTTAGATGTGGAGTTACGTAAGTCTTCCCAGGAGGCAGGTGCTGAAGACTTGCAGGCACTGCAGAAATGAGATGATCAGGAGGAACAATATGTTGAGCGAGAGATTCCTGGTCTTGTAAATCAGAGGATCTCGAAGATTCTTCTCTGCAGGACAGAAGTGAATACAAAAGTCAAATCTGGAGAAGAACAGAGACCAACGAGCCTGCCGAGAGTTGAGACGATGGGGACTTGGTAGATAGAGCAAGTTCTTGTGGTCAGAATAAATAGTAAGAGGATGTACAGAGCCCTCCAAGAGATGACGCCATTCTTCCAAGGCCAACTTTATAGCCTTAGAGCTTGCGATCTCCAATTGTATAATTTCTCTCCGCAAGGGAGAAGGTCATGGAGTAAAACCTGCAGGTTACAGTTCTACCTTTGGAGGACTTTTGTGTTAAAACTGCACCTGCTCCAACAGAAGAAGCATCCACTTCCAAAATTAATGGCCTGCCTGGATCAGGTCTTGATAAAACAGGAGTAGAAGTGAAGGCGGACTTTAACTGTTTGAAAGCTTCTTCTGCCTCTGGAGTCCAGACCTTCAGATTAGCAGTTTTCTTGGTAAGAGGTAAGGGGCTACCAAGGTGGAGTAGTGAGGAATAAATTGCAGATAATAACTGGCAAAGCCAAGGAAGCGCTGGATTGCTTTTAAGCCAGAAGGTCTTGGCCAGTAAAGTACAGCAGACAACTTGTTAGGATCCATTTGTAGACCTTGACTGGTAACGAAATACCCCAGAAACGGAAGACTGTTTACAAACGGGGTGCTGCGTGCAAGATCACGGGGGTCTCCAGCGGCGGGACTCCCGCAATCAGGCATCTTATCCCCTATCCTTTGGATAGGGGATAAGATGTCTAAGCACCAGAGTACCCCTTTAATTGTTAGTCAGAATAACATTCACAAGACTGGCTAACTATTTCCTTAGCTTCCCTTCTGAGAAGGAGTTTGACACCAACTTTTTGTTGTGTTTTTCTTGTGCACATTTTAAGGCCTAACCAGCATTTTAAGGCCTAACCAGCAGCCAACCTTAACACTACCATAAACATATTTAGGTAATATAGCAGCATCACTAAAGCATGTAGTTGCTGAATGACACAGACTGGAGCTGGCTGAAGCATCAGTAAACCGTATATTGTATGAATGCCACAGCCTGGAGGTGGCTAAAGCATCAGTAAAACATATATTGGATGAATGGCACAGCCTGGAGGTGGCTCAAGCATCTTTAAACCACATATTGGATAAATGGCACAGCCTGGAAATGGCTAAAGCATCTGTAAACCAAATATATTGGATGAATGACACAGCCTGGAGGTGGCTGAATCATGAAGAGACCATATAGTGGCTGAATGGCACAACGTGGAGTTGGCTGAAGCATGAGGAGACCATATAGTGTATGAATGGCACAGCCTGTAGTTGGCTGAAGCATGAGGAGACCATATAGTTGTGGAATGGCACAACCTGGAGTTGGCTGAAGCATAAGGAGACCATATAGTGTCTGAATGGCACAGCCTGGAGTTGGCTGAAGCATAAGGAGACCATATAGTGTCTGAATGGCACAGCCTGGAGTTGGCTGAAGCATGAGGAGACCATATAGTTGCGGAATGACACAGCCTGGAGTTGGCTGAAGCATGAGGATGCCATATAGTGTCTGAATGGCACAGCCTGGAGTTGGCAGAAGCATGAGAAGACCATTGAAATTTAAGATTTTTAAACAGAAATTTAAGAAATCCCAATCAGCTTTTGAGACGTTGTAACCAGAGCCAGAGCAGATCAGAGGGCATGCTACCTTACATGGTGGTGTGCGGAGAAACTTTGCATACTTCTTACTCAGAAAGCCTGCAGAGTACTAATGGACTTTTTGAATCTCCGTTTTACACCGGAAGCGGTGCCTCTCCCTGAGGAAAATACTCGTCCCTTTTAGCTAGGCGCTACAGGTCTCGCATCCTAAGCCAAGCCAGAACACCCTGCTCTGTACTGACGAGGGACAAGCACCCTGAAACCGCTGTCTGCAGATGGGTCCTCTTCCCTTTTGGGGAGAACTCTGACTTGGAACAAATCCCAATCAGCTTCTGAGACTTTGTAACCAGAGCCAGAGCTGATCAGAGGGCACGTTACCTTATATGGTGGTGTGATGAGAAACATTGCATACTTCTTATCCAGATTTTTAAATAGAAATATAAGATTTTTAAATTGAAATTGAGGATTTTGAAATTAAAATTTTAACTTCCAAGTTTTAGTGTCCCGAGCCCCGGCGTGTGGGTACAAAGGACCAAATCTAACAAGGAGTCACATGGCAGCACAATAACATAGCCTGGAGGTGGCATCAGTATGAGTAGACCATGTAGTTGCTGAATGACACAGCCTGGAGCTGGTAGCAGCATGAGTAGACACTAGGGCTTCACAATCCCTAAGATTAAAAGATTAATTTAGAAATTTAAATTGAAGATTTATGGTAGCTAGTGCTACCATAAAAATGTTTAGACCCAGGCCCAGCAGCATCAGTAAACCATATATTGGTTGAATGACACAGCCTGGAGGTGGCTGAAGCATGAGGAGACCATATAGTGGCTGAATGACACAGCCTGGAGTTGGCTGAAGCATGAAGAGACCATATAGTGGCTGAATGACACAGCCTGGAGTTGGCAGAAGCATGAGGAGACCATATAGTGTCTGAATGACACAGCTCGGATGTGGGTGAAGCATGAGGAGACCATAGAGTGGCTGAATGACACAGCGGGGAGGTGTTGGCAGCATGAGGAGACCATATCGTGGCTGAATGACACAGCTTGGATGTGGCTGAAGATTCAGGAGCCATATAGTGGCTGAATGACACAGCGTGGAGGTGTTGGCAGCATGAAGAGACCATATAGTGGCTTAATCACACAGCATGGAGTTGTTGGCAGCATGAGACCATATAGTGGCTGAATGACAAAGCCTGGAGGAGTTAGCAGCATGAGGAGACCATATAGTGGCTGAATGACACAGCTTGGTTGTGGCTGAAGCATGAGGAGACAATATAGTTGCTGAATGACACAGCCTGGAGATGGCAGAAGGAGGAGACAATAGGGCCTCACAATCTCTAAGATTAAAAGATGAATTTTGAAATTTAAATTGAAGATGTATGGTCACTAGTTCTAACATAAACCTTTTAAGGTAATGTCCCAGGCCCAGTAGCATCACTAAACCACATAGTTGCTGAATGACACAGCTTGGAGCTGGCAGCAGCATGAGTAGACACTACGGCTTTACAATCCCTAAGATTAAAAGCTCTGTAGAGAAAAGAAAAGAAAGGACCGACGGACGGTGCCTCGTGTATTTACCCTCAATAGGTCAGGTGGTGGGTGGGGGGGCAACCCCACGGGGCTTATAGATGGCCGCTCACCTTGAGATCTATGCAAAAAAGCATATCACCCACGATATAATCTGGGTACTGTAGTACGAGTCGCTGCTATGCCGATGGGTTGCAGGAGGAAACAAGTCGTCCTGGGAGTCAATATTAGAAGTAGAGCAGGAAAAAACCCTCAGGTATGGCGCTGCAGACTCTTGTAGACAGATGAGGCAGATGCCAAAGGTAATAGGAAAGTCCTCAGCAGGACATTTTATTAAAAAAAACAATAAAATGGACAAGATTACGCGTTTCGGGAGGATCCCTCCCTTCCTCAGATCAGGATAAGGACAGTACAACAATAATAAAACAATAAAAAAAAAACAACCTGCTATTGTTGTACTGTCTTTATCCTGATCTGAGGAAGGGAGGAATCCTCCCGAAACGCGTAATCTTGTCCATTTTATAGTTTTTTTAATAAAATGTCCTGCTGAGGACTTTCCTATTACCTTTGGCATCCGTCTCATCTGTCTACAAGAGTCTGCAGCGCCATACCTGAGGGTTTTTTCCTGCTCTACTTCTAATAAGATTAAAAGTTGAATTTTGAAATTTAAAGTAAATATTTATGGTAGCTAGTGCTAGTAGCAGCATCAGTAAACCATATATTGGCTGAATGACACAGCCTGGAGGTGGCTGAATCATAAGGAGACCATATAGTGGCTGAATGCCACAGCCTAGAGTTTGCAACAGATGAGGAGACAATAGGGCCTCACAATCTCTAAGAATAAAAGATGAATTTTGAAATTTCTATTGAAGATGTATGGTACCTAGTGCTACCATAAACATATATAGGTAATGTCCTAGGCCCATCAGCATCACTAAAGCATGCAGTGAGCTGGCTGAAGCATCAGTAAACCATATATTGGATGAATGGCACAGCCTGGAGGTGGCTGAGGCATCTGAAAACCATATATTGGATGAGTGGCACAGCCTGGAGGTGGCTGAGGCATCTGAAAACCATATATTGGATGAGTGGCACAGCCTGGAGGTGGCTGAAGCATCAGTAAAACATATATTAGATGAATGGCACAGTCTGGAGGTGGCTGAGGCATCTGAAAACCATATATTGGATGAATGGCACAGGCTGGAGGTGGCTGAAGCATCTGCAAATCATACATTGGATGAATGACACAGCCTGGAGGTGGCTGAAGCATGAGACCATATAGTGTCTGAATGGCACAGCCTGGAGTTGGCAGAAGCATGAGGAAACCTTTGAAATGTGAGATTTTTAAATTCAAATGTAAGATTTTGAATTTGAAATTGAGGATTTTGAAATTGAAATTTTAACTCCCAAGTTTTAGTGTCTCGGGCCCCGGCGTGTGGGTACAAAGGACCAAATTGTCACATGGCAGCACTATGACAGAGCCTGGAGGTGACATCAGTATGAGGAGACCATATAGTGGCTGAATGACTGCCTGAAGTTTGTGGCAGCATGAAGAGACCATGACCATATAGTGGCTGAATGGCACAGCCTGGAGGTGGCAGCAACATCAGGAGTCCTGAAAGTGACCCTAATGCAGAGAAATTTCTGAAACTGGGGACCAACACCTTAATTATGTTTTGCAGTATTCATGGCAGAAGAATGAGAGAGCCTGGAAGTGGTAGCATCAGCATGAGGACACCATAGAGCAGCACAATTAGAGAGCCTAGAGGTGACAGCATCAGCATGAAGAGACCATAGAGCAGCACAATTACAGAGCCTGGAGGTGGCAACATCAACATGAGAAGACCATAAAGCAGCACAATGACAGAGCCTGGAGGTGGTAGCATCAGCATGAGGAGACCATATGGTGGCACAATGAAAGAGCATGGAGGAGGTAGCAATAGCATGAAGAGACCATAGAGCAGTACAATGACAGAGCCTGGAGGTGGTAGCATTAGCATGAGGAGACCAGAGAAAGCACAATAACAGAGCTTCGAGGTGGCGGCAGCAGCAGCAGCATGATGCCCATGCCAAGTGAGGGTTGAGTCTGAGGAACCCACCGACTGTTGACTGGGGGTGTCGGATGTCACATGGGATGAAGTGGATGACCGAGTGAACCAATCACGGCTAATGGGTTGCTGGCCGAGACATGACTGCTAGCTGACACTGGGAGCTCAGACCATCTCGCTGCGACACAGGCTGCCACACACCCCTACTCTGCTGTGACCTCTGCCTGCGCCTGATGAATTTAGGCCTCTGTCACTCCACTGTGCACATAGAACAAAAAGTCCCAGCACTCACCAAGTTGCAAGCCAATTTGCATTTATTGTACACAGGGAAACAGGACGCGTTTCGGCAAATCCTTCCTCTGCTGAGGAAGGCTTTGCCGAAACGCGTCCTGTTTCCCTGTGCACGATAAATGCAAATTGACTTGCAACTTGGTGAGTGCTGGGACTTTTTCTTCTATATACTTGACCATTCCACGTGCACCACCCACCACAGAAGTGCCAACTTTTTCTCCTATACTCCACTGTGCACGTCCTGGCACTACTCTGCCTGACATACTTATTGCGTATATCAGGGGAGTACAATGCGCTTCACTACACTTAAAACAGTATTTGTCTCGAAAAGCAGCAGGTGTGTACTATTAGCTGTCATTTCACAGTATATAGGCCCTTGACAAATTAACAGGTACAAAATAGTACACTACTTAGATGTAGGTATGTGGTATCAGGTATGCACTTATGAGGGCAGAAAAATGCGGTACAGTACGCTTAAAAAAAACTTACTTTAGTAAAACACCAGCCGGTGATTACTTTTGCCTGGACTTTCACAGTATGTAGGCCCACGACAGATTAGCAGGTACAAAATAGTACACTACTTAGAAGTACGTATGTGGTATGCACTTATGAGGGCAGAAAAATGTGGTACAGTACGCTTAAAAAAACGCATTTTAGTAAAACACCAGCCTTCGATTACTTTTGCCTGCACTTTTACAGTATCTAGGCCCTTGACAGATTAACAGGTTCAAAATAGTACACTACTTTCTTGTACATATATGGTATGCACTTATGAGGGCAGAAAAATGCGGTACAGTACTCTTAACATTTTTTTATTTTAGTAAAACACCAGCCAGTGATTACTTTTGCCTGGACTTTCACAGTATCTAGGCCCTTGACAGATGAACAGGTAAAAAATAGTACACTACTTAGATGTACATATGTGGTATGCACTTATGAGGGCAGAAAAATGCGGTACAGTACGCTTAAAAAAACATATTTTAGTAAAACATCAGCCTGTGATTGCTTTTGCCTCCACTTTGACAGTATCTAGGCCCTTGACAGATTAACAGGTACAAAATAGTATACTACTTAGATGTACGTATGTGGTATGCACTTATGAGGGCAGAAAAATGCGGTACAGTACGCTTAAAAAAACGTATTTTAGTAAAACACCAGCCGGTCTTTACTTTTGCCTGGACTTACAAATATCTACACTATAAAATGCACAGAAGCATTCTAAATCAGACATATAAAGTGATGGGCTTTGTATTGAAAAGGGACAACTATATACTCTTTACCTGCTCTCACTGAACAATAAATATTAGATTACGCTTGTAAAGTCGACTAAGTCTGGGGCTACTTTTTTATGCATAATATGCATGTAAGAACATTTTATGGCTTTTCCAAACCTGCAATTTGTACAGAACTGTAATATGGTTGCAATACACTAATGATCTCAACAGACTTTATTCCAGGCCAGATAACAGTCAGAATTGCTAGCAGAAGACAGAATAGAAGCAGAAGACCAGAATATCTAAAATCAAGCAATGTCAGGAAAGTCAGGTTAAATACAGAAAATCCATATATTTCAAACAGTAAAAAGAAACTCTGCACCAGGGCTTATAAGCAAACAAAAAGATTACTGGAGTAGCTCCCTTTTGAGTGCCGGAAAAGTGAGTTATGATATTGCAGCTCTAGCCACAAACAGCCATAAGAGGAAAGGCCCATTGCCCCACCATGGCAACAGTTCCAGGCAGGCACAGTTCCATGCAGGCAAACACACTGCTCACCTGGCACCACAGCACCACATCAGGGGCCATATTGTATGTACACAAGTATTCTCTTTTAGAACCATAGCATAGCGTGTGCAGCAGCACATAAAAGGTGTGCAACCTCATACTAGGGAGCCATTCAAACTAAGTGTACTAAAATACAAGCTCTGTGCTTGTTGAGTTCTAACATTTGATCTTGCTTCAGAAAAAAAAACTGTACAGATAATGCAAAGAAGGCATTTTCCAGCAATTACAAAAAGTCCTAATGTTTATGAAGTCTAAAAAAGAACATCAATAATCCAGTTGGCGCAAACAACATAGACTGAAAAGTGGTGTTGCTGGCTAACATTTGTCAACCCACACCAGCAACATTTAACAATAAGAAGCTTCAGTAATATACTATTCAATAGTTGCCAGCATTCCTGATTTTACTGGGACAATACAGATTTCCCTTCCTCCCAGACTAAAATGTGGAAATTAAAGGGTTATTCCATGAATCAAAAAACAGGCTTTTTATCTTTCAAATACCTCTTTCTGCTTGTCTCTAGGTTGAGTGTGGTTTTACAACTTGGCTCCATTCACTTCAATGGAAATGAGCTGCAGAACCACACCCAACCTGGAAACAAACAGAACAAGGTCTTTGAAAGAAAAAGGGCCTGTTTTTTGATTCCTGGAATACCCCTTTAACTACTCTGCTTTCTGTACTTTTTCAGGTTCTTTTACCTTTTAAAATTCTTTACTTGTAAGTACCGTTTATCTGGGAACTGTATGGCTCTATCTGCTGTGTGCACTGTATGGCCACTGGGACCCCCCACGATCTCCAGCCAGGCACCCCAGTAATCTGCTGCACAGAGCAAACTCTGCTCCATTACAGATTATGAGCGATGACAGCCATCACGCCCCCTCCCATAGACATTAATGGAGGGGGAGGGGTGTGTGACGACCACAGCTGCCCACAGACTAGCAAAGCTGGCGTTCTGAACATAATTGTTCATAACATGGGGTACCGGGCCGGAAATCACAGGGGTCCCAGGACCCCCACAATCAGAAATCTTATCCGCTATCCTTTTGATAGGGGATAAGATGTCTAGGGGGTGGAGTACCCCTTTAAAATTATGTGGTTGGGACAAATGATAAAATATCTGTCACATAGTGACCATTACCATGCAAAAACATCCCTGGTATTCGATCAGAATATTGGTAACGCTGGCTTCCGATAAAACAATTACAGACATCTTTTGTGTCGGTTTTTTCTTCATTGAAATTAGGTTTTGCCTTAAGTTATCTTGTACGATTCACTATTCTGTCACATTTTCCCTTGAGATCTGTCAGTGAAGCTTTTAATTTTCACCAAATGAATGACAAGGGAGGGAAAATAAAAGTTTTTTATTCAGTTAAAAGTCTTAGAGATTTTGGATTGAATATTCAAAATGTATAATTGCATAGAAAGCAGAAAACCTAATGATGTAAAATCCTTACCACCTGGCAGCTAATGCATTTTAATGATGAATAATATTGTTAATTGTTTAAACAAAGAACTATACTTATTTTATACACTATTTAAAATGGCAAGAACAAAGGCAGGATCTTGAGATGTGAAGACAAACATGATATGTTATTTGGGTAAAATGTGTGTGGGATGTACTTAGTGCGTGTTAAATGTGGAGTTTTTAATTAGTTCTATGATGTAATTATGAAAATTCTCTGCTTCTGAATAGGCTAAAGGACTTGAGAAATGCTAACTAATAAAATTGTCCTTAAAACACAGATAATGAAAGCAATGGTTTCAGGAAATTAAATGGGTACTGTCAGAATCAAGAATTTTTCATATGTTGTACATCTTGGCAAAACATTAACCTTTCTAATATACTTCATAAAAATGTTTTATCTTCTTTTTATAGAAATCATGGCTTATAAAAAAAAAAGACCACTAGGGGTCCCCATACCATCCAGAACATAATCCTATCTGGCTGCAGCATCATTTTTGTCCCAGATGAAGCACAGGCATGAACAAATTCTAGAAAGTGAGGGCAGGACTAGCACTCCTCTGTGCTTTCTCCTGGCCTGTCTTCAGACTGCAGCATGAAAACAGAGAACAGGGAGTTACAGAGCAGCCTACTGTGATTGGATTAAGAGACCCAGCACTGTATGATGAGTAAGAGGAACCTCAGTGCTTGCCTTGAACAGGACCATTCAGCAGTGAATGTTTGTATGAGTGAGCAGTAGAACAAAGGGATTTGTGAGCAAAATACAGAAGCTAGACATAAGACATGTAAAGCATCTGCATGACTTAGTGAGTAACATATATGAGAATAATTTTTTCAGTGATATCTCAGGTAAACTTTAAAGGGGTATTCCAGGCCAAAACTTTTTTTTTATATATCAACTGGCTCCGGAAAGTTAAACAGATTTGTAAATTACTTCTATTAAAAAATCTTAATCCTTCCAATAGTTATTAGCTTCTGAAGTTAAGTTGTTGTTTTCTGTCTAACTGCTCTCTAATGACTCAGGTCCCGGGAGCTGTGCAGTTCCTATGGGGATATTCTCCCATCATGCACAGCTCCCGGGACGTGACATCATCATTGAGCAGTTAGACAGAAAACTTCAGAAGCTAATAACTATTGGAAGGATTAAGATTTTTTAATAGAAGTAATTTACAAATCTTTTTAACTTTCCGGAGCCAGTTGATATATATATATAAAAAAAGGTTTTGCCTGGAACACCCCTTTAACCCCTTAACGACGCAGGACGTCGGTCCCGACGCTCATCAACGGCCGGGACCCGCGGTTAATACCACACATCGACGATCGCGGCGATGTGCGGTATTAACCATTTAGAAGCGGCGGTCAAAGCTGACCGCCGCTTCTAAAGCGAAAGTGAAAGTGACCCGGCTGCTCAGTCGGGGTGTTCGGGACCGCCGCAATGAAATCCCGAACAGCTGACAGGACACAATGCCTCCTACCTGCCTCCTCGGTGTCCGATCGGCGAATGACTGCTCCGTGCCTGAGATCCAGGCAGGAGCAGTCAAGTGCTGATAACACTGATCACAGGCGTGTTAATACACGCCTGTGATCAGGATGAGAGATCAGTGTGTGCAGTGTTATAGGTCCCTATGGGACCTATAACACTGCAAAAAAATGTAAAAAAAAAGTGTTAATAAAGGTCATTTAACCCCTTCCCTAATAAAAGTTTGAATCACCCCCCTTTTCCCATAAAAAAAATAAAACAGTGTAAAAAATTTTTTTAATAAACATATGTGGCATCGTCGCGTGTGTAAATGTCCGAACTATAAAAATATATCATTAATTAAACCGCACGGTCAATGGCGTACGCGCAAAAAAATTCCAAAGTCCAAAAACGCGTATTTTGGTCACTTTTCATATCATTAAAAAATGAATAAAAAGTGATCAAAAAGTCCGATCAAAACAGAAATCATACCGATAAAAACTTCAGATCACGACGCAAAAAATGCGTCCTCATACCGCCCTGTACGTGGAAAAATAAAAAAGTTATAGGGGTCAGAAGATGACATTTTTAAACGTATACATTTTCCTGCATGTAGTTATGATTTTTTCCAGAAGTGCGACAAAATCAAACCTATATAAGTAGGGGATCATTTTAACCGTATGGACCTATAGAATAATGATAAGGTGTCATTTTTACCGAAATATGCACTGCGTAGAAACGGAAGCCTCCAAAAGTTACAAAATGGCGTTTTTTCTTCGATTTTGTCGCACAATGATTTTTTTTACGTTTCGCTGTGCATTTTTGGGTAAAATGACTAATGTCACTGCAAAGTAGAATTGGCGACGCAAAAAATAAGCCATAATATGGATTTTTAGGTGGAAAATTGAAAGGGTTATGATTTTTAAAAGGTAAGGAGGAAAAAACGAAAGTGCAAAAAAGGAAAAACCCTGAGTCCTTAAGGGGTTAAGTCCACTGTACTATGAAATTAGTAGATGTTAATTGATGTCAAAGGAGTAGTCCAGGTAAAAAAAAAACGTAGGGGATAAGTGTCTGACGTAGGGTCTAGCCACTGGGATCCCCCGCGATCTCTTGCTTGGCACCCCTACTCTCCCCATAAAGTATGTGAAGTATGTCAACCATGACACAAAGCGGTGGCCAACACGCCCCCTCCATGCATTTCTACAGGAGAGACGGAGATACAGCGCTTGTGATTCTCCAGCTCTTCTATAGAGATGCATGGAGGGGGCATGTCAGCCCCTGCTTCATTATGTTATTCATAGGGGAGACACAGGGTCGGGCACGAGATCGTGGGGAGGGGGTTGCATGGTGCCAGCCACTGTGAATAGGGGATGTTTTTATAAACTGCCCTCCTCCTTTTAAATATGGCATTTTGTTGGGAGTGGAGCTTCAGGACATGCAGCAAGGCTGCTTCTGAACAGAGCTTCTTTCTGAGCCATCTATAAAGTGACTTTAAAGCAGCATAAGCCACTTTCACACTACTTTTGTCACACGATAGTGTGACGGCCATCGGAGCCACCAGGGAGAATAGTGAGAGAGAAAAAATACTGCCTGTGCCCTCTTTTTCTCCAACTACTTCCGCTGAAAAACAGCAGCGCCCGACGGACCCTATTGACTATAATGGGGTCCATCGGGACCTGCTGTTGCCCAATACGCCCCCTCAAAATAATGTCCGTCAAACTAAAAAAAAGAGAGTTTGATGCCGTCTTGATGGGGCGCAATGGTAGTGTGAATTCAGCCTTATTCAAATGGACTCTGGGGAATCAGAGGAACAAATCAACACATAATTTGTGCAATTTAAAGTATTATCCCAGATTTAGATGAGGCTTGCAACACCAGCTGAAGCCAGGGACTACATTTTCAGCTAAGACCTGCAGGCTGTTCCCAGTCAACATCCTGTGTAACAAGCATCAGAAATCCTCAACAGAAACACTCCAGAAGTCTGCCTGCCCTAACTTCCAACTGCCAGTGCAAGACTTACAATGCTGCCACCTAGAAATCATATTTAAAGGACATTTACAGCAAATTAACACTTATCCCCTATCCTTTGGATAGGGGATGAGTGTTTGATTGCTGGGGGTCTGACCACTGGGACCCCCACGATCTCCCTGCTCTATGTGAGTGGCTAATGCGCATAGCGTCGAACTCTTTGAGGTCAACGGTACGCCCCCTCCACGCCCCCTCTCCATGCAGTTCTATGGGGACCCCCGCGATCTCCTGCACGGGGCAACGGCCGCTGCGTGATGTCATGGCCGACACGCCTCCTACATATATCTCTATGGGAGAGACGGGGAGGCAGCATCTGTGCCCCCCGCCTCTCCCATAGAGATGCATGTAGGAGGCGTGTCGGCCGTGACGTCACGCTGTGGCCGACACGCCTACTGCACGAGAGAGCCGCGGCAGAGCCGTGGTCTCGTGCAGGTAGTCGCGGGGGTTCCCAGCGTTCTGACGCCCCCACGATCAAACACTTAATCCCCTATCCTGTGGATAGGGGATAAGTGTTAATTCACTACAGATGGCCTTCAAGATCTGCTGTTTTCTGATGGACTGTAGTAGAACTGCTGTGCCAATTACATGTCTACATTGTTCTTATCATGCTCTCTGGTCTAATTCTCTACACTAGATGACCATTGGCCTACCTCCCCTAGCCACTGTCAGTGGGCTGATGCAGCTAGTATGAAGTTGTTCTGTCTCTCAAACTTCCTGTGTGACCACTGACTTTATTTGGTGTGAAGTGACTTAAAGGGGTACTCCAGTGGGAAAAAAAATTTCAGATCAACTGGTGCTATAAAGTTTAAAAGATTTGTATATTACTTCTATTAAAAAAATCTTAATCCTTCCAGTACTTATCAGCTGTTGTATACTACAGAGGAAGTTGTGTGAAGTTCTTTTCAGTCTGACCACAGTGCTCTCTGCCAACACCTCTCTCTGTGTCAGGAACTGTCCAGAGCAGGAGAGGTTTGCTATGGGGATTTGCTTCTACCCTGGACAGTTCTTGACACGTACAGAGGTGTCAGCAGAGAGCACTGTGGTCAGACAGAAAAGAACAAGTCAACTTCCTCTGCAGCATGCAGCAGTTGATGAGTACTGGAAAAATTAAGATTTTTTAATTGAAGTAATTTACAAATCTGCATAACTTTCAAGCACCAGTTGATTTCAAGAAAAATGTTTTTCACCGGAGTACCCCTTTAAATGTCAACTTCACACAGTTGGTGGACCCAGCCCGTATTGAAACTCTGTTTTAATTTCCTGTGGATGCTCCTTTTGCCCCCATGGATTATTCAACCTACTATACCGTTCCTTAGACAAGTAATGGGACTTATGTGAAGTTACTACTGTTTGTCATAGTAGTCCCCATACCTTATTTCTAGTTACCAATCCTTCCTGATGCCAAGACACACTCCTTATATATGGTGTGTATTTTAATATGGAAAAGTAAGTAAATCCTGCCTCTGCTAAATTTTTAAGGAAGGGAACAAAGACTAAGAATACCCAGTTGCTACCTTTGCCTGAGAACAGGGGCGTTGCTAGGTCTCCAAAAGCCCAAAGCCCAAGCCATGCCCATAACCACACCCTCAGCCACTCCCCTTCCCACTTCCTTAGCCATGCCCCTTACCCACACCCTCAGCAATGCACCTAAGCAGCAAAAAAAAAAAAAAATTTGGTAACCAAATAGCACCATCCATATTACCAATAAAACCAGTATACAAGGAGGAATATTATCACCCTACATATTACCATCATGTTGTTACTGACCAAATCCTGTCTACTGAGACCAATATTACCAATAATACCAATATACAAGGAGCAATATTATCACCATACATATTACCATCATACTTTTACTGACCAAATCCTGTATACTGAGAAACATATTATCAATTATACCAGTATACAAGGAGGAATATTATCACCATAAATATTACTATCATACTGTTACTGACCAAATCCTGTATACTCACCAATATTACCAATAATACAGGTATACAAGGAGAAATATTATCACAATACATATTACCATCATACTGTTACTGACCAAATTCTGTATACTTAGACCGATATTACCTATAATACCAGTATACAAGAAGGAATATTATCACCATACATAAAAAAATTGAAAAACAAAACTGGTCAGCAGTGGTGCACACTACTTTTGTATGTTACCCATAAAGAAAAGGGGGCAAATAATACAGCCGCACCATGATTACTACTACTATACCGCTATATTTTTACTGTATGAAATCTACTACACAGAGACCAATATTACCACATCCAATAATCATATAGAGGTAGCTACTAGTGGTGCAGATGATATAAATATTTTCTAATCAGAGTCATTCACCTTTTTTTTCCTTTCGACTCGTCTCCGATGTATTTGCCAGTCAGACAAACATTTTAGGCTCCTTTCTCCACCACTATCCTCACTCTATACAAACTCCCCATGTGTATTGCCCCACAGAATAATAGTGGTTAACGCGTTAAATATGTACCTGCACGCTGGAGATCTGTCCCTTTGATGATCGGCTTCCATCTTCCCTGAATTGCTTGTTGGAGGTGTGCCTACCTCAAGCGCACAATTCACTGAAGATGGAAGAAGATCTTTGGAGGGACAGATCTTCAGCGTGCAGGTACGTATTTAACCCGTAAAGAGCATTGCACAAAAACAAAAACCCAAATAATTGCAAAATTGAAAAACAACAAGCCTCATATGGGTCTGTCTGTAGATTGAAAAAAAAAGTTATGTTTCTTACAAACCAAGGAAGAAAAACGAAAACACAAAAATTATAATTGGCTGCGTCCTTAAGGGATTTAGGAATTAAACAGGCCTGCTGTCTAATGCTATGTCCAAACAGTGGAATTTCTGTTATTCTGCTCAAATTTCACCCAGAATCCCTTTGAACATAACGAGCAGTAAATTTTGGCAGACAGAATTTCCAGAGAAATTATTCTGCAGAATTCCGCTGTGTGAACATGGCCTAAGGAAGAAACAATCACAAGGCATGGAAAATTTTATCTGTTTCTGGAAAAGCAGGATGACAAATGTAGTTACATTTTCACAAATGCTTTCATTCAAACTCCCCCCTGGGTTAGTTCAGCTCCACTATTTAGTGAGGACGATCTAGAGGACATTCAGCAGCTACTGCTCAGCCAAGAAGTGGAGGAGACATCTGCCGCTTCCTCCGCTAGATGGGCAAGTAGTGATGAGGATAGTGGCGTTGGAGGTGGTGTTGCGAGCGTTCAGGCTTCTGAAGCAGACACTGTTGAGGAACCTGAGGAGGGCATCAGTGACCTACAGACATAACTCAATGATGATGAAGCCGATCACACTTGGGATTCGGGTGCAGAAGGGGCTTCATCATCATCAGGAGAAGAGGGTTGCAGGTTGCCCGTGAGGCAGCAGCTGAGCCAGAAAGGTGGTAGCATGGTTGGCAGTCGGCATGGTGGCAGAAGTGGAAAGTCTGGAGACAAACCACCTGCTTCGTGGCAGTCTACCTTCCCGGGAGGTAGTGGAACAGGGGTTCCTGGAGTTGGCTGCAGTAGCAGTCAATCAGTGTGGACAGTTGGTGAAAAAATCAGCTACTCGGCGGTGTCGCAGTTTTTCATCAAGCATCCAGAGGATGTTAACATGGCCACATGCAAGATGTGTCGGCAGAAGTTGAAGCGTGGCTAGGGTCCCAATGTTGGCACCACAGCCCTGCGTCCACATATGCAGTGTCACCATAAAGCGGCCTGGGAGAACCGTGGCTCCGATGTGGTGGTCCAGCCTGCTGCATCAACAGTGGCACGCCGCTCCCTGATTCAGCCAGCCAAAGCTCCACCACTTCAGCCGAAGGGAGCTGTGTGTCATACTCATCTTCTGTCGCCCCAGATGCTCCTGCTCCTCCTACTTCGAATCAGTCATTCCGCCAGCAATCCATGGGCAAAGCCATGTCCAAGAGACAACAGTATGCGAACACTCATCCAGCAGCGCAGAAGCTGAATGTGCTCCTGTCCAAGTTGCTGGTGCTGCAGTCCTTCCCTTTTCAAGTGGTGTCATTTCTTTGCGAAGAAGGCAGCACCAGCCCTGCACAATTGTGTGGAACAGAAGGTGGGCCAGTCCTTGAGCCTGTTGGTGTGTACCAAAGTGCACGGCAGCGCCGACATGTGGAGCTGTCATTACAGTCAGGGACAATACATGTTCTTTACGGCCCACGAGAGCAACTTGAACAGGTCACGCCTCTTCCGCCTCCACTCTCTCAGGCCATTGGGCCTGTGACAGTGTGCGACTCTGCCTCCTCTTCCTCCACCGTGTCCTTAGCCTCCCCTGCACGGGCAAGTCACAGTGCCCCTCCAGCATACCATATGTGCAGGGCACTGAGGTGTCAGGCTATTCTTCACATGGTTTGCCTTGGCGAACGGAGTCACACAGGGGAGGGACTGCTAAAAGTAATTAATCAAGAAATCGAATCATGGCTTACTCCACGAAAACTGGAAATGGGAACCATGGTGATCGACAACAGGAAAAACATCTTGTCTGCGCTGCGACAAGGAAGCCTGAGCCATGCGCCCTGCATGGCACACGTGTTCAATCTGGTTGTCAAGCGATTCCTGAAGTGTTCCCCCATCTGCCTGACATCCTAACAATAGGAAGGAAACTTTGCATGCACTTCAACCACTCGTACACAGCAAAGTACACCCTCCTTGAGCTGCAGCATCAGAATGGTATCACCCAACATAGTCTGATTTGCGACATTTCCACGCGTTGGAATTCCACCCTCCATATGTTGCACTGACTATACGAACAGAGAAAAGCCATCACCGATTTCTTGATGATCCAAGCGGATAGGGGGACTCCTCTGTGTAACTTCAATGTCAACTAATGGCAGCTCATACGTGACACCTGCCATTTGCTCAGGCCCTTTGAGGCTACCACATTATTAGTCAGTCGCCAGGATTACGGGATGAACAACGCCATTCCACTGCTTCATCTACTACAACACGTGTTGGAAACAATGGCTTGTCAGGGCACTGTAGAGGTGGCACCTACATCTCATGGTCATATGAGCCCTGTGGGGCAGAACTGGAGGAAGAGGGGGAGGGGCACAGTGGAGCACAGTTTTTAGGTTTCGCGAGATGGGCAGTTTTTCTAGTCATCTGACAGGAGAGGAGGAGCAGGAGTAGCCAGAGGAGTTAAAGGGTTATGAGGAAGGCAAGACAGAGGACCTAGACACACCGTGGCAGTATGCAGTGGAGATGAAGGCAGGGAGTCCCTCCAAGTCACTTAAACTGTGAGTGACTACCGCTGTGCGATTTGCTGAGTGTTGACATAAGCAAATTCACACCAGACAATGTTGGTATAAATCCCCTTCTCAGCACTTACTCCCAAGGAGTTCTTCCCTTTATTAGAAAATCACATTAGGTTTTCCAATTGTCAAAAAGGGGAGGGTAAAACTATCGCATCAAATCATCATTTTATATGCTGATTGGTCATTTCAGCATGGCTTAGCATAAGTCACTTATGTTGCAACTTATCTATCTTGAGATTTTTCCAGCCTTCCACAAAAGTCCAATGTTTAGACTTCAACTCCTAACTTCTTGTATCTTCAGGCTCCATCCAAGGTTCTCATCTTAATTACAGGCAAAGAGCATGCTGAAATGTTTTCAATTAAGGAAAACAAAGTTCTTCTGCAATATTTTAGCAATAGCATATAGCATTTAGCAAAGGCATATGAGTATAGATATATCGATCAATATATCAGAATATTATAGACCCAACAATTCCCCCCTAAGAACTTTGTTTCTTTCCATCTTTCCCTATGGTGTGTTCCACCGAATAGTCCCAGGTTCAGGTGGAGAAAAATAAAAAAACGGGTATTGGATGCTTCACTGGTTTGAGACAAGTAGCTCCTTATGAACCACCCCCCTTTGTACTCAGAATTGTCCTTTACCTGGGACTCCGCCTAAGTTGGCCCTACTCTGCTGGGTTTTCCTTTGAGTCATCCGCATACAGGATAGTAGTTCTCATGGGGGGGAATTCCCTCGATCATGCTTGGGTCTGATGTACCGATTAGGTTCAAGTCAGTTGAAGTAGTAGGTTCAATATCCATATACATTGTTCCTGTTGGAAATGCTGCCTCTACAGTTGATATTATTGCTTTCTTTACACAGGGGACTATGCAACATCCAATTATTATTATCATGGCAATAAGAACCACTAAAATAATAGCTACTTGTAGAAGTCATTTTAAATATTGATCTCAGGGGTCACTTATTCCTGAATTCTTCTTCAATTCTACAGACAAATCCTCTAATTTCTTCATGGTCTTTGTAACCTTACTATTTGGACCAGTGTTACCTGGTATGTAGGTGCAACAGGTCTCACCAATCATTTTACATACTCCTCCTTTCTCTGCCAACATCATATCTAAGGCCATTCTATTTTGGGAGGTCTTGGTAGAAGTGGGTCTTAACTGCTCAGCTAATCCTTTAAGGACATCCCTGGTATAATTTACAAACCTTTGTTGATTGTAATATATGTAGTTTATCCATTCAACATTTTTGTTGAACTTTTACCTTGTCTCTTGCTTTAAACTCATCAGGTACCCCACTAGGGACTCCAAGTACACATGTGGATCAGCACTTCCTCTGGGGGCCTCCCTCTTCCCCCTACTTTGAGTATCTACTGGTTCAGCTAATTTGGTCTCATACTTCCTGATCTGGGATTATTTGCAGAGGCATGAAAACTTTTGCTAGGGCACATTCACCATTCCGATCACCCTCTAGTCGTGTTCGGATTTTCATGTCACCACAGACCCAGTAGATGTCACCTAGGGAGTAAACCTGATTTTGTATCTGCTATCTATTTTGTTTGCTGTATTCTGAGCAATACCCTTTGGGGAATTTTCCCATAAATCTACCTTTCCCTCTTGTGCTAGCATAGCAGATGTAATTACCCTTGTAAATGGTAATACCCTCTCTTGGCTTGGTTGTTTCGGTTATTTAAGGGTACTCTTTTTTCCATTGTTCACATTTGGTATAGTCAGTGGTTACATTGGTAAAAGACTAATAAAACACTCCTGACTTTCTTCTGGAATATTTAAGAGAACTGTCCCAAGGTGAGGTCTGGCTGTAGCGCATACCTAACGGTCTGATTTATTATGGTTTTTTTTTTTGGTATATTTTATCCATTCTAACCATAGGTTAGTGTCTGAGACCCCGGCTTCAGCTATTACAGTATCCTCAATTGTGGGGTCTACTGTAGTCACCACTTGATCTTTAATAGCCTGAACAAGTTGTAGTATGGGCATTATTTTTAGCCGATCTTTGAAACCCTTTGAAGTGGCCATGTCCATTAGCCTGAATTTTCCCCAATTTCCCCTCGGGTGTCCCTTCATGTACAACCCTAGAATATATCCTCCCTGATATTGTGGGCCAGGGTTTTCTATGTTAATAGTAAGAGGCATATTAAAACCAGGTAGCCAGTAATTGCAGTTGCCTGATTTTGTTAGTGTCTTTCTCTGGAGACTTGCCGGTATTGTCTTTCCTTTCCTTGGCACTATCTGGTTTAAAGCCCCAGTCAGTTCCTGTGTTCCATCCCACTGCTCCCCAATAGGCACAAGTGTCTCCCCAGTAGTCATCAACCACACATATGTATACTGAGTTGTCACCCCCATACGAATGACATTATTCTGTTACACTGGGACAAACCACTATGTCACAGTAGTCAAATTCAAAGGTAGCCACTTGGTCACTGGAAGAGTTATACCAAAATGTGGGATTTGACTTTCAAATCACTTCCCAGTCAGACCAGTATTTTTGTGGAGTCAAATTGGGTTTTTGGGTTTGCACCCCATTTATACAAAAAAAGGATATGTATCAGGAGCATGGTGTAGGAACCACCCTCTTGCAGTGCAAGGCGTGTATCCATGTTGACTTGCCTTCCAGTTTCACTGAGGTCGGAGTTGCCAGTAGAACCTGGTAAGGGCCTTTGAATCTAGGTTCCAGCAGCCCCCTCACGTGTCTTTTCACAAGGACAAACTCTCTGGGCTGCAGATTGTGACTTCCTTGCTCAGTGTCTGCATCTGGAATAGAAGAATAAACTGCAGTATGTGTTACTTTCAGGTCATTACACAGTGTAATAACAAACTTCACCAGACTATCATTCCCTGCACTAAGCTGCTGAGGATAGTAGCATCCTAGCTTAGGGACCCCCCCAAAAAAGTGTCTCATACGGGGTTAAACCTGTTGGCTGTCGGGGTGTGTTTCTAACAGAATACAGGGCTATGGGCAGCACTTCTGGACAGTTCTGGAAGGGACAGTTCTCTGCTGGCTTTTAGGATTTTGTTTTTTAGGGTGCCATTCAGTCTTTCAACTTTTCCACTGCTCTGGGGATGATATGGAGTATGGAGTCCAAGGTCTGCTCCCACCATTTTCCAAAGTTCTCTTGTAATATATGCAATGAAAGTCGGTCCCTGGTCTCTTCCAATTTCTCTTCAAATCTGCATACCAGTTCCATTACCATGTTTCCCCGAAAATAAACCCTACCCCGAAAGTAAGCCCTAGCAGGATTATGGGGTAGGGCTGCAATATAAGCCCTACCCCGAAAATAAGACCTAGTCCAGGGGTAATCAGCTGGCGGCCACCAGTAATGCCCGCAGACCACACATGGCCACCACAGTAATGCACGCAGACTCCACACACCTCCCCCCCCCCCCGGCCACCACAGTAATGCCCACAGACCCGACACCGCGCCCGGCACCACAGTGCGGTAATGCCCGCAGATTCCACATCCCCCCGGCCACTCCACTAATGCCCGCAGACCCCACAGCTCCCCTCGGCCACTCCCCCCCCCCGCCTCCTTTAGCTGGTCCCGCGGCAAGTTAGCTACCCATAATTCACGGGGCAGGGACGCTGAGGTTCTAAAACGTTGGCGCGTATGCACGGCCGACGTCACGGGCGTGTCCCTGCCCCCGGCTGCTAAGCAACAGAAGAAGATCTCGCCGCAGGGTACCGTACGGTATGAAAGTGAAATGAGTACCAGTACCCAAGTTTATTATGGCAGAGGGGTGGGAGGCACTGTAGGGCAGTGTTACCCAACCAGTGTGCCTTCAGCTGTTGCAAAACTACAACTCCCAGCATGCCCGGACAGCCAAAGGCTGTCCGGGCATGCTGGGAGTTGTAGTTTTACAACAGCTGGAGGACATTGGTTGGGAAATACTGCTGTAGGGTACGGTAGGAGTGTGGAGGACGACAGGGGAAGGGGAGGATGGGGGGGCTGAAGGAGTATGGGGGGCTGCAGGAGTGTGGAGGATGCCCCCTATCCTCCACACTCCTGCAGCCCCCCATCCTTCACACTCCTGCAGCCCCCCATCCTCCACACTCCTGCAGCCCCCCATCCTCCACACTGCTGCAGCCTCCCATCCTCCACACTGCTGCAGCCCCCCATCCTTCACACTCCTGCAGCCCCCCATCCTCCACACTCCTGCAGCTCCCCATCTTCCACACTCCTGCAGCCTCCCATCCTCCGAACTGCTGCAGCCCCCCATCCTTCACACTTCTGCAGCCCCCCATCCTTCACAATCCTGCAGCCCCCCATCCTCCACACTGCTGCAGCCCCCCCCATCCTCCACACTGCTGCAGCCCCCCATCCTTCACACTCCTGCAGCCCCCCATCCTTCACAATCCTGCAGCCCCCCATCCTTCACACTCCTGCAGCCCCCCATCCTCCACACTCCTGCAGCCCCCCATCCTCCACACTCCTGCAGCCCCGCATACCGTGAATAAATAAGCCCTACCCTGAAAATAAGCCCTAGTGTGTTTTTTGTGACTAAAATTTATATAAGACCCGGTCTTATTTTCGGAGAAACATGGTAGTAGTTTCTTTACAATAGTCTTTGCTGTAATATGAGTGACTGGGTAGGCTTCTGGCCATCCTGAGAACATGTCCTCTGCTACTAGCACATACTCAAACTTTCCACTTTTGGAAAATTGCATGTGGTCAATCTGGATCCTCTGAAATGGGTTGCAAGGCTTGGTTAAGTGTTTCTTAGGAGTAACTTTTGTTCTTCCAGGGTTGCAGGTGTTGCAAATGTCACATCTCTTGACATATTGTTCAATTGGTGTTGTAATTCCTGGTGCAAGGTAGATTTTGTTGATAGAAGTGATCATTTGTTTTTTTCCTCTGTGGGTGACTCCATGAGCCCATTGAGTCACCCCCAGGAAAAGGGCTTGAGGAAGGCAAATTCTGTTTGTTTTGGTTCAAGTTTCACATATTCAGGCCTAGTATCCATAAGTCTCTTTTTTGTAGTATCAGTCAGGCCACTAACAAAGGTTGATGAAGGCTGACTGATGGAATTTGGTTTCCAGGTCATGGCCTTGATCCTGGAACAGTCTAAGCAGTCTGGAGAAGACTTTTTCAGCAGTCTCCATAGGTTCTTGAGAGGTCTATGGCGCAGGCATGTCGTTGTTGGAAGAATTCGGTTCCAGAAGAGTATGTCTCTTGGTCCACAATATGAGTGCTATCAAGACTGATGGAGATGATAGGCCAGAAAGCGTCTCCAGCGCTAAGAGAGACCAGAAGATGTAAATCCTTCCATACTGATGAGTAGGTTTGTTGGATTTGCTTGACTCTTCTATAGAAAGGCATTGGCTGTTTCTCTGGGTCAGGGAGTTGGCTGATAAGATTATTTATTTCCAATGGGGTGAAAGGGACATATTTATGATGGGTATTTAGTGGTGCTGTTCCAAGTGCATTTGTCCCCACTAGGGGTGGATGTAATTGGCATAGTTTCTGGTGATTTAGATCTTGTTTCTTGAGGTCCTGAGAAGCCAGGCAATAGATCATTGGAGTTATTAGGCTGTATAGGCAACACTGTTGATAGAGTGAATTTAGGTAGGCCAGGTATTAAGTCATCTGAGTCATCTTATGGTATTGGTTGTTTACCCAAGAGGTTAGGTTGATTGAATAAGCAAAAAGCATTCACCAGAGCGTGGACAGTTTTGTACGTGTTGGAGATGAGCCTGATTTCTTGCAATGATGGTATTGGTTAGTGATGTTTAATAGAGGACACTATTACACTGGCACAGATATCAGGAGGAAATCCGAAGAAACCAGAAATAACGGGGGGAATAGCCAAAGTGAAAATGTTTCTTTCTGCAGCAAAATCTAGAATGCGGTGTATTGTGGACTGGAGCGCCTTTATACAAGCATCATGTTGGTCAGAGGAATATCTGGGACCAACTGCATGTATAATTATGTTACAAGGCAGTGTCCCGAAACCTGTAACGGCCATTAAAATGGTCCCTTGTTGTTTTACCAGCAGATTAGAGTCCTGTTGGATACTACGCCCCCCAGCATTCACTAGGTCAGCAGCAAGTCCATCATTAAGTTGAAGATATGAATTTGAAGGGTCAACTATAACTTCCACTTTCTGGGTTTCCATAGAACCAAGGCCAACTCGGCGTAAGGTATTATTCCAGATTCTTGCTTCAAGGGCTGTTTGGAAATTTTCAGGCACTCTATTTACTTTAATAGCTTGGGACATGAAACTGTCGGAGGTATTGGGAGGCTCTTGAAATCCCACCACAGCTGATGTGATTGTATTAACAGGGGAAGAGGTGTCATTCCTGAGGATTGATGTTGATGATCATTAGTAGGTAATAGATCTGTACATGTGACTCATTTTGGGCTGGAGGACTTTCTTCAAAATGGCTGCCAGTACAGGAAGTAGGTAAGGCATTACTTCCGGGTATAGCAAGATGGATGCCAGTAAGGAAAGGTGTGCAAAAAACACCATGTGCCACCTACACCACCAAGTATTGATGTGATGCAAAGACCTCTAAAAGGTGGAAGGGAACAACGTATGGTCCATTGTAATCGGTGGGGGTAAAAACTTCCCCTGTAAGGCCCTACTCTCACATTATTAATTCCCTTCTTGGCAAATGTTACTCGCCCTCAAAAGGGCGGCCCCACACAGGAACCTTTCCCTATTTCCCCCTACAAACACTGCCAGGGTATTTAGGTGGAAATATGGAGAGTTTTCTGTGCGGGGCTCCTCTTTTTAGGGTGAGTAACAATTGCCAAGAAGGGAATTAATAGAGAGTAGGGCCTTACAGGGGAAGTTTTTACCCCCACCTTCTACAATGGACAATACGTTGTTCCCTTTGTCTTTTTCGCGGAAAGTGTTACTCGTCTTAAAAAGGGTGGCCCCACACAGAAACCAATCCCTATTTCCACCTAAGAACCCTGGGAAATGGCAGTGCATGTAGGTGGAAATAGGAAGAAGTTCCTGTGTGGGGCTGCCTTTTTAGGGCGTGCAACACTTGCCAAGAAGGGAATTAATAATGCTAGAATAGGGTCTTACAGGGGAAGTTTTTACACCCACCGGTTACAATGGACCATAAATTGTTCCCTTCCACCTTTTCGAGGAAAGTGTTACCCGTCTTAAAAAGGGCGGCCCCACTAAGAAACCAATCCCTATTTCCACCTAAAAACATGGGAAATGGCAGTGTTTGTAGATGGAAATAGGGAGAGGTTCCTGTGTGGGGCCACCCTTTTTAGTGATACTTGCCAAGGAGTGAATTAATAATGTGAGTGTAAGACCTTACAGGGGAAGTTTTTACCCCCACCGGTTACAATGGACCATACATTGCTCCCTTCATCTTTTAGAGGTCTTTGCATCACATCAATACTTGGTGGTGTAGGTGGCACATGATGTTTTTTGCACACCTTTCCTTTTGTATGATTTAAAAAAAAAATTGGGTCCATATAATTTATCCTAAGCATATTATTAAAAGTTAAGTTTTACGTAATGCATATCCTCAATACTTACTTGTGCACACTAACAATTTTGCAAAAGAGACCGTTTTCTTCTGCCTATCTGCCTCAGCAACTATTCTGATCCTGCCACCCACCTGATGCCACACATCTGATGCCACGTTTTCCTTTTTTCACCCACCTTCATCATCAGGTACTGTTATTGCCACCTACCGCACCACTCTGTCACAGGGTCACTTTCAGGACTCCTGATGTTGCCGCTGCCACCTCCAGGTGGTCATATTCTTCCACCATATGTTCGCCTCATGCTGATGCCACCTCCAGGCTGTCTCATTCTGCCACCGTATGTTCTCCTCATGCTGATGCCACCTCCAGGTTGTCTCATTCTGCCACCATAAGTTCTCATCATGCTGATGCCAGCTCCATGCTGTCTCATTCTGCCACCATATGTTCTCCTCATGCTTCCGCCAACTGTGTCATTCAGCCACTATATGCTGCCGCCAACTCCACGCTGTGTCATTCAGGCACTATATGGTCTCCTCATGCTGCTGCCACCTCCAAGCTGTGTCTTCCAGCCACTATATGGTCTTCTCATGCTGCCGACACCTGCAAGCTGTGTCATTCAGCCACTATATGGTCTCCTCATATGAATGCCACCTCCAGGCTCTAGAAAAAAGGGACAATAGGATGCACTCCCTTGTGTGATACCCGAGTGGATAATGGTAACGCTCAATGTGAATGTGCGCTTACCAAAGGTGGTTGTACTCCATCCAAGTACAACTATGGAAGAACATGTCGAACAAGCAGATCCCGGCAGCCGCTCCACCTCACATAACCACTGATACAATACAAAATTCCGCCAATATGGCAGAGATCATAAAGGCGCTGGAGATCAGGATAAAATGAAACTTTTTCTTTATTCCCACAATGCAACGCGTTTCGCGGATGTTCCGCTTCATCAGGCATAAGGGTTACAACAAGGTGTATCGATTTTATAGGGAGAATACTTAACCCTTTACGGGAAAGGCATTAACCCTTTACAATAACACTGAAACATACATTTATATATTAAATGAAAAATAATACAAGAAAAGGATATTTTCACATATAAATAAGACAACTGTAAAATAAAATTACTACATAAAATGCTGTATAAATATACAAAATAACATGCCCATGTTGCCACAAAAATTGATAAAAAAATGTATATTATTGTTATATCTCTAAATATACTTTATTAAAAAAAAATATATGAATAAAAAGATAAAAAAGAAAATCAACGAGCATTCTCTAGAGTTTCATTTAAACCATCAGGGGCCAAAGTAGAGAGGGTGAAAATCCAATATGCTTCTCTATTATTTAATTTTTGTAATCTGTTTGGAGAATTTTGTGGTATTGTTTCCAATATAAATAATTTTTACTGATCAATGCATTTTTGATGTTTAAATAAAAAATAAATAAAAATGGTTTTATGTTACACAGTGTATCTCGCCATTTTTTATTTAAACATCAAAATTGCATTGATCAGTTAAAATTATTTATATTGTAAACAATACCACAAAATTCTCCAAACAGAATACAAAAATTAAATAATAGAGAAGCATATTGGATTTTCACCCTCTCTACTTTGGCCCCTGATGGTTTAAATGAAAAAGGGTTAATGCCTTTCCAGTAAAGGTTAAGTTTTCTCCCTATAAAAACTACAGACCCTTATGCCTGATGAAGCGGAACTTCCGCGAAATGCGTTGCATTGTGGGAATAAAGAAAAAGTTTCATTTTATCCTGATCTCCAGCGCCTTTATGATGTCTGCCATATTGGAGGAATTTCATATTGTACCTCCAGGCTCTGTCATTGTGCCACTCTGCGACAGTGATTCTAATAGCGATCTGCATGTCATACTGAATAACAGTATTATTTCACTAACCCAGCATACATCCTATGCATGTTACAGCAAGGCAAAGTGTTCTACACCCCTATTAAGGCTCTCTGTAGGCCAGAAATAGCTGCTTTTCATAGAAATTCACTGCAAATAAATTCGGACCGAAAATAATTTTTTTAGAAAATTCAGCGAATTGGCCAAATCGAATTTTTCAAGAATTCGGTCATCTCTTGCCATGACGTCAAACTTCACTAGTTGGATCTGATTGTTCCCTGGACAAGCTGGTTGGTGGAGAGGATGCAGGTTATCAGGGATAGTGACTTCCTGACCTGTTACTGACCTCTGTTGCTGCTTCCATGATGGCCCAGGGTCAGGGGAGGGAGCTCAGGAGCCCAGGACACCTCTGTAACACTCTGTACTGTTTACATCCAGGGTCTGAGAGCCTCCTGCATGCTCTACACTGTCCATCCTCTGCACTTGAATCTTCCGGCAGTCGCCGCGGAAGGAGGAGGTCAGAAGATAAGTGAGTGAAATGGAGCCTTCACATTGTCACTGTGTGAAGGCTTTGCATAGTCGTGCAGGGGAGGGGGTGGGGCATAGCTCTGTGTCTCCTCTGCACTAGACCAGGAAGACACCGGGCAGAAGGTATTTCACTGACTAGATGGCTCTGCCCATAAGACCCAGGGCTATGAATGCTGCACCAGGGGTGAAGTCCCGTTAGCCCCTCCCTTACGACGCATATGCCTGAGCATGATGAATCTGAATCATCTGAAAAAACCATATAAGCTATGAATAAGACAGTTGTAGATCTTCTAATGCCTGCATTTGATAGCAGATTTCAATATTTCCAAACCTCCATGAACTCAGTATTACTTCTTTTTCATATAATTTCTATAGGTCCTTAGAGCTCAGTAATTGTATTGCTGTTTAAGTAAGGGATCACTCATTGAATGTCTTTTTAGTCATGGCTAAATTCACTCTAGGCTCCATAACCACATAGGGACCCAGGGCGTACAGGTACGCCTTCGGTCCCTGGTACTTAAGGACCCAGGGCGTACCTGTACGCCCGTGGGAATTTCGGTCCCCGCATACGCCTCCGACTCCAAATCTGTCAGTGAGGACAATGAAGATCCTACATTCCTGTGTTCTTCATTGTCCTCCTCATCATCTAGCAGTGATGATGAGCCCCCTGTACGGCGGCGGAGACGCCGCCAGGCAAGGCCACGCACCCCCCATGATAGTGGCCCAGTGGCCGGCACTAGTACAAGCGATGATCCTGTCTGGAGACCCCCAGAGGCTTATCAGCCACAGGTTCCGGAGTTTGTTGGCGACTCCGGAATCCGGATTGACAATTCTGGTGTAACACTCACATTTCTGAAGACACAAGGTCAAGGTCACAAGAGCAGGAGATCTGGTACACGGCAGGGCAATACAAAGGAACGCTTTCTCTAGGGCACAAGGCAACAAAGATCCGGCGGAGAACTGAGGAGGGTGGAGGAATTTATCAACAAGACACAGGTGGTTACGCTTATGAGCGTACTGACCCTTTAAATCTTAAAGCTCCTGCGCGTGCACGCCCTAAGGGACGGGGACACGTGCGCCGGAGCTGAGAGGTGGAAGCAGAGGCAGGGAAAACACCCGGAGAGTGACGGACTGGGGCTCACATGTGGGTGTGTCCCGTAGTGCGAGTCCCAGCCCCGTCGGCAGCAGAAGGTAAGGGGACCATGCACTCACGGCCAGCGTGTGAGGCCGGAGCGCATAGCGTAACAGTACCCCCCCCCCCCCCTTTGGTCTACACCTCCTTTTATGAGAGAGGAAATTCCTGAGAAGGTCACGGTCCAGGATATTCTCCTCAGGTTCCCAAGATCTCTCCTCAGGACCGTAACCCTCCCAGTCGACCAAAAAAAATTGTTTACCTCACAGTTTTTGCAGAAAGGATCTGCTTAACTTTGTAGACATCTGATGAGCATGAGACATGTGTCTTTGGGGAGGATTCTTCTGAGAAAACCGGTTTACAACAAGAGGCTTGAGGAGAGAGACGTGGAAGGAATTGGGAATACTTAACGTAGCAGGTAGACGGAGTTTGTAGGAAACAGGATTGATCTTTCGTAGAATCTGGAAGGGACCAAGGTAGCGGGGACCAAGCTTGTAACAGGGGATCTTGAAGCGGATGTATTTGAATGAAAGCCACACCATGTCACCAGGAGAGAAGGACGGAGCAGGTCTTCTACATTTATCCGCTTGCGCCTTCATGCGTGAAGAAGCCTGGGACAATGACTATCGGGTCTGTTGCCAGCTGGTGGAGAAGTCACGGACCAGCTCATCAACAGCAGGCACACCGGAGGAGACTGGAAGAGGAAGAGGAGGACGGAGATGGAGTCCGTAGACAACAAAAAAGGGAGACGACCTCGTGGACTCGGAATCCTTAAGATTATATGAGAATTCAGCCCAGGGGAGAAGGTCGACCCAATCATCTTGGCGAGCTGAAACAAAATGCCGAAGATAAGTCTCAAGTATTTGACCCTTTCCACCTGACCGTTGGACTGAGGGTGGTAGGCCGAGGAGAAGCCCAGATTGATGTCCAGACGGTTACAAAGGGCTCGCCAGAACTTAATGACAAACTGCACACCTCTATCCGAAACTATATGTTGTGGAAGACCATGTAAACGAAAGACATGCGACAAGAAGTACTTCGCCAGCTGTGGAGCAGAAGGAAGACCTGGTAGAGGAATGAAGTGAGCCATCTTGGAAAATCGATCTACCACGACCCAGATGTGTTATTATGAGAAGGTGGCAGATCGATGATGAAATCTATGGCGATATGGGACCAGGGAGTCTCTGGAATGGGTAAAGGCTGTAAGAGTCCTGCAGGTCTTTGCCAAGGAGTTTTGTCACGGGCACAAGTTACACAGGACCGAACAAAATCAGAAACATCACGTTCAAGATGGGGCCACCAGTAGTGCCGGGAAATAAAAAGTAGGGTCTTGAGTATTCCAGGATGTCCTGCTGTCAAGGAAGAATGACCCCATTTCAAGACCTTGCGTCTCAATCTGGTGGTCACAAAGGATTTTCCCGGAGGAATTTGCTGAATCTCGGCAGGAGCGGCAGGAATCAAATGGTCAGGAGGAATAATGTGCCTAGGTGTGGAGTCCAAACCAATGACGTCAGAGGACCTGGAGAGTGCATCAGCCCTGATGTTCTTGTCTGCAGGACGGAAGTGAATGAAAAAGTTGAAACGGGAAAAGAACAGTGACCATCTTGCCTGACGGGGGTTCAAACGCTGAGCAGATTGAAAGTATAGAAGATTCTTATGATTGGAGTAGATGCTGACCGGATGAGAAGAACCTTTCAGTAAGTGTCGCCATTCCTCCAAAGCTAGCTTAACCACTTAAGGACCTAGGGCGTATGGATACGCCTTGACGTCCTGGTACTTAAGGACCCAGGGCGTATCCACACGCCCGTGGAAATTTCGGTCCCCGCCGCGCGCCGGGCGGGGACCAGGCCGGGGTGACTGCTGATATCAATCAGCAGGCACCCCGTGCAAATGCCCAGGGGGGTCAGCAGACCCCCTCCCTGTCGGCGATCGGCGCAAATCGCAAGTGAATTCACACTTGCGATTTGCGCCGATTCCGGGTCATACGGGTCTATTGTGACCCGGTGACCCGGAATAGAAGGGGGATCGCGGTTGTCTAAGACACCCACGATCCCCCTGTAGGCATAGGAGTGAGGTGGCAGGGTTGCCACCCTCCTATCCCTGCTATTAGTCTGCTATTGATCGTCAGAGGCGACGACCAATAGCAGACCGGGGGCGGGGGGGGGGGGTTAACTTTCATTTTCCCCGTCCTGCCCACCCACAATAGGCGGGGCAGAACTGGGAACCGAAGGGGACCGGGCACCGACGTCCACTTACCCGTCCGGAGGCTGCGGCGACGTTGATCGGCGGGCGGCGTCACGTGCGTCTGAAGAGGACGGCTGCCGGGATCCTACGGAAGTCGGTAAGTTGATCTGGAGGGCTACAGTCTGAGACTGTGGTCCCTAACTGTAGCTCTCCAGATGTTGCAAAACTACAACTCCCAGCATGCCCAGACAGCTGTTTGGGCATGCTGGAATATGTAGTTTTGCAACAGTTGGAGGGCTGCAGTTTGAGACCACTATACAGTGGTCTCTAAACTATATCCCTCCAGATGTTGCAAAACTACAACTCCTAGCATGCCCACATAGCTGTTTGTTGTCTGGGCATGCTGGGAGTTGTAGTTTTGCAACATCTGGAGGTCCACAGTTTGGAGATCCCTGTGCAGTGGTCTAAAAACTGTAGCTCTCCAGATGTTGCAAAACTGCAATTCCCAGCATGCCCAGAAAGCAAACAGCTGTCTCGGCATGCTGGGAGTTGTAGTTGGGTACCTCCAGCTGTTGCATAACTACATCTCCCAGCATGCCCTTCGGTGATTACTACATGCTGGGAGTTGTAGTTTTGCAACAGCTGGAGGCACACTGGTTGGAAAATATTGAGTTAGGTAACAGAACCTAACTGAAGGTTTTCCAACCAGTGTGCCTCCAGCTGTTGCAAAAGTACAACTCACAGCATGCACGGTCTGTCAGTACATGCTGGGAGTTGTAGTTTTGAAACAGCTGGAGGTTTGCCCCCCCCCCCCCCCCATGTGAACATACAGGGTACATTCACACAGGCAGGTTTACAGTAAACTTCCTGCTTCAAGTTTGGGCTGCGGCAAATTTTTCGCCGCAGCGCAAACTCCTAGCAGGAAATTCAACGTAACCCACCAGTGCAAATGTACCCTAAAAACACTACACTAGCACATAATAAAGGGTAAAACACAACATATACACCCCTTACACTGTTCCCCCCCCCCACAATAAACAATTTAAAACGTCTAGTACGGCAGGGTTTCCGAAAGGGAGCCTCCAGCTGTTGCAAAACAACAACTCCCTGCATTTCTGGACAGCCACTGACTGTCCAGGCATGCTGGGAGTTTAGCAACAGCTGGAGGCCCCCTGTTTGGGAATCACTGGCGTAGAATACCCCCTATGTCCACCCCTATGCAATCCCTAATTTAGTCCTCAAATGCGCATGGTGCTCTCTAACTTCGGAGCCCTGTCGTATTTCAAGGAAACAGTTTAGGGCCATAAATGGGGTATCGCCGTACTGGGGAGAAATTGCACTACAAATTTTGTGGGTCTTTTTTTCCTTTTACCGCTTGTGAAAAGAAAAAGTTGGGGGCTACACCAGCCTGTTAGTGTAAGAAAAAAAAAAAAAAATTACACTAACATGCTGGTGTTGCCCCCATACTTTTTATTTCCACAAGCGGTAAAAGGAAAAAAAAGACCCCCAAAATTTATAACGCAATTTCTCCTGAGTATGGAAATACCCCAGATGTGGGCATAAAATGCTCTGCGGGCACACAACAAGGCTCAGGAGTGAGAGCGCACCATGTACATTTGAGGCCTAAATTGGTGATTTGCACAGGGGTGGCTGATTTTACAGCGGTTCTGACAAACACAAAAAAAAAAAATACCCACATGTGACCCCATTTTGGAAACTACACCCCTCACCGAACGTGACAAGGGGTATAGTGAGCCTGAACACCCCACAGGTGTTTGACGAATTTTCATTAAAGTTGGATGGGAAAATGAAAAAAATTATATTTTTTCACTAAAATGCTGGTGTTACCCTAAATTTTTCATTTTCACAAGGAAAAATAGGAAAAAAGCCCCCCCCAAATTTGTAATCCCATCTCTTCTGAGTAAGAACATACCCCACATGTGAATTTAAAGTGCTCTGCGGGCGAACTACAATGCTCAGAAGAGAAGGAGCGCCATTGGGATTTTGTAGAGAAAATTTGTCCGGAATTGAAGGCCACATGTGTTTACAAAGCCCCCATAGTGCCAGAACAATGGACCCCCGACACATGTGACCCCATTTTGGAAACTAAACCCCTCACGTAATGTAATAAGGGGTACATTGAGAATTTACGCCCCACAGGTGTCTGACAGATTTTTGGAACAGTGGTCCGTAAAAATGAAAAACAAAATTTTTCATTTGCACAGCCCACTGTTCCAAAGATCTATGGGGTGTAAATACTCACTGCACCCCTTATTAAATTCTGTGAGGGGTGTAGTTTCCAAAATGGGGTCACATGTGGGGGGTCCACTGTTCTGGCACCACGGTGGGCTTTGTAAACGCACATGGCCCCTAACTACCATTCCAAACTAATTCTCTTTCCAAAAGCTCAATGGCGCTCTTCCTCTTCTGAGCATTGTAGTTTGCCAGCAGAGCATTTTACGTCCTAACATGGGATATTTCCATACTCAGAAGAAATGGGGTTACAAATTTTGGGGGGCATTTTCTCCTATTACCCCTTGTAAAAATGTAAAATTTAGGGGAAAGACTGCATTTTATTAAAAAAAATTTTTTTTTCATTTACACATCCGACTTTAACGAAAAGTCGTCAAACACCTGTGGGGTGTTGAGGCTCACTGGACCCCTTGTTACGTGCCTTGAGGGGTCTAGTTTCCAAAATGGTATGCCATGTTGGGGTTTCCTGCTGTTCTGGCACCATAGGGGCTTCTTAAATGTGACATGCCTCCCAAAAACCATTTCAGCAAAATTCCCTCTCCAAAATCCCATTGTCGCTCCTTCCCTTCTGAGCCCTCTAGTGCACCCGCCGAACACTTGACATACACATATGAGGAATTTCCTTGCTCGAGAGAAATTGGGTTACAAATTTTGGGGGGATTTTTCATCTATTACCCCTTGTAAAATATCAAAAACTGGGTCTACAAGAACATGCGAGTGTAAAAAAATGAAGATTTTGAATTTTCTCCTTCACTTTGCTGCTATTCCTGTGAAACACCTAAAGGGTTAACACACTTACTGAATGTCATTTTTAATACTTTGAGGGGTGCAGTTTTTATAATGGGGTCATTTGTGGGGTATATCTAATATGAAGGCCCTTCAAATCCACTTCAAAACTGAACTGGTCCCTGAAAAATTCCGGTTTTTGAAAATTCGATTTTATGATGCAAACATAAAGAAGACATATTGTATATGTGAATCAATGTATAATTTATTTGGAATATCCATTTTCCTTGAAAGCAGAGAGCTTCAAAGTAAAAAAAAATGCTAAATTTTCAATTTTTTCATCAAATTTTGGAATTTTTCACCAAGAAATGATGCAAGTATCGACAAAATTTTACCACTAACATAAAGTAGAATATGTCACGAAAAAACAATCTCGGAATCATAATGAAAGGTAAAAGCATCCCAGAGTTATTAATGCTTGAAGTGACAGTGGTCAGATGTTCAAAAAATGGCCGGGTCCTTAAGGTATATTTGGGCTGGGTCCTTAAGGGGTTAATAGCGAGGAGTTCCCGATCTCCAATGGAGTAATTCCTCTCAGCAGGAGAGAAAGTCTTGGAGAAAAACCCACAAGTTACACTCTTACCCTTGGCGTTTTTCTGTGTGAGGACGGCTCCCGCTCCAATAGATGAGGCTTCAACCTCCAACGCAAAGGGCCTCTCTGGATCAGGTCTTGTAAGCACGGGAGAAGACAAATGCAGACTTTAAACAGGAGAAGGCCTCTTCAGCCTCTCGAGGCCAAGACTTAGGATTGGATGCTTTTTTAGTGAGAGCTACAATAGGAGCAACCAAGGATGAAAAATGTGGGATAAACTGACGATAATAGTTAGCGAATCCCAGAAAGCGTTGAATTGCACGTAGGCCCGAGGGACGAGGCCAATCCAAAACTGCAGATAACTTATCTGGATCCATCTGCAGGCCCTGATGGGAGACAATATAGCCAAGAAACGGAAGACTAGACTTTTTGAACAGGCATTTCTCCAATTTGGCTTGGAGAAGATACAGGTGAACATGAGCACAATGCTCCTCCAAGTTGGAAGAGAAGATCAGGATGTCATCCAGGTATACGACAACACAGGTGTACAGAATATCACGGAAGATATCATTAACGAATTCCTAGAAAACGGCCGGAGCATTACAGAGACCAAATGGCATAACAAGTTACTCAAAATGTCCATCACGAGTATTGAAGGCCGTTTTCCATTCATCTCCCTTGCGGATACGAATGAGATTATACGCACCGTGTAAGTCCAGCTTGGATAAGACCTTGGCACCACGTAAACGGTCAAAAAGTTCTGAGATAAGAGGTAAAGGGTAACGATTCTTGACCGTGATTTTGTTTAGTCCCCTGTAGTCAATGCATGGACAGAGTGAGCCATCCTTCTTCCCTACAAAGAAGAAACCTGCTCCTGCAGGAGAAGAGGACTTACGGATAAATCCCTTTTGGAGATTCTCCTGGATATACTCTGCCATGGCTTTGGTCTCAGGAACTGAAAGAGGATATATCCTCCCACGAGGAGGAGTGGTACCAGGCAGAAGATCAATAGGGCAGTAGTAAGGATGATGTGGAGGCAGAGACTGAGCCTGTTTCTTGCAGAAGACATCCGAGAAATCTTGGTAAGGTGGCGGCAGATTGGAGGCAAAAATTTTGACACGATTGTCCACAGCGAATTATTTCTCCAGTTCTCCAATCCAGTTGCGGGGAATGGCGTTGCAACCAAGGAAGACCAAGAAGAATCTCAGAAGTACAGTGTGGCAGAACATAGAATTCAATCTTCTCTTTCTGCGATACTCCCACTTGCATGATGAGAGATTCAGTACGGAAGTGAACCTTACAGTCCAGATGTTGTCCATTTATAGAGGACTTGGCAGGCCGAGTAAGAGGAAGATGATACTTGTGGACTAAAGCCGCATCAATAAAGTCACCTCCAGATCCGGAGTCCAAAAATGCTGTAGCGCTGAAGGAAGACTTGGCTGAAGCGAAGACTTGTACAGGAATAGTTAAGCGTGAAGAGGTAGTATTCACACCCAAGGATGCCTCTCCCACATACCCTAGGTGCGGACGAACAGTACAGTCCTTGAGAAAGTGCTCCGGGCTAGCACAGTACAAACACAAATTCTCGTTGCGACGTCATGACCTCTCCTGCTGCGTAAGACAAGGACGATCTCCTTGTATAACCTCTTTGGCAAGAGGCGCAAGAGACAGAAGAGGAGAACGTTGGGACACAGGTGTCAGGCAGGCAGATTCCCTCTCAAAGCACAATTCCTCCTGTCTTTCGGCAAAAAGCACATCAATGCGTGTGGCCAAGTGGATAAGTTCAGACAAAGAAGATGGAGGATCTCGGGCTGCAAGGGCATCTTTAATCCTGCTTGACAGTCCTTTTTTAAATATGGCACACAAGGCCTCTTCATTCCAGTCAAGTTCAGAGGCTAGAATGCGGAACTGAACCGCGTAGTCACCAACGGTAGAATCTCCTTGACATAGATTCAGCAAAGCCGTCTCAGCTGAAGAGGCACGTGTGGGTTCCTCAAAGACACTGCGAAATTCGGCCAAGAATGCCGAAAAATTTAAGTATACTGGATCACCACGGTCCCAAAGGGGTGTAGCCCAAGCCAGGGCTTTTCCAGAAAGTAGACTAATGACAAAGGCCACCTTAATACGTTCAGTCGGAAACAGTTCAGACATGAGCTCCAGATGCATGGAGCACTGTGTAACAAGGCCTCTGCATGACTTGGAATCCCCATCATACTTGGAAGGCAAAGGCAGGTGCAGCTGGGAGCCAGGAGAGACTGCAGGAGCTGGAGGAGGGAGTGGGCCAGATTGTGGTATCTGCTGCTGTTGCAAGGCCAAAAGCTGTTGCATCATGGCTGCAAGTTGAGAAAATTGCTGCGACTGTCGGGACAACTGCTGTGAGTGACGTATCACAACGGAGGAAAGATTCGCAACTTCAGGCAGGGGTTCCTCAGCGGGATCCATGGCCGGATCTTACTGTAACACTTACGTTTCTGAAGACAGGAACTCCGGTGTTGCATATGGGCCTGGTCAAAAAGCCAAGTGTCAGGCAGTACTGGAGCGGGGACGTCCTATACCAGACCCCGCTTTACAGTATGCGCATGACACGGAAGCGGTTCGAGGCCATTTGGAAATGCCTCCATTACACTGATAATTAGGCATGTCCACCCCAAAGTGATTCCGCCTATGACCGGCTTTACAAAATGAGGCCGGTCATCGATCACTTTGGGGCCAAATTTATGGAGGCCTACGTACCCTTCAGGGAGCTCTCCGTTGATGAGTCTCTTATCAGTTTTAAGGGGAGACTCATCTTCCGCCAGTATATTCCCTCGAAGCGGGCGTGGTATGGCGTGAAGCTCTATAAACTTTGTGAGAGTACCTCCGGGTACACTTACAAGTTAATAGTGTATGAGGGGCGAGAATCCCGTATTGAACCCAGAGAATGTCCCCCCACTCTGGGTGTTAGCGGGAAAATCATTTAGGAGCTTGTGCACCCATTGCTGGATGAGGGTTACCATTAGTGAATTTCCGCAAATATTCGCAAACGTGCGAACCGCCATAGAATTCAATAGGCAGGCGAATTTTAAAACCCACAGGGACTCTTTCTGGCCACAATAGTGATGGAAAAGTTGTTTCAAGGGAACTAACACCTGGACTGTGGCATGCCAGAGGGGGATCCATGGCAAAACTCCCATGGAAAATTACATAGTTGATGCAGTCTGGTTTTAATCCATAAAGGGCATAAATCACCTAACATTCCTAAATTGTTTAGAATATTGTGCTTTAAAACATCAGGTATTATGTTGTATCGATCAGGTAGTGTAGGTCTCCAGGGCAACCCCCGCTCCTCCAGCTGCTGGGACGGTGGGGCTCTTGTGCTGAGGAAGTGTCCTGGCTGCTGGACTTGCTTGGGCCTGAGTGGTGCTGACAGTTGATCCTGCTGCTGCTCTATTAACCCCCTCTCTGCTGGCCTGTGCTGAGACTTCTGCTCAACATCTCCGCAGTGGAGGAGAGTGTCTCCCCTGGTTACGTGGTCACCCTGGATATCTATAAGGCTTTTGATTCCGTTGAGTGACACTATATTTGGTGCCTGATGCGTATCCTCCGCTTCGGACCCGTTTTTCGGAAATGGCCCCCCCCTTGCCACCGTTTGCAGGGCCATCACCCGGACCGTGTTTCGCTTCATCTGGGGCAAAATGGACAGAATTAAACGGACTGTTATGTACAAGTTGCATAGCAAGGGTGGGACACACTCTGCTGCGGGCTTCTTTTGCATGTGTCAGCGTGCAGAGGTCTTTGGTACCCCTTTTAAAAAGTGGTCCCCAACCAGGGTGCCTCCAGCTGTTTCAAAACACACGTGTGAAAGAAACTGACTGCTATACTACTGCTATATTGCAAGCTATTGTGACAGCAGATATGAGTGGTGCCACTGGGCAAGTGGGCACAATATACCCTGTGAGCCTGCCAATCACGCTGCCAGGCAGGCAAATGCTGTTAGAGTACACAGAGGGAAAACAAAAAAATGCAGACTGATGTTTGAGCCCTAAAAAGAGCTTTTTTGGGTGCTTTCCTTACAGCAGAGATTAGATTAGTGTTTCAGGAGTGTAGTGGACCCTGAATAAACCACCTAGCTATCGCTTTCCCTATTAAATCAGGAGCAGGTTAACTATCCCTCCTCTCTCTTACCATGCAGCTTCAGAATGAAGCTAAAATGGAGTCCATGCAGGACAGGAGGTGGGAGGGTCTGAAAGGGAGGGTTTGCTGCTGATTGACTGTAATGTGTCTGCTGACTGTGACACACAGGGTCAAAGTTTACTGCAATGATGACGAATAGGGGGTGAATCGAACATCGCATATGTTCACATGGCACGGCGAACGCAAACAAACTGTGTTCGCAGGGAACCGTTCGCCGGCGAACAATTCGCGACATCTCTAGTTACCATGTGTAATTGGACAACTTTTATACCAGCATCCTTCTGTTCACATCACTTGCCGCCAGATCCATGTCCACTTGACGGACCGTGTGGAAAAGCCAGAGAGGCCTCCCTCTAAATTTTGTTAAGACACCTATGCCCATGGGTGAGTCCCGTGCCCTTACCCATGAAAACCTGTTGTCAGGTATAAGGATAAGAGGGACATCCTTATGCTGAGCACAATTCATGGTAATGGCAGCTGACCTGTCCCTGTGCGAGGTACCACAACAACGGTCCTCAAGCTCGATTGTATTCTGGACTACAATCAGTATATGGGGGGGAGTTGATCTTTCTGATCAAGTCCTCAAGCCATACAACGCCATGCGGAAAACACGGGTATGGTACAAAAAAGTTGTGGTCTACTTGGTACAGGTTGCCATGTACAACACTTTTGTACTGTCCCAGTACGCTGGCAACACAGGGACATACCTTCAGTTCCAAGAAGAAGTCCTAAAGGTCCTGATCTTTTCTGACCAGGAAAGAGCAGGCCGGAGCTCCCAAGGAACTGAAAATATAGGTGCCAGGATCGTCCCAGGCCAAACCCTTTCCAGGTGAGGTCCCCCACACTGGAAAGCAGGGACGATCCCAGAAAAAATGCAGAGTGTGTAACAGGAGGGGGATACGGAAGGACACCACCACTCAATGTGACACTTGCCCCGATCATCCGGGCCTCTGCATTAAAAACTGCTTCAGGGAGTATCACACTTCCATGCAGTACTACATTTTCCCTTTTGATTTTAATTTTACATAATTTTATGCCAATGTATCAAGTCCAGAGTACATTCCAAATTTTAACACCATAAAACCGCTAAATTGCCCCCCAAAAAAAGCTTCATTAAAAAAAAATAAACTGATAAGACCTCTGGGGGTATTTTTTCCAAAAATGGGTCATGGGCCACTGAGTCACTATCATCGGGGACTTTTTATGTTGCCTCAAATGCGCAGCGCTCTCTAAACCAGAGCGGAGTGCGCATTTGAGGCAACAGGTTAGGGACGGCCACACACATCACATTCCCAGAATGATGATTCAGAGCATAGGGTTTGAGGTGGGCATATTTTTTTAGTTTTGGCTATGCTCTGGGTCACCATTCTGGGAACATAACCTGTTTTATAATTTTATGTCTCACTGTACCCCATTTTAGTTATTTAGGTTACCCCAGTTATTTACCCCATGTAATGCCCTTTGAGGGGGGGTCCCACTGTTCCTCCTCCATAGGAGAAATACAAAGCTCAAGGACCCTGACTGATCTCCGGCACCTCTGAGACCGGTGTGCATGCTGTTTACGGCCAAATATGAGGTATATCCTTACTCCAAAGAAATGTTTTTACCAATTTACAGTAACATTTTCTCCTGTTACCACTTGTGAAAATGAAAAATTTGGGGTAACCCCAGCATTTTAGTGTCAAAAAAATCAAATTTTTCCTTTTCACATCCCACTTAATGAACATTTATCAAACACCTGTGAGGTGTTAAGGCTCACTGTACCCCTTGTTAGGTGTCTTGAGGGGTGTAGTTTCCAAGGTGGGGTCATGTGTGAGTGTTTTTTTTTTGCTGTTCTGGCACCATAGGGGCTTCCTAAATGCGACATGCCCCCCCCCCCCCCCATTTCAGCAAAATTTGCAAATGTGACTCCTTCTCTTCTGAGCTTTGTAGTTCGCCAGCAGTGCACACACAATAAGGTTACAAATTTTGGGGGCATTTTCTCCTATTACCCCTTGTAGAATTTTTAAATATAGGTGAAAACCACCATTTTAGGGGGAAAAAAATAATTTACACATCCAAAAGTCGTCAAATAACTGTGGGGTGGTAAGGCTCACTGCACCCATTGTTAAGTTCCTTGAGGGGTGTAGTTTCCAAAATAGTATGCCATGTGATTTTTTTTTTTTTTTTTTGCTGTCCCAGCACCATAGGGGCTTCCTAAATGGGACATGCCCCCCAAAAACCAGGGGGGCTTACTGGACCCCTTGTTATGTTCCTTGAGGGGTGTAGTTTACTAAATAGTATGCCATGTGTTTTTTTTTTTTTTTTTGCTGTTCTGGCACCATAGGGGCTTCTTAAATGTGACATGCCCCCAAAAACCAGTTCAGAAAAACTCAATCTCCAAAATCCCACTGTCGCTCCTTCCCTTCTGAGCCCTCTACTGCGCCGGCTGAACACTTTACATACACATATGAGGTATTTACCTTACTCGAGAGAAATTGGGTTACAAATTTTAGGAAGATTTCTTTCCTTTTACCCCTTGTAAAAATTCAAAAACTGGGTCTACAATGACATGCTAGTGTAAAAAATGAAGATTTTGAATTTTCTCCTTCACTTTGCTGCTATTCCTGTGGAACACCTAAAGGGTTAACACACTTACTAAATGTCATTTTTAATACTTTGCGGCATGCAGTTTCTATTATGGGGTCATTTGTGGGGTATTTCTAATATGAAGGCCCTTCAAATCCACTTCAAAACTGAATCGGTCCCTGAAAAATTTCGATTTTTAAAATTGTGAAAAAATTGAAAATTGCTGCTGAACTTTGAAGCCCTCTGATGTCTTCCAAAAGTAAAAACATGTCAACTTTATAATGCAAACATAAAGTAGACATATTGTATATGTGAATCAATACATAATTTATTTGGAATATCCATTTTCCTTATAAGCAGAGAGCTTCAAAGTAAAAAAAATTCAACATTTTCTATTTGTTCATCAAATTTTGGAATTTTTCAATAAGAAATAATGTAAGTATCGATGAAATTTTCCATTAACATAAAGTAGAATATGTCACGAAAAAACAATCTCGGAATCAGAATGAAAGGTAAAAGCATCCCAGAGTTATTAACGCTTAAAGTGACAGTGGTCAGATGTTAAAAAAATGGCAGAGTCCTTAAGGTATAAATGGGCTGGGTCCTTAAGGGGTTAAAGGGGTACAGATTAAACAGATTTGTAAATTACTTCTATTTAAAAATCTTAATCCTTCCAGTATTTATCAGTTGCTTTATACTCCAGAGGAAGTTCTTTTATTTTTTTTATTTTTTTTCTGTCTGACAACAGTGCTCTATGTTGACACCTCTGTCCATGTCAGGAACTGTCCAGAGCATATATTTTATTTTTTCATATAGATACGTATACATATATATATATATATATATATATATATATATATATACATACACACGTATGTATATATATATATACACGTATGTATATATATATATATATATATACACGTATATACATATATATACATATATATGTATAGATATATGTGTGTATATATATATAGAGAGAGAGAGATAGATAGATAGTAGAAAAGCGCAGTACTCCTCCAATAATGTGTAGAAAATGTGGATTTATTTGCTTGCATAGCAGCAACGTTTCTGTCCTACCATAGGACCATTTTCAAGCTCAGGGATACAATTCAAGAAGGGTTTTTTTATACCCATACATAAGTGATTAAACAATTATATTCCAAGTCAATCAGCCATCAAAATATACAAAATTCATATAAAAATCTCATCTACATAATCATGCAATATATCACATATAAAAATACACAGTGTCTCATAAAGTGCCATATAATAAAGTGCATAGTGAATTAAAAACCAGCTTGAATTCATAATATATTCATATAACAACATAATAAACACACCTGCTGACAGTAATTAATAGTAATGAAGACACCTGTGCACAACGCTCTGTACATGTAAACTATCAAGCTCTCTGCGTTACTTCCTTCTAGCGCTGCAGTTCCAGTCAGGTGATAGAGATCATGTGACTACAACAGAGCCACATGGCCTTGTACCTATGGAGCACCGGGACGCTATGCCTCGGGACTCAAAGCGCTCTATCACAACAGGATAACAGCAGGTAACAGCAAGCCGCTGCATATGCAAAAAGTCCTACAAACTGACTTATATAAATGAACTCAACACTAATTAATAATGAAAATACCAGAATAAAAAAGAAGAAAGAAAAGAACAGAATGAAAAAGAAAAAAGTAAAGGAAAGAAAAAAATAAAGAAAATATAATAAAATGAATTAATATTAATAGAGAAAATAAAAAAAAACATAAACATAAATAAATAAATAAATAAAAAGATGTTAAAATAAATAATGACTGGCAAAATAAACAAAATAAGAATAAGAAAATCAAGGTTTGTTTAGGGTGGTCTTGTTTGACCCCAGAAACTGGCTGTCAGAACAAGACCACCAATGGTGAGCCAAATGCGATGGAACTCATTCAAGAGCTCCTATCCCAATTGACATCACCACTACAGCCAGTTAGGAGTGCGCCTGCTGCTGAGCAGCACTATCCATCTATTATATACATAAACTATACAAGGCCTTCCAATACAAAATACATTATATGAATAAAATTAAACAAACAAATAAAATAACAAAAGATATAGATGAAATTGGAATTTAAATAAAATATGCAAAAAAAATAATTAAAACTGGAATGGTAATAAATCATAATGTATAAAACTAATTTTAATGAATACAATCTGTAGGTCACAGCAAGTTCCTGTGTCAACAACCTTTATTGACTACAACACTATACATAGAATATCAAATAGAACTATGATTACATTATCCAGAGCGGTCGCACGGGCATTTTCCATTTTTGTATGCTTCAAGTACTAAAAAGAAAAAAAAAAAAGAAAACAATTACCTTCATATAATATACATCATTGTAAGTGGTGTCATATCTAATGAATAGTGATGTGGCGAACATAAAAATTTCGTTCGCGAACGGCGAACGCGAACTTCGGCAAATGTACGCGAACCGGGCGAACCGCCATTGACTTCAATGGGCAGGCAAATTTTAAAACCCACAGGGACTCTTTCTGGCCACAGTAGTGATTTAAACGTTGTTTCAAGGGGACAAATACCTGGACTGTGGCGTGCTGGAGAGGGATCCATGGCAAAACTCCCATGGAAAATTACATTGTTGATGCAGAGTCTGGTTTTAAACCATAAAGGGCATAAACCACCTATTATTCTTCATTTCTTTGGAATAACGTGCTTTAGCCCCCTTTAGGCAGCACATAGAGCCCCCCTTTAGGCATCACCTAGTTAGATCCCCCCCTTTAGGCAGCACATAGATTCCCCCATATTAGGCAGCACATAGTTAGAGCCCCCCTTTAGGCATCACATAGGTAGAGTCTCCCTTTAGGCAGCACATAGAGCCCCTTTAGGCAGCACATAGTTAGATCCCCCTTTAGGCATCACATAGTTAGAGCCCCCCTTTAGGCAGCACATAGGTAGAGCCTCTCTTTAGGCAGCACAAAGAGCCCCCTTTAGGCAGCACATAGTTAGATCCCCCCTTTAGGCATCACATAGTTAGATCCCCCCCTTTAGGCAGCACATAGTTAGAACCCCCCTTTAGGCAGCACATAGAGCCCCCCCCCTTTAGGCAGCACATAGATTCCCCCATATTAGGCAGCACATAGTTAGAGCCCCCCTTTAGGCAGCACTGGTTTTATTTCACAGCCAAAAAAGGTATTTTTTTTTATTTGAACAATTGTCACACCATATGTGATTTGCACTAGTATGACAATGAGCAAAAAAGGTTGCCAGCAGGGTTCTCCTTTTAAGCAGAGGTCCCCAAGCAGGGTGCCTCCAGTAGTTGCAAGACACACGGACTGAACTTATAGCCCTTTTAATACTGTAGTTAGTTGCTTGAAGGAAATTAAGTTTTACACCGGAGTACCCCTTTTAACCAGCGGTTCCCTCCCAACCAGGGTGCCTCCAGCTGTTGCAAGACACACGGACTGAACTTATAGCCCTGTTAATACTGTAGTTAGTTGCTTGAATAAACTTAAGTTTTACACTGGAGTACCCGTTTTAACCAGCGGTTCCCTCCCAACCAAGGTTCCTCCAGCTGTTGCAAGACACACGGACTGATATTTTTGGGTGCTGTCCTTAAAGCAGATGTTAGACTAGTGCTTTAGGAGTAAAGTGGACGTTGAATACACCACCTAGCAGCAACCTAGCTATCACTTTCCCTATTACAGCAGGAGCAGCTTCTTTGTCCCTCCACTTCCCAAGCCTGCAGCCTGCCGAATGAAGGTAAAACGGTGTCCGTGCAGGAGGTAGGAGGGTCTGGAAGGGTGGGACTGCTGCTGACATGCTAATTTTGCCGGCGAACAATTCGCGACATCTCTACTAATGAATTGGATCCAACTCATGTATCAAGCGAGACAATGAAGATACAGAAGGAGAGATTTTCTAGCTCAATATATTCAGATAATTTTAAACAATATTAAACTCTACATTAAGACCTGCTGGACATAGCTTGTTAAGCTGATGTATCCACCAAAACTCTCTTTGTTTTAAAAGGGCCTGCCTACCTCCTTTCCTCTTTGGTTTTGGAACAAAATCTATTGCCATAAGTCGTAAATCTTTATATGGTATGTCCCATCTCTACATAGTGTTTCGAGACTGGAAGATCCATTTTACATTTTCAAATACTGTATCTATGACATACATTGGCGCAACATTTGTCCCCATGGCGGTCCCAACTAACTGTAAATAAAACTTTTCTTCACAAAAAATAATTGTTGGTTAAAATGAACCATAATAACTGTAACATAAATTGTTGGGCCGCCATGGGGAAGTCTGATGTCTCCAATGCATCTCGAACTGCTGCCATGCCTTTCTGATGATCAATAGATGTGTAGAGGCTGGAAATATCAAAAGAGACCAGGATACAATCAGTGGGGATGTTAACATCACAAATTTTAGACAAGAAGTGATTTGTGTCGCGAATATATGATTTTGAACCAAAAACAAAAGATCTTAACATTTTATCAAGAAAGATTGAAGCTCTACTTAACCTGTTGGGGATGGAGGGCCTACAGGTAAGCCCTCGCATCCTGGTACTTAAGGGCGGAGGGCGTACCTGTATGCCCGTGGGAATTCCGGTTCCCGCCGGGAGGGAACCGGACCGGGATGACTGCTGATATCTATCAGCAGCCATCCTGTGGCAATGCCTAGGGGGGGGGGGGGGGGGGTCCTGAGACCCCCGCATGTGAACAATTGCCGAAAATCAACGGTCAATTCAGACTGGCAATTTGCGTCGATTCCAGGCTAATCAGGTCAATGGTGACCCGATCGCCCGGAAAATAACAGTAATCGGAGCGGTCTGTGACAGCTCCGACCATGCTAAAGGATAGGAGCAAGGTGGCAGTGCTGCCACCTCCTCCTATCCCCTGCCATTGGTCGGTCAGGCTGACCGACCAATGGCAGTTGGGTGCGGGAGGGTTACAGTTAATTTCCCCCGCTCTGCCCACCGATCGAAGTTCAGGTAGAGCAGGGGAGAAACAAGTGCGGCTAGGGGGGGAGAAAATCTGCTTACTGGAGCAGTGGCGGCAACATCTGCATTGGAGCAGCGGCGGCAGCACCTGCATCGGAGCAGCCGCGGCGGTAGAGACCATCAGGCGGCAGAGACATCAGGAGGAGTGCGGCCGGAAAGTGCGGCGGAGGAGGCTGCAGTGAAGATCACTGGTAAGAGATCTTCACTGTGGTCCTCCAGAAGTTGCAAAACTACAACTTTCAGCATGCACTGACAGCCTTTGCCTGTCTGGGCATCCTGGGAGTTGTAGTTTTGCAACATCTGAAGTGGCACAGTTTGGAGACCACTATACAGTGGTCTCCAAACTGTAGCCCTCCAGATGTTGCAAAATTACAACTCCCAGCATGCCCAGATAGTCAGGGATGCTGGGCGATGTAGTTCTGCAATATCTGGCCCTTCACATGTTGCAGAACTACAACTCCCAGCATGCCTGGACAGTTTGGGCATGCTTGGAGTTGTAGTTTTGCAACATCTGGAGGGCTACAGTTTGTGGACCACTACTTAGTGGTCTCAAAACTGTTCTTCCCCAGTTGTTGCATAACTAACAACTCCTAGCATGCTTTTTTGCTGTCAGTGTATGCTGGGAGTTGTAGTTTTGCAACAGCTGAATGCCCACTGGTTGGGAAACACTGAGCTAGAGTCTGTTTCCTAACTCAGTGATTCCAACCCGTGTACCTCCAGCTGTTGCAAAACTACAACTCCCAGAATGCACTGACAGACCGTACATGCTGGGAGTTGTAGTTTTGCAACAGCTGGAGGCACACGGGTTGGAATCACTGAGCTAGAGTCTGTTTCCTAACTCAGTGGTTCCCCACCAGCTATTGCAAAACTACAACTCCCACCATGTACGGTCTGTCAGTGCATTCTGGGAGTTGTAATTTTGCAACAGCTGAAGGTTTGGGGCACCCCCAATGTGATTGTACAGGGTACATTCACACAGGTGGGGGTTTACAGTGGGTTTCCTTCTACAAGTTTGAGCTGCGGCAAATTTTCTGCGGCAGCTCAAACTCCAAGCGGAAAACTCACTGTGAACCCCCGCCATGTGAATGTACCCTAAAAACGCTACACTACACTACACTAACACAAAATAAACAGGAAAACACTACATCTACATTTACCCCTACACAGTTACACCCCCCACCCATAAATATGAAAAACGTCTCATACGGCAGTGTTTCTAAAACGGAGCCTCCAGCTGATGCAAAACAATTCCCAGTACTGCTGGACAGCCATTGACTGTCCTGGCAGACTGTGAGTTTTGCAAAAGCTGGAGGCGCCTTGTTTCGTAAACACTGCCGTAGAGTTTTGGTGGAGACAAGCCCCATCCTTTTATTCGGGTCCGCCCCTATTGCAACGTCCTCATTTAGGCCTCAAATGCGCATGGCACTCTCTTGCTTTGGAGCCCTGTCGTATTTCAAGGCAACAGTTTAGGGCCACATATTGAGTATTTCCGTACTCATGAAGGAAAAATTGCATTACAAATTTTGGGGGTCTTTTTCTCCTTTTACCTCTTGTGAAAATGAAAAGTAAGGGGCTACAGCAGCATGTTAGTGTAAAAAATTAAAATTTTTACACTAACATGCTGGTGTTGCCTCATACTTTTCATTTTCACAAGAGGTAAAAGGAGAAAAAGACCCTCAAAATTAGTAACGCGATTAGTAACGGAAATACCCCATATGTGGGCGTAAAATGCACCGCGGACGATCAACAGGGCTCAGGAGTGAGAGAGCGCCATTTACATTTGTGGCCTAAATTGGTGATTTGCACAGGGGTAGCTGATTACAGCATTTCTGACATGAATGCAAAAAAAATAAAAACACCCACATATTTAAATACCCCATATGTGGAGGTAAAGGGCTCTGCTGGGGAACTACAAGGCTCAGAAGAGAAGGAGCGCCATTGGGCTTTTGGAGAGAGAATTAGGCTGGAATTGAAGGCCATGTGCGTTTACAAAGCCTCCATGCTGCCAGATCAGTGGACCCTCCCCCACACATGTGACCCCATTTTGGAAACTACACTCCTCACAGAATGTGCAGTGAGCATTTACACCCCACAGGTGTCTGACAGATTTTTGGAACAGTGGTCCTTGAAAATGAGCGGGAGCTGCGTCTCCAGTGTCTGAAACCTCCGTCACGCCACGCCCCCTCCATTCATGTCTATGGGAGGGGGTGTGACTTCACGTCCCCAGTCCCGTAAACCCGGAGGTTTCCGAAACTGGAGACGCAGCTCCCGCATAGAATGCAGCAGAGAGATCGTGGGGGGTCCAAGCGGCGGGCCCCCCGCGATCAGACATCTTATCCCATATCCTTTGGTTAGGGGATAAAATGTTTTTGCCCGGAATACCCCTTTAAGGCTACCTTTACCCCTTGTAAACTTCCTTGAGGGATGTAGTTTCCAAAAAAGTATGCCATGTGTTTTTTTTTGTTTTTTTTTACTGTTCTGGCATCATAGGGGCTTCCTAAATGCGACATTCCCCCAAAAGCTATGTCAGAAAAATTTGCTCTCCAAAAGCCAAATGTCGCTCCTTCCCTTCTGAGCCATCTAGTGCACCCACAGAGCACTTTACATCCACATATGAAGTATTTCCTTACTTGAGAGAAATGGGGTTACAAATTTTTGGGGGCATTTCTCCTATTACTCATTGTGAAAATGAAAAATTTGGGGTAACACCAGCATTTTGGTGTTAAAAATCAAATTTTTCATTTTCACGTCCCATTTTAACAAAAGTTCGTCAATCACCTGTGGGGTATAACGACTCAATTTACCCCTTGTTATGTTCCTTGAGGGGTGTAGTTTCCAAAATTGTAGGCTATGTGTTTTTTGTTACTGTTCTGACATCATGGAGGCTTCCTAAATGCGACATGCCCCCCAAAAGCCATTTCAGCAAAATTCGCTCTCCAAAATCCCATTGTCGCTCCTTCCCTTCTGAGCCCGTAAGTGCACCCACACAGCACTTTACATCCACATATGAGGTATATCCTTACTCGAGAGAAAATTAATTACAACTTTTGGGGGGCCTTTTTACCTTTTACCCCTTGTAAAAATGAAAACAATGTTAGTGTAAAAAATTGAGATTTTTATTTTTCTGCTATACATTTTGCTGCTATTCCTGTTAACACACTTTCTAAATGTCATTTTGAATACTTTGAGGGGTGCAGTTTTCTTAAAGGGGTCTATCATAGGGGATTTCCAACATAAAGACCCTCAAATTCACATCTAAACTTAACTGGTTCGTGAAAAATTGGAAAAATGCTGATATACTTTGAAGCCATCTGATGTCTTCAAAAAGTAAAAACATGTCAACTTTATGATGCAAACATATTGTATATGTGAATCAATATGTAATTTATTTAACGTCTCTTTTCTTTACAAGCAGAGAGCTTCAAAGTTAGAAAAATGCAAAATTTTGAAATTTTTCCGGAAATTTTGAAATTTTTCACCAAGAAATGATGCAAGTATCAATGAAAATTTACCACTAACATAAAGTTGAATATGTCACAGAAAAATAATCTCAGAATCAAATTTATAAGTCAAAGCATCCCAGAGTTATTAATGGATAATGTGATTGAAAAAAATGCCCCCGTCCTTAGGGTCATAATGGGCTTCGTTCCCAAGGGGTTAATACTGCATCCGGGCCCGACACAATTGGACGGCCAGGTTGAAGAATCAGAGACTTGTGAATCTTTGGCAATATAGTCATGGCCATAATTGTTGGCATCCCTACATTTTTTATAGAAAATTAAGTATTTCTCACAGAAAAGGATTGCAGTAACCCATGTTTTGCTATACACATGTTTATTCCCTTTGTGTGTATTGGAACTAAACCAAAAAAGGGAGGAAAAAAAACAAATTGGGCATAATGTCACACCAAATTCCAAAAATGGGCTGGACAAAATTATTGGCACCCTTTCAAAATTGTGGAAAAATAAGATTGTTTCAAGCATTTGATGTTCCATTAAACTCACCTGGGGCAAGTAACAGGTGTGGGCAATCTAAAAATCACACCTGAAAGCAGATAAAAAGAAGAGACGTTCACCTAATCTTTGCATTGAGTGACTGTGTGTGCCACACTAAGCATGGACAACAGAAAGAGGAGAAGAGAACTGTCTGAGGACTTGAGAACCAATATTGTGGAAAAATATCAACATTCTCAAGGTTACAAGTCCATCTCCAGGAATCTAGATTTTCCTTTTTCCACAGTGCGCAACATTATCAAGAAGTTTGCAACCCATGGCACTGTAGCTAATCTCCCTGGGCATGGACGGAAGAGAAAAATTGATGAAAGGTGTCAACGCATGATAGTCCAGATGGTGGATAAGCAGCCCCAAACAAGTTCCAAAGATATTCAAGCTGTCCTGCAGGCTCAGGGAGCATCAATGTCAGCACAAATTTTCTGTCAAAAATTTTAATGAAATAAAACGCTATGGCAAGAGACCCAGGAGGACCCCACTGCTGACACAGAGACACATAAAAGCAAGACTACATTTTGCCAAAATGAACTTGAGTAAGCCAAAATCCTTCTGGGAAAATGTCTTGTGGACAGATAAGACCAAGATAGAGCTTTTTGGTAAAGCCCATCATTCTACTGTTTACTGAAAATGGAATGAAGTCTACAAAGAAAAGAACACAGTACCTACAGTGAAATATGGTGGAGGTTCAATCATGTTTTGAAATTGTTTTGCTGCCTCTGGCACTGGGTGCCTTGAATGTGTGTAAGGCATCATGAAATCTGAAGATTGCCAACAGATTTTGGGTCGCACTGTACAGCCCAGTGTCAGAAAGCTGGGTTTGAGTCCGAAATCTTGGGTCTTCCAACAGGACAATGACCCCAAACATATGTCATAAAGCACCCAGAAATGGATGGCAACAAAGCGCTGGAGAGTTCTGAAGTGTAATTAATAGAATTATGCAGCATTAGATGGTAGGTTTTGCATAGACCCCTGCTTAGCAGATATAGTCACCCAGCATAAATAGATCAAATGATAGAACAACAAAGGATATGGCTGTTCAGAGTGTGCTTAAAATATAACTTTTAATGTGTTTGGTTAAAATATCACTAAAATAATATAATATAATGTGCTTGTGCACCCCAAAAGTTTGAAAATAATATGTGTACAAATGCGGTATATACGCTAGCCCATAAGTCGGTCAGGTATTGTCAACCCAGTATTGACAGGGCTAGTCTTACTATAATCAACACTGTCTCACCAACCCAGTATGGGTCCTATGTGAGCCAGTTAAACTAAAAAAAAAATCTACAACGCGTTTCTACCTCGATGTATGATGAGGTGTCATCAGGGAGGTTTAATCACAGTATTACTTGTTTATACCACAGTTAACACCCAGCATGGGCATGCATAATATTCATAAAATTCAGTAGCTGCAACCTATAAACTGAAATTAGCAACACTCCGCAAACAATATATATATATATATATATATATATATATATATATATATATATATCGTGGCATATGGGGACGGAATCCCTCAACCTATATGGAAAAAGATTGCACAAAACACAAACACCAATCTGCTGTAGCCACTTCTATGCTTTTCAGGAGCGCCATCTTTGGACCTGTAAAAACAAAAAACGGGACAAGCACAAGCCCGTTCAGTACTCGCCCTGTGGAAGAAAAAAGGAAATGTATTTGAACCCTTTCCCTTACTACTCACGGTTCTGTAGTGTGGACAGCGGGCGATGCACCAACCTGCATGTAGCGCAGGGAGCCGTTAACTCCGGCTCTTACCGACTGGTATGGCGAGATGCCGGCGTCTGACGCAGCTTCCGTCCGTGAGCAGAAGTATATGTGCGTAACTCTGCCTACCCTCCTGGCGCCGACACATAGGAGGGCGTGTCTACAGCTATGCTTACTATTAACAACCGCTCATCTATTGTACCCAGAGCAAAATATATGATTGGATTTAACAGGCAGGTTAAGTATGCTTGCACTGTAACAACAGTAGGATGACCGCCATTGTCAATGTATATGGGAGTAATTGGTAATCATTACGTCCACTATGAGACCAGGAGCTAGGGATCAAGCCAATTCACACAGCTCACAAGGGACATGATTATTGTAATAGATATTAACGGTGAAGCAGTCATTCTCAATGGCCACAGGATACGTGAGTCATATAGAGGACTTAATCTGACCATGTACCTGGTTCCTGCAGAAACCGAGTGGTATGGGGTGCTTATGGGGAGACCCTATCAAGGGTAGGGGAGTGTAATATTTAGGGGCCTAGTGAGCCTATTCTGACCTTATTTGGCCCTATGGTAACTTAACCCTATGCCTAGGCGGGGTGGCCGCCCTAATAAGGGCGGTCCCGCACAGGAACCTCCTATTATTCAGCTATCATACCCCAACTAGGAGGTGGCTATTAACTCCTAAGGGACTTACTAAAATCCTCCCTGACTACCTCACCGCCACTCCAGCATTCCAACCAGTCAATCGCTACAGGAAACAACCATAATTAAGTTTCTAATTGAGCCCTTTGGGTGCCACTGTATCCAATCGATGGATCCAGCGGCACTCGTGCTGGAGCAATAGTCTGTCCATGTCTCCTCTTCTCTGTGAGGGTGTCATTTTTTCAACTCCCACAAATTTTAAACATGTGAGATCTCCATTATGTACTGTATTAATGTGGGTGGCAATGGATGTCTCCCTTTTATTCCTGCAATCCCCCACATGTTCAAGTACTCTCCTCCTAAATTCCCTCAATGTTTTTCCCACATATAGGAGTGGGCATGTACAGTAGGCTACATAAATGATGGCTTTAGTTGAGCAATTAATAAATAGTTTTATAGGTATGGGCACCGTTTGTCCAGTTGACAAAGACTTTGTTTTTTCAACATACTGACATGCACGACAGTGCCCACACCTACAACATCCCTCCACTTTGCCTAGTCTCCCCAACCAGTTAGCAGATTCATTACCAACTGGCTGTAGGTGGCTAGCCGACAACATGTCTCCTAGGCTCCGACCACGTCTATATGTAATCTGTGGTGTTGGTCCAATTACATCTTTGAGATCATTATTCATTTGTAAGATCTCCCAATGCTGTGAGATGATCCTACATACCTCATTGGACAACTTATCATATGTGCCTATGATCCTAATTGGCTGTTGAATAGGGGGGAATGTTTGGGTATCAAAAGGTCATTCCTTGGTGTAGATATGGCTGTGCGGTGTGCCCTGGTAAGTATGTCACTGGGGTAGCCCCTGCTCCTGAATCTCTTTTTCATGGCTGTTGACTCCTTCCTAAACTCCCTGTTTGACGAACAGTTCCTCCTGAGGCGGAGAAATTGCCCCTTCGGTATCCCCCTTTTCAGGGGGCACGGTTGGCAACTCTACCACCTAGGAGGCTGTTCGTCGTGGTCGATTTACGGTAGATAGTGCTTTGTAAGACCCCCTCAGAGTCCTTGTATACCTTAACATCAAGGAAATTGAGCTCATTTTCGTTCGTTTCAAAAGTGAACAACAAGCTCAGGTCATAGTTGTTAATGTGACCTACTAGTTGTTCAAATTCCAGCTTGGTTCTGTTCCAAAGAACGAAAACGTCATCGATGAAACATAACCAGATCAGTGCCTGTTCACTGAAATGGGCCATTTCATCGTGGAATAGGTAAGTCGCCTCCCACCACCCTAATGTGAGATTTGCGTAACTCGGGGGAAAAGGGGGACCCCATCACGGTCCCCCTTATTTGGTGATAGATGACCCCATTGAATAGAAAATAGTTCCTATTTAACACAAAGCGCAGTATTTGTAACATGAAAATGTTGTGTTCACATGCGTTTGTTAATAGTAAGCGTAGCTGTAGACACGCCCTCCTGCGTGACGGCACTGGGAGGGTAGGTGGAGCTACGCACATATACTTCCGCTCACGGCTGGAAGCTGCGTCAGATGCCGGCACCTCGCCATACCAGGCGGTAAGAGCCGGAGTTGACGGCTCCCTGCGCTACATGCAGGTTGGTGCATTGCCCGCTGTCCCCACTACAGAACCGTGAGTAGTAAGGGAAAGGGTTCATATACCTGTCCTTTTTTCTTCCACAGGGCGAGTACTGAACGGGCTTGTGCCTGTCCCGTTTTTTGTTTTTACAGGTCCAAAGATGGCGCTCCTTAAAAGCGTAGAAGTGGCTACAGCAGATTGGTGTTTGTGATTTGTGCAATCTTTTTCCATATAGGTTGAGGGATTACGTCCCCATATGCCACGATATATATATATTGTTTATGGAGTGTTGCCAATTTCACTTTATAGGTTGCAGCTACTGAATTTTATGAATATTATACATGCCCATGCTGGGCGTTAACTGTGGTGTAAACAAATAATACTGTGATTAAACCTCCCTGATGACCCCTCATCATACATCAAGGTAGAAATGCGTTGGTGTTTTTTTTTAGTTTAACTGGCTCACATAGGACCCATACTGGGTAGCCCTGTCAGTACTGGGTTGACAATACCTGACCGACTCATGGGCTAGCATATATACCGATTTGTACACATATTATTTTCAAACTTTTGGGGTGCACAGGCACATTATATTATATTATTTTGGTGATATTTTAACCAAACACATTAAAAGTTATATTTTAAGCACACCCTGAACACGCATATCCTTTGTTGTTCTATCATTAGAGTTCTGAAGTGGACAGAAATGAGTCCAGATCTAAATCACATTGAACACCGTGGAGAGATCTTAAAATTTCTGTTGGGAAAAGGCGCCCTTCCAATAAGAGAGATCTGGAGCAGTTTGCAAAGGAAGAGTGGTTCAACATTCCGGCTGAGAGGTGTAAGAAGCTTATTGATGGTTATAGGAAGCCACTCATTTTTGTTATTTTTTCCAAAGGGTGTCCAACCAAATATTAAGTTAAGGGGGCCAATAATTTTGTCCAGCCCATTTTTGAAGTTTGGTGTTACATTATGTCTAATTTTCATTTTTTCCCCCCTTTTTTGGTATAGTTCCAACACACACAACGGGAATAAACATGTGTATAACAAAACATGTGTTACTGCAATCTTTTTGTGTGAGAAATACTTAATTTTCTTTCCAACATTTACGGCCATGACTATATGTGTAAAAGTGGTGTTTTAGGAAACTTAACTGATAAAAATTATTTTAGTTGTTCCTCAATAATTCCATTTTCCAAAGCTTCACAAGTCAATGCTGTCAATCTGGTTCAAATATCTTGACAAGGATCGTGATCTAATGGTCTGTATGTCACAATGTCTGAAAGTCTTCTATATACTTCCCTTTTATAATCATTAATGTCCATAACCACGATCCCACCACCCGTGTCTGTGGGTTTTATGGTGAGACTCTGGTTATGGACTAACTCTTCCGAAGCTAATTTCTCAGCGGTGTCAAATTAGGGTACCCTCTGATAGAAGGATTTCTGCTTATATGTTCTATGTCTTGTCTTACCAAGGACATATATATTTCTAAAGGATGAGATACAACAGTAGGGTTAAACATACTCTTATTGCTCAAATCAAAATCTTTTAGCTGTAGAATACATTGTGTGTTGGTTCTGGACCCAGGCTGGAAATCAGCTCTCTGGGTACTGAACTGAACTACACTTTGAGATTTTAATTTCTAAAGAAATATTGCAGATCACATTCTACCTTAAACCAATCAGTGTTAACATTAAGACAAAAAGATAATGCTTTAGAAAGCAATTGTACTTAAATATCTGTCAATGTACATGAAGACATATTGATCACAGTATCCACTACTTCTTTTTGTGTTGAGGGTGGTGTTGTTGCACTTCCCCTGTCTTGGCGTTCTGGTTCTTCCTTGTCCTATGATGTTTTTTCTCCCCTCTCCTAGTAGGCTCCATGAGGAGGGGCTGGAAGTGGAGCTGGGTAATATACAGCGGGGATCAAAATTTGTATTAATGTGCTTATAGAAGCCAAGGAAAGATGGAAAAATCTCCAAAAGGCATCAAATTACAGATTAGACATTCTTATAATAAGTCTACAAAAGTTAGATTTTATTTCCATCATTTACACTTTCAAAATAAAAGGAAAACTAAAAAATAGCGTCTGCAAAAGTTTGGGCACCCTGCAGAATTTATAGCATGCACTGCCCCCTTTGCAAAGCTGAGACCTGCCAGTGTCATGGATTGTTCTCAATCATCATCTGGGAAGACCAGGTGATGTCAATCTCAAAGGTTTTAAATGCCCAGACTCATCTGACCTTGCCCCAATAATCTGCACCATGGGTTCTTCTATGCAGTTGTCTAGAAATCTGAAACTGAAAATAGGTGACGCTCACAAAGCTGGAGAAGGCTATAAGAAGATAGCAAATTTTTTTCAGATGTCAATATCCTCTGTTTGGAATGTAATTAAGAAATGGCAGTCATCAGGAAAAGTGGAAGTTAAAGCAAGATCTGGAAGACCAAGAAAAATATCAGACAGAACAGCTTGCAGGATTGTGAGAAAAACAATTCAAAACCCACATTTGACTGCACAATCCCTCCAGAAAGATCTGGCAGACACTGGAGGTGTGGCACACTATTCCACTATAAATAGATACTTGTACAAATATGGTCTTCGTGGAAGAGTCATCAGAAGAAAACCTGATGCCATCTGTGAAAAAGCTGAATTTAAAGAGAGGAGGGCTTCTAAAATGGATAATGATCCTAAGCACACCTTAAAATTCACAGGGGATTACATCAAGAGGCGTAAGCTGAAGGTTTTGCCATGGCCTTCACAATCTCCTGACCTGAGCATAATGGAAAATCTATGGATAGACCTTAAAAGAGCAGTGCATGACAGACAACCCAGAAATCTCAAAGAACTGGAAGACTTTTGTAAGGAAGAATGGGCAAAGATACCTCAAACAAGAATTGAAAGACTTTTGGTTGACTACAAAAAGCCTTTACAAGCTGTGATACTTGCCAAAGGGGGTAGTACAAGATATTATCTCTGCAGGGTGCCCAAACTTTTGCAGATACCATTTTTTTTGTTTTCTGTTATTTTGAAAGTGTAAATGATAGAAATAAAATCTACCTTTTTTTGACATATTATAAGAATGTCTAATCTGTAATTTGATGCCTTTTGGAGATTTTTCCATCTTTTCTTGGCTTCTTTATGCACAATAATACAAATTTTTACCTGGAGTGCCCAAACTTTTGATCCCCACTGTATGTGTTGATATGTCCCTGCAAATTGCTCTATGTGGGTCAAACCACATGGAGCCTTAAGGTACGTATCAACAATCATAGATACAGTATTCAAAAATGTTAAATGGATCTTCCAGTCTCGAAACACTATGTAGAGATGGGACATACCAATAAAGATTTACAATTTATGGCAATAGATTTTGTGCCAAAACCAAAGAGGGGAGGATATAGGCTGGCCTTTTCAAAACAAAGAGAATTTTGGTGGATATATCAACTTAACACGCTACATCTAGCAGGTCTTAATGTAGAGTTTAATATTGTTTAAAATTATCTCATTATATTGTGAGCTACAAAATCTCTCCTTCTGCATCTTCATTGTCTCGCTTGATACATGAGTTGGATACAATTCATTAGATATGACACCACGTACAATGATTTATATTATATGAAGGTCATTGTTTTCTCTCTTTTTTTCTTTCTTCTCCCTTCTCTCTTTTTTCTTTTTAGTACTTGAAGCATACGGAAATGGAAGATGCCCATACGACCACTCTGGATAATCTAATCATAGTTCTATTTGATATTCTATGTATAGTGTTGTAGTCAATAAAGGATGGTGACACAGGAACTGATGTGACCTACATAGTCTGTATTCATAAAAATTAGTTTTATACATTATGATTTATTATCATTACAGTTTCCTTTTTTCTGTTGTATATTTTACTTTAATTCCAATTTCATCTATATCTTTTGTTATTTTATTTATTTATTTGTTTAATTTTATTTATATAATGTATTTTGTATTGGAAGGCCTTGTATAGTCTATGTATATAATGGATGGATAGCGCTGCTCAGCTGCAGGCGCACTCCTAACTGGCTGTAGTGGTGATGTCAATTGGGATAGGAGCTCCTGAATGAGTTCCATCAAATTTGGCTCACCGTTGGTGGTCTTGTTCTGATAGCAAGTTTCTGGGGTCAAACAAGACCACCCTACAAACCTTGGAGTCATCCCATAACGAATGGCCATATATAATATCCAATGAGTTTTTATTTTGTTATTCTTATTTTCTTTATTTTGCCAGTTGTTATTTATTTTAACATCTTTTTTATTTATTTATTTATTTATTGAAACTCTTTGCTGATTTAAACACTTGGAATGTAATTGTCTAATCACTAATGTATGGGTATAAAAACGCCCTTCTTGAATTGTATCACTGAGCTTGAAAATGGTCCTATGGTAGGACAGAAACGTTGCTGCTATGTGAGCAAATAAATCCACTTTGTCTACATATTATTGGAGGAGTGCTGCGCTTTTTCAACTATCTGTATCCTATGGACTGTGATCGAGTCTGGAGCGCTTGCACCTTTTGTGGTCTTGGATATGTAGTGCTGCATTATATACATATATATATATATATATATATATATATATATATACATATATACACATATATTCAGAATTCAAGTGGTCCCTAAAAAAATTAGATTTTGAACTTTCGTAGAAAATTTTTAAAAATGCTCATATTATTATAAGCCTTCTAATGTTGTAAAAAAGTAAGAGAATGTTTTACAAATGATGCCAGCATAAAGTTGACATGTTGTTGATGTGAATTAATCACTAAATTTATTTGGCATGACTATTTCTCATACAAGTAGAGAGTTTTAAACATAGAGAAATGAAAATTTGTCAAATTTTTTACAATATTTTTGAGTTTTTCACAAGAATTGCTTCATGTGTCAACACTTCATGTTACCACTAATATAAAATACATGTAACACCCAAGTTTCAATAGAAGGGAACTGTGAGGCAGATGACACGGACAGCACCCCGGGAGCAGGGTCTAAGGTGCCACTGGTTTTCACCAGAGCCCTCCGCAAAGCAGGATTGACTTGCTGTGGCAGGCAGCATCCAGGTTGCTACCCTTGGCACTGCTTTTCCCAGAGGAACCTGCTTAATTTCAGCAGGAGCAGCAGGAATCAAACGGTCAGGAGGAATAATATGCCTAGGCGTGGAATCCAAACCTATGACGTCAAGGGACCTGGAGAGTGCATCTGCCCTGATGTTTTTGTCTGCTGGACGGAAGTGAATGAAGAAAATGAACCTAGAAAAGAACAGTGACCACGTTGCCTGGCGGGGGTTCAAACACTGAGCAGACTGAAAGTATAGAAGATTCTTATGGCCAGAGTAGATGCTGACCGGATGAGGAGATACTTCCAATAAATGTCGTCATTCCTCCAAAGCAAGCTTGATAGCGAGAAGTTCACGATCTTCAATGGAGTAATTCCTCTCAGCAGGAGAGAAGGTCTTGGAGAAGAACCCACAAGTTACAGTCTTACCCTTGGTGTTTTTCCGAGTAAAAACGGCACCGGCACCAACTGATGAGGCATCAACTTCCAAAGCAAACGGCCTCTCCGGATCAGGTCTTGTAAGCACGGGAACCGAGGCAAACCCATACTTTAAACAGGAGAAGGCTAATGCGGCCTCATGAGGCCAAGACTTAGGGTTAGAAGCCTTTTTCGTAAGAGCCACAATTGCAGGAACCAAGGAAGAAAATGTGGGATAAATTGACGATAATAGTTAGCGAATCCCAGAAAGCGTTGTATAGCACGTATGCCAGAAGGACGAGGTAAATCCAATACCGCAGCCACTTTATCCATCTGCAGGCCTTGATGAGAGACAATGTAGCCAAGGAACGAAAAACTAGATTTCTCAAATCAGTATTCCTCCAATTTGGCATAGAGATGATTCTTCCGTAGACACTGAAGAACCAGACGAACGTGAGTTTGATGCTCCTCTAAGTTGGAAGAGAAGATCAGAATGTCATCTAGGTATACGACTACACAGGTGTAGAGTAGATCACGGAAGATATCATTGATAAACTCTTGAAAAATGGCTGAAGCATTGCAGAGACCAAAAGGCATTACGAGATACTCAAAATGTCCATCACGAGCATTGAAAGCTGTTCTCCATTCATCTCCCTTGCGAATACGAATGAGATTATATGCTCCTCCAACTTGGAGAAGACCTTGACACCACAGAGTCGGTCAAAAATTCTGAGATAAGAGGTAGTAGCTAACGATTCTTGACCGTGATTTTGTTAAGTCCCCTGTAGTCAATGCATGGATGGAGTGAGCCATCCTTCTTTCCTACAAAGAAGAAACCTGCTTCGGCAGGAGAAGAGGACTTACAGATAAACCCTTTTTGGAGATTTTCCTGGTTATACTCAGCCATGGCTTTGGTCTCAGGAACCGATAAAGGGTAAATCCTTCCACGAGGAGGAGTGGTACAAGGCAGAAGATCTATAGGGCAGTCGTAAGGACGATGTGGAGGCAGGGATTCAGCCTGCTTCTTGCAGAAAACGTCAGAAAAATCAATAAAGTCACCTGCTGATCCAGAATCCAGAAATGCTGTAGTGCAGAAGGAAGACTTGGCAGAAGCGAAGACTTGAACAGTAATGGTTAAGCGAGGAGAGGAAGTATTCACACCTAGAGATGCCTCTCCCATGTACCCTAGGTGCGAGCGTTTCCTGGATGTTGTGGACAAACAGTACAGTCCTTGAGGAAGTGCTCTGGGCTAGCACAATACAGGCACAAATTCTCACTGCAACGTTGAAATCTTTCTAGTGGTGTCAAGCGAGATTGATCCACTTCCATAGCATCTTCAGCAGGAGCCAAGCGAGGAAATCGCCGGGTACAAGCAGGTTTCCTCTCCAAGCATAGCTCTTTCTGCCTTTTGGCAAAACGCACATCAGTACGAATAGCAAGAATAATTAAATCACACAAGGAAGACAGAGGATCACGGGCAGCAAGGGAGTCTTTAATTCTGCTAGACATTACTTTTTTGAAAGTGGCACACAAGGCCTCATCGTACCATGCCCACTCATAGGCCAGAGTGCGGAATAGAACCTTGTAGTCACCAACAGAGGAGTTCCCCTGGCTGAGATTTAGTAGAGCCGTCTCAGCAGAAGAAGCACTTGCAGGTTTCACAAAGATACTGCAAAATTCGGCCAGAAATGCCATCAAGTTGGAGGTAACCAGGTCCTCATGGTCCCAAAGAGGAGTAGCCCAGGCCAAGGCTTTTCCAGATAGCAGACTGACAACAAAGGCCACCTTAGCTCACTCCTTAGGAAATTGGTCCGATATGAGCTCCAGATGAATGGAGCATTGTGTAACGAAACCTCTAGAAAGCTTTGGATCTCTGTCATACTTGGAGGGTAGAGGTAACCATAGCTTGGAGCCAGAAGACGCAGACGGAACAGTTGGAGACCCCGGAGCAGGTAGCTGCTGCTGGTGTTGTTGCTGCATAGCTAGAAGTTGCTGCAAGCTACGCTTGTCGGGCCATCTGCTGCGACTGTCGCACCACAACGGAGGGGAGAGCCGCAACTTCAGGCAGGGATACCTCAGCGGGATCCATGTGCGGATTTTACTATAACACTCACATTTCAGTAGACTGGAACACTGGAGGAAGTGGATCCGCTGGACCTATGTGGCAGATGACACGGATCGTAACAGGTTTAGGTGCCGCCGGTTTTCACCACTTGCTGCGGCAGGCGGCACCCAGGTCGCTACCTTGGCATGGCTCGACCACACAGGCGGCTGAGGAAATTTGAGGCACAAGTGGGTTAAGGCAACTCGTAGTCAGGATAGCAGGAGATAAGGGCAGGCGGCAAAGTAGCATAGTCAGGAACGTAGCAAGTGGTCAGTAGGTAGGCGGCAAAGGAACAAGGTCAGGTCACAAAACAAAGGGTACGATAGATAGCAAGGCAATACTCAGGAACGTTTTCTCTCAGGCACTACGGCAACAAAGATCCGGCAGGGAAGTGAGGTAGGTGGAGGAATTTATTAACTGGGCCACAGGTGTTAATTAATGGGAACACTGGCCCTTCAAATCTCAGAGCTCCGGCTCGCACACGCCCTGGGGGACGGGGACGCGCGCCCTGAGCATAGAGGCAAAGGAGGAGGTAGGAGGAACAGTAGGTGAGTGACAGGCTGGGAGCAGAGGAAAACAGGGCCATGCGCTCATGGCCAGCATGTGCGGTGTGCGCATATCATAACAGTACAATATGTCTCGAAAAAACAATCTCTGAATCATTTTGCCAGGTAAAAGCAGTTCAAAGTTATTACCAGTGAAAGAGACACATGTCAGATAAACGGACTGGGTCATAAAGGCAAAAACTAGCTGGATCATGAAGGGGTTAAAGGGCTGTAGTGAAACACAGTGATCAGCTTGTCAGGGGGTAATACGTTATTCTTCCACTTCCCATAAACAAAAAGGAAGAATATTTTTGCATGTTCTGTGACCTGATCTGTCTTCAGCTTTATAATAGAGGTTTCATCTTTCATTATAATCCTGCCTGTAATTATAATGAGATGACTAGTGAGAAGATATCTCTACAGAACAGCAAGTGTCAGCTTGAGATTAAAAGACTATCTTTTCAATATGAATAGCGACTTGACAAATTTGAAAAAATACCATTAAATGTTTAGAAATTACAGGTTTACCTTAAAAACTTGATGTAAACAGTAATTGCCTGACAATACATTACCGTTAAGGGTATATTTCATTCTAAACAGAGATAAATTGTTAGAAAATATGACACCTGTGTTTGTTTTTTAGCCTGTTCACTTTAGTTTTTGGTGCCCTCTGCTCTGCAAATTTATTGGTTACAGGTTGACAGGGCATGGAAAGGAGAGCCTGCACAGTAATTTATAGAAGTGCAGAACTTGGCATGTTATAATTGTTCTTAGTCAAGTCCACTTAGGAGCATAAATTTATTAAACAATGTATACAGTAATTGACATACAATGTAATTATTGAAATATAGCATGTATTATATTCAGAAGTTGATATTAACAATTCTAAATTCAAGTTACCATTAGTTGATATTAACAATTCTAAATTCAAGTTACCATTGAAATAATATTGCATTGAAATATAAGATTATAGCTGAAAAAAATGATGCTGATCAATCGTACATCAGATCATATATAAGTATGATCCCACTAACCAATTCTACCATACATATCTGATTAAAGTCCAAAATAGCTGAAATATTTCGACATGACATCACTTTTTGAAGAACATATAAATAATACAATTAGGGACAATAAAAATGCCTCTGGCATCTACTGGCATTAAAACTATAGGGTTACAGACCCAAATACTTAGTGTAGATAGACGAGCTTAAAACATGGACTTTAACCTCCCTGGCGGTATGATTCTGTCTGGAAATGTGTACCAAAAGAGGTACAATTTTTTTTAACTGAATTTCACATCTCCCTCCGCCCATTTCACATCTCCCCCGTCACATTCCCCTCTCCCTTGTCACATCCCCCGTCACATTCTCCCCCCTCCTTGTCACATTCTCCCCCCTCCTTGTCACATTCTTCCCCCCTTGTCACATTCCCCCCCTTGTCACATTCTCCCCCTTCATGTTACATTCCCCTCCCCGTCACATCCCCCCCCTTGTCACATTCCCCCCCAGTCACATTCTCCCCCCTCCTTGTCACATTCTTCCCCCCTTGTCACATTCCCCCCCTTGTCACATTCTCCCCCTTCATGTCACATTCCCCTCCCCCCCCGTCACATCCCCCCCTGTCACATTCCCCCCCAGTCACATTCTCCCCTTGTCACATTCCCCCCTTGTCACATTCCCCCCTTTGTCACATTCATCCCCCCTTCTCACCTTGTCCTGCAGCAAATACACTAGGTTTGCCGGGCAGATTTCAAACCTAGTGTATTTGCTGCAGAACAAGCCCTTTCCCCTTCAGCCAATCACAGGCTTTACACCACTGCGGCCTGTGATTGGCTGAAAAGTGAAAGGTCCTAGAAGATGAATAGTGAAGAGAGGACACCCCGGACCGCACGGAGGGGAACGGCATCTGCAGGGACCGGGACTAGGTGAGCAAAAGGTTTTGTTATTTTACTACTTCTTCCTTTTACATTTAGCTCAGTGTTTTTCTACCAGGGGGCCTCCAGCTGTTGTGAAACTACTACTCCCAGCATGCCCGGACAGCCTTTGGCTGTTCGGGCATGCTGAGAGTTGTAGTTTTGCAACAGCTGGAGGCCCCCTGGTAGGGAAACACTGACTTTTAGTATTTTTCTTTACCTGCTCTGGCCGGCCCCCGCAACGGGAGCCGACCAGAGCAGATAATTGCATGTTTTCCCGGGGGCCGCATCGCTATATCGCATTACTTTTGCGATATATCATGCAGCCTGGCCGGGAACTCTGCAATTCTACCCCGAGCGTGACTCGGGGTTACCGATCCTGGCAGGGAAAATTAACCCCGAGTCACGCTCGGGATTACCGCTCAGGAGGTTAAAGGGGTTTTCTGGGTTAATATAATAGATGCCTTATCCTCAGTATAGGCCATCAATTGCTGATTGGCAGAGTGCTGACACCTAGAACCCCCTCTGATCATCTGTTGAGAACCCAAACTATGAGGCCAAAAGCAGTTGACACTACATTATTGCAGCTTAACATCTGTTCAAGTGAATGGGAGCTGAACAGCAGAAACCAGGCTCAGCCACTATGCCGTAAAAGGAGCCAACTTAAATGTCAGTTACAAAAAACCTTTTATATGTTGGACATCGTGGCAAAACATTAACCTTTCTAATATACTTCATAAGAAAATTTCATTTCCTTATAGAAATCATGGCTTTGTCCAAGCTGAAGCACAGGCATGGACAAAGTCCAGTAAGTGAGGATGGGCTAGCACTGTCTGATATGACAGGAGAGAGAACAGAGGAGTCCTATCAGACAGGAGAGAGCACAGAGGAGTCCTTTCAGGCAGGAGAGAGTACAGAGGAATACTATAAGACAGGAGAGAGCACAGAGGAGTACTATCAGACAGGATAGAGCACAGAGGAGTCCTATCAGACAGGAGAGAGCACAGAGGAGTACAATTGTCAAGGATGGTTGCGGATAAGACCTTAAAATGTGCGTGACTGCTGCTGTGTAAAGAAACATAAAGAAATATACACCAGACAAAATGTTGTTATAAAGCTCTTTCTCAACAAGAAAACTCAGAGTTCCCAAGTGTTATGCGAGAGTTCTCGAAGAGAGTTCTGCTTTTTTTTTTTTACGGAAGCGCATAAGTTTATACATTTAACAAAAAAGGGAGGTTAGTTATGACATCAAAATCATCATGTTACATTTTGATTGGTTAGTTGTGCTTTGTCTCTGTATATATTAGCATATTTAACCCCTTAAGGACCAGGCCCATTTTGGCCTTAAGGACCAGACCAATTTTATTTTAGCATTTTTGTTTTTCCTCCTCACCTTCTAAAAATCATAACTCTTTAATATTTCCATCCACAGACCCATATGAGGGCTTATTCTTTGCTCCACCAATTGAACTTTGTAATTCACTTATTTTACCATAAAATGTATGGCACAACCAAACGAATATTATTTATGTGTGAAAATTGAAAATAAAACCACAATTTAGCTAATTCTAGAAGGTTTTGTTTTCACGCTGTACACTTTCTGGTAAAAAGGACATGTTTTCTTTATTCTGTGGGTCAATTCAATTAAAATGATACCCATGTTATATGTTTTTCTATAATTGTACCGCTTAAAAAAAATCTCAAACCATTTTAACAACATTTGTATGTTTGAAATTGCTCTATTTTGACCACCTATAACTTTAAAAATTTTCCGTATATGGGGCAGTATGAGGGTTAATTTTTTGCGCCATGATCTGTAGTTTTATCAGTACCACTTTTGCTTAGGTTTAACTTTTTATAAACATTTAAAAAAAATATTTTTTGGAATAAAATGTGACAAATAAAGCAGAAATTTAGGACTTTGAAATTTTTTTTTACGTTTACGCCGTTCACCGTATGGGATAATTAACAATATATTTTAATATAGTTCAGACTTTTACGCACGCATCGATACCAAATATGTGTATTAATAATTTTTTTTAACGCTTTTTGGGGAGTAAAATGGGAAAAACGGACGTTTTACTTTTTTATTGGGGGAGGGGATTTTTCAAATTTTTTTACTTTTTTATTTTTAATTTTTTTACTTTTTTTTTTACACTTTAATAATCCCCATAGGGGACTATTTGTAGCAATCATTTGATTGCTATTACTGTTCAGTGCTATGCGTAGGACATAGCACTGACCAGTATTATTGGTGCTCTTCTGCTCTGGTCTGCTCGATCTCAGACCAGAGCAGAAGACCCCGGGAGACAGCTGGAGCCAGGAGAGGGGACCTCCGTCTGCCGTGCTGGATGATCGGATCCCCGCGGCAGTGCTGTGGGCGATCCGATCATCCATTCAAAGTACCGCACTGCCGCAGATGCTGTGATCTGTATTAATCACGGCATTTGAGGGGTTAATGGCGGACATCCGCGCGATCGCGGATGTCCGCCATTACCGATGGGTCCCTGGCTGCTTATAGCAGCCGGGACCTGCCGCGCATGACACGACCACCGATCCAGTGTTCGCGGTCATTGCGGCGCGTAAATGTACGTCATGGTGCGTTGAGTACCACGGCACCATGACGTACATTTATGCCCATTGTCGTTAAGGGGTTAAGCATTTCTTTCTTTCTTGGCCAAAGTTCACTTATGCGGCTCTTTTACTCTGAAACTGGAAAAACCCAGATCTTTGCCCTTCTATACAATCTGTATCTTCTTCAAATGTTTTGTCTTCTTACGTCTCATCTTGGGCCTCCTGGCATCATTCTAAGGTCTCGTTCTTAGTTGCAAGCAAATAGCAAGCTGATATAAGGATTAAGAGTAGGTAACAAATATATTTTTTCAGCATTAAAAATGGCATATAAATATATAAGTATTAATATATATTGATCAGCATACACGACAACATACAGGGTGGGCCATTTATATGGATACACCTTAATAAAATGGGAATGGTTGGTGATATTAACTTCCTGTTTGTGGCACATTAGTATATGTGAGGGGGGAAACTTTTCAAGATGGGTGGTGACCATGGCGGCCATTTTGAAGTCGGCCATTTTGAATCCAACTTTAGTTTTTTCAATAGGAAGAGGGTCATGTGACACATCAAACTTATTGGGAATTTCACAAGAAAAACAATGATGTGCTTGGTTTTAACATAACTGTATTCTTTCATGACTTATTTACAAGTTTCTGACCACTTATAAAATGTGTTCAATGTGCTGGCCATCGTGTTGCATTGTCAATGCAACCCTCTTCTCCAACTCTTCACACACTGATAGCAACACCGCAGGAGAAATGCTAACACAGGCTTTCAGTATCCGTAGTTTCAGGTGCTGCACATCCCGTATCTTCACAGCTTAGACAATTGCCTTCAGATGACCCCCAAAGATAAAAGTCTAAGGGGTCAGATTGGGAGACCTTGGGGGCCATTTAACTGGCCCACAACAAACAATCCACTTTTCAGGAAACTGTTCATCTAGGAATGTTCGGACCTGACCCATAATGTGGTGGTGCACCATCTTGCTGGAAAAACTCATGGAACGTGCCAGCTTCAGTGCATAAAGAGGGATACACATCATCATGTAGTAATTTCTCATATCCAGTGGCCTTGAGGTTTCCATTGATGAAGAATGGCCCCACTATCTTTCTACCCCATATACCACACCATACCATCAATTTTTGTGTTCCAACAGTCTTGGAGAGATCTATCCAATGTGGGTTAGTGTCAGACCAATAGTGGTGGTTTTGTTTGTTAACTTCACCATTCAAATAAAAGTTTGCGTCATCACTGAACAAAATCTTCTGCGTAAACTGAGGGTCCTGTTCCAATTTTTGTTTTGTCCATTCTGCAGCACCTGAAACTACTGATACTGGAAGCCTGTGCTAGCATTTCTCCTGCGGTGTTGCTATCAGTGTGTGAAGAGTGGGAGAAGAGGGTTGCATTGACATCCAACACAATGATCAGCACATTGAACACATTTTATAAGTGGCCAGAAACTTGTAAATAACTCATGAAAGAATAAAGTTACATTAAAACCAAGCACATCATTGTTTTTCTTGTGAAATTCCCAATAAGTTTGACGTGTCACATGACCCTCTTCCTATTGAAAAAACTAAAGTTGGATTCAAAATGGCTGACTTCAAAATGGCCGCCATGGTCACCACCCATCTTGAAAAGTTTCCCCCCTCACGTATACTAATGTGCCACAAACAGGAAGTTAATATCACCAACCATTCACATTTTATTGAACTGTATCCATATAAATTGCCCACCCTGTAGTATAACCAGCAGATGATTTATTGTGGAACAAAGACACAGAATTGCGCTAACATTTTTTCCTGCCTCCTCTGCTAAGGTTTATGAAGCTGAGGCAGCTTGTTGAAATGTATGAAGCAACACACAGCCACATCTGCCACTCTCTGTAATACAATGCTGAAGAAAGTAACCGGGAGGTTTATGGCTGCAGTAAAAATCCTTTTCAGTGAAAACACTGTTCTCTGTCCACCAGAACGCTGATGTGACTAGGATGTGAAACGCTGCTGGAATAAGCTTTTCTGTGTAACACACACACAGCGATGTCCGTCCTATCTGTATGCAGTGTAATGAATGATATGAGCAGCCAGAAAATGGCTGCCAAATATATAGGGCTGTGACATAACTGGGATGACTAGCTGCTGATAGGCTGCATCCTGCATGTGATTCAGGGTCATTCCGCCTACTTCCCTTCCCGCCTTCCCAGCATTCCTTGCCCCATGTACTGACATGTGGATCCGCCATTTTAGATGCCCTGGAGCCTGGGCTGCAGTAAATGGAGTTTAATAAAGCGATTTGCGCAATAGAATTACAGCGATATTTGCATTTGTTACAGATCGAATATTTCATGAAATTTGTAATGATTTCGGGTTCGTCAGCTTCGATTCGCTCATCTCTTCTCTATAACCATTCTTATGAAAAGCAGTAACTACCAAATATTTAACTGGTTTAAGAGTAGAATCCTTATTCAGTTTATTATTCAGTTCTACTGTAGGTTGGCAAACCATAGATGTTAATGAGTCACCTCTATTAGTAAGAGTAGGGGAACTCTTGGATCCTTCAAATGTTTTATGATACTGTCTTTATACTGTCTTCTATAAAAGCAATAAAAATTATTATTTGGCAATTTTGGTCACTGAAGTCTTTAATAAAGGTGTTAAAACATTGGTGGTCATCAAAGAGACCAGTGGTAGGTGTAAAAGTGGGAAGGAGAAGTCTTTTATAATGCTTTGAGGGAATAAATAATAAAAAAAATGAACTGTCTATAGTATGTTCAAATTACATATTCCATGCAGCTTGTTCTAACAGAGGGGATGGGATGGCAAAAATGAAGACACAAGTTTACTGCTCACTATAGACCTGACCAAGTTTTTCAAAAGCTTCCTAAGTAGTAGGAGAATTCTCAAAGGTGTTGTGGGAGAATCTCCGCAACAAGTGTTCCCCGAAGCTATCGACAAATACTCATCACTTCTATGGATTGCTGTCATGTTATCTGTTGTCATATTAACATTATCCTAACCATGTTAGTTTTGAGGACCAGCAATGCCTACTGAGGGACCTATAGATATAGTACAGTTTTCAAAATAATATGAGGTTTACAACTTTCTTTGTATTTTTTATTTTTTGGCTTTACTGTTATCTCTTTGGTTGATTCCATATTTTATTTAGTACCTCTATTATACCGTAAGGCAACTTAATCAGTTAGCAAAGAAGGGATTGTCCAGAGCAGTAGCTTAAAAGCAGAAGTGATCTTTATTCCATAACAGCAGTACACATGGATAAGAACAAGCAGTGACACGTTTTGATCATTTTAGCTTGCTCTTCTGAGTGTTGCTGTGTAAGAGGGGGCGTGAAAGAGGAGTTTCAAAAACTGTGATTATCTGTTGTGCGGAGTGAATCTGTGGAGTGGGTGCGACTGCCTATAGTCCACATTCATATTTTGGGTAAGTCTTTCTCTCTTGCACATAGTGGGATAACTGTTAGAGGTTAAACACCCTTTTTCATTTTTTTTTTTTCTCTGTTCCACCTCTAGGGGGAGGAGGAGTAGATTGGGCACAGGCGTATAAATCTTAGCTTGGGACTCTTATTGAGAGCTTGCTCTTCTGAGTGTTGCTGTGTAAGAGGGGGCGTGAAAGAGGAGTTTTAAAAACAGGAGTTTCAAAGCAGGAGGTTGAGATCGCTGTGAGTGTTAATTTCTGAACCCACAAGGTCTACAAAAATTTGAAGTGTAATTTTGACTGTCTGTTTTTTGCCTATACATTTGTAAAATCCCCATAACTAGATGGCCTCCATGTTGGAAAATGCAGTCCAATGTACATCCTGTTCAATGTATGCAATCCTTGAACAGCAGTTTGAGGGTGCATATTGTTGTGCGAGATGTGTGCTAGTTGTTCATTTGGAAGCCCAGATCCTGCATCTAGAGGAGCGACTGGCAACAATGAGAAGCATTAACAACATGGAGAGGAGTCTCCTGCTCACTGAGCAGGCACTCTCGGGAGTAGAGGTGGGGGAGGACAGTGGGACGGAGTTGCAGGACAGTCAGGCAGTTACCTGGGTTAAGGTTAGAAAGCGGGGTAGGGGAAAAAGTGTCAGGGAGGCTAGTCCTGAACTGGCACACCCCAACAAGTTTGCCCGCTTGGCAGATGAGGGGGATGCCATTACAGAGCTAGCAGAACTGCAGCAGGATACTGCCTCTTACTGCCAGGGGGGTGTCTGCCCCAGTAAGGAGGGAGGGAGGAGTACAGGGCAGGCCAGACAGGTACTAGTGGTGGGGGACTCAATTATTAGGGGGACAGACAGGGCAATCTGTCACAAAGACCGGGATCGCCGAACAGTGTGTTGTCTGCCTGGCGCACGAGTTCGGCACATCGCGGATCGGGTTGACAGGTTGCTGGGCGGGGCTGGAGAGGACCCAGCAGTCATGGTACATATTGGCACCAATGACAAAGTAAAAGGTAGGTGGAGTGTCCTTAAAAATGATTTCAGGGACTTAGGCCTCAAGCTTAAGGCAAGGACCTCCAAGGTAGTATTTTCTGAAATACTACCAGTACCACGAGCCGCACCAGAGAGGCAGCGGGAGATTAGGGAGGTAAACAAGTAGCTCAGAAGCTGGTGTAGGAAGGAGGGGTTTGGGTTCATGGAGAACTGGGCTGACTTCGCTGTCGGTTACCGGCTCTACCGTAGGGACAGGCTGCACCTCAATGGGGAGGGTGCAGCTGTGCGTGGGGGGAAGATGGCTAGAAGGGTGGAGGAGTGTGTAAACTAGGGACTTGGGGGGGAGGGAACCTACAGAAAAGAGGGGGAAGATAGTGTAGATAGAGAGGTGGGAATTATAAATGTACCTGGGGGTGGAGCGGAGGGAGGGGTTAGAATAGTTAATAGGAAAAGGCTTCATAGGAAAATAAAACTTACACCCTTGAATCCCATTAACCCCAATAACATAAAGGATGGAAATGTAAAGTGTATGTTCACAAATGCCAGAAGCCTAGCAAATAAAATTGGGGAGCTTGAGGCCTTGATACTGGAGGAACATATTGATATAGTTGGGGTCACTGAGACATGGCTGGACTCCTCGCATGACTGGGCTGTCAATCTGCAGGGGTTTACATTGTTTCGCAAAGATAGAATGAACAGAAAAGGTGGTGGAGTCTGTCTGTATGTTAGAAGTGGTATGAAAGTCAGTGTGAACAATGCCATGGTGTGTGATGATTCTTAGGATGTGGAATCACTGTGGGTAGAATTACAAAAGGAGGGAAATACTGAAAAAATAATACTTGGTGTAATCTACAGACCGCCTAATATCACTGAAGAGATAGAAGGTAGGCTGCATAAACAAATAGAGAGGGCCGCCCGGGCAGGTACAGTGGTAATAATGGGAGATTTTAACTATCCAGATATAGATTGGGGTCCAGAGTTGGCTAAAACTACAAAGGGGCCACAATTCCTAAATTTATTGCAGGATAATTTTATGGCCCAGTTTGTGGAGCACCCAACAAGAAGTGATGCCTTGTTGGATCTGATCATTTCCAACAACGCAGAGCTGGTTGATAATGTAACTGTGAGGGAAAACCTTGGTAATAGCGACCACAATATAGTTACTTTTGACTTAAAATGTAGAAAACAAAGACAGGCGGGGAAGGCAAAAACATATTCCCTGGGCTGAGATCTGCACTACAGGACATAGACTGGGGGGAGGTGTTCTCAAATACTGATACAGAAGGTAAATGGGACATCTTTAAATCAACTCTAAATAACTATACAGCTAAATATATACCAAAGAGGAACAAATATAAACGATTAAAACTAAATCCTACATGGCTGACAAATGATGTTAAAACAGAAATAAACAACAAAAAAATAGCCTTCAAAAAATTCAAAACTGATGGGTCAGCTATAACATTTAAACAGTACAAAGAGCTTAATAAAATCTGTAAAAATGTAATAAAAACAGCAAACATTCAAAATGAGAGACAGGTGGCCAAAGAAAGCAAAACTAATTCTAAATATTTTTTTAGATATATAAATGCAAAAAAACCAAGGACAGAGCATGTAGGACCCCTTAGTAATGATAATATGGAGGTTGTCACGGGCGATCAAGAGAAGGCGGAGCTACTGAATGGCATCTTAAGTTCTGTATATACTAAGGAAGAAGGAGGAGCTGACATTGGACAGGTCAGTGCTGGTAACACATCATGTAATGTACTGAACTGGCTTAATGTAGAGATGGTACAAGGTAAGTTAAGTAATTTAAATGTAAGCAAATCTCCAGGACCTGATGGACTACACCCAATAGTTCTTAGAGAGGTAAGTTCAGTAATATCTGTACCCCTGTTCATGATATTTAGAGATTCTCTGGTGTCTGTTATTGTGCCAAGGGACTGGCGCAAGGCGAATGTGGTGCCAATCTTCAAAAAGGGCTCTAGGTCTTCCCCAGGAAACTATAGACCGGTAAGTTTAACGTGCATTGTGGGTAAATTGTTTGAAGGACTTATAAGGGATTACATACAGGAATACATAGGGGATAATTGTATTATAAGTGATAGCCAGCATGGGTTTACTAAGGATAGAAGTTGTCAAACCAATCTAATTTGCTTTTATGAAGAGGTGAGTAGAAGCCTTGACAGAGGATTGGCTGTGGATATAGTGTTTCTGGATTTTGCTAAAGCATTTGATACTGTCCCTCATAGACGTCTGACAGGTAAGATAAGGTCTTTGGGTTTGGAAATTTTAGTTTGTAACTGGATTGAACACTGGCTCATGGATCGTACCCAGAGAGTGGTGGTCAATGATTCGTACTCTGATTGGTCCCCGGTAATTAGTGGTGTACCCCAAGGTTCAGTACTGGGACCGCTGTTGTTTAATTTATTTATCAATGATATAGAGGATGGCATTAACAGCTCTGTTTCTATCTTTGCAGATGACACCAATCTTTGTAGCATGGTACAGTCTATAGAGGAGGTGTATAGGTTACAAGATGACTTGGATAGACTAAGTGTCTGGGCATCCACTTGGCAAATGAGGTTCAATGTGGATAAATGTAAAGTTATGCATCTGGGTACTAATAACCTGCATGCGTCGTATGTCTTAGGGGGGATTAAACTGGCAGAGTCACTGGTAGAGAAGGATCTGGGTGTACTCGTAGCTCACAGACTACAGAATAGCATGCAATGTCAGGCTGCTGCTTCCAAGGCCGGCAGGATATTGTCATGTATAAAAAGAGGCATGGACTCGAGGGACAGGGACATAATACTCCCCCTTTATAAAGCATTGGTACGGCCTCACCTGGAATATGTTGTTCAGTTTTGGGCACCAGTCCATAAAAGGGACACTGTGGAGCTAGAAAGGGTGCAGAGACGCGCAACTAAACTAATATGGGGCATGGAACATCTTAGCTATGAGGAGCGATTAAAGGAGTTACAATTGTTTAGTCTTGAGAAGAGGCTTTTAAGGGGGGATATGATAAACGTATATAAGTATATTAATGGCCCATACAAAAAATATGGAGAAACACTGTTCCAGATTAAACCCCCCCAAAGGACGAGGGGGCACTCCCTCCGTCTGGAGAAGAAAAAGTTTAGTCTCAAGGGGCGACACGCCTTCTTTACCATGAGAACTGTGAACTTATGGAACAGTCTACCTCAGGAACTGGTCACAGCAGGAAAAATTAACAGCTTTAAAACAGGGTTAGATACATTCCTGGAACAAAATAACATTAATGCTTATGAAGAAATATAAAATCCCATCCCTTCCCCAATATCGCGCCACACCCCTACCCTTCAATTCCCTGGTTGAACTTGATGGACGTATGTCTTTTTTCGACCGTACTAACTATGTACTGTCAGAACAATTAAGATTGCTAAAACGATCAAAATGCGTCACTGCTTGTTCTTATCCATGTGTACTGCTGTTATGGAATAAAGATCGCTTCTGTTATTGAGCTACTGCGCTGGACAATCCCTTCTTTGCTATTTCTAGCAGTGTGGTCCACACTGCGTGAGGCGAACGGGGTGAGCTGGACTTTCTTGCTCTTATAACTTAATCAGTTGATTATTTTCAAAGTCACCTTTTGTATTTTTGGTGTTAGGTCTGCACTTCCCAGAATGCATGGTCTGCGCTGACAAGTAATATTTGAAGATTTGTATAATTTGAATGCAACTCTGGACTATAATACAGGTTGTAACAAACAAGAATGATACAAGTAATATATGAGAAAATTCGATTTGTAAATGATCTACATTCATTTTGGTTTAAAAAGAGTGCAAACTGTGATTGTGAAAAATACATTAAGAACTTAAAAACAATAATGATCTTTATTATTAACATAATATTACTATAAATATATACATTCATGTAAAACCTTGAAAATAAATTATTGTAAAGTAATAATAAGTAATATGCAGAGCATTTCTTCAGATCCTTAGTCACCACAAAAATATTTGTGTGGATTGGAATGTGTAGTTACTGATATTTCCTTATGTAAAAATGTCAATTATGTGCATTGTAGATTATGTGCACTGTGGATATTTATTTTATGTTAGCATTAAGTTCTTATTTAAAGATGTATTAGATCTTTATTATCTAAATCTTCAGTTTGAATTATCATGCTTGTCAGTAACTGACCTGAATGTAATAAATGACAAAAAGATACTTTCCATATATTGTTGAAGTGAGCTACAATGTAAAGGCTGGAATCGTACCAAAGTCATTTAGGTGTCATGTACTGTGCTGGCACTAGCAGACCTTTAAAAATACAGTAGTTGTCATTTGCTGTGTTCATCAACAAGGTAAAGTGCAGTGAAATTTTGCTGTGGTGTTCATCTGTCACATACAGTATGGTCTTGTCTATTGTGATTTTACAGCATTTTCCTGACTATACTTTTTTACCCATCTTCTTTCTGATTTTTCTTCTATGTTTATATGACTAAAATATACCAATTTAGGAAACCAAATCCCATTTCTAAAGGTCATAGAGTATCAACAAAGTATTGTATGTAAATTCTAGGAATAAGATCCTTTCATCATATTAATTGTTTACAGACAGTTTTGGTCTCCAGCAAAGTGGTTGACTTATTTGGAAAATCTCATCTTTATTAGAAGGACCCCCTGACTATAAGCTGATCAAAATATTTCCCGTAAACAATTTAATCCATGGTGGAACTTCGCATCAAAAAACAATCTTTGCAGCTACATTAAAATTAACCTCTTAATCATTGCCGATACACCTTTTTATAGCTGTCATTAAAGTGGTACTCCACCCCAAGAATTCTTATCCCCTATCCAAAGTATAGGGGATAAGATGTCTAATTGCAGGGGTCTGCCCACTGGGACCCCCTGTGATCTTCAGGCCGACACCGCAGCATTCTGAACACAGAAGCTTGTGGCTTCCATGTTTGTGACAACGTGGCATGTGCAAAATGTCTAGGGACAGAGTACCCCTTTAACCCCTTAACGACGCAGGATGTAAATGTACATCCTGGTGAGCTGGTACTTAACGCACCAGGATGTACATTTACGTCTTAAGCATAACTGCGAGCATTGGAGCGATGCCCGGATCATGCGCGGCAGGTCCTGGCTGCTGATCGTGGATGTCCGCCATTAACCCCTCAGATGCCGTGATCAATACAGATCACCGCATCTGCAGCATCGCGGTCACTAAAATGGATGATCGGATCGCTCGCAGCGCTGCTGCGCCGATCCGATCATCCAGCACGGCAGACGGAGGTCCCCTCACCTGCCTCCGCTGCCTTCTGCTCTGATCTGCCTCCCACAGATCAAAGCAGAAGATGACCGATAACACTGATCAGTGCTATGTCCTATACATAGCACTGAACGGTATTAGCAATCAAATGATTGCTATAGATAGTCCACTATGGGGACTATTAAAGTGTAAAAGTAAAAGTAAAAAAATGTGAAAAAACCCCTCCCCAATAAAAACGTAAATTGTCCCAATTTCCCTATTTCACCCCCCAAAAAGTGTTTACAAAATATTTTATATACATATCTGGTATCGTCACGTGTGCAAATATCTTAACTATTAAAATAAAATGTCAATAATACTGTACGGTGAACGGCGTGAACGTAGAAAAAAAAAAGTCCAAAATAGCTGCTTTTTTATAACATTTTATTCCAAAAATTTTTTATAAAAAAAAAGTGGATTAACAGTTTTATATAAGCAAATATGGTATCAATAAAAAGTACAGATCATGGCGCAAAAAATTGGCCGTCATGCCGCCGCTTATACAGAAAAATGTTATAGGTCTTCAAAATAGGGGGATTTTAAACGTACTAATTTGGTTAAAAAGTTTGCGATTTTTTTTAAGCGCAACAGTAATAGAAAAGTATGTTATCATGGGTATTATTTTCATATTGTTATCATATTGACCCAAAGAATAAAGAACACATGTCATTTTTACCGTAAATTGTACGGTGTGAAAACAAAACCTTCCAAAATTAGCAAAATTGCGGTTTTATTTTTAATTTCCCCACACCAATAGTATTTTTTTGGTTGCGCCATACATTTTATGGTAAAGTGAGTGATGGCATTACAAAGGACAACTGGTCGCGCAAAAAACAAGCCTTCATATTAGTCTGTGGATGAAAATATAAAAGAGTTATGATTTTTTGAAGGCGAGGAGGAAAAAACTAAAACGTAAAAATAAAATTCTCCTTAAAGGGGTACTCGGCGCTTAGACATCATATCCCCTATCCAAAGGATAGGGGATAAGATGCCTGATCGCGGGGGTCCCGCCACTGGGGACCCCTATGATCTTGCACGCCGCCCCCCGTTAAAATCAGTCCCCGGAGCGTGTTCGCTCCGGGTCTGGTTACTGTCGATCACGGGGCCGGAGCATTGTGACGTCACGGCTCTGCCCCCTTGTGACGTCACGCTCCGCCCCCTCAATGCAAGCCTATGGGAAGGGGCGTGGCAACTGCCACGCCCCCTCCCATAGACTTGCATTGAGGGGCGGGGCGTGACGTCACACGGGGGCAGAGTCGAGACGTCACAGTCTCACGTCACCGTGGTTGGGAGCCGAAGCCTCCAGCGTTTCCTAAAGCCGCAACAGGTGGGTCCTGCAGCCGAGATCCCGGGGTCCCCAACGGCGGGACCCACGCGATCTGACATCTTATCCCCCATGCTTTCGATAGGGGATAAGATGTCTATGGGCGGAGTACCCCTTTAAGGCCCAAATGGGCTGAGTCCTTAAGGGGTTAAGGGTACTTATCACGGTGGGGCTAGAACAATCTTGTGCAGCCCTCCCGTTAGGGATCGTTGGGTACAGCCATCAATATACATCTGGACTCCCAATGTAACTACCAGGAGCAGAGGTTTAACCCTTCACCTGCTGCAGTCAAATTACCACAACATGTTAGGAGTTGCTGCTTACCTGCAGCAGCAGCCCAGCTTCTGTGATCTTCAGTTCGGTTCTGTAATATTCGGCTCCAGTTTCCATGGTGCTGGGGGTTTTGCAAAAGCTGCTTTAGGGTAGGGTCACACGGAACGGATCCGCAGCATATTTTACTGCGGATCTGCCAATGATGGCCCCTACATTGTGCCTTCAGCTGTACCTACCTGCTCGTAGCGTCAATTCGCCGCTACGAGCAGACACATAGCGATCTGCGAGTCACCATGCGCATTCCCAGTGTACTTGCAGACTTTGCGGCTGCTCTCCCTGTTCCCTGAACTAGGCCACGAGCAGCCGTGATGTGTGCGAGTACACTTCGCATGAGCACAGCGACTCGCAGAACACTGTGTGTCTGCTCGTAGCGATGGATTGCTATCAAGCCAATACAGCTGAAGGCACACTGTAGGGTCCATCATTGGCGGCTCCGCAGCGTAAAATACGCAGCGGAACCATTCCGGAACTACCCTTATGTTGACAGGCTGATACACTAGTACTTGTATACTAGGGCAGTGTATTATACTAGGGATCTGGAATTGCTGACAGTACCCTTGTGGGACTAATAAAAAATGTAAGTAATATGTACATAAAATAAAAGTATAACAAAAAAAATCCCCCCACACGTGACGTATCCCTTCAGGAACATCAACCCTGTTACAATTTTTTGTGTCAGCATCAAAAAAAACAAATACCTTACCATCGAGACCTTCTGTAATATCACTGATAAAGATATTAAACAAAATGGGTCCCAGTACAGATCCCTGAGGTACCCCACTGATAACAAGACCTTGCTCTGAATATACTCCATTGACTACAACCCTAGGAGTCCAAGCTTAATGACTGCAGTTTATTGATAAGTCTTCTATGTCTGGACAGTGTAAAAAGCCTTTCTAAAATCTAGAAAATTGATGTCTACTGCACCTGCGCCATTGTTATTTTAGTCACCCAATCACTAAAATCAATAAGATTAGTTTGACATGATCTCTCTGAAGTAAATTCATGTTGTTTTTCATCTTGAAATCCATGGGATTTTAGATGTTCCACAATCCTATCCTTTAGTAGGGTTTCCATTAATTTCCCCACTTTTGATGTCAGGCTTACTGGCCTATAGTTACCTGATTTCTCTCTACTACTTTTCTTATGAATGGGGACAACATTTGCAAATTTTCAATCTTCTGGGACAACTCCTGTTACCAGTAATTGGTTAAATAAATCTGTTAACGGTTTTGCTAGTACATAGCTAATCTCTTTGTGGTGACTCAGTACAGAATCAAGATCTTCAGTTCGGTTCTGTAATATTCGGCTCCAGTTTCCATGGTGCTGGGGGTGTTGCAAAAGCTGCTTTAGGGTAGGGTCACACGGAACGGATCCACAGCATATTTTACTGCGGATCTGCCAATGGTGGACCCTACATTGTGCCTTCAGCTGTTCCTGCCTGCTCGTAGCGTCAATCCGCCGCTACGAGCAGACACATAGCGATCTGCGAGTCACCATGCGCATGCGCAGTGTACTTGCAGACTTTGCGGCTGCTCTCCCTGTTCCCTGAACTAGGCCGCGAGCAGCCGTGATGTGTGCGAGTACACTTCGCATGAGCACAGCGACTCGCAGAACACTGTGTGTCTGCTTGTAGCGATGGATTGCTGTTACAAGCCGGTACAGCTGAAGGCACACTGTAGGGTCCATCATTGGCGGATCCGCAGCGTAAAATACGCAGCGGAACCATTCCGTGTGATCCTACCCTTATGTTGACAGGCTAATACACTGGTACTTGTATACTAGGGCAGTGTATTATACTAGCGATCTGGGGATTGCTGACAGTACCCTTGTGGGACTAATAAAAAATTTAAATAAAAGGTACATAAAATAAAAGTATAACAAAAAAAATCCCCCCACACGTGATGTATCCCTTCAGGAACATCAACCCTGTTACAATTTTTGTGTCAGCATCAAAAAGACAAATACCTTACCATTGAGACCTTCTGCAATATCACTGATAAAGATATTAAACAAAATGGGTCCCAGTACAGATACCTGAGGTACCCCACTGGTAACAAGACCTTGCTCTGAATATACTCCATTGACTACAACCCTAGGAGTCCAAGCTTAATGACTGCAGTTTATTGATAAGTCTTCTATGTCTGGACAGTGTAAAAAGCCTTTCTAAAATCTAGAAAATTGATGTCTACTGCACCTGCGCCATTGGTTATTTTAGTCACCCAATCACTCATATCAATAAGATTAGTTTGACATGATCTCTCTGAAGTAAATTCATGTTGTTTTTCATCTTGAAATCCATGGGATTTTAGATGTTCCACAATCTTATCCTTTAGTAGGGTTTCCATTAATTTCCCCACTTTTGATGTCAGGCTTACTGGCCTATAGTTACCTGATTTCTCTCTACTACTTTTCTTATGAATGGGGACAACATTTGCAAATTTCCAATCTTCTGGGACAACTCCTGTTACCAGTGATTGGTTAAATAAATCTGTTAACGGTTTTGCTAGTACATAGCTAATCTCTTTGTGGTGACTCAGTACAGAATCAAGTGTTCTTCTGTACTCCTGCCCATCCTGTGTGGTAGATGCTGCTTCAATGTCCATCTTGGGCCCACTCTACTCAGAACTCTCTATAATGCACAGAATAATGCAATGTTATATAATGGTTAATGTATGAGTATTTTCTATGCCCTTGTTACTTTAATAATCCTGTTGCTATGAACCTTGTTGTTAGGGGAGTATGCAGAGGTGAACCAGGTGTCTTATGCAGCCAAATGGTATCTCTCTAAATTCCTCCCATATATAGTGAGGTCAGAGTTCAGTTCTCTCTCTTAGTGTTCTTGCTGTGGTACAGTTTGGTGAAGTGTGGAGTCTGTCTGTGAGGTGATTCTGAAGGAGGCCTGAGGCCTAGTCCAGCAACAACGCATCTACTACCAGTTAATCCCAGTGCCCAGGTGAAAGGCAAAGCCTTGCGGTAAGCACTACAGTTCGGGGAATTTATTACAAGTCAAGTCCAGCAAGTTAGTCAAGTCCAAGTAACTACATTATAGCTTGGACTGCATATACAGCACAATCAACTATAAGTCCCAGCAAGCCAATAAGCTTCCCAAAGTTCACACTGCATCTCCTTCATACTAATCTGTGCTGTAATGGATTGTAAAATCTTTCCAACCTCAGTGAAGCATACCAGTTATCCGTAACCTTGCATAGGAGTGATTTTTTGCCCCGTGCCTGGGGAGAAGCTGGTCTAACTCAGGTGGTGTATTGGTCAACCACTGCCTGGCATCACAAAAGCATTAATACACACATTACCCTCCCCGACACCACATTTTTTATAACTTTTGGTGTATCCCATCCGGCCCCTGTGACTTATTTGTCTTAACTTTAGACTCAGAACTTCTTCCTTTGTAAAGACAAATGCATCAAAAGATTATAAAATTTTCCTCCATAGCTGAGGTCCTTTTCCTTAATTTTCTTCTGTAAAAACTGAATTTTCATAATGATCCAACCAATAAAATTATTTCATTATTTATTTAGCAAGTTGAACACTAGAGATGGGCGAATTTTTCAAAAATTTGATTCGGCTGATCCGCAGAATTTTCTGAAAAAATTTGTTTTGATCCGAATATATTTGCGGCGAATCTTTATTAAAAATTTCCATTTCTGGGCTGCATAGAGCCTCAATAGAACCCTTTGTCTTCCCGTTACACGCATAGGGAGTGTGCTGGGGTAGTGAAATAATACTGTTATTCAGTATGACATGCAGGTCACAGGCTTCACTATTAGAATCTGGATGTGGCAGCATGGTCGGGAGACCATATGGCATCAAAATGGAGTGCTTCCTGTGATGATTTCAATTGGCAGATTATGAAATGACTTCTAAACTCTCCCTGCCTGCCTGCAGTGATGCGGGCTTGAGGTCAATGGATTTCCCCTGTGCTGATCTGTATTGTCAGTAATGCTGATTAGTGACCACACAGTTTCTGCTCTTTCTCTAGCCAGAACGAAAGCGGGCTTGAGGTGAATGGATTTGCTGCTGTAAAGATCTGTATTGTCAGTAACGGTGATTAATGTGCACTCACAGTCTCTGCTCTCTCAGCAAAATGGGGTCTGCAAAATGGGCTCAGCAAAATGTCATTTAGCCACTATGTGGTCTCCTCATGCTGCCAACACCTCCATGCTGTGTCATTTAGCCACCATATCAGGGATAGGCAACCTTTTGGTAGTACTGTGCAAAAAAAAATGTTGAAGTCACTTGGTCACTTGAATTATGGGTGTGGCTTTATTATGGGTGTGGCTTACTATGGGTGGGGTTTGTGGGGATCTGGCTTGTCACAGGGTAAGTGCTTTTTTCTGAATGTTTCCAATATACTGTCCCTGCTGTAAGGAACTTACAGTGAGGACAATACAAAGAGAGAGGATTGCCCACAACAGTAAAAAGTATATATTTTTTTAGCATGAATAAGCATTTTAATTCAGACCCCAGAATCAGACCCCACCATAAAACAAACCCCAGAATCAGACCCCAGTATCACTGCCCTACATAATACAGACCCCAGAATCAGACCCCACCATAATACAGACCCCAGAATAAGACCCCAGTATCACCACCCCGCATAATACAGACCCCAGAATCAGACCCCACCATAATACAGACCCCAGAATCAGACCCCAGTATCACCACCCCGCATAAAACAGACCCCAGAATAAGACCCCACCATAATACAGACCCCAGAATCAGAGCCCACCATAATACAGACCCCAGAATCAGACCCCACCATAATACAGACTCCACCATAATACAGACCCCAGAATCAGACCCCACCATAATACAGACTCCACCATAATACAGACCCCAGAATCAGACCTCAGTATCACCTCCCCGCATAATACAGACCCCAGAATCAGACTTCATTATCACCGCCCCGCATAATATAAACCCCAGAATCAGTCCCCAGAATCACTGCCATGCATAATCTGTAGATGACTGTTATTGGGATCTGTAGATGATACACTGTTATAGGGGGATCTGTGGATGACACACTTATGGGGGATCTCTGGATGACGCATTTATGGAGGATTTTAAGATGATACATCTTTGTGGGATATGCAAATCACACACTGTAATAGAGGTTTCTTAGATAACACACTTATAAGGGGATCTGTGAATGAAACATCTATGGGGGATCTGTGAATGTCACACTTATGGGGGAGCTGTGAATGACACACTTATAGGCGAGCTGTGAATGACACACTTATGGGGGAGCTGTGAATGACACACTTATGGGGGAGCTGTGAATGACACACTTATAGGGGAGCTGTGAATGACACATTTATGGGGGATCTGTGAATGACACACTTAAGGGGGATCTGTGAATGACACACTTATGGGGGAGCTGTGAATGACACACTTATGGGGAGCTTTGAATGAATAGTGTTATGAGGAGCTGTATTATTTCACTACCCCAGCACAATCCATATGCGTGTTAAAACAAAAGTAAAGGGTTCTACACCCCTATTGAGGCTCTCTATAAGCCAGAAATAGCCGTTTTTAATATAGATTTGTTGCGAATAAATTCGACTCGAAACAATTTTTTTCAGAGAATTCAGCGAAACGGCCGAACCGAATTTTTCAAAATTTTGCTCATCTCTAATATCCACCAATTTAGCAATGTTAGCAGTTTGTGGGTGGGGGTTAAAACTGAAAAGACAGTGAGTCCCTTCAAACAAATATTGGTATGCGTATATGTGTGTATAATATGTGTATTTAGTCCAATCCTGGGTAATTCCATAAGTGTTGGCAAGGGTTGTATAGGGACACTTCCAGTATGTATTTGAATTGAATTTGTAGAAAGCTCCCTGGAATTTTCTAGACATTTTTTATTAGCTTTTTCATACCCTTCAGCAAACTGTCACTGTAGAACATTCTAGAAAAGATATAAATTGTTTTAACAATATGAGAATACTTAAGCATACTGTGCAACGTACCTTCATTGCTGCCACAATAAAAATTGGATGAGATACGTATTAATGTACAAAGCACTTATAATTAGCCATAAATCACCCAGATATACAGGGTCACATAGTATCCAGGAACATATTGTTAAACAGCACCCAGCTAGCATAGTAACATAGTTCATAAGGTTGAAAAAAGACAAGAGTCCATCAAGTTCAACCTATAACACTGAGTCCCTACTGACTTGATCCAGAGGAAGGCAAAAAACCCTTATACTAGAGGTAAAAATTCCTTCCCAACTCCAAATATGGCAGTCAGAATAAATCCCTGGATCAACGTTCTGTCCCTATAGATCTAGAATCCATAACCAGCAATGTTACTATTCTCCAAAAATGCATCCAGACCCCTTTTGAACTCTCTTACACAGTTCACCATGACCACCTCCTCAGGCAGAGAATTCCACAGTCTCACTGCTCTTACAGTAAAGAACCCTCATCTGTGCTGGTGTAGAAACCTCCCTTCCTCTAAACGTAGAGGATGCCCCCTTGTTATAGATACATAGTTATATATACATAGTTATTAGGTCTCCCCTAAGCCTTCTTTTTTCTAAACTAAATAACCCCAATTCTGCTAATCTTTCTGGGTACTGTAGTCCTCCCATTCCCCGTGTTACTCTGGTTGCCCGTCTTTGAACCCTCTCCAGCTCTACTATACGGTGTCCATTTTAGGACAGCATCACCCATCAGCTGTACCTCGCTCATACTTCAGCCAAAACGGCGTCCCGCCTCCTCCCTCCTCTGTCAGGCATTAGGCAAAACCTTTGTTAACCTAAACGCTCTCATACCTCAGATGAAAACGAAAGTGCTGAGTCAGCAGAGCAGAGCTTTAGCAGACCTGCTAGCACAGACAGTGTGTGATTGGCTGCCAGCACAGATACTGTAATTGGTTGATGGGAGCGTAGGTGTGTGCAGACCCACTCCACTGTTTAGACACACTTCTTTACAAACCCTAATCCTCTCATGTACCCAGCTTTTCCCGATTCCTGCAAAACAAACCTATGCTCTCAGCTTTTCCCTTATTCCTGCAAAACCTACAGTTATGTACTCATCTTTTCCTGATTCCTGCAAAACCTACAGTTATGTACTCAGCTGTAGGTTTTTCAGGAATCGGGAAAAGCTGAGTACTCAGCTATGTACTCTGCTTTTCCCGATTCCTGAAAAACCTACAGTTATGTACTCAGCTTTTCCTGATTCCTGCAAAACCTACAGTTATGTACTCAGCTTTTAACAATTCCTGATAAACCTACAGCTGAGTACATAACTGTAGGTTTTGCAGGAATTGGGGAAAAGCTGAGAGCGTAGGTTTGTTTTGCAGGAATCGGGAAAAGCTGGGTACATGAGAGGAGCGGGACTGCACACACCTACGCTCCCATCAACCAATCACAGTATCTGTGCTGGCAGCCAATCACACACTGTCTGTGCTAGCAGGTCTGCCGGAGCTCTGCTGACTAAGCGCTTTCATTTTCATCTGAGGTATGACAGACTTAAGGATGACAAAGGTTTTGGCTGACGCCTGACAGAGGAGGGAGGAGGCGGGACACAGTTTTGGCTGAAGGATGAGCGAGGTACAGCTTGACGGCTGATGCTGACAGAGGAGGGAGGAGGCGGGATGCCGTTTTGGCTGAAGGATGAGCGAGGTACAGCTTGATGGCTGATGCTGTCCTAAAATGGACACCGTACTACTATATCTTTCTTGTACACTGGTGCCCAGTGCTGTACACAGTATTCCATGTGTGGTCTGACTAGTGATTGTACAGTGATTTGAAATATTTCTTTGTCGTGGGCATCTATGCCCATATTGAAGCACCCCATGATTTTATTTGCCTTGGCAGCAGCTGCCCGACACTGGTCACTACAGCTAAATTTACTATTAACTAAGACTCTTCCTAAATCCTTTTCCATGTCAGTCGTCCCAAGTGTGCTCCCATTTAATACATAATCCCATCCGGATGTTTCCCCCCCATGTGCATTACCTTACATTTATCAGTGTTGAACCTCATCTGCCACTTCCCAGCCCAAACCTCCAACCTATCCAGATCCACTTGTAACAGTGCACTGTCCTCTATAGTGTTTACTGCTTTACAGAATTTAGTATCATCTGCAAAGATTACTACTTTACTATTCAACCCCTCTACAAGGTCATTAATAAATATATTAAATAGGACAGGACCCAAGACGGTACCCCCTGTGGTACCCCACTAGTAACAGTCACCCAATCAGAATAAGTACCATTAATAACCACCCTCTGTTTCCTATCACTGAGCCAGTTACTTACCCACTTACACACATTCTCCACCAGCCCGTTCCTTCTCATTTTATGCACCAATCTTTTATGTGGCCCCGTATCAAATGCTTTGGAAAAATCCAGATATACGACATCCAGCGATTGCCCCTGCTCCAATCTGGAGCTCACCTCCTCATAAAAGCTAATCAGGTTAGTTTGCAGGACCGATCCCTCATAAAGCCATGCTGATATGGGGTCATACATTTATTTTTATTGATACTCCAGAATTGCATCCCTTAGAAAACCCTCAAACAATTTACATACAACGGAGGTTAAACTAACAGGTCTATAATTCCCGGGGTCACCGTTTGATCCCTTTTTAAATATTGGTACCACATTTGCCATGCGCCAGTCCTGGGTAACAGTCCCTGTTACTATAGAGTCCCTGAATATTAAAAATAGGGGTCTGTCTATTACAATACTTAATCCCTTTAGAACACAGGGGTGAATGCCATCTGGACCTGGTGATTTGTCTATTTAGATTTTTTTTATGCCACCATAACCGTACTCCTTCCATTTTCTGGCTTCAACTTCCTGTTTCCTTCCTTCCTGAATACCAATACTTTCATGAGATGGGAAAGCCCCTTTAAACAAAACTATTTTCCAGTAAACACTAGGTAATGCAGTCACATGCCTGATCCAATCGCTGGATGGTCCCTACGCAATCTGAAGAGTGGGGACCTGAGTCTCCTGAGTCTGACAATGATATAACTTTCCAAAAGGGAAAACTCCCTTTAAGGTATGTTGTGGTATGACCCTGTAGAGTCAGGAAGGAAGGGAGATCTATGCAAGGTCATTTTGACCGTTGTTTCCTGCACATAATACACAGTCATGAACCATCCGAGGAGGCTGCAAATGTTTTCCTGCTCTGTCTTTGAGAACAGTACACAGACAGGGACCAGGTAAAATTCCCAATTTCCCAGACTCACTTACTGCTCTCTTAACCCTTTGTATGTAAGAAGAGGGATACCTGTACATGACATAATCACTGCCTAGGAGCATGTACCTGCTGCTGGCTAGACTATGTTAGGGAAATTCAATGGATCCCTTTCAGTAGTTGAGGCCAAATTGGAAGTTATAATTGATCAGGCCTGAGAGAAGAGTAATGACACAGAGCCGGAGCTTGTATACACAATCTTCTGACGTTTACAAAAAAAATCATGATTATTATAGCATACAAGAAAGGATGGAACACTGCCAGATTATAAGTAGTTACCGCATATGTCTTAAGCAGGAGGGACGGATATGTGCGTGTGTCTCTTCAAACTAGCCTTGAAACTCCCTGCAAGCTCAGCAGCTGTGGCCTTGAGTACAAGTTCCTGGTTATAATTGCTAGTAAAGTTTATATTTAGTTCATAATGAAGGAATATAGACAAGATGGCGGATTATAGACAACATGGCTGATGATATACAAAATGGCGTATAAAACATAAAAAGAGTAATATAAAGACGTATAACAAGCTGACTTCCCTCACAACTATATAGTACAGCAATGTGTCTCCAGACACCAGAACTCAGTCTGATGAAGATGATGCCCTCTCGTGCCACATCTGAGGTAATTTTCTGGGAATGCTCCCTTCAGGAAGGTTTCTGTGCACCTGCGACTGACATTTTGGCCCTCCTGGATATGATCACAACTGGAGCAGAAAACTTGAAGCTGGACTGACCTGATTGACATCCTGAGTAAGGGTAAGCCTAAAACCCTTCTTCCCTGTCCCACAACAGGGCACCTTGAACTCACATACCAGTAAAAGACCTTGAGATCTGAAGATCAGGGTAAGATTCAGGTGTGTGGGTGGGTGAGACCTGTCTACACATTGCATTTGTCTGATTTTTTTTTTGCTATACTTTACCTTCTGTTTGTTCTGTTATGCATGGTGGTTTTCCTTTATGCAATACAAAGTTAATTTAAAGTAAGCTTTGTGTCAGTCTTATTGTTTTATCAAAGATGTTCCCAACGGGACCCCACACCCATACCCCCAGATGATCTGTTGGGTATATTACAGATATGTACCCAAGCTCCCAGGTAGCAGAGGCTCAGGATAGCCCTTCTGGGCCCAGAGAGGTAACAAGGATAAGGGACCACAGAAATAGATGTGAACACCCCCAATATACAATTTGGCGCCACATGATTGTAAATTTGGAGAAGGCTTAAACAAAGATCTACAATAGTTTTCTTGTACACCTTTTTCATTTATTTCATGGATAAGCAAAACCATATGATTTCCTAGGTACATGAAAGATTTTAGCTCTATGGCCTTGCATTCATCACAATGCTTCATAAATAAACAGGTTGCAGTTCCACGATTATGCTGTTTCCATGGCAAACAGCTCATTCTGTGTTGCAAAATACATTTAGTTTAGAACTGTGAGCTTTCTACCTTGCATATCTAACACAATAAGGGGAAGAAAAACAAATAGATGAAATTGGAGTACTTATACTGAACATTTTCTAGTCAGTTAAGCAAGGAACATAATGGCAAGCGGTAGACAGAAAGGAGAACAAAAATAGAAACATTTTGAACAGTTTTAGGATGTGCCTTAAAACTACGTCTTATCATGGCCACAAAATGCCACCAATAGTGATTTGTATTAAAACCTAGGTTAATGAAGAGTTTAGTTAAAGGGAACCACCCAGGTCCCTTAACCCCTTCAGGACCAAGCCCATTTTGGCCTTAAGGACCAGAGCGTTTTTTGCACATCTGACCACTGTCACTTTAAACATTAATAACTCTGGAATGCTTTTAGTAATCATTCTGATTCCGAGATAGTTTTTTCGTGACATATTCTACTTTAACATAGTGGTACATTTTTGTGGAAACTTGCATCCTTTCTTGGTGAAAAATCCGTAAATTTGATGAAAAATTTGTAAATTTTGCATTTTTCTAACTTTGAAGCTTTCTGCTTGTAAGGAAAATGTATATTACGAATAAAAATTTTTTTATTCACATATACAATATGTCTACTTTATGTTTGCATCATAAAATTGACAAGTTTTTACTTTTGGAAGACACCAGAGAGCTTCAAAGTTCAGCAGCAATTTTCCAATTTTTCACAAAATTTAGAAATTCGATATTTTTCAGGGACCAGTTCAGTTTTGAAATGGATTTGAAGGGTCTTCATATTAGAAATACCCCATAAATGACCCCCTTGTAAAAACTAAACCCCCCCCCCCAAAAGTATTCAAAATGACATTCAGTAAGTGTTTTAACCCTTTAGGTGTTTCACAGGAATAGCAGCAAAGTGAAGGAGAAAATTCAAAATCTTCATTTTTTACACTCACATGTTTTTGTAGACCCAATTTTTGAATTTTTGTAAATGGTAAAAGGAGAAAATTTTACTTGTATTTGTAGCCCAATTTCTCTCGAGTAAGGACATACCTCATATGTCTATGTAAAGTGTTCGACGGGCGCAGTAGCGGGCTCAGAAGGGAAGGAGCGACAAGGGGATTTTGGAGAGTACGTTTTTCTGAAATTGTTTTTGGGGGGCATGTTGCATTTAGGAAGCCCCTATGGTGCCAGAACAGCAAAAAAAAAACACATGGCATACCATTTTGGAAACTAGACCCCTCGGGGAACGTAACATGGGATAAAGTGAGCCTTAATACCACACAGGTGTTTCATGCCTTTTGAAAATGTAAAAAAATAAAAAAAAAATTTTTACCTAAAATGCTTGTTTTCCCACGAATTTTACATTTTTAAAAAAGGTAATAGCAGAAAATACCCCTCAAAATTTGAAGCCCAATTTCTCCCGATTCAGAAAACACCCCATATGGGGGTGAAAAGTGCTCTGCTGGTGCACTACAGGTCTCAGAACTGGAGTAGTCACATTTGGCTTTTTGGAAGCAAATTTTGCTCTGGGGGCATGCCGCATTTAGGAAGCCCCATGGCATACCATTTTGGAAACTAGACCCCTCGGGGAACGTAACAAGGGGTTAAGTGAACCTTTATACCCCACAGGTGTTTCACGACTTTTGCATATGTAAAAAAAAATATATATATTTTTTTACCTAAAATGCTTGTTTTCTCCAAAATTTTACATTTTTAAAAAGGGTAAAAGCAGAAAATACCCCCCAAAATTTGTAACACAATTTCACCCGAGTACGGCGATACCCCATATGTGACCCTAAACTGTTGCCTTGAAATACGACAGGGCTCCAAAGTGAGAGCGCCATGCGCATTTGAGGCCTAAATTAGGGACTTGCATAGGGATGGACATAGGGGAATTCTACCCCAGTGATTCCCAAACAGGGTGCCTCCAGCTGTTGTAAAACTCCCAGCATGCCTAGACAGTCAATAGGCATGTCTGACAATACTGGGAGTTGTTGTTTTGCAACAGCTGAAGGCTCCGTTTTGGAAACAGTGGCGTACCAGACGTTTTTCATTTTTATTGGGGTGGGGAGGGGGGCTGTGTAGGGGTATATGTTTATGTAGTGTTTTTTTTACTTTTTATTTTATTTTGTGGTAGTGTAGTGTGTTTAGGGTACAGTCACACGGGCGGGGGTTCACAGCAGTTTCTCGCTGGCAGTTTGAGCTGCGACAGAAAATTTGCCGCAGCTCAAACTTGCAGCCGGATACTTACAGTAAACCTCCGCCCATGTGAGTGTACCCTGTATGTTCACATTGGGGGGGGGGGGGGGGGGGAATCATCCAGCCGTTGTAAAACTACAACTCCCAGCCTGCGCTGACAGACTGTACATGCTGAGAGTTTTAGTTTTGCAACAGCTGTAGGCACACTGGTTATGTATCACTGAGTTTGTGGCCTAACTCAGTGTTTCACAACCAGTGGGCCTTCAGCTGTTGCAAGAGCTACAACTCCCAGCGTGTACGGTGCATGGTGTATGGTGACTGTTGAGAGTTGTAGTTTGCAACAGCTGGATGCACACCGGTAGTGAAACACTGAGTTAGGTTAAAAAAAAACTCAACCATTGTGCCTTCAGCTGTTGCAAAACTACAACTCTCAGCAGTCACTGACAGCCAACGGGCATGCTGGGAGTTGTAGTTATGCAACCAGCAGATGCAACACTACAACTCCCAGCATGCACTTTAGCTGTTTGTGCAAGCTGGGATTTGTAGTTATACAACAGCTGAAGGTACACTTTTCCATAGAAAAAATGTGCCTCCAGCTGTTGCAAAACTATAAGTCCCAGCATGCCCATAAGGGAATGCTGGGAGTTGTGGTTGTCTGCCTCCTGCTGTTGCATAACTACAGCTCCCAGCATGCCCTTTTTGCATGCTGGGAGCTGTTGCTAAGCAACAGCAGGAGGCTGTCACTCACCCAACTCCTAATCCACGCTGCAGGTCAGTCCCTCGCCGCCGCCGCCGCTCCTGGGGCCCCGATCCCAACATTGACGCCGGGGATCAGGGTCCCCAGCTCCTGGGGTGCACGTCCCGCACCCGCTCACGTTCTCCGGAAGAGGGGCGGAGCGGGTTGCGGGAGTGACACCCGCAGCAGGTGCCCTGATTGGTCGGCACCCGCAGCAGTGCCCTGATTGGTTGAATCAGGGCGATCGTGAGGTGGCACCAGTGCCACCTCACCCCTGCTGGCTATGGCTATGGCTGATCAGCCAGTAATTCCGTGTCACTGGAGACCCGATTGACCCGGAATCCGCCACAGATCGCTGGACTGAATTGTCCAGTGATCTGCGGCCATCGCCGACATGTGGGGTCATCATGACCCCCCTGGGCGATATGCCCCGATGCCTGCTGAACGATTTCAGCAGGCATCGGGCAACGGCTCCGCTCCAGATGGCTGCGGGGGGGGGGGGGGGGGGGGGCGGGAAAGCACATGATGTTCTCATACGTCATGTGTCCTTAAGGACTCGTAAATGGAGACGTATGAGAACATCATGTGTCCTTAAGGGGTTAAAGAGTACCTGTCATATCTCACATAAAGAGAATTGCTGTATGTTACTCAATACCTAATCTTGGTATGTGTAGCACCTATACTTCTCTCAGAAACACCTTATTTCTGTAACTCACTTAGTTTGTCATCTTGTGCTTTGGAGAGGGTCTGCCCCTTATTCTGTATGACTCATCTTCCTCCTTGAGTCTGCTGTGCTGGGTCTCTTCATCTAGTCACAGCAGGCTGTTCTGTAACCCCCTCCTCTCTGATAGGACAGAAGTGAGCACAGAAGACTGCTAGTCCCTCCCTCACTGACTGGACTTTGTCCTTGTCTGTGTTTCACCTGAGACAAAGATGATGCAGCCAGACAGGAATACTATGGTCTTTTTTATAAGTCATGATTCCTATTTAAAAAAAAAAGGAAAATTTTCTTATGAAGTATTTTAGAAAGGTTAATGTTTTGCCAAGATATACAACATTTAATGCTTTTTTTTTATTTATTTTTTATCTGACAGTGCCCATTTAAGCCCTATGAGCCTTCACCAGTACCTTGTAGCTCTAAAAATCAACTTCAGCGGTCATGGTACCTCCTAAGTAGGTATATGGGTGAAGTTACAGCAGCATGTAGTCACACTGTCTCTGCCCTCTTCCCAGTCTTCCAATGCAAAGCTCAGCACTTAGGATGTCAATCATGCCTGAGTAGCTGGGATGAGGTCAGATCTATCTCACACTTGCTCAGCTTTGAATTTACAAATTTCCTGCATACTCAGTCACCGCGGTAACTCACCTGTTTGCAATCAGCCAGCCCCTTCTGGCTGTTCAACCCCTTAAGGACACAGCCCCTTTTGGCCTTAAGGACACAGCCAATTTAATTTTTGTTTTAACTTTTTTATATTTCTATCCACAGACCCATGTGAGGGCTTGTTTTTTGTGTGACCAATTGTACTTTGTAATGGCATCACAAATTTTACCATAAAATGTAGGGAAAACCCAAAAAATTATTATTTGTATGAGAAAATTGAAAAGAAAAATGACATTTTGCACATTTTGGAGGGTTTTGTTTTTACGCTGTACAATTTATGGTAATAAATCCGTTACGCTATTTTATAATGATTCTACATTGTTATAATCTTTTTTTCTCATATTTTATATTTCTGTCGCTGCCTGATTCCAGGTCCCTAACATTAGGTCTTAGTGGGTCCCAGGACAGAGGACAAGCTGGCATACAAAGCAACTGCAATCTATGCTAAAATATCATATTTATCGGCGTATAACACGCATTTTTTAGGCTAAAATTTTTTGCCTAAAGTCTTTCTGCGTGTTTTACGCTGATAAGCCGCTGCAGTTCAATGATTTAAAACGGGCACTTTAAATCAATGAACTGCAGCGGCTTTTGCAGATGCAGAGACCTGCCGGCTTCTCTGCCCCTGCCTGTCCTGGGGTCTAGAGCCCTGCAGCCTCTCTCCCCCTGCCTCTCCTGGGGGCCTCTGCGGGGTCAGAAACAGTGTATCGGGGTATACACATGCACACACAAGCACCCTCATTTTACCAAGGATATTTGGGTAAAAAACTTTTTTTACCCAAATATCCTTGGTAAAATGAGGGTGCATGTTATAGGCCGGTGTGTGGTATACCCCGATAAATACGGTAACTTAGCAAGCTAAATAAAAACTTAGGACATAATTAGATTCCAGCCTTGAGCAGTCCAAGATGAAATTGGCTAAAAGGGAAAGCTAAAGTGAGATATCATACAAAGAAAGAATGAAGCTCCCACTCTCTACCAGTTTCTGAAGAAAGATCATGCATTTATGAATTTTCAGAAACACACAGTAGCTGGGCTTTTTATGGGGGGTTTCAGATTTAAAGGGGTACTCCGGTGGAAAACTATTATTATTATTTATTTATTTTTTTAAATCAACTGGTGCCATAAAGTTAAACAGATTTGTAAATTGCCTCCATTTAAAAATCTTAATCCTTCCAGTACTTATTAGCTGTTGTATACTACAGAGGAAGTTGTAGTTCTTTATGGAGTTCTTTTCAGTCTGACCACTGTGCTCCCTTGCTGACACCTCTGTCCATATCAGGAACTGTCCAGGGGAGAGGTTTCCTATGGGAATTTTCTTGCACTCTGGCCAGTTCCTGACATGTCAAACTATAAACCAGGGGCGGATCCAGAGTCTACTCTCGGGAGGGGCACTATTAGAGTATTTTGTGTTGGCGGACAGAAAATAAGATTACGGAACTTACAATATTATTAAATGTATCATACAGTCCTAACCTTGTTTAAGACTCTTAGGCTGTGCTCATATGTCAGAATAATAATCAAATATACCAATTGCCACAGAATGGGAAAGTGCTAAAGAAGTTTTTACAATTTAAAACTACAGCTCCCAGTATGACCTAAGGGGATGCTGGGAGTTGTTGTTTCCCCTATCATAACTTCAGAACTTACAAGTGACTACAGCTCTGATGGGACATAGTGAGGATGATACACAATGAAATCACTGACTATAGGTGACATCTTCTCTATAGTGAGGAGAATACACAATGATATCATTGACTATAGGTGACAACATCTCTATTGTGAGGAGAATACACAATGATATCAGTGACTATAGGTGACATCTCTATAGTGAGGAGAATACACCATGATATCAGTGACTACAGGAGACGTCTTCTCTATAATGAGGAGAATACACAATGATATCAGTGACTACAGGTGACATCTCTATTGTGAGGAGAATACACAATGATATCAGTGACTACAGGTGACGTGTTCTCTATAGTGAGGAGAATACACAATGATATCAGTGACTACAGGTGACGTCTTCTCTATAGTGAGTAGAATACACAATGGTATCAGTGACTACAGGTGACGTCTTCTCTATAGTGAGGAGAATACACAATGATATCAGTGACTACTAGAGATGAGCGAACTTACAGTAAATTCGATTCGTCACGAACTTCTCAGCTCGGCAGTTGAAGACTTTTCCTGCATAAATTAGTTCTGCTTTCCGGTGCTCCGGTGGGCTGGAAAAGGTGGATACAGTCCTAGGAAAAGTCAGCAACCGCCGAGCCGGGAAGTTCATGACGAATCGAATTTACTGTAAGTTCGCTCATCTCTAGTGATTACAGGTGACGTGTTCTCTAAAGTGAGGAGAATACACAATGATATCAGTGACTAAAGGTGACATGTTCTCTATAGTGAGGAGAATACACAATGATATCAGTGACTACAGGTGACGTGTTCTCTATAGTGAGGAGAATACACAGTGATATCAGTGACTACAGGTGACATCTTCTCTATAGTGAGGAGAATACACAATGATATCAGTGATTACAGGTGACGTCTTCTCTATAGTGAGGAGAATACACAATGATATCAGTGACTACAGGTGACGTCTTCTCTATAGTCTTTCCTTATCTAATTCAGCTGGTACATACCGCCAGGACTTGTTCCAGCTAAATGTTCTCTCTGCAGTACTTGATGCCCAGATGGCTCCTCACTATGTCAGCACATTCTGATCCTCTATATGAAAACAATAATTTTTCTAATACTGCCAAACACTGTATTCTTTGAATATAATACTGGCACACACCCTCTGAATATAATTCTGACACACTATACCCCCTGAATATACAACACACTGCACCCTCTGAATATAATACCGCCATACACTGTACCCTCTGAATATAATACTATCACACACTGCACCCTCTAAATATAATACTATCACACACTGCACCCACTAAAAATAATACTATCACACACTGCACCCTCTAAATATAATACTATCACACACTGTATTCTCTGAATATAATACTATCATACACTACACCCTCTAAATATAATACTATTACACACTGCGCCCTCTAAATCGAATACTACCACAAACTGCATTCTCTGAATATAACTTGCTGTGCAGTACACCCTCTGAGTAAAATACCGTAGTGTATTGTGGCCCCTAAAAAACATACCACCCCAGAAATTCCTCATAATATACACTATACTTCTGAAATGCAGAACGCTCTGTGCCTTCACATACAGTAATAATGCCCCATCTTGTGCTCCTACATATAATAATTATGACCCGTCCTGTTCCCCCCACATAATAATAATGCCCTCTGTGCTGTGCCCCTCACATATAATGCCCTCTGTGCTGTGCCCCTCACATATAATGCTCCTGTCATGTGCCCCTCACATATAATGTCCCCTGTGCTGTGCCCCTCACATATAATGCCCCCATCATGCGCCCCTCATATATAATGCCCCCATCATGCGTCCCGCACATATAATGCCCCATCATGCGCCTCACACATATAATGCCCCCTGTGGTGTGCCCCTCACATATAATGCCCCCTGTGCTGTGCCCCTCACATATAATGCCCCCATCATGCGCCCCTCACATATAATGCCCCCATCATGCGCCCCTCACATATAGTGCCCCCTGTGCTGTGCCCTTCACATATAATGCCCCCTGTCCTGTCCCCTCAGGAGGCATTATATGTGAGGGGCACAGCACAGGGGGCATTATATGTTTGGGGCACATGACAGGAGCATTATATGTGAGGGGCACAGCACAGGAGGCATTATATATGAGGGGCGCATGATGGGGGCCATTTATGTGAGGGGCAAACAAAGAATGGGGGCATTATATGTGAAGGGCACAGCACAGGGGGCATTATATGTGAGGGGCACATGACAGGAGCAGTATATGTGAGGGGCACAGCACAGAGGGCATTATATGTGAGGGGCTCATGATGGGGGCATTATATGTGAGGGGCGCATGATGGGGCATTATATGTTAGGGGCACAGCACAGGGGACATTATATGTGAGGGGCACATGACAGGAGCATTATATGTGAGGGGCACAGCACATAGGGCATTATATGTGAGGGGCGCATGATGGGGCATTATATATGAGGGGCGCATGATGGGGCATTATATGTGAGGGGCACAGCACAGGGGGCATTATATGTGTGGGGCACAGCACAGGGGGCATTATATGTGTGGGGCACAGCACAGGGGGCAATATATGTGAGGGGCACAGCACAGGGGGCAATATATGTGAGGGGCACAGCACAGGGAGCAATATATGTGAGGGGCACAGCACAAGGGGCATTATATGTGTTGGGCCCAGAACAGGGGGCATTATATCATATAATGCCCCCCTGTGCTGTGCCCCACACATATAATTCCCCCTGTGCTGTGCCCCACACATATAATTTATATGTGTGGCACAGCACAGGGGGCATTATATGTGAGGGGCACAGCACAGGGGGCATTATATGTGAGGGGCACAGGACAGGGGGGCATTATATGATATAATGCCCCCTGTTCTGTGCCCCACACATATAATGCCCCCTGTGCTGTGCCCCACACATATAATTTATATGTGTGGAACAGCACAGGGGGCAATATATGTGAGGGGCACAGCACAGGGAGCAATATATGTGAGGGGCACAGCACAGGGGGCATTATATGTGTTGGGCCCAGAACAGGGGGCATTATATCATATAATGCCCCCCTGTGCTGTGCCCCACACATATAATGCCCCCTGTGCTGTGCCCCACACATATAATTTATATGTGTGGCACAGCACAGGGGGCATTATATGTGAGGGGCACAGCACAGGGGGCATTATATGTGAGGGGCACAGGACAGGGGGGCATTATATGATATAATGCCCCCTGTTCTGTGCCCCACACATGTAATGCCCCCCTGTGCTGTGCCCCACACATATAATTTATATGTGTGGAACAGCACAGGGGGCATTATATGTGAGGGGCACAGCACAGGGCACATTATATGTGAAGGGCACAGGACAGGGGCCCCCCCTGTCATGTTCTCTTCACATATTATGCCCCCTGTGCTTTGCCCTGCAGCCCCTCATTAAATATTCCCTTTTCTCTAACCCCCCTCCTAACAGTGGCGCATATCCTGTTTCCCTAATCCCCTGGATCCTGAGCATACCCTTACTTACAGTATGCAGGCCGCGGGGACGGGTTCTCCAGGCGCGGTCGCGATGATGTGACATCATCGCGCCGGCCTTTAGTGGATCGCGTCCCCGCAGCTCACACGCTGTGTACACAGCGTGTGTGAAAGGTTAGTGAATGGTGGAGCGGGAGCTTACAGCTTCGGCTCCACCATGCTAGGGAGTGGGGGGCAGCAATCTCGGGTGGGGGGGCAATTGCCCCATTGCCCCCCCCCCCTGGATCCGCCACTGCTATAAACAGGACACCAATGAAGCCGAATAAGATAAAGCATTACCTTTACGATTAGATACTGTGCAATAGATTCGGTGGGAGTCAGAGATTTAGAGTTGTCCTACAGCTATCTTGGTGATCATATGACTGTGATGATAATATCATTCCTTACCCCTCCACACTTTAATATAGCGAGGGCTAATCCAGACTAGGTAGGGAAAGTATATCTTGGATGGTCAACAGGGACGGTCACCTGTACCCCTCTTCCCTATCCCCTAGGTAATTTATCTTCATAAATATTACTGAATCTATTGCACAGTATCTAATTGTGTACTTCTATCTACTGTATTCTTTATTATATTTTTTGAATTAAGATTTTTAATATTCAAACACAACTTTATTAAAGGTTGTAAAAGACAGAAAAACAGGGCTGTGCATTACAATGTCATCAACATAATCAGTCAGGAGAACACAATCCAACCGTAATATACAGCAGACACGTAAATGCAAAATTCAGGAGTGTTACTTCAGAAAGGTCTGGATGTGCGCTCTCAGTTGTGCGTAGTAAGTTGTGAGCACAAAGAGAGTGAAAATAAAGAGTGAGAGTGAAGCTCTGAATGTCAGTAGGAGCCCGGATTCGGGCAGACAGAGGAGCTCCATACAGAGAGAACAGAAAAAGAAGGCAGAAGGAAAGGGGTGACAGAAAGAGAGAATACAAGGAGAGAAAACAAATACAAATCCCAATTAGGAAAAAACAGGAACAATGTCACTAACCTGATCCCGACCAAACCACTCGTCCAACAGAAACTGAATGAAAGTTAGGGGTGTATGAGCCAAGAGCTGGATCCGGAGAAGAGAAGCCCACCATCACCTCGACTCAATCAATCCTGTATAGAGGGGATTCTAGGAAGGTCAGCCAGGGGCCCCATATTGCACTATAACTGTCGGTTGTCCCCCTTGAGTCCGACATCAGCTCTTCCATGCGGCAAATAAAAAGAATTTCCCTGTACCATTCAGACACTGTCGGGGGGGTGCTATTTTTCCAGCGCCGGGGGATCACCGACCTGGCTGCTACCAACAGAAAGCGTGCTAATTTTTGGGCCGATGTCCAGCGGGATGACGGCAGAATCGACAGCAGCAGAACCTTAGGATCATTGGGATAGGATATCCCCGTAATATGGAGTATGCGCGAGACTACTGTCACCCAGAAGGGGCCCAGGGATGGACATGACCACCATATGTGGGACATGGTTCCTACGTCTCCCCCACACCGCCAACAATTCGCCGACACCGTCGGGTACATTTTATTCAGAACAGACGGCACTCTGTACCATCTAGAGATGATTTTATAATTTGTCTCTTGGGCCCTACAGGAGATCGACATTTTATGGCAGAGGGAGAATGCTGCTGTCCAGTCTGAGGCCCAAAGGTAGTGCCCAGTTCCATCTCCCACGCCCCCGCGTATCGAGGTGGCTCCTGGGCCATCGCGTCAAGCAGAAGGCCATATATCTGAGAGACCGCTCGGGGGACCGGGGAAGTGGAAGTGCACAGCACCTCAAAGGGTAAGAGGGGCCTATTCAGATGCAGGGAATCACCAACAGAGTTGACGAAGTGTCTGAGCTGCATGTATTGCATGTATCTAGCGGGGGATTGTAAGTGGTCAGGTACTAGTTCAGTATATGCACGTAGTTGTGTTCCCGTCAAGAAGACTCTCATGGGGAGGGTCGGGGGATCGGTCAGCCCCAGGAAAGATGAGCTCGTGAGGCCCGGCGGAAAGCGAGGGTTCCACAACAAGGGGGTGAGGGGGCCATCAGGTGTCAGGAGACCAGTGGTGTGCAGGCAGCGCCGCAGTACAATCAGAAGTTCCCTCGACACCCAAGGCAGGGCTCTGAGAGTGGTTGGTGTAGTCGTGTCCCGCGGGAGCCAGGGAAAGGCCAAGACTAGGGGCCCCACGTTGCAGAGTTCCAGACCCACCCATCTCTTAGTCGTGGGTCCGTGGGGGAAGTCCAGATATCGTGCCAAAGAGGCTGCTATATAGTAGGCTCTACAGTCTGGGACCGCCAGTCCACCCGCCTGCTTTCGCCTCATCAAAATTCTTCTGGATATCCTCGACGGCCGCCCGGCCCAGATGAACCTAGTAAACAATCTGTCAAGCCTACGGAAGTATGAGGCGGGGATAGCAATCGGCACTGTCTGAAACAGGTATAACAACCTGGGGAGAATATTCATCTTGAGGATATTGGTTCTGCCTACCCAAGTAAACGTTCCCCTTGACCATCTCTCAAGATCCCTCTCTACGGTAGATAGCTGGGGCAGGAAATTGAGAGAGTAAGCGTTGGACAATTGTCTGGGAACCTGAATCCCTAGGTACCTAAACGAGTGAGTAGCCCAGCGAAAGGGGTGTTCTCGCTTCAGGCTATCTACCACAGTCTGCGGGAGGGTGATGTTGAGAGCAGTGCTTTTGGACATGTTTATCCGGTGATTACTGAAGTGGGAATAGAGCTGGAGAACGCGTGACACAGCTGGCAAGGAGGTGCAAGGGGAGGTCAGATATAGGAGCAAATCGTCCGCAAAGGCAGAGCAAAGGTGCCCCCCCCCCCCGAAGAGAACCCCTTAATGGCAGGGTCTTGTCTAAGTGCAGTCAGAAGATGCTCCATGCAGATAACATAAAGCAGGGGGGAGAGTGGGCAACCCTAGCGCGTGCCATTCCGGATTTTGAAAGGGGAAGACAGTGCACCGTTAACCCTCACCCTAGCCTGTGGATCCCTATACAGAGCAGCCACGCGGGTCAACATTGAGGGACCCAGGCCAATTTGAGCCAGCGAGCTCTCCAGAAACCCCCAGTCCACCCGATCAAATGCCTTCTCGGCATCTAAGGAGAGAAGCATCAATGGCGTGCGGTCTGCAGTAGCCTTGTGTATGACTGAGAAAGCCCGGATTGTGTTGTCGCGAGCCTCTCTTGAGCGAAGGAAACCCGATTGATCGTGGTGGACTACGGGTCCCAGGACAACCCCCAGTCGGTCCGCCAGTAGCTTGGCAAACAGTTTGATGTCCGTGTTTAATAGGGATATTGGGCGGTAGCTGGCACAAAGACCAGGGTCCTTATCGTCCTTGGGTATGACAGTGATTATGGCAGTAAGAGAGGCCGAAGGGAAGCCGACCCCCGTAGAGACGTCGTTGAAGGCTGCATGGAGGAAGGGGACAATCTCCGCCTTCAGGGATTTAAAGAATTTGGCTGTGTAGCCGTCGGGACCGTGGCTTTTGCCGGATGGTAAGTCAGTAATGGCCTCCGCGATTTCCGCTTCGGTGAAGGGGGCTTCCAGGTCATCGATAACATCAGGCGGCAGTCTAGGGAGAGAAGTTTGGCGTATGTAGTCCGAGAGTGAGATCTGAGGGAGAGGGGGCTGAGGGAGGGCCGCGCGTGGAGGGAGATTGTAAAGATCAGTGTAGTACTGTTCGAAGGTCTCCAGAATCTCCAACAGGAGAAACGTATTCCCGCCTTGCGGTGTCTTTATGGATGAGACGTACAAGGCAGCCCTCTGGTCAAGCAGAGCCCTGGCCAATAGTCTGCTTGGCTTATTGCCCCATTCATAAAACGCTTTGGAACATCTTTGGCGGTAGTGCTTGTATGTGTCGTTCAGCAATGTACAGATCTCATGTCGCACTCTAACGAGCTCCCTCAACGTAGAGTCCAACTGGGACCATTTGTGCAGTGTTTCCAGAGCGTTAAGTTGCGCCAACAGGCTCTTAAGCTTAGCAGCTTTTTCTCGTTTAAGGCGTGAGCCATGGCTAATCAGAACGCCCCGTAAGACGCACTTCAACGCCTCCCACTGTAGTGGTGTGGAGGTCGGGTCGTTTTCATGGACTGTCCGGAAGTCGGCTCTGGCCTTCTTCAGGTCAGCGACGCACAGAGCATCTAAGAGGAGGGATTCGTTGAGCCTCCACGAGTACTGCGGCTTGTTGAGCAGGGGTACATTTAGTGAGCAGCGGACGGGGGCATGGTCAGAAAGGAATAGATTACCAATCTGGGAAGAGGTCAGGCACGGTAAATGGTGGTGCGTTAGAAAAATATAGTCCAACCTTGAATAAGTCCTGTGTGGGGAGGAGTAATGTGTGTAATCCCGCTCCCCCGGGTGCTGGAGCCGCCACACATCACATAACTGAAGAGCGTGAAGTTGTTGCCGTAGGCGGCTAAGCTGGCGACAGGACACAGCAGAGCGCCGTGCAGAGGCGTCCAGCACCGGGTGGATGGGAAGCTTGAAGTCTCCTATGAGGAGCAACATACCTTGGGTAAAGGAAGTCAGATCATCTAGGGCCTGCAAGAGAAAAGGGATCTGAGCAGAATTGGGGGCATATACCGTCGCTATCGTCACCTCTTGGCCGAGGAGAAGACCCTTAACAAAAAGGTATCTAGCTGCAGTATCTGTCTTAAACTCCTGGACCGTGAAGGGTAGGGACCTATGTATGCCAATGGAGACCCCCCTCGAACGTGAGTCAGGGTTGGGGCAATGGAACCAAGTCGGGAAGTACCTGCTCAGTCTGTCAGGGATATGGCCCACCTTAAAATGAGTCTCTTGCAAGCAGAGGATGCTGACCTTCAGTTTGTGCATATGGTAGAGGATCTGAGATCTCTTCTCCGGTACATTGAACCCCTGGACGTTGAGTGTGGTTATTTTGATATCAGTCATCTCCACCGTGCGGCAACCAGGCAGTCAGAGGAGGAGTGGCCAAAGGACGAGTGGTCGGTCAGAAACAGGTCCTGTGAAGAAACAAAGGAAACAGATATCAAAAAGGCAAACCAAGCCAAAAGTAAAGGTAACCGTGTACTATGCAGAGGAAGTATTAGGCGGTGTTCGGAAGCACTAGAGGTGCAAAGGGAAACTGGTGACAGCAATCAGACAGCTGTCTCACAGGTGTGCTCAACGCACACCCAACCTATGTGGGGGGTATGTGAGGAAGGCAGTATCGACTATGTGAGCGGCTAAAGTAGGGGGGGGTGGTTGTTGCGGTCGGGTATCTAAGTCCGCCCACGGCCATGGGCTAGCATGAAGGGTGGCCCCTCAAGGGGAGCACACACAAACAGACGTGTGAGGGTAGTGTTCCATAAATTCAGCAAAGAGGAAGCCCGGGGGGAAGCCGGGTCGGGGGGGGGGGGTCAACTGCAATCAGGTAGGTGGTAGAGGGACCATGATCCTAGTGTGGGAAGGGTGGGGCCGAGAGCATTAGGAGCAGGGGAGGGTGTGACCGGTGGGGAGGAAGGCTGGAAGGGGGGGCGGGAAGTGGAGCAGGCAGAGGGGGGGAGCCAGAGATGGGAAGGGAGATGGAGGAGGAGAGGAGAGAGGGGGGAAAGCTGAAGGTGGGAGCGTGGGAGCGTGGGGGAAAGCGGGAGATGGGAGGGTGGGGGGGATAGGAGGGGGGGCAGGCATTGGTGGATGTGAGGGTGGGTAGTGAGTAGTCATGGAGGGGGGGACAGGGGAGTGAGCGAGGTAGGGTCTACTAGTGGGTCCTTAAAGTGGGCAAGGAGGGTGGTAAGTGTCAGCTAGGGCCTGAACACTGTCCCCTAGGTGCACAAAGTGAGACACTATGCAAGTTCGGTAAGCACTGAAATCAGGGTTCAGCGGGAGTCCCTGAAGATAGGCGTCTGGGTCTTCTCAGGCGCTGCGGCTGCGGCCAGCCCGGATTGGGGCATCTGGCCGGGGTCCTCTGGACGGGTCTGGAGAGTGGGATCTGCATAGCAGGATAGGGGTTTTTCAGGAAGTCGATCCATTCCGGTAGGGAGATGGGAGGGAGATTCAGGGCCGTAAGGAAATGGGGCAAGTCAGAGGGGTCCCTCAGAGTAGCTGAAACTTCACCAGACGTAGCATGCAGGGCAAATGGAAATCCCCATCGATAAGGCAAATGGCGATCCTGGAGCAGTCTCAGCAGTGGTCGGAGAAGAGCTCTTTGTCGGAGGGTGCGTCTGGAAAGATCCGGGTATAGTTGCAGGGCAACCCCATCAAAGTCCACATCACCCCTCTGTCTCACATTTAGCATTGTCTGTTCTTTCAAGGCGTATTTATGTACACGGCAGATTACGTCCTGTGGACGCGAGGGATTGTTGCTGGGAGCACGAAGCGCACGATGGGCCCTGTCAAGTTCGATGCGAGACTCCGGTGGGCGCCCCAGAATCATGTTGAAAATCCCGATGACAGTAGGGAATAGATCCTGGGATCGTGTGGCTTCCGGGAGACCACGGATACGTATGTTATTCCGGCGGCTCCTATTTTCGATGTCGTCCAAGTGTTCCACCAGGGCCTGTTGAGTGGATGCATGAGTGGTCAAGGTGGATTGCAGGTCTCTCATAGTATCAAGAGCGTTGGATTGAAAGTCCTCAAGGGCCCTCACTCTTCCCTGAAGGTCCACTACGTCTTGCTTGACGGGCTGCAGATCTTGGCGCCAGGCGTGTTTCAGTTCCAAGGCCATGGCGGATATGTCACTTTTAGTGGGCAGGAGTGCTAGGAGCGCCTGGAGTTCAGGGTGACCCTTGAGCAAGGCCACTGCCTGGGCCGGAGGTGGGAGGGATGAGGACAGCGGGTCCCTCAGTTCGTCCCGTTGCCCAGGGAAACTAAGCGGCAAAGAATGAATTCCTGAGCAGACCGACAAGTGGGGTACAGTGGTTTGGGCACAGAGCCCAAGATGCGACATGTCAGGTGTTGGCTGAGCAGGCAAGGACAGATGTGTAGCTTCTCCGCACCCCTCAGCAGCGTGCACTGGGTCGGAGAGGCCGTGAGCCAGGGCCAGGCTTCCAGGGTCCACCACCGGTTCTTGGTCCAGGGAGGACAATTGAGAGGTCGGGGACCCCCTGGGACTCCTGAAGATTGAGGGGATGCTCTGTGAGGGTGACATCTGCCCATTCATGGGGGAGCTAGGCTGGGAGTTGGGCATAGGGGGTGACTGAAGGACTTCAGCCCGCTTTCCTACCTCCACCAGGACGTCACAGCCAGAGCCCCTCTGTTCGAAGTCGTCCCTCATGTGTTGCAGCGGGGCACAGCCTGCAGTATTGGAGCCCCCAGTTGTGGATAGCCCCCGTCGGTAGTCGGGTTCGTGTTGGAGAAGGGAGAATTAGTGGTGTCACCGCTCGTCCCGCCAGTCCCATCGGCGCTCCGTTTGGGGAGAGCTCCGGTGCAGGATGCCTAGCGCCTCCACCCTCCACTCTGGCCGGGGATAGCGTACGTCGCAGCCCGGGCTCCTGACTTCCGGTCGGGCCTCGCTGAGGGGGTTGTATGCCGGGAGCTCTCCCATGGGGTTGCGTCCTCGTAGGTAAGTCCAGCAGGGCTTGCATCTTCGTCTTCGGCGCAGCTGTAGCTGAGGCGGCTGCAGTGCGCCTTGTGACAGGCGGTGAGGGGAGAAGTGCGTCCTCAGTAGAAGGTGCCCGCGCCATTTTGGAGAGGACAGTCATGGGACCCGGGTCGTCTTGGAGTCCCGTCAGCGGGCCGAAAAAGTTTGAGATCGGTACCGGGGTGTGCTGTGAGGGTCCCCTCGATCTCCTGTTCCTTCCCGACCTCCTGGAGCTCATAAGGATGAGTTAAATACCCTCTATACAGGCCGTGGGTCCGGAGCTCTGCAGATTAGCTGCTGCTTCCTCTCATAGCAGGACACGCCCCCCGAATTAACATTTTTAATGTATTAGTAGAAGTTATGTTTTATCTTATTCAGCCTCATTGGTGTCATGTTTATAGTTTGATATTGCTTGATGATATATCAAGGGCCATTTATCTTTGAAGTACTTGAGGGAGACTCTGCATTATCTCCCCTAATTTCTGTGTGTTCATGGACAGAGGTGTCAGCAGAGAGCACTGAGGTCAAACTAAAAGAATTCCATAAAGAAATACAACTTCCTGTGGATAGTAGAAAGGAAGATATCCAGCGCTTGACTTGGGAACAGGTCTTTATTTATATCCACTAGAAGACATACAGGTTCAATGAGACGTGATGCGTTTCGGCTTGTTTCACCAAGCCTTAGTCATACCAAGCCGAAACGCTTCACATGTCTCTGTGTACCTGTATGTCTTCTTGTGGATATTAAATAAAAACCTGTTCTCGAGTCAAGCGCTGGATATCTTCCTTTCTACTATTACCTGCCGGACGCCAGTCCGTGCACTTCCTGCAAAGGGTGAGCTGATACGAATTTTCTCTGAACTTCCTGTGGAGTACTGAAAGGATTAAGAGTCTTGAATAGAATTAAATTACAAATCTGTTTAACTTTCTGGCACCAGTTGATGTTATAAAATTCTTTTTTACAGAAACTTCGAAAAGTTTCCATCAAGGTCTATCGCAGACTGTAACATACTGGGCTCCAACCACAGACACCGGCCACAGACAAAGGACCAGTGCGCCCATAATTAGTAAATTCACCTGTCACCATGTTATAAGTTATTTGCACCACCCACGCCCCCCTGCAGGATCTTCAGTGCTTATTGCCTAAGAGAAAGCGTTCCCATTGCCTGTTTTTCCTACCCGTGTTTCCTGACCTTCCTATTACGGTTTTGGACTCCGAACCTCTGCCGCTTGCCTAGACCTTCTGCTATGTTGACTACACCTCTGCATCATCCTCCCATACCCCGCTTTGCCCAGTTACCTGTGTGGTCGAGCCGTGTTGGGGGTAGCGATCTGGGTGTCGACTGCATCAGCAAATCCATCCAGCTTTACATAGTTACATAGTTACATAGTTAGTACGGTCGAAAAAAGACATATGTCCATCAAGTTCAACCAGGGAATTAAGGGGTAGGGGTGTGGCGCGATATTGGGGAAGGGATGAGATTTTATATTTCTTCATAAGCATTAATCTTATTTTGTTCCAGGAATGTATCTAATCCTGTTTTAAAGCTGTTAATTGTTCCTGCTGTGACCAGTTCCTGAGGTAGACTGTTCCATAAGTTAACAGTTCTCACTTAACTCTTTGCGGCAGTCTCTAGTGAAGACCAGCGGCACCTTAAACTCCGCTCCCTGATATGGTCCGAGTCATCAGCCACACAGATAAAGGATACACATCCAGTTTCGTGACAGCCCGCATTCAGGTGCGTGACAGTAAGATCCGGCCATGGATCCAACTGGGGTTCCTCTGCCTGACAACACGGATCTTGCATCTATCATAGCGCTCCAGTCCCAGCAGTTGGCCAGTGCAGACCACTTCCTTAAGGACTGTCCTCTGTATCCTCAGCCCCAGGGAAACGCTTGCACCTTGGGTTTGTTGGAGAGGCCTCCCTAGGTGTTAATTCCTCCTCTCCACGCTTAAATATGATGGTTCATCTTCTTCTTCCCTCCAAAGAGAACCTCTCGGTTCTGGCCTTCCTGGATTCTGGCTCTGCGGGAAACTCTATTGATGCCTCTCTAGTGCATAAGTATCTTCTGCCAGTTTTCCGCCTCCTGAAACCTCTGTTCATCTCTACGGTCAATGGAGAAAAACTGGACTGTACCGTGCTATACCGTACAGAACCCCTGTTTTATCTTCAGTCAGCCCATCGTCTCAATCCTCGTCAGGCTCGCTGGTCCCTCTTCTTCTCCAGATTTAACTTTTTTATTCATTTTCGTCCAGAAGAGAAGAATCTTCAGGCTGATGCTCTATCTTCTGAGGTGCAAGACCTGGAACCCCATCTGCAACATATTGTCCCTCCGGATCGTCTTATTTCCAAACACCGGCAAGTCTTCAGCATCTCCCCCTTGGGCAGACTTATGTTCCTCCTCGTTTGAGACTCCCGATCTTGAAATGGGGTCATTCTTCAATGTTGGCAGGTCATGCTGGTATCCGTAAATCCTTGCAACTAATTTCTCGACAGTATTGGTGGCCCACTCTGAAGCGGGATGTCATGGACTTTGTTTGTTCTTGCTCTGTTTCTGCCCGGGACAAAACACCACGTGCCAAGCCTGCTGGTCTACTACATCCTTTGCCTGTTCCTGATCTGCCTTGGTCTAACATTGCAATGGACTTTATTATGGATCTCCCTTCGTCTAGTGGCAATACAGTCATCTGGCTTGTTGTGTACTGATTTTCTAAGATGGCTCATTTTGTGCCTTTGCCAAACTGTTCTTTTCCCATATCTTCCGTCTACATGGATTGCCGACACATATTGTCTCTGACTATGGAGTCCAGTTTGTTTCCAAATACTGGAGGGCACTCTGTTCACAACTTCAAGTTAATTTGAATTTCACCTCTGCCTATCACCCCCAGTCTAATGGTCAAGTTAAGAGGGTGAATCAGATTTTGGGGGATTATCTTTGCCACTTTGTCTCCGCTCGCCATGACGACTGGTCTGATCTTCTACCCTGGGCTGAATCTTCGTACAACCATAGGGATACCGAATCCACAGGAACTGCACCCTTCTATGTAGTCTATGGACTTCATCCTCATCCTCCACTACCCTTACCTTCTTCCTCCAAAGTCCCTATGGCTGATGAACTAGTACGGAACTTCACCGCCATTTGGAAGAAAACTCGTCTCTCCCTTCTACGTGCCACGACCCGTATGAAATCTCAAGTGGACAAGAAAAGGTGTCCTCCTCCTGTATTTTCATCCGGGGAGCAAGGTATGGCTGTCATCTAAATATATCCGCTTCAGAGTACCTTGCTACAAACTGGGACCACGCTATTTGGGGCCTTTCAAGGTCAAGAGACATCTTAATCCAGTGGCTTATTCGCTACATCTGCCTTCCACCCTCCGGATCCCAAATTCTTTCCACGTCTCCCTCCTGAAACCAAACTGAAACCAAGGACAGACAGCGCTCCGTAGTGTATTAACCAAGGGATGCACTCTGGGGGAGGGTAAGACAAAATGCACGCTTACCCAAGAAGGTTACACTCCACCAAGTGCAGCAATGGTTTAGAGCAGAATGATAACGAATGACTGCAGCCCTTCCACGTCCGATACAATATATTCTTGAAAAGGAGCCTCCAATATTCGACGGGATAGTAAGGCGTCAGTGCCTTACTATCCCATCGAATATTGGAGGCTCCTTTTCAAGAATCCCTCCTGAAACCAGTCATTTATAACCATTTCACTAAATAGGACATTTCTCCCACTCCCATCTATGGTACCTCTGATGTATATTCTGTCAAGTAAATTCTGGACTCCAAGCTCATAAGAGGTAAACATTTCTTTCTTGTAGATTGGGAGGGATTCGGTCCTGAAGAGAGGTCTTGGGAGCCACAGGATAACATCCTGGATCAGGATCTTCTCAAAAGACTCTTGAGCCGTAAAAGGAGGGGGAGACCAAAGGGGGGAGTACTGTAACATGCTGCGCTCTGGCCACAGACACCGGCCATGAGCGCAGCATCCCCGTGTCCCCGATTGCTTGCGGGGTCGGGATTCGCATCGCGAGACGTGCCCGCATGCGAATCCCGGCCCATCTCTTACCTCACTCCACTCCTGCAGCAGCTTCCTCTCAGCCCCGGCACGCGCATTCCCGTCCCTTAGGACCCGCGCACGCCAGAGCTTTAAAATTTATTATTTGCACCTCCCACACCCCCTGCCTGATCTTCAGTGCTTATTGCCTAAGAGAAAGTGTTCCCATTGCCTGATTTGCCTACCTGTGTTTCCTGACCTTCCTGCTACGTTTTTTGACTCCGAACCTTTGCCGCTTGCCTAGACCTTCTGCTACGTTGACTACGCCTCTGCCTCATCCTCCAATACCCCGCTTTGCCCAGTTACCTGTGTGGTCGAGCCGTGTTGGGGGTAGCGACACAGCCACACAGATAGAGGATCAACATCCAGTTTCGTGACAGCCCGCATTCAGGTGCGTGACACAGACACCTATAAAGACACCTTATATCTCCATAACAGACAACAGACAACGACAGACAACAAGCAAACCCTGTGTAGTCTGATAGTCTATCTGTCCTATCCTTTTAGCTTACTTAGCAACATCCTCTGGACCCACACTAAATGGTAACAGGCTGAAATGAATGGACAAATGTCTTTTTTTGTGCCTAAAAACTATGGGGGAGATTTATCAAAACCTGTGCAAAGGAAAAGTTGCCCAGTTGCCCATAGCAACCAATCAGCTCGCTTCTTTCATTTTTAACAAGGCCTCTGCAAAATGAAAGAAGCATTCTGATTGGTTACTATGGGCAAATGGGCAACTTTTCCTTTACACAGGTTTGATAAATCTCCCCCTATATAACTATGTAACACACTTAAAAGGGTACTCCGGTGGAATTATAATTTTTTTTTAAATCAACTGGTGCCAGAAAGCTAAACAGATTTGTAAATTACTTCTATTAATAAATCTTTACCCTACCAGTACTTTTAAGCAGCTGTATGCTACAGCGGAAATTATTTTCTTTTTCTGTCTTAACACAGTGCTCTCTGCTGACACTTGATGCCCGTATCAGGAACTGTCCAGAGCAGCATAGGTTTGCTATGGGGATTTTCTCCTGCTGTGGACAGTTCCTGCTACGGGCATCAGGTGTCAGCAGAGAGCACTGTGGACAAGACAAAAAAGAAATTCAAAAAGAAAAGAACTTCCTCTGTAGCATACAGCTGCTTAACAGTACTGGAAAGGTAAAGATGTTTAATAGAAGTAATTTACAAATATGTTTAACTTTCTGGCACCAGTTGATTTAAAAAAAAGATGTTTCCCACCGGAGTACACCAGAGCATATTTGTTCAAAAAACAGCTTATTTGTTCCAAAAATTTTGCTCAGTTCACTTCAATGGGACTGAGCTGTAATACCACACTAAACAAGGGCAGATGTGGATAACCCCTTAACATGGAGACATACAGGTCTGTATAGGAACTGTAGAAACAAAACTATGGGAAACTACTAATTGAAACCTAATTAAAACCTATTAACTATTTCAGGTAACCTATGACTTTTTGATGACTTTTTATTCCATTTTTATATTTTATTTTTTAGTTGAGGTGGCAGAAAAGCACTTTTGGCAAAGTTTTGTATAATTTGCAGTGTTCATTGTGTAAGATAAAGAACATGATGGTTTCTATGCTTCAGACTTTTACAAATGCGGCAATGCTTATCATTCAGATGCCTTTTTTATATTAAAGAAGCAATCTTATTGGTTATGATGAATAAATAGTCAACTTTTCCTCTACACAGGTTTTCATAAGTCTCCCCTTTATTTTACTTTTTTTTTTTTTTTTTTTTACCTTTTTTTGCCTGGAAACGTAGTGTTCACATGTACAATACATGCAATGATGTCAGCTTAACAGCTTGGCATCCTTTGATCCCAATGTAATGTTGTGACAGACAGTTCCCCTTTTTGCCTAACCACCTAGATGCCAGGGTTGTTACTGGCATGTTCGATCTTGGTCACTGGCAGCAGGTGTATGGAACGAGATTCTGAGCCTGCTTTATACTCAGTCCCCCAATGCCTTGACATATAGTACATGTACTGTATATGAGACGTTAGGAAGGGGTTAAGTAAATATCTGATGTTATAGTACTTTGTGTTAACACAGTAATAATACATTGCACAATTTTACAATATCTTGTATTACTGGGTACAAAGCTTTGCCTTGTATTTAAAATCCTGCTGCTGCAAAAAAAAGGACAGAACATTTATCATTTGTGTTACTTGTGTACTCCGGTGGAAAACAATTTTTTTTTAAATCAACTTGCTCCAGAAAGTTAAACAGATTAATAAATTACTTATCGGCTGCTGTATACAACAGAGGAAGTTCTTTTTGAATTTCTTTCTCTGCTGACACCACTGTCCATGTCAGAAACTGTCCAGAGCAGGAGAGGTTTGCTATGGGCATTTTCTTCTGGTCTGGACAGTTCCTGACATGGACAGAGGTGTCAGCAGAGAGCACTGTGGTCAGACAGAAAAAAAAATTCAAACAGAAAAGAACTTCCGCTGTCACATACTGCAGCTGATAAGTACTGGAACAATTAAGATTTTTGAATAAAAGTAATTTCTAAAACTGTTTAGCTTTCTGGCACCAGTTGATTTAAAAAAAAAAAATAATTTCACCGGAGTACCACTTTAAATTCCACAGGTATATAATTTTCTGCATATAATACCATCATTATGCATACTTTCCTCTGTGTTTATAATCGCACAAATGCTAAAAGTGTGTTCTTATAAGCTGGTTGACATAGCACGTGGATTTTAGAATTTCAGAATTATACAGCAGGTGCAACACAGTATGCTAGATTATTTTACACAGCAAGTACTATAACACTCTCCTTTAGAAAACAGTGTTAAACTTACAGATTCTTTTTTTTCTACTTTGGCTTCAAATGATAGTCAGTGAGCCAAAGTATATGGAAAGGACATACTAAATATGATGGAATATCTGGTTATATCTGTTTATGACTCAGGGTCAGTCTATTAATTCTTGATAAAACAAAGATGGTAATATTCTAAAAAGAATAAAAGCAACATTACTAACTAGAAGGGCTTAAACATCCTACAAAAGTCTTTAGTCATGCTAAGGAAGAAAAAAAAACTTCTCTATATCAGCAAATTTACAGAGTTTTTTTTTCTTCTGGTGGATAGTGCTATCAATGCAGCATGAGCCACTGGGTGTCCATTACATATTTTAGTTACTGGTGATTTAAAGTTGCCAAAGAAACTGATTCCATAAGCACCATGTAGTAACATAGTTGGTAAGGATAAAAAAGGCACATGTCCATCAAGTTCAACCAAGTGACATTACTTTTCTGAGATGCTTACTTTGAAAGGCATCTTGGTTTGCTGCTTATTAATAAGCTATCCTATCTGGCTGTCCTAGAAAAGACTAAACAAGTGTGGCAATTGTTCTTTTCTAACAATTATTTGTTTTTCCTTAGGTCTAACTGTTAGACTGTTATAGTGGCTGAATGACACAGCCTGGAGATGGCGGCAGAATTAGGAGACCACATAGTGGATGAATGACACAGCCTGGAGTTGGCGGCAGCATATAGTGGCTGAATGACACAGCCTGAAGTTTGTGGCAGCATGAGGAGAACATATAGTGGCTGAATGACACAGCCTGGAGGTGGCGGATGCATGAGGAGACTGTATAGTGGCTGAATGACACAGCAAGGAGGTGGCGGCAGCATGAGGAGACAATATAGTGGCTGAATTACACAGTTTGGAAGTGGCGACAGCATGAGGAGACCATATAGTGGCTGAATGACACCGCATGGAGTTTGCGGCAGCATGTAATGGCTGAATGACACAGCCTGGAGTTTGCGGCTGCATGAGAAGAACATAAATTGGCTGAATGACACAGTGTAGAGGTGGCGGCCGCATGAGGAGACCACATGGTGGATGAATGACACAGCCTGGAATTGGCAGCAGCATATAATGGCTGAATGACACAGCCTGGAGTTTGCGGCAGCATGAGGAAAACATATAGTAGCTGAATGACACAGCGTGGAGGTGGCGAATGCATGAGGAGACTGTATAGTGGCTGAATGACACCGCATGGAGTTGGCGGCAGCATATAGTGTCTGAATAACACAGCGTGGAGGTGGCGGCATCATGAAAAGACCATATAGTGGATTTTGTGGAGCGTGGAGTTTGCGGCTGCATGAGAAGAACATATAGTGGCTGAATGACACAGCGTAGAGGTGGCGGCCGCATGAGGAGACCACATAGTGGATGAATGACACAGCCTGGAGTTGGCAGCAGCATATAGTGGCTGAATGACACAGCCTGGAGTTTGCGGCAGCATGAGGAGAACATATAGTAGCTGAATGACACAGCGTGGAGGTGGCGAATGTATGAGGAGACTGTATAGTGGCTGAATGACACAGCAAAGAGGTGGTGGCAGCATAAGGAGACCATATAGTAGCTGAATGACACAGCATGGAGTTGGTGGCAGCATATAATGGCTGTAGTTTGCGGCTGCATGACGTGAACATATAGTGGCGGAATGATACAGCCTGGAGGTGGCGGAAGCATGAGGAGACCACATTGGGGCTGAATAACACAGCGTAGAGGTGGCAGCCGCATGAGGGGAACATATAGTGGCTTAATGACACAGCCTGGAGTTGGCGAAAGCATGAGGAGACCACATCGTGGCTAAATTACACTGCCCGGAGTTGGCATTAGCATGCGGAGACCACATAGTGGCTGAATGACACAGCCTGGGGTTGGTGGCAGCATGAGGAGAACATATAGTGGCTGAATGACACAGCTTGGAGATGGCAGCAGCATGAGGAGACCACGTAGTGACTAAATGACACAGCCTGGAGTTGGCAGCAGCATGAGGAGACCACATAGTGGATAAGTGACACAGCCTGGAGTTGACATCAGCATGCGGAGACCACATAGTGGTTGAATGACACAGCCTGGGGTTGGTGGCAGGATGAGGAGAACATATAGTGGCTGAATGACACAGCCTGGAGATGTATGCAGCATGAGAAGACCACATAGTGACAAAATGACACAGCCTGGAGTTGGCAGCAGCATGAGGAGACCACATAGTGGCTGAATGACACAGCCTGGAGTCTGCATTAGCATGCGGAGACCACATAGTAGCTAAATGAAAGAGCCTGGAGTGGGTTGCCGCATGAGGAGACGACATAGTTGCTGAATGACACAGCCTGGAGTTGGCATTAGCATGCAGAGACGACATAGTGGCTGAATGACACAGCGTGGAGTTGGCAGCAGCATGAGGAGAAAACATACTGGCTGAATGACACAGCCTGAAGTTGGCAGCAGATGAGGACACCATAACACCATATAGTGGCTGAATGGCACATCCTGGAGTTGGCGGCAACATATAGTTGCTGAATGATGCAGCCAGAAGTTGGCAACAGCATGAGGTGACCACATAGTGGTTGAATGACATAGGCTGGAGTTGACGGCAGCATATAGTGGCTGAATGACACAGCCTGTAGTTTGTGGCAGCCTGAGGAGAACGTATAGTGGCTGAATGACACAGCGTAGAGGTGGTGGCAGATGAAGAGACCGTATAGTGGCTGAATGAAACAGTCTTGAGTTGACGGCAGCATGAGGACACCACATAGTGGCTAAATGACACAGCGTGGGGTAGGCAGCAAAATATAGTGGCTGAATGACACAGCCTGGAGTTTATAGCAGCATGAGGAGAACATATAGTGGCTAAATGACACAACCTGTAGTTGGTGGTAGCATGGGGAGACCACATAGTGGCTGAATAACACTGCCTGGAGTTGGCGGCAGCATATAATAGCTTAATAACAAAGCCCGAACTTTGCGGCAGCATGAAGAGAACATATAGTGGCTGAATGACACAGCCTTGGGTTGGCGGCAGCATGAGGAGACCACATAGTGGCTGAATGACACAACCTGGAGTTGGCAGCAGAATATAGTGGCTGAATGACACAGCCTGGAGTTGGCAGTGCCATGAGGAGAACATATAGTGGCTGAAAGACACAACATGGAGTTGGTGGTAGCATGAGGAAACCACATAGTGGCTGAATGACACAGCATGGAGTTTGCGGAGACATGAGAAGAACATATAGTGGCTGAATGACACAGCCTGGAGGTGGCGGAAGCATGAGGAGACCATATAGTGACTGAATGACACAGCGTGGAGGTGGCGAATGCATGAGGAAACTGTAAAGTGGCTGAATGACACAGCGTGGAGGTGGTGACAGCATGAGGAGACCATATAGTGGCTGAATAACACAGCATGGAGTGGGTGGCAGCATGAGGAGACCACATAGTGGCTAAATGACACAGCCTGGAGTTGGTGGCAGCATATAATGGCTGAATGACACAGCCTGTAGTTTGCGGCTGCATGAGGAGAACATAAAGTGGCTAAATGACACAACCTGGAGTTGGTGGTAGCAAGAGGAGACCACATAGTGGCTGAATGACAAAGCCTGGAGTTGGTGGCAGCATGAGGAGACCACATATTGGCTGAATGACACAGAATGAAGTTGGCTGCAGTGTGAGGAGACCACATATTGCCTGAATGACACAGCCTGAAGTTGGCAGAAGCATGCAGAGACCACATAGTGGCTGAATAACACAGCCTGGAGTTGGCGGCAGCATATAGTAGCTGAATGACACAGCCCAAACTTTGCGGCAGCATTAGGAGAACATATAGTGGCTGAATGACACAGCGTGGAGGTGGCAGCAGCATGAAGAGACCATATAGTGGCTGAATGACACAGCCTTGGGTTGGCGGCAGCATGAGGAGACCACATAGTGGCTGAATGAGACAGCCTGGAGTTGGTGGCAGAATATAGTGGCTGAATGACACAGTCTGGAGTTGGCAGCGGCATGAGGAGACCATATAGTGGCTGATTGACACAGTCTGGAGTTGGTGGGAGCATGAGGAGACCACATAGTGACTGAATGACACAGCCTGGAGTTGGTGGCAGAATATAGTGGCTGAATGACACAGCCTAGAGTTTGTGGAAACATGAGGAGAACATATAGTTGCTGAATGGCACAGCCTGAAGTTGGCAGCAGCATGAGGAGACCACATAGTGGCTGAATGACACAGCCTGGAGTTGGCAGCAGCATGAGGAGACCACATAGTGGCTGAATGACACAGCCTGAAGTTGCAGCAGCATGAGGAGACAATATAGTGGCTGAATGGCACAGCCTGGAGGTGGCGGCAGCATGAGGAGACCACATAGTGGCTGAATGGCACAGCCTGGAGTTGGCATTAGCATGCAGAGACCGCATAGTGGCTGAATGACACACACTGGAGTTGGTGGCAGCATGAGGAGAAAATATAGTAGCTGAATGACACAGCCTGGAGTTGGCGGCAGCATGAGGAGACCACATAGTGGCTAAATGGCACAGCCTGGAGTTGGCATTAGAATGCAGAGACCACATAGTGGCTGGATGACACAGACTGGAGTTGGTAGCAGCATGAGAAGAACATATAGTGAATGAATGACACAGCCTGGAGTTGGCAGGAGCATGAGGAGACCATTTAGTGGCTGAATGACACAGCCTGGAGTTGGCGGGAGCATGAGGAGACCATTTAGTGGCTGAATGACACAGCCTGGAGTTGGTGGGAGCGTGTAGAGACCACATAGTGACTGAATGACACAGCCTGGAGTTGGTGGCAGCATATAGTGGCTGAATGACACAGCCTAGAGTTGGCGGCCGCATGATGAGCATGAGGAGACCACATAGTGGAGTTGGCGGCAACATATAGTGGCTGAATGACACAGCCAGAAGTTGGCAGCAGCATGAGGAGACCACATAGAGGCCGAATGACACAGCCTGGAGTTGGCGGCAGCATAGTGTGGCTGAATGACACAGCCTGCAGTTTGCGGCAGCATGAGGAGAACGTATAGTGGCTGAGTTACATAGCGTAGAGGTGGTGGCAGCATGAAGAGACCATATAGTGGCTGAATGACACAGCCTTGAGTTGGCGGCAGCATGAGGGCACCACATAGTGGCTAAATGACACAGTGTGGAGTTGGCGGCAGAATATAGTGGCTGAATGACACAGCCTGGAGTTTATGGCAGCATGAGGAGAACATATAGTGGCTAAATGACACAACCTGGAGTTGGTGGTAGCATGATTAGACCACATAGTCGCTGAATGACACAACCTGGAGTTGGTGGCAGCATGAGGAGACCACATAGTGGCTGAATGACACAGCCTGGAGTTGGCAGAAGCATGCGGAGACCACATAGTGGCTGAATAACACAGCCTGGAGTTGGCGGCAGCATATAGTAGCTGAATGACACAGCCCAAACTTTGCGGCAGCATTAGGAGAACATATAGTGGCTGAATGACATAGCGTGGAGGTGGCGGCAGCATGAAGAGACCATATAGTGACTGAATGACACAGCCTTGGGTTGGCGGCAGCATGAGGAGACCACATAGTGGCTGAATGACACAGCCTGGAGTTGGCGGCAGAATATAGTGGCTGAATGACACAGCCTGGAGTTGGCAGCGGCATGAGGAGACCATATAGTGGCTGATTGACACAGTCTGAAGTTGGTGGGAGCATGAGGAGACCACATAGTGACTGAATGATACAGCCTGGAGTTGGTGGCAGCATGTAGTGGCTGAATGACACAGCCTAGAGTTTGTGGAAACATGAGGAGAACATATAGTTGCTGAATGGCACAGCCTGAAGTTGGCAGCAGCATGAGGAGACCACATAGTGGCTGAATGACACAGCCTGGAGTTGGCAGCAGCATGAGGAGACCACATAGTGGCTGAATGACACAGCCTGAAGTTGCAGCAGCATGAGGAGACAATATAGTGGCTGAATGGCACAGCCTGGAGTTGGTGGCAGCATCCACATAGTGGCTGAATGGCACAGCCTGGAGTTGGCATTAGCATGCAGAGACCGCATAGTGGCTGAATGACACACACTGGAGTTGGTGGCAGCATGAGGAGAAGATATAGTAGCTGAATGACACAGCCTGGAGTTGGCGGCAGCATGAGGAGACCACATAGTGCCTGAATGGCACAGCCTGGAGTTGGCATTAGCATGCAGAGACAACATAGTGGCTGGATGACACAGACTGGAGTTGGTAGCAGCTTGAGAAGTACATATAGTGAATGAATGACACAGCCTGGAGTTGGCGGGAGCATGAGGAGACCATTTAGTGGCTGAATGACACAGCCTGGAGTTGGCGGGAGCATGAGGAGACCATTTAGTGGCTGAATGACACAGCCTGGAGTTGGTGGGAGCATGTAGAGACCACATAGTGACTGAATGACACAGCCTGGAGTTGGTGGCAGCATATAGTGGCTGAATGACACAGCCTAGAGTTGGCGGCAGCATGAGGAGCATGAGGAGACCACATAGTGGAGTTGGAGGCAACATATAGTGGCTGAATGACACAGCCAGAAGTTGGCAGCAGCATGAGGAGACCACATAGAGGCCGAATGACACAGCCTGGAGTTGGCTGCAGCATAGTGTGGCTGAATGACACAGCCTGCAGTTTGCGGCAGCATGAGGAGAACGTATAGTGGCTGAGTTACATAGCGTAGAGGTGGTGGCAGCATGAAGAGACCATATAGTGGCTGAATGACACAGCCTTGAGTTGGCGGCAGCATGAGGGCACCACATAGTGGCTAAATGACACATTGTGGCGTTGGCGGCAGAATATAGTGGCTGAATGACACAGCCTGGAGTTTATGGCAGCATGAGGAGAACATATAGTGGCTAAATGACACAACCTGGAGTTGGTGGTAGCATGATTAGACCACATAGTCGCTGAATGACACAGCCTGGAGTTGGTGGCAGCATGAGGAGACCACATAGTGGCTGAATTACACAGCCTGGAGTCAGTATTAGAATGCGGAGACCACATAGTGGCTGAATGACACAGCCTGGAGTTGGCATTAGCATGCGGAGATGACATAGTGGCTGAATGACACAGCCTGGAGTTTGTGGAAACATGAGGAGAACATATAGTGGCTGAATGACACAGCCTGGAGTTGGCAGCAGCATGTGGAGACCACATAGTGGCTAAATGACACAGCCTGGAGTTGGCGGCAGCATATAGTAGCTGAATGACACAGCCTGAACTTTGCGGCTGCGTGAAGAAAACATATAGTGGCTGAATGACACAGCGTGGAGGTGGCGGCAGCATGAAGAAACCATATAGTGGCTGAATGACACAGCCTTGGATTGGTGGCAGCATGAGGAGACCACATAGGGACTGAATGACACAGCCTGGAGTTGGCGGCAGAATATAGTGGCTGAATGACATAGCCTGGAGTTGGCGGCAGCATGAGGAGAACATATAGTGGCTGAAAGACACAACCTGGAGTTGGAGGTAGCATGAGGAGACCACATAGTGACTGAATGACACAGCATGGAGTTTGCAGAAGCATGAGAAGAACATTTAGTGGCTGAATGACACAGCCTGGAGGTGGCGAAACATGAAGAGACAATACAGTGACTGAATGACACAGCCTGGAGGTGGCAGCAGCATGAGGAGAACATATAGTAGCTGAATAGTGTTGCTCGCGAATATTCGCAATGTGAATTTTATTCGCGAATATCGCATATTCGCGAATTTGCGAATATTCGCGAATATAGCACTATATATTCGTAATTACAAATATTCGTTTTTTTTTGTTTTCTTTTTTTCACAGTACACATCACAGTGATCATCCCTCTCTGCTTCCAGCTTGTGTGGTGTAAAGAAGGCTCTAATACTACTGCGCGAATTTTTGCATATGCAAAAATATACATATGCTAATTTTCGCATATGCGAAGTTTTGGTAATATTCGCGTACGCGAATTTTCTCTTATGTTAATGTTTGCATATGTAAATTTTCGCATATGCTAATTTTCGCATATGTGAAATTTCGTTTGTGTTAATGTTCGCATATGCGAATTTTCGCCTATGTAAAGGTTCACAAATGCTAATTTTCTAAAAATATTACAAATATGCGAATATTCACGAATATATAAAGAATATTCGCCCATATATTCGCGAATTCGCGAATTCGAATATGGCCTATGCCGCTCAACACTATAGCTGAATGACACAGCCTGGAGTTGGCGGCAGCATGAGGAGACCACATAGTGCCTGCATTACACAGTATGGAGTTGGCGGTAGCCTAAAAAGGCTGAATGACACAGCCTGGAGTTTGCGTCAGCATGAGGAGAACATATAGTGGCTGAATGACTGGTGAGAATGCTTTTAACCCCGTTAACGGGACCAGGACATACATGTACTTTAAGTGTCTTAAGTACCGGGACATCAGGGCGTACCTGTACAGGTTAAAAAGTTACTGTCATTAAAAACAACTTTTGAAATGTCGATCATATAAAAGTAGTTGATCGCACCGGGTCTCACTCTTAAGACCCGCTTTGATCAGGAGTTATTATTAGTAGAATAAGCAGGTGGCATTGCGCTCCACTCCCTGGCTGGCCAACAGATCTGTCCATTTAGTGGCTCAATAACACAGCCTGGAGTTGGCGGCAGCATGAGGAGACCACATAGTGGCTGAATGGCACAGCCTGAAGTTGAAGACAGAATATAGTGGCTGAATGATAAAGCCTGGAGGTGGCCGAAGCATGAGAAGACCACATAGTGGCTGAATGACACAGCGTGGAGGTGGTGGCAGCATGAGGAGTCCACATAGTGGCTGAATGACACAGCCTGGAGTTGGCATTAGCATGCGGAGACTACAAAGTGACTGAATGACACAGACTGGAGTTGGTGGCAGCATGAGGAAAACATATAGTGAATTTATGACACAGCCTGGAGTTGGCGGCAGCATGAGGAGACCACATAGTGGTTGAAGGACACAGCGTGGAGTTGGCAGCAGCATAAAAAGGCTGAATGACACAGCCTGGAGGTTGCGGCAGCATGAGGAGAACATATCGTGGCTGAATGACACAGCTTGGAAGTGGTGGGAGTATGAGGAGATCATATAGTGGCTGAATGACACAGCTTGGAGTTGGTGGGAGGATGAGTAGACCACATAGTGACTGAATGACACAGCCTGGAGTTGACGGCAGAATATAGTGGCTGAATGACACAGCGTGGAGGTGGCGGCAGCATATAGTGTCTGAATAACACAGCGTGGAGGTGGCGGCATCATGAAAAGACCATATAGTGGCTGCATGAAACAGCCTTGAGTTGGTGGCAGCTAGAGATTTCACGAATTGTTCGCCCGCGAACAGTTCCAGGCGAACTTAGCATGTCCGCGTTCGCATCGCCGGGCGAACATATGTGAAGTTCGATCTGCCCCCTATACTTTAACATTGCAGTAAACTTTGACCCTGTGAGTCAGAGTCAGCAGACACATTACAGCCAATCAGCATTAGTCCCTCCCTTCCAGACCCTCCTACCTCTTGCACGGACGCCATTTTAGCCTCATTCGGCATGCTGCAGGCTTAGGAAGTGGAGGGTTAGAGAAGCTGTTCCTGCTGTATAGGGAAAGGGATAGCTAGGCTGCTGCTAGGTGGTGTATTCAGGGTCCAGTTTACTCATAAAGCACTAGTGTAACATCTGCTTTAAGGACAGCACCCAAAAAAGCCCTTTTTTAGGGCTGAAAGATATCAGTCCTGGTTGGGAGGGACCCGCTGGTTAAAGGGGTACTCCAGAATCAAACTTAAGATCCTTCAAGCAACTATCTACTACAGTATTAAAAGGGCATAAAGATATCAGTCCGTTAGTCTTGCAACAGCTGGAGGCACCCTGGTTGGGAGGGAACCGCTGGTTAAAAGGGGTACTCCAGAATCAAACTTAAGTTCCTTCAAGCAACTGACTACTACAGTATTCAAATCGCTGAAAGATATCAGTCCGTGTGTTTTGCAACAGCTGTAGGTACCCTGGTTGGGGACCACTGCATAAAAGGGGAACTCCGCTGGCAAGTTTTTTTGCTCATTGTCACACTAGTGCAAATCACATTAGGTGTGACAGTTTTGCAACTTACCTTTTTTGGCTGTTAAATAAAATCATCCGCACTGTTAGTTCACGTCACAGTTGCCATTTTTCCTGCCTGCAGGGCAAATTGTGTCACCCTAGTGCAAATCACATTAGGTGTGACAGTTGCGCAAATAAAAAAAAAAAAACTTTTTTGGCTGTTAAATGAAATCAGCCATCACTGTTAGTTCACATCACAGTTGACATTTTTCCTGCCTGCAGGGCAAATTGTGTCACCCTAGTGCAAATCACATTAGGTGTGACAGTTGCGCAAATTAAAAAAAAATACCTTTTTTCGCTGTTAAATAAAATCAGCCGTCACTGTTAGTTCACGTCACAGTTGCCATTTTTCCTGCCTGCAGGGCAAAATTGTGTCATCCTAGTGCAAATCACATTAGGTGCGATAGTTGTGCAAATTAAAAAAAAATACCTTTTTTGGCTGTTTAATAAAATCAGCCGTCACTGTTAGTTCACGTCATAGTTGCCATTTTTCTTGCCTGCAGGGAAAATTGTGTCACCCTAGTGAAAATCACATTAGGTGCGACAGTTGCGCAAATTTAAAAAAACAAACCTTTTTTCGCTGTTAAATAAAATCAGCCGTCATTGTTAGTTCACGTCACAGTTGCCATTTTTCCTGCCTGCAGGGCAAATTGTGTCACCCTAGTGCAAATCACATTAGGTGCGACAGTTGCGCAAATTTAAAAAAATACCTTTTTTGGCTGTTAAATAAAATCAGCTGTCACTGTTAGTTCACGTCACAGTTGCCATTTTACCTGCCTGCAGGGCAAATTGTGTCACCCTAGTGCAAATCACATTAGGTGCGACAGTTGCTCAAATTTAAAAAAAAAAACTTTTTTGGCTGTTAAATAAAATCAGCTGTCACTGTTAATTCACGTCACAGTTGCTATTTTTCCTGCCTGCAGGGCAAATTGTGTCACCCTAGTGCAAATCACATTAGTTGCGACAGTTGCGCAAATTAAAAAAAAATACCTTTTTTGGCTGTTAAATAAAATCAGCTGTCACTGTTAGTTCACGTCACAGTTGCCATTTTTCCTGCCTGCAGGGCAAATTGTGTCACCCTAGTGCAAATCACATTAGGTGCGACAGTTGCGCAAATAAAAAAAAATACCTTTTTTGGCTGTTAAATAAAATCAGCTGTCACTGTTAGTTCACGTCACAGTTGCCATTTTTCCTGCCTGCAGGGCAAATTGTGTCACCCTAGTGCAAATCACATTAGGTGTGACAGTTGCGCAAATTAAAAAAAATACCTTTTTTGGCTGTTAAATAAAATCAGCTGTGACTATTAGTTCACGTCACAGTTGCCATTTTTCCTGCCTGCAGGGCAAATTGTGTCACCTTAGTGCAAATCACATTAGGTGTGACAGTTGCGCAAATTAAAAAAAAAAACTTTTTGGGCAGTTAAAATCAGCCGTCACTGTTAGTTCACGTCACAGTTGCCATTTTTCTTGCCTGCAGGGCAAATTGTGTCACCCTAGTGCAAACCACATTAGGTGTGACACTTGTGCAAATTTAACCAACAAAATGACAGGCAGAGGAAGGCCACCCCGCAGGGGCCGTCGTGGAGCTGGGATTCCCTTTGGCCCTAGAATGGCCAGTGTTCAGAGGCCATGTACCCTGAACCCCCAAAGTTCTGAGGACTTAGTTGACTGGCTATCACAAGACACCCAATCTACTACTAAAGCTTCTGCTCGGAACCTTGACGCACCATCCTTCTCCTCTTCTAGCTTAGCTTCGGGCACCTTTCATGCTACCACTTTCCCGCCTGCCGCTACCACCAACACTAGCACCACAGCAGCTTTACTTGAACCGTCAGAGGAGTTATTTACACATCAGTTTGAAGACATGAGTGATGCACAACCATTATTGTCAGAGGATGTAGTTAACAGGGATATGTCTCAGTCAGGCAGCATTACACACATGGATGTACGGTGTGATGATGATGTCGTACCCGCTGCTGCTTCCTTTCTTGAGGTGTCAGATAGTGGTGAAGGTGTTGATGATGACGATGTGTCCGTGGATGCCACGTGGGTGCCCGCTAGAAGAGAAGAAGAGGGGGAAAGTTCAGATGGGGAGACAGAGAGGAGGAGGAGACGAGTTGGAAGCAGGGGGGAGGTCGTCGCAAGGAGCTAGTGGCACAGTCAGACAGCATGCATCGGCACCCGGGGTCAGCCAGACGGGACGCCAATCAACGCATGCAGTTGCCACCACCAGAATGCCGTCATCGCAGAGCTCAGCAGTGTGGCATTTTTTTTGTGTGTCTGCCTCTGACAACAGCGAGGCCATTTGCAACCTGTGCCAGAAGAAACTGAGTCGTGGGAAGTCCAACACCCACCTAGGCACAACTGCTTTGCGAAGGCACATGATGTCACATCACAAACGCCTATGGGATCAACACGTCAGTACAAGCAGCACACAAAGTCAAAGCCACCATCCTCCTCCTGGTCCAGCATCTTCAGCCAGGTCAACCACTGCTGCCCTCCTTGCCCCCTTTCAACCATCCGCCTCTCTGTCTCTCGCCTTGAGCAGTTCCTGGCTTGGCCTGTCAAGTGTCCTGTCAGAAAGGACTTTCAGTGCAGCAGGAGGTATTGTCACTGAGAAGAGGAGTCGCCTTGGTCAAAAAAGTCTGCATTACCTCACCTGTCTTAAGATGAATGAGGGATGGATCCCAAAGGGACTGACACTGGGCGATACATTTGACTGAACAAGGCCTGATCAGATGACCTGCCTTGGCCTAAAAATGGTCCACACGCTGCTGTATTTGAACTCTGAATGCCTGATGACTTGCGTGACTTATCCGCCACCAACTAGGGTTGAAGCCGCAATGTTTTAGGGCACTTTCTGCCTGGCAAAACAAACAGAAAATTTTCAGCGGCTCCGACAATACCAAATTTTCCAGCCAGGTGTACATGCCTAATTTTTCTGGCCTCTGCTGCTGCACTTGTTATGGTGCTGCAATTTTTATGGCCGCTGTTACAGCTGCGGCTGCGACAATACCCAATTTTTCATCCATGTGTACATGCCTAATTTTTCTGGACTCTGCTGCTGCACTTGTTATGGTGCTGCAATTTTTATGGCCGCTGCTACAGCTGCGACAATACCAAATTTTCCTGCCAGGTGTACATGCCTAATTTTTCTGGCCTCTGCTGCTGCACTTGTTATGGTGCTGAAATTTTTCTGGCTTCTGCTACAGCTGTGGCTGCAACAATACCAAATTTTTCAGGCATGTGTACATGCCTAATTTTTCAGGTACTCTCTGCTGACATCTCTGTCCATTTTTGCAACCGTGGATATTAGATGTATGCTAAGGATAGCATGGTGGCTCAGAGGTTAGCACTGCTGCCTTGCATTCAAATCCCACTATGTGCTGCCACAAGGGGGGCTCTAACTATGTGCTACCTAATATGGGGGAATCTTATGTGCTGCCTAAAGGGGAGCTCTAACTATGTGCTGCCTAACATGGGGGAATCTATGTGCTGCCTAAAGGAAGGCTCTAACTATGTGCGGCCTAATATGGGGGAATCTTTGTGCTCTCTAAAGGGGGGAATCTAACTATGTGATGCCTAAAGGGGGGGCTCTATGTGTTGCCTTAAGGGGGGCTAAAGCACGTTATTCCAAACCATTTAGGAATAATAGGGGATTTATGCACTTTATGGATTAAAACCAGACTCTGCATCAACTATGTAATTTTCCATGGATCCCACTCCAGCATGCCACAGTCCAGGAGTTAGTCCCCTTGAAACTACTTTTAAATCACTATTGTGGTCAGAAACAGTCCCTGTGGGTTTTAAAGTTCGCCGGCTCGCGAACTTTTGCGGACGTTCGCGGTTCGCAAACCAAAAATTTTATGTTCGCGACATCACTAGTGGCAGCATGAGGAGACCACATAGTGGCTGAATGACACAGAATTGAGTTGGCGGCAGAATATAGTAACGGAATGACACAGCCTGGAGTTTATTGCAGCATGAGGAGAACATATAGTGGCTGAATGACACAACCTGGAGTTGGTGGTAGCATGAGGAGAACACATAGTGGCTGCATGACACAGCCTGGAGTTGGCGGCAGCATGAGGAGACCACATAGTGGCTGAATGACACAGCCTGGAGTTGGCATTAGCATGCGGAGACCACATAGTAGCTGAATGACACAGACTGGAGTTGGTGGCAGCATAAGGAGAACATATAGTGAATGAATGACACAGCCTGGAGTTGGCGGCAGTATGAGGAGACCACATAGTGGCTGAATGACACAGCGTGGAGTTGGAGGCAGCATAAAAAGTCTGAATGACACAGCCTGGAGTTGGCGGCAGCATGAGGAGAACATATATTGACTGAATAACACAGCTTGGAAGTGGTGGCAGCATGAGGAGACCATATAGTGGCTGCATGACACAGCCAGGAGTTGGTGGGAGCATGAGGAGACCACATAGTGACTGAATGACACAGCCTGGAGTTGGTGGCGTTATATAGTTGCTGAAAGACACAGCCTGGAGTTGGCCACAGCATATAGTGGCTGAATGACACAGCATGGAGTTTGCGGCAGCATGAGAAGAGCATATAGTGGCTGAATGACACAGCCTGGAGGTGGCGGATGCATGAGGAGACCCTATAATGGCTGAATGACACAGCATGGAGGTGGCGGCAGCATGAGGAGACCACATAGTGGCTGAATGACACAGCCTGGAGTTGTAAAGGTATATATATATATATATATATATATATATATATATATATAATAAATTATATAAAACCAGTCATCAAGGGTAGTGAAATAAAGGGATAAAAATAAATAAAAAGGAGATAGAATGAACAAGAAAAAGGTGATGTAGAGCCAATAGATGTAAAATCAATAAGTTAAATGTAAAAAAAAGTTGGTGCGTCTTATACAGCGAATACCTGCGGCCATGAACGGCCGGGACCCGCGGATATTACAGGGCATCACCGATCGCGGTGATGCCCTGTATTAAACCTTCAGACACGGTGATCAAAGCTGACCGCCGCGTCTGAAGGGAGAGTGACACTAACCCGGATGCTCAGTCGGGCTGTTCGGGATCGCTGCGGTGAAATCGCAGCGGTCCCGAACAGCTTACAGGACCTCACCTGCCTCCTCAGTGTCTGCTCCGTGCCAGGATCCCTTGCTTGGCCGGCGCTCTCCTGCGACGTCATCATGTCGTCGCGCACGCCATCCCGTCATCCAATAGGAGCAGCGTGCGTAGCGACGTGATGAGCTCTGAGATTTAAAGGGCCAGTACGCCCTTATTAACTGTGTGCACCTGACACTAACTAATAAAGTCCCTGCACCTCCCACACTTCCCTGCCAGTTCTTCAGTGCACTTTGCCTAAGAGAAAGCGTTCCAATTGCCTGTTTTGCTTACCCGTGTTACCAGACTTACTTGCTATGTTTTTTGACTACGAACCTTTGCCGCCTGCCTTGACCTTCTGCTACGCTGACTACCCCTCTGTGTCATCCTCCTGTACCTCCCCTAGCCCAGTACCTGTGTGGTTGAGCCGTATCAAGGGTAGCGACCTGGGTATCACCTGCCGCAGCAAATCCATCCTGCCTTGCGGCGGGCTCTGGTGAAGACTAGTGGCACCTTAGACTCCGCTCCCTGATACGGTCAGAGTCATCAGCCACACAGGTAGAGGATCCACTACCTACTCTGTGACATCCACATCCAGGTACGTGACAGCAAGATCCAGCCATGGATCCAACTGGGGTTCCTCTGCCTAACAACTCAGATCTTGCACCTATCGTGGCACTTCAGTCCCAGCAATCACAGGCAGCTCAACCAGCTAACCGCCATGATGCAGCAGTTGCATTCTGCTCAGCAGCAACTGCAACAGCCTCCATCTCCTCCTCCTGCTCCAGTACAACCTCCCGTTGCTGCAGTTTCCTCCAGAACTAAACTCCTTTTGTCGCTTCCAGGGAAATATGAGGGGGATCCCAAGTCCTGTCGTGCTTTTGTGACACAGTTCTCCATGCACACAGAACTCATGATGGACCAGTTCTCCACGGAACATGCAAAGGTCGCTTTTGCCATTAGTCTCCTGTCTGGAAGGGCTTTGGCCTGGGCAACCCCACTGTGGGATCGCAGTGATGTCGTCACCACTAATCTCCAGGCATTCCTGACCGAATTCCGCACTGTCTTTGAGGAACCTGCTCGAGCCTCCTCTGCAGAGACGGCCCTGCTGGATCTTTCTCAGGGCAACTCCACTGTTGGCGAGTATGCCATCCAGTTCCGAAACCTGGCGTCAGAGTTGTCCTGGAATAATGAAGCTCTCTGTGCTATCTTCAAGAGAGTATTATCTAGCCAAATTAAGGATGTCCTCGCAGCCCGGGAATTGCCGTCTACCTTGAATGAACTGATACAACTGGCATCCCAGATAGATATCAGTTTCTCCGAGCGACGTGAGGAACTACGCAAAGAAAAGGATTCTGCACGACCTCAGCGCTTTCCTCGTCTGACACCATTCTTCCACCAACCATCACAACCTTCTCCGTTGCCTCCCGCAGTGGAGGCTATGCAGGTGGATCGATCTCGCTTGACCCAGCAGGAAAGGACTAGCCGACGAACCGAAACCAGAGCAGACCACTTCCTTAAAGATTGTCCTCTGCGTCCTCAGCCACAGAGAAATGCTCGCACCGAGGGTTTGTAGGAGAGGCCTCCCTAGGTGTGAATTCCTCCTCTCCACGTTTAAATTTGACAGTCCAGCTACTTTTTTCCTCCGAATAGATCATCTCTGTTCTTCAGAAACCCCTGTACATCTCTACGGTAAATGGAGAAAGACTGGACTGTACCGTGCTATACCGCACAGAACCCCTGTCGATGCAGGTCGGAGTTTCACATAAGGAGAACTTGTCCTTGTTATGCCTAGCGCTCCGGGTCCCCGCTCCTCCCCGGAGCGCTCACGGCGTCTTTCTGACAGTAGATCCGGCCATGGATCCCGCTGAGGTGCCGCTGCCAAGTCTCGCTGATCTTCCCACGGTGGTCGCTCAGCAATCGCAGCAGATTGCCCAACAAGGACAGCAGCTGTCGCAGTTGACCGCCATGTTACAGCAACTTCTGCCTCTGCTACAGCAGCAACCATCTCCTCCGCCAGCTCCTGCACCTCCTCCGCAGCGAGTGGCCGCTCCTAGCCTCCGCGTGTCCCTGCCGGACAAATTTGATGGGGACTCTAAACTCTGCCGTGGATTTTTGTCTCAGTGTTCCCTGCATATGGAGATGTTGTCGGACTTGTTTCCTACAGAACGGTCTAAGGTGGCGTTTGTAGTAAGCCTTCTTTCAGGAAAGGCCTTGTCTTGGGCCACACCACTCTGGGACCGCAATGATCCTGCCACAGCCACAGTCCAGGCCTTCTTCGCTGAAGTCCGGAGTGTCTTCGAGGAGCCAGCCCGAGCTTCTTCTGCCGAGACTGCCCTGTTGAACCTGGTCCAGGGTAATTCTTCAGTGGGCGAGTACGCCATCCAATTTCGTACTCTTGCTTCCGAGTTATCATGGAATAATGAGGCTCTCTGCGCGACCTTTAAAAAAGGCCTATCCAGTCGCGTCAAGGATGTGCTGGCCGCACGAGAGATTCCTGCCAACCTCCAAGAACTCATCCATTTGGCTACCCGCATTGACATGCGTTTTTCTGAGCGACACCAAGAGCTCCGCCAGGAAAAAGACTTAGATCTCTGGGCACCTCTCCCACAGCATCCTTTGCAGTCTACGCCTGGGCCTCCCGCCGAGGAGGCCATGCAAGTGGATCGGTCTCGCCTGACCCAGGAAGAGAGGAATCGCCGTAGGGAAGAAAATCTCTGTCTTTACTGTGCCAGTACCGAGCATTTCTTGGTGGATTGCCCTATCCGTCCTCCACGTCTGGGAAACGCACGCACGCACCCAGCTCACGTGGGTGTGGCGTCTCTTGGTTCCAAGTCTGCTTCTCCACGTCTCACGGTGCCCGTGCGGATTTCTCCTTCAGCCAACTCCTCCCTCTCAGCCGTGGCCTGCTTGGACTCTGGTGCCTCTGGTAATTTTATTTTGGAGTCGTTTGTGAATAAATTCCGCATCCCTATATCCCGTCTCGTCAAGCCGCTCTACATTTCCGCGGTCAATGGAGCCAGACTGGATTGCACTGTGCGTTACCGCACAGAACCCCTCCTTATGTGTATTGGACCCCACCACGAAAGGATTGAGCTCTTCGTTCTCCCCAACTGTACCTCTGAGGTCCTCCTCGGTCTGCCATGGCTCCGGCTTCATTCCCCCACCCTTGATTGGACCACCGGGGAGATCAAGAACTGGGACTCTGCCTGCCATAGGAAGTGCCTCTCCCCCCTCCCAGTCCCGTCAGGCAAACCTCAGTGCCTCCTCATGGCCCCCGTCCTGGTGTCACACTGCCCCGTGCCAGGCTTCGCCCTCTGCCCTCCCTCCCCATTCCCACTCCTGCTGTACTGCCTGCCGTTGAGGAAACCCTCCATTCTTTCCCGGTGTCCTCATCCCAGGGGAGGCAGTTACCGGTCAAAGAAAAGGGGAGACCTAAGGGGGGGTACTGTTACGCCTAGCGCTCCGGGTCCCCGCTCCTCCCCGGAGCGCTCACGGCGTCTTTCTCCCTGCAGCGCCCCGGTCAGTCCCGCTGACCGGGAGCGCAGCACTGTCATGGCCGTCGGGGATGCGATTCGCACAGCGGGACGCGCCCGCTCGCGAATCGCATCCCAGGTCACTTACCCGTCCCGGTCCCCTGCTGTCTTGTGCTGGCGCGCGCGGCTCCGCTCTCTAGGGCGCGCGCGCGCCAGCTCTCTGAGACTTAAAGGGCCAGTGCACCAATGATTGGTGCCTGGCCCAATTAGCTTAATTGGCTTCCATCTGCTCCCTGGCTATATCTGATCTCCTCCTTTGCACTCCCTTGCCGGATCTTGTTGCCTTGTGCCAGTGAAAGCGTTTAGTGTGTCCAAAGCCTGTGTACCTGAACTTCTGCTATCCATCCTGACTACGAACCTTGCCGCCTGCCCCCGACCTTCTGCTACGTCTGACCTTGCCTCTGCCTAGTCCTTCTGTCCCACGCCTTCTCAGCAGTCAGCGAGGTTGAGCCGTTGCTAGTGGATACGACCTGGTTGCTACTGCCGCAGCAAGACCATCCCGCTTTGCGGCGGGCTCTGGTGAAAACCAGTAGCCTCTTAGAACCGGTCCACTAGCACGGTCCACGCCAATCCCTCGCTGACACAGCGGATCCACAACCCGTAAGCAGAATCGTGACAGTCCTTCTACGTTCTCCCACACTGTACTTCTCCTCTCCTGCTTGGTCTACCTTGGTTACAACTCCATGCCCCACAGTTAGATTGGAAAACTGGAGAAGTTCTATGCTGGGGCCCACATTGTAACAGTCACTGGGGGATATTTATGAAAGCTGTCTATGTCCCGCATCAATATAGACCAAACTACAGAGGGTTAGGCTGGTCTATTGTGCGCCAAATTTATCAAAATGCGCAAGGCTCTTGATAAATTCTTTGCACAGACTTCGAGATCTATGCTTTAGATTGTATTTAAACCTGCTCCAACATGGTCTGACATTTTGGCGTACTTTCAGCCGATGTGACTTGTCGCTGAAAAGTCGCTTTTGATAAATTCAGCACCAATGCATTTCCTAATGCATTTCTGTGCAAAATAGACTAGCATGCATCATGTTCTAAAAATCCTCTAGAGCAAAAGTCGCAGAAAAGTCACACATATTTAGACTGCAACTTTCTGTGCGACAAATTTAGATGGGAAAAAACAGTCTAAATCCTTTGATAAATATCCCCCACTGTATCCATGTCCGTGTTACTTAGCAGAAACCAACTTCTAGACCCTTGCCTGGACTGCCCTCTTTCCTCCAGGACTTTGCGGATGTTTTCAGCAAAAAGCAAGCTGAAATATTGCCTCCACACCGTCCCTACGATTGCCCCATAGATCTCCTGCCTGGCACCTCCCCTCTCAGAGGCAGAATTTACCTCTTGTCTGTTCCAGAAATCCAGGCCATGGCAGACTACATCCAAGAAAATCTGCGCAAGGGGTTTATCAGGAAGTCCTCTTCTCCTGCCAGTGCTGGGTTCTTCTTTGTTGAGAAGAAAGACGGTTCCTTGCGACCTTGTATCGATTATAGTGGTTTAAATAAAATTACTGTGAAGAACCGCTATCCACTACCTCTAATCTCGGAATTATTTGACCGCCTGAGAGGTTCCAGAATCTTCTCTAAACTTGATCTACGTGGGGCATATCATTTGATTCGCATTCGTAAAGGGGACAAATGGAAGACTGCGTTTTATACCTGTGATGGACATTTCGAGTATCCAGTCATGTCATTTGGACTTTGTAATGCTCCAGCAGTCTTTCAGGAGTTCGTCAACAATATTTTCCAAGATCTTCTTTACTCCTGTGTCGTAGTCTACTTGGACGACATATTCTATTCGCCCAATCCTCAATCTCATCGCTCTCATCTCCGCCAAGTCTTACATCGTCTCCGTGAAAATCATCTCTATGCCAAATTGGAAAGATGCACTTTTGAAAAGACCAGTCTTCCTTTCTTGGGCTATATTGTTACAAGTGAAGGTCTCCAAATGGATCCTGAGGAGTTGTCTGCAGTTCTGGACTGGCCTCTACCGTCTGGATTGAAAGCGACCCAGCGCTTCCTTGGTTTTGCCAACTACTATCGGCAATTTATACCTCATTACTCCACTCTGGTAGCCCCCATCGTCTCCCTAACCAAAGAGACGGCTAATCCTAGGGTGTGGACACCAGAGACTGAAGAAGCTTTTAAACAGTTTAAGTCCGCCTTTGCTTCTGCTCCTGTTTTATCCAGACCTGATCTTTGCAAGCCAATCTTCTTGGAAGTGGATGCTTCCTCAGTAGGAGATGGGGCAGTCTAAACACAAAAGTCTACCAAAGGGAGAACTTTAACCTGTGGATTTTTTTTCTAAAACCTTCTCCCCTGCTGAGAGAAACTATACTATCGGAGATCACGAGCTCCTAGCCATCAAGCTGGCCTTAGAAGAGTGGTGTCACCTCCTGGAAGGTTCTGTACATCCCGTCACAATTTATTCTGACCACAAGAATCTACTTTATCTTCAGTCAGCCCATCGTCTCAACCCACGACAGGCCCGATCGTCATTATTTTTTTCCAGGTTCAACTTCTTCATCCACTTCTGCCCTGCAGAAAAGAATGTCCGAGCTGATGCTCTCTCCAGGTCTTCAGATGTGCACGACGGTGAACCCCTTCCACAGCATATTATCCCACCAGAGCGTCTCATTTCCTCAGCACCAGCAAGTCTCCAACTTCTTCCTCCTGGAAAAACTTACGTATCACCTCGAATGAAACTCCGAGTCTGGAAATGGGGACATTCTTCTCTTTTGGCCAGCCATTCAGGTGTTCGTAAGACCCTACAGCTCATCTCAAGACATTACTGGTGGCCTACTTTGAAAAAGGATGCCGTTTATTTTGTTCAGTCCTGCTCAATCTGTGCCCAGGACAAGCCCTTTCCAGTTCCTGAGCTTCTTTGGTCTGATATTGCCATGGATTTCATTACAGACCTTCCATCTTCCCAAGGAAATACTCTCATATGGGTGGTAGTAGATCGATTTTCTAAGATGCCTCATTTTGTACCGCTACCTGGCCTCCCATCTGCTCCACGACTTGCCAAGCTTTTTCTTCATCATATCTTTCGTTTGCATGGACTCCCTTCCCATATTGTTTCCGATGGAAGGGTTCAGTTTGTCTCTAAATTCTGGCGGGCCCTATGTTCACTTCTACAAATCAAGTTGGACTTCTCCTCGGTGTACCATCCCCAATTCAATGGACAGGTCGAGAGGGTAAATCAGGTGTTGGGAGACTATCTACGCCATTTTATCTCTGCACGTCAAGATGACTGGGTCGATCTGCTACCATGGGCTGAATTCTCCTACAACCACAAGAATTCCGATTCCTCAGGTGTTTCTCCCTTCTATGTGGTCTATGGACTTCACCCTCATCCTCCTCATCCATTGTCTTCTTCCTCTGGAGTTCCTGCCGTTGCCGAACAAGTACGGAATTTTTCTTCCATCTGGTGTAAAACACGTCTTTCACTTCTACAAGCTACTTCTCGTATGAAAGTTCAGGCAGACAAGAAGAGACGTCCTCCTCCTGAATATTCTCCTGGTGACAAAGTCTGGCTATCTACTAAATATATCCGCTTTAAGATACCCAGTTATAAACTAGGTCCTCTTTATGTGGGTCCCTATAAAGTCAAGAAACGGCTCAATCCTGTGACTTGTTCCCTCCATCTTCCCCCCCCCCCCCCTCTCTCCGGATCTCGAACTCCTTCCATGTTTCTCTCCTAAAACCAGCCATCTTCAACCATTTCTCTCCAAGGGACATCTCTCCTGCTTCAATCTCCGGAACCTCTGATGTGTATGTTGTAAAGGAAATCTTGGATTCTAAGTTCATCAGAGGAAAACGTTTTTTTCTGGTTGATTGGGAAGGTTTCGGACCGGAGGAGAGGTCTTTGGAGCCGCAGGACAATATTCTGGACAAAGATCTTCTCAAGAAATTCCTGAGCCGCAAAAGGAGGGGGAGTACTGTTACTGCCTGCACTCCGGCCGTACACATGTCGGCCGTGAGTGTATTGTTCCTACTCCCGGTGGGGCCGGAATGCGCATTGCGGGACGCGCCCGCATGCAAATCCCGGCCCGTCACTCACCCAGTACTGCTGCCACTTCCGCTCCTGTGTCTCGCCCCCCGGCGACGGAGCTCTGAGATTTAAAGGGCAAGTGCACCTCCCACACTTCCCTGCCGGATCTTCAGTGCATTTTGCCTAAGAGAAAGCGTTCCCATTGCCTTTTTTGCCTACCCGTGTTACCAGACTTACTTGCTACGTTTTTTGATTACGAACCTTTTGCCACCTGCCTTGACCTTCTGCTACATTGACTACGCCTCTGCCTCATCCTCCTGTACCTCGCCTAGACCAGTACCTGTGTGGTCGAGCCCTATTGGGGGTAGCGACCTGGGTGTCGCCTGCCGCAGCAAATCCATCCTGCCTTGCGGCGGGCTCTGGTGAAGACCAGCGGCACCTTAGAATCCGCTCCCTGATACGGTCCGAGTCATCAGCCCCACAGGTATAGGATCCACTACCTGCTCCGTGACATACACATCCAGGTACGTGACAATAGATATGAGACCAAGGCTATATACGTTTCAAGACAACTGTCTCATTCTTCAGTAGCCATATCATCATCACTCATCACTACTTGCCTGCCTAGTGGAGGAAGCGGCGGATGTCTCCTCCACTTCTTGGCTGGGCAGTAGCTGCTGACTGTCCTCTAGATCGTCCTTACTAAATAGTGGAGCTGAACCCACAGCATAAGATACTTCTGTGGGGGAGGGAACAGCATAGGACAGAGGCAATGGGAGGACAGGGACTGCTCCCAGGCCATGCCAACTGAGGGTTGTGTCTGAGGTGTGTCCACCGACTGTTGACTGGGGGTGTCAGATGTCACTTGTGATGAAGTGGATGACCCTGTTAACCAATCAATGACGGCAGATGGGTTGCTGGTCGAGACACGACCGCTAGCTGATACTGGGACCTCAGGCCTCTCGCTGTGACTCCTGCTACCACTTGCCCCTAGTCTTCTTGCGACTTCTGCCTGATAAATTAAGGCCTCTGCTACTCCTCGGTGCATGTCATGGCACTTTTCTGCCTGACATACTTAGTGCGTATATGAGGGGAGTACAATATGCTCCACTTTGCTTAAGACAGTATTTGTCTACAACACCAGCAGGTGTGTACTTTAGCCTGGTCTTTCACAGTATGTAGGCCATTAAGACTTTAACAGGAACAAAATGGTACACCACTTATGTGTACGCATGTGGTATGCACTTATGAGGGGAGGATAATGCGCAACTCCTGTTCATGTGAAAAAAAGAACTAGAATGCTTTCCTGAATTCTCTGGACCTATGAAAGTAGATCTTTATACACCGAGCAAAGTCCAGAACATGTAGTTATTCTTCCTTCTCTGTAGCTGGAGAAGGATAAAATATTGGCAAAGAGATGGCTTGGTTAGTATTCAGAAAGGATGGTACCTTAGGGATACACATATGAAGATATTTTAAAAGAACTCTGTAGACTCTGTAGAGGACTGTGTAAAGTTTAAAAGCAGATAAAGCCGGCTGACGGCCTGCCCCCAAACCTCACTGAACATATAGAGCTGCCGCCGGCTAGGCCTGTGTGTGTGCTCATCGCAGAATATGCAGAGTATTTCCCTCTATGCAGCACATTTCGTGCAATGTGAAATGCACTGCATTAGCACTATGTGGGACCATATCCTATGGGAGACATTTATCAAAAACTCTCCAGAGAAAAAGTTGCTGAGTTGTCCACAGCAACCAGTCAGATTGCTTCTTTCATTTTTTCAGATGCCTTTTCAAAAATGAAAAAAGGAATCTGATTGGTATTTTTGAGTGGAAAAATGCTGTGCCTGCAGCTATTGCCTTGTCCTCAGTGCACAGAGCCCTGCTTGTCCTCAGTGTGCAGAGTTCTGCTTGTCCTCACTGCACAGAGCCCTGCTTGTCCTCAGTGCACAGATCCCTGCTTGTCCTCAGTGCACAGAACCCTGATTGTCCTCAGTGTACAGAGCCCTGGTTGTCTTCAGTGCACAGAGCCCTGCTTGTCCTCAGTGCACAGAGCCCTGATTGTCCTCAGTGTACAGAGCCCTGGTTGTCTTCAGTGCATAGAGCCCTGCTTGTCTTCACTGCACAGAACCCTGCTTGTCCTCAGTGTACAGAGCCCTGCTTGTCCTCAGGTTTCTCCAATTCCCATTCAGGCTTTTGCCCCTCCTGGGACTAATTTCCCAAACTCGTGAACCCTAGTTATTAAAATGTAACTTTTATTTGGTTTATTTAAAATATTCCAAAATTAGTGAGAAAACAAAACTATGATGTGGATTAAAACCACAGTCATTAGATCAGTCGGGTGGTTAATACTGTATTTATTCCCCTGTATACTTCATATCCGAGCTGGCTATATAATTTCTAAACCGGATTTCACTGATATTTATATAATGTTTTCATTTGTATCCAGCTCTAATAAATAATGGTACTGATCCTAATGCTGCTGTTTAAAATGTAACACACATTCTGTTTGTATTTTCTTATCTATTTTTCTTCATCCGATCTAATAATGGGAAGGTGTTATGTAGTTTAATTAAAGGGGTTATCCAGGAAAAAACTTTTTTTTATATATATCAACTGGCTCCAGAAAGTTAAACAGATTTGTAAATTACTTCTATTAAAAAATCTTAATCCTTTCAGTACTTATGAGCTTCTGAAGTTAAGGTTGTTCTTTTCTACCTAAGTGATCTCTGATGACACGTGTCTCGGGAAACGCCCAGTTTAGAAGCAAATCCTCATAGCAAACTTCTTCTAAACTGGGCGTTTCCAGAGACACGTGTCATCAGAGATTACTTAGACAGGAAAGAACAACCTTAACTTCAGAAGCTCATAAGTACTTGTTACGCCGAGCGCTCCGGGTCCCCGCTCCTCCCCGGAGCGCTCGCTTCTCTCTCGCTACCGCAGCGCTCCGGGCAGCTCCACTGACCCGGTGCGCTGCGATACCGTCTCCAGCCGGGATGCGATTCGCGATGCGGGTAGCGCCCGCTCGCGATGCGCATCCCGGCTCCCGTACCTGACTCGCTCTCCGTCTGTCCTGTCCCGGCGCGCGCGGCCCCGCTCCCTAGGGCGCGCGCGCGCCGGGTCTCTGCGATTTAAAGGGCCACTGCGCCGCTGATTGGCGCAGTGGTTCCAATTAGTGTGTTCACCTGTGCACTCCCTATTTATACCTCAATTCCCCTTCACTCCCTCGCCGGATCTTGTTGCCATTGTGCCAGTGAAAGCGTTTCCTTGTGTGTTCCTAGCCTGTGTTCCAGACCTCCTGCCGTTGCCCCCGACTACGATCCTTGCTGCCTGCCCCGACCTTTTGCTACGTCCGACCTTGCTTCTGTCTACTCCCTTGTACCGCGCCTATCTTCAGCAGTCAGAGAGGTTGAGCCGTTGCTAGTGGATACGACCTGGTCACTACCGCCGCAGCAAGACCATCCCGCTTTGCGGCGGGCTCTGGTGAAAACCAGTAGTGACTTAGAACCGATCCACTAGCACGGTCCACGCCAATCCCTCTCTGGCACAGAGGATCCACTACCTGCCAGCCGGCACCGTGACAGTAGATCCGGCCATGGATCCCGCTGAAGTTCCTCTGCCAGTTGTCGCCGACCTCACCACGGTGGTCGCCCAGCAGTCACAACAGATAGCGCAACAAGGCCAACAGCTGTCTCAACTGACCGTGATGCTACAGCAGCTACTACCACAGCTTCAGCAATCATCTCCTCCGCCAGCTCCTGCACCTCCTCCGCAGCGAGTGGCCGCTTCTGGTCTACGACTATCCTTGCCGGATAAATTTGATGGGGACTCTAAATTCTGCCGTGGCTTTCTTTCCCAATGTTCCCTGCACTTGGAGATGATGTCGGACCAGTTTCCTACTGAAAGGTCTAAGGTGGCTTTCGTAGTCAGCCTTCTGTCTGGAAAAGCTCTGTCATGGGCCACACCGCTCTGGGACCGCAATGACCCCATCACTGCCTCTATACACTCCTTCTTCTCGGAAATTCGAAGTGTCTTTGAGGAACCTGCCCGAGCCTCTTCTGCTGAGACTGCCCTGTTGAACCTGGTCCAGGGTAATTCTTCCGTTGGCGAGTACGCCGTACAATTCCGTACTCTTGCTTCAGAATTATCCTGGAATAATGAGGCCCTCTGCGCGACCTTTAAAAAAGGCCTATCCAGCAACATTAAAGATGTTCTGGCCGCACGAGAAATCCCTGCTAACCTACATGAACTCATCCATCTTGCCACTCGCATTGACATGCGTTTTTCCGAAAGGCGTCAGGAGCTCCGCCAGGATATGGACTTTGTTCGCACAAGGCGTTTTTTCTCCCCGGCTCCTCTCTCCTCTGGTCCCCTGCAATCCGTTCCTGTGCCTCCCGCCGTGGAGGCTATGCAGGTCGACCGGTCTCGCCTGACACCTCAAGAGAGGACACGACGCCGCATGGAGAATCTCTGCCTGTACTGTGCCAGTACCGAACACTTCCTGAAGGATTGTCCTATCCGTCCTCCCCGCCTGGAAAGACGTACACTGACTCCGCACAAAGGTGAGACAGTCCTTGATGTCTACTCTGCTTCTCCACGTCTTACTGTGCCTGTGCGGATATCTGCCTCTGCCTTCTCCTTCTCTACTATGGCCTTCTTGGATTCCGGATCTGCAGGAAATTTTATTTTGGCCTCTCTCGTCAACAGGTTCAACATCCCAGTGACCAGTCTCGCCAGACCCCTCTACATCAATTGTGTAAACAATGAAAGATTGGACTGTACCATACGTTTCCGCACGGAGCCCCTTCTAATGTGCATCGGACCTCATCACGAGAAGATTGAATTTTTGGTCCTCCCCAATTGCACTTCCGAAATCCTCCTTGGACTACCCTGGCTTCAACTCCATTCCCCAACCCTGGATTGGTCCACTGGGGAGATCAAGAGTTGGGGGCCCTCTTGTTTCAAGGACTGCCTAAAACCGGTTCCCAGTACCCCTTGCCGTGACTCTGTGGTTCCCCCTGTAACCGGTCTCCCTAAGGCCTATATGGACTTTGCGGATGTTTTTTGCAAAAAACAAGCTGAGACTCTACCTCCTCACAGGCCTTATGATTGTCCTATTGACCTCCTCCCGGGCACTACTCCACCCCGGGGCAGAATCTATCCTCTGTCCGCCCCAGAGACTCTTGCTATGTCGGAGTACATCCAGGAAAATTTAAAAAAAGGCTTTATCCGTAAATCCTCCTCTCCTGCCGGAGCCGGATTTTTCTTTGTGTCCAAAAAAGATGGCTCTCTAGGTCCTTGCATTGACTACCGCGGTCTTAATAAAATCACGGTAAAGAACCACTACCCCCTACCCCTCATCTCTGAACTCTTTGATCGCCTCCAAGGTGCCCACATCTTTACCAAACTGGACTTAAGAGGTGCTTATAATCTCATCCGCATCAGAGAGGGGGATGAATGGAAAACGGCATTTAACACTAGAGATGGACACTTTGAGTATCTGGTCATGCCCTTTGGCCTGTGCAACGCCCCTGCCGTCTTCCAAGACTTTGTTAATGAAATTTTTCGTGATCTCTTATACTCCTGTGTTGTTGTATATCTGGACGATATCCTGATTTTTTCTGCCAATCTAGAAGAACACCGCCAGCATGTCCGTATGGTTCTTCAGAGACTTCGTGACAATCAACTTTATGCCAAGATAGAGAAATGTCTGTTTGAATGCCAATCTCTTCCTTTCCTAGGATACTTGGTCTCTGGCCAGGGACTACAAATGGATCCAGACAAACTCTCTGCCGTCTTAGATTGGCCACGCCCCTCCGGACTCCGTGCTATCCAACGTTTTTTGGGGTTCGCCAATTATTACAGGCAATTTATTCCACATTTTTCTACCGTTGTGGCCCCTATCGTGGCTTTAACCAAAAAAAATGCCAATCCCAAGTCTTGGCCTCCTCAAGCCGAAGACGCCTTTAAACGGCTCAAGTCTGCCTTTTCTTCGGCTCCCGTGCTCTCCAGACCTGACCCATCTAAACCCTTCCTATTGGAGGTTGATGCCTCCTCTGTAGGAGCTGGAGCGGTCCTTCTACAAAAAAATTCTTCCGGGCATGCTGTTACTTGTGGTTTTTTTTCTAGGACCTTCTCTCCGGCGGAGAGGAACTACTCCATCGGGGATCGAGAGCTTCTAGCCATTAAATTAGCACTTGAGGAATGGAGGCATCTGCTGGAGGGATCAAGATTTCCAGTTATTATTTACACCGATCACAAGAACCTCTCCTATCTCCAGTCTGCCCAACAGCTGAATCCTCGCCAGGCCAGGTGGTCTCTGTTCTTTGCCCGATTTAATTTTGAAATTCACTTTCGGCCTGCCGATAAGAACATTAGGGCCGATGCTCTCTCTCGTTCCTCGGATGCCTCGGAAGTTGAACTCTCTCCGCAACACATCATTCCTCCTGACTGCCTGATTTCAACTTCTCCAGCCTCCATCAGGCAAACTCCTCCAGGAAAGACCTTCGTCTCTCCACGCCAACGCCTCGGAATCCTCAAATGGGGTCACTCCTCCCATCTCGCAGGTCATGCAGGCATCAAGAAATCTGTGCAACTCATCTCTCGCTTCTATTGGTGGCCGACTCTGGAGACGGATGTCGTGGACTTTGTGCGAGCCTGCACTGTCTGTGCCCGGGATAAGACTCCTCGCCAGAAGCCCGCTGGTTTTCTTCATCCTCTGCCTGTCCCCGAACAGCCTTGGTCTCTGATTGGTATGGATTTTATTACAGACCTACCCCCATCCCGTGGCAACACTGTTGTTTGGGTGGTCGTTGATCGATTCTCCAAAATGGCACATTTCATCCCTCTTCCTGGTCTTCCTTCAGCGCCTCAGTTGGCTAAACAATTTTTTGTACACATTTTTCGTCTTCACGGGTTGCCCACACAGATAGTCTCGGATAGAGGCGTCCAATTCGTGTCAAAATTCTGGAGGGCTCTCTGTAAACAACTCAAGATTAAATTAAACTTTTCTTCTGCATATCATCCTCAATCCAATGGACAAGTAGAAAGAATTAACCAGGTCTTGGGTGATTATTTACGACATTTTGTTTCCTCCCGCCAGGATGATTGGGCAGATCTTCTACCATGGGCCGAATTCTCGTATAACTTTAGAGTCTCTGAATCTTCCTCCAAATCCCCATTTTTCGTGGTGTACGGCCGTCACCCTCTTCCCCCCCTCCCTACTCCCTTGCCCTCTGGTTTGCCCGCTGTAGATGAAGTGACTCGTGATCTTTCCACCATATGGAAAGAGACCCAAGATTCTCTTTTACAGGCTTCATCTCGCATGAAAAAGTTTGCCGATAAGAAAAGAAGAGCTCCCCCCATTTTTGCTCCCGGAGACAAGGTATGGCTCTCCGCTAAATATGTCCGCTTTCGTGTCCCCAGTTACAAACTGGGTCCACGCTATCTTGGTCCTTTCAAGGTCTTGTGCCAAATTAATCCTGTCTCTTACAAACTTCTTCTTCCTCCTTCTCTCCGTATTCCTAATGCCTTTCATGTCTCTCTTCTTAAACCACTCATCATCAACCGTTTCTCTCCCAAATTAGTTTCTCCCACTCCTGTCTCCGGTTCTTCTGACGTCTTCTCAGTGAAAGAGATACTGGCCTCCAAGACGGTCAGAGGAAAAAGGTTCTTTTTGGTGGATTGGGAGGGCTGTGGACCTGAAGAGAGATCCTGGGAACCTGAGGACAACATCCTAGACAAAAGTCTGCTCCTCAGGTTCTCAGGCTCTAAGAAGAGGGGGAGACCCAAGGGGGGGGTACTGTTACGCCGAGCGCTCCGGGTCCCCGCTCCTCCCCGGAGCGCTCGCTTCTCTCTCGCTACCGCAGCGCTCCGGGCAGCTCCACTGACCCGGTGCGCTGCGATACCGTCTCCAGCCGGGATGCGATTCGCGATGCGGGTAGCGCCCGCTCGCGATGCGCATCCCGGCTCCCGTACCTGACTCGCTCTCCGTCTGTCCTGTCCCGGCGCGCGCGGCCCCGCTCCCTAGGGCGCGCGCGCGCCGGGTCTCTGCGATTTAAAGGGCCACTGCGCCGCTGATTGGCGCAGTGGTTCCAATTAGTGTGTTCACCTGTGCACTCCCTATTTATACCTCACTTCCCCTTCACTCCCTCGCCGGATCTTGTTGCCATTGTGCCAGTGAAAGCGTTTCCTTGTGTGTTCCTAGCCTGTGTTCCAGACCTCCTGCCGTTGCCCCCGACTACGATCCTTGCTGCCTGCCCCGACCTTCTGCTACGTCCGACCTTGCTTCTGTCTACTCCCTTGTACCGCGCCTATCTTCAGCAGTCAGAGAGGTTGAGCCGTTGCTAGTGGATACGACCTGGTCACTACTGCCGCAGCAAGACCATCCCGCTTTGCGGCGGGCTCTGGTGAAAACCAATAGTGACCGATCCACTAGCACGGTCCACGCCAATCCCTCTCTGGCACAGAGGATCCACTACCTGCCAGCCGGCACCGTGACAGTACTGAAAGGATTAAGATTTTTTAATAGAAGTAATTTACAAATCTGTTTAACTTTCTGTAGCCTGTTGATATATATATAAAAAAAGTTTTTTCCTGGAATACCCCTTTAATCTCTTTTTATACTTCTTTATGTTGTTTAATATTCAGACAGGTTTCACATTATGTTAAACTCTCACTCTATTAATATCTTGGTATATTCTATACCTTTATTATAACTAAATCCAACCAATCGTAAGAATGCAGAATAGGAAAAGCCTTCATTCAATCCGTTAAGGGATCTACATTTTAATTTATGGTCTTCATGGAAGAGTCATCAGAAGAAAACCTCTTCTACGTTCTCACCACAAAAATCAGCATTTAAACTTTGCAAATTAACAAGTTCTGTGGACCGATGAGGTTAAAATTGAACTTTTTGGCCGGAATGAGCAAAGGTACGTTTGGAGAAGTAGGGGAATAGAATTTAATGAAAAGAACCACTGTCCAACTATTAAGGATAGGGGTGGATCAATCATTGCAGCCAGTGGCACAGGAAACATCTCACCAGGAGAAGGAAAAATGGATTCAATAAAATTTCAACAAATTTTGGATGCTAACTTGATGCCATTGTCAGGATCCGGACTGGTATGCAGAGAGGACACGGGTGGTGGATCCTCTGTGTCAGTGAGGAGATGGCGTGGGCCGTACCAGTTGAACGGAATCTAAGGGGTTACTGGTTTTCACAGGAGCCCGCCGCAAAACGGGATGGACTTGCAGCGGCAGGTAACCCCCAGGTCGTTCCACCCGATAGTGACTCAACCTCACTGACAGCTGAGACAGGCGCGGTACACAAGGGCAAGGCAAGAGCAAGGTCGGACGTATCAGAAGGTCTGGGTAGGCAGCAATGGTGGGTAGGCAGCAATGGTTCGTAGTCAGGGGAATGGCAAGGGTCTGGATACACAGGCAATGGAACACACAGAAACGCTTTCTCAGGGCACAAGGCAACAAGATCCGGCAGGGACAGGAAGGGGAAGTGGGTTAATATAGTGTGGGAAGTGCTTGGAACTAATTGGCCAGGCACCAATTAACGGTGCACTGGCCCTTTAAATCTGAGATACCCGGCACGCGCGCGCCCTAGGGAGCGGGGCCGCGCGCGCGGGGAATAAGCAGAAGGATGGAACCGGGGAGTGATATGGGATGCAATCCGCGGGCGGGCGAGTCTGACCGGGGCGCTGCAGGCAAGAGAGTAACGCCGCGAGCCCTCCGGAGGGGAAGCGGGACCGGAGCGCTCTGCGTTACAGTACCCCCCCCCCTTTGGTCTCCCCCTCTTTTTGGAGCCCAGGAACCTATGGACGAGCTCCTTGTCGAGGATATTGTCCTCGGGCTCCCAAGACCTCTCTTCGGGGCCACGATTCTCCCAATCAACGAGAATTTTTTTTTTACCTCTGAGGACCTTGGTGGCGAGGATTTCTTTTACCGAGAAGATGTCAGAGGACCCAGTGACAGGAGCAGGAACGGTGACCTTGGGGGAAAAGCGGTTAAGAATGAGAGGTTTGAGAAGGGATACATGAAAGGAGTTAGGAATATGAAGAGAAGGAGGAAGATGGAGCTTGTAGGAGACAGAGCTGATTTGACTTTTGACTCTATATGGTCCGAGGTAACAAGGACCCAACTTGTAGCTAGGGACACGAAACCGAATATATTAGGCAGAGAGACACACTTTGTCACCAGGGGCAAAGACAGGAGGAGCTCTTCTCTTCTTATCCGCATGTTTCTTCATGCGAGAAGAGGCCAGTGAGAGCGACTTTTGAGTTTCCTTCCAGATAGAAGAGAAGTCCAGGGTCAAATCATCTATGGCAGGAACTCCAGATGAAGTGGGGATGGGGAGGGGGAGAAGAGGGTGACGGCCGTACACCACAAAGAATGGAGACTTGGCGGATGACTCAGAGTTTCTGAAATTGTGCGAGAATTCAGCCCAGGGTAACAGGTCGACCCAATCATCTTGGCGGGAGGAAACAAAATGTTGCAGGTAGTCACCAAGGATCTGGTTCACTCTCTCCACTTGTCCATTGGACTGCGGGTGGTAGGAGGACGAGAAATTTAATTTGATCTTTAATTGATTGCAGAGAGCTCTACAGAATTTTATTGAGTTTCAAGTCACCGCTCTCAAATTTGAAATCTATGCTCTCAAGTTCCAGATTAGAGAACAACTGTGGATCTCCTCGGGACCTAGGAATTCAAGTTTCATTTAAAGGGCCAGCATACCAAATACCAAGATGTCAGAACCTGCAGCGCCACAGTCCCCATCTGAACAGCAAGGGGACGATGCTCCAGTGACCCCACCAATGGGGTCTCCACCCCTAGTCAGAAGGGTGTTGCCGCCTTCACCAACACTTTCTGCCTCACAAAGACGTGCTCTCCCTGTGATTCCAGCAAGACCTTCGTCACAGGTGGAGCAGGATCCAGCAAGTCCATCTCCAGTCTCTCCCTATGTATTGGGAGCCCCTGTTGCTGCACCTGTCTTCTTGGGGAATCCTGTGCTTCCCACCTACAATGGTGACCCTTTTACATTGAGAGACTTTAAGGAAAAGTTCTACAGCCTCTTTGGATTTTATGCATTACCGTATCATCAGCAGATACAGTTGCTTCTGGGACAGCTCCAGGGACCCGCCTAGGAGGAACTTCGCTCCTGGCCAGCAGCTGACAAAGCCACAGTGGGACAAATTTTTGAAGAACTTTCTCAGGTGTTTGAATCTCACTCCCCCTCTGAGGTACACCTCAGACTATATAAACAACGTCAGAAACCGGGTGAGACTCTCAGGGCATATGCAGTAGCTTTACAGAGCGCATTAGAGGCGGTGCAGAAGCAAGGTGGTATCACGCCCGATCTGGGCAACCGAGTGCTGATGGACCGTTTCATAGAAGGGGCACCGAACAAATGGGACAAAGCCCAACTTAGGATGCTGGCCGTGCAAAATCCTGACATGGCTTTCCCAGCTTTCAAGAGACTAGTGGTTAAAGTGATCGAATCAGGACCCCAGGCAGAGGAGGCCAGTGTTCCCACTACAGGATCTCAGGGGCCCTTGCCCCAATCACCTGTCCCCTCTCAGCTTTCCCTGCCAACACCTTCTTCTAGCCCTTGGACAGCTGATCTACAAGACATTAAACAGGACATTGAACAGTTAGCCAAGGCCTTTAAAGAAATGACTGTGCGGCCCCATCCTTCTAGAGCTGCAACACCTCCGCCTAAAAAACCTGACCCCCGCCCTGCTGATCCACCTAATACCCCTCCTGTGAGGCCGCCTGGAAGTCAAAGATCTGTCTGTAGCTATTGTAACAAGAATGGACACTGGAAGAGCCAATGCTGGGCTTTAAACGGGCGTCCCCTGGGGTCGAGGACCGCATGCCCTTTGGACTCAAAAGCATGCCCTTTGGACTGTGCAATGCACTGGCCACTTTCCAACATTTAATGGAGCGGTTTTTAGGACATCTTAACTTCCAGAGTGTTCTGCTGTACCTAGATGACGTCATTGTCTATTCCCGGACCTCTCAGGAGCATCTGGATCACCTGAGGGAAGTTTTCCAAGTCCTTATCCAACATGGGCTTAAGGTTAAACCCTCCAAGTGCCACTTGCTAAAGCCACAGGTACACTACCTGGGACATGTCGTCAGTGCTCAAGGAGTTCAGCCTGATCCGGACAAAGTGAGTGCTGTAAGAGAGTGGCCTACACCCAAGACAGTGCGAGACGTCCAAAGTTTTCTGGCATTTGCTGGTTATTACCGACGTTTCATCCCCCATTTTGCCCAAATTGCTGGGCCCTTCACCGAATTACTGAGAGGGACTGCCCGAGAGAATTATAATGGGAGGCTACCTATACAATGGGCCGAAGAACAAGAAGATGCCTTCCGAGCCCTGAAATACCTCCTTACGGAACCCCCTATTTTGGCGTCTCCTGACTACAGCCTGCCGTTCCGTTTATATACAGACACTGGCTTTGAGGGTCTGGGAGCAGTCCTATCCCAGGTGCAAGATGGCAAAGAGAGAGTAATTGCTTACGCCAGTCGACATCTCCGAGGCGCTGAGAAGAATGATGCTAATTACAGCTCCTTCAAACTGGATCTCCTGGCTCTGTTCTGGGCCATTACTGAGAAGTTTAACCCCTAAAGGACCCAGCCATTTTACACCTTAGGACCCGGCCATTTTTTGCACATCTGACCACTGTCACTTTAAACATTAATAACTCTGGAATGCTTTTAGTTATCATTCTGATTCCGAGATTTTTTTTTCGTGACATATTCTACTTTAACATAGTGGTAAAATTTTGTGGTATCTTGCATCCTTTCTTGGTGAAAAATCCCCAAATTTGATGAAAAATTTGAAAATTTAGCATTTTTCTAACTTTGAAGCTCTCTGCTTGTAAGGAAAATGGATGTCACGATGCCGGCTGGCAGGAGGTGGATCCTCTGTGCCAGAGAGGGATTGGCGTGGACCGTGCTAGTGGACCGGTTCTAAGTCACTACTGGTGTTCACCAGAGCCCGCCGCAAAGCGGGATGGACTTGCTGCGGCGGTAGTGACCAGGTCGTATCCACTAGCAACAGCTCAACCTCTCTGACTGCTGAAGATAGGCGCGGTACAAGGGAGTAGACAGAAGCAAGGTCGGACGTAGCAGAAGGTCGGGGCAGGCAGCAAGGATCGTAGTCAGGGGCAACGGCAGGAGGTCTGGAACACAGGCTAGGAACACACAAGGGAACGCTTTCACTGGCACAATGGCAACAAGATCCGGCGAGGGAGTGCAGGGGAAGTGAGGTATACATAGGGAGTGCACAGGTGAACACACTGATTAGAACCACTGCGCCAATCAGCGTCGCAGTGGCCCTTTAAATCGCAGAGACCCGGCGCGCGCGCGCCCTAGGGAGCGGGGCCGCGCGCGCCGGGACAGGACCGACGGAGAGCGAGTCAGGTACGGGAGCCGGGGTGCGCATCGCGAGCGGGCGCCACCCGCATCGCGAATCGCATCCCGGCTGGAGGCAGTATCGCAGCGCACCCGGTCAGTGGATCTGACCGGGGCGCTGCGGGAGCGAGAGTGTAGCGAGCGCTCCGGGAAGGAGCGGGGACCCGGAGCGCTCGGCGTAACAGTACCCCCCCCCCCCTTGGGTCTCCCCCTCTTCTTGGAGCCTGAGAACCTGAGGACCAGACTTTTATCTAGGATATTGTCCTCAGGTTCCCAGGATCTCTCTTCAGGACCACAGCCCTCCCAGTCAACCAAAAAGAAGGTTTTTCCTCTGACCTTTTTGGAGGCCAGTATCTCCTTTACAGGAAAGATGTCTGAAGAACCGGAGACAGGAGTGGGAGAGATAAGTTTAGGAGAGAAACGGTTGATGATGAGTGGTTTAAGAAGAGAAACGTGAAAGGCATTAGGAATACGAAGAGAAGGAGGGAGAAGAAGTTTATAAGAGACAGGATTGATCGGGCACAAAATTTTGAAAGGACCAAGATAGCGTGGTCCCAATTTGTAGCTGGGAACACGGAAGCGGACATATTTAGCGGAGAGCCATACCTTGTCTCCGGGAGAAAAAATGGGGGGAGCTCTTCTTTTCTTATCAGCAAACTTCTTCATGCGTGATGAAGCCTGTAAGAGAGAATTTTGGGTCTCTTTCCATATGGTGGAAAGATCACGAGTTATTTCATCCACAGCGGGCAAACCAGAGGGCAAGGGAGTAGGGAGGGGGGAAGAGGGTGACGGCCGTACACCACGAAAAATGGGGATTTGGAAGAAGATTCAGAAACTCTGAAGTTATACGAGAATTCGGCCCATGGTAGAAGATCTGCCCAGTCATCCTGGCGGGAGGAAACAAAATGCCATAAATAATCACCCAGGACCTGGTTAATTCTTTCTACTTGCCCATTGGATTGAGGATGATAAGCAGAAGAAAAGTTTAATTTAATCTTGAGTTGTTTACAGAGAGCCCTCCAGAATTTTGACACGAATTGGACGCCTCTATCCGAGACAATCTGCGTGGGCAACCCGTGAAGACGAAAAATGTGTACAAAAAATTGTTTTGCCAACTGAGGCGCAGAAGGAAGACCAGGAAGAGGGATGAAATGTGCCATCTTGGAGAATCGATCAACGACCACCCAAACAACAGTGTTGCCACGGGATGAGGGTAAGTCTGTAATAAAGTCCATACCAATCAGAGACCAAGGCTGTTCGGGAACAGGCAGAGGATGAAGAAGACCAGCGGGCTTCTGGCGAGGAGTCTTATCCCGGGCACAGACAGTGCAGGCCCGCACAAAATCAACAACATCCGTCTCCAGAGTCGGCCACCAATAGAAACGAGAGATGAGTTGCACGGATTTCTTGATGCCCGCATGGCCTGCGAGATGGGAGGAGTGACCCCATTTGAGGATTCCGAGGCGTTGGCGTGGAGTGACGAAGGTCTTCCCTGGAGGAGTTTGCCTGATGGAGGCTGGAGAAGTGGAGATCAGGCAGTCAGGAGGAATGATGTGTTGCGGAGAGAGCTCTACTTCCGAGGCATCCGAGGAACGAGAGAGAGCATCGGCCCTGATGTTCTTATCGGCAGGCCGAAAGTGAATTTCAAAATTAAATCGGGCAAAGAACAGAGACCACCTGGCCTGGCGAGGATTCAGCCGTTGGGCAGACTGGAGATAGGAGAGATTTTTGTGATCGGTGTAAATAATAACTGGAAATCTTGATCCCTCCAGCAGATGCCTCCATTCCTCAAGTGCTAATTTAATGGCTAGTAGCTCTCGATCCCCGATGGAGTAGTTCCTGTTACGCCGAGCGCTCCGGGTCCCCGCTCCTCCCCGGAGCGCTCGCTTCTCTCTCGCTACCGCAGCGCTCCGGGCAGCTCCACTGACCCGGTGCGCTGCGATACCGTCTCCAGCCGGGATGCGATTCGCGATGCGGGTAGCGCCCGCTCGCGATGCGCATCCCGGCTCCCGTACCTGACTCGCTCTCCGTCTGTCCTGTCCCGGCGCGCGCGGCCCCGCTCCCTAGGGCGCGCGCGCGCCGGGTCTCTGCGATTTAAAGGGCCACTGCGCCGCTGATTGGCGCAGTGGTTCCAATTAGTGTGTTCACCTGTGCACTCCCTATTTATACCTCACTTCCCCTTCACTCCCTCGCCGGATCTTGTTGCCATTGTGCCAGTGAAAGCGTTTCCTTGTGTGTTCCTAGCCTGTGTTCCAGACCTCCTGCCGTTGCCCCCGACTACGATCCTTGCTGCCTGCCCCGACCTTCTGCTACGTCCGACCTTGCTTCTGTCTACTCCCTTGTACCGCGCCTATCTTCAGCAGTCAGAGAGGTTGAGCCGTTGCTAGTGGATACGACCTGGTCACTACCGCCGCAGCAAGACCATCCCGCTTTGCGGCGGGCTCTGGTGAAAACCAGTAGTGACTTAGAACCGATCCACTAGCACGGTCCACGCCAATCCCTCTCTGACACAGAGGATCCACTACCTGCCAGCCGGCATCGTGACAGTAGATCCGGCCATGGATCCCGCTGAAGTTCCTCTGCCAGTTGTCGCCGACCTCACCACGGTGGTCGCCCAGCAGTCACAACAGATAGCGCAACAAGGCCACCAGCTGTCTCAACTGACCGTGATGCTACAGCAGCTACTACCACAGCTTCAGCAATCATCTCCTCCGCCAGCTCCTGCACCTCCTCCGCAGCGAGTGGCCGCTTCTGGTCTACGACTATCCTTGCCGGATAAATTTGATGGGGACTCTAAATTCTGCCGTGGCTTTCTTTCCCAATGTTCCCTGCACTTGGAGATGATGTCGGACCAGTTTCCTACTGAAAGATCTAAGGTGGCTTTCGTAGTCAGCCTTTTGTCTGGAAAAGCTCTGTCATGGGCCACACCGCTCTGGGACCGCAATGACCCCGTCACTGCCTCTATACACTCCTTCTTCTCGGAAATTCGAAGTGTCTTTGAGGAACCTGCCCGAGCCTCTTCTGCTGAGACTGCCCTGTTGAACCTGGTCCAGGGTAATTCTTCCGTTGGCGAGTACGCCGTACAATTCCGTACTCTTGCTTCAGAATTATCCTGGAATAATGAGGCCCTCTGCGCGACCTTTAAAAAAGGCCTATCCAGCAACATTAAAGATGTTCTGGCCGCACGAGAAATCCCTGCTAACCTACATGAACTCATCCATCTTGCCACTCGCATTGACATGCGTTTTTCCGAAAGGCGTCAGGAGCTCCGCCAGGATATGGACTTTGTTCGCACAAGGCGTTTTTTCTCCCCGGCTCCTCTCTCCTCTGGTCCCCTGCAATCCGTTCCTGTGCCTCCCGCCGTGGAGGCTATGCAGGTCGACCGGTCTCGCCTGACACCTCAAGAGAGGACACGACGCCGCATGGAGAATCTCTGCCTGTAGTGTGCCAGTACCGAACACTTCCTGAAGGATTGTCCTATCCGTCCTCCCCGCCTGGAAAGACGTACGCTGACTCCGCACAAAGGTGAGACAGTCCTTGATGTCTACTCTGCTTCTCCACGTCTTACTGTGCCTGTGCGGATATCTGCCTCTGCCTTCTCCTTCTCTACTATGGCCTTCTTGGATTCCGGATCTGCAGGAAATTTTATTTTGGCCTCCCTCGTCAACAGGTTCAACATCCCAGTGACCAGTCTCGCCAGACCCCTCTACATCAATTGTGTAAACAATGAAAGATTGGACTGTACCATACGTTTCCGCACGGAGCCCCTTCTAATGTGCATCGGACCTCATCACGAGAAGATTGAATTTTTGGTCCTCCCCAATTGCACTTCCGAAATCCTCCTTGGACTACCCTGGCTTCAACTCCATTCCCCAACCCTGGATTGGTCCACTGGGGAGATCAAGAGTTGGGGGCCCTCTTGTTTCAAGGACTGCCTAAAACCGGTTCCCAGTACCCCTTGCCGTGACTCTGTGGTTCCCCCTGTAACCGGTCTCCCTAAGGCCTATATGGACTTTGCGGATGTTTTTTGCAAAAAACAAGCTGAGACTCTACCTCCTCACAGGCCTTATGATTGTCCTATTGACCTCCTCCCGGGCACTACTCCACCCCGGGGCAGAATCTATCCTCTGTCCGCCCCAGAGACTCTTGCTATGTCGGAGTACATCCAGGAAAATTTAAAAAAAGGCTTTATCCGTAAATCCTCCTCTCCTGCCGGAGCCGGATTTTTCTTTGTGTCCAAAAAAGATGGCTCTCTACGTCCTTGCATTGACTACCGCGGTCTTAATAAAATCACGGTAAAGAACCGCTACCCCCTACCCCTCATCTCTGAACTCTTTGATCGCCTCCAAGGTGCCCACATCTTTACCAAACTGGACTTAAGAGGTGCTTATAATCTCATCCGCATCAGAGAGGGGGATGAATGGAAAACGGCATTTAACACTAGAGATGGACACTTTGAGTATCTGGTCATGCCCTTTGGCCTGTGCAACGCCCCTGCCGTCTTCCAAGACTTTGTTAATGAAATTTTTCGTGATCTCTTATACTCCTGTGTTGTTGTATATCTGGACGATATCCTGATTTTTTCTGCCAATCTAGAAGAACACCGCCAGCATGTCCGTATGGTTCTTCAGAGACTTCGTGACAATCAACTTTATGCCAAGATAGAGAAATGTCTGTTTGAATGCCAATCTCTTCCTTTCCTAGGATACTTGGTCTCTGGCCAAGGACTACAAATGGATCCAGACAAACTCTCTGCCGTCTTAGATTGGCCACGCCCCTCCGGACTCCGTGCTATCCAACGTTTTTTGGGGTTCGCCAATTATTACAGGCAATTTATTCCACATTTTTCTACCGTTGTGGCCCCTATCGTGGCTTTAACCAAAAAAAATGCCAATCCCAAGTCTTGGCCTCCTCAAGCGGAAGACGCCTTTAAACGGCTCAAGTCTGCCTTTTCTTCGGCTCCCGTGCTCTCCAGACCTGACCCATCTAAACCCTTCCTATTGGAGGTTGATGCCTCCTCTGTAGGAGCTGGAGCGGTCCTTCTACAAAAAAATTCTTCCGGGCATGCTGTTACTTGTGGTTTTTTTTCTAGGACCTTCTCTCCGGCGGAGAGGAACTACTCCATCGGGGATCGAGAGCTTCTAGCCATTAAATTAGCACTTGAGGAATGGAGGCATCTGCTGGAGGGATCAAGATTTCCAGTTATTATTTACACCGATCACAAGAACCTCTCCTATCTCCAGTCTGCCCAACGGCTGAATCCTCGCCAGGCCAGGTGGTCTCTGTTCTTTGCCCGATTTAATTTTGAAATTCACTTTCGGCCTGCCGATAAGAACATTAGGGCCGATGCTCTCTCTCGTTCCTCGGATGCCTCGGAAGTTGAACTCTCTCCGCAACACATCATTCCTCCTGACTGCCTGATTTCCACTTCTCCAGCCTCCATCAGGCAAACTCCTCCAGGGAAGACCTTCGTCACTCCACGCCAACGCCTCGGAATCCTCAAATGGGGTCACTCCTCCCATCTCGCAGGCCATGCGGGCATCAAGAAATCTGTGCAACTCATCTCTCGCTTCTATTTGTGGCCGACTCTGGAGACGGATGTCGTGGACTTTGTGCGAGCCTGCACTGTCTGTGCCCGGGATAAGACTCATCGCCAGAAGCCCGCTGGTTTTCTTCATCCTCTGCCTGTCCCCGAACAGCCTTGGTCTCTGATTGGTATGGATTTTATTACAGACCTACCCCCATCCCGTGGCAACACTGTTGTTCGGGTGGTCGTTGATCGATTCTCCAAGATGGCACATTTCATCCCTCTTCCTGGTCTTCCTTCAGCGCCTCAGTTGGCTAAACAATTTTTTGTACACATTTTTCGTCTTCACGGGTTGCCCACACAGATAGTCTCGGATAGAGGCGTCCAATTCGTGTCAAAATTCTGGAGGGCTCTCTGTAAACAACTCAAGATTAAATTAAACTTTTCTTCTGCATATCATCCTCAATCCAATGGACAAGTAGAAAGAATTAACCAGGTCTTGGGTGATTATTTACGACATTTTGTTTCCTCCCGCCAGGATGATTGGGCAGATCTTCTACCATGGGCCGAATTCTCGTATAACTTTAGAGTCTCTGAATCTTCCTCCAAATCCCCATTTTTCATGGTGTACGGCCATCACCCTCTTCCCCCCCTCCCTACTCCCTTGCCCTCTGGTTTGCCCGCTGTAGATGAAGTGACTCGTGATCTTTCCACCATATGGAAAGAGACCCAAGATTCTCTTTTACAGGCTTCATCTCGCATGAAAAAGTTTGCCGATAAGAAAAGAAGAGCTCCCCCCATTTTTGCTCCCGGAGACAAGGTATGGCTCTCCGCTAAATATGTCCGCTTTCGTGTCCCCAGTTACAAACTGGGTCCACGCTATCTTGGTCCTTTCAAAGTCTTGTGCCAAATTAATCCTGTCTCTTACAAACTTCTTCTTCCTCCTTCTCTCCGTATTCCTAATGCCTTTCATGTCTCTCTTCTTAAACCACTCATCATCAACCGTTTCTCTCCCAAATTAGTTTCTCCCACTCCTGTCTCCGGTTCTTCTGACGTCTTCTCAGTGAAAGAGATACTGGCCTCCAAGACGGTCAGAGGAAAAAGGTTCTTTTTGGTGGATTGGGAGGGCTGTGGACCTGAAGAGAGATCCTGGGAACCTGAGGACAACATCCTAGACAAAAGTCTGCTCCTCAGGTTCTCAGGCTCTAAGAAGAGGGGGAGACCCAAGGGGGGGGGTACTGTTACGCCGAGCGCTCCGGGTCCCCGCTCCTCCCCGGAGCGCTCGCTTCTCTCTCGCTACCGCAGCGCTCCGGGCAGCTCCACTGACCCGGTGCGCTGCGATACCGTCTCCAGCCGGGATGCGATTCGCGATGCGGGTAGCGCCCGCTCGCGATGCGCATCCCGGCTCCCGTACCTGACTCGCTCTCCGTCTGTCCTGTCCCGGCGCGCGCGGCCCCGCTCCCTAGGGCGCGCGCGCGCCGGGTCTCTGCGATTTAAAGGGCCACTGCGCCGCTGATTGGCGCAGTGGTTCCAATTAGTTTGTTCACCTGTGCACTCCCTATTTATACCTCACTTCCCCTTCACTCCCTCGCCGGATCTTGTTGCCATTGTGCCAGTGAAAGCGTTTCCTTGTGTGTTCCTAGCCTGTGTTCCAGACCTCCTGCCGTTGCCCCCGACTACGATCCTTGCTGCCTGCCCCGACCTTCTGCTACGTCCGACCTTGCTTCTGTCTACTCCCTTTTACCGCGCCTATCTTCAGCAGTCAGAGAGGTTGAGCCGTTGCTAGTGGATACGACCTGGTCACTACCGCCGCAGCAAGACCATCCCGCTTTGCGGCGGGCTCTGGTGAAAACCAGTAGTGACTTAGAACCGATCCACTAGCACGGTCCACGCCAATCCCTCTCTGGCACAGAGGATCCACTACCTGCCAGCCGGCATCGTGACAGTTCCTCTCCACCGGAGAGAAGGTCCTAGAAAAAAAACAAGTAACAGCATGCCCGGAAGAATTTTTTTGTAGAAGGACCGCTCCCGCTCCTACTGAGGAGGCATCTACCTCCAATAGGAAGGGTTTAGATGGGTCAGGTCTGGAGAGCACGGGAGCAGAAGAAAAGGCAGACTTGAGCTGTTTAAAGGCGTCTTCCGCTTGAGGAGGCCATGACTTAGGATTGGCATTCTTTTTGGTTAAAGCCACGATAGGAGCCACAATGGTGGAAAAATGTGGAATAAATTGTCTGTAATAATTGGCGAACCCCAAAAAACGTTGGATAGCACGGAGTCCGGAGGGGCGTGGCCAATCTAAGACGGCAGAGAGTTTGTCTGGATCCATTTGTAGTCCCTGGCCAGAGACCAAGTATCCTAGGAAAGGAAGAGATTGACATTCAAACAGACATTTCTCCATCTTGGCATAAAGTTGATTGTCACGAAGTCTCTGAAGAACCATGCGGACATGCTGGCGGTGTTCTTCTAGGTTGGCAGAAAAAATCAGGATATCGTCCAGATACACAACAACACAGGAATATAAGAGATCACGAAAAATTTCATTAACAAAGTCTTGGAAGACGGCAGGGGCGTTGCACAGGCCAAAGGGCATGACCAGATACTCAAAGTGTCCATCTCTAGTGTTAAATGCCGTTTTCCATTCATCCCCCTCTCTGATGCGGATGAGATTATAAGCACCTCTTAAGTCCAGTTTGGTAAAGATGTGGGCACCTTGGAGGCGATCAAAGAGTTCAGAGATAAGAGGTAGAGGGTAGCGGTTCTTTACCGTGATTTTGTTAAGACCGCGGTAGTCAATGCAAGGGCGTAGGGAGCCATCTTTTTTGGACACAAAGAAAAATCCGGCTCCGACAGGAGAGGAGGATTTGCGGATAAAGCCCTTTTTTAAGTTTTCCTGGATGTACTCAGACATAGCAAGAGTCTCTGGGGCGGACAGAGGATAAATTCTGCCCCGGGGTGAGTAGTGCCCGGGAGGAGGTCAATAGGACATTCATAAGGCCTGTGAGGAGGAAGAGTCTCAGCTTGTTTTTTGCAAAACACATCAGCAAAGTCCATATAGGCCTTAGGGAGACCGGTTACAGGGGGAACCACAGGGTCACGGCAGGGAGTACTGGTAACCGGTTTAAGGCAGTCCTTGAAACAAGAGGTACCCCAACTCTTGATCTCCCCTGTGGACCAATCCAGGGTTGGGGAATGGTGTTGAAGCCAGGGTAGTCCAAGGAGAATTTCGGAAGTGCAATTGGAGAGGACCAAAAACTCAATTTTTTCGTGATGAGGTCCGATGCACATTAGGAGGGGTTCCGTGCGGTAACGCACGGCACAGTCCAATCTTTCATTGTTAACGCAATTGATGTAGAGAGGTCTGGCGAGACTGGTCACTGGGATGTTGAACCTGTTGATGAGAGAGGCCAAAATAAAGTTTCCTGCAGATCCGGAATCCAAGAAGGCCTTAGTGGAGAAGGAGAAGGTAGAGGCAGATATCCGCACAGGCACAGTAAGACGTGGAGAAGCAGAGTTGACATCAAGGACTGTTTCACCTATGTGCGGAGTCAGCGTACGTCTTTCCAGGCGGGGAGGACGGATAGGACAATCCTTCAGGAAGTGTTCGGTACCGGCACAGTACAGGCAGAGATTCTCCATGCGGCGTCGTGTCCTCTCTTGAGGTGTCAGGCGAGACCGGTTGTTACGCCTAGCGCTCCGGGCCCCCGCTCCTCCCCGGAGCGCTCACGGCGTCTTTCTCCCTGCAGCTCCCCGGTCAGTCCCGCTGACCGGGAGCGCTGCTCTGTCATGGCCGTTGGGGATGCGATTCGCACAGCGGGACGCGCCCGCTCGCGAATCGCATCCCAGGTCACTTACCCGTTCCCGTCCCCTGCTGTCATGTGCTGGCGCGCGCGGCTCCGCTCTCTAGGGCGCGCGCGCGCCAGCTCCCTGAGACTTAAAGGGCCAGTGCACCAATGATTGGTGCCTGGCCCAATTAGCTTAATTGGCTTCCACCTGGTCCCTGACTATATCTATCCTCCTCCCATGCACTTCCTTGCCGGATCTTGTTGCCCTTGTGCCTAGTGAAAGCGTTTTGTGTGTTTAAAGCCTGTGTACCAGAACTTCTGCTATCTCCCCTGACTACGAACCTTGCCGCCTGCCCCCGACCTTCTGCTACGTCCGACTTTGCTTCTGCCTACTCCCTTGTACCTCGCCTATCTTCAGCAGCCAGAGAGGTGAGCCGTTGCTAGTGGATACGACCTGGTCACTACCGCCGCAGCAAGACCATCCCGCCTTGCGGCGGGCTCTGGTGAAAACCAGTAGTGGCTTAGAACCGGTCCACTAGCGCGGCCCTCGCCATCCCTCTCTGGCACAGAGGATCCACTACCTGCCAGCCGGCATCGTGACACCGGTCAACTTGCATAGCCTCCACGGCGGGAGGCACAGGAACGGATTGCAGAGGACCAGGGGAGAGAGGAGCCGGGGAGAAAAAACGCCTCGTGCGAACAAAGTCCATATCCTGGCGGAGCTCCTGACGCCTTTCGGAAAAACGCATGTCAATGCGAGTGGCTAGATGAATGAGTTCATGTAGGTTAGCAGGAATTTCTCGTGCGGCCAGAACATCTTTAATGTTGCTGGATAGGCCTTTTTTAAAGGTCGCGCAGAGGGCCTCATTATTCCAGGAAAGTTCTGAAGCAAGAGTACGGAATTGCACGGCGTACTCGCCAACGGAAGAATTACCCTGGACCAGGTTCAGCAGGGCAGTCTCAGCAGAAGAGGCTCGGGCAGGTTCCTCAAAGACACTTCGAATTTCCGAGAAGAAGGAGTGTACAGAGGCAGTGACGGGGTCATTGCGGTCCCAGAGCGGTGTGGCCCATGACAGAGCTTTTCCAGACAGAAGGCTGACTACGAAAGCCACCTTAGACCTTTCAGTAAGAAACTGGTCCGACATCATCTCCAAGTGCAGGGAACATTGTGAAAGAAAGCCACGGCAAAACTTAGAGTCCCCATCAAATTTATCCGGCAAGGATAGTCGTAGGCCTGAGGCGGCCACTCGCTGCGGAGGAGGTGCAGGAGCTGGCGGAGGAGATGATTGCTGAAGCTGAGGTAGTAGCTGCTGTAGCATCACGGTCAGTTGAGACAGCTGGTGGCCTTGTTGCGCTATCTGTTGTGACTGCTGGGCGACCACCGTGGTGAGGTCGGCGACAACTGGCAGAGGAACTTCAGCGGGATCCATGGCCGGATCTACTGTCACGATGCCGGCTGGCAGGAGGTGGATCCTCTGTGCCAGAGAGGGATTGGCGTGGACCGTGCTAGTGGACCGGTTCTAAGTCACTACTGGTGTTCACCAGAGCCCGCCGCAAAGCGGGATGGACTTGCTGCGGCGGTAGTGACCAGGTCGTATCCACTAGCAACGGCTCAACCTCTCTGACTGCTGAAGATAGGCGCGGTACAAGGGAGTAGACAGAAGCAAGGTCGGACGTAGCAGAAGGTCGGGGCAGGCAGCAAGGATCGTAGTCAGGGGCAACGGCAGGAGGTCTGGAACACAGGCTAGGAACACACAAGGGAACGCTTTCACTGGCACAATGGCAACAAGATCCGGCGAGGGAGTGCAGGGGAAGTGAGGTATACATAGGGAGTGCACAGGTGAACACACTGATTAGAACCACTGCGCCAATCAGCGTCGCAGTGGCCCTTTAAATCGCAGAGACCCGGTGCGCGCGCGCCCTAGGGAGCGGGGCCGCGCGCGCCGGGACAGGACCGACGGAGAGCGAGTCAGGTACGGGAGCCGGGGTGCGCATCGCGAGCGGGCGCCACCCGCATCGCGAATCGCATCCCGGCTGGAGGCAGTATCGCAGCGCACCCAGTCAGTGGATCTGACCGGGGCGCTGCGGGAGCGAGAGTGTAGCGAGCGCTCCGGGGAGGAGCGGGGACCCGGAGCGCTCGGCGTAACAATGGATATTCCAAATAATATTTTTTTATTCACATATACAATATGTTCACTTTATGTTTGCATCATAAAATTTACATGTTTTTACTTTTGGAAGACACCAGAGGGCTTCAAAGTTCAGCAGCAATTTTCCAATTTTTCACAAAATTTCCAAACTCACAATTTTTCAGGGATCAGTTCAGGTTTGAAGTGGATTTGAAGGGTCTTCATATAAGAAATACCCCACAAATGACCCCATTATAAAAACTACACCCCCAAAAGTATTCAAAATGACATTCAGTCAGCGTTTTAACCCTTTAGGTGTTTCACAGAAATAGCAGCAAAGTGAAGGAGAAAATTCACAATCTCCATTTTTCACACTTGCATGTTCTTGTAGACCCAATTTTTGAATTTTTACAAGGGGTAAAAGGAGAAAATGTATACTTATATTTGTAGCCCAATTTCTCTAGAGTAAGCACATAGCTCATATGTCTATGTAAAGTGTTCGGCGGGTGCAGTAGAGGGCTCATGGTGCCCTATGGTGCCAGAACAGCAAACACATGGCATACCATTTTGGAAACTAGACCCCTTGGGGAACGTAACAAGGAATAAAGTGAGCTTTAATACCCCATAGGTGTTTCACGACTTTTGCATATGTAAAAAGATAAAAATAAAATTTCACTAAAATGTGTGTTTCCCCCTAAATTTCACATTTTTGCAAGGGTTAATAGCAGAAAATACCCCCAAAAAATTGTAACCCCATCTCTTCTGAGTATGAAGGTACCCCATAAGTTGACCTGAAGTGTACTATGGGTGAAATACAATGCTCAGAAGAGAAGGAGTCATATTTGGCTTTTTGAGAGCAAATTTTGCTCTGGGGCATGTCACATTTAGGAAGCCCCTATGGTGCCAGGACAGCAAAAAAAAACACATGGCATACAATTTTGGAAACTAGACCCCTTGAGGAACGTAACAAGGAATAAAGTGAGCCTTAATACCCCACAGGGGTTTCACAACTTTTGCATACGTAAAAAAAAAAAATCACTAACAGGTGTGTTTCCCCCCAAAACTTCACATTTTTCAAGGGTTAATAGCAGAAAATACCCCCCAAAATTTGTAACCCCATCTCTTCTGAGTATGAAGGTACCCCATGAGTTGACCTGAAGTGCACTACGGGCGAACTACAATGCTCAGAAGAGAAGGAGTCACATTTGGCTTTTTGAGAGCAAATTTTGCTCGGGGGGCATGTCGCATTTAAGAAAGCCCATATAGTGCCAGGACAGCAAAATAACCCCCACATGGCATACCATTTTGGAAACTAGACCCCTTGAGGAACGTAACAAGGCGTAAAGTGAGCATTTACCCCCCCACTGGTGTCTGTCAGATCTTTGGAACAGTGGGCTGTACAAAATTTTTTTATTTGCACAGCCCACTGTTCCAAAGATCTGTCAGACACCTGTGGGGTGTAAATTCTCACTGCACCCCTCATTACATTCCGTGAGGGGTGTAGTTTCCGAAATGGGGTCACATGTGTTTTTTTTTTTTTTGCGTTTGTCAAAACCGCTGTAACAATCAGCCACCCCTGTGCAAATCACCTCAAATGTACATGGCGCACTCTCCCTTCTGGGCCTTGTTGTGCGCCCCCAGAGCACTTTGCGCCCACATATGGGGTATCTCCATAGTCGGGAGAAATTGCATTACAAATTTTGGGGGGCTTTTTTCCCCTTTACCTCTTGTCAAAATGAAAAGTATAGGGCAACACCAGCATGTTAGTGTAAAAAAATTATTTTTTTACACTAACATGCTGGTGTAGACCCCAACTTCACCTTTTCATAAGGGGTGAAAGGAGAAAAAGACCCCCAAAATTTGTTAGGCAATTTCTCCCAAGTACGGCGATACCCCATATGTGACCCTATACTGTTGCCTTGAAATACGACAGGGCTCCGAAGTGAGAGCTCCATGCGCATTTGAGGCCTGAATTAGGGATTTGCATAGGGGTGGACATAGGGGTATTCTACGCCAGTGATTCCCAAACAGGGTGCCTCCAGCTGTTGCAAAACTCCCAGCATGCTTGGACAGTCAACGGCTGTCCGGCAATACTGGAAGTTGTTGTTTTGCAACAGCTGGAGGCTCCATTTTGGAAAGAGTGGCGTACCAGACGTTTTTCATTTTTATTGGGGAGGGGAGGGGGGCTGTGTAGGGTTATGTGTATATGTAGTGTTTTTTACTTATTAGTTTGTGTTAGTGTAGTGTAGTGTTTTTAGGGTACAGTCACATGGGCGGGGGATTACAGCGAGTTTCCCGCTGCGAGTTTGAGCTGCTGCGCAAAATTTGCTGCATTGCAAACTTGCAGCCTGATACTCACTGTAAGCCCCCTGCCCATGTGAATGTACCCTGTACATTCAAAGGGGGGGGGGGGGACCTCCAGCTGTTGCAAAACTACAACTCCCAGCATGCACAGTCTATCAGTGCATGCTGGTAGTTATAGTTTTGCAACAGCTGGAGGCACACGGGTTGGGAAACACTGAGTTAGGAAACAGACAATTTTTCCCAACCAGTGTGCCTCCAGCTGTTGCAAAACCACAACTCCCAAACATTCTCAGGCATGCTGGGAGTAGTAGTTCAGCAACATCTTTAGAGCCAGATGTTGCCGAACTACAACTCCCAGCATGCTTGGAGTTGTAGTTTTGCAACATCTGGAGGACTACAGTTTGCAGACCACTAATACAGTGGTTCCCAATCTGTGCCCTTCCAGATGTTGCAAAGCTACAACTCCCAGTATGCCAAAACTGTCCAGGCATGCTGGGAGTTGTAGTTCTGCAACATCTGAAGGGCCAGATGTTACAGAACTACAACTCCCAGCATGCCTGGACAGTAAGGGCATGCTGAGGATGTGTAGTTTTGCAACATCTGGAAGGGCACAGTGGTCCCAAAACTGTGGACCTCCAGAAGTTGCAAAACTGCAACTCCCAGCATGCCCAGACACCAAGGGCTGTCTGGGCATGCTGGGAGTTGTAGTATACAGGGTCCCAATACAGCAATGCATGTCGCTTTACGGCGACGTGCATTGCTGTAAAAGGCCCGACCGCGGCTGAAGATCCACTCACCTGTCGCCGCTGCCACCGTCTTCATCGCCGGGATCCGGGTCTTCAGGGACGAGCTAAGTACCGGGGCCGTCCCCAGCACTCCCCCGTCCCCCGCCACGTCCTCCGGTCTTCCTCCCGTCCTCTCTGGATTTCCAGGGGCCGGGCACGGCGGGAGGAAGTAACCGCCCCCCCCCCCTGCGATTGGTCGGTTAACTAACCGATGGATCGCAGGGGATAGGAGGAGGTGGCAGGCTTGCCACCTCACTCCTAAACTTTAGCATGGTCCTGGCTGTCTGTGACAGCCGGTATCATGCAAAATTACTGGGCGGTCGGGTCCCAGAGACCCGATCAGCCCGGTATCGCCGCAGATCACAAGGGCGATTTCCCTCGCGATTTGCCCTGGATGCCTGCTGAAGCATCCTCGGCGTTTGCCCTGGATGCCTGCTGAAGCATTTCAGCAGGCATCCGGTTCCGATCTCTGCCCGGCTCGGGGCAGGGACCGGAAAACACCAGGACGTACGGGGACGTCCTGGGTCCTTAAAGCCCAGAGTGCGGGGACGTCCCCATACGTCCTGGGTCCTTAAGAGGTTAAGGACTATCTGGCTGCTACCCCCTTCACAGTCTACACTGATAACAACCCCCTGGCCCATGTGAACACTGCTAAGTTAGAGGCTCTTGAACAACGCTGGGCCTCCGGATTGGCCAACTATGAGATCAACATCAAGTACCGCAGTGGAAAGACAAACGTTAATGCGGATGTACTTTCTCGCATGGCCCCGGGGGAAGCACCTCCGGCTGAAGATGTGTGGGAAGATGTGGAGATGCCTCCGTTCTACCGAAGGTTCGTGAGCCAGAATGCTCTGACTGCTCAGAGGGGTGACGAACCTGAATCTCCCAGAGTTCCGGAAGATTTATCCACCTGGAAGACTCTTCAGGATGAGAGCTGGGTTATTGGAGACCTCTTAGATTATTGCCTCCACAAGAAGGTGCCCACTCGGTTGCACAAAACACAAGGGGACTTTGAATTGAAACGGCTGTGGCGACAAAGGAACCGTCTGTTCCTACACAAGGGGTTGCTGTACCGAAATTCCCTGGACTCAGTTTCCGGAGATCGAATACATCAGATTGTGGTCCCCAGAAGAGATACAGCCATGGTCCTGAATGCCTATCATGACCAGTCTGGACATTTCGGGGTCCATAAGACGGAGGCCACTGTCAGAAGACGATTTTATGGATAGGGATGCAGGGAAACATCGAGAAATGGTGTGCTGAATGCTCCGTGTGCAATGTTATCAAGAACCCCTGAAGGGAATTTACATCCCATCTGTACAGAGAGGCCGAACCAGATTGTTGCCTTGGATCATGTGAAGTTGGAGCCCCACTCGATCTGGCTATTGCCATGCTCTGACCATGGTGGATCCTTACTCCAAGTGGATGGTTGTGGTCCCTGTCAGGGACCTTACCGCTAAGACAGCTGCTCAGCTCTTTTAAAGTCATTGGATCGAGCCTCTGGGGTGTCCCGAATCGATCCTCATGGATCGGGGAACTGCCTTTGAGGCCCAGCTGTTCCAAGAACTTTGCCAGTTGCATGACTGCAAGAAGCTCAGGACGACGGCTTACCATTCCCAAGGGAATGAGCTTTGTGAGAGGATTAATCAAGTGTTCATCCAAATGCTCAGAGCTGCCTCTGTCTCAAAGCACGAAGAGTGGCCCGAACTCCTGGAAATTTACAACAACACTGTCCACTGTTCTACGGGATATACACCCTTTTTCCTGATGATGGGCCGACACGGCCAATTGCCAAAGGATCGGACCTTCGGGCTGCAGGCACCGTTAAACAATTCCCCTCAGGTTTCTCAAAGTTGGGTATCTGAGCACCAACGAAGAATAGAGAAGGCCAAAAACATTGTTGAAAAGAAAATGGGTGAAGTTCATGGGCGCCAGCAGAGGCATTATGATCGACATGCTTCGGCTCAACCCTTACAGCTTGGAAATAAGGTCTGGCCCCGAAAGTTCCCTAGGGCCCATAAATTGGACTCGTTGTGGGAGACGGAACCCTCCACCATTACTGCAGTCCCTTATCGTGAAACGGATGTATATGAAATACAGAAAAAGGGGTTTGAGCCGCAGGTGGTCCACAGAAACAGGATAAAAGTGTGCCTGAAAGAAGACATGCCTGGCCCACCGCCTTCTACTCCACCTACTCCGCCTCATGCAAGACCAGTGAGAGAATATGTGCCGGGATAAGAAATTAATCCCACTATGCACGTTCCTTTGTTTCCCTCTCAGCAGCCTACCATGTATTAGGGTATACCGTTTCCAGCTCCACTCAGCCAGCCGCCATTGGTTGCTCCGCCCAGTCAGGTGCCAATAGCTGTTCCACCCAGCCAGTTACCAATAGCTGTTGCGGGTCACGTGATCAGGTAGAAACTCTATGGTTTTGCTTAAGGACCTTTGGAGGTCCCCGTGACGTGTTCACCCACCATGCCTTGTAACGGTGAGTGACAGCTGACATGGACCAATCCAAAACGGCCCTGCCCCTACCCATATAAGGGAGAGGCGGCCATTACTAGCTCTTCTCTTTCCTCGTGGGCTGCTGATGAGGACGGATCTGCACAGCTGTCATCAGCAGTAACCAGGCCTAAGCCTTGCGGCAACGGCCATCTCTAAAAACTGTGAGTTACTTCAATTCCTATTACCTCAGCAAGATCACCGGACCTAAATATTCCCCTAAATCCAGACGGATCTCTGCAAAAATCCTAAATCTAATAACTCTTTGAATAAGTCAATGGTCCTCAGCATCTGTCAATCACTGCCGTGCTATATAGAGACTGTATTATTAAGACTGTTACTGTTAATTGGATGTACCACAAGTACTTCAGTAAAGTTTATGAAAGTTCAAGTTCATCTCCATTGTGGACCTTCATTCATTTAAGCACGCACCTATCGTTCCTGGGAAGGGTGGTAATAGGCTGGAGATCTACCTCAGCTTATAACCCTCCCCCTGGTGTCACAAGTGACAGGGGTTAAATTAACCTCTTATATTCTGAAGCAACACCCCAACTACACTATACCCCCCAAGGGCTACCACAGTATGCCTTGCAGGGCACTGTCTAAATATCCACAATTGCAATGTACAGCTTAGGGTGAGTGCATGCTTTATGTGTTCTATACCTTGTGCCAAGCTAACTCTACCGATGATAGTAGTCACCTGTAGCACCCAGCTATAATTGTGTCAGGAGTGCTAGATTCTACTGGTCCAGGGTTCTACTGGCCCCTATCTACCAACTGAGCTGATGGGATGGTGACTACAGTTAGAGTCCAGCAAATGCTGGTTGTATGGTTGGTAGTATGCATTGCAGTCTGCAGATGGTTCTCTTGCACTGAGGATTGCATGTGTTGTAGTAGTACAGGTGTCAGCTAGTCTCACAGTTTTCTTAGGTAAGTGACCTACTGACCTTCCCCGATAAGTAATGTAGTGTAACACATTGAGCAAAATCTAAATATTGCAGTGTCACATTACATTACTTATCCTGTACTGATCCTGAGTTACATCCTGTATTATACTTCAGAGTTGCGCTCACTATACTGCTGGTGGGGTCACTGTTTACATACATTACATTACTTATCCTGTACTGATCCTGAGTTACATCCTGTATTATACTTCACAGTTACACTAACTATTCTGCTGGTGAGGTCACTGTGTACATACATCACATTACTTATCCTGTACTGATCCTGGGTTACATCCTGTTTTATACTCCAGAGTTGTGCTCACTTTTCCGCTGTTGGGGTCAATATGTACATCCATTTCATTACTTATCTTGTACTGATCCTGAGTTATATCCTGTAGATCTTTTATTAAAATTTCAAACATAACAATAAAAAAATTACAAAACATAAACATATCATATCCAACAGAACATATCAATATAACGATCATAAAACCAACACCATAGCATAAAATACAACACCGGTCCACCCCACACTCATTCCTGCACACAAACAAATATATACAATATTCACAAAGACATATTCCTATAATACCCATAATACCCATACCATACTAATAAACTATATACACTAATACTAAATGTGAATTTCCTGGCCCAGTTGCAATACCAAAAACCCAATACCAGTAATATACCAAAAAGAATAACAACAACAACAATAATAATATATACAAAATAATAAAAACCAACACAAACAAAATAACACCACTTTTTTTTTTTTTTTTTTTTTTTTTTTTTTTGGCCCTGAGCTGGTCCCGCATCCCATGCCCCCAGTACATGTTACCAGACGTCCATGAACCAGTCCAGGATTTTCTGTATATATAAAAGTCCCATACAAACCCCCTCCCCCCTTTTTAACCCACCACCCAACCTAAACTAAACCCAAACCCCAGGTGGCATCACACAATATATACAATATATACATTACATAAAATATACACAGACTAACAATATATACAATACATAAGTATACAAATAGACTACAACAATAAATACAATAACAAATACATATAACACTATAAGCCAAACAACAAACCCCTAAAGCTCAAGTTCAGCGCCTGCAAGCCCTATATTACCATAAACCAACTGCTCAAAACAAAAAGACTAATGTGCCAGCATCAGCCCACCACCAGGGGGAGACAACAGGCTAAGGCACTTTAAAGGCAGAGCCCCTCCATAGACGAGAGGCCCTGCCAGCACCCAGCCTCTCGTACTCCAGAGAACGCACCTTCACCAGGTCACCGAGAATGTTCCTAACCACCACATCCACAGGGAGGATTTTACGCTGCGTCGACACTAAACACCGTGCGTTCCACGTGTAGTACCTAACCACTGAGCTGACTAGGAATAAAGTGCACCGGTCCCAGCCTCCAAGGTTTCTGAATGCCCCATAGGCCCATTCCGCATAGGAGAGACTGGCCAGCCAAGGCCAACCAATGGAAGCGCCCACCCTGGTGTAAACCTCTGTGTTAAAGGGACAATGAAGCAGAAAATGCTCCATGCTTTCCAGCATGCCTCCACACTCTTCGCGGGGACATCCCCGGTCATCAGAGCTCCTGCACTTCAGATTGTCCCTCACACACAGTTTCCCGTGGAAGCAGCGCCAAGTCAAGTCCCAAAACTTCAAGGGGATCCTGATAGAATTCAAAAGCTCTAGACCCACCTCCAGATCCCGACTTGGGCAGTCCTTGAGCGCCAATGGCCTCTGGAAATGAGAAGACAGGACCCTCTTGTCAAGGAATTTCCTCGACAGAGTCCTAATCTCCCCCATCCCCAGACCCCACCGACGAATAACCTTCAGAACCGGGGTAGTGTAAGCCGGGAGATGCCCGTGTGGTGTGCGAAGATCCTTCACTTGCCCTCCTGTCTCCCATTTCTGGAAGAAAGGCCAAAACCATCCCCTACAGGAGGATACCCACGGAGGAGCCCTCTCTGACCAGAGGTTTGCTATATTGGTCTTAAGAAAGGTATTCACTAGGAACACCACAGGGTTGACCATACACAACCCCCCTAGTCTCCTCGTACGGTAAGTAACCTCCCTCTTCACTAGGTTCAGTCTGTTCCCCCATAACATCTGGAAGAACACACTGTAGACCCGGGTCCAAAGAGGTTCTGGCAACATGCATACACTGCCCAGATATATCAGTAAAGGGAGCAGGAATGTTTTGATCAGGTTAACCCTTTCCCCGAGGGTCAAAGACCAACCCTTCCACTGATCCACCTTCTGAGCGGCGATCTTAAGCCTGCTGTCCCAGTTTTGTTTGGGGTAATCCCCTTGGCCAAATTCGATGCCGAGAACTTTTGCAGATTCCTGGGGCTCTGGAAGGGCGTCCGGGAGATCAAAACCAGGATCTCCCCCTCCCAGCCAGAGACTCTCGCACTTATCCCGGTTGATCTTGGACCCGGATGCCTCCGAGTAGCGGTCCACCTCTGACATCACCCATTGGCCTTCCTCTTGTGAGGAGACAAACACGGTGACATCATCAGCATACGCTACCGCCCTCAGAGCCAAATCCGGCACCGCCAGGTCCATTCTCACCCCCGCCAACGGTCCACAATCAATCCTCCTAAGGAAAGGATCAATTGCAAACACGTACAGCAACGGGCTCAAAGGACAACCCTGACGGACGCCAGACCCAACCTCAGAAGAGCGGCCAATCCAACCATTCCCAAGCGGGAAACTCTCTGCCCCTGCGTACAAGGTCTTAAGCCAATCAACAAACCCCCCCGGCAGGCCATATCTCAGAAGAACAGACCAGAGGTATTCATGGTTAACCCGATCAAACGCTTTTGCCTGATCCAAGGACAGCAAGTACCCCTTCCAGTGGCCAGCCCTACCCTGCTCCACAGCCTCTCGGACACTGAGCACAGCACTAAATGTACTGCGGCCCGGAACAGAGCAATGCTGAGCCCCCGAAAGGAGCCGGGGTGCAAACTCCACCAGCCGGTTAAACAGCACTTTTGCCAGAATCTTTCGGTCCACATTGAGAAGCGCTATGGGACGCCAATTCTCAATGTGGGACGGGTCTTTACCCTTTGACAGGATGATCAGCGCTGACCTCCTCATTGACTTTGGCAGAGTGCCCGAGGATAGACACTCATTAAAAACCCCAGTCAAGAGGGGAACCAAAGTGTCCTTAAAGGTCTTATAGAACTCAGATGTTAAGCCATCCGGACCGGGTGACTTCTTGAGGGCAAGCCCATCAATAGCCATCCTGACTTCCTCTTCCCGGATCATCTCTGTCAAAACGTCAAGAGAGGAGTCTACTCCTGGTTCAGGGACGGTTTCAGCCAAGAAAGCTGATACCTTATCTCGATCTAGATCCTTCCTTCCCAAGAGGTGCGAGTAGAAGGATCTGACGACCTCCAGGATCCCTGATCTGGACCTTTTCAAGGATCCCGTACTATCAATCAGTCCTGAGACTATTTTACTATTCACTGACATCTTGCAATTTCTGTAAGGGTCGGGCGAGCGGTACTTCCCGTAATCCCTCTCAAAAATCAAAGATGCGTGTCTGTCATACTGGCACTTCATCAACAAGGACTTCACTCTGGAGATATCGTCACGACTACCTCCAGTCGAGACAAGGTTCTCAAGTTTCTTCCTCAGGCCCTGGTACAAACGGTACCTGTTTAGGCTTCTGAGGCCCGAGAGCTGGCGGAAGAATCTCGCAACCCTTTCCTTGAAGATCTCCCACCACTCTGACTTACTGCTACAAAGGCCCAGCAATGGTACCTGTCTCTGAAGAAAATCCTCAAAGGACTGTCTTATCTCCGCTTCTTCCAAGAGAGATGAATTCAGCTTCCAATAGCCTCTGCCCATCCGGGGGGTCTCTGTGACATTCAGAGAAAACAAAATTAAACAGTGATCGGAGAACTCCACCTCAACAACAGACACTGCTGAAGAGACGGCCTCCACCTTTAAAAAAAAACCTATCTATCCTAGACCTACAACTACCCCTATGATAGGTGAATCCCGCGTGGCCTGGGGTGTGCCGGATGTGGACATCCACCAGGCGAGCCTCACTCGCTATGCTATTAAGGGCGACGCTATCATAAGTCAGCTTGTCTCTGGCACCTCCCCTGTCTTGGGTCCTCGTGACAGCATTAAAGTCCCCTCCAAAGACCACCTGCCGACTTGTAAAAAGATAGGGCTTGATCCTCATAAAGAGACACTTCCGGTCCCACTTAGACTGTGGGCCGTAGATGTTAATAAGGCGAAGTTCTTGTCCCTTCATGAGGACATCTAAGATCAGGCACCTCCCCATTTCTAACTCGATAACCCGTCGGCATTCTACCGCTGCGGTAAAAAGGACCGCCACTCCGCTATACGGCTCGGCCCCAAGAGACCAGTAGGAGGGCCCATTCCTCCACTCTCTTTTAGCCTTGTAGATAGATGACATTTCTGTTAGCCTGGTCTCTTGCAAAAATAAAATATCAGCATTAATATGGGCAAAAAAATCATAGGCCGCAAATCGAGCCGTATCTGACTTTATGCTGGCAACATTAATGGATGCCAGAGTCAACGGAGAGGGTGCCGCCATCAAGGGTGATTGAGTTAGACAGCTTTCTTTTTCCCACCATCCTTCCCATCCACCCCACCACCCTCCTCATCAGATGATGGTTTACCCCTTTTTAGTGAGATGGATGTGTCCATTTTCCCTTTATTTACATTTTCCTCGTCCCCTGACTCTGAGCCAGTCCCCCCCCCTGAAGACATAGGTTCCCCAGGGAGAGAGGACTCAGGGTCCCCTGTGGGCCCCACCGCAACATCCGGAACCTCACCCCCAGCCTCCTCCTCCGAAGAGGAAATGTCGCGGAGGGCTCGGAACCGGTTGGAGAGACCAATCAGAGGGGGGTCAGTTGTACCTTCCTTTGGCATCTGGCGGGTGGGAGAAGATTTTAAATCTCCCTTTTTCTTATTCCTCCGAGTACCCCGCTTTGTTTCTGCCCATCTCCCTCTGTCCTCATCCGCGCTCTCACCATGGGAGGACAGCGAGGAGACAGTATCCTCCTCTTTGTGGATCCTTCCAGTCTCCTCATCCAGTTCACTATCCCCCAGGGCCTCAGTAGTAACACTGGTCGCAGGGACAGGATCAGAAGCCACCTCAGCTGGCTGATGCTCCTGTGACTCCCGAATCTCCCTATCCCTTTGACGCTTCTTGAGACGCCTCAGTTGGGCAGGCGTCTTCTGCTTACTTTTCTTCCCTGGCCCCTGCACCCCTTCATCCCCGCCAGCCATCCCCCCAGCAGAGTTCACCTCATGGCTTACCCCCACTGGGGCAACAACCGCGTTGACATAGGAACGAGGGCAGCGACTGAATGGGTGACCTAAGTCACCACACAGGTGACACCTAATCTCTGCACAAGATGCAGCGAGATGGCCTATTTCCCCACACAGAGTGCACTTCTGCACAGTGCAATTGGCACTAAAATGTGTGGGGTCACCACATCTGTGACAGAGATTCGGCTGACCCTGGTAGAAGATCTGGATACGATCCCTTCCGAGGAAGGTTGCAGATGGTATATGGGTAACGGTGTTTCCTGAAAGCTTAAGCTTGACCATAAACGTCCAGGCCCCTGACCAGATGCCATATTCATCCCTGTTCTTTTTTGGGACCTCCACCACCTCTCCATACCGACCTAGCCACGTCATGATGTCAATACAAGAAAGTGATTCGTTACGGGTTAAAACGGTCACTTTCTTGACATTGTTTTGGCGAGACACCGCCTGAATGGCAAAGTCTCGCCAGCCGGGCTCATTCTTTACCAGCTCATAATTTGACCAGAAGAGCTCAAGCCCCTCTGGCCGAACAAAGCTGATATCGAACTCAGGGGTACCATAAGGATGTATCAAGGCGTAGATGTCAGCTGCCTTAAAGCCCAACTTCAGCAGAAGCTCAACAACTTTAGATCTTGGAGGACATGTATCACTGCCTCTCCACCTCAGCCGGACCACATTCCTTCGGAGACCACCTGGCCCGGCTGTTGGGAGGGACCACACAGTATCCCCCCCTCTTTCCTCTCGGAAGGCTGAAAGACCATGTCTTTCTATCCAAAAGGATAGATCAACCTCCCTACCCTCTACATTGATTGATCTCTCCCCTCTCCTTAAGGCCCCCAGGAGACGCTGCTGCAAATTGCCCCCCCCCAGAGCCAGAAGACGAGGAAGGTGCCCCCCTCCCCCCAGCGGTGACATTTGCGTAGCTGCGTACCGGTGCTGCCACCGCTGGGGGTGCAACTGGACCAGGCCCTACATCCCCACCACTAATCTGTGCCCCTTCACCACCCTCCTCCACATAATCCATACTCACACCATTATTGCCTGTTTTAGCTGATGTGCCCCCAATACCTCCACCCGTGCTACAGCCCATACTACAATTCACTCCAACATTAACCTCCTCATTCATACTGGCTGGACCGGTGCGTTCTGGTGCAGATAGTGTACCATCAGCATCACTGGGTACCAGAGCTGGAGCCACCACCACAGGACAGGTCACCAGTCCTTTATACAAGGACCGGGAAGCCTGCCTAGCCTGTTTATTAGCGGCCCCAGCCCTGTTTTTACTGGTACCCTCCGCCTCATCAGTACTGGAGTTTTCTGCTCCTGGGCGCCGCTGTTCTGGATTAGTGGCGCCAATACAAAATAAAGGTTTTAGTCCAGTCTTTCTGGGAGGCGAAGGCATCTTGGCCCCAGCAGCTCTTTCACGACGACACCGCTGCTCCAAAGGAACAGCAGTGTCAACGTTCAGAGCCACCGGAGCTCCCGCAGCTGACTCTGGCACAAAGCCGCCCCCCCCTCCCGTTAGGGAGCAGCCCAATGTGCCAGAGCCATCCATGCCCATCGCTGGGCAAATATCACTGTCCGACCTCACAGCCGATACATTGTCTGCTCCACCACTGTTACTACAAACAGCGATGGAGCTCACCGCCACACTAGACTCCATACTCTCCCCACTCTCCTGCACTGAGTCCACAGCAGAACTCAGGCTGGGCTGAGAAATGGGGTTCACACAGTGAGCTGACCCTGCGGCCAGTCCGGGGGGCTCAGGGAGGGGGGTATATACAAATGTTACCTGCTCCTGGAGCTTGGTCTTCTTTAGCTTCTTTTTCCTTCGCCCAGGTGCCTCCTCTGGTAACTCATCCCCAAACGTGAAGTCCTGGAGGCGACCTGGGGACTCCAGGAGCTGGATCTGGGCCATCAGCGCCCCTCCCTGGTGACTGGTGCTGCTCTCATCCCCCAAACCGCCAGAGCCACGGCCAGATGACATCGCCACTTGCCCTGCAGGGAGCCCACTGTATGGGGTCAGATGTTGCAGACCCCCGGGTGGATTTGGCTCAACATTATCGGCCTCCGCAGCGTCTCCTTCCTCCTCCACCCGTGGCTGAAGCCCCCTCAGCCGTCTCTGCTTCTCTCTCTCCATTGTTTGAAAGCGGTCTTCATTTAACCCCTTAAGGACTCAGCCCATTTTGGCCTTAAGGACTCAGACAATTTAATTTTTACGTTTTCATTTTTTCCTCCTCGCCTTCTAAAAATCATAACTCTTTTATATTTTCATCCACAGACTAGTATGAGGGCTTATTTTTTGCGTGACCAGTTGTCCTTTGTAATGACATCACTCATTATATCATAAAATGTATGGCGCAACCAAAAAACACTATTTTTGTGGGGAAATTAAAACGAAAAACGCAATTTTGCTAATTTTGGAAGGTTTTGTTTTCACGCCGTACAATTTCTGGTAAAAATGACATGTGTTCTTTATTCTGAGGGTCAATACAATTAAAATGATACCCATTATTATATACTTTTATATTATTGTTGCGCTTAAAAAAAATCACAAACTTTTTAACCAAATTAGTACGTTTATAATCCCTTTATTTTGATAACCTATAACTTTTTTATTTTTCAGTATAAGCGGCGGTATGGGGGCTCATTTTATGCGCCATGATCTGTACTTTTTTTTGATACCACATTTGTATATAAAAAACTTTTAATACATTTTTTATAATTTTTTTTTTTAATAAAATGTATTAAAAAAGTAGGAATTTTGGACTTTTTAAAATTTTTTTCGTTCACGCCGTTCACCGTACGGGATCATTAACATTTTATTTTAATAGTTCGGACATTTACGCACGCGGCGATACCAAATATGTCTATAAAAAATGTTTTTTACGCTTTTTGGGGGTAAAATAGGAAAAAACGGACGTTTTACTTTTTTATTGGGGGAGGGGATTTTTCACTTTTTTTTTACTTTTACTTTTACATTTTTTTACATTTTTTTTTACACTTGAATAGTCCCCATAGGGGACTATTCATAGCAATACCATGATTGCTAATACTGATCTGTTCTATGTATAGGACATAGAACAGATCAGTATTATCGGTCATCTCCTGCTCTGGTCTGCTCGATCACAGACCAGAGCAGGAGACGCCGGGAGCCGCACGGAGGAAGGTGAGGGGACCTCCGTGCGGCGTTATGAATGATCGGATCCCCGCAGCAGCGCTGCGGGCGATCCGATCGTTCATTTTAATCGCGAACTCCCGCAGATGCCGGGATCTGTATTGATCCCGGCACCTGAGGGGTTAATGGCGGACGCCCGCGAGATCGCGGGCGTCGGCCATTGCCGGCGGGTCCCTGGCTGCGATTAGCAGTCGGGATCAGCCGCGCATGACACGGGCATCGCTCCGATGCCCGCGGTTATGCTTAGGACGTAAATGTACGTCCTGGTGCGTTAAGTACCACCTCACCAGGACGTACATTTACGTCCTGCGTTCTTAAGGGGTTAAAAGTTTTTCCCTAAATGGCCCGCTGTTCTCTAAAATAAAAGTTCTCTTCTTCTCCAGTATCCTTATTTCATTTTTCAGCTGTTTAATCCGGGCTGACAGCTCAGCTTTCTGTCGTTTCGCTGCAGTTTCCATCAGGGCTTTTGCTTCCCGTACCTCCTCCTGGAGCCTATACAAGCTGCCCCTTGCTTCCTCATATCCACGGATGTGTTCTGCCACACGAGAGTTATGGGGGACTCCAGACTCCCGGGCCCTAGGCATCCCCCAATCCTCCTCCACACATCCGTGGGCATTTAGCTTTGCTCCAGGAGGAGTATCACAGTCCACATTGTCAGGCCTTGTTGTCACAGTACCTGTGCTTCCGGAACTTCTTGCACTTGTAGTCCCACAACTTGCAGGGCCAGCCTTGCGGCTGCTCTTTGTCTCTACGGGTTCAGGGGTGGCTGGAGATGCATCGCTGCACCTCCTGGCAGAGCGCCTCAACCCGGAGACCTCTGATGCACTTCCTGACGCTGGTCCCTCCACACCTGGTCGCTGGCTCCCCCTGCCCCCCGTGGACCTGATTCGGGGGGCAGGTGTTGGGGTTCTCCTCTCCTCGCTCATGCCTGAACACACGCTCTCCCTCTGGGGAAGGAAGAACGTTGTCCGGCACAGATGACACGGCAGAGCTCAGAGCGCACACACACCAAACAATCCAGCAAACGACTTCCTCCACACTCAGCAGACTCACAGGAAGATGCTCCCTCTAGTGGCCAGACTCCAGAGCTGTACTCACTATTCTGCTGGTGAGGTCACTGTGTACATCCATTTCATTACTTATCTTGTACTGATCCTGAGTTATATCCTGTAAATCTTTTATTAGAAAAATATAAATCATAACAAACACAGAACCAGCACAACTTTGCCATAATGGAAAACAACAAAATGAAATAACATAAACCCATACTTTTCAAGAACAAAAATCCTGCCTAAACGGCCAGCCCAGCTTTTCCTAAAAATACTAATACTACACCAAACATAACCAAACACACTCACATGCATGCATACCTAATGTGCAAAAACCAAAAATAAAATTGCATATTTAGCTTTAACAAAAAAACAAAAAACAAAAATTAATAAATATTATATATATTGCAAACATAAAACAACCCAAAAAAGTCCACAACAGATACAAAAATACAAAAGAAAAAAAAAAATGGTTCGACTGCCATCTATCACTACTATAAACACTGTATAATACACAAACCAAGATATAAAACAAACAAAATTATAATATTTACTATATATACTATATACATACTATATACATATAACCTATATACACCTATAAATATACAGAAAACACACCTACAAATATAATAAAACAACCTACTCTAAACTGTCCCTTCACCCGCACCACCCACCCTCCTGTACATGGGTCAGAGTCCATAGAGTCCATAGTCCTCAATGTCCAGTCCATAACTGACCCATGCCAGGTCCACCAAAACAAACAACCACCACCACCCACAAAAACACCCTCCCAACCTAGAACTCCTCCCAACCAACTTTACCATAACCAGCTTTATAATATACAAAAACAAACAATACAAACCACTTTAGGCCCAAGTTCGGTGCCTGTAAGCCCTACATAACTTTAGCGTCTGAAAACAAAACAAAAAGCTATGGTGCACATGCATTAGCCCACCACCAGGAAGAAGGATGGCAATCCTGATACATACAAAATATTTACATTCTTTCCCTAACTGCACCCTACCTCTCACCCTACCATTATCCCTAAAAATAAACTGACCCTACTATCGCCTTAACCCTGTCCCTACATCACTGTCCCTAACCAAAACCAGGGTACTCTACCCAAAAGGTCTAGTACCTAGGGCACATCAAAACAAAACCCTTTCCATAGGAGAGAAGCCCTACTGGTACCAAGACTGCCATACTCCCAAGACCTGATCTTCCCAAGGTCACCGGTGATGTTCCTACAGACCTCCACCTCGGAGAGGACTTTCCGCTGTGTAGACACTAAACACCGTGCATTCCACGTGTAGTACCTAACCACTAAACTGACTAAGAATAAAGTGCCCCGATCACGGCCACCCAGGGTCCTGAATGCCCCATAAGCCCATTTCGGATAGGTAAGGCCGGCAAGTTGACTCCAGCCGATGGAAGTGCCCACCCGGTTGTAGACCCCTATATTAAAGGGACAATGAAGCAGGAAATGGTCCATGCTTTCCAGCATGTCCCCGCACTCTTCTCGGGGACACCCCCGGTCATCAGATCTCCTACACTTCAAATTGTCCCTCACATATAGCTTCCCCTGAAAGCAGCGCCAGGCCAAGTCCCAAAACTTCTGGGGGATCATTTTCATGTTTAAAAGATACAACCCCACCCTCAGATCCCGACCTGGGCAGTCCCTGAGCGCCAGAGGCTTCTGGAAGTGGGTCAACAGAACCCGTTTGTCAAGGAACTGCCTTGACTGGGTCCTGATCTCCCACACTCCCAGACCCCACCGATGTATCGCCTTCAGAGTCGGGGTAGCGTAAGCCGGAAGGTATCCATGGGGCGTACGGAGGTCCTTCACTTGGCCTCCTGTCTCCCATTCCTGGAAGAAAGGCCGAAACCACTCCCTGCAGGAGAATACCCACGGAGGAGCCCTCTCTGACCAAAGGTTTGAGATGTTGGCTTTCAAGAAGGTGTTCGTTAAGAACACCACAGGGTTTACCATAGATAAACCCCCTAGTCTCCTCGTGCGGTACGTAACCTCCCTCTTGACTAGGTTCATCCTGTTCCCCCATAACAGATGGAAAAACAGGCTGTAGATCCTAGTATAGTAAGCCTCTGGCAAGATACATACACTGCCCAGATAGATAAACAAGGGGAGCAGGTATGATTTGATAAGGTGTACCCTTTCCCTGAGGGTCATAGACCAACCCTTCCACTGATTCACCTTCTGAGTGGCATCCTGGAGCTTACCATCCCAGTTTTTGGTGGGATAATCATCCTGGCCGAATGTGATGCCCAGAAGTTTTGCTGACTCTTGGGGCCCTGGAAGGGTGTCCGGGAGATCAAATGTGGGATCTCCCCTCCCAGCCAGAGACTTTCACACTTATCCTGGTTGATCTTAGACCCGGATGCCTCCGAGTAGCGGTCCACTTCCGACATCACCACATCGACCTCCTCTCTCGAGGACACGAAGATGGTGACATCATCAGCGTACGCCACCACTCTCTGGGCGACATCCAGCTCCGCCAGACTCATCCCGACTCCCGCCAACGGCCCACAATCTACCCTCCGGATGAAGGGATCGATTGCGAACACGTATAAAAGCGGGCTCAAGGGACAACCCTGACGGACTCCGGACCCCACCTCAAAAGAGCGGCCAGACCAACCGTTCACCAGTGGGAAACTCTCTGCCCCTGCATACAAGATCTTAAGCCAATTAACAAAAGTACTCGGTAAGCCATATCTCAGGAGGACGGACCAGAGGTACTCGTGGTTCACCCGATCAAATGCTTTGGCCTGATCCAGGGACAGCAAGTACCCCTTCCAGAGACCGCTCCACTGCCTCCCTGACACTAAGGACAGCACTTAAGGTGCTTCGGCCTGGAACAGAGCAGTGCTGGGCCCCCGAAAGGAGCCGGGGTGCAAACTTCACCAGCCGATTAAACAGTATCTTGGCCAGAAGTTTCCTGTCCGCATTGAGAAGAGCTATGGGTCTCCAATTCTCAATACGGCTGGGATCTTTACCCTTTGAGAGAAGAATCAGGGCTGACCTCCTCATTGACTTCGGCAGAGTGCCCGAGGAGAGACACTCATTGAATACCTCAGTCAAGAGGGGAGCTAAAGACTCCTTAAAGGTCCTGTATCACTCGGATGTTAAGCCATCCGGACCTGGCGACTTCTTAGGGGCAAGCCCCTCGATCGCCAGTCTAACTTCCTCTTCCCTGATTTCTTCTGCCAAAACATCAAGAGAGGGGTCTACCCCTGGCTCAGGAATGGTTTCAGCCAGGAAAGCCGACATCCTGTCTCGATCTAGATCCTTCCTTCCCAAGAGGTGTGAGTAGAAGGATCTGACGACCTCCAAAATCCCTGATCTGGACCGATTCAGAGATCCCGTACTATCAATCAGTCCTAAGACCACTTTACTACTCACTGACATCTTACAGTTTCTGTAAGGGTCGGGCGGGCGGTACTTCCCGAAATCCCTCTCAAAAACCAAAGATGCGTGCCTATCGTACTGACACCTCATCAGCAAGGACTTCACTCTGGAGATATCCTCACGGCTACCTCCAGTCGAGACGAGAAGCTCGAGTTTCCTCCTCAGACCCTGATACAGGCGATACCTGTTCAGGGACCTGAGGCTCGAGAGCTGGCGGAAGAACCCCGCAACCCGCTTCTTGAATATCTCCCACCACTCTGACTTACTACTACATAGGTCCAGTAAAGGTACCTGACTCTGAAGAAAATCCTCAAAGGACTGTCTTATCTCCGCTTCCTCCAGGAGGGACGAATTCAGCTTCCAATAACTTTTACCCATCCGGGGGGGTCTCTGAAACATTCAAGGAAAAAGAAATCATACAGTGATCGGAGAACTCCACCTCAACCACGGACACTGCGGAAGAGACGGCTTCCTCCTTTAAATAAAACCTGTCTATTCTAGACCTGCAGCTACCTCGATGATAGGTGAAACCCGCGTGGCCTGAGGGGCTCCGGATGTGGGCATCCTCTAGGCGAGCTTCCCTAACTATACTATTGAGGGCTATGCTATCATAAGCCAACCGATCATTGGAGCCTCTCCTATCTTGGGATCTCGTGACAGTTGTTACGCCGAGCGCTCCGGGTCCCCGCCCCTCCCCGGAGCGCTCGCTACACTCTCCCCACTGCAGCGCTCCGGTCAGATCCACTGACCCGGGGCGCTGCGATTCCGCTTCCAGCCGGGATGCGATTCGCGATGCGGGTAGCGCCCGCTCGCGATGCGCACCCCGGCTCCCGTACCTGACTCGCTCTCCCTCGCTCCTGTCCCGGCGCGCGCGGCCCCGCTCCCTAGGGCGCGCGCGCCGGGTCTTTGCGATTTAAAGGGCCACTGCGCCGCTGATTGGCGCAGTGATCCCAATTAGTGTGTTCACCTGTGCACTTCCCTATATCACCTCACTTCCCCTGCACTCCCTTGCCGGATCTTGTTGCCATCGTGCCAGTGAAAGCGTTTCCTTGTGTGTTCCTAGCCTGTGTTCCAGACCTCCTGCCGTTGCCCCTGACTACGATCCTTGCTGCCTGCCCCGACCTTCTGCTACGTCCGACCTTGCTTCTGTCTACTCCCTTGTACCGCGCCTATCTTCAGCAGTCAGAGAGGTTGAGCCGTTGCTAGTGGATACGACCTGGTCACTACCGCCTCAGCAAGTCCATCCCGCTTTGCGGCGGGCTCTGGTGAAAACCAGTAGTGACTTAGAACCGATCCACTAGCACGGTCCACGCCAATCCCTCTCTGGCACAGAGGATCCACTACCTGCCAGCCGGCATCGTGACAGTAGATCCGGCCATGGATCCCGCTGAAGTTCCTCTGCCAGTTGTCGCTGACCTCACCACGGTGGTCGCCCAGCAGTCACAACAGATAGCGCAACAAGGCCAACAGCTGTCTCAACTGACCGTTATGCTACAGCAGTTACTACCACAGCTTCAGCAATCATCTCCTCCGCCAGCTCCTGCACCTCCTCCGCAGCAAGTGGCCGCCTCTGGTCTACGCCTATCCTTGCCGGATAAATTTGATGGGGACTCTAAGTTTTGCCGTGGCTTTCTTTCCCAATGTTCCCTGCACCTGGAGATGATGTCGGACCAGTTTCCCACTGAAAGGTCTAAGGTGGCTTTCGTAGTCAGCCTTCTGTCTGGAAAAGCCCTGTCTTGGGCCACACCGCTCTGGGACCGCAATGACCCCGTCACTGCCTCTGTACACTCCTTCTTCTCGGAAATCCGGAGTGTCTTTGAGGAACCTGCCCGAGCCTCTTCTGCTGAGACTGCCCTGTTGAACCTGGTCCAGGGTAATTCTTCCGTTGGCGAGTATGCCGTACAATTCCGTACTCTTGCTTCAGAATTATCCTGGAATAATGAGGCCCTCTGCGCGACCTTTAAAAAAGGCCTATCCAGCAACATTAAAGATGTTCTGGCCACACGAGAAATCCCTGCTAATCTACATGAACTCATTCACCTAGCCACTCGCATTGACATGCGTTTTTCCGAAAGGCGTCAGGAGCTCCGCCAAGATATGGACTCTGTTCGCACGAGGCGTTTCTTCTCCTCGGCTCCTCTCTCCTCTGGTCCCCTGCAATCCGTTCCTGTGCCTCCCGCCGTGGAGGCTATGCAGGTCGACCGGTCTCGCCTGACACCTCAAGAGAGGACACGACGCCGCATGGAGAATCTCTGCCTGTACTGTGCTAGTACCGAACACTTCCTGAGGGATTGTCCTATCCGTCCTCCCCGCCTGGAAAAACGTACGCTGACTCCGCACAAAGGTGAGACAGTCCTTGATGTCTACTCTGCTTCTCCACGTCTTACTGTGCCTGTGCGGATGTCTGCCTCTGCCTTCTCCTTCTCTACTATGGCCTTCTTGGACTCTGGATCTGCAGGAAATTTTATTTTGGCCTCTCTCGTCAACAGGTTCAACATCCCAGTGACCAGTCTCGCCAGACCCCTTTACATCAATTGTGTAAACAATGAAAGATTGGACTGTACCATACGTTTCCGCACGGAGCCCCTTCTAATGTGCATCGGATCTCATCACGAGAGGATTGAACTTTTGGTCCTCCCCAATTGCACTTCTGAAATTCTCCTTGGACTTCCCTGACTTCAACTTCATTCCCCAACCCTGGATTGGTCCACTGGGGAGATCAAGAGTTGGGGGCCCTCTTGTTCCAAGGACTGTCTAAAACCGGTTCCCAGTAACCCTTGCCGTGACTCTGTGGTTCCTCCAGTAACCGGTCTCCCTAAGGCCTATATGGACTTTGCGGATGTTTTCTGCAAAAAACAAGCTGAGACTCTACCTCCTCACAGGCCTTATGATTGTCCTATCGACCTCCTCCCGGGCACTACTCCACCCCGGGGCAGAATTTATCCTCTGTCCGCCCCAGAGACTCTTGCCATGTCTGAATACGTCCAGGAAAATTTAAAAAAGGGCTTTATCCGTAAATCCTCCTCTCCTGCCGGAGCCGGATTTTTCTTTGTGTCCAAAAAAGATGGCTCCCTACGTCCTTGCATTGACTACCGCGGTCTTAATAAAATCACGGTTAAGAACCGCTACCCCCTACCCCTCATCTCTGAACTCTTTGATCACCTCCAAGGTGCCCACATCTTTACTAAACTGGACTTAAGAGGTGCTTATAATCTCATCCGCATCAGAGAGGGGGATGAGTGGAAAACGGCATTTAACACCAGAGATGGACACTTTGAGTATCTGGTCATGCCCTTTGGCCTGTGCAACGCCCCTGCCGTCTTCCAAGACTTTGTTAATGAAATTTTTCGTGATCTTTTATACTCCTGTGTTGTTGTATATCTGGACGATATCCTAATTTTTTCTGCCAATCTAGAAGAACACCGCCAGCATGTCCGTATGGTTCTTCAGAGACTTCGTGACAATCAACTCTATGCCAAAATTGAGAAATGTCTGTTTGAATGCCAATCTCTTCCTTTTCTAGGATACTTGGTCTCTGGCCAGGGACTACAAATGGATCCAGACAAACTCTCTGCCGTCTTAGATTGGCCACGCCCCTCCGGACTCCGTGCTATCCAACGCTTTTTGGGGTTCGCCAATTATTACAGGCAATTTATTCCACATTTTTCTACCGTTGTGGCTCCTATCGTGGCTTTAACCAAAAAAAATGCCGATCCCAAGTCTTGGCCTCCTCAAGCGGAAGACGCCTTTAAACGACTCAAGTCTGCCTTTTCTTCGGCTCCCGTGCTCTCCAGACCTGACCCTTCCAAACCCTTCCTATTGGAGGTTGATGCCTCCTCAGTGGGGGCTGGAGCTGTTCTTCTACAAAAAAATTCTTCCGGGCATGCTGTCACTTGTGGTTTTTTTTCTAGGACCTTCTCTCCGGCGGAGAGGAACTACTCCATCGGGGATCGAGAGCTTCTAGCCATCAAATTAGCACTTGAGGAATGGAGGCATCTGCTGGAGGGATCAAGATTTCCAGTTATTATTTACACCGATCACAAGAACCTCTCCTACCTCCAGTCTGCCCAACGGCTGAATCCTCGCCAGGCCCGGTGGTCTCTGTTCTTTGCCCGATTTAATTTTGAAATTCACTTTCGGCCTGCCGATAAGAACATTAGGGCCGATGCTCTCTCTCGTTCCTCGGATGCCTCGGAAGTTGAACTCTCTCCGCAACACATCATTCCTCCTGACTGCCTGATTTCCACTTCTCCAGCCTCCATCAGGCAAACTCCTCCAGGAAAGACCTTTGTTTCTCCACGCCAACGCCTCGGAATCCTCAAATGGGGTCACTCCTCCCATCTCGCAGGTCATGTGGGCATCAAGAAATCTGTGCAACTCATCTCCCGCTTCTATTGGTGGCCGACTCTGGAGACGGATGTTGTGGACTTTGTGCGAGCCTGCACTATCTGTGCCCGGGATAAGACTCCTCGCCAGAAGCCCGCTGGTTTTCTTCATCCCCTGCCTGTCCCCGAACAGCCTTGGTCTCTGATTGGTATGGATTTTATTACTGATTTACCCCCTTCCCGTGGCAACAATGTTATTTGGGTGGTCGTTGATCGATTCTCCAAAATGGCACATTTCATCCCTCTTCCTGGTCTTCCTTCAGCGCCTCAGTTGGCTAAACAATTTTTTGTACACATTTTTCGTCTTCACGGGTTGCCTACGCAGATTGTCTCGGATAGAGGCGTCCAATTCATGTCTAAATTCTGGAGGGCTCTCTGTAAACAACTCAAGATTAAATTAAATTTTTCTTCTGCATATCATCCCCAATCCAATGGACAAGTAGAAAGAATTAACCAGGTCTTGGGTGATTATTTACGACATTTTGTTTCCTCCCGCCAGGATGACTGGGCAGATCTCCTTCCATGGGCCGAATTCTCGTATAACTTCAGAGTCTCTGAATCTTCCTCCAAATCCCCATTTTTCGTGGTGTACGGCCGTCACCCTCTTCCCCCCCTCCCTACCCCCTTGCCCTCTGGTCTGCCCGCTGTGGATGAAATTTCTCGTGACCTTTCCATCATATGGAGAGAGACCCAAAATTCTCTCTTACAGGCTTCATCACGCATGAAGAAGTTCGCGGATAAGAAAAGAAGAGCTCCTCCCATTTTTTCCCCTGGAGACAAGGTATGGCTCTCCGCTAAATATGTCCGCTTCCGTGTCCCTAGCTACAAGTTGGGACCACGCTATCTTGGTCCTTTCAAAATTTTGTGTCAGATTAATCCGGTCTCTTACAAACTTCTTCTTCCTCCTTCTCTTCGTATCCCTAATGCCTTTCACGTTTCTCTTCTTAAACCACTCATCATCAACCGTTTCTCTCCCAAATCTGTTCCTCCCACTCCTGTTTCCGGCTCCTCGGACATCTTCTCCGTCAAAGAGATTCTAGCATCTAAAAAGGTCAGAGGGAAAACCTTTTTTTTAGTGGATTGGGAGGGTTGTGGTCCAGAAGAGAGATCCTGGGAACCTGAGGACAACATCCTAGACAAAAGTCTGCTCCTCAGGTTCTCAGGCTCTAAGAAGAGGGGGAGACCCAAGGGGGGGGGGTACTGTTACGCCGAGCGCTCCGGGTCCCCGCCCCTCCCCGGAGCGCTCGCTACACTCTCCCCACTGCAGCGCTCCGGTCAGATCCACTGACCCGGGGCGCTGCGATTCCGCTTCCAGCCGGGATGCGATTCGCGATGCGGGTAGCGCCCGCTCGCGATGCGCACCCCGGCTCCCGTACCTGACTCGCTCTCCCTCGCTCCTGTCCCGGCGCGCGCGGCCCCGCTCCCTAGGGCGCGCGCGCGCCCGGTCTTTGCGATTTAAAGGGCCACTGCGCCGCTGATTGGCGCAGTGATTCCAATTAGTGTGTTCACCTGTGCACTTCCCTATATCACCTCACTTCCCCTGCACTCCCTTGCCGGATCTTGTTGCCATCGTGCCAGTGAAAGCGTTTCCTTGTGTGTTCCTAGCCTGTGTTCCAGACCTCCTGCCGTTGCCCCTGACTACGATCCTTGCTGCCTGCCCCGACCTTCTGCTACGTCCGACCTTGCTTCTGTCTACTCCCTTGTACCGCGCCTATCTTCAGCAGTCAGAGAGGTTGAGCCGTTGCTAGTGGATACGACCTGGTCACTACCGCCGCAGCAAGTCCATCCCGCTTTGCGGCGGGCTCTGGTGAAAACCAGTAGTGACTTAGAACCGATCCACTAGCACGGTCCACGCCAATCCCTCTCTGGCACAGAGGATCCACTACCTGCCAGCCGGCATCGTGACAACAGTATTGAAATCCCCTCCAAAGATCACCTGTCGGCTTGTAAAAAGAAAGGGCTTAATCCTCATAAAGAGATCTTTTCGTCTCCACTTTGTTTGTGGGGCGTAGATGTTAATAAGCCGAAGCTCTTGCCCCTTCATGAGGACATCTAAGATCAGGCACCTCCCCATTTCTAACTCAATAACCCGTCTGCATTCAACAGGAGCGGTAAAAAGGACCGCCACCCCACTATACGGCTCAGCCGCAAGAGACCAGTGGGAGAGGCCACGCCTCCACTCTCTCCTGGCTTTTACCAGGGAGGCTAGATCTAACAACCTGGTCTCCTGTAAAAAGAAAATGTCGGCATCAACACGGCCGAGAAAATCAAAGGCTGTGAATCTAGCCGTATCAGACTTTATGCTGGCACAGTTAATAGATGCCAGCGTCAATGGGGTGAGTGCCGCCATCATGGGTGATTGAGTTAGATGGCCCTAACCCCCATTATCTCTGTTTTTTCTTCACCCCCTCATCCCCAGATGAGGAGGCTTCTTTCTCTTTGGACCGTTTTTTGGATTCTGATTGGTCCATTTTTGAATCCCCATTTCCACCTGGCTCCGGTTTGGCCCCATCCCCTGAGGAAATTGCCCCATCAGGACAGGGCCCAGTTCCCCCCGGAGGCTCCCCCACTTCAGGCACCCCATCCTCGACCCCCCCCTCCATGGAGGGGGAGGAGATGTCATCAAGGACAGAGTACCGGTTAGACAGATCAATCAGAGGGGGGGCAGGTAAGCTTCCGCTTGGGACCTGGTCCATAGGACGAGGACTAGAGGGCTCCGACCTCTTCTTTCTCCCTTTACTGCCCTTTTTTTTGGCCTCTCTTCACCTTCCTCATCCACACTTTCATAGTGGGAGGAATCGGAAAGATCGGCCTTGCTGCCCTCTTCTTTACAGATTCTCCCCATTTTCTCATCCAGCACATTCTCCCCCAGGGCCTCAGCAGTTTCAGGACTAACCTCTGGAGCAGGGCCAGAAGCTACCCCTGCCACATGGGAACTCTCCAGTTCCCTGCTCCTTCTCCGATTAGCCTCCCGCCTCAGCTTGGCGGGACTTTTCCTCTTCACTGACCCTGTTGCACCTTCTCCCGCACTCGTGCCCTCCCCAGCTGAGGCAACATTACTGCTCTCCCCAGCCAAGGTGACCGTCGCACGGGCAAAGGCGCTAGGACAACGGCTGAAAGGGTGTCCTAAGACACCACACAGATGACACCTGATCTGCCTACAGGATGCGGCAAGATGACCTACCCCACCACACAGAGCACAGACCTGCACGGTACAGGCTGCGCTAAAGTGAGTGGGGCTGCCACACCTGTGACAGACCTTGGGCTGCCCCTGGTAGAAAATTTGGATTCTGTCTCTCCCAAGAAAAGCAGCTGATGGGATGTGGGCAACAGTGCTCCCATAACGCTTAAGTTTGACGGAAAACGTCCAGGCCCCAGACCAGATCCCATGTTCGTCATAGTTCTTTTTCGGCATGTCCGTCACATCACCATATCTGCTGAGCCAGGTCATGATGTCATAGCAAGATAGTGACTCGTTACGTGTCAATACGGTCACTTTCTTGGCCAGATTCTGATGGGATATCGCCTTTACGGCGAAATCCCGCCAGCCGGGCTCGCTTTTCACCACCTCATAGTTCGACCAGAAAAATTCCAAACCCTCCGGTCGAACGAAGCTGATGTCAAACTCGGAAGTACCATAGGGGTGGATCAGGGCAAAGATATCACTTGCCCTGAATTCCATCTGGAGGAGGAGCTCCACCACCTTTCCCCGAGGGGGACACGCATCTTCGCCCCTCCACACCAAACGGACCACATTCCTACGGCCACTTTCCTGCCCGGATGTTGGGAGGGACCAGACCACCTCCCCGTTTTGTTCTCGGAAGGCGCCTAAGCCATGTCTTTCTATCCAAAAAGACAGGTCAACCTCACCCCTCCCCTCTACATGGATTGACCTGTCTCCCCTACGTAGAGCCTCCAGGAGGCGCTGTTGCAATTGACCCCCAGAGCCAGATGGAGATGGAGATCCCCCTGATCCCCCGGCAGTGACGCTGGCATAGCTTCTGGGAGAAGCAGCCACTACCGGGGGGGCAGTCGAACCAGAACCAGACCCCAAACCAGGACCCTTGTTCCTAATGTAAGCCTCAGCCATAACACCTCTCTTTTGCATACCACTACCACTCCTCACCTGTATTTCACAAACACCCCTCTCTTGCACCCCACTTGCACCCATCTCTTGCACCCCGCTTGCACCCCTCTCTTGCACTCCACTCCCTTCATCCATACTGCTACTACAACTCCTCCCATGCACACTACCATAACTCACATCCTGCACATTACCATTTTTATTCACATTTTTGCTCTCACTTTCACTCTTGCGTACACTCTCCCTTGATGTGTTACAGGCCGGGCTGGCTGGGTCTGTTACTCCAGGTATAAGGGTTGCTGGCTTAATGATTGGAGCTGCACGGCTCTTCTGTCCAGTGTCTTTGGGCACAGACACAGACTCCGCCCCCATCATAGGTGGCCCCGCCCCATCGCACGCCGCCACAGATTTTGACGGGAGCTGTCCCTCCGGACGCACTCCCGCCCCGCCTACTGCGGCTGACGCGCAGGGAACCTCCTCCTTCACAGTGCCAGGATCGGTACCGACTGCATCACCTAGGGGACCGCCCCCTGAACCAACAAGGTCCGGTGCCCGAACACTCCCCCCCCCCTCACAGGGGAGTGCCCTGCAGTGCCAGGACCTGTACCGCCCCCCGAACAAGGGAATCTGCCACCATTTTCTGGTGCCTGGGCACCCTCCCCCCTCACAGGAGGGTGCCCTTTTTTTTCTATCGCACCCGCGGCTATTTTGGGTGCACTACTGTATCCCCCATGCTGGCCCCGCTCCACTACAGAAACAGGGTCTGGCAGGTTGGGGGACCCAGCACCCTGAATCGGCTTCTCAGCTGACCCAGACTGCTGGAAAGAAGAAAAGACAAACTTCACTTGTCCTTGAGTTTTCTTCCTCTTCCTGCCCTTCGCTTTTTTATTCTTCCTCTCCTCCTCTGGGCCTAAATCCTCTCCAAAAGAGAAGTTTTCCAGACGGGTGGGGGACTCCTGCATTACAATCGCCCGCAGGAGACCCCCATCTGCCAAGCCGCTGCCTTCACCGCAGTCACTGCCATCATCATTATCATCATCATCCTCACTGGAGGGAGGTAAGGCCACCTGAGCCGGGTTCACACGGTCTTCACTCAGGGTAAGTGGGGGGTCAGGGGTAGCAGTGGTGTCACACACAGAATTAGTATCCATATCCCCCTCACTCACATTGCCCTCCTCACCTCCCTCCATCTCCTCCTCCTCACTCTGGCAATCATCATCATCATCTCTGGAGACAGGCATACCAGAGAAACGAGCACCATGGACAAACTTCTCACGGAAAATGCCGGCACCTTCCACAATGTCAGACCTCATCCGCACAATCTCCTCCACTTTTTTCTTTAATGTTTTTACCTTAGCGGCAAATGCTGCCTTCTTGGCCCTGGATGACTGATCCACTTGGTATCGGGCAAATTTTAAATCCGCTCTTATTCCTCTGAGCTGCTTCCCAAGCTCCTCATATTGAGCCATCTTGGCCTGCATTCTGGATGTGAATATTGCCAGGGATTCCCTTGGCCCCTTTACCCCCCATTGCTGGGGTTCTGGGGAAACTGATGTAGACGCCTTTACTCCATTCCTCTGCCTGGATGAGCTTCTTGGCCTGGATGAACTTTTGCTAGAAGCTTTGCAGCTCCCAGCTGGGGATGGGGGAGGGGGCCCCACATTGCTGTGGGCCCTGGTCGATCTTCTGACCCCATCCTGGCTTCGCGCCTTCGCGCACACACCCCTCCGGCCTAGAACGGGGAGCGCAAAATGAAGTCCTGGATTCCCGGGGCTCCATAGCAGAGACCCCTACCCAGGAGTCTGCCACACACCTGGGGAGGGGCGGAAGAAAAGTCTGCTTCTCTGGAAGTTTGCTGGAAGTCACAGGAGCACAGACACACCCAACCTTACTCCAGAGCTAGACTCACTATTCTACTGGTGGGGTTACTGTGTATGTACATTACATTACTTATCCTGTACTGATCCTGAGCTACATCCTGTGTTATTCTTCAGAGTTGCCCTCACTATTCTGCTGGTGGGGTCACTGGGTGTTTGGGGGGGGGGGGGGGGGTTAAAAATAGCTGGTCTTTCCTATAGTGCAAAATAGTCTAGCATCGACCTGCTCCTTTAGTAACCCTGTAACTAGTAGATCATTTTATTACATCTGTATCTGTAAGACCAAATAGATGTTTTATATGGAAAAATATGTGTGTATAATATATATAATGAAATAACATATTATTATCAAGGCACTTTCTAAATATAAGCAGAGCTTTATGATCTATGTTTATTATGTCTTGGTTTAATAAATAGCATTCCAGTAATGAGATTGACTGTCCTTGAAACCAAACAATGAAAGAATGAATAATACTTTACCAAGTGCTTTCCTGCATGTCACCTCCACAGCTTGAAGATGGTAATTCATGGGAAAAAAATGATGAAAAGCTTTCTATTTGTGACTCATCCTTTTGTCTGCTCTTATAAGAAAATGTTTCACACAAGAATATATTTATTATACGATGGATTACATTTACATTCATTAAATCATTAATTTGACAATTGAAACATGTAGCAAGTGCACAGGGAAATAGTTACACGTCAAAATTCTCTGTAAAATGATGCATATTGTCACATTGAGCACATTTTAATCAGTAAATGGTTTTCTATTGAGTAATGATGGTTTTCTCCACCTCTGTGTCTGCTAACAATGGGGGAGATTTATCAAAGGATTTAGACTGGTTTTTTCCTGTCCAAATTTGTCGCACAGAAAGTCACAGTCTAAATATGTGCGACTTTTCTGCGACTTTTGCTGTAGAGGATTTTTAGAACATGATGCATGCAAGTCTATTTTAGACGGAAATGCATTGGAAAATGCATTGGTGCTGAATTTATTAAGTGCGACTTTTGTGCGACAAGTCGCATCTGCCCAAAATACGCTGAAATGTCAGACCATGTTGGAGCAGGTCTAAATGCAGTTTAAGCTGTAGACCCTGAAGTCTGAGCACAGAATTTATCAAGGGCTGTGAGATCTTTGATAAATTAGGAGCACAATAGACAGGAGACTACCACATACGCTGGTCTATAAGCATACCCAGAATAGACTAGATTAGTAAATGTCCCCCAATGTGTTTCAATGTAGAGGGGAATCCTAATCAGGTTTTCTATGCCTAGTATACTCTGAAGTGTGAGATGGGACCTGGAGATGCCTTCAGAAGGTGTATCTCAGAGATTGTGATAGAACTGTGAAGACTGGTATGAGTGGCTGTGTACTGTTTAGAGTATTGTTTAGACCTTAACAAGACCGTAAAAAATCTGGTTTCCTATGGCCTGGTCAATGTACATTTGAGACTCAGACTAGATAAAGAGAATGTGCTGTGTGTGAATGAAGATGGGACTGTGTCTATAAGGGACTGCACCAGTGAAAGACTACTATGAGCTTGGGTCTTTAGTATTCCTTCTCCTGCAAGTAAAAAACAATGCAAGGGTATTAGAAACAGAGGGTGCACATACAAAGTTACTGTAAAGTTGAAATGCCACTTCTTAGGAGTAGTACTTAAAGTGGTACTCCGCTGAAAACATCTTATCCCCTATACAAAGGATGGGGGATAAAATGTCTAATCGCAGGGGTCTCCAGCGGCACCCTTGTCATTCGGTGCACAGAACGAACTCTGCTTCGTGCCCGATGACTGGCGATGCCAGCCACCATGCCCCCTCCATTCACATCTATGGAACATGACCATGAATGTCTGATAGGACTCCTCCGTGCTGTCTCCTGTCTGATAGTAATCCTCGGTGCTCTCTCCTGTCTGATAGTACTCCTCCATGCTCTCTCCTGTCTGATAGTACTCCTCTGTGCTCTCTCCTGTCTGATAGTACTCCTCGGTGCTCTCTCCTGTCTGATAGTACTCCTCCGTGCTCTCTCCTGTCTGATAGTATTCCTCTGTGCTCTCTCCTGTTTGATAGGACTCCTCTTTGCTCTCTCCTGTCTGATAGGACTCCTCTGTGTTCTCTCCTGTCTGATAGTACTCCTCTGTGTTCTCTCCTGTCTGATAGTACTCATCTGTGCTCTCTCCTGTCTGATAGCACTCCTCTGTGCTCTCTCCTGTCTGATAGTACTCCTCTGTGCTCTCTCCTGTCTGATAGCACTCCTCTGTGCTCTCTCCTGTCTGATAGCACTCCTCTGTGCTCTCTCCTGTCTGATAGTACTCAGCTGTGCTCTCTCCTGTCTGATAGTATTCCTCTGTGCTCTCTCCTGTCTGATAGCACTCCTCTGTGCTCTCTCCTGTCTGATAGCACTCCTCTGTGCTCTCTCCTGTCTGATAGTACTCCTCTGTGCTCTCTCCTGTCTGATAGTACTCCTCTGTGCTCTCTCCTGTCTGATAGTACTCCTCTGTGCTCTCTCCTGTCTGATAGGACTCCTCTGTGCTATCTCCTGTCTGATAGGACTCCTCTGTGCTCTCTCCTGTCTGATAGTACTCATCTGTGCTCTTTCCTGTCTGATAGTACTCCTCTGTGCTCTCTCCTGTCTGATAGGACTCCTCTGTGCTCTCTCTTGTCTGATAGGACTCCTCTGTGCGCTCTCCAGTCTGATAGTACTCCTCTGTGCTCTCTCCTGTCTGATAGTACTACTCTGTCCATGATTTTATAAGCCATGATTTCTATAGAAGGGAGATAACATTTTCTTATGAAAGGTTATTGTTTTGCCAAGATGCCAAGATGTACAACATATAGAAAGTTTTTGTATCTGACAGTGCCCATTTAAACTGAAGTGGTGCTTTTATGAGGCTGCATCCTAAACAGAAAACATTTAACTGATTGCTCTCTGTATACCTGCTAGTATAGTCACTTATCCATTTACCCATTTTAGACACCCACACCCCATTTTAGCCATTTGGGGATTCAACCTGACCTAGGAGAGACTTTGCAAGCAACTGTTCTACACTGCTCAACAAAATAAAGGAAACACTAAGATAACACATCCTAGATGTGAATAAATTAACTGATCGTATGAAATACTTTTGTCGTTACATAGCTGAATGTGCTGACAACAAAATCACACAAAAATCATCAAGGGAAATCAAATGTATCAACCCATGGAGGTCTGGATATGGAGTTACACTCAAAATCAAAGTGGAAAACCACACTACAGGCTTATCCATCTTTGCTGTAATGTCCTTAAAACAAGTTAAAATGGGGCTCAGTAGTGTGTGTGGCCTCCACGTGCCCGTATGACCTCCCTACAATGCCTTGGCATGCTCCTGATGAGGTGGCGGATGGTCTCCTGAGGGATGTCCCAGACCTTGTCTAAAGCATCTGCCAACTCCTGCACAGTCTGTGGTGCAACGTGGCATTGTTCGATGGAGCGAGACATGATGTCCCAGATGTGCTCAATCGGATTCAGGTCTGGGGATCGGGCGGGCCACTCCATAGCACCAATGCCTTCCTCTTGAAGGGACTGCTGACACACTCCAGCCACATGAGGTCTAGCATTGTCTCGGATTAGGAGAAACCCAGGGTCAACTGCACCAGCATATGGTCTCACAAGGGGTCTGAGGATCTCACCTCGGTACCTAATGGCAGTCAGGCTACCTCTGGGAAGCACAGAGAGGGCTGTGTGGCCCCCCCCCAAAGAAATGCCACCCCACACCATTACTAACCCACTGCCAAAGCGGTCATGCTGGAGGATGTTGCAGGCAGCACAACATTCTTCACAGTGTCTCCAGACTCTGTCACGTCTGTCACATGTGCTCAGTGTGAACCTGCTTTCAGCTGTGAAGAGCACAGGGCGCCAGTGGCAAATTTGCCAATCTTGGTGTTCTCTGGCAAATGCCAAACGTCCTGCACGGTGTTGGGCTGTAAGTACGACCCCCACCTGTGACTGTCAGGACCTCATACCACCCTCATGGAGTCTGTTTCTGACCGTTTGAGTGGACACATGCACATTTGTGGCCTGCTGGAGGTCATTTTGCAGGGCTCTGTCAGTGCTCCTCCTGCTCCTCCTTACACAAAGGTGGAGGCAGTGGTCCTGCTGCTGGGTTGTTGCCCTCATTCGGCCTCCTCCACATCTCCTGATATACTGGCATGTCTCCTGGTAGCGCCTCCATACTCTGGACACTACATTGACAGACACAGCAAACCTTCTTGCCACAGCTCACATTAATGTGCCATCCTTGATGAGCTGCACTACCTGAGCCACTTGTGTGGGTTGTAGACTCCGTCTAATGCTACCACTATAGTGAAAGCACCGCCAGCATTCAAAAGTGACCAAAGCATCATCCAGAAAGCATAGGAACTGAGAATTGGTCTGCAGAACCACTCCTTTATTGGGGGGTGTCTTGCTAATTGCCTATTATTTCCACCTGTTGTCTGTTCCATTTGCACAACAGCATGTGAAATTGATCAGTGTTGCTTCCTGAGTGGACAGTGTGATTTCACAGAAGTGTGATTAACTTATTTAACACTCATGTTTCAGTAGACTGGAACACTGATGATAGCGGATCCGCTGGACCTGTGTGGTAGATGACTCAGACCGTACCAGGGAGTGGAGTCTAAGGTGCCGCTGGTTTTAACCAGAGCCCGCTGCAAAGTGGGACGGACTTGCTGCGGCAGGTGGCACCCAGGACGCTACCCCTGACATGGCTCGACCACTCAGGCGGCTGAGGAGATTCGAGGCACAGGTGCAATAAGGCAACTCGTGGTCAGGATAGCAGAAGGTCAAGGCTGGTGGCACAGTAGCGTAGTCCGGAACGTAGCAAGTGGTCAGTAGGCAGGCGGCAAAGGAGCAAGTTCACAGAGTAAAGAGTATGATACACAGCAAGGCAACTCTCAGGAACGCTTTCTCTCAGGCACTAGGGCAACAAAGATCCGGCAGGTAAGTATAGGAGGTGGAGGAATTTATCAATGAGCCACAGGTGTTACTTCACTAATGGGCGCACTGTCCCTTTAACTCCTTCAGGACCCATGACGTACATGTACTTCATGGGACTCCGGTACTTAAGGACCCATGACGTACATGTACGTCATGGTATATTCCGGTCCCTGCCGCGGCGCCTGGCAGAGATCGGAATGGCATGACTGCTGAAATCGTTCAGCAGGCATGCCATGCAAACGCCGAAGGGGGTCCCGGGACCCCCACATGTCCCCACATTCACGCGAGCGATCTGCTGCGATTCCGGTCATTCGGGTCACTTGCGACCCGATGACCCGGAAAACGAAGGTGATCAGCGGTTTACGATACACCGCCAATCACCTTTAGTTGCTGGGAGCGGTGACAATACTGTCACCGCCCCAGCAACGCTGCTATTGGCCGGGGATCGTCCGGCCATTAGCAGCGCCGCAGAGGAGGGGTTAACAGTCCCCTCACGCAGCTCTGCCCGCTCCCTGACTTCAGTCAGCGGTCAGAGGTGCCAGAAGAGGACCGGGACCCCCCCTCTGTGCTCCGGAGCCCACTCATCCACAGCGATTTCCCCCCTAGTGCAGGGACAGTGTTCTTTCAGGGAAAGGTAGGTGTAAAATAAAAGTGAAAGTATAAAATAAAAGTGAAAGTATATATAAAAAAATAATAACCCCCCCCCCCACCTGACCCCCTAATAGGCCCCTAGGGTCCTGTGATCAGTGTCACCAGGGACCTATTAGGGGTTCAGGGCGCTGCATGCGCCACCCCTTTTTTTTGGCCGCAGCATTTTTTTTCCCCATTATAATGATGTGTGAGGGATAATCACACACCGTTATATAAAGTAGTACACCAAGCACCACACTACATACTTCCCCGCCCCACCCCACCCCCCCACACACACAAATCCTCAAGCCATATAACGCCATGCGGAAAACAAGGGCATGGTACAAAAAAGTTGCGGTCTACTTGGTACAGGTTGCCATGTACAACGCTTTTGTACTATCCCAGTACACTGGCAACACAGGGACATTCCTCCAGTACCAAGAAGAAGTCCTAAGGTTCCTGATCTTTGCTGACCAGGAAAGATCAGGCCGGACTTCCCAAGGGTCTGGAGTTATAGGCGCCAGGATCATCCCTGGCCAGAACTTTCCAGGTGAGGTCCCCTGCACTGGAAGGACGGGACGATCCCAGAAAAAGTGTGTCACAGGAAGGGGATACGGAAGGACACCACCACTCAGTGTGACACTTGCCCAGATAATCCGGGCCTTTGCATAAAAAACTGCTTCAGGGAGTATCACACTTCCATGGAGCGCAAAATTTTCCCTTTTCATTTGAATTTTCCATAATTTGACCAATGTACCAAGTCCAGAGTACAATCAAAATTTTAACCCCCATTAACCACTAAATTGCCCAAAAAAACCTGGGAAAAAAAAACCTGATAAGACCTCTGTTTTTTTCTTTCCAGAAATGGGTCATAGGTCACTGAGTCACTATCATGGGGGACTTTTTATTTTGCCTCAAATGCGCAGCATTCTCTCTCCACCTGAGCAGGTGCGCATTTGAGGGACGGCCACACACATCACATTCCCAGAATGATGATTCAGAGGATAGGGTTTGGGGCGGGCATATTTTTTTTTAATTTTGGCTATGCTCTGGGTCATCATTCTGGGAACATTTCCTGTTTTATTATTATTTATAATTTTCTGGCCCACTGTACTGGCCCACTAATTTTCTGGCCCACTGTTGCTGTCCTGGCACCATAGGGGCTTCCATAATGCGACATGTCCCATCCCCCACCCCCCCACCCACCCCATTTCTGCAAAGTTGGCAAATGTGACTTCTCTTCTGAGCATTGTAGCGCTCCTGCAGTGCATTTGACGTCCACTTATGGGGTACTTCCATACTCAGAAGAGATGGGGTTACAAATTTTGGGGGGTATTTTCTGCTATCAACCCTTGCAAAAATGTGAAATTTGGGGGGGGAAACACACATTTTAGTGAAAAACATATTTTTTTTTTTTACATATGCAAAAGTCGTGAAACCCTTGTGGGGTATTAAGGTTCACTTTATTCCTTGTTACGTTCCTCAAGGGGTCTAGTTTCCAAAATGGTATGCCATGTGTGTTTTTTTTTTTTGCTGTCCTGGCACCATAGGGACTTCCTAAATGCAACATGCCCCCCGAGCAAAATTTTCTTTCAAAAAGCCAAATATGACTCCTTCTCTTCTGAGCATTGTAGTTAGCCCGTAGTGCACTTCAGGTCAACTTAAGGGGTACTTCCATACTCAGAAAAGATGGGTTCACAGCGTAGAGACAGCACCGGCACAGCTGCGGCAATACCCTATTTGTTCTGTGAGCTCTCACGCGACCAAATGCTGGAAAGGCAGGGAGTGATGGGGTAATGCCGTCCGTGACAGACCGGGTGCTCAATCCTCTAAAGTGTACAAAGTAGAATCCGGGAAGAGCAAAGAAATAAGGAGGCACTCACGGTTTTGTCGGGGTGACAGCAGGCTTCTTTATTTCAGGTGCGGCATGCGATCATCGGCGTGGGACGCCAGACCAGTGCAGACAGGTAGTGACAAATGTTTCACGCCCCTTCTGGGCGTTTCTTCAGACTCCTTCTTCAGAGTCTGAAGAAACGCCCAGAAGGGGCGTGAAACATTTGTCACTACCTGTCTGCACTGGTCTGGCGTCCCACGCCGATGATCGCATGCCGCACCTGAAATAAAGAAGCCTGCTGTCACCCCGACAAAACCGTGAGTGCCTCCTTATTTCTTTGCTCTTCCCGGATTCTTCAGAAAAGATGGGGTTACAAATGTTGGGGGTATTTTCTGCTGTTAACCCTTGCAAAAATGTGAAATTTGGGGGGAAACACACATTTTAGTGAAAATTTTTTTTTTTTTTTACATATGCAAAAATCGTGAAACTCCTGTGGGGTATTAAGGCTCACTTTATTCCTTGTTACATTCCTCAAGAGGTCTAGTTTCCAAAATGGTATGCCATGTGTTTTTTTTTTTTTTTGCTGTCCTTGCACCATAGGGGCTTCCTAAATGCGACATGCCCTCCGAGCAAAATTTGCTCTCAAAAAGCCAAATATGACTCCTTCTCTTCTGAGCATTGTAGTTCACCCGTAGTGCACTTCAGGTCAACTTATGGGGTACCTCCATACTCAGAAGAGATGGGGGTTACAAATTTTGGGGGGTATTTTCTGCTATTAAGACTTGTAAAAATGTAAAATTTGGGGGGAAATTTTTTTTTTTTTTTTTGCATATGCAAAAGTCATGAAACCCCTGTGGGGTATTAAGGCTCACTTAATTCCTTGTTACATTCCTCAAGGGGTCTAGTTTTCAAAATGGTATGCCATGTGTTTTGAGCCCTCTACCGCGCCCGCCGAACAATTTACATAGACATATGATGTATGTGCTTACTCGAGAGAAATTGGGCTACAAATAAAAGTATAAATTTTCTCCTTTTACCCCTTGTAATAATTCAAAAAATTGGGTCTACAAAAACATGCAAGTGTAAAAAATGAAGATTGTGAATTTTCTCCTTCACTTTGCTGCTATTCCTGTGAAACACCTAAAGGGTTAAAATGCTGACTGGATGTCATTTTGAATACTTTGGGAGGTGCAGTTTTTATAATGGGGTCATTTTTGGGGTATTTCTAATATGAAGACCCTTCAAATCCTCTTCAAACCTGAACAGGTCTCTGAAAAATAGTGAGTTTGAAAATTTTGTGAAAAATTGGAAAATTGCTGCGGAACTTTGAAGCCCTCTGGTGTCTTCCAAGAGTAAAAACATGTCAATTTTATGATGAAAACATAAAGTAGACATATTGTATATGTGAATAAAAAAAATTATTTGGAATATTATTTTTCCTTACAAGCAGAGAGCTTCAAAGTTAGAAAAATGCTAAATTTTCAAATTTATCATCAAATTTTGGGATTTTTCACCAAGAAAGGATGCAAGTTACCGCAAAATTTTACCACTATGTTAAAGTAGAATATGTCACGAAAAAAAAAACTCGGAATCAGAATGATAAGTAAAAGCATCCCAGAGTAATTAATGTTTAAAGTGACAGTGGTCAGATATTCAAAAAATGGCCGGGTCCTAAGGTGTAAAATGGCTGGGTCCTTAACCCCTTCCCGACCTATGACATACCTGTACGTCATGAGTGGGAAGGTGTTCCCGACCCATGACATACAGGTACGTCATGAACATTTTTGCCACTACTCATCCCGCAGCGCCCGGTAAGATGGTGGCTATCACTGATAGCCAGCCATCTTACCATGTGACCACGGGGGGTTTCATCCCCCACCCCCACCCCCCAGCGATCGCTGCTATCAGCTAGTCAAATCTGACTAGCTGATAGCAGCGTTTCGCTATGAGAATACATAACAGCGCGGTGTGAGTCCCGATCACGGGGATCGGGACACACACCACTCTGCTAAGTGTCCCTTACCCGTCCCCCGTCGTCACTTACCCGGCCATGCGGTGTCCCGAGCGGTCCCGAGGCGAGCGGGGCCTCCAGGCGGTCCCGGCAGTGGTGCGTCCCGGCGGTGAGTTTCCAGCAGCAGGGCGGCATCTTCATTGGCAACAGTGAGATCGCCGTAAAGCGATCTCACCGCTGCCTCTACGAGTTTCAAAACTGCAACTCCCAGCATGCCCAGACAGCCTTCGGCTTTCTGTGCATGCTGGGAGTTGTAGTTTTGCAGCATCTGGAGGTCCACAGTTTGGAGACCACTGTATAATGTTCTCCAATCTGTGCTCTTCCAGATGTTGCAAAACTACAAATCTCAGCATGCTCTGTCTGTCCAGGCATGCTGGGAGTTGTAGTTCTGTAACATCTGGAAGAGCACAGATTGGAGACCATTATACAGTGGTCTCCAAACTGTGGACCTCCAGATGTTGCAAAACTACAACTCCCAGCATACCAGACTGCCCAAGCATGCTGGAAGTTGTAGTTCGGCAACATCTGATCCTTCAAATATTGCCGAACTACAACTTCCAGCATGCCTGGGCATGCTGGGAGTTGCAGTTTTGCAACAACTGGAGGCACACTAGTTGGGAAACATTGTCCGTTTCCTAACTCAGTGTTTCCCAACCCGTGTGCCTCCAGCTGTTGCAAAACTATAACTCCCAGCATGCACTGATAGACCATGCATGCTGGGAGTTGTAGTTTTGTAACAGCTGGAGGTACACTGGTTTGGAAACACTAAGTTAAGTAATAAACTTTCAAGTGTTTTGCAACCAGTGTGCCTTCAGCTGTTGCATAACTACAACCCCCAGCATGCACGGACAGCCAAAGGGCATGCTGGGAGTTGTAGCAGTATGCTCCAGCTGTTGCATAACTACAAGTCCCTGCATGCCCTTCTGCTGTCACTGCATGCTGAGATTTGTAGTTTTTGCAACAGCTGAAGGCACACTGGTTGCGAAACACCAGTTTATCTAGCTCCATGTTTCGCAACCAGTGTGCCTTCCGCTGTTGTAAAACTGCAACTCTCAGCATGCACGGACAGCCAAAGGGCATGCTCTGAGTTGTAGTTTTGCAACAGCTGGATGTTTTCTCCCCCCAATGTGAATGTACAGGGTACACTCACATGGGCGGAGGTTTACAGTGAGTGCTGCAAGTTTGAGATGGCGCAAATTTTGCGCTGCAGCTCAAACTCCCAGCGGCAAACTTGCTGTGAACCTCTGCCCTTGTGACTGTACCCTAAAAACATTACACTACACTTACACTAACCTAAAATAAACAACTACATATACACATACCCCTACACAGCCCCCCTCCCCTCCCCAATAAAAATGAAAAACGTCTGGTACGCTACTGTTTCCAAAACGTAGCCTCCAGCTGTTGCAAAACAACAACTCCCAGTATTACCAGACAGCCACTGACTGTCCAGGCATGCTGGGAGTTTTGCAACAGCTGGAGGCACCCTGTTTGGGAATCACTGGCGTAGAATACCCCTATGTCCACCCTTATGCAAATCCCTAATTTAGGCCTCAAATGTGCATGGCGCTCTCTCACTTTGGAGCCCTGTCGTATTTCAGGGCAACAGTTTAGGGACACATATGGGGTATCTCCGTACTCGGGAGAAGTTGCCTTACAAATTTTGGGGGGCTTTTTCTTCTTTAACCCCTATGAAAAGGTGAAGTTGGGGTCTACACCAGCATTTTAGTGTATAAAAATTAAATTTTTTACACTGACATGCTGGTGTTGCCGCACACTTTTCATTTTCACAAGAGGTAAAAGGGAAAAAGATCCTCAAAATTTGTAATGCAATTTCTCCGGAGTATGGAGATACCCCATATGTGGGCGCAAAGTGCTCTGGGGGCGCACAACAAAGCTCAGAAGGGAGAGTGCACCATGTACATTTGAGGTGATTTGCACAGGGGTGGCTGATTGTTTCAGCAGTTCTGACATAAATGCAAAACAATAAATATCCATATGTGACCCCATTTTGGAAACTACACCCCTCATGGAATTTAATAAGGGGTGCAGTGAGCATTTACACCCCACTGGTGTATGACAGATTTTTGGAACAGTGGTCTGTGAAAATGAAAAATAATTTTTCATTTGCGCAGTCTACTGTTTCAAATATCTGTCAAACGCCAGTGGGGTGAAAATGCTCACTTCACCCCTTATTAAATTCCATGAGGGGTGTAGTTTCCAAAATGGGGTCACATGTGGGGGGGGGGGTCCACTGTTCTGGCACCATAGGGGCTTCCTAAATGTGACATGCCCCCCAAAAACCCTTTCAGAAAAACTCACTCTCCAAAATCCCATTGTCGCTCCTTCCGTTCTGAGCCCTCTACTGCGCCCGCCGAACTTTACATACACATATGAGGTGTTTACTTACTTGAGAGAAAATGGGTTACAAATTTTAGGGTGATTTCTCTCCTTTTACCTCTTGTAAAAATTCAAAAATTGGGTCTACAAGAACATGCGAGTGTAAAAAATGAAGATTTTGAATTTTCTCCTTCACTTTGCTGCTATTCTTGTGAAACACCTAAAGGGTTAAAACGCTGAATGAATGTCATTTTGAATACTTTGGGAGGTGCAGTTTTTATAATGGGGTCATTTATGGGGTATTTCTAATATGAAGACCCTTAAAATCCATTTCCAACCTGAACTGGTCCCTGAAAAAGTACGATTTTGAAAATCTTGAGAAAAATTGGAAAATTGCTGCTGAACTTTGAAGCCCTCTGATGTCCTCCAAAAGTAAAAACATGTCAACTTTATGATGCAAACATAAAGTAGACATGTTGTATATGTGAAACAATGTGTAATTTATTTGGAATATCCATTTTCCTTACAAGCAGAGTGTTTCAAAGTTAGAAAAATGCAAACTTTTCTAAGTTTTCATGAAATATTTAGATTTTTTTTTTACCAAGAAAGGATGCAAATATCAGTGAAATTTTACCACTAACATAAAGTAGAATATGTCACGAAAAAATATTCTCGGAATCAGAATGATAAGTAAAAGCATTCCAGAGTTATTAATGTTTAAAGTAACAGTGGTCAGATGTTCAAAAAATGCCCAGGTCCTGAAGGTGAAAATGGGCTTGGTCATGAAGGGGTTAAGGGGTTAAATCTTAAAGCTCCAGGGCACGCGCGCCCTAGGGGACGGTGACATGCGTGCCGGAGCAGAGAGGCAGAGGCTGGGGCCAGAGAAGCAACAGGTGGGTCACGGGCTGGGATTCGTATGCGGGCGCGTCCAATGATGCAAATCCCAGCTCCACCAGCATCAGCAGGTAACGCGACCATATGCTTATGACTAGCGTGTGTGGCCGGAGCGCATAACATAATAACTTGGAGTTACATTGCATTGTTTAACCCCTTAACGACACAGGTCAGGTGGTACTTAACGCACCAGGACGTACATTTACTTCCTATTCATAACCGCGAGCATCGGAGTGATGCTCGGGTCATGCACGGCATGACACCGGTAATGGCGGACATCCGCGATCGCGCGGATGTCTGCCATTAACCCTTCAGATGCCGTGATCAATACAGATCACGGCACCTGCAGCATCGCGGTCACTAAAATGGATGATCGGATCGCCCGCAGCACTGCCGCGGCAATCCGATCATCCAGAACGGCAGACCTGCCTCCGCTGCGTTCCATGGGTCTTCTGCTCTGGTCTGCGATCGAGCAGAAGATGACCGATAATACTGATCAGTGCTATGTCATATGCATAGCACTGAACAGTATTAGCAATCAAATGATTGTTATAAATAGTCCCCTATGGGGCCTATTAAAGTGTAAAAATAAAAGTAAAAAAATAAAAGTTAAAAAAATTTGAAAAACCCCCTCCCCCAATAAAAACTTAAATTGTCCCATTTTCCCTATTTCACCCCCAAAAAGTGTAAAAAAAAATATATTTTATATACATATTTGGTATCGCCACGTGTGTAAATATCTGAAATATTAAAATATAATGTTAATTATACCGTATGGTGAATGGCGTGAACGTAAAAAAAAAGTCAAAAATAGCTGCTTTTTATTATAACATTTTATTTAAAAAAATTATAAAAAATGTATTAAAAGTTTTTTATAAGCAAATATGATATCAATAAAAAGTACAGATCACGGCGCAAAAAATGAGTCCTCATACCGCCACTTATACGGAAAAATGAAAAAGTTATAGGTCTTCGAAATAGGGGGATTTTAAACGTACTAATTTGGTTAAAAAGTTTGCGATTTTTTTTAAGCACCACAGTAATAGAAAAACTTGTAAGCCTGATGAAGAAGGTGTTTATTATAACCTTTGAAACCCGTCGCGATTAACAGAATTAAATTTACCCACTGGATGTTGCTGTGCCTTGTATGGATCTGCCCATTGAAGCTATCCTGGACAGGGGGGTTTTATTTGGACTAAAGGTATTATTCCTTTTCCATTTCCCCCCCTAGTAAAGTGAGTGGCATTTCGAAATGGACTACATGCATATATTTAGAGATTTGTGTCTTCTCTGAGCGCTGTTTTTTTCTGTCCCCTCTTTTTACAGTAATAGAAAAGTATGTTATCATGGGTATCATTTTAATCGTATTGACCCAAAGAATTAAGAACACATGTAACGAAACCTTCCACAATTTGCAAAATTGGGGTTTTCTTTTTAATTTCCCCACACAAAAAGTTTTTTTTTGGTTGCGCCATACATTTTATGGATGAAAATATAAAAGACTTGATGATGATTTTTTGAAGGCGAGGAAGAAAATAAACGAAAAGGTAAAAATAAAATTGTCTGAGTCCTTAAGGCCCAAATGGGCTGAGTTCTTAAGGGGTTAAGTGTTCCCTTTTTGTTTGTTTTTTTGAGCAGTATATAATGCAAGCAACTGTGCACACAAAGTTTCAGAGAAACCAACAAGCTGTGGACCCTGTGTGTTAATTGTTTTAGATAGCTTATCTAATAGTGACTGCTGTGAATGACTGCAGTGGTAAATGGCCATTTTGTAAAACACATGAGATACGTGACATATTGTACATTTAAAGAAATTTGTGTATCCTTCTGTAGTTTTTTTTTTCTAATTGATGAAGATTTATCAGCAGAACAGTAACCATTCTATTTACCACTTTAATTTAGTAGGAGTGAATGGCTCCCTTGAGTCTGATTATAGTTATTATTGAAATAACCGTTCATCCCAATGCTCTAGTGATGAGTAAAATCACAGGATAGTCACAGCAAAACAAATAGCTTTTAGCGTGAGCTGACAGACTACTGTGCAATGACTTTACATAAGCAGGGCACATGACAGATGCTGTGGCTTTTCACAGCAGGGCACATGACAGATGCTGTGGCCACCTATGGATAACATCTAGGGATGATCTAATCGAATTTGACGAATCCAAATTCGTTATGAATTTCAGGAAAAATTGGATTTGCAACGAATGGGAAAATCGCTGTGATTCATTGTACTCCATTTAGTGCGGTCGAGGCTCCATTGCATCTAAAATGACGGATCCACATGTGAGGACATTGGGCAAGGAATCCTGGGAAGGGGGGAACAAGGGTCGGCAGGATGACCCTGAATGACATGCAGCATGCAGCCTATCAGCAGCCAGCCACCCCTGTGATGTCACAGCCCTATAAGTGACATCACAGGGGTGGCTGGCCGCTGATAGGCTGCATGCTGCATGTCTTGTGGCCAGTCACTTCAGCCTTTTATTGCAGAGAGAGAGGGACAGAGAGCAGTGTGTGTTGCACAGAAAAGCATTTTTACAGCAGCAATTCACCTCCCGGTCACAGCAGCGATTCACCTCAAGCCCAAATCCAGCCTAGAAGCACTGATAGGGAAGGGAGTGAGATTGAGAGAGAAAGTGCAATTTTGGGTGTAGTACACAGCGACTGTGTGCTGCAGCACCGGTGTGTTCAGCAACTGAAAAGCTAATAGTAGCCAGGCAGTTAGGGTGAGCAGAGCACTAAAAGCATATTGTCCTCTATTAAGTGTAGTTTGGGCGTACATCTAAGTGGTGTACCATTTTGTTCCTGTTAAAGTCTTAAAGACCAAGATACTGTTAAAGGCCAGCCAAAAGTACACACCTGCTGGTGTTGTAGACAAATACTGTTTTAAGCATAGTGGAGCGTATTGTACTCCGCTCATATACGCACTAAGTATGTCAGGCAGAGAAGTGCCAGGAAATGCACAGAGGAGTGGCAGAGGCCTAAATTCATCAGGCAGAGGTCGCAGAAGACTAGGGGCGAGTGGCAGTAGGTGTTGTAGCAAGAGGCCTGAGCTCCCGGTATCAGCTAGCGGTCATGTCTTGACCAACAACCCATCTGCCGTCATCGATTGGTTAACACGGTCATCCACTTCATCACAAAGGACATCTGACACTCCCAGTCAACAGTCGGTGGGTTCCTCAGACACAGCCCTCAGTTGGCATGGCCCCGGGAGCAATTGCTGTCCTCCCATTGCCTCTGTCCTATGCTGTTCCCTTCCCTACAGAAGTATCTTATGCTGGGGGTTCAGCTCCACTATTTAGTGAGGACAATCTACTAGAGGACATTCAGCAGCTACTGCCCAGCCAAGAAGTGGAGGAGATATCTGCCACTTCCTCCGCTAGGCGGGCAAGTAGTGATGAGGAGAGTGGCGTGGTGTTGCGAAAGTTCAGGCTCCTGAAGCAGACACTGTTTAGGAACCTGAGGAGGACATCAGTAGTGTTGCTCGCGAATATTCGCAATTCGAATATTATTCGCGAATATCGCATATTCGCGAATTCGCGAATTTCGCGAATATAGCGCTATATATTCGTAATTACGAATATTCGTTTTTTTTTGTTGTTTTTTTCTTCACAGTACACATCACAGTGATCACCCCTCTCTGCTTCCAGCTTGTGTGGTGTAAAGAAGGCTGTAATACTACTGTGTGAGACTGGCGTGCAAAAATTCAAATATGCGAAAATTAGCATATGCTAATTTTCGCATATGCGAATGTTCGCACGTGCTAATTTTGCGTATGCGAATTTTCACATATTTTAATTTTCGTATACGCGAATCTTCGCGTATGCGAAAATAAAACGAGAATATAACGAATATGCGAATATTCGCGAATATATACGAATATTCGTCCATATATTCGCGAATATTCGCGAATTCGAATATGGCCTATGCCGCTCAACACTAGACATCAGTGACATGCAGGCACAACTCGATGATGATGAAGCTGATCACACTTGGGAGCTTGGTGCAGAAGGGGCTTCATCATTATCGAAGAAGAGGGTTGCAGGTTGCCCGTGAGCCAGCAGCTGAGCCAGCAAGGTGGTAGCATGGTTGGCAGTCAGCATGGTGGCAGAAGTGGAAAGTCTGGACCCTAATGTGCCCGGGGTAGACCACCTGCTTTGAGGCAGTCTACCTTCCCGGGAGGTATTGGAACAGGGTTTCCTGGAGTCGGTGGCAGTAGCAGTCAATCAGTGTGGACTGTTGGTGGGAAGATCAGCTACTCGGTGGTGTTTTTCATCAAGCATCTGGAGGATGGAGGGTCCCAATGTTGGCACCACGGCCCCGCATCAACATATGCAACATCACCATAAAGCAGCCTTTGTAAACCATGGCTCTGAAGTGATGGTCCTGCCTGCTGCATTACCCAATGGCACGCCGCTCCCTGTTTCAGACAGCCAAAGCTCCACCACCTCAGCCGAATGGAGCTGTGTGTCATAGCCATCTACTTCGAGTCAGTCATCCTGCCAGCAAACCATCAGCGAAGTCATGTCCAAGAGACAGCAGTATGCGCCCACTCAAGGAACAGAAGCTGAATGTGCTCCTGTCCAAGTTGCTGGTGCTGCAGTCCCTCCCTTTTTTAAGTGGTGGACTATGCACCTTTCAGAAAACTGATGGCTTGTGCCGAGCCGAGGTGGAGAGCCCCAAGCCGTCATTTCTTTGTGAAGAAGGCAGTACCAGCCCTGCACAATTTTGTGGAAGAGAAAGTGGGCAAGTCCTTGAGCCTGTCGGTGTGTACCAAAGTGCACGTCAGCGCCAATGTGAGGAGCTGTCACTACGGTCAGGGACAATACATGTCCTTTACGGCCCACTGGGTGAATGTGGTTCCTGCACATCCACAACAGCAACTTGGACAGGTCACGCCGCTTCTGCCTCCACGCTCTCAGGCCATTGGTCCTGTGACTGTGTGCGACTCCGCCTCCTAATCCTCCACCCTGTCCTCAGCTTACACTGCACGGATAAGTCTCAGTGCCCCTCCAGCATACCATGTGTGCAGGCCACGGCGGTGTCATGCTGTTCTTCACATGGTTTACCTTGGCGAACGAAGTCACACAGGGGAGGAACTGCTAAAAGTCATTCATCAAGAAATCAAATCATGGACTACTCCACAAAAACTGGAAATGGGAACCATGGTGACCGACAATGGGAAGAACATTTTGTCTGCGCTGCGACAAGGAAGCCTGGAATTCTACCTGCCATATGTTGGACCGACTATACGAACACAGAAAAGCCATGGACGATTTTTTGATGATCCAAGCGGATAGGTGGACTCCAATGTGTAACTTCAATGTCAACCAGTGGCAGCTCATACGTGACACATGCCGTTTGCTCAGGCCCTTTGAGGAAGCCACGTTATTAGTCACCAGGATTATGGGATGAACAACGTCCTTCCACTGCTTCATCTACAACAACACATTTTGGAAACAATGGCTGGTCAGGGCACTGAAGACACGGCGCCTACATCTCACGGCCACATGAGCCCTGTGGGGGCTGAACTGGAGGAGGAGAAGAATGAGGAGGGCACAGTGGAGCACAGTTTAGGTTTCACGAGATGTGTAGTTTTTCTACTCATCTGGCAGGAGAGGAGGAGCAGTTAGAGGAGCTAGATGGTTATGAGGAAGGCGAGACAGAGGACCCAAACACAACGAGTCAGTATGCAGTGGAGATGGAGGCAGGGAGTCCCTCCAAGTCACTTGCACAAATGGCAGGATGCATGCTCACTTTCTTGCGTAGTGACTGCCAAATTGTCACCATTCGGCAGCGGGATGACTTCTGGGTCTCCGCCTTATTGCAACCTCGCTATCGGCACAAAATACGGGCCTTTTTTTTTCACCCAATGAGAGGGAGGACAAACTGACCTACTACATAGACATCCCATGTAGTCAGTTGACCGATGCCTATGCCCATCATCCATCCTCTCGCAGGTCTGACTCGGGGGGCCCTCTGCGCTCACCTTCCACTGCCAGGGCTTCTGGGGAGGGGTGGGGTGGCAGGAGCAGTACCAGCTCCATCAGCAGAAGACGGAGTCTACAGTCACTGATGAGTAGCTTTCTTCACCCGCATAGTGAAGCATCTCATCAGCAGCAGGTAGACCTGGAGCAGGACCTGAACCAGCAGGTGGTGGAATACCTTGACATGATCATGCCAACACACCGTGAAGATCCGCTGGACATCTGGGCAGCCAAACTTGATTTGTGGCCACAACTAGCAGAGTTTGCCCTGGAAAAGCTTTCCTGCCCGGCCAGTAGTGTGCCATCAGGGCCGGTGTTCAGTGCGGCTGGGGCGATAGTAACCCCAGGGAGAACTAGCCTGTTCACGAGAAATGTGGAGAGATTCACCATTGTGAAGATGAATCAGGCATGGATCAGCCAGGTTTTCCACCCACCAATGCCTGATGCATCAGACCAGTTACAAACATTCCTCCGCATCAGACCACATGTAAGTATTGAGGATATGCATTACGTAAAACTTAACTTTTAATAATAATCTTAAGATAAAATATATGTACCCAAACATTTTTTGAAATCAAACAAAAGGAAAGGTGTGCAAAAGACACCAAGTGCCACCTACACCACCAAGTACTGATGTGATGCAAAGACTTCTTAAAGGTGAAAGGAAACAGCGTTTGGCACTGTATGGTCTCCACATGCTGCCGCCACCTCCACACTGTGTCATTCAGTCACTATTTTGTCTCCTCATGCAGCCGCCACCTCCACGCCATGTCATTCAGGCACTATATGGTCTCCTCATGCTACCGCCACCTACACGCTGTGTCATTCAGCCACTATATGGCCCCTCATGCTGCTGTCACCTCCACGCTGTGTCATTCAGCCACTATATGGTCTCCTCATGCTGCCGCCACCTTTGCGCTGGGTCATTTAGACACTATATGGTCTCCTCATGCTGCTGCCTACTCCAGGCTCTGTCATTCAGCCACTCTATGGTCTCCTCATGCTGCCGCCAACTCCAGGCTGTGTCACTAAGCCACTATATGGTCTCCTCATGCTGCTGCCAACTCCAGGCTGTGTCATTCAGCCACTATAAGTTCTCTTCCTTCTGCCACCAACTCCTTGCTGTGTCATTCAGCCACTATATGTTCTCCTCATGCTGCCGCCAACTCCTGGCTGTGTCATTCAGCCCCTATATGTTCTCCTCATGCTGCCGCCACCTCCACGCTGTGTCATTCAGCCACTATTTGGTCTCCTCATACTGATGCCACCTCCAGGCTCTGTCATTGATCTGCTCTGCATGTCATACCGAATAACAGTATTATTTTACTAACCCAGCAAACACCCTATGCGTGTCACAGCAAGGCAAAGTGTTCTACACCCCTATTGAGGCTCTCTGTAGGCCAAAAAGAGCCATTTTTAATAATGATTAGCTGCAAATAAATTTTTCGAAAATTTGCTCATCTCTAATAACATCATGTTAAACTGTATTCTGTGACACACACACCGTCTGTTCACCCTAGTTGACCTAAATGGTTGGAAGGTCCTTTAATGTTAAAACTGTGGGTATAACTTGTATAATAAATTTCCAACAATTTTTGTTAAAAGGAGTTAATTGCTACTCATCTCTAGTCTCTTTATACGATAAAAAGTTATAAGGAACATATTTGTTTTCTTCTATGACCAACAGGAAGCGTATTTTTTATTTTTTTGCTATTATAGTTAGATAAATGATTGCAGCTCAGTAAAATTATCCATGTTACTCTCAGCATTAGATTATAGACATGGAGTATTAACACTAAATGGCCACTAAATAAGAGACCCCATTCAGTAGTGTAGTGTCTCCGTACATGTATTCCAGTTACCATCCCCAAAGAAGTTGTCATGTGGCTGTGAAATAACGTTCTGCAAATCCATGCATCTGTTTAGGGATACTGTAAGTTTACTTGCAAAACTGTTATTGTGCATTGTACTGCATTATTATTATACACTGAGGTAAAACAAGAGTGTAAGGATTAAAATACTGTTACATTAGATTCCAGTCTAGGTCTGGCTTTTGCCAGAGCAACATCTCTTAGCTTTGCACCTGCTAGGCATGCCTACATTGAGCCAAAAAGTGTTATTTCTAGATAAAATCCTGTTCATTATAGAACCTGCAAAGAGGATAAACTGCTCAAGTACCAGCTCCAAGAAAGAGTATTATCTTAACCAAAGGAGAAAAATGCTGAACAAGGGTTTCTCTGCATACACTAATCTCTTTAGTTACCTATGGTCAGAGTTGGTGCTGGATGGCTAATATGTCATGAAGAGTTTCCTGCGTATTTTCCTCCGGGTATGATAACAATAGGTTGTAAGTACAAAAAAGTGCCAGTATTGCACTACAGTAAGCCAACCTGTATAGAACCTCATCAGAAGAGGACAAACTCATTGGACAGAATCCTGTCTGTATCTGCATTAGTTACTACATTTAGTCACTGCATTAGTAAACATATGTGTTAACAGCACCTCTCATTAAAGGGGTACTCCACAGGAAAACATTATTATGATTATTATTATTTTTTTATTAACTGGTGCCGGAAAGTTACCGTATATACTCGAGTATAAGCCAAGTTTTTCAGCACGATTTTTCGTGCTGAAAACACCCCCCTCGGCTTATACTCGAGTGAACTCCCCCACCCGCAGTGGTCTTCAACCTGCGGACTTCCAGAGGTTTCAAAACTACATCTCCCAGCAAGCCCGGGCAGCCATCGGCTGTCCGGGCTTGCTGGGAGTTGTAGTTTTGAAACCTCCGGAGGTCCGCAGGTTGAAGACCACTGCGGCCTTCAACATCATCCAGCCCCCTCTCACCCCCTTTAGTTCTGAGTACTCACCTCCGCTCGGCGCTGGTCCGGTCCTGCAGGGCTGTCCGGAGAGGAGGTGGTCCGGTGGCATAGTGGTTCCGGGCAGCTATCTTCACCGGGGAGGCCTCTTCTAAGCGCTTCGGGCCCGGCCTCAGAATAGTCACGTTGCCGTGACAACGACGCAGAGGTGCGTTCATTGCCAACGTACTTATGCGTCATTGTCAAGGCAACGCCTCTATTCCGGGCCGGAAGCGCGGAGAAGAGGCGCCCCCGGTGAAGATAGCAGCCTGGAACCACTATCCCACCGGACCACCTCCTCTCCGGACAGCCCTGCAGGACCGGACCAGCGCCGAGCGGAGGTGAGTACTCAGAACTAAAGGGGGTGAGAGGGGGCTGGATGATGTTGAAGGCCGCAGTGGTCTTCAACCTGCGGACCTCCGGAGGTTTCAAAACTACAACTCCCAGCAAGCCCGGACAGCCGATGGCTGCCCGGGCTTGCTGGGAGTTGTAGTTTTGAAACCTCTGGAGGTCCGCATGTTGAAGGCCGCAGTGGTCTTCAACCTGCGGACCTCCGGAGGTTTCAAAACTACAACTCCCAGCAAGCCCGGACAGCCGATGGCTGCCCGGGCTTGCTGGGAGTTGTAGTTTTGAAACCTCTGGAGGTCCGCAGGTTGAAGACCACTGAGGGCGAATGATGAGAAGAGGATGATGAAGGGGGGGGGGGGGGGGGGGGGGGATGATGAAGGGGGGTGGGGATGATGAAGGGGGGGTGGGATGATTACAAGGGGATGATGAAGGGGGGATGTGTGGGATGATAAGGGGATGTGTGGGATGATGACAAGGGGATGATGAAGGGGGGATGTGTGGGATGATAAGGGGATGTGTGGGATGATGACAAGGGGATGATGAAGGGGGGATGTGTGGGATAAGGGGATGTGTGGGATGATGACAAGGGGATGATGAAGGGGGGATGTGTGGGATGATAAGGGGATGTGTGGGATGATGACAAGGGGATGATGAAGGGGGGATGTGTGGGATGATAAGGGGATGTGTGGGATGATGACAAGGGGATGATGAAGGGGGGATGTGTGGGATGATAAGGGGATGTGTGGGATGATGACAAGGGGATGATGAAGGGGGGATGTGTGGGATGATGACAAGGGGATGATGAGGATGTTAATGACGGGTCTGGATGATGACAGGGGGGATGAGGTATTTCCCACCCTAGGCTTATACTCGAGTCAATAACTTTTCCTGGGATTTTGGGTTGAAATTAGGGGTCTCGGCTTATACTCGGGTCGGCTTATACTCGAGTATATACGGTAAACAGATTTGTAAATTACTTCTATTAAAAAATCTTAATCCTTTCAGTACTTATCAGCTGCTGTATTATCCACAGGAAGTTCTTTTCTTTTTGAATTTCCTTTCTTCCCCTGACCACAGTGCTCTCTGCTGACAACTCTGTCCATTTTAGGAACTGTCCAGAGTAGAAGAAAATCCCCATAGAAAACCTATTGTTACGCCGAGCGCTCCGGGTCCCCGCTCCTCCCCGAAGCGCTCGCAGCGTTCTCTTATTCGCAGCGCTCCGGTCAGACCTGCTGACCGGGTGCGCTGCGATATTGCTCCCAGCCGGGATGCGATTCACGATGCGGGACGCGCCCGCTAGCGATGCGCATCTCGGCCCCCGTACCTGACCCGTTCCCCGTCTGTGTTGTCCCTGTGTGCGCGGCCCCGCTCCTTAGGGCGTGCGCGCGCGCCGGGTCTCTGCAATTTAAAGGGCCAGTGCACCAATGATGGTGCCTGGCCCAATCTCCCTGATTAGTTTCCACCTGTGCACTCCCTATTTATACCTCACTTCCCCTGCACTCCCTCGCCGGATCTTGTTGCCCTTGTGCCAGAGAAAGCCTTTCCTTGAGTGTTCCTAGCCTGTGTTCCAGACCTCCTGCCGTTGCCCCTGACTACGATCCTTGCTGCCTGCACTGACCTTCTGCTACGTCCGACCTTGCTCTTGCCTTATCCCTTGTACCATGCCTATCTCAGCAGTCAGAGAGGTTGAGCCGTTGCCGGTGGATACGACCTGGTTGCTACCGCCTTTGAAATCCACCCCTGTGCCTCCCGCCGAGGAGGCTATGCAAGTGGATCGGTCTCGCCTGACCCCTGAAGAGAGGACTCGCCGCAGAAAGAAAGATTTACTTCTATACTGCACTGTGCGTTACCGCACAGAACCCCTGCTCTTGAGCATGGAACTGCATCTCGAAAAAATTGAACTTTTTGTTTTGCCCAAATGCTCCTCTGAAGTCCTCCTCGGTCTGCCATGGCTCCAACGCCACTCCTCTACCCTTGTCTGGACCACCGGGGAGATCAAGAGCTGGGGTGCTTCTTGCCACAGAAAATGCCTCACGTCTGCTCCCAGTCCCGTCAGTCAAACCTCTGTGTCTCCTCCTTTACCTGGTCTCCCCAAGGCCTATCTGGACTATGCTGTGTCTCCTCCTCACAGCCCCCGTCCTGTTAACACTCTGCCCCGTGCCAAGCTTTACCCTCTTCCCTCCCTCCCCACTCCCACGCCTTCTTGTGTGCCCGCTGTTGATGAGGTTTCCCGGGGCTTCGCCACCGTCTGGAAAAAGACTCTAAAATCCCTCATACTAGCCTCATCCCGGGTGAAGAAGCTTGCCGAAGAAAAAAGAAGAACTCCTCCTGTTTTTGTGTAGCTCTCCACCAAGTATATCCGCTTCTGTGTCCCCAGTTTTAATCTGGGACCACGTTATCTTGGACCCTTTGTAGTTAAGTGCCCAGAGGAGAGATCTTGGGAACCTGGGGACAACATCCTGGACAAAAGTTTTGTCCTCAGGTTTTCAGGCTCCAAGAAGAGGGGGAGACCCAAGGGGGGGGGGGGGGTACTGTTACGCCGAGCGCTCCGGGTCCCCGCTCCTCCCCGAAGCGCTCGCAGCGTTCTCTTATTCGCAGCGCTCCGGTCAGACCTGCTGACCGGGTGCGCTGCGATATTGATCCCAGCCGGGATGCGATTCGCGATGCGGGACGCGCCCGCTCGCGATGCGCATCTCGGCCCCCGTACCTGACCCGTTCCCCGTCTGTGTTGTCCCTGTGCGCGCGGCCCCGCTCCTTAGGGCGCGTGCGCGCCGGGTCTCTGCAATTTAAAGGGCCAGTGCACCAATGATGGTGCCTGGCCCAATCTCCCTGATTAGTTTCCACCTGTGCACTCCCTATTTATACCTCACTACCCCTGCACTCCCTCGCCGGATCTTGTTGCCCTTGTGCCAGAGAAAGCCTTTCCTTGAGTGTTCCTAGCCTTTGTTCCAGACCTCCTGCCGTTGCCCCTGACTACGATCCTTGCTGCCTGCCCTGACCTTCTGCTACGTCCGACCTTGCTCTTGCCTTATCCCTTGTACCATGCCTATCTCAGCAGTCAGAGAGGTTGAGCCATTGCCGGTGGATACGACCTGGTTGCTACCGCCGCTGCAAGACCATCCCGCTTTGCGGCGGGCTCTGGTGACAACCAGTAGCAACTTAGAACCGGTCCACCGACACGGTCCACGCCAATCCCTCTCTGACACAGAGGATCCACCTCCAGCCTGCCGAATCGTGACACCTATCCTGCTATGGACAGTTCCTAAAATTTACAGAGGTGTCAGCAGAGAGCACTGTGGTCAGGCAGAAAGGAAATTCAAAAGAAAAGAATTTCATGTGGATCAGAACAGCAGCTGATAAGTACTGGAAGGATTAAGATTTTTTTTTATAAAAGTAATTTACAAATCTGTTTATCGTATTTATCGGCGTATAACACGCACTTTTTAGGCTAAAATTTTTAGCCTAAAGTCTACCTGCGTGTTATACGCCGATAAGCCGCTGCAGTTCAATGATTTAAAGCGGGCGCGTTAAATCAATGAACTGCAGCGGCTTTGCAGGTGCAGAGACCGCCAGCGCTGCCGGCTTCTCTGCCCCTGCCTGTCCTGTGGTCTAGAGCCCTGCTGCCAGCCCTTCTCTCCCCCTGGCTATCGGCGCCGCTGCCCGTTCTCTCCCCCTGACTATCGGTGCCGGCGCCGATAGCCAGGGGGAGAGAAGCGGCACCGGCGATGGGGCAGCTGCGCCGACAGACAGGGGGAGAGAAGTGGCAGCGGCACCCATTGCCGGCGCCGCTGCCCCGTTGCTTCCCCCATCCCCGGTTGCATAATTACCTGTTGCCGGGGTCGGGTCCTCGCTGCTTCAGGCCTCCGGTGTGCGTCCCATGCGTGGTTGCTATGTGCTGCACGACGCGGCGCAATGACGTCACTCGTATATACCTGTATATACCATTATCTTTGTAGCAAGGGCCCTGCTCAGAGACTGAATTTTATTACCGACTATATTGGCAATATATTTGAATAAAGCACATTATATTTAGATACCAGCCACATCTCCCATCTCATTTTTTCCCACACACACACACACACACACACACACACCAGCACAAAATACTAACTGTGCCTAGAGGTCTGAATTTCTAAATTTTATTACTTGCTTAGATTTTAGTTAAGAGGGAAATGTATTTCTGGGAAATAAGTCATAAAATATAAATCATAAGTCATAAAATATTAGGGCACAAACTTATAGGATAAACAAGGAATTATTAACAGTGGTGTGTGTGAAGGTAGTAGTGGTCCAGATTTGAGAATTAACACTTATAGGTACAATAAATACCATAGTGTCACCATAGAGCTGGAGAGACATGATCAATTTGTTGTGGAACTGTCAGAAGGAAGAAGCCAGGGAGGGCACGAGTGCTGCAAGCATATTGTGTACTTAGAGGTTCTTTAAATGAAAATGCTATTCAATCTAAAATACATAATTATTTTATTACTTTGTTGAAAAGTTTGATGACAAGTTTTATGATTTAAATCAGTCCCATTAAATGATCCTTATTATGTCATTTTACATTTTCATCAAGAACTAATGAAATGCAGCATACACCAGTTGATGTAGACTGCTTTATGTCACCAACTGACTGGAGCAGTCAACCTCATATGTCATGAAATAGCTAATAAAAGATTACTGTTATGTTATAAAATAAAATTATTACCTTATATCATCAAAACCAATTGTCTATAGATTTGTTATGTGAAGTGGATAAACCCTGTTACTTTGTCCCTGCTGTATACTCCTCTCTATCTCCCAGTTACTGATTGTCTAACCCCTCTTGTATTGTTCTGTTTCTCCTATTGCCATCCTAGATTGCTGCCATGAGCCTGTACCACCTGCCTTCACTCTCTGTCTCTATTTGACAACATCTCTACCTCATCCTTGGGTAACGCTTTGATTCTTCTGTTTATGACTTAGAAGCTTATTTGCCTTACTCACTGGTACCAAACACAAGTACCTTCTGTTCCTCTGGACCAGCAGCTACCCACACTGGGATCATGCTTTTGAATTGACTTAGTGCTCTCTGGTAGCAGAAGTCCAGAATGGTGGAAACCTAGAGGGTGCTTAGACTCTTTCCTGGGCAGTGGGTTCACATCTGTTGCCCATTACAGGACACTAAGGCCATGGGTCTTACTGGCCAACATCTGCCATACAAGAAATGCTCCAAAAACTAAGATGTCAGAGTAATCATCAGTACATCCTGTTGCAGTTTATGCACAAGATTTCTGCATGCCTGGATGTTATGTCTCCACCTGTTTTATATGGCACAGCTGCTGCAGCAAGTCCCATGTCTTAGAGCTCAGACTACAGTGTTTCAGGTGTCCAGTTGTTATTACCTCCAAATTACGACAGTGCCCCAAGTCCTGTGGCTTTCTAAACTAGTTCCAGATCCACTCACTTTTGTTTTTTTAATTTATAAATTAATTAATTTATTTTTGAAAAAAGTGTGAGGTTTCCTGTATTTTCATTCTCAGCCAGATACCAACCAAATAGCAACAGCCTGATGTTACCAGGGTGGGCGAGGACTAGGGATAAGCAAATCGAATCTGACAAATCCGAATTTGATTTGCATCGAATGTGAATACCGCTGCGATTTGATCGCACAAATCGCTTCATTAAACTCAATTTAGTGCGGTCCAGGCCCCAGGGCATCTAAAATGGCGGATCCACATGTGAGGACATGGAACAAGGAACTCTGGGAAGGCAGCAAGGCGGGTAGGCGGGATGACCCTGAATCACATGCAGCATGCAACCTATCAGCAGCCAATCAGCAGCCAGCCCCCCCTGTGATGTCACAGCCTTATATAATCATCAGCCTTACGGCCAGTCACTTCAGCATTGTATTGTAGAGAGGAACAGACAGCAGTGTGTTGTACAGAAAAGTATTTTTACAGCAGCGATTCACCTCAAGCCCAAATCCAGACTAGAAGCAATGATAGGGAAGGGAGATAGATTGAGAGAGAAAGCGCAATTTTGGGTGTATTACAGCAGCGTTCACCTTAAGCCTAAATCCAACCTAGAAGCACTGATAGGGAAGGGAGTGAGATTGAGAGAGAGAGTGCAATTTTGGATGTAGTACACAGCAACTGTGTGCTGCAGCACTGGTGTGTCAACAACTGTAAAGCTAATAGTAGCCAGCCAGTTAGGGTGAGCAGAGCACTAAAAGCATATTGTCCTCTATTAAGTGTAACCTGTGCGTACATCTAAGTGGTGTACCATTTTGTTCCTGTTAAAGTCTTAAGGGCCTAGATACTGTGAAAAGCCATGCAAAAGTACACACCTGCTGGTGTTGTAGACACATTTTGTTTTAAGCGTACTGGGGAGCATTGTACTCCCCTCATAAGTGCATACCACATAGGTACATCTAAGTGGTGTACTATTTTGTTCCTATTAACCCCTTAAGAACTCAGCCCATTTGGGCCTTAAGGACACAGACAATTTTATTCTTACGTTTTCGTTTTTTCCTCCTCGCCTACAAATAATCATAACTATTTTCTATTTTCATCCACAGACTAGTATGAGGGCTTGTTTTTTGCATGACCAGTTGTCCGTTGTAATGCCATCACTCACTTTACCATAAAATGTATAGCCCAACAAAAAAAATACTATTTGTGTGGGAAATTAAAAAGAAAACCGTAATTTTGCAAATTTGGGAAGGTTTTGTTTTAGCGCCGTACAATTTACTGTAAAAATTACGTGTTCTTTATTTTTTGTTCTTTATTTTTTGGGTCAATATGATTAAAATGATACCCATGATAACATACTTTTCTATTACTATTGCACTTAAAAAAAATCGCTAACTTTTTTACCAAATGAATACGTTTAACCCCTACAGGACCCATGACGTAACGGTACGCCCCGACACCCTGGGTCTTAAGGACCAGGGACGCACATTTACATCATGGGCAGTTCTAGTCCCCGCCGTGCGCCGGGCGGGGATCGGAGCGGGATGCCTGCTGAAATCATTCAGCAGGCATCCCGTGCAAATGCCCAGGAGGGTCATCAGACCCCCCCCATGTTGGCGATCGCGGCAAATCGCAAGTGAATTCACACTTGCGATTTGCGCGATTCCGGGTCATTCCGGGTCTATAGTGACCCGGTATGTGAGGGGGATCGTGGGTGTCTGAGACACCCACAATCCCCCTGAAGGCATAGGAGTGAGGTGGCACGGGTGCCACCCCTCCTATCCCTGCTATTGGTGGTCTAGACGCGACCACCAATAGCAGATCGGGGGCGGGGGTTTTACTTTCGTTTTCCCCGTCCTGCCCACCCACAATAGGCGGGGCAGGACGGGGAAACGACGGGGACCGGCGCCGAAGATCCACTTACCGATCCGGGCGGGCGACGGAGGCTGCGAGCGACGGAGATCGGCGGGCGGTGATGACGTGCGGCTGGATCCGATGGAAGCCGGTGAGTTACCTAGCAACATCTGGAGGGTACAGTTTGAGACTATTATACAGTGGTCTTTAACTGTAGCCCTCCAGATGTTGCAAAACTACAACTCCCAGCATGCCCAGACAGCTGTTTGGGCATGCTGGAATATGTAGTTTTGCAACAGCTGGAGGGCTACAGTTTGAGACCACTATATAGTGGTCCCTAAACTGTAGCCCTCCAGATCTTGCAAAACTACAACTCCTAGCATGCTCAAACAACTGTTTGCTGTCAGGGCATGCTGGGAATTGTAGTTTTGCAACAGCTGGAGGACCACAGTTTGGAGATCACCTTGCAGTGTTCTCTAAAACTGTAGCCCTCCAGATGTTGCAAAACTGCAAATCCCAGCATGTCCAAACAGCAATCAGCTGTCTCGGCATGCTGGGAGTTGTAGTTGCGTACCTCCAGCTATTGCATAACTACATCTCCCTTTCGGCGATCAGTACATGCTGGGAGTTGTAGTTTTGCAACAGCTGGAGGCACACTGGTTAGAAAATACTGAGTTAGGTAACAGAACCTAACTGAAGGTTTTCCAACCAGTGTGCCTCCAGCTGTTGCAAAAGTACAACTCCCAGCATGCAAGGTCTGTCAGTACATGCTGGGAGTTGTAGTTTTGAAACAGCTGGAGGTTTGCCCCCCCCCCCCCCCCCCATGTGAACGTACAGGGTACATTCACACGGGCAGGCTTACAGTAAATTTCCTGCTTCAAGTTTGGGCTGCGGCAAATTTTTCGCTGCAGCGCAAACTTCTATCGAGAAGCTCACCGTAACCCGCCAGTGTGAATGTAACCTAAAAACACTACACTACACTAACACATAATAAAGGGTAAAACACTACATATACACCCCCTTACACTGTCCCCCCAATAAAAATGAGAAACGTATTGTATGGCAGTGTTTCCAAAACTGAGCCTCCAGCTGTTGCAAAACAACAACTCCCAGCATTTCAGGACAGCCACTGACTGTCCAGGCATGCTGGGAATTTAGCAACAGCTGGAGGCACCCTGTTTGGGAATCACTGGCATAGAATACCCCTATGTCCATCCCTATGCAATCCCTAATTTAGTCCTCAAATGCGCATGGCGCTCTCTCACTTCGGAGCCCTGTCGTATTTCAAGGAAACAGTTTAGGGCCACATATGGGGCATCTCCGTACTCGGGAGAAATTGCACTACAAATTTTGGGGGGCTTTTTCTCCTTTTACCCCTTATGAAAAGGAAAAGTTGGGGCTACACCAGCTTGTTAGTGTTAAAAAAAAAAATTACACTAACATGCCGGTGTTGCCCTTTACTTTTTATTTTCACAAGCGTTAAAAGAAAAAAAAGACCCCCAAAATTTGTAATGCAATTTCTCCTGAGTACAGAAATACCCCATATGTGGGCGTAAAATGCTCTGCGGGCGCACAACAAGGCTCAGGAGTGAGAGCGCACCATGTACATTTGAGGTCTAAATTGGTGATTTGCACAGGGGTGGCTGATTTTACAGCGGTTCTGACATGAACCCAAAAAAAAAAAAATACCCACATGTGATCCCATTTTGGAAACTACACCCCTCACGGAATGTAACAAGGGGTACAGTGAGCATTTACGCCCCACAGGTGTCTGACAGATTTTTGGAACAGTGGTCCGTGAAAATGAAAAATGTTATTTTTCATTTGCACAGCCCACTGTTCCAAAGATCTGTCAAACGCCAGTGGGGTGTAAATACTCACTGCACCACTTATTAAATTCTGTGAGGGGTGTAGTTTCCAAAATAGGGTCACATGTGGGGGGTTCCACTGTTCTGGCACCACGGGGGGCTTTGTAAACACACATGGCCCCTGACTTCCATTCCAAACAATTTTTTTCCCAAAAGCTCAATGGCACTCCTTCTCTTCTGAGCATTGTAGTGCGCCAGCAGAGCACTTGACGTCCACACATGGGGTATTTCCATACTCAGAAGAGATGTGGTTACAAATTTTAGGGGGTCTTTTCTGCTATTAACCCTTGCAAAAATGTGAAATTTGGGGGGGAAACACACACTTTAGTGAAAATTATTATATATTTTTTTACATATGCAAAAGTCGTGAAACCCCTGTGGGGTATTAAGGCTCGCTTGATTCCTTGTTACGTTCCTCAAGGGGTCTAGTTTCCATAATGGTATGCCATGTGTTTTTTTTTTGCTGTTCTGCCACCATAGGGGCTTCCTAAATGCGACATGCCCCCCGAGCAAAATTTGCTCTCAAAAAGCCAAACATGACTCCTTCTCTTCTGAGCATTGTAGTTCACCCGTAGTGCACTGCAGCTCAACTTATGGGGTACCTCCATACTCAGAAGAGATGGGGTTACAAATTTTGGGGGGTCTTTTCTGCTATTAACCCTTGCAAAAATGTGAAATTTGGGGGGAAACACACATTTTAGTGAAAAAATAAAAAAAATTTTTTACATATGCAAAAGTCGTGAAACACCTGTGGGGTATTAAGGCTCACTTTATTCCTTGTTACATTCCTCAAGGGGTCTAGTTTCCAAAATGGTATGGCATGTGGTTTTTTTTTGCTTTTCTGGCACCATAGGGGCTTCCTAAATGCAACATGCCCCCCAAAAACCATTTCAGAAAAACGTACTCTCCAAAATCCCCTCGTCGCTCCTTCGCTTCTGAGCCCTCTACTGCGCCCGCCGAACAATATACATAGACATATATGTGCTTACTCAAGAGAAATTGGGCTACAAATATAAGTATACATTTTCTCCTTTTACCGCTTGTAAAAATAAAAAAATTTGGGTCTACAAGAACATGCGAGTGTAAAAAATGAAGATTGTGAATTTTCTCCTTCACTTTGCTGCTATTCCTGTGAAACACCTAAAGGGTTAAAACGCTGACTGACTGTCATTTTGAATACTTTGGGGGGGTGTAGTTTTTATAATGGGGTCATTTGTGGGGTATTTCTAATATGAAGACCCTTCAAATCCACTTCAAACCTGAACTGGTCCCTGAAAAATAGTGAGTTTGAAAATTTTGTGGAAAATTGCTGCTGAACTTTGAAGCCCTCTGGTGTCTTCCAAAAGTAAAAACACATCAATTTTATGATGCAAACATAAAGTAGACATATTGTATATGTGAATCAAATTTTTTTTTATTTGGAATATCCATTTTCCTTAAAAGCAGAGAGCTTCAAAGTTAGAAAAATGCAAATTTTTCAAATTTTTCATAAAATTTTGGGATTTTTCACCAAGAAAGGATGCAAGTTACCATAAAATTTTACCACTATGTTAAAGTAGAATATGTCACGAAAAAACTGTAAAGTTACAGTGGTCAGATGTGCAAAAATCGCTCTGGTCCTGAGGTGTAAAATGGCCTGGTCCTTAAGGGGTTAAAATCCCCCTACTTCGAAGACCTATAACTTTTTCATTTTTCCATATAAACGGCGGTATGAGGGCTCATTTTTTGCACCGTGATCTGTACTTTTTATTGATACCATATGTGCTTATATAAAACTTTTAAAACATTTTTTATCAATTTTTTGGGAATTAAATGTTATTGAAAAAAGCAGCAATTTAGGACTTTTCTTTTTTTTTTCTTTTTTACATTCACGCCGTTCACCGTACAGTATCATTAATATTATATTTTAATAGTTTGGATACTTACGCACGTGGCGATACAAAATATGTATATAAAAAAATGTTTATACTTTTTGGGGGTAAAATAGGGAAAATGAGACAATTTAGGGGTTTTTAATTTTTTTTTTACTTTTATTTTTACACTTTAATAGTCCCCATAGTTGACTATTTATAGCAATCATTCGATTGCTAATACTGTTCAGTGCTATGCATATGACATAGCACTGATCAGTATTATCTGTCATCTTCTGCTCTGGTCTGCTCGATCGCAGACCAGAGCAGAAGACAAGTGGAAGGCAGCAGAGGCAGGTGAGGGGACCTCCAACTGCTGTTTTGGACAATCATCCATTTTAGTGACCGCTCCAATGATCGTGGTTATGCATAGGATGTAAATGTACGTACTGGTACGTTAAGTATCGCCTCACCAGGATTTACTTTTACGTCCTGCGTTGTTAAGGGGTTAAAGTACACACCTGCTGCTGTTCTAGACAAATACTGTTTTAACTCCTTAACGATGCAGGACTTATATTTACATCCTGCGCCGTCTCCCACGATATAACAGGTGACCCTACGTCATATGGACTCGGTCCCGGCGACCATCAACGGCCGGGACCCACGGCTAATACTGGACATAACCGATCACGGTGATTCCCGGTATTAACCCTTCAGATGCGGTGATCAAAGTTGATTGCCGCGTTGGCAGCTCAGTGGTGCTATTCGGGACCGCCGCGGTAAAATCTCGGTGTCCCAAACAGCTTGCAAGACGCGAGGAGGATCCTTACCTGATTGCTGAATGACTGCTCCGTGACTTAGATCCAGGTAGGAGTAGTCGAGCGGCGATAACACTGATCAATGATCAGTGTAGGAAATCAGCATGTGCAATGTTATAGTCTCCTATGGGGGCTAAAACATTGCAAAAAAAATGAAAATAAAGTGTTAATAAATGTGATTTAACCCTTCCCTAATAAAAATCTGAATCACCCCCCTTTTCCCATAAAAAAAACAATGTAAATAAAAATAAATATAAACATATGTGTTATCACATAAATGTCCAAACTATAAAAATATATCATTAATATATATCACAAAAAAAATTCCAAAGTCCAAAATCGCATATTTTTTCTCACTGTTTATACCATAAAAAAATGAATAAAAAGTGATCAAAAAGTACGATCAAAACAAAAATGGTACCGATAAAAACTTCAGATCACAGCGCAACAAATGAGCCCTCATACATCCCCATATGCAGAAAAATAAAAAAGGTATAGAGGAAATTTTTTAATGTATTCATTTTCATGCATGTAGTTATGATTTTTAAGACAAAATCAAACCAATATAAGTAGGGTATCATTTTAATCATATGGACCTACGGAAGAAAGATAAGGTGTAATTTTTATGGAAAAATGCACTGCGTAGAAACGGAAGCCCCAAAACAAATACTGTTTTAAGCAAAGTGGAGCGTATTGTAACCCCCTATATACGCACTAAGTATGTCTGGCAGAGAAGTGCCAGAACAAGCACAGAGGAGTGGCAGGGGCCTAAATTTATCAGGCAGAGGTCGCAGCATACTAGGGGAAAGCGGCAGCAGGAGTCGCAGCGAGAGGTCTGAGCTCCTGGTATCAGCTAGCCGTCGTGTCTCGACCAGCAACCCATCTGCTGTCATCGACTGGTTAACTCGGTCATCCAATTTATCACAAGTGACATCTGACACCCCCAGTCAACAGTCCGTGGGTTCCTCGGACACAACCATCAGTTGGCATGGCCCGGGAGCAGTCCCTGCCCTCCAATTGCATCTGTCCTATACTGCTCCCTCCTCCATAGAAGTATCCTATGGTGTGGGTTCAGCTCCACTATTTAGTCAGAACGATCTACTAGAGGACAGTCAGCAGCTACTGCCCAGCCAAGAAGTGGAGGAGATATCCCCTGCTTCCTTTGCAAGTAGTGATGAGGAGAGTGGCATGGTAGGTGGTGTTGGGAACATTCAGGCTCCTGAAGCAGACACTGTTTAGGAACCTGAGGAGGACATCAGTGATGTGCTGAGACACCTCGATGATGTTGAAGCCTATCGCACTTTGGAGCTGGGTGCAGAAGGGGCTTCATCATCATCAGGAGAAGAGGGTGGCAGGTTGCCCCTGAGGCAGCAGTTGAGCCAGCAAGGTGGTAGCATCATTGGGAATCAGCATGGTGGCAGCAGTGGGAAGTCTGGAGCTTAATGTGCCTGGGGTAGACCACCTGCTTCGCAGCAGCCTACCTACTCGGGAGGTAGTGGAACAGGGGTCGCTGGAGTTGGCGGCAGTAGCATCCAGTTAGTGCGGACTGTTGGGGGGAAAATCAGCTACTCTGCGGTGTGGCAGTTTTTCATCAAGTATCCGGAGGATGTTAATATGGCCACATACAATTCAAAAAAATATCTTTAATCTTTTCAATTGAGAGGCCTTTTGGTCTGGTCAGGCTGCCACCACCTCAAAGCTGTGTCAGCTGTCACATTTCTTTTTTATTATGTTAATCTATTTAAAATCTTCAATTTAAAAATATATCTTTATTCTTTTCAATTGTGAGACCCTATGGTCTCCTCATGCTGTTGGGACATTACATAAAAAAATTTTATGTTAATCTATTTAAAATCTTCAATTTAAATTAGAAAATGTATCTTTAATCTTTTCAATTGTTAGGCCCTATGGTCTCCTCTTGCTGCTGCCACCTTCAGGCTTGTTCATTCTGCCACTATACAGTCTCCTTATGCTCCTGCCACCTCCAGGCTGTGTCATTGTGCTGCCATGTGGTCTCATGCTGCTGGCACATTACATAAAAATTTTAAATAATAAATAATTTGAATTAATTTTAATAAATTAATTTGAATTCATTTTAATTAACCCCTTAAGGACCCAGCCCAAATATACCTTAACCCCTTAAGGACGCAGGACGTAAATGTACGTCCTGGTGAGGTGGTACTTAACGCACCAGGACGTACATTTACGTCCTAAGCATAACCGCGGGCATCGGAGCGATGCCCGTGTCATGCGCGGCTGATCCCGGCTGCTGATCGCAGCCAGGGACCCGCCGGCAATGGCCGACGCCCGCGATCTCGCGGGCGTCCGCCATTAACCCCTCAGGTGCCGGGATCTATACAGATCCCGGCATCTGCGGCAGTTCGCGATTAAAATGAACGATCGGATCGCCCGCAGCGCTGCTGCGGGGATCCGATCATTCATAACGCCGCACGGAGGTCCTCTCACCTTCCTCCGTGCGGCTCCCGGCGTCTCCTGCTCTGGTCTGTGATCGAGCAGACCAGAGCAGAAGATGACCGAAAACACTGATCTGTTCTATGTCCTATACATAGAACAGATCAGTATTAGCAATCATGGTATTGCTATGAATAGTCCCCTATGGGGACTATTCAAGTGTAAAAAAAAATGTAAAAAAATTTAAAAGTAAAAGTAAAAAAAAAGTGAAAAATCCCCTCCCCCAATAAAAAAGTAAAACGTCCGTATTTTCCTATTTTACCCCCAAAAAGCGTAAAAAACATTTTTTATAGACATATTTGGTATCGCCGCGTGCGTAAATGTCCGAACTATTAAAATAAAATTTTAATGATCCCGTATGGTGAACGGCGTGAACGAAAAAAAATTTAAAAAGTCCAAAATTCCTACTTTTTAAATACATTTTATTAAAAAAAAAATTATTAAAAATGTATTAAAAGTTTTTTATATACAAATGTGGTATCAAAAAAAAGTACAGATCATGGCGCAAAAAATGAGCCCCCATACCGCCACTTATACTGAAAAATAAAAAAGTTATAGGTCATCAAAATAAAGGGATTATAAACGTACTAATTTGGTTAAAAAGTTTGTGATTTTTTTTAAGCGCAACAATAATATAAAAGTATATAATAATGGGTATCATTTTAATCGTATTGACCCTCAGAATAAAGAACACACGTAATTTTTACCAGAAATTGTACGGCGTGAAAACAAAACCTTCCAAAATTAGCAAAATTGCGTTTTTCGTTTTAATTTCCCCACAAAAATAGTGTTTTTTGGTTGCGCCATACATTTTATGATATAATGAGGGATGTCATTACAAAGGACAACTGGTCGCGCAAAAAACAAGCCCTCATACTAGTCTGTGGATGAAAATATAAAAGAGTTATGATTTTTAGAAGGCGAGGAGGAAAAAATGAAAACGTAAAAATTTAATTGTCTGAGTCCTTAAGGCCAAAATGGGCTGAGTCCTTAAGGGGTTAAGGACCCGGCCATTTTTTGAACGTCTGACCACTGTCACTTCAAGCATTAATAACTCTGGGATGCTTTTACCTTTCATTCTGATTCCGAGAATGTTTTTTCGTGACATATTCTACTTTATGATAGTGGTAAAATTTTGTCGATACTTGCATCATTTCTTGGTGAAAAATTCCAAAATGTGATGAAAAAATTGAAAATTTTGCATTTTTTTTTTACTTTGAAGCTCTCTGCTTATAAGGAAAATGGATATTCCAAATAAATTATACATTGATTCACATATACAATATGTCTACTTTATGTTTGCATCATAAAGTTGACATGTTTTACTTTTGGAAGACATCAGAGGGCTGCAAAGTTCAGCAGCAATTTTCAAATTTTTCACAAAATTTTCAAAATCGGAAATTTTCAGGGACCAGTTAAGTTTTGAAGTGGATTTGAGGAGCCATCATATTAGAAATACCCCACAAATGACCCCATTATGAAAACTGCACCCCTCAAAGTATTCAAAATGACATTCAGTAAGTGTGTTAACCCTTTAGGTGTTTCACAGGAATAGCAGCAAAGTGAAGGAGAAAGTTCTAAATCTTCTTCATTTTTTACACTTGCATGTTCTTGTAGACCCAGTTTTTGAATTTTTACAAGTGGTAATAGGAGAAAAAGCCCCCAAAATTTGTAACTCAATTTCTCTCGAGTAAGGAAATACCTCATATGTGTATGTCAAGTGTTTGGCGGGCGCAGTAGAGGGCACAGAAGGGAAGGAGCGACAATGGGATTTTGGAGAGTGAATTTTTCTGAAATGGTTTTTGGGGGGCATGTCACATTTAGAAAGCCCCTATGGTGCCAGAACAGCAGAAAACACCACATGGCATACCATTTTGGAAACTACACCCCTCAAGGCACATAACAAGGGGTCCAGTTAGCCTTAACACCCCACAGGTGTTTGACAACTTTTCGTTAAAATCGGATGTGTAAATGGAAAAAAAAATTCACACTAAAGTGCATTTTTTTCCCCAAATTTACCATTTTTACAAAGGGTAATGGGAGAAAACACCCCCCCCCCCCAAATTTGTAACCCCATCTCTTCTGAGTATGGAAATACCCCATGTTAGGACGTAAAATGCTTTGTGGGCGAACTACAATGCTCAGAAGAGAAGGAGTCACATTTGGCTTTTTGAAAGCAACTTTTGCTGAAATGGTTTTTGGGGGCATGTCGCATTTAGGAAACCCCTGTGGTGCCAGAACAGCAAAAAATACCCACATGGCATACTATTTTGGAAACTACACTCCTCAAGGAACGTAACAAGGGGTCCGCTGAGCCTTAACACCCCACAGGTATTTGACGACTTTTTGTTAAAGTTGGATGTGTAAATGAAAAATTTTTTTTTTTTACTAAAATGCAGTTTTCCCCCTAAATTTTACATTTTTTCAAGGGGTAATAGGAGAAAATGACCCCCAAAATTTGTAACCCCATTTCTTCTGAGTATGGAAATACCCCATGTTAGGACGTAAAATGCTCTGCTTGCGAACTACAATGCTCAGAAGAGGAGGAGCGCCATTGAGCTTTTGGAAAGAGAATTCGTTTGGAATGGTATTCAGGGGCCATGTGCGTTTACAAAGCCCCCCCGTGGTGCCAGAACAGTGGACCCCCCTCACATGTGACCCCATTTTGGAAACTACACCCCTCACAGAAATTAATAAGGGGTGCAGGGAGTATTTACACCCCACAGATCTTTGGAACAGTGGGCTGTGCAAATTAAAAATTTTATTTTTCATTTTTACGGACCACTGTTCAGAAAATCTGTCAGACACCTGTGGGGCGTAAATTCTCAATGTACCCCTTATTACATTAAGTGAGGGGTGTAGTTTCCAAAATGGGGTCACATGTGGGGGGGTCCACTGTTCTGGCACCACGGGGGGGCTTTGTAAACGCACATGGCCCCTGAATACCATTCCAAACGAATTCCCTTAATGCAAGTCTATGGCAGGGGGCGTGACGACCACGCCCCCTCCCATAGACTTGTATTGACGGGGGCGGGCCGTGACATCACGAGGGGCGGATCCATGACGTAACGATGCTCCGGCACCTGTATTGCCCATCGTTACGTGCAGAGCGAACTCGCTCTGCGCAGTAATGATAGCGAGGTGCTGCAGCAGCGATCCCCGGCGATCTGACATCTTATCCCCTTTCCTTTGGAGAGGGGATAAGATGTCTAGGGGCGGAATACCCCTTTAACTATTTGTCGCTTAATTTCTGCACAACACAATAACTAGGTGCCACTCCTTTCATGTACTGAGTTTTCCGATAACAACCACTCTGGGGAATCTACTAGATTCTCTTCTTTCTACATTGTATTTGGTCATTATCCTAATGTGCCACTTCCAGTCTCTGTTTCCACAGAAGTTCCAGCTCCTAATTATGCCTTTAGAAACTTCCTACAGATATGGCAACACACAAAGCTTCTCTTCTATGGGCCGTGGCCTGTATGAAAAGAAATACAAATATCAAGCAAAAGTCTCCCCCTCTTTTTGCTCCTGGTGAGAAGGATTGGCACTTCTCCAGACACATTCACATGAAAATTCCAAATTTTTTTTTATTCATCCCCAGGTTTTTGGGAATTAATACAGTCTTTTCAGGCTCTGGCTTCTTCCATCACTGCAGATTCCTAATGCATTCCATGTGTGGATTCCTATCATAGATATAATGATGTCTATGATTGTATCTACTTTTTTTTAACAGCATTGTGCACTTTTGTGTTAAGATTTTGATAAAGTGGACAATCACAAAATGCGCCAAGCTGATCATGGTTCAGGTTTTCTAGCATTTGTGTACCATTTAATGATTATTTTATAAAGTTTCATTTTTACAACCTTAGTCAAATATACTCACTACACACCTAAATAAATGCCTTGAGGGTGTATTTTAAAAAATACAGCCACTGTGTATCTGCTCGTAGCGGCGGATTGCTGCTACAAGCAGGCACAGCTGGAGGCACACTGTAGGGTCCGTCATCAAAAAATATGCTGTGGATCTGATCCGTGTGACCCTACCCTTAAAAGTGTACTAATGGGGGGGGGGAAAGGCCCCTGAAATTCACAAAGTGCTCTCTGATTTCTGAGGCCTTTTTTGGGGTCAATAGTATATTAAAAAGCACAGAACCATGGAATTAAATATTGCCTTGTGTTTCTCTGTTAACATCTGTTGGGATACAGAAAAAAATGTATTACATTGTATATATGCAAAAAAAAAAAAATAATAATAAAAATGTATCCCAAAAAAATGGTTTAAAATGTCACTACTTTGGAACAGTTAGAAGGTTAGCACATTCCCTAAATTTCATTTTGAATTCTTTGAAGGGGTGCAACTTTTTTTACGTTTTTTGGGAAGTTTCAAATATATAGGCCACTCAAAGCTACTTCAGAACTGAATTGTTACCTAAAAATGTATTTTGAAATGTTCTTAAGAATTTCCTAAAAAAAATATTGCAAATATTTAATGGAGGAAATATTCAAAAATCTTATGTAATTTATTTACGTTTTGTTTACCACATTTTCGTAGCTCACTTGTATTGCTTTGAAAATATGTGAAGTTTCACACCACTTTTTTCCATTTTGCATCAAAATTTTACGTTTGTGCCAATATGTATTCCAAAATAGGGTGCATTCTTAAGGGGTTAACACATATCACTTTTAGGAGGTCAGAGCTATTTTAGCTTTGCAAGGGGACATATACAATATTGGGCAGCTGTTTTCATTGTTATGGTTAGTTAGAATATGTATAAATGCGTGCAAGTATTTGCTAACTAAACTATGTAAAGAACACATTGATGTTACAAAATATGTTCAATATCAATGATGGAGCACCTCCTAGTGGCAGTATTTTATTAGCTCACTTCCGTTTTACATGTAAGGACTTTTCAGCAGTATTAATAGAAGGGTATATATTATATTAATATGTTCTTGTATAGGATCACATATTATAAGTACAGGTAAATTTCCTAAAAGTAAGAAAACTAAATGAAAAAAAAAATTTAATTCCGAGACCAGTAACAGAGGTGAACATAGTCTAGCGGAATAGTACTGCACCAAATTACATATCACTATATAAAATAGATATATTATTATATGATAAAACTATATAATAATTATAATAGTAAGCAATGATTAGATATTACAAAACTAGCAACATGGGATACAGTGTCAATGACTAGTAAATAATACTTAAGTAAAAATTTTACATACTCGTATTTTGAAAATATAGTTGTCATTCTTAGATCATTTGGAAATATAGCTGTGAATGGAGATGGATGAATTTTTCAATAATTAGATTCGGACGATTCGCCGAATTTTCCGAAAAAATTCGGTTTGATCCGAATATATTTGGGGTGAATCGCTATTAACCCCTTAAGGACCGAGGGTTTTTCCATTTTTGCATTTTCGTTTTTTCCTCCTTACCTTCAAAAAATCATAACACTTTCAATTTTGCACCTAAAAATGCATATTATGGCTTATTTTTTGCGCCACCAATTCTACTTTGTAATGACGTCAGTCATTTTACCCAAAAATCTACGGCGAAACGGAAATAAAAATCATTGTGAGACAAAATTGAAAAAAAAAAACACACGGGGGCTTCCGTTTCTACGTAGTAAATTTTTCGGTAAAGATGACACATTCTCTTTATTCTGTAGGTCCATACAATTAAAATGATACCCTACTTATATAGGTTTGATTTTGTCGTACTTCTGGAAAAAATCATAACTGCATGCAGGAAAATCAATACATTTAAAATTGTCATCTTCTGACCCCTATAACTTTTTTATTTTTTCGCGTATGGGATGATTTGAGGGCTCATTTTTTGCGCCGTGATCTGAAGTTTTTAGTGGTACCATTTTTGCATTGATAGGACTTTTTTATTCATTTTTATTCATTTTTTCATGATATGAAAAGTGACCAAAATGCACTATTTTGGACTTTGGAATGTTTTTGCACGTACACCATTGACCGTGCGGTTTAATTAACGATATATTTTTATAATTCGGACATTTCCGCACGCGCCGATACTATATATGTTTATTTTTATTTACACAGTTTTTTTGGGGGGGAAAAGGGGGGTGATTCAAACTTTTAATAGGGGAGGTGTTAAATGATCTTTATTCACTTTTTTTTGCAGTGTTATAGCTCCCATAGGGACCTATAACACTGCACACACTGATCTTTTACATTGATCAGTGGTTTCTCATAAGAAACCACTGATCGATGATTCTGCCGCTTGACTGCTCATGCCTGGATCTCTGGCACTGAGCAGTCATTCGGCGATCGGACAGCGAGGAGGCAGGTAGGGATCCTCCAGCTGTCTTGTAAGCTGTTCGGGATGCCGCAATTTCGCCGCAGCTATCCTGAACAGCTCCCTGAGCTAACCGGCATGCTTTCACTTTCACTTTAGACGCGCCGTTCAACTTTGAACGCCGCGTCTAAAGGGTTAATAGCGCGCGGCTCCGCGATCAATGCCGCGCGCTATTAGCCACGGGTCCCGGCCGTTGTTAGAGGCTGGGCCCGACCCGTTATGACATGGCCGTGGCCCCGTGTTATAGATCGGGAGCGGACTCATGAAGTACGCGTACGTCATGGGTCATTAAGAGGTTAAAAATGTCAAATTCCGGGCTACAGAAAGCCTCGAATAGGGGTGCATAACCCTTTGCCTTGCCGTAACACGCATAGGAAGTGTGCTGGGGTAGTAAAATAATACTGTTATTCAGTATGGCATGCAGATTACAGGCATTGCTATTAGAATCACTGCCGCAGAGCAGCACAATGACAGAGTCCGGATGTGGGAGCAGGGTAGGGAGACCATATAGCATCACAATGGTTGCTTGCAGTCTTTGAATTGGGAGTGCTTCCTGTGATGATCTCAATTGGGAGACTATGAAACGACTTCTAAACTCCCCCTGCCTGCAGTAATGCGGGCTTGAGGTCAATAGATTTCCTCTGTGCTGAATTGTCAGTAATGCTGATTACTGACCACAGTGTCTGCTCTCTCTAGCCAGAACCAATGCAGGCTTGAGGTGAATGGATTTGCCGCTGTAAAGATCTGTATTGTCAGTAACGGTGATTAGTGCGCACACACAGTCTCTGCTCTCTCAGAAAAACCGGAAAAGCCTGTCTTCGGCAATGGCTGCCGAATATATAGGGCTGTGACATCACAGGGCAGGCTGGCTGCTGATTCAGGTTGATCCCACTTACCCGCCTTGCCAGAATTCCTTGCCCCATGTCCTCACACGTGTAGCCACCATTTTAGCCCCCCGGCCCGCACAAAATGTAGTGAATGAACTGAAGCAACTGTAATCCCCTAAGCAAACTCCAGCGAACTTTGCACTACTGGAGAACTGTTCCTGTATATTTTGCAAGTTCGTGAGTAGCATTTTGTAGTTTCCGTAAACCCTGCATCTTTGGACGTAATTACCCCAGCGCTTGGCCCAGGAAGCTACTACACTTGTATTACTGTTGTAATACTGCTGTCGGCCTGCCACCATCAATACTGTGCCTGCTGCCGCATTTACCCCATAACTGTACCTTAATGCTGCCCAATACCCCAAAATACTATACTGCAAATATGACAGTGCCTAAGGACAAGGATAAAGATCAGATTAGGGGCAAAACTAAAAAAAGAGGGACCCCAACTATACTACAAAGTTAATTCAAACTCCAAATCAGAGCAAGATATCCCTCATACACTGCTCCCCATATACCCCTCCTCTCACACAGACTCCCACTTATGGACCACTTTTACTTACAAACAATGCATTCTGAAAGTTTTCAGGCCATATCACTAAATTTAACTTTTTTTTATGTTGCAGCTTAGTGCTAAATACTCTTATAATGAGAATGTGAGGATACGAATGTTTGCAAATTTATTGAAAATAAAATAAAATAAAAAATGGCATGGACACATTCAGACCCTTTTCTATAACACTTGATATTTAGCTCTGGGGCTACGCTGTTCTCTCGATCAACTTTAAGATGTTACTAAACCTGGAGTCCCCTGTGGTGAATTTATTTTATTGGATATGATCTGGAAAGACACAGCCCTATCTATATAAGGTCCTACAGTTGACATATATCTGAGCAAAGAAAAAAAAAAAAAAAAAACGATCTCTCCACAGCACACAGTGCAGTAAACATGAAGTTTTATTCCATAAAAAAAAGTGTCTTTACAGTGGCAGCGACATTTCGGCTGGCTCAACCCAGCCTTTCCCAAGCAGTGTGCATTTAATAGTGACCACATATTTATAAGGGCACCAATCAAGTACCATGTGTTACAATTAAGTAAAAACAGCGTAAAATCAAAATTACTAAATCTTTAGTGCAACACTAAATATAATAAAACTGTGCATCATATAAAGTGGAATAGTGCCATTCATCAGTGCAATCATAAAGTGCCTTCTAAATCCTAAATTTCCGTTTTGTCTGACCCCAGTGCTCTCTGCTGACACCTCTGTTAATTTTATGAACTGTCCAGAGCAGGATAGGTTTGCTATTGAGATTTTCTCCAACTCTGGGTGTTTCCTAAAATGGACAGAGGTGTCAGCAGAGAGCACTGTGGCCAGACAGAAAGGAAATTCAAAAAGAAAAGAACTTCCTGTGGAGCATATAGCAGCTGATAAGTACTGGAAGGATTAAGATTTTTAAATAGAAGTAATTTACATATCTGTTTAACTTTCTGGCACCAGGTGATTTAAAAAAAAGTGGAATATAAAGCAGCTGATAAGTACTGGAAGGATTACAATTATTAAATAGAAGTAATTTACAAATCTGTTTAACTTTCTGGCACCAGTTGATTTAAAAAAATTAAATAAAGTTTTCAAGTAAAGTACCCCTTTAACCCCTTAACCCCTTAATGATCTAGCCCATTTTCACCTTAAGGACCAGGCCAATTTTATTTTTTCGTTTTTTCCTCCTCGCCTTCTAAAATCCATAACTCTTTTATATTTCCATCTACAGACCCATATAAGGGCTTGTTTTTTGCGTGACCAATTGTACTTTGTAATGAAACCTCTCATTTTACCATAAAATGTATGGCAAACCCCCCCAAAAAAAATTTTTAGGGAGGAAATTTTTATGAAAAACAAGATTTTGCACATTTTGAAGGGGTTTGTTTTTACACTGTACAATTTACAGTAAAAATGACATGTGTTCTTTCTTCTGTGAGTCAATACGATTAAAATGATACCCATGGCTAGATACTTTTATATTTTTGTACCGTTTAAAAAAAATCTAAAACATTTTGTACAAAATCAGTAATCTAAAATCACCCTATTTTGACCACCAATAACTTTTTCATTTTTCCGTATATAGGGCGGTATGAGGGCTCTTTTTTTGCGCCATCATTTTTACTTTTTTAGATACACCATTTGCATATATAAAACTTTTAGATCATTTTTTATTCATTTTTTTTGAATAAAATGTGACAAAAAAGCAGCATTTTTGGACTTTTTGTTATTTTTTTTATGTTCACGCCATTCACCATACGGGATCATTAACATGATATTGTGATAGTTCGGACATTTACGCACGTGGCGATACCAAATATGTTTATTTTAAAAAAATTGTACGCTTTTTGGGGATAAAATGGGAAAAACGGAAATTTTCATCTTTATTGGGGGAGGGGATTTTTCACTTTTTTTTACTTTAAATTTTTACATTTTTCAACTTTTTTTTTAACACTTTTTATGTCCCCATAGGGGACTATCTATAGCAATCCTTTGATTGCTAATACTGTGCAGTGCTATGCATAGGACACAGCAATGCTCAGTATTATCGGTCATCTTCTGCTCTGGTCTGCTCGATCTCAGACCAGAGCAGAAGACCCCGGGAGACGGCCGGAGCCAGGTGAGGGGACCTCCGGCCGCCATTACAGATGACCGCATCCAATCAAAGTACTTCAATGCCGCAGATGCCGTGATCTGTATTGATCACGGCATCTGAGGGGTTAATGGCGGACATCCGCGCGATTGCGGATGTCGGCCATTACGGGCGGGTCCCCGGCTACTGCTAGCAGCCGGAACCTGCCGTGTATGATGCGAGCACCCTTCCGATGCTCGCGGTCATACGCAGGATGTAAATGTACGTCCTGGTGCGGGAAGTCCTGCCAAACCAGGACGTACATTTACGTCCGTGGTCGTTAAGGGGTTAAAGGGGTACTCCTGTGGAATTTTTTTTTTTCTAAATCAGCTGGTGCCAGAAAGTTAAACAGATTTGTAAATCACTTCTATTAAAAAAATCTTAATCCTTCCAGTGATTTTTAGGGGCTGTATACTAAAGAGAAATAAAAAAAAAATGCATTTCCTCTGATGTCATGACCACAGTGCTCTCTGCTGACCTTTGCTGTTCATTTTAGGAACTGTCCAGAGCATGAGAAAATCCCCATAGTAAACATATGCTGCTCTGGACAGTTTCGAAAATGGACAGCAGAGAGCACTGTGGTCATGACATCAGAGGAAATGCATTTCTTTTTTGGATTTCTCTTTAGTATACAGCCCCTAAAAAGTACTGGAAGGATTAAGATTTTTTAATAAAAGTGATTCACAAATCTGTTGAACTTTCTGTTACCAGTTGATTTAAAAAAAAATAAAACGTTTTCCACGGGAGTACCCCTTTAACCCCTTAAGGACCATGGATGTACGAGTACATCTAAGCATCCTGGTAGTTAAGGACCAAGGACGTACACGTACGTCCGTGGGAATTTCGGTCCCTGCCGCGCGCCGGGCGGGGACCGAACAGGGGTGACTGCTGATATCGATCAGCAGTAACCCCGCGCAAATGCCCAGGGGGGTCATCAGACCCCCCCATGTCGGCGATCGCAGAAAATAGCAAGTGAATTCACACTTGCGACTTACTGCGATTCCGGTGATGCGGGTCACGGGTGACCCGCTGACCCGGAGATACAAGGTGATCGGGGGTGTAGGATACAACCCCAATCACCTCCTGTATCTATGGGGAAGTGGCGATTTCTCCCCCCCCCCCCCCAGGATCGCTGCTATTGGCTGGCCAATAGCAGACGTCAGGGGAGGAGTTAACAGCATCCTCCTGCAGCTCCCGCAGCTGGCTGAGTTCAGTCAGCGGTCAGAGCTGCAGGAGGAAGCCAGGGACCCCCCTCGGCCGAGATCGGCCCCCTCAGGAGATCAGAAGCCCCCATAGAACAGGGAAAGAATCCAGCCCAGGGAAAGGTAGGGAAAATAAAGTGAAAGTAAAAAAAAGTAAAAAAATAAAAAATCCCCCCCCTGACCCCCTAATAGGTCCCCAAGGGTCCTCTGCAGTTTTTTCAGTGTGACCCGGGCCCTATTAGGGGTTCAGGGCGCTGAGATTTGCCCCCCCCCCTTTTCTTTGACAGCAGCAGCCTTTTTTTTTACTTCATATGGCCTGGTCAAAAAGCCAAGTGTCAGGCAGTACTGGAGCGGGGACATCTTCTACCAGACCCCGCTTTACAGTATGGTCATGGCACGGAGGTGGTTCGAGGCCATTCGGAAATGCCTCCATTATGCAGATAATGAGCCATGTCCACCCCGAAGTGATCCCACCTATGAACGGCTTTACAAAGTGAGGCCGGTCATCGATCACTTTGGGGCAAAATTTTTGGAGGCCTACGTACCCCTCAGGGAGCTCTCGTTCGATGAGTCTCTTATCAATTAATGGGAGACTTATCTTCCGCCAGTATATTCCCTTGAAGCGGACGCAGTATGGCGTGAAGCTCTATAAACTTTGTGAGAGTACCTCCGGGTACACTTACAAGTTTAGAGTGTATGATGGATGAGATTCCCGCATTGAACCCCAGATTGTTCCCCCACTCATGGCCACACATGGCCATGCGGAAAACTCGTGTATGGAACAAAAAATTGTGGTCTACTTGGTACAGGTTGCCATGTACAACTCTTTTTTACTGTAGCGGAACGCTGGCAACACAGGGACATACCTTCAGTTCCAAGAAGAAGTCCTAAAGGTCCTGATCTTTGGCGACCGGGAAAGAGCAGGCCAGACTTCCCAAGAAACTTAAGTAATAGGTGCCAGGATCCTCCCAGGCCAACACTTTCCAGGTGAAGTCCCCCACACTGGAAAGAAGGGACCAACCCAGAAAAGATGCAGTGTGTTACAGGAGGGGGATTCGGAAGGACACCACCACTCAATGTGACACTTGCCTCGATCATCTGGGCCTCTGCATTAAAAACTGCTTCAGGGAGTATCACACTTCCATGCAGTACAACATTTCCCCTTTTGATTTAAATTTTCCATAATTTGACCCAAATGTACCAAGTCCAGAGTACATTGCAAATTTCAACCCAATAAAACCACTAAATTGTCCCAAAAACTATTTTATAAAAAAAAAAAAAAAAAAAAAACTGATAAGACCTCTGGGGGTATTTTTTCCAAAAATGGGTCATGGGTCACTGAGTTACCATCATCGGGGACTTTTTAATGTTGCGTCAAATGCGCAGCGCTCTCTCTCCACCTGAGCGGGGTGCGCATTTGAGGTTAGGGACGGCCACACACATCACATTCCCAGAATGATGATTCAGAGCATAGGGTTTGGGGTGGGCATATTTTTTAGTTTTGGCTATGCTCTGGGTCATCATTCTGGGAACATAATCTGTTTTATAATTTTATGTCCCACTGTACCCCATTTTAGTTATTTAGTGTACCCCAGTTATTTACCCCATGTAATGCCCCTTGAGGGGGGGGGGGTCCAGCTGTTCTGGCTCCATAGGCAGCAATACAAAAGCTCAAGGACCCTGACTGCCCTCCTGCTCCTCCAAAACCTGGTGTGCACCCTCAGAGCTGTTTACATCAAGATATGAGGTATGTCCTTACTCCAAATAAATGTATCTACAAATTTGGGATGACATTTCTTCTTTTACCACTTGTGAAAATGAAAAATTTGGGGTAACCCCAGCATTTTAGTGTAAAAAAAAATCAAATTTTTCCTTTTCACATCCCACTTAATCAACATTTATCAAACACCTGTGAGGGGTTAAGACTCACTGTACCCCTTGTTATGTTCCTTGAGGGGTGTAGTGTCCAAAATAGTATGCCATGTATTTTTTATTTTTTTTTGCTGTTCTGGCACCATAGGGGCTTCCTAAATGCGACATGCCCCCCCATTTCAGCAAAATTTGCAAATGTGACTCCTTCTCTTCTGAGCATTGTAGTGCGCCCGCAGGGCACTTGACGTCCACACATGGGGTATTTCCATACTCAGAAGAGATGGGGTTACAAATTTTGGGGGGCATTTTCTCCTATTACCCCTTGTAAAAAAGTAAAATTTGGGGAAAAACCAGCATTTTAGTGAAAAAAAGAATTAATTTACACATTCAACTTTAACGAAAAGTCGTCAAACACCTGTGGGGCATTAAAGCTCACTGTACCCCTTTTTACGTTCCTTAACCCCTTAAGGACCGGAGGTTTTTCCGTTTTTGCATTTTCGTTTTTTGCTCCTTGCCTTTAAAAAATCATAACTCTTTCAAATTTACACCTAAAAATCCATATGATGGCTTATTTTTTGCGCCACCAATTCTACTTTGTAATGACGTCAGTCATTTTGCCCAAAAATCTATGGTGAAGCGGGAAAAAAAATCATTGTGCGACAAAATTTAAAAAAAAACGCTGTTTTGTAACTTTTGGGGGCTTCCGTTTCTACGTAGTAAATTTTTCGGTAAAAATGACACCTGATATGTATTCTGTAGGTCCATACGATTAAAATGATACCCTACTTATATAGGTTTGATTTTGTCGGACTTCTGGAAAAAATCATAACTACATGCAGGAAAATGTATACGTTTAAAATTGTCATCTTCTGACCCCTATAACTTTTTTATTTTTCCGTGTATGGGGCGGTATGAGGGCTCATTTTTTGCGCCGTGATCTGAAGTTTTTAACGGTACCATTTTTGCATTGATAGGACTTATTGATCGCTTTTTATTCATTTTTTCATGATATAAAAAGTGACCAAAAATGCACTATTTTGGACTTTGGAATTTTTTTGCGCGCACGCCATTGACCGTGCGGTTTAATTAACGATATATTTTTATAATTCGGACATTTCCGCAAGCGGCGATACCATTTATGTTTATTTTTATTTTTATTTACACTGTGTTTTTTCTTTTATGGGAAAAGGGGGGTGATTCAAACTTTTAATAGGGAAGGGGTTAAATGATGTTTATTCACTTTTTTTTTGCACTTTTTTTTTGCAGTGTTATAGGTCCCATAGGGACCTATAACACTGCACACACTGATCTTTTACATTGATCACTGGTTTCTCATAAGAAACCAGTGATCGATGATTCTGCCGCATGACTGCTCATGCCTGGATCTCAGGCACTGAGCTGTCATTCGGCGATCGGACAGCGAGGAGGCAGGTAGGGGCCCTCCCGCTGTCCTGTCAGCTGTTCGGGATGCCGCGATTTCACCGCGGCTATCCCGAACAGCCCACTGAGCTAGCCGGCATGCTTTCGGTTTCACTTTAGACGCGGCGTTCAACTTTGAACGCCGCGTCTAAAGGGTTAATAGCGCGCGGCACAGCGATCAATGCCGCGCGCTATTAGCCACGGGTCCCGGCCGTTGTTAGAGGCCGGGCCCGACCCGCTATGACGCGGGGCCACGCCGTGGCCCCGCGTTATAGATCGGGAGTGGACACATGACGTTCCAGTACGTCATGTGTCCTTAAGGGGTTAAGGGGTCTAGTTTCCAAAATAGTATGCCATGTGTTGTTTTTTTTTTTGCTGTCCTGGTACCATAGGGGCTTCCTAAATGTGACATGCCCCCCAAAAACAATTTCAGAAAAATTTGCTTTCCAAAATCCAAATGTGACTCCTTCTCTTCTGGGCCCTGTAGTGCGCCCTCAGTGCACTTGACGTCCACACATGGGGTATTTCCATACTCAGAAAAGATGGGGTTACAAATTTTGGGGGGCATTTTCTCCTATTACCCCTTGTAAAAAAGTAAAATTTGGGGGAAAACCAGCATTTTAGTGAAAAAAAAATGTATTTACACATCCAACTTTAACGAAAAGTCGTCAAACACCTGTGGGACGTTAAAGCTCACTGTACCCCTTGTTATGTTCATTAAGGGGTGTAGTTTCCAAAATAGTATGCCATGTGGTTTTTTTGTTTGCTGTCCTGGCACCATAGGGGCTTCCTAAATGTGACATGCCCCCCCAAAAACCATTTCAGAAAAACTCACTCTCCAAAATCCCATTGTTGCTCCTTCCCTTCTGAGCCCTATAGTGCACCTGCCGAACACTTGACATAAACATATGAGGTATTTCCATACTCAAGAGAAATTGGGTCACAAATTTTGAGACATTTTTTTTCCTTTTACCCCTTGTAAAAATTCAAAAACTGGGTCTACAAGAACATGCGAGTGTAAAAAATGAAGATTTTGAATTTTCTCCTTCACTTTGCTGCTATTCCTGTGAAACACCTAAAGGGTTAACACACTTACTGAATGTCATTTTGAATACTTTGAGGGGTAAAGTTTTTATAATGGGGTCATTTGTGGGGTATTTCTAATATGAAGGCTCCTCAAATCCACTTCAAACCTGAACTGGTCCCTGAAAAATTCTGATTTTGAAAATTTTGTGAAAAATTGGAAAATTACTGCTATACTTTGAAGCCCTCTGATGTCTTCCAAAACTTTATGATGAAAATATAAAGTAGACATATTGTGTTTGTGAATCAAAATATAATTTATTTGGAATATCTGTTTTACTTACAAGCAGAGAGCTTCAAAGTTAGAAAAATGCCAAATTTTCTATTTTTTCATCGAATTTTGGAATTTTTCACCAAGAAATGATGCAAGTATCGACAAAATTTTACCACTAACATAAAGTAGAATATGTCACGAAAAAACAATCTCGGAATCAGAATGAAAGGTAAAAGCATCCCAGAGTTATTAATGCTTAAAGTGAAAGTGGTCAGATGTGCAAAAAATGCTCTGGTCCTACAGTGAAAAATGGCCTGGTCCTTAAGGGGTTAAGGACCGGGCCCATTTTGGCCTTAAGGACCAGACCAATTAAATTTTTGCCTTTTCATTTTGTACTTTGTAACTACATCACTTATTTTACCATAAAATGTATGGCGCAACCAAACAAATATTATTTATGTGGAAAAATTGAAAAGAAAACCGAAATTTGGCAAATATTGGAAGGTTTTGTTTTCACGCTGTACATTTTACGGTAAAAATGACTTGTTTTCTTTATTCTGTGGGTCAATATGATTAAAATGATACCCATGTTATATGCTTTTCAATAATTTGTATGTTTGAAATTGCCCTATTTTGACCACCTATAACTTTCTCATTTTTCCGTATATGGGGCGGTATGAGGGCTCATTTATTGCGCCATGATCTGTAGGTTTTATCGGTTCCACATTTGCTTAGGTTTTACCTTTTATAAATGTTTTATATATTTTTTGGGAATAAAATGTGACAAAAAAGTAGCAATTTTTGACATTTTTTATTTTTTTTATGTTTACGCCGTTCACCGCACGGGATAATTAACAATATGTTTTAATAGTTCAGACTTTTACGCATACGGCAATACCAAATATGTGTATTACATTTTTTTAATGCTTTTTGGGGGGTAAAATGGGAAAAACTGACGTTTTACCTTTTTTTATTTTACATTTTTTAACTTTTTTCTTACACTTTAATAGTCCCCATAGGGGACTATTTATAGCGATCATTTGATTACTATTACTGTTCAGTGCTATGCACAGACCAGAGCAGAAGACCCCGGGAGACAGCCGGAACAAGGTGAAGGGAACTCTGGCTGCCATGCTGGATGATCGGATCCCCGATCGGATCTGTATTGATCACGGCCTCTGAGGGGTTAATGGCGGATATCCGTGCGATCGCGGATGTCTGCCATTACCGATGCTCGCGGTCATGTCGGTGCATAAATGTACGTCATGGTGCGTTAAGTACCACGGTACCATGACGTACATTTACGTCCATTGTCGTTAAGTGATATTCAGTGTCATAATCATATTCACGTGTGTGCATATTAAAAACAATCACAAACGGGAGTATACACTCACCAGGATTCCTGTATCAAACAGACTCCATGAGCCACGATAGCGTGGTGTATCTCTACAGTGCATGTGCGCCGAGCACAGGAAGAGTTAAGTCAGGTAGAGTAAACATGCCACAGAGTATATTAACTAAAAAGACCTAATGTGTGATTCCTGGTGTAGTTTTATTATTGCCGCGCGCTGCCTGGCCTTAACATGATTTAACATGAGCTGGTTGGACTTGATGGACGTATGTCTTTTTTCAACCATACTAACTATGTAACTATGTAACATGGCTCATGGAGTCCGTTTCATACCAGAATCCTGGTGAGTGTATACTCCCGATTGTGATTGTTTTTAATATGCACACACGTGAATATGATTATGTCACTGAATATCCCTTAGTGTTTTTATATATTTGGGGTGCATTTCCACCTGGCGTATACGCAGCGTATTTCACGCTGCACAAAATTTAAGGCAGCAGTGGGAAATACGCTGCGTATTCCTTGCTCACTACATACACAGGGCTTTCCAACGGCAGCCCTATGGGTGTAGTGAGTTTTGGAGGCGGGGCCGTGTGCCGGCGTGACTGTGACACGTGGCTCCGCCTCCAAAACTCACTGCACACATAGGGCTGCTGCCGGAAAGCCCTGTGTGTATAGTGAGCGAGGAATATACAGCGTATTTCCCACTGCTGCCGTAAATTTTGCCCAGCGTGAAATACGCTGCGTAAACGTGAGGTGGGAACGCACCCTTGGACTGTAATTTGGAACTTTAGGATTGTACTGATGTATGGCACTATGACACTTTATATGATGCACGGTTTTATTATATTTAGTGTTGCACTAAGGATTTTGTCATTTTGATTTTACACAGTTTTTACTTAATTGTAACACATGGTACTTGATTGGTACCCTTAAAAGTACAGTGGTTCCCCAACATACGATCGCCCCGACACACAATCATTACAACATATGATGTCCTCTCAGAGGCCATCATATGTTGAAGGCAGCATCAACATACGAACCATCTGTGTGTGTGACAGGACCATCGCAAAAACAGCTATCAGGCTTCAGCAGCCTCCGGATAGCCGTTTAATGTGCCCTATGTGCCCTGCTGAATGATAATTACATGTCCCTGCCGCTCCGGCCTTTCAATTCGCCTCTCCTCTGCTGCCTTGTGCGTCGCTCTCCAGCGCTGTCATCATGTCGCAGCTCACGCCGCCCCGACGTCCAAAAGGGGCAGCTAGAGCCGCGACGGAAAACGACGGCGCACGGTAGCGGTGATGTAGGGATACAGCAACAGAAGAGCAGCAAACTGACGGGCTGGAGTGATGGGGACATATGGGTATGATCCATGGTACAAATCCCTCAACATACAGTACAATGGTTTCAATGCATGAAGATCCACCTGGAACTAATTACCATCGTATGTTGGACACTATTGAATGCACACTGCTTGAAAATGGTTGGGTTGAGCTGGCACTGTAAAGACACTTTTTATGAAAAAAATGTAATGTTCACTGCACCATGTGATGTGGAGAGATTGTTCTTTTTATCTGAAGCCAAGAGTCTCTAACCCGCGCTCCAGGTTCTGCATGCACCAACCTATGGATTATATCAACTAATGGGCTGTGCTGTTTCTTTCTTCGTTTGTTTGAGCAAAAAATATAAGGCGGAAAGAACAGTATGTTGAGCTCAGAGAAAGGGTTGTGAGGAGACACAGGTCTGGAGAATTATACAAGGACTCTTTCTAGAGCTGGCTGCCTCACCATTCTATGCTTTATGATCAGAAAGAAGCCTCTACTCAGTAAAAAAAAAAAAAAAAAAAAAAGAAAGAAAGAAAATAAAAACACATAAAACCAACAAAAGTTTGCACAAAAAGCACCGAAAGGATTCTCTGGTCTGATGATACAAAGATTAAACTTTTTAGTCTCAAGTCAAAGTGTCATGTCTGGAGGAAACAGGCACTGCTCATCACCTGCACAATACCATCCATACAGGGAAGAATGGTGCTGATTTTTACAACCTGTTCCAAATTATTATGCAAATGATATTTTTCTCAATTACCTAAATAATTGATGTAAATAACAGTCAGCATAATTCTCATGTTATCAACTATTAACCCCTTGGGGACTCAGGGTTTTTAAGTTTTTGTACTTTTGTTTTTTCCTCCTCACCTTTTACAAATCATAACCCTTTCAATTTTGCACCTACAGACCCAAATGATGGCTTATTTTTCGCGCCACTAATTCTACTTTGTAATGACATCAGTCATTTCCCCAAAAAATCTATGGCAAAACAAAAAAAAAAATAAAAAAATAAAAATCATTGTGCGACAAAATTGTTTAAATTTTTTTTTCTCGCAATGTTATAACCCCCATAGGATGTACCATCCTACCTCAAAGGCACCTCGGACACCATTACCCTAGTGGAAAATCTACAATGGCAAGATGGCTGGGCCCTGGTAACCCTCGATGTAAGCTCACTTTATACATGCATCAGACATGACCAGGGAATACAATCAGTTTTTAACCTTTTATCTGAAAAAGAGGACCTGCCCCCACTCCAGATTGGATTTTTAACAGAAAGCATCAAACTATTTTTATTTTGACAGCAAATTATATCGCCAAAAAGTGGGCGCGGCCATGGGGACCAGATTTGCGCCAAGCTACGCTAACTTATTTATGGGCTATTGGGAATCCATTTTTATCACCCCCACCTAGGCGCAAATCTGGTCACATGGCGAAGATATATAGATGACATTTTTATGGTATGGAAAGGAACAAATGAGGACCTGCAACAGTTTTTAAACACTATTAATTCGAACGATTTTAATTTAAATTTTACTCCATGTATCATTACATCATATGTCGAGTTCCTCGACCTGAAAATTTCGATAGCAGGCAATAAACTCGAATGCCAGACGTTCAGGAAGCAAGAAATTCTTTCATCTTATTAGAAAGTTGTCACCTTCCAAGGTGGCTTATTAATGTCCCCCAAGGTCAATTTAGGAGACTTAAACGCAATTGCACGAGAAAAGAGGTATTTGAAGAAGAAGGTAAATCATTATCTAAAGATTTTCTACAAAAGAACGATCCAGAACATGTAGTCACAGAAGCCCTTGAAAAAATCAGGATCCAAGATAGGAAGACATACTTTGAAAACCGGAAAGAAACAACTGGCCAAACAGAGGAACAAACCATGAAGGTCATACTACCATTCAATGAACAATTCAAAAAGATAGAATGGATCATTAACAAACATTGGCCACTGTTAAAACAAGATAAAGTCCTGGCCCCCTTATTAACTGAAAGAGCCAAGATTATCTACACAAGGGCACCAAACCTTGGAATTAAAATAGCTCCCACCACAAAACAACCCAATCCAAAAGACCCAAAAATTTCACAAACATGGCTTTCCCTGAAAGGTTTCTTCAGATGTGGCAAATGTAGTAACTGTAGACAGACGAAATTTCAAAAGAAGACAGAGTCCATAATCTCCACCACCAACTCACATAAACATGATATCAAAGAACTACTTACCTGTGACAGCACATCAGTGATTTACATCATCACCTGCCCATGTAAGAAACAGTACATAGGATGCACCAAGAGGAAGCTGAAAACCAGAATAAAAGAACATATTCACAAGATTAAAATTGGCTATTCCAACCACTCTTTATCATCCCACTTCAAAGACCACCATAACCAAGACCCATCATGCCTTACCTTTTCAGCAATCCAGTCCGTGAAAAAAGATTGGCGCAGTGCAAATCACGTCGCTAAAATGTCTAGAATCGAGAGCAGGAACATTTATGAGTTCCAGACACTTGCCCCATATGGGCTGAATGCAGAACTAGAAATCTTTGGCTTCCTTACATAATGTTTCCAAAATCTATTTTCAATACCAAATTTTTAACTATTAATTGTAATTTTATTTTTATATCTATTATTATTTTTATACTAATTTTTATATTAATTTTTACATTAATTTTATTACATTTTTATAAATTTTTATTCATTTCTATTTCTACATTAATTTTTATATCTATTTTTACAGCTATTCTTATATCTATTTTTATATCTATTTTATTTTTATCTAAATTTACCTTCATTTATATTTATTATATCCATATGTCTACACTATTCTTACACTCTTTCTTTTTTACTATTATAAAGTAACCTTTATATCATCTTATATTCATTCATTTTATCCATTTTTATTTTTACATTTATCATACATTTATTGATAAAAATGGTTGTTCTTTATTAATTTTTTTATATTTTATTAATGTTTTATTAACTTTTTAGAGGCCACCTACCCTAGTCCCTTTCAGATACACTGTATTTACCTACCGTATTTATTTATTTAATTATCCCAATATTTTCCATACCTTCCAATTTTGATAATACTGGCTGCTCTCCCTCTCAAACAAATACGGATCCTTCTACAACATTTGATTCTTCCAAACATACCTTTTTTCTGACATTCAAGTAGCAATGTACATATACCTACACTCACATAATTTACACAAACATACAACATTCCATTTATAATCCAACCCAGATTTTCCATATACCTTTCCAACACTCATCCAGTCCAAGGTACCATTCCTGTTTTTACCAATTGCCTAAGTTTTGCTGCCAATTTGGCTATTTAAATCCAGACTTTTGCCAACCCTCCATGATCACTGAGGATGGACCACGCAGGTCCGAAACGCGTCTGATCTTACTGCCACAGACAAACATCATCTACCTTCTGAAAGAACTACATCGCTGTCAGCCAATCAACCTACCTACAACTATCCGACCTCCATCAATGCTGACATCCCATCACGCAGGCTGACACCACCACGAGGAAGGGAAACCGGTGAATTATCCTTGGAAGCAGCGAGCGCAGCCAATGACCGGTCTGTTGGGAGACGGACCTCGCCGCTAGAATCCACTCTGCCGCAGCCACCAGGACACTGGAGACCCCAGCCCCTCTATGGTCGGGTAAGCGGTACATAGTACCGTAAGGCTTATTAACTAGATCGCGGCCGCCGAACCGCCCTTCTTAGTTTGCGGCCGCCAAGCCGTCCTGCATATTCCTTGGCACTTTCCCCTGTTTGACTTGTGTGACCGCCGTGTCACTATAAGGGGAAGTACCACTGCACCACCATTGAACCTAGTTACTACATTGGAGGATTTATTAGTTCTATTTTTCCACTTATCTACCGCTGCCGTGCGACACTCTAGCAACAGTGGGCTATTTTCATGTAGCTCCAGAGGTTGCAAATTATAGTTCTACCATTAAGACTTTACACCATTCTCACTCAAACACTGAGGCATACCATACTTATTGGACTATTTTTGTGGCATCATTCACAATTTTATATTGTTTGCACTATTTTATTATCTTAATTATTTGTATTTTGTTTAGGAAAGGAGTGCAAGGGCCCTGCATCTCTCTCTCCACACTGTTTTCTGATTATATATCCAAATAAAAATTCTTGTACCTTGGACCTTTAGGTTTAATTTCATTTAGTTTACATCCATTGCTATTAGCTACAACACACAGCACTTTCTAACACTTAACAAACAGCAGTCAATACACCTGATACATTTTGCTCCGTCTGATACAGTTACATTACATATCCCACAGCTACATTACACAGTTTACATAGTACTTGCTTTATATTTGAACATCCCATTGTAATAACACTACCATTTTCACAATTAAACATCACCTTCTAGGCCCTACCCCTATGTATTAATTTTCATACACCATACACAGACTCATCTACAGTCCTTGGGAACCTCTCCAATCTTTTACTTCCTATTTTTCCAATATTTAAGCTGGGTTGAGGATACCACCAGGCTAAAGTTCTCGGACCACCACACAGATCGAGTACATCCACATTAAATTATTTTCCTATAACATAACATGCAGTACATTGATTGACAGAACTGTTCAATGCAAAGCCATAGCACGAAACCCTGCATTATATTGTGGGAGCGGGACCAGGACGTACAGGTACACTCTGAGTCCCCAAGAGGTTAAGAGTACAATTCAAATTTTATTGAACAAACCTCCTAATGACAACAGTAGTTTATTTTTTTTTTACCTAATACCTTATGCACAGTTGCAAGACTCTGGAGGACTCCGTGGGACTCCAGAGGCACCAGCAGCTTCAAATATCAGTTTGCTGCTATGTAATGGTATTTTAGCAGCTGCTCTCTTGATCTGATGCATGAATCTGGCAGAAATCTTCCTCAATGTGCCTTTATCTGCACTAACCCATCTGTGTTCTGAATCAGCCACAAATCTATTAATAGTGCGATGACAACGCCTAAAGGGGTACTCCAGTGCTTAGACATCTTATCCCCTATCCAAAGGATAGGGGATAAGATGCCTGATCGCGGGAGTCCCGCCGCTGGGGACCCCTGTGATCTTGCACGCGGCACTCCGTTTGTAATCAGCCCCCGGAGCGTGATTTCACGTCTCTGCCCCCTTGTGATGTCACGCTCCGCCCCTCAATGCAAGCCTACGGCGTCACACACCGCCGGCCCTGTGGTCGCCGGTAATCAGACCTGGAGCGAACACGCTCCAAGGACTGATTACAAACGGGGTGCCGCGTGCAAGATCACGGGGGACCCCAGCTGCGGGACTCCCGCGATCAGGTATCTAATCCCCTATTCTTTGGATAAGGGTTAAGATGTCTAAGCACCGGAGTACCCCTTTAAGTTTTCTTGAAATATCTCATGTTTTCATACCTGGTCCAAGGCATTGAATTATTTCACTCTTTTCGGCAGCAGAAAGATCCTTTTTCTTCCCCATATTGCTAGAAAATGGTGCTCTGCTTAATAATGTGGAACACCCACCTTTAGTAGTTTTTCCTTAAATTGGGCTCACCTGGCAATCTAATTATTACAGGTGTCCGAGATTATTTTCAGTGATCAAAAGAGCCCTGAGAAACAATAACATCCAACTAAAAAACAAAATATTTAATTTTTTTGACACATAAGTATCATTTGCATAATAATTTGGAACAGGGTGTAGTAGCTGAGATAGTGAGATTGGTCAGGGTTGAGGAAAAGATGAGGGGAGCGAAACAAAGATCTCTGGATCTCAAAAATGGCAGATGATTTACCTTCCAACAAGACAATGTGAAGATGAAAAGTTGCCCATAGCAAGTTAACAACCAATCAGATTGCTTCTTTTATTTTTTAACCCCTTAAGGACTTAGGACGTACCTGTACGTCCTGAGCCCGCTCCCGGTGTTAAAAACAGGGTCACGCCGTGACCCCACATCACACTGGGTCGGTCCCGGCTGCTAATCATAGCCGGGACCCTGGGCTAACAGCGTGCGGCACCGATCGTTGTGCCGCGCGCTGTTAACCCTTCAGACACAGCGATCAAATTTGACCGCTGCATCTTAAAAGGAAAGTAAACGCTTCCCGGCAGCTCAGTCAGGCTGCTCGGGACATCGCAATAAAATTTCCTCCTATGGGAGCTATAGCACTGCAAAAAAAAAGTGAAAAAAGGTCATTTAACCCCTTCCTTAATAAAAGTTCGAATCACCCCCCTTTTCCCATAAAAAAAAAACCTGTGTAAATAAAAATAAACAAATGTGGTATCGCCGCGTGCGTAAATGTCCGAACTATAAAAATATATCATTAATTAAACTGCACAGTTAATGGCGTACGCGACAAAAAATTCCAAAGTTCGAAATAACGTATTTTTGGTCGCTTTTTATATCATGAAAAAATGAATAAAAAGCGATCAAAAAGTCCGATCAATACAAAAATTGTACCGCTAAAAACATCAGATCACGGCGCAAAAAATGAGCCCTCATACCGCCCCCATACGCAGAAAAATAAAGATGACAATTTTAAACGTATACATTTCCGTGCATGTAGTTATAATTTTTTCCAGAAGTACGACAAAATCATACCGATATAAGTAGGGTATCATTTTAATCGTATGGACCTACAGAATAAAGATCAGGTGTCATTTTTTACTGAAAAATTTACTGCATAAAAACGGAAGCCCCCCGTTTCGCTGTAGATTTTTGGGTAAAATGATTGATGTCACTGCAAAGTAGAATTGGTGGCGCAAAAAATAAGCCATCATATAGATTTTTAGGTGCAAAATTGAAAGGGTTATGATTTTTAAAAGGCGAGGAGGAAGAAACGAAAGTGCAAAAACCGAAAACCCCTCAGTCCTTAAGGGGTTAACCTCTTAAGGACACAGGGCATACCTGTACGCCCTGAGCCTGGTCCCGGTGTTTAAAACGGGGTCACGCCGTGACCCTGCATCACACCGGGTCGGTCCCGGCTGCTATTCATAGCCGGGACCCTGGGCTAACAGCGCGCGGCACCGATTGTGGACCAGAGCGTTTTTTGCACATCTGACCACTGTCAATTTAAACATTAATAACTCTGGAATGCTTTTAGTTATCATTCTGATTCCGAGATTGTTTTTTCATGACATACGGTATTCTACTTTAACATAGTAGTACATTTTTGTGGTAACTTGCATCCTTTCTTGGTGAAAAATCCGTAAATTTGATGAAAAATTTGAAAATTTTGCATTTTTCTAACTTTGAAGCTCTCTGCTTGTAAGGAAAATGTATATTACGAATAATTTTTTTTTTGATTCACATATACAATATGTTTATATTTGCATCATAAAATTGACATGTTTTTACTTTTGGAAGACACCAGAGGGCTTCAAAGTTCAGCATCAATTTTCCAATATTTCATAAAATTTTCAAACTCAATATTTTTCAGGGGCCAGTTCAGATTTGAAGTGGATTTGAAGGGTCTTCATATTAGAAATACCCCACAAATTACCCCATTATAAAAACTGCATCCCTCAAAGTATTCAAAATGACATTCAGTCAGTGTTTTAACCCTTTAGGTGTTTCACAGGAATAGCAGCAAAGTGAAGGAGAAAATTCAAAATCTAAATTTTTTACACTCACATGTTCTTGTAGACCCAATTTTTGAATTTTTGCAAGTGGTAAAATGAGAACATGTTTACTTTTATTCGTAGCCCAATTTCTCTCGAGTAAGTACATACATCATATGTCTATGTAAAGTCTTCGGCGGGCGCAGTAGAGGGCTCAGAAGGGAAGGAGCGACAAGGGGATTTTGGAGAGAAAATTTTTCTGAAATGGTTTTTGGGGGGTATGTTGCATTTAGGAAGCCCCTATGGTACCAGAACAGCAAAAAAAAAAAAACTCATGGCATACCATTTTGGAAAATAGACCCCTGGGGGAATGTTACATGGGATAAAGTGAGCCTTAATACCCCACAGGTGTTTCATGACTTTTGCAAGTGTAAAAAAAAAAAAAAAATGTTTACCTAAAATGCTTGTTTTCCCAAAAATTTTACATTTTTAAAAAGGGTAATAGCAGAAAATACCCCCCAAAATTTGAAGCCCAATTTCTCCCGATTCAGAAAACACCCCATATGGGGGTGAAAAGTGCTCTGCTGGCGCACTACAGGTCTCAGAAGAGGAGTAGTCACATTTGGCTTTTTGGAAGCAAATTTTGCTCTGGGGGCATGCCGCATTTAGGAAGCCCCTATGGTGCCAGGACAGCAAAAAAAAAAAAAAACACACGACATACTATTTTGGAAACTAGACCCCTCGGGGAACGTAACAAGGGGTTAAGTGAACCTTTATACCCCACAGGTGTTTTACGACTTATATGTAAAAAAACTTTTTTTTTTTACCTAAAATGCTTGTTTTCCCAAAAATTTTACATTTTCAAAAAGGGTAAAAGCATAAAATAGCCCCCAAAATTTGTAACACAATTTCTCCAGAGCACGGCGATACCCCATATGTGACCCTAAACTGTTGCCTTGAAATACGACAGGGCTCCAAAGTGAGAGCACCATGCGCATTTGAGGCCTAAATTAGGGACTTGCATAGGGGTGGACATAGGGGTATTCTACGCCAGTGATTCCCAAACAGGGTGCCTCCAGCTGTTTTAAAACTCTCAGCATGCCTGGACAGTCAGTGGCTGTCTGGTAATACTGGGAGTAGTTGTTTTGCAACAGCTGGAGGCTCCGTTTTGGAAACAGTGGCGTACCAGACATTTTTCATTTTCATTGGGGAGGGGGGCATGTGTATATGTAGTGTTTTTTACTTTTTATTTTATTTTGTGTTAGTGTAGTGTAGTATTTTTAGGGTACAGTCACACGGGCGGAAGTTCACAGTAGTTTTTCGCTGGCAGTTTGAGCTGCGGCAGAAAATTTGCCGCAGCTCAAACTTGCAGCCGGATACTTACTGTAAACCTTCGCCCGTGTGAGTGTACCCTGTACGTTCACATTAGGGGGGGGGGGGGGAACATCCAGCTGTTGTAAAACTACAATTCCCAGAATGCGCTGACAGACTGTACATGCTGAGAGTTTTAGTTTTGCAACAGCTGTAGGCACACTGGTTATGTATCACTGAGTTTGTGACCTAACTCAGTGTTTCACAGCCATTGTGCCTCCAGCTGTTGCAAAACTACAACTCCCAGCATGTACGGTGCATGGTGTACGGTGACTGCTGAGAGTTGTAGTTTGCAACAGCTGGAGGCACACCGGTCGTGAAACACTGAGTTAGGTAAAAAAAATACTCTGAGTTTCACAACCAGTGTGCCTTCAGCTGTTGCAAAACTACAACTCTCAGCAGTCACCGACAGCCAAGGGGCATGCTGGGAGTTGTAGTTATGCAACCAGCAGATGCACCACTATAACTCCCAGCATGCACTTTAGCTGTTTATGCAAGCTGGGAGTTGTAGTTATACAACAGCTAAAGGTACACTTTTCCATAGAAAAAATGTGCCTCCAGCTGTTGCAAAACTTTAAGTCCCAGCATGCCCATAAGGGAATGCTGGGAGTTGTGGTTGTCTGCCTCCTGCTGTTGCATAACTACAGCTCCCAGCATGCCCCTTTTGCATGCTGGGAGCTGTTGCTAAGCAACAGCAGGAGGCTGTCACTCAGCTCCAAGCCGCCGCTTCAGGTCAGTCCCGCCGCCCCGGGGTCCCCAGCTCCCGGGGTCTTCTTCCTGCACCCGCTCACGTCCTTCGGAAGAGGGGCGGAGCGGGTTGCGAGAGTGCCACCCGCAGCAGGTGCCCTTAAAATCAGGGCGATCGTGAGGTGGCACCAGTGCCACCTCACCCCTGCTGGCTATGGCTGTTCGGGGCCGTCTCAGCCAGTAATTCCGGGTCACCGGAGACCCGATTGACTCGGAATCGCCGCAGATCGCTGGGCTAAATTGTCCAGCGATCTGTGGCCATCGCCGACATGGGGGGACATAATGACCCCCCTGGGCGATATGCCGGGATGCCTGCTGAACGCCCTCGGTCCTTAAGGACTCGGAATGCAGGGCGTATCCATACGCCCTGTGTCCTGAAGAGGTTAAATCGCACAGTCAATGGCGTACGCGCAAAAAAAGTCCAAAATAGCGTATTTTTGGTCACTTTTTATATCAGGAAAAAATGAATAAAAAGCGATCAAAAAGTCCGATCGATACAAAAATGGTACCGATAAATACTTCAGAACGCGGCGCAAAAAATGTATCTCTGGCTTGGAGCAATCAATCGCTGATCGGACACGACGGAGCCAGGTAAGGGGACCTCCGCTCATGTGCTAGCTGATCGGGACATCACGATTTTATCGCGATGGTCCCGACCAGCCCGATTGAGCTGCCGGGAAGCTTTTAATTTCATATTAGATGCGGCAATACTGGAGGCTATTACTGTTGTTAGAGTTCTTCAAATAAGTACTATGTAAAAGGGTCTGAATACTTAGGTCAACGCAATACAGTGGTCCCTCAATATATGATATTCATTGGTTCCAGATGTTGAAACAATCGAATGTTGAGTACATATCTCTATGGAAAACTGGTAATTGGTTCTGAGATGACCATTGTATGTTGAGTATTTAACAAACCAGGGTGCCACCAGCTGTTGCATAACTAAAACTTCCAGCAAGCCTGTACAGCCATTGACTGTCTTAGCATGCTGGGAGTTGTAGATTTGCAACTGCTGGAGGCACACTGATAGGGAAACATCGTATGTTGGAACACCACCGTTTTTTTTTTTTTTTTTTTTTTCAATATTCCGTTTTTTAGTTTGTCATTATAGGATATTAAGTGCAGAATGAGGGGAAACCATGTTTTTCTTAATTTTGCACAAGGTTGCAACATAACAAAATATATATAAAAAAAAGTGAAAGGGTCTGAAAGCTTTCCAAATGCATTGCATATTCCTGGTCATACCCCCCCTCCCCCTCTCTCAAATAATCTTCACTAATGGCCCTCGCTCCTGTAGACTGCTGCTCTGCCCACTTCTTTCCTCCCAGACTTTTCTTCCTGCCCTCATTGCCTCCTGTTTAGCTATGCTGATTGCTCTTCCTGGAGCTGCTACAAAAGTAGTTCCACCTCCACTGCAGACTTTGTGAAGCTTTGATTGGAATGGTGGCACAGCCAGAATGAGGTAGAAGATATATCCTAATACTATTTAACTGTATGTACGCTGCCTCATCTCTCCTTTTTACTGAAGCAGCCCCGCCACAGGCACAAAGAGCAGCTGCAATTGGATGAGAAGGCAGTAAAGAATGCTGTCCTCACTGATGCCAGTAAACTAGATAGAAAAAGTCTGTAAACTAATCTGGCAGTGCTCTAATTGCAAAGGCATCATTGGTAAAATGGTCTAAAAACACATGAAAGAAATAAAAAGACCCCTGCCCGATTGTCATGTACATGAAATATCAGGTCAGGGTGTATGGAGAGTGTTCAGGACCTGAATTTGCTCCATACAAGGTAGGTGCTAGCAAAACCTATCCCCTATCGACAGAATTGGGGATAAATAGCTAATCGTAGGGGGTCTGACCGCTGTGACCCCCTGCGATCTCCGGGATAGGACCACGGCTCTCTCAGTGAGAAGCCCGTGTCATTTACTGGTAGATGGCAAATGCTCCATTCATTTCATGATGCCAGACTCGGGTCGGTGTTGTACTCGGGTCTTTTTGGCACTCCAATAGAAATTAATAGAGCACGTTCCCTCTGCATCAGACACACTCCTCATTGAGAGCTGAGCTCCGGTCCAGAGATTGTGGGGCATCCCAGTGGTCGCATCCCCCTCCGCAATCAGCTCCTTCTACCCTATCCTGTGGGTAAGTTAATTTTTGATGAAGTTTTCCATTAGCTGCAGCTGACACCTGCTATCAGCAGCTGGAATCAAAGATAACTCTTGGTCCATAGGCACAGGATCTACAAGGGGGTCCCCTCTCTCCTACAACTGTGGTATCCCAAGTGGTTGATATAGCAGTCAGGACCTAGTAAAGTGGAGTGAATGCCATAATAATAAAACCTGTTCAAAATGGCATAATTGCAGATATTTTCGTTTCTGAAAATAAGATAAATGTGTCGCACATAAGCAAAATCAAAGCAAAAAAATAAATTACTTCAAAATTCACTTTCCAAAGACAACAATATTATTATTAAGTATTATATATACTGATAAGCAGAGCAGGGAAAAGTGGACAGTTGACAGGAGCATATTGGCCCCTTATAAAGAATTGACAGACGCAGGGGGCTAGTTTGTCGCCCATCGGACCCTTACTATGAGGTCATGGGATCCCGATGGTAACCATAGGCAAATCATGGCAACCGCAATCAGATCAGATTAAGTTTGCTTCTTTCATAGACCTTTTTAAAAATTGAAGAAGCAATCTGATTGGTTGCTGTGGGCAACTGCATCACTTTTCCTCTACACAGGTTTTTTTTTTTTTTAAACTGTCAATGATTTATGAGTAGAGCTCAGAAACATTGACAAAAGAAATGGATTAACAATGTAACCAAGCCTGAACCCAGATATGGTGTCATTTAGTGCCGCTGACATAGTAAACAGTATATTTTCAATGCAACTTTTAGATGCATTTAACAATAATGACACATTACCCATTTACTTATCAAATAAATGTTTTATTTTATTAGCAGCTCGTAACCATTGGTGCGAATCATATTTCTTTATATTCAATACTGTACCAAAACCAAAAAATGTACAGAAGAATCCTTACCTAAACTTATAAAACAATCTGAAGAAAATTCATTTGAAAAACAAGTGTCATAAATTAACTTTGAAAATATTACACCAATTTACATTTCAATCCTCTCAATATTTTAAAAAATACATTTGCTAACCTGACCTATTCCTCGTCAGATTTGCACAACTTCTTTGTGTTGACAAATAATTTACACCTGTACACAATCGGATGATGCATGGAAAAAAAAAATTTGATTTTAAATTTGTCTGTGAAAGAGTGAATCCACTATAGACAACGTACATTTCTTACATCATGTAGATAATGTAAATGTATAGTCCACCATGTACCAGAAGATATGTAATAAAGCTGAAAATATAGCAAAGCCCAAATAATAGAGAAGCATTTCTAAAACACAGTTATTGTTAGCTTAAAGTGATCCTGACACTTTTTACTCCAACTTGTCTATATTACATCTTCATATACTGTAGGCCTCCACTGACTACAGTCATAGGCTGTCTGTATCTATACTGAGCATTCCTGGATTTACTATGATCATGAAAAGACAATTTATTATATACATTTTGTATTTTCCAGGTATTATGACATTCATAAAATATAATTTCTACATTACATCCACAGATACATCAATTTATTACGTTTAAAAAACTAAAATGTCATGAAACACTTGGCACTTAATACAACTTAAGCCCAAGGTTACAAAATACATTTGAATAGTGCATAATCATTTTATTGTATTGATTTTTGTTTGTGAGCATAAAACCAGGAGATGCCCTGTGTAACAATGCAGGTTGCTTAAAGAGCACAGCATTAAAAGGGGTCTTAAGTTATAAAAAAAAAAAGTGGCTTTTTTCTACACTAATTACAAAATCCTTAAAATACAGACCTCTTGATATATATATGGTGTATACGGCTAATAAATATGGCTAGTATGCACAAAATAATTTAAAATAATATTTATTAATGCAACTGATAAGTGTCTAAGCAGGGCCCTTGCCATAGACCTTAGCATATATTAGAAATGATAAAATGCACAATACACAACATTAATAAAAGAATTGTTATATGACCAGGCGGAAAGTCAGTTATAGTTCATACACACCCACCTGATAGTATTGATTCGTTACTGTATCCAGACTCAAATTGCCTGAGTTATAGTTCATACAAGTAAAGTTTGTAGGATAGTTTGTAGGATAGATGGATGGATAGAGTCTCCGGGGTTGATAGCGTGTGATAGCAGCTCAGTGACCAGCGATCTTCGCTTCTGCGGACTGGCACGGCTATGCAGCCATCCCGGGGATGGTATCCACACGATGTGTGAGGCCACGATAGTTGCGTCCGGCCGACAGGTATAGTTGCGTCTGGCCGACAGGTGGATGCCGTAGGATGCGGTGAGTGCTGATAGGGACAGGCGGCATCCTCGTGGATCCAGCGTTAAATTGCGCACGCCTGAACAGTGGTGGGGGGGGGGTTCCAGCTTCCTTCTTTTTATAACAAGTACAACGCATTTGGAAAGTCTTCAGACCATTTCACGTTTTCTTATATTGTGGCCTTGTACTGCTAATTCCAGGTCTTTATACAGCTCTCCACAAGTGGTCCTTGACTCTTGGATATCTCTTCTGATTATTCTTTTCACTCCTCAGAAAATCAGAAATCTTGGGAGGAGCACTGTGCTCCAGACCCCATACACATCTTCAGAGGAGGTCGCAGCTTTATTTCCAGAATTAGAAGAGATATCCAAGAGCCAAGGACCACTTGTGGAAAGCTACATAAAGACCTGGAATTAGCAGTACAAGGCCACAATATAAGAAAACGTGAAATGGTCTGAAGACTTTCCGAATGCGTTGTATGTGTTAAAAAAAAGGAAGAAAGCTGGAACCCCGTTTAGGGACCACTGTTCAGGCACGTGCAATTTACTGCTAAATCCACGAGGATGCCGCCTTTGCGCATCATCACTCACCCCATCTCACGGCATCCACCTGTTGGCCAGACACAAGTCTGTGCCACTCCGGTAACAACTATCGTGACCTCATACATCGTGCGGGTACCATCCCCGGGCCAGCTGCGTAGTCATGCCAGTCCGCAGGAGCAAAGATCGCTGGTCACTGAGTTGCTACATCACACTTTCAACCCTGGAGACTCTATCCATCCAGCGGTGCGGTAAGTGGTACAAAGCACCAAACTATCCTATAAACTATTCTACAAACTTTACTTGTATGAACTATAACTCGGAGGCAATTTGAGTCTAGAGACAGTAACGCATCAATACTATCCGGTGGCTGTGTATGAACTATAACTGACTTTCCACCTGGTCATATGACAATTCTTTTAATAATGTTGTATATTGTGCATTTTATCATTTCTAATATATGCTAAGGTTTATAGCAAGGGTCCTGCTTAGACACTTATCAATATATATCTCTAGAGGTCTGTATTTTAAAGATTTTGTAATTATTTTCTTTCGGCGCGAGGGTTTACGTGCAACACAAGTACCTCGATCTATATATTTTATTTTATATAGTCCATATAGTGTGAGCCCTCCAATTTTAATTTTATTTATATTGTTTTTTTTTCTACACTACCCTTGTCCATGGGCTATGGCAAGTATTACAACTTAGCTACGTGTTTAATAGTGACACTTTTTTGCATTTTTACCAAAATTTTAGCTTGAGAGCAAAATAACATCATGAACGTGGAAACACAACATTGTGTAAACCCAGCCTAATCACTTTCTCATGAGAATAAACCCTTCTAAAGAAAATTTGTGATCTGTATTTGTTGCAGATGCTGTTGGATAGCTGTTAGGCTGAGTTCACACTACAAAACGTGCCTCCTTTTTTCACATGGAGAAGTAGAGGAAATTCAGTAAATAAATCCTGTAGTGTGAACCCAGCCTTTGGGTATAAGCAAACTGTACCTTTCCTTGAGCTGATGGTGCTTGCCGAATTTAGAAATTGTCTCAGCGAAGTGGTAACCCCTTAAGGACTAAGGGTTTTTCCATTTTTGCACTTCTTTTTTCCAACTTCCCTTTAAAAATCATAATTCTTTCAATTTTGCACCTAAAAATCCACATGATGGCTTATTTTTTGAACCTACAATTCTACTTTGTAATGACATCAGTCATTTTACCCAAAAATCTGCAGCGAAATGGAAAAAAAAAATCATTGTGCGACAACATTTAAGAAAACACCATTTAGTAATTTTGGGGGCTTTGTAATTTGGGGGCTTCAGTTTTGGTAAAAATGACCCCTTCTTTTTATTCTGTAAGTCCATGCAATTAAAATTATACCCTACTTATATAGGTTTGATTTTGTCGTACTTCTGGAAAAAAATCATAACTACATGCACGAAAATGAATACGTTAAAACTTGTCATCTTCTGATTTTAATTTTTCCATGTACGGTGCGGTATGCCATGATCTGAATTTTTAATCGATACCATTTTTGTTTTGATCAGACTTTTTGATCGCTTTTTATTAATTTTTTATGACATAAAAAGTGACCAAAAATACGGTATTTTGGACTTTGTCATTTTTTTTAGATTACTCCATTGACCGTGCGGTTTTATTAACAATATATTTTTATAGTTCGGACATTTACGCACTCTGGGATACCACATATGTTTGTTTTTATTTACACACTTTTTTTTATGGGAAAAGGGGGGTGATTGTGATTTTTATTAGGGAAGGGGTTAAATCACATTCATTAACTTTGTTTTAATACTTTTTTTATGCAGTGTTATAGCCCCCCCTAGGGGCTGTAATATTGCATATACTGACTACAGGCACTGTTCAATGCATTGCCAAAGGAATGCATTGATCAGTGTTTTCTGTGCTTGATTGCTCAAGCCTGGATTTCAGGCTTGGAGCAATCAAATGCCGATCAGACAGCTGGGAAGAAGGTAAGACACCTCCCGCTGTCTTCTGAGCTGTTCGAGATGCCGCAATTTCACCATGGCAGTCCCGAACAGCTCCGCTGAGCTAACCGGCAGTACTGCGTAGAAATGGAAGCCCCTAAATGTTACAAAATTGTGTTTTTTCTTCAATTTTGTCGCACAATGATTTTTTTTTCCCATTTTGACGTTGATTTTTGGGTAAAATGACTGATGTTGTTACAAAGTAGAATTGGTGACGCAAAAAATAAGCCATCATATGGATTTTTAGTGGCAAAATTGAAAGGGTTGATTTTTAAAATGTAAGGAGGAAAAAACGAAAGTGCAAAAACAGAAGAACGCTTGGTCCTTAACCCCTTAACGACGCAGGACGTATATTTACGTCCTGCGCCGGCTCCCGCGATATGAAGCGGGATCGCGCCGCGATCCCGCATCATATTGCGTCGGTCCCAGCGCTCATCAACGGCCGGGACCCGTGGCTAATACCACACATCGCCGATCGCGGCGATGTGCGGTATTAACCCTTTAGAAGCGGCGGTCAAAGCTGACCGCCGCTTCTAAAGCGAAAGTGACCCGGCTGCTCAGTCGGGCTGTTCGGGACCGCCGCGGTGAAATCGCGGCGTCCCGAACAGCTGACCGGACACCGGGAGGGCCCTTACCTGCCTCCTCGGTGTCCGATCGACGAATGACTGCTCCGTGCCTGAGATACAGGCAGGAGCAGTCAAGCGCCGATAACACTGATCACGCCTGTGATCTGTGTAACACGCCTGTGATCTGTGTAAAAGATCAGTGTGTGCAGTGTTATAGGTCCCTATGGGACCTATAACACTGCAAAAAAAAAGTAAAAAAAAAGTGTTAATAAAGGTCATTTAACCCCTTCTCTAATAAAAGTATGAATCACCCCCCTTTTCCCATAAGAAAAATAAATAAATAAACATATGTGGTATCGCCGCATGCGTAAATGTCCGAACTATAAAAATATATTATTAATTAAACCGCACAATCAATGGCGTACGCGCAAAAAAATTCCAAAGTCCAAAAAAGCGTATTTTGGTCACTTTTTACACCATTAAAAAATGAATAAAAAGTGATACCGATAAAAACTTCAGATTACGGTGCAAAAAATGAGCCCTCATACCGCCCTGTACGTGGAAAAATAAAAAAGTTATAGGGGTCAGAAGATGACATTTTTAAACGTAGAAATTTTCCTGCATGTAGTTATGATTTTTTCCAGAAGTGCGACAAAATCAAACCTATATAAGTAGGGTATCATTTTAACCGTATGGACCTACAGAATAATGATAAGGTGTAATTTTTACCGAAATATGCACTGCGTAGAAACGGAAGCCCCCAAAAGTTACAAAATGGCGTTTTTTCTTCGATTTTGTCGCACAATGATTTTTCTTGCCATTTCGCCGTGCATTTTTGGGTAAAATGACCAATGACACTGCAAAGTAGAATTGTCGTTGCAAAAAATAAGCCATAATATGTATTTTTAGGTGAAAGATTGAAAGGGGTGTGATTTTTAAAAGGTAAGGAGGAAAAAACGAAAGTGCAAAAACGGAAAAACCCTGAGTCCTTAAGGGGTTAAGGGGTTAAAGGGGAACTCCACTGGAAAATATATATTTTTTTTTAAATCAACTGTTGCCAGAAAGTTAAACAGATTTCTAATTTACTTCTATTAAAAAATCTTAATCCTACCAGTACTTATCAGCTACTGAAGTTGATTTGTTCTTTTCTGTCTGACCACACAGCTCTCTGCTGACATCTCTGTTCATGTCAGGAACTGTCTAGAGCAGGAAAGGTTTGCTATGGGGATTTGCTCCTACTCTGGACAGTTCCTAAAATGGACAGAGGTGTCAGCAGAGAGCACTGTGGTCAGACAGAAAGGAAATTCAAAAAGAAAATTACTTCCTGTGGAGCATATAGCAGCTGATAAGTATTGGAAGGATTAATATTTTTAAATAAAAGTAATTTACAAATCTGTTTAACTTTCTAGCACCAGTTTATTTAAAAAATAAATAAATAAAAAATAAAGTTTTACAGTGGAGTACCCCTTTAAGAAAGCAGAGCTGAGCTTCTTGTGTCACAACCTGGCATGCCTCCTCACTCACCTTCACCTCACAGCCCCTACTTTATTACTTTACAGAGTCCTGTTTGTTGGTCAAGGAGGGTCTGGAAAGTGAGGATACATGGGAAGGCGTGCCAGGCTGAGACACTTAGGCAGCCTCAGCGCCACCTCCTTTACACCTGGCTGAAATGAAAGGTACGGGTTGCTTTTACACCTCAACAGCTATCCAACATCTGCAGCTTTTAGCAAATACGGCTGATTCCCTTAAAGCAAATTAACAAATGTTTGTTATTGTTCTGGACAAATGTTAAACTGGAAAATTATGAGGTATGTATGACAGACTGACAAAAATAATATAGAAATGGCATATAAAATAACATTAAATTATAAAGAATTTTAGCAATTTATAAAATAGTAGTCATACAGACATTGGTTAGTAGAACATAAATATTAATGTGTATCATCCTTATTTCCCCACTGCTTATAAACCTTGGGCTATAAAAAAGTAATAAAGGTGTATTGGTAAAGCAACAATGGATTTCCACTGCAAAAATAACACAAGCCACAATAACACAAGAAAGCAAAAACAAGACAGTGTTGATAAAATATAGTCAGGAACGACCATTTGCATTACTTGGTAGAGTTGCAGCAGAAACTTTTGCAACTGAAATTCAGTTCTATTAATGTAAAAGCGGTTGTTTGGGCACATGGCTTTTGGCAATCCACCACAGCAGAAAATTTGCTGTAAACCTGCCGTGTGTACATACCTTTAGGCAATGAAACAAAAACCTATATTTTATATGTAAGATTCTTATTAGAGCAATGCAGTGTTTCCTATAGATGAGGATCACAGTTGATCCAGGATCATCCAAATTGCATAGAATGTACTTGTACAGGTTAAAGATTTAACATACTTTATAATCATATTTACACATTGCAAAAAAAATATATAAAACATTTTTCATCTTGATTTCAACTAGCCCTGTACGGCTGTACATAATACAGCAATCTCTTTAATTTTGGCAATATGTCTCAGTGATATACTATGGTATCGAACATATTAATGCATGCTAAGGATGTACAGTATCATTTTCTTAAGTATTATTGCAATAATAGATTAAATATTGCTTCTTGCTTGACTGGCAGCCAGAGTTTTTAATGTTTTTCTATAAAAAGTTGCTGAGAATATATGTTTATAAAATCCCTCCTTTTGATAAAACAATGTTAAATGCCCATATCAAAAGGAAAACTGTCATCCTGTTCACCCACACTAAACCCAATACACTGGGTTATAGTGTGGGTGAACAGGCGTCCCTGACTAAAATACATACCTTCGGTACAGAGATATGTCCCATCGAAAATCTATTTCTATCTTCTCTGAATTGCGAGCTGGAGGCATGCCCTGCCAGCTCAATTTAAATATTCATTGCTGCTGGTCACAAGAGCGATCAGTCGGTGCAGGCGCTCACGTGGCCAGCAACTCCACCTCACTAGGACGTAGAGTCACAGACAATGAATATTCAAATTGTGCCAACGGGGCCCGCCTTCAGAGTGCAATTCAGAGAAGACAGAAGTGGATTTTCGGTGAGAGATATCTCCGGACCCAAGGTATGTATTTTAGTCAGTGATCCCTCATTGGACTCCTGTTCACTCACACTATAACCCAGAGTTTAGTGTGGGTGAATAGGATGACCGTTTTCCTCTAAACATGATAAGTGACTAAAGCTATGGCCAGATGTATGTTAAATCACTACTAGCAATAGAGAAGAAAATGCATTGTACTTTTATTTTAATTATTATTCTTGAAGTAAAATGTTACCTGGCAAACTTAAAACAAAACACAGAGGCAAATCTATTTTGTTCTAAACAGGTTTAATAGGCTATGCCTGTGTTTCTACTTGCCAGTTTTTTTTGTTTTTAAGAAAACTACCATTGCAGTTTTTTTAACCACAGCGAGTAGTGTATTCAAAAGGAATGGGAAATATAAAGGAAGGACTTATACTTCTCTTTATTCACAGATCTACTTCTTCAGTGGCATTTTTCTAAAGAACTACCAAGTGGAAATGCAGCTTAAAGGGGTTATCCAGGAAAAAACTTTTTTCTATATATCAACTGGCTCCAGAAAGTTAAACAGATTTGTAAATTAATTCTATTAAAAAATCTTAACCCTTTCAGTACTTATGAGCTTCTGAAGTTAATGTTGTTCTTTTCTGTCTAAGTGCTCTCTGATGACACGTGTCTCGGGAACCACCCAGTTTAGAAGCAAATCCCCATAGCAAACCTCTTCTAAACTGGGCGGTTCCCGAGACACATGTCCTCAGAGAGCACAAACAGAAAAGAATAACCTTAACTTCAGAAGCTCATAAGTACTGAAAGGATTAAGATTTTTTTAATAGAAGTAATTTACAAATCTGTTTAACTTTCTGGAGCCAGTTAATATATAAAACAAAGTTTTTTCCTGGATAGCCCCTTTAAAGTAGCCTGTACAAGCTGTATCTGTGCTAAATTCCAGCTGTTCTGGAAGCATGGCTGGCCACGGGCGTGACAGAAAAAGCTATGTAATTGTTTGCTATCAATTCTTTCAACTAAACTAACTTCATTATATGATGCTGTAAGATCAGGTCATTGAACCCATGGCCAGGCTAATATGGATGCAGAAATGTCAATGTATTATGGCAGTGTAAAACTGGTCTAAGTGGATTATCCTTAAGGGTAGGCCATAATTATAAGATTGGTAAAGGTCTGATTCTACTCACCCTTGCTGATTACCAGTTTATTAAGTTATTCTATTATCTATTATTCTATAATTATTGTCCACCAGACACAGTTCCATAATTTAAACAGAATCTGACAGGTCTTTATCATTCTATGAACTGCACAGACATAGGCGGATCACCGAGAGGACAGTTGATCAAATGATACTTGTGTCTTGGCTGATGGCCTTTTGCAAACTTATTAAATCACATTTTTCCTCCAAGCTCTGTTGTGCCCAGCCACGCCATGGCATGCCTCCTCCCCAACCTACCCCTCTCAGCTTTAACTGGCTGATACAGGGCTTGGCTTCCAGTTTTTAGAAGACCATCAGCCAAGACACAGGTATTTGATTCAGCTCATAACATGATAAAGAGCTGACCTTTAGTTAGCAGCTGGGTCTGGTATTGCAACTTAGCCACGTTCACTTAAATACCAGCCAGTACCAAAAGTATAGAGCCGAGCTTAAAAAACAATGAATGTGCACTCCCATGACGTTGCGGTTATTACATCGCCATGTGTAAAGAGGGGATCCAGTGATCATTTCTGTGGCTCAGTGGCACAAATGATTGACCCTCTCATGAAATAGAATTGCTTGCCTCCCATTGGCGTGTCTAAAAGGGTCCTAAGGCTCGACAATTTCCTTGTAACTGTGTTGGATAAAACTTTTCTTCTCCTTTGTTATTGTGACACTGGAACAGAGTAAGATTGAAAAAAAATAAATTCAATCAATGATTTCTCCACACAAGGAATTGGCAATGATGAAGTGTAATGTGGCTCTCATATAACGCTCTCCTAGATCTCCTTTAATGCTGCCATACAGAGTAAAGCTTAGGAAATTAACAGTCTACAAATATGTCAGTTTTACATAATGTTCATAATGGACAGTAGAGTGACTCAGCGGTTAGTGAATGTTGCCCGTGGGCACTCTGCTTTCCTCCCACACTCCAGAAACATACTGATAGGTTAAATGGCTTCTTATGAAACTAAAGGTTTGATGGTGACAATTTCAGTACAGTATATTGCTGTATACAAGCAGCGGAAAAGAATAAAAGAAAATATTTCTAATATAAAGGCCTTGTGCTTTCTTGGTCACCATGGTAATCTAGGGGGACAAAGTGACATTACTTAATAGACCATTATTTTACACAGCTTGCAGAGTTTGGGAACAGAGCACATTTTCTGCTTAATTCCATATTTACTAGTAATGAGATACCGTGGATACATTTAAAGGGGAACTCCGGTGGAAAGAAGTAGAAAACAAATGTTTTCAAATCAACTGGTGTCTGAAAGTTAAACAGATTTGTAAATTACTTCTATAAAAAATCTTAATCCTTCCAGTACTTATTCACTGCTGTATAAAACAGAGAAATGTGTGAATTTCTTTCCAGTCTGACAACAGTGTTCTCTGCTGACACCTCTGTCCGTGTCAGAACTGTCCAGATTAGAATCATATCCCCATAGAAAACCTCTCCTAAAGGGCAGTTCATGACACGGACAGAGGTGTCAGTAGAGAGCACTGTTGTCAGGCTGGAAATAACTTCACAAATTTCTCTGTAGTATATCTGTAGTATATAGAAGCTGATAAGTACTAGAAGGGTTAAGATTTTTAAATAAAAGTGATTTACAAACCTGTTTAACTTTCTTGCACCAATTGATTTGAAAAAACTTTTTTTCCCACCGGAGTTCCCCTTTAACTATTACTGAAATACTTTTTTAAGGACTAGTGTTTTTCACTAATACCATCTTTTCTGAAAATCTCAATAAAGCTTACTATACATTATCTGTTTTATATATTTGTACAATCTTGATTTGTAGCATTTGGGATTTATAAACTCTATAGATAGTTTTCCAACAAAAAATTCCAGTCATTTCAACAGATAACTTTTAACTATTATTTCAATTTAAAGTGAATGTTAGTCGCAATCTCAAAAGGTAATCACATAATAAATTATATACACATAAACTGTGATTTTTCCACATATATTCTAACAAGCACAATACTATAGTTAAGGACACTTTGGTTAGCTACAGAATAACATGGCAATACACTGGAGTTCAGGACACAAAGACTGTCAGTTTCCGAATATTTCCAAATAAAAATTGCAGACATAGTAATAAACAGTATAAATTAGAAACAAAATAATACAACTACCAGTGAATTCAAAGAAATCAACCTCACTTTTAAGTTACTACATAAGTATTGGCTTTTATTTTGTTTGGTTATATAAGTATTAGAGATGTACTGCTGGCTAATAAAGTGTTGTCCAACTTCTGGGACCCCATTGAGAATGAAAGAGATGTACAGTCGTGGCCATACAAATTGCAGCAGTTTTCAAAAAGAAGGGTCAATAAATATGGAAGCTTTGCATAAACTAATGTATTTGTCAATAAAAGTTTAAAAATGTATGAAATGCTTAATTGTACTTCAGTATACCATACAAACATCAAACTAAAAGATCTAAAAGAACACTGAAAGTATCAAAATGTTTGGCCATGACTGTAGTGCTGATTACATTCCCTGCACCACAGCTCCCAGTTACCTGGCTGCTCAGGGAGCTGTAACGTCTCATTATTAAAGTGATTGGGACCTTCCGCAGTTCTTTGCACACCACTACAAAAGTACTGCATCCCCTTTATTCCAACTATCGGTGAGGAGACCAGAGGCCTGCTACCTACCAATTGTAGTGATGGCATATTCCAGCTATATGCCACCTTTTATACATATATACTATACATTTTGGACTTTTAACATCTTTTGGTATTGGTAATAGATTTTAATGAAAATACATTTCTTTAGACTGGGATCATGATCACTAAAGGTCAAATATTGCTTGGAAATGGGGCCAGTTCTTTGAAAACTAACATAAGGTAAAGCTCTGTCTACACTTACAATAGTGTTACAAACTGTACTATTCTCTCTGATAAAATATTCTAAGTCATCTGCCAGGAACTGTGTGCATTTGGAAAAGGTCTTTCCTGAAATTCAGTATATATATATATATATATATATATATATATATATATATATGTATGTATTTTCCAAGTATACTAAACACTATAATCACAAGCCTTTAAATACTTATGAAATCTTATGCAGGTCAAATAGAGCATTGTGCCACTATTTTTCAATATTTTACACATCTTTAATACAGTTTTAGGGTGCGTTCACACGGAGTAATTCAAGAGGAATTTACTTGAGTAATTCCTCTTGAATTCTCCGCTACAAACTAATGCACATCTCCTCTGCCCATTGACTTTAATGTTATTTCTGCTGTCCTGTTCACACTGCGGAAATTCTGATAGCAGAATTCCGACGCTGAATTCCGTTCCGCTTGAAGAAAGAACATGTTCATTCTTCAAGTGGAATCCGCTAGCAGAAATCAATTGAAGTCAATGGTAAAAAAAAATTCCGCCCGACATCATTTTCGCATGGAATTAGCACACAATTTGCGCGGAAATGGCTGAAAAACCCTTCACTTCTTTCTCCCCCATGTCCGCGCGCAATTCTGCGTGCAATTCCGTGCAAATTGCGCGCAAATTTCGTGTGGAAATAAAATAATTTTTTCCGCCGGTAAATTTTTCGCCATGAATTACTCTTCATTTACTCTGTGTGAATGCACCCTGTGTGAAAACTGTCAGCTTGCTCGCCCCACAGTAGTGCAGGGGACGCTGATCAGTTTGATGCCTACCGTGGGCAGAGCTGTCCAGCCGAAATCCTCAATTTTCTGTATATGCTAATTAGGTGCTAACTGGCACAGGCGGGGTTACTGGCACTCAGACGTCAGCGCTGCTCGTCCGCAGCCCCGCCCAGCTCATCAATATTCCTTCCCTCCCTCCACCTCTCCCTCTTCATTACAGAGCGGGGAGAAGAGGGAGAGGCGGAGGGAGGGGAGGAATACTGATGAGCTGGGTGGCGCTGACGTCAGAGTGCCAGTTAGCACCTAATTAGCATATACATAAAAACAAAGATTTCAGCCAAACGGCAGGATGGATCTGGGCACGGTAGGCATCAAACTGATCAGTGTCCCCCGCACTACCGGCCAGTACCACTGGTTAGTGCGGAGGGAGCAAGCTGACTGTTTTCCTTTAATGTAGAGAAAAATGCCCGTAAAGTGCTTTCCAATTCTATTGGAGAAAAAAGTCATTTCATGTTGTTTATCTATGTGCTCATGGGAAGGACTTTTGCCAGTAAATAAGTGAAAGCTTGTGCTATTTTATTGGAATTTTGAGGTATTACTAGATAAAGAGGTTGTCTAGGCACACTTTTCCACTCAAATGATATTAAATGGGGAGCAACATAGTTGCATGCTTTGGGGTACAGTTGTGGAGCCAACTGTTCAACACCCAGACAGTATCATGTGCGGGACCCTTACACAATAATTTTTGGTTAATGAATGGTTGGCTCAGCAACTGTACCACTGAGCATTAAGTCGCATTTTTCTAGACTTAATAACACATTTGCTAATTTTACTATGATATACTGAGTAAATATACCATACTACTTACATGAAATCCCCAAATATAAAAGACCATTTTTAGGTGGATGTGAAATGCAGAAGTAATTCTGTATTGCCACAAAGAAAGGCTTATTGGAATGCAGAGATAACTAATTGAGAAATGTGCATTTCTATGTCCTGAAAGGCATGCAGTCAAATTATTCACATAGACATTTTTTTTTTAACAGTAAATTTAACATTTAACAAAAGTGTTTTTTATCATAATTCTAGTCAATATAAATCCTGTAGTGTGATATTTTTACACAATGTCACTTAATCTACTGAATCTAATTGGGGAGATTGTGCCATAGAAATATTCTAAATAAATATTACAAAATCTGAAATACATAGTGGCGATTATTTCCTAAAAAGTATTTTTTGGCACTCAGAAAATTATTAAAAATAATATATATATGCTCTTTCTTTTTACTAGGTTTCTCTGGTTTTCATTGGTCTAAACTGTCTACAAATGCAGTGGCTATACTTACAAATGACAGTAGATTTTCAATAGGTATATGACTAAGGCAAAACAAGGTATTTGCTAGTGTTGTTGTGATTAAAAGAACTTTGTGAAAACATTTATGGAAATGATTTATACAGATTTCTGAACAGATATACACAACATATTATATACATATACACAGACATAGTTTAAAATGCTTTACGAAAATTTAAAGTGCCACCAATGTGCTCATGTTCTTGAGACATTCTGTTGTTCTTTGTGGAAGCTCCTTGGATATGAAGGTTCATAAGATCAACTTTGATGTAATGGCTGCACTAAACCGTCTTGGTAAACTCGCAGAATGGCCTCACAGACAAACTTATATTGACTCTGTGGGGAAAAAAAACCCAACATAAATACTAAGCCAAGGAAATATAAATTAAAATCTGGAATTCTGACAAATACAAGAAAAAATCCTTTACCCTAATTTTAGAAGTGTAACAAGCATAAGTATTCATTCTTAATGATTTGGACAAATAACTTACCGAAAAAGTTTACTGACAGTGCCGTAGATGTCTCTTTTATACCTAAATATTGACTGTGTTTTTCTGTTTTGAGTGGACAGATCAGAAGTGTTGCTACTTGTATTTGAGCCACCAATTCAGTAATGCTTGCCTCTTAGTGCCCCTGCTCTGTAATTTTCTACCCCTGCTCTGTAACTGTGCCTCCCTCTCAGTACTGCACCATCTTAGTGCCCCACTTGGTTAAAATGCATTTTAGTGCCCCACTATATAGAAATTGCCAATTAAGACCCTACTAAGTACTCCTCAGTGCTGAAGCCGGTGGTTGGCTGGAGATCCAGGGCACAGAGTAAAAAATCTGACGCTTGCTCCCTGGGTGCCCGGTGCTAGTGATCCTCCTGGGATAGATCATGTAATGTAACTGCATTACTTTCCTACATGATATCCTATTCTGCTGCAAAGTGGCTGATATTTTAACCAACAGTATAACCTTGCTGTTGTATATGTATGTTCTTCTCACATCCAAACAGTAAAAGTAAGCAGCACTAGGTAATATTGCCACAATGTAATATTAACTGAAGTGATAAACTAATTTGTATGAAAGCAAATAGATGTGCATTTTCCTTACAGATGTCTGAACCATCATAGGCCTCTGGTCTCGCATTTGCCTCACAATGTCCAAAGGATAGACTGGCTGGTTTTGTTCAATCAGGCACATTGCAGTTTCCATGGTTATCAGGACACCAGTGCGACCTATCCCAGCACTGCCAATAAAAGGTAATATTGTGTTACAAACTAATATATTAAAGTTATGTATGCAAGATAAAAAACATTAACTTGAATAAGAAAGAAAGAAGAGTCTTTTATGCAATAATTTCTCTATATAACTTCCTGTTTTGTTTATCCAACAGATCATAGATAAATGACTGAAAAGTATATCAGGTATTCACATACAGAATTTCTGTAACATAAGTGTGATGATGTATAGGATTTGTTCAGTTACAAAACAGAAAATACTTAACCAGAACAGAAATGCTGTCTGATACTACCAAAGATTTATATGTCACACTTTACAACAGATACATTTAAGGTTTTCAGTACTTGGGTATTTTTCTGCTTATTTGCTGCTGTGTATTTTCTACCCAATGACGTCAATGGGTAGCAAAATTTGCTGAAAAAATAATCAGCATGTGTGACCCTACCCTTTAACAATAAAAAAAAACTAAAAAATAGTACTAGGGACCATACGGTGGATCACACAGACTACTTTTATTTCCTGTGCCTCTGATTTTACATAGAGGCACACAGAAGCCCCAAACAGTGGCATTCTGCTATTAGGGTGCGTTCACACTACATAATTCCCGTGGAATTCCGCGTGGTGAACTTTAACATCAGTGTTAATGGGTCTTATGCGAGACCCACTCAAACTGAGCAATTTCAGTGGTGGACAATTTCCCCGCTGAAATTGTTCTGCGCAAAGAAGGAACATGTTCATTCTTTGCGCGTAAGTAACAGACTGAATCTCATCTAAAAACCACAAAAATTATGTGATGTTGCTATTATTTTGTCTATCCCCCATAATCACAAAAACCACAAAAATTATGTGATCAGCCTGTTTAGATTTTTTAGTCCATGGTTGGCTAAAAAAATAAGTGCATGGCATGATCGGACAAATTAAAAACCCACACTGATCTAGTAGTATTCCCCCTTATCAGATCACAAGTCTTACAGTGGAATAGAATTAATCCTACCTACTATTATATGGACAGAGATGGATAAAACAGTTATGACCGGTGAGAAACACCTGCTAATGGAACTCTGTGGCCCACATTTATCATTGTAGGTGTAAGTGAAGCATTTTTTTACGCATTTTTTTTTTTGTGTGTGCTGATAATGTGTAGAAACACCACATTTATTAAATGGTCGAAGAGCATTTGATCAATTGTGTGCAGGTCACATTTTCTGAAATTTCTGTCATCAAATACACCAAAAAGCTACACCATGTCTGGGCTGGTGTAGTTTTAGAGACTTTTCAGTGGCTTTTCACCTTTTTTGCTCCTTGTCACAAAAAGGCACAGTTGATAAAACCCGTCCAGATCATGTGTGTTGCCAAAATCAGTGGATTGCAACTCAAAATCAGCAGAAATGTGTAAACAGGTGCAAAAAAAATGAGCAAAAAACCCTGCTTGCTTCTTTTTTTTTTGCTCCTTTTTAGACACAAAAAACAGTCTAAAGACAATGATAAATGTGGGCCTGTGTATTTACAATCTGTTTCTAACTAATAAAATTACCTGCAGTGTACAAGCATGGGTTGCCTTTCCACTCTCTTTTGCCTCACACAGGTGACAAATTCGAGGAAATCCGATGATTCATCTGGTACTCCGTGATCAGGCCAAGCGACATATTGCAAGTGAGAAACTGGAAGCTCTTCTCCTGTCTTTAAATAAGAGTTGGATCACTCACACTATTCTTATGTCCACACATTTGCTTTCAGACACGTGTATTGGTATGACATTCCAAAAAGAAGAGAATGGAAGTTCCTAAGTTCTTGTATATTACTATTCTGTTGATTATCTGTACTTTTCACTGAGCTGTCAGATAAGGTGTGAATACTAGGCTCAGGATGTATGATTAGGAGTTAGGGGAGGTGTCACGCCCCTCAGATTCCTAATCATAACTTTTAAAATATTTAAAAAAATGATTTGGACTGACCACAAGGACAAGTATTACATGTAGTGTAAACTTTAGCTACATCATTAATGATAGTAAATAAGTAACTTCTATATTGCATTCCACAGTTGTATCAACACATATGGGCACACAAGGCCAAATCACATATTGAGCAGTATAGTTTTAGCATGTAACCTTGAGATGATACATAGGATAAGGTTAAAATTGGTGCTAAAAGATTAAAAAAAAGGTCTGTTATATATATATATATATATATATATATATATATATATAAACATCAATTATGCCCATGGATTCTGTATATTACATCAACTGCCCCACTTTAAAGGAAAACTCTCAGCAAGTTCACCCATACTAAACCCAATGCACTGGGTTATAGTGTGGGTGAACAGGAGTTGATACAGGGGTCACTTACTTTTTTTTGTCCAGTAGCTGCCGAGTTATGTGCATGTAAAGTTCCTTACTTCTGTCTATAATATGCGCTTCAAGGCGGGACCCCGCTTCTAAGCCCGCCCACATTTTATAAATATTCATTATCTTCAACTTCACGTCCTAGCAACGTGGAGTCACATATCCCCTGAGGGCGGCTCTCTGATTGAAGAGCGCATGACGTGCAAGCTCTGTGTACTGTTGTTGCTCTGCACAGCGCCACTGTACATGCGCTGTCCCTCGCTACACCCGGAAGTTGGGAGTAGCGGGACTTCAATAGCCGTACACTTACACCATCATGTGCATGCGCTCTGCAACCAGAGCGCTGCACTCAGGGATATGTGACTCCACGTTGCTAGGACTTGGAGTTGCAGATAATGAATATTTATAAAACAGGGGCGAGCTTAGAAGCTTCAGTGCAGGAGGCTGAAGCAGATGGCCATAATATGAAGCGCATATTATAGACAGAAGGAAGGAAGTTTACAGGCACATAACTCGGCAGCTACTGGACATAAAAAAGTAAGTGACCCCTGTATCAACTCCTGTTCACCCACAGTACAACCCAAGTATTGGGTTTAGTGTGAGTGAAATTGCTGACAGTTTTGCTTTAATAAAAAATGGGCTTCTGGAAAAGCAGCCCCTTCTTCTATGTGTTCATACAACCCTTTCATTGAAACAAGGACTTGTTAAACCTTATTCTAGTACAGATAATTACAAGTACATGCAGTGATGGCAATTACATACATATAAATAACACCACCGGTTCAACAAGGATTCACATTTTATTTTTTATTCCTATTTGATTAAAAGAAAATAATAAATAATAATAATAATAATCAGCTTTTCTGTATTAAAGGGTTTTTCTGTCTAAAGTTTATCAATGACCTATCCTAAGGGTAAGTCACTAATTTCAGGATAGTGGGGTGCCAACACTTGACAACACCACTGATCAACTGTTTGCCAGAGCTGTGACACCCGCATTTAAAGTGAAGCAGCAGGCAGACATCACCATACATTGTGAAGTGGCCAAGCTTGGTTACTGAAGACACTTTTTCATCTTGTACACTACATAATGATTCTAGTGTGGCTTTATTATGTGTCATATAGGAAGATTATGACTATGGTAAACATATTACACAGTTTCTAGTGTTTCTTTGCCACACTGCCTTAACAGTCCTTTTATAGATAATATGATGTGCCTAATAAAGTAGATAGAGAGTTAGGCCAACTACAATGTAAATGTATACAAAAATAGAAAAAAACAGAGGGCACAGTCAAAATTAAGCAGACTTGATCCAAATAATATAACTCAGGCCCATTCGTGTTCAGTAGCCGAAGTTGCTAAGTGTAGCTACTGCCGAGGTGCAGATAGCATCCAATATATAAAATGAAAAGAGGTGAACTTGCACTCACCGTCCATGTAGTTCATTCATTCAGGGGACCTCCGTGCGGCAGGGATACGCTCAGATGAGAGCGCTCAGAGGCTCTCATCTGAACGTCTCCCTGCCGCACGGAGGTGCCGTGAATGTCAATGTGCTTAAGTTAATTAAAACATTTTTACACTTGGGGCCGAAAAAATAATCCCCAAAACAAGACAAAAAACACTGACTTTTACCTCTATGTTTGTTAATATCATTTCCCTGAAGACATAAGCAATTGTACAGACTTCAGAATTACACGTTACCCGAAAACTCCCATATTCCATTAGATCAGGGGGGTCAGGCCAATATTGTTGACATTTGGTCTAAAGAAACAAAAAGGTTTATTAATTTACTGAAGTATTAAATAAATTATACACACACATATATATATATATATATATATATATATATATATATATATATATATACACACACACACACACACACACACACAACTGGGGAGGGGGAGGGGATAGGTTAAATGCACAAAAATGTGCAAATTTTACACTATGCTCATCAAGTGGGTGGAGCTTAGCATAAAGTGGGTGGGAAAGAAATGTGGTCTCCCATGGAACCAAATGTATTACAATTTACGGTAGAGAGGTAGTATATTTATGGATCATTTACTGCCACTGACCAAGGGATGATGGTCCTTTAGTCTCGGCTATATACTGCTTATATACTGCTATCACATGTATGATTTATATCATAGCTGAACTTACAGGTATCTGTTGCTGTTACTATATGTGTTGACAAATTGAAAAGGCAGTTAATTCTGCTGATACTTCACACTTTGTTAGGACATGTTCACACAGATTAAAACAGTGCTGAAAATTTCACAAAAAAATCAACACAGAATTCATGCACATTTTGGTGCCGATTTTGATTTGGTTTTCCAGCCCAGATATCAAAGGAAGTTCAAAGTGAAACCACAAGCAAGGAATAATATGTCACTTCGTTTTTCACATGGAAAAAATGCTGTAAAAAAATGCAAGTATCACACTTTTTTCATCAAGTCTCTCACTGAAATTATTGTAATCTGTAAGAACAGTGGTTTTTCAAGTTAATACCCTTAGTTAAAGGGGTACTCCGGTGAAAACCTTTTTTCTTTTAAATCAACTGGTGGCAGAAAGTTAAACATATTTGTAAATTAGTGTACGTGTTATAAATATAATATATTTATAGATACCAGTCCTCAAAAAGTACTGCAGGTACAGAGTGAAATAAAGTAATTATAGTAAAGAATAAAGAGATAGAACAGATAGTATAAATGAATGCAAAATTTATTTATAGCAAATGGTGTATGTCGTCACCTTTAGCAGGGCCCTTGCGTGGGGTGAACGGCAATACTATTTAATAACAATAATATGTATAGTATATAGTAATAATTAAAAAATATAAATTAAAAATTAAAAAGTATTCACTAGCATTAATAAAATTAATAGAAATAAATAAAATATTGCTTGGATAGATATGCTATATGTAGAAATATTCTCACTCGCTAATTGCACTTAGTTCATTTGGTGTATTAGATCCATATGATATATGATTTAATCCATCCTCACAGCCCCGGTGTGAGTCCCGGACATCTCATCCACAGGCCGGACGCCTGCCGTGCCAGCCCGGGACCCACGAACCACCGGAGAACCACTCACCCATTACACAGACGGGCTCACACAAGACGGAGTCGTCCCCAGCACAGGACGCAGTCGTGACAGCCGTGCCAGCCAAAGCAGAAACCTATCCTGCAGTGGGTGAGTGGTGCTGTGCACCGTAGATTATTACAAGCGATACACAATCAGTACGCTTCCAAGTTACCGTCATAGTCGGCACTATATCACCAACGAACTATACCTATGAACTGTATCCACTGAACTGCATCCGCTTAATATAATTCTACGAACTATATCATATGGATCTAATACACCAAATGAACTAAGTGCAATTAGCGAGTGAGAATATTTCTACATATAGCATATCTATCCAAGCGATATTTTATTTATTTCTATTAATTTTTATTAATGCTAGTGAATACTTTTTAATTTTTAATTTATATTTTTTAATTATTACTATATACTATACATATTATTGTTATTAAATAGTATTGCCTTTCACCCCACGCAAGGGCCCTGCTAAAGGTGACGACATGCACCATTTGCTATAAATAAATTTTGCATTCATTTATACTATCTGTTCTATCTCTTTATTCTTTACTATAATTACTTTATTTCACTCTGCAGTACTTTTGGAGGACTGGTATCTATAAATATATTATATTTATAACACGTACACTACATAGCTATAGGCCTTTTGGGTGAAGGTAACACCGTTAACCTCAAGTACTATCTCTATCCTAGGTGAGCTACACACACCACATATTTGTAAATTACTTCTATTAAAAAATCTTAATCCTTCCTGTACTTATTAGCTGCTGAATACTACAGAGGAAATTATTTTCTTTTTGGAATGCTCTCTGATGACATCACGAGCACAGTTCTCTCTGCTGATGTTTTTATAATAATAATAATGCTTTATTTATTATTGTCCTTAGTGGGATTTGAACCCAAATCCCCAGCACTGCAAGGCAGCAGTGCTAACCACTGATCCACCTTAGCATACAACTGCTATGCATGGTTGCTAAAATGGACAGAGATGTCAGCAGAGAGCACTGTGCTCGTGATGTCATCAGTGTTCCAAAAAGAAAGGAATTTCCTCTGTAGCATTCAGCAGCTAATAAGTACTGGAAGGATTAATATTTTTTAATAGAAGTAATTTACAAATATGTTTAACTTTCTGCCACCAGTTGTTTTAAAAGAAAAAAGGTTTTTTACCGGAGTACCCCTTTAATGGATTTGTGGTGTCCCAGCACCAAAGGCTGTCCTGTGGGCTAACTGCTTTGGGCATCCCTGCTGGCTATATGTTGGGCCCACTGCTCCATTGTCTAACCTGTAATAATGTGATTTATTGCTGTGTCATGTTATGTGTTAATTTATGCTCTGTACCTTTAAGGGATTGTGGCCCTAATACACAATGGGAGACCCCCAAACCTAGCCCTTAACCCCTTAAGGACCCAGCCAATTTTCAGTGTAGGACCCGGCCATTTTTTGCACATCTGACCACTGTCACTTTAATCATTAATAACTCTGGGATGCTTTTACTTTTCATTCTGATTCAGAGATTGTTTTTTCATGACATATTCTACTTTTTGTAAGTGGTAAAATGTTGTCGATAATTGCATCATTTCATCGTGAAAAATTCCAAAATTTGATGAAAAAATAGAAAATGTTAAAAAAAAATTACATTTGAAGCTCTCTGCCTATAAGGAAAATGAATATTCCTAATAAATTATATATTGATTCACATATACAATATGTCTACTTTATGTTTGCATCATAAAGTTGACATATTTTTACTTTTGGAAGACATCAGAGGGCTTCAAAGTATAGCACCAATTTTTCACAAAATTTTCAAAATCTAAATTTTTCAGGGACCACTTCAGTTTTGAAGTGGATTTGAAGGGCCTTCTTATTAGAAATACCCCATAAATGACCCAATTAAAGAAACTGCACCCCTCAAAGTATTCAAAATGACATTTAAAAGGTTTGTTAACCCTTTAGGTGTTTCACAGGAATAGCAGCAAATTGAAGGAGAAAATTCAAAATCTTCATTTTTTTACACTGGCATGTTCTTGTAGACCCAGTTTTTAAATTTTTACAAGGGGTAAAAGGAGAGAAATCTTCCTAAAATGTTGGGAGTTGTTGTTTTGCAACAGCTGGAGGCTCCATTTTGGAAACACTGCCGTACAATACTTTTTCATTTTTATTGGCGGGACAGTGTAAGGGGGTGTATATGTAGTGTTTTACCCTTTATTATGTGTAAGTGTAGTGTAGTGTAGTGTTTTTAGGGTACATTCGCACTGGAGGCTTTACAGTGAGTTTCCCACTAGGAGTTTGCACTGTGGCAAAAAATTTGCCGCAGCTCAAACTTCAAGCAGGAAACTTACTGTAAACCCGCCTCTGTGAATGTACCCTGTACATTCACATGAGGGGGCAAACCTCCAGCTGTTTCAAAAATACAACTCCCAGCATGTACTGACAGACCGTGCATGCTGGGAGTTGTACTTTTGCAACAGCTGGAGGCACACTAGTTAGAAAACCTTCAGTTAGGTTCTACCTAACTCAGTATTTTTCAACCAGTGTGCCTCCAGCTGTTGCAAAACTACAACTCCCAGCATGTCCTGATCGCCGAAGGGCATGCTGGGAGATGTAGTTATGTAATACCTGGAGGTACGCAACTACAACTCCCAGCATGCAGAGACAGCTGTTTGCTGTTTGGGCATGCTGGGATTTGCAGTTTTGCAACACCTGGAGGGCTACAGCTTAGAGATCACTGCAGAGTGATCTCCAAACTTTGGCCCTCCATTTGTTTAAAAACTACAAATAACACCATGCCCAAACAGCAAACTACTGTTTGGGCATGCTAGGAGTTGTAGTTTTGCAAGATCTAGAAGGCCACAGTTTATAGACCACTGCACAGTGATCTCCAAACTGTAGCCCTCTAGTTGTTGCAAAACTGCAAATCCCAGCATGCCCAAACAGCTGTCTGGGCATGCTGAGAGTTGTAGTTTTGCAACATCTGGAGGGCTACAGTTTAGAGACCACTGTATAGTGGTCTCAAACTGTTGCCCTCCAGATGTTGCTAGGCAACTCATCGGCTTCCGTAGGATCCAGGGAGCCGCATCGCCATCCTCTTCTACCGCCGATCGCCGCGCGCTGCCGATGGGTAAGTGGACTTCGGCGCCGGTCCTCCTCAATTTTCCCATTCTGCCCGGCCTATTGTGGGTGGGCAGAACAGGGAGACCAAAAGTTAAACCCCCCGCCTCCGATATGCTATTGGTCGTCGCTTCTAGACAACCAATTGCAGGGATAGGAGGGGCGGCACCCCTGCCACCTCACTCCTATCCCTTCAGGGGGATTGTGGGTGTCTTGGACAACCCCGATCCACTTATTTTGGGGTCATCGGGTCACCTGAGACCCGTATGACCCGGAATTGCTGCAAATTGCCGGTGTGAATTCACCAGCGATTTGTGGCTATCGCCGACATGGGGGGGATCTGATGACCCCCCTGGGCACTTGCACGTGGTCCTTGATGATCGATATCAGCAATCATGCTGGTCCGGTCCCCGCCCGGCGGGGACCAAAATTCCTACGGGCGTACAGGTACGTCCTGGGTCCTTAAGTACCACGTGTCAGGACGTACCCATATGCACGGTGTCCTTAACAGGTTAATGTAGTATAGGGGGGTGTCTTGTATAGTAGTGGAGAGTCTAGAGGAGAGTGAAGAAGGAGAGTGTGTTCCAGCTAGCAAGCTGAGGAGAAGTCAACTAAATTCCACAGCCACGCCAAATCTCAGGAAAAAACCCCGGCGCTTAGGTGAATTGTCAAAGTCTGGCAGTAAGCAAAGCTCTTGGGGAAAATCTCTAATTCAGTCATCTAAGTTAAGGCTTTCAAGTCAGCGTGTGCTGCTAGTAATCTTAATGTTGCATTCAACAGCCACTACAACTCCCAGCAAGGCGACAGGCTCCCCGGGTTCCACTCTGCCCATCCCTCTGCAACCAAAGCCTGTATTGTTTAAGTTCATTTGAATACATCCAGCAAAGTAAAGAGAAAGTTATCCGTAACCTGGCATCTTTGAATTTCTCATCCCGCACCTGGCCAAGGGGAAGCTGTTGTATCCTCGGACCGTAGGTTAACGGTGCTATGGTGTCACAAAGTTAAACATTAAACCACCTCGAGTCAAGCACAGGATCTATACACCCTGCACCCCATTCAGTAGCACTAGTGCGCCACAGATGTATACCATAGCATCATTTGAGTCACAATTTTTAATACAGGTGTACTGGTGCCTCTGCATTCTGTTATATTTTATTTTGTGACTTAAGAAAAAAAATTTTTTACTACAAAAAAGACAAGGAATTACCCTTCCTCGCTCTGTTAATGTTGTTAACATAATGACAAGTGTTAGTCTGTTGTCCCAAACCATCTGCCAGAAATGTGCACACGTATGAGGAAGGGGGCCTTGAGTAGCAATGTATCTGTTTACAATATTAGTTGTTGGAATTTCCATCTGCAAAAAGAAAACAATTAAACTACAGTTACAACATGTAGGGCCATGTGTACAAAAAATAATCAATCATTTCCCAGATTGGTTGCTACAGGCAACACTTTAAAGAGCAATGACAGCTAATTCACCTGCACTAAACCCAGTATACTGGATAATATTCTGGGCTGACAAAAGATCATTTTTAGTAATAATGATCTCCCTGCATAGAATTGGATAATAACATTCTAATTACCTGCAGCTGCCACTAGAGGGAGATGGCTGTAAATAAATATTTCTACATGTTCTGAAGTAAAAAAAAAAAAATAATCTTAACTTCCTTTTAGAAATAATATTTTCATGTCTGAGGATACGTTTATTCTTTACCTGATTTACCTACAGGCACTGCTGAAATAAAACTACTCCTTTCTTAATATCTTTATAAATAGGTGATTCCTATTCTGTCAAATTTACACAAAAGCTTTACGAAATTGTATTTACTCACATTTACATAACTTGCGTTTATGTAGTCCTCATTCCCCTGTAAAATTACTCGCGTTGCATCATCTGCATGTAGGAAATACAATATAAAGATCTTCAATGAGTTTTGCTCTATAAACCTTTCAAAACAATTTTATGCTGTCTATTAAACAAGATGAAACATAAATTAACTTGTCAATATATTAATGGCAAAGATCATTTTTGTAAATATTATACAAAAAAATGTACATACAAGCTTATCTAAATCAGACCATAAAGTAGCTTTACACGTCAGTCTCTATTTACAAGTGCAGGTTTAAGTCATTTTTTAAACCGTTTTGGTAAAAATTATATAAAACTGCATTTAAAAAGCAAACAAAAATACATTAATACATACAGATGAAAACATACCATTATGTTGCCCAAGATTGAGAAGACAAAAAACAAATTAATCATATTTATCACCCAGGATATGTACCTAGAAAGGCTATGTAGTATTTTGATCAGTATTTTATCTAAATGGATCAGATGTTATTGGGTCACAGAAACTGCAGTGATACATGGCGTCCATCTAAACTTGTTACTCTATTAAAGAGGGCTTCGAGCAGGGAAGGACAACTTTATGACATCCATATTCCCTAATATTATAATGGAAATAAGGTGTATAGTTGGTACAATCCACTATATGATATGTCCATGTGTGTAGATTTGGTTTAACTGCTACTAACAAAGTTTGATATACATACTTACAAGGTAAGACATCTTTATATCGGTTTTTATCCATATTTTGACCAGTCTTTGCACAAATAATAGCAAGCCCTGGTTTCTTCCGATATAATTGCTGTAAAACATGAATTATATAATAATTAAATAGTATTTGCACAGTTAAAATATTTTCATACAATATAGGTGACCCTTTTATCAATAACATTCTATGCTGCATGTGGACATAAAAGTATCAGATGCCAATGACATTCTCTGGAACAAAAAGCCAGTGTAATAAACATCTCATCTGCTATGTCATTAAAGGGGGAAAAAAAAAATCATATCAACTGGCTCCAGAAAGTAAAACAGTTTTGTATTTTACTTCTATATAAATCTTAATCTTTCCAGTACTTATCAACTGCTAGAAGCTACAGGGAAGTTGAGCTGTTCTTTTCTGTCTGACCACAGTGCTCTCTGCTGACATGTCAGGAACTGTCCGGAGCAGGAGCAAATCCATATAGCAAACCTATCCTGCTCTGGACAATTCCTGACAAGGACAGTGGTGTCAGCAGAGAGCACTGGGGTCAGACTGAAAATAACAGCTTCCTCTGAAGTAAACAGCAGCTGAGTAATGGAAGGGTAAAGATTCTTTAAGCCCTTAAAGGAGAACTACGGGATTGAAAAATGTATCCCCTATCCTAAGGATAGGGGATAAGTTTCAGATCGCGGGGGGTCTGACCGCTGGGGCCCCCCGCGATCTCCCGTACGGGGCCCCGGCTCTCTGGTTAGAGAGGGCGTGTTGACCACCGCACGATGCAGCGGCCGACACGCCCCCTCCATACACTGCTATGGGAGAGCCGGAAATTGCCGAAGGCAGCGCTTTGGCTCTCCCATAGCAGTAAATGGAGGGCACGTGTCAGCCACCGCCTTGTGCGGTGGTCGACACGCGCTCTCTATGCAGAGAGCCGGGGCCCCGTACGGGAGATCGTGGGGGGCCCTAGCGGTCGGACCCCCGCAATCTGAAACTTATCCCCTATCCTTAGGATAGGGGATACAATTTTCAATCCCGTAGTTCTCCTTTAAGGACCAAGCATTTTTTGGTTTTTGCACTTAAATTTTTTTCTCCTTACCTTTAAAAAAGCATAACCCTTAAGATTTTGTACCTAAAAATCCATACAAGGGCTTATTTTTTGTGCCTTCAATTCTACTTTGTAATGACATCAGTCATTTTACCCAAAAATCTACGGCGAAACAGGAAAAAAAATCATTGTGCGAAAAAACACCATTTTGTAAATTTTGAAGGCTTTCGTTTCTATGCAGTACATTTTTTGGTAAAAATAACACTTTATCTTTATTCTGTAGGTCCATACGATTAAAAGGATACCCAATTTATATAGGTTTGATTTTGTCGTACTTTTGGAAAAAATCATAACTACATGCATGGAAGTTAATACATTTAAAATTGTCCTCTTCTGACCCCTATAACTTTTTAATTTTTCCGCGTACGGGGTGGTATGAGAGCTCATTTTTTGCTATGTGATCTGAAGTTTTAATCGGTAGCATTTTTTTTTTGATCTGACTTTTTGATCGCTTTTTATTCCTTTTTTTTTATAATAAGTGCCCAAAACTCTATACTCTATATTTTACTGAATTTTTTTGCGCGTACGCCATTGACCGTGCGGTTTAAATTTACGATATATTTTTATAGTTCGGACATTTACGCATGTGGAGATACCACATATGTTTATTTTTATTATGTTTATATATATTTTTATATGGAATTTGGGAAAAGGGGGGTGATTTAAACTTTTAATAAGGAAGGGGTTAATGTGTGTGTTTTTAAATATTTTTTATTTTTTTTTTAAAACACTTTAAGTCCCCTTTTAGGAGGAATCATTAGATTCCTCATACAGATCATTATGGTTCCATAGAACCATATTGATCAGTGTGCTCTGAGCTCGATTGATAAAGCTTGGCCCTGCCATTCAGAGCTCCGGAGCCGGCACAGGAGGAAAGGTAAGCCCTCAGGCTACCTCCACAGTGGATCGCCCCCCCCCCCTCCACCCCACTGGACCACCAGGGACAGGATAAACACAGCTTTAGATGCCGCTGTCAGATTTGACAGCGGTGATCTAAAGGGTTAATAGCCTGCCGCGGTGATCTCCGCCGCGCTGGGCCGGCCGCTATGACGCGGGCTCAAGTCAGGAGCCCGCGTCATACACCGTTAACGGCAATTGGATGAGTATAGAGGTCCATGGTCGTTAAAAGGGTATTCCAGGAAAAAACCTTCTTTTTTATATATATATCAACTGGCTCCAGAAAGGTAAACAGATTTGTAAATTACTTCTATTAAAAAAATCTTAATCCTTCCAATAATTATCAGCTGCTGAAGTTGGTTGTTCTTTTCAGTCTGGCAAAAAAGTTCTCTGCTGACATATCTGCTTGTCTCGGGAACTGCACAGAGTAGAAGAGGTATGCTATGGGGATTTGCTTCTACTCTGGACAGTTCCTGAGACAGGTGTCATCAGAGAGCACTTAGACAGAAAAGAACAACTCAACTTTAGCAGCTCATAAGTACTGAAAGAATTAAGATTTTTTTTTAATAGAAGTAATTTACAAATCCGTTTACTTTCTGAAGCCAGTTGATATTTAAAAAAAAGTTTTTTCCTGGATAACCCCTTTAATGACAGCCCGCTCAGCCAACTGAGGTGGAAAATCGCTAAGTGGACCGTCATTTGTACGGTATTCGTCCAGGAAGGTGGGGGCCACTCTGCTCTGAGGATGTGTAAATAGCCATAGCTCCTTGTAGGAGATCCTGGACTTTTGAAGTGTTGTGAGCACTTATTATAAACATTATGTTGTTTGTAGAAAAAAAAAAAATAAATAAATAAATAAATAAATAAATATATATATATATATATATATATATATATATATATATATATATACACACACACACACATACAGTATGTATAATCAATAACCTAAGAAGCAGGGTTTTGGCATCTGGATCTGACATAGAGCTAAAATCTCCCTCGAAACGCATTGTCCATAATACAGATTTTGAAGAATCTGAATTGCGCAGCCTGTCTTTCAAAGGTAAACCATTTCGAGAAGTGGGAGAATTTTTGGGTTTGTACTTTAGGTGTTTTGGGCAACACACCCCTTTGGAAAATACTGTCTTTGTTTATTCAATGCTCACATCTAAGGCTATGTTCACATCAGTGTTGTTAAAATCCGTCATGAAATGTCTGTTATTGACAAATAACGGAGGTTACTCATTGGGGGAGATTCTCAAAGAATTTTACGGAAAAAAAAATTTGCGCCAAAACTTTGGAAAAAAGTATCGACCACATTTTCAAAGAGCTTTGTGCATCAGTTTACACTGTTCATGTCAGTTTTGTACAAGTGGGCGTGTCCATGTATATGGTCTGCTTTACATTTACATTTCCAAAGCGGTGAGTCCAGTTTACATCAAAAATTTCACACCAGCTTTATGATAGTGTAGAAATCACAGAAATGATTGTAGTTTTATTGTTCTTGGTTTTTTTTTGGGAAAGGGTATTATTTAAGTAACTAGCTGAGTACTCGGCGTTGCCCGGTTTTTCCTTCCTAATCCTTGTTGGGGAGGAAAATCAACAAAGGAGGAAGCTTTTTACTTCATATCCCATCCCCATATATTGTTGTCATATCCCAACCCCATATCCCGTCCTCATACCACGACCTCCTATCCCGACCTCCTATCCCATCCTCCTATCCCGACCTCCTATCCCGACCTCCTATCCCGACCTCCTATCCCGACCTCCTATCCCGACCTTCTATCCCCTCCTCCTATCCCATCCTCCTATCCCATCCTCCTATCCCGTTCTCCTATCTCAACCTCCTATCTCGACCTCCTATCCCCACCTCCTATCCCATCCTCATATCCCGACCTCCTAACTCGACCTCCTATCCCAACCATCCAGTCCTTCTATCTTGACCTCCTATCTCGACCTCCTATCCAGACCTCCTATCCTGACCTCCTATCCCGACCTCATATCCCAAACTGTAAGATGTGTACCAGGTATTGAAATATCTCCAGCCGTACAGAAGTTATGTGGGAACAAACATTTCCCATTGATTTGCATGGGACTTTAAACAAAAACCCCGACCCTCACAAATGGGGGTAATTAAAGGTTAAATTAACTATCCTATATTTTAAGTTGACATATAGGTAACACGTGACCAGGTATTATCGAAATATCTCCAGCCGTTTGGAAGTTATGCAGTAACATATATTTCCAAAAACCCCGCCCATGGCAAATGGGGGTGAGTAAGAGTTAAATTACCTATCCTATGTTTGTTGTTGACACATAAGTAACATGTGTGCCAAGTTTCATGTTAACATCTTTAGCCGTTTGGACGTGATGCTGGAACGTACACACATACACACATACACACACACACATACATACACACACGTTGAGATTTATATATATATAGATTATTTAAAAAAAGAAATTATTATTGAAAAATGTTATAAAAAAAATATATATATATATTTTTACATTTAAGCTCAGAAATGTTTTATTTATGCAGTTATCGCTTGTCTGGGCACCATAGGCAATTTTGGCTCCAAAATTGCAGAATTTTGCACCAAACTCTGCAATTTTGGGCAAAAAAATCCAATATGGCTGCAACTAGAGATGAGCGAACTTACAGTAAATTCGATTCGTCACGAACTTCTCAGCTCGGCGGTTGCTGACTTTTCCTGCATAAATTAGTTCAGCTTTCAGGTGCTCCGGTGGGCTGGAAAAGGGTGATACAGTCCTAGGAAAGAGTCTCCTAGAACTGTATCCACCTTTTCCAGCCCACGGGAGCACCTGAAAGCTGAACTAATTTATGCAGGAAAAGTCATCAACCGCCAAGCCGAGAAGTTCGTGACGAATCAAATTTACTGTAAGTTCGCTCATCTCTGGCTGCAACAAAAATAATTTTTTTCGCGAAAAAAAACAAAAGTGGCGTGAAAATTTTTTTTCACATATTTTCATATTTTCAAAGCAGCACAAAATACCTTTGAAAATGTGAGGAGAAAAAAAAAAAAGTGTGAATAATATCGCTGGAATTACAGTAGTTTTTGAGAATCTCCCCCATGGATAGGAAACTGATGTTAACAGAAGTAAAATGGTTAAAGATTTTGTAAAACTTTCATATAACATAATGGATCATTAACATTCAATATTATCTGTGAAAACATCCATTTATGTCCATTAATGTCAGTTATTTTATAACCATTTCCATTTTTTTGTTCTTCTGAGCTTGCTAGTAGCAATAACGGATTAAATAATTGTTAACAGAGTATAACGGAGTTACTTGCGTCCATAGACTTCAATGCTAAATCACTACATCCGTTATTTATGACAGAAAAAAACAAACTGAATGGCTATCTTTTTCTCTGCTCCAAAATAAAGCAAATTTAACCCCTTCCCTGTCAGGCCATTTTTCATTTTTGCACTTTTGTTTTTTCCTCCTAACCTTGTAAAACTCATAACACTTACAATTTTCCACCTACAGACTCATATGAGGGCTTATTTTTTGGGCCACCAATGTTACTTTGTAATACCATTAATAAATTCACCACAAAATCTACGGTGAAACAAGAAAAAAAAAACACAATTTTGTAAATTTTGGGGGCTTCCGATTCTATGCAGGGCATTTTCAGTACAAATGACACCTTATCTTTATTCTGTAGGTCCATACGGTTACAAGGATACCCAATTTATATAGGTTTTATTTTATTTTATTACTTTAAAAAAATTATAACTACATGCACCAAAATTAGTACCATATATACTCGAGTATAAGCCGACCCAAATTTAATCCGAGGCCCTTAATTTCACCCCAAAATCCCAGGAAAAGTTATTGACTCGAGTATAAGCCTAGGGTGGGAAATACATCATCCCCCCTGTCATCATCCAGACCCTCATCATCATCACCCTGTCATCATCCCCCTTTCATCATCCCCTTGTCATCATCCCACACACCCCCTTCATCATCCCCTTGTCATCATCCCCCTGTCATCATCCCCACCCCCCTTCATCATCCCCTTGTCATCATCCCCACCCCCCTTCATCATCCCCTTATCATCATCCCCAACCCCCCTTCATTATCCCCTTATCATCCCCTTGTTATCATCCCCTTGTCATCATCCCCTTGTTATCATCCCCTTGTTATCATCCCCACCCCCCTTCATCATCCCCTTGTCATCATCCTCTTGTCATCATCCTCTTGTAAACTATCCGCCCTCAGTGGTCTTCAACCTGCGGACCTCCAGAGGTTTCAAAACTACAACTCCCAGCAAGCCGGGGCAGCCATCGGCTGTCCGGGCTTGCTGGGAGTTGTAGTTTTGAAACCTCTGGAGGTCCGCAGGTTGAAGACCACTGCGGCCTTCGACATCATCCAGCCCCCTCTCACCCCCTTTAGCTCTGTACAGTACTCGCCTACGCTCGGCGCTGGTCCGGTGGTGCAGGACTGTCCGGTGAGGAGGTCGTCCGGTGGGATAGTGGTTCCGGGCTGCTATCTTCACCGGGGGCGCCTCTTCACCGGGGGCGCTTCGGGCCCGGAATAGAGGCGTTGCCTTGACGATGACGCAGAAGGACGTTGGTAATGAACGCACCTCTGCGTCGTCGTCAAGGCAACGTGACTATTCTGGGGCCGGGCCCGAAGCGCGGAGAAGAGGCCCCCCGGTGAAGATAGCAGCCCGGAACCACTATCCCACCGGACGACCTCCTCACCGGACAGTCCTGCAGCACCGGACCAGCGCCGAGCGGAGGCGAGTACTGTACAGAACTAAAGGGGGTGAGAGGGGGCTGGATGATGTCGAAGGCCACAGTGGTCTTCAACCAGCGGTCCTCCAGATGTTTCAAAACTACAACTTCCAGCAAGCCCGGACAGCCGATGGCTGCCCGGGCTTGCTGGGAGTTGTAGTTTTGAAACCTCTGGACGTCCGCAGGTTGAAGACCACTGAGGGTGGAGAGTTCACTCGAGTATAAGCCGAGGGGGGTGTTTTCAGCACGAAAAATTGTGCTGAAAAACTCGGCTTATACTCGAGTATATACGGTATGTTTAAAATTGTCATTTTCTGACCCATATAGCTTCTTTATTTTTCTGTATATAGGGCGGTTTTGCGCCGTGATCAAGTTTTTATCGGTACCATTTTTGTTTTGATGAGACTTTTTGATCGCTTTTTATAAAAAAAATTTTAGGGTATACAAAGTGACCAAAAATACACAATATACATTTTTACTTATACGTCATTGACCGTGCAGTACATTTTTTTTTACTTCTGTTATACTTTTTCTTTTTTGTCCCCATAGGGGACTATTACATGCAATACTTTGATTGCATACACTTAATTCTATGCCTTAGCATAGCATTGATCCGTGTTATCTGCGCTCGATTGCTCAAGCCTGGATCTCAGGCTTGGAGCAATCAAGCAACCATCTGACGGCAGGGAGCAAAGTAAGGAGCCTCTCGCTGTCATCTCAGCTGTTCGGGACACCGCGGTTTCATTGCAGCGGTCCCAAACAGCTAACCGGCAACAGGAATCTTCCGTTTTAGACGCTGCAATCAATTTTGAATGCGGCGTCTGAAGGGTTAATACTGGACATCAGCCCGATTGGCGATGTCCAGTATTAGCCGCAGGTCGTGGTTGCGGACAGCAACTGGGACCCCCCAGGTATCATGCACGTACACCTGCTGAGTGTGCGTCATAAAGTGGAAGCCCGCAGTGGACGTAAATATATCATCCCGTTCACCCGGTACGCTTCTTTCTTCAATGAATTGCGCACTGGAGGCAGGCCTGCCCGATGAATTAGAATTTTCAAGTGCTCACGTGATTAGCACCTGTGAATATTCAAATTCCCCTGGCGGGCCCTCCTTCTGTGCGCAATTCACCGAAGAAATAAGTGGACCTTCAGAGGGGCACCGCTCCGGGCTGCAGGTACGTATGTTAGAGACCCGAAATGGTCTCCTGTTCACCCACACTATAACACAGTGCATTGGGTTTAGTGGGGTGAACGGGATGACCGTAAAAATGGACAGTAACAGAGTACAACGGAGATTTAAAAAAGCCCATTCACATGAATTGGATCCACCTTATTTTTTCATCTCTGTTGCTTATTTCTATAACGGAGATGGTCAACGGAGATTAAAAACACTGATGTGAACCTAGACCTGATTGCATTACTTAACTACTAATGCACTAATTTTACACACTGTCTGTGTCTCATAGGTTCTAAAGTTTCATGTGACTGAAAAATTGTAAAGGTGTAATAACAAGGGTCCTGATGAGAGTAGAGAGTAGTTTTCTTGGTGAATTTCTTTTTTCCCAACAGGTATTTTTCCACAGTATTTACTAAAGTTTCCCTACATTTTGCACTTTTCCCCTTTATGGTGACTACACCCCATTTCCCTGATGGCCACGCCCCCTTTCTGTGTTTTATGGGTAAAATGGAGAGTTGGTCGATTTTAGTTTTTCAACTCTGGTGCAAATTCTGACACAATATTAAATCAGTGACAAGATGTGTTCTCTCTTGCCATGGATCATCTCACAAAAAGTAGTAAATGTAAACATGGATAGAATTTACTTAGTAAGTTTTCCCCTTTCCCTTGTGTTCACGTAGCAAACCACAACTTTAGGCTTCATTCAGATGGACTGGAAAACTTTTTTTTTTTTTTTAACATATCTGTAAATTACTTCTATTAAAAAACGTACTCCTTCCAGTACTTATCAGCTGCTGTATGCTCCACAGAAAGTTATTTTCTTTTTTTAATTTTCTTTTCTGTTTGACCACAGTGCTGTCTACTGACACCTCTGTCCATGTCAGGAACTGTCCTGGATAGGTTTTCTATGGGGATTTGCTTCTACTCTGGACAGTCCCTGACATGGACAGACGTGTCAGCAGAGAGTACTGTGGTCAGAGTGGAAAGGAAATTCAAAAAGAAAAGAACAGTCAGTGGAGCATTCAGCAGCTGATAAGTACTGGAAGGAGTAAGATTTTTTAATAGAAGTAATTTACAAATCTGTTAACTTTCCGGCACCAGTTGATTCAAAAAATGAAATGTTGTTTACCGGAGTACCCCTTTAAAGAAGATGTTCAGCGGTAAGAAATGTATCCCCTATCCGCATCTTCCGTTTGGGGTCTAGGCTCTGCTGAAAGAAGTGACATTTTGCACTCAGCACATGGGAACATGCCACCTTCATTCATCTGGGAGAGCCAGAGACACAGCTTTCACGTGTCTGTGCCTCCTCCATAGAGATGAATAAAGGGGGTGTGTTTCGACCAGTTGACCTGCTGGGTACAAAATTCGCTCTAGCAGAGCAGAGCCGGGCCCTGTACGGGAGATCGCAGGGGGTCCCAGCGGCTGGACCCCTGCAATCAGACATTCTGCGGATAGGGGATACATTTTTTTTTTTTTACAGCTGGACATCTTCTTTATATCCAAACAGCAGGCCACAGCACAGAGAGATGGAAGAATCCTCACATTCATATAAAAGGCAGTGATTTATTGGTTCCCCTTATGCAATGTTTCGGTTCACAATCAGCCTTTTTACAGCCTTGAAAAACGCTGATTGTGAGCCACAACGTTGCATAAGGGAAACCAATAAATCACTGCTCTATATATCTCTTTGTGCTGTGGCCTGCTGTTTGGATATATGGTGATGCTGGAGTGGCCCTCCGGATAACCACGGGCACAGTGGAGGATCCTGTTCTGTCCTCTACTTGCATATTGGACATCTTCTTTAAGTGTAACCATTTCAGGTTTAAAGCGTAACTGTCATGGAAATTATACCCCCCAGACTAATAACATGATAGTATAGATGATGATACGTGTAATGCAGCTGTACCTTTGGCTGCTCTTTATCACTCTTTATCAGCAGGAAAATAGTTTTATCGTGCGGTCAGCAACAGTCGGATAGGCGTGGCTGGGGATCGTAATGCCCCGCCTCCGCCACGCCTATCCCCTGTAAGTGAGCACTGGACCAATGTGTGATTGACACACAGGTCCCCACCCCCCGATGTCCATGATGTGCCGGCCGGCGTGACTCCACTGAGCCTATACATATAATCTACACCTTTATGTTATATGAAATACAGTGCCAGTACTCCTCTTCTTTCTTCTCATGGTGCCGGAGACGCGCTGCTTCTGCTTTCACTATAGGCAGTGAGCTCGCTCCCGTTGTCTGCCGCCAGCTCAGTGCGCCTGCATTACACGTATCATCACCTATACTATCATGGTATTAGTCTGGGGGGTATTATTTCCATGACAGTTGCGCTTTAACACTGAACTGTGCTAATAGCACTGCACCATGCACCTGTCTGGAACAGACCTCAGGTAAATATGTAGTTAATTTTTACCTAGCATAGTGCCTATGACTACAAAAACGTAACCAAGCCATTTTGATTACTTAAAATCCATGCATTCTGATTCTAAAATGGTTGTTTTCTCCTAATGGAATGCTGAAAAAACTGTGTACGACTACATACAAATAGAAATTCACAAATGTCACTCATACATGTATATATAAATGTCTGTAGAACTTTTCATATGTAAAGGACCTGATATTCCATGTGTCTTCCAGAGGTCTAAACCATATAAACATACATAACAATGAGAAATTATTTCCATGATGTTTTTAGAAGAAAAGCATTAATCAATTAAAAAAAACTATAAACTGAAAGCAATTTATATTAAACATATAGTTAACCTCAAACTGAATGAGGACAATTCCCGTCTCGAGGCCTTTAGCAAGTTGCTCCATTGATCCTTGCAATGTGTCACAGTATTCTGTGGGAAGTATCATTTGTGGAAAATGCTGAAAGTCTGTTTCATCACCTGATTTCAGCTCTCCAAATGGCTTCACAACTGACAAGAAAGAAAAAAGGTCTAAGAAATCATTATGCAATTTTATTATGTCATTAACAACTCAGGTGTAGCAGCTACCAGAGGTAAGAATAGATCACATCTGCTTTGACTTCAGAAGGCATCACCTCACCATGTTTAACGTAATGAAGTAGGGAAAGAGGCATTAGGTAACACAACAAGGACTATACTGACAATTCAGAAGCTGAGTGATCCTTGTGTTTAACCTTCTAGGATCCTTGTGTTTAACCTTAACTAATGGAAATATCTATGCCAGCAACACTAGTATCCTCTTATTGACAAATGTTGGTCAAACATGCTACAGTAAATTGTCAGAAGCCAAGAAGACCATTACTATTTTTATTCATCTAAATTTCTTAAAGTGGTATAAAGGCCACATAGTTTGCTTTATTATACTATTACTTAGTCTAGCATGGGTTATGTGCAATATTCAATTCCCAGTGGGGGTTTACAGGAGTTAAAGGGGTACTCCATTGGAAAACATTATTTTTTTTAATCAACTGGTGCCAGAAGGTTAAACAGATTTGTAAATTACTTCTATTAAAAAATCTTATTCCTTCCAGTACTTATCAGCTGCTGTCATGATCCATAGGAAGTTCTTTTCTTTTTGAATTTCCTTTCTGCCTGACCACAGTGCTTTCTGCTGACACCTCTGTCCATTTTAGGAACTGTCCAGAGCAGGAGAGGTTTTCTATGGGGATTTCCTCCTACTCTGAACAGTTCCTAAAATGGACAGCGGTGTCAGCAGAGAGCACTGTGGTCAGGCAGAAAGGAAATTCAAAAAGAAAAGAACTTCCAGTGGAGCGTACAGCAGCTGTTAAGTACTGGAAGGATTAAGATTTTTTTAATAGAAGTAATTTACAAAACTGTTTAACTTTCTAGCACCAGTTAATTAAAAAAATGTTCTCCAGTGGAGTACCCCTTTAAATAGGTTATCCAGGATGTGGAAAACATAGCTGTTTTGTTTTTACCAAAAGCAGCACAACAGCTGCCCTCAGGTTATGTGTGGTATTACAACTTGGCTCCATTCATTTCAATAAAACTGAACTGCAATATCACACACCAACTGAGGACAGGGGTGGCACTGTTTCTGGAAGAAAACAGCTATGTTTTTCTAATCCTGGATAACCCCTTAACCCCTTAAGGACCAAGGGCGTACAGGTACGTCTTTGCTCCCTGGTACTTAAGGACCAAGGGCGTACCTGTACGCCCGTGGGAATTTCGGTCCCCGCCGCGCGCCGGGAGGGGATCGCGCCGGGGTGACTGCTGATATCTATCAGCAGGCACCCCGCGCAAATGCCCAGGGGGGTCATTAGACCCCCCATGTCAGCGATCGGCGCAAATCGCAAGTGAATTCACACTTGCGATTTGCGCCGATTCCGGGTCATATGGGTCTATGGTGACCCAGTGACCAGGAATAGAAGGGGGATCGCGGGTGTCCTAGACACCCACGATTCCCCTGTAGCGATAGGAGTGAGGTGGCAGGGTTGCCACCCCTCCTATCTCTGCTATTGGTGGTCTAGACGCGACCACCAATAGCAGATCGGGGGCGGAGGGGTTTACTTTCGGTTTCCCTGTCCTGCCCACCCACAAGAGGCGGGGCAGAACAGGGAAACAGACAGGGACCGGCGCCGAAGATCCACTTACCCATCGGCGACGGCAGCGGGTGACGATCAGCGGCGGCAGCGGGCGACGATCGGCGGAAGAAGAGGACCGCGACGCAGCTCCCTGGATCCAACGGAAGCCGGTGAGTTACTTAGCAACATCTGGAGGGCTACAGTCTGAGACCACTATAGTGGTCTCTAAACTGTAACCCTCCAGATGTTGCAAAACTACAACTCCCAGCATGCCCAGAGAGCTGTTTTGGCTTGCTGGGAGTTGCAGTTTTGCAACAGCTGGAGGTCTACAGTTTGAGACCACTGCAAAGTGATCTCTATACTGTGCACCTCCAGATCTTGCAAAACTACAACTCCCAGCATGCCCAAACAGCAGTTTGCTGTCTGGGCATGCTGGGAGTTGTAGTTTTGCAACATCTGGAGGTCCACAGTTTGGAGACCACTGTGCAGTGGTCTCTAAACTATAGCTCTCCAGATGTTGCAAAACTGCAACTCCCAGCAAGCCTAAACAGCTCTCTGGGCATGCTGGGAGTTGTAGTTTTGCAACATCTGGAGGGTTACAGTCTCTGGAGGGTTATGTCTCTGTATGCTGGGAGTTGTAGTTGCGATCCCTCCAGCTGTAACTACATCTCCCAGCATGCCTTTCGGCGATCAGTACATGCTGGGAGTTGAAGTTTTGCAACAGCTGGAGGCACACTGGTTGGAAAATACTGAGTTAGGTAACAGAACCTAACTGAAGGTTTTCCAACCAGTGTGCCTCCAGCTGTTGCAAAAGTACAACTCCCAGCATGCACGGTCTGTCAGTACATGCTGGGAGTAGTAGTTTTGAAACAGCTGGAGGTTTGCCCACCCATGTGAACGTACAGGGTACATTCACACTGGTGGGTTTACAGTAAGTTTTCTGCTTCAAGTTTGGGCTGTGGCAAATTTTTCACCGCAGCGCAAACTCCTAGCGGTAAATTCACTGTAAACCCGCCAGTGTGAATGTACTCTAAAAACAATACACTTACACATAATAAAGAGTAAAACACTACATATACACCCCCTTACACTGTCCCCCTAATAAAAAATAAAAAACGTATTGTACGGCAGTGTTTCCAAAATAGAGCCTCCAGCTGTTGCAAAACAACAACTCCCAGCATTTCCGGACAGCCACTGACTGTCCAGGCATGCTGGGAGTTTAGCAACAGCTGGAGGCACCCTGTTTGGGAATCACTGGCGTAGAATACCCCTATGTCCACCCCTGTGCAATCCCTAATTTAGTCCTCAAATGCGCATGGCGCTCTCTCACTTCGGAGCCCTGTCGTATTTCAAGGAAACAGTTTAGTGCCACATATGGGGTATCTCCGTACTCAGGAGAAATTGCACTACTAATTTTGGGGGCTTTTTTTCCTTTTACCCCTTATGAAAAAGAAAAGTTGGGGTCTACACCAGCCTGTTAGTGTAAAAAAAAAAATTTTTTTTACACTAACATGCTGGTGTTGTCCTTTACTTTTTATTTTCACGGGAGGTAAAAGGAAAAAAAGACCCCCAAAATTTGTAACGCAATTTCTCCTGAGTACGGAGATACCCCAGATGTGGACGTAAAATGCTCTGCGGACACACAACAAGGCTCAGGAGTGAGGGCGCACCATGTACATTTGAGGCCTAAATTGGTGATTTGCACAGGGGTGGCTGATTTTACAGCGGTTCTGACATAAACACAGAACAATAAATACCCACATGTGACCCCATTTTGGAAACGACACCCCTCACGGAACGTAACAAGGGGTATAGTGAGCCTGACAAAGGGGTATAGTGAGAATGACAAATTTTCATTCAAGTTGGATGGGAAAATGAAAAAAAAAAATTCTTTTCACTAAAATGTTGGTGTCACCCTAAATTTTTCATTTTCACAAGGGAAAATAAAAAAAGCCCCCCAAAATTTGTAACCCAATTTCTTCTGAGTAAGAGCATACCTCATATGGGGATGTAAAGTGCTCTATGGGTGCACTACAATGCTCAGAAGAGAAGGAGCGCCATTGGGATTTTGAAGAGAAAATTTGTCCGGAATTGAAGGCCACTTGTGTTTACAAAGCCCCCATGGTACCAGAACAATGGACCCCCCCATATGTGACCCCATTTTGGAAACAACACCCCTCATGTAATGTAATAAGGGGCGCAGTGAGCATTTACGCCCCACAGGTGTCTGACAGATTTTTGGAACAGTGATCCGTGAAAATGAAAAATTTAATTTTCCATTTGCCCAGCACACTGTTCCAAAGATCTGTCAAACGCCAGTGGGGTGTAAATGCTCACTGCACCACTTATTAAATTCTGTGAGGGGTGTAGTTTCCAAAATGGGGTCACATGTGGGGGGGGGGGGGTCCACTGTTCTGGCACCACGGGGGGCTTTGTAAATGCACATGGCCCCTGACTACCATTCCAAACGAATTCTCTTTCCAAAAGCTCAATTGTGCTCCTCCTCTTCTGAGCATTGTAGTTCACCCGTAGTGCACTTCAGGTCCACTTATGGGGTATTTCCATACTCAGAAGAGATGGGGTTACAAATTTTGGGGGGTATTTTCTGCTATTAACCCTTGCAAAAATGTGAAATTTGGGGGGAAACACACATTTTAGTGAAAAAAAATATATTTTTTTTAACATATGCAAAAGTCGTGAAACCCGTGTGGGGTATTAAGGCTCACTTTATTCCTTGTTACGTTCCTCAAGGGGTCTAGTTTCCAAAATGGTATGCCATGTGTTTTTTTTTTGCTGTTCTGGCACCATAGGGGCTTCCTAAATGCGACATGCCCCCCGAGCAAAATTTGCTCTTGCTCTCAAAAAGTCAAATATCACTCCTTCTCTTCGGAGCATTGTAGTTTGCCCGTAATGCACTTCATGCCAACTTATGGGGTGCCTCCATACTCAGAAGAGATGGGGTTACAAATTTTGTGGGGTATTTTCTGCTATTAACCCTTGCAAAAATGTGAAATTTAGGGGGAAACACACATTTTAGTGAAAAAAAAAATATTTTTTTTACATATGCAAAAGTCGTGAAACACCTGTGGGGTATTAAGGCTCACTTTATTCCTTGTTACGTTCCCCAAGGGGTCTAGTTTCCAAAATGGTATGCCATGTGGGTTATTTTTGCTGTTCTGGCACCATAGGGGCTTCCTAAATGCAACATGCCCCCCAAAAACCATTTCTGAAAAATGTACTCTCCAAAATCCCCTTGTCGCTCCTTCCCTTCTGAGCCCTCTACTGCGCCCGCCGAACACTTTACATAGACATATGAGGTATGTGCTTACTCGAGGGAAATTGGGCTACAAATATAAGTATACATTTTCTCCTTTTACCCCTTGTAAAAATTCAAAAATTGGGTTTACAAGAACATGCGAGTGTAAAAAATAAAGATTCTGAATTTTCTCCTTCACTTTGCTGCTATTCATGTGAAACACCTAAAGGGTTAAAACATTTACTGATTGTCATTTTGAATACTTTGGGGGGTGTAGTTTTTATAATGGGGTCATTTGTGGGGTATTTCTAATGGGAAGGCCCTTCAAATCCACTTCAAACCTGAACTGGTCTCTGAAAAAAAGCGAGGTTCAAAATTTTGTGAAAAATTGGAAAAGTGCTGCTGAACTTTGAAGCCCTCTGATGTCTTCCAAAAGTAAAAACACGTCAATTTTATGATGCAAACATAAAGTGGACATATTGGAAATGTGAAAAAAAAAAATAAAATATTTTGAATATCCATTTCCTTACAAGCAGAAAGCTTCAAAGTTAGAGAAATGCAAAATTTTCTAATTTTTCATCAAATTTTGGGATTTTTCACCAAGAAAGGATGCAAGTTACCACAAAATGTTATCACTATGTTAAAGTAGAATATGTCACGAAAAAACAATCTCGGAATCAGATTGATAACTAAAAGCATTCCAGAGTTATTAATGTTTAAAGTGACAGTGGTCAGATGTGCAAAAAACGCTCTGGTCCTAAGGTGTAAAATGGCCTGGTCCTTAAGGGGTTAAAGAAATTATCCACCATAAGGTGATTTTAGTACTTACCTGCCAGACATTAATGGACATACTTAAGAAGAATATTGCTGTCTTGGGGCTAAATTTCTACTTTGTTATAAGCTGCTGCTTTCTCTTTGTGGAACAGCTATTTCCTATTGTAGTTCCCTCCCTCCAAATACAAGTCACAGGATCTCTTGTTTGTAAGTGTGAGTTCACTTTTCTTTCTCCCACACATCATCCAACCCACCCATTGAAGCCCTCCTGGGACAATTCCCTGCTGCCCTGTGGAGAACGATCTCCTTTCTGCCAACAGTTGCTCCACCCATTGAAGCAGACAGGCTCCCTTTCAACAACTGACTAGTCATGTAATGTCTCAGGCTGCACTGAAAACTAAGAAAACCTGAGACGACACTCATTTTTCTGTATACTGTTAAAAATAAACACCGGGGTATAGATCACATAAGAAGTGCAAGACCATCCATCAAACACAGGTACAGACACTATATTATAAACTACACTAACCTTACAACCCATGTAGCACAGTCAAATAAAAGATATTCTTGGAATACCCCTTGAAAGTCTTACTAGAGGTGTAGTTGGTAAAGAGAGATAATGGATGTGCATGTGTATCTGTACATTGTTTATAATTCAGTTTTTAAATGGTTTGTAGTAAAAGTTATGTTTTATACATGAGCATCCCTAATTTTGGTGAATGACAAAACACCTGTGAAGGGGATTTAGATCTGTATCAGAAAACAGATTATCAACTTACTCAGTTCAAAATTATAAATGGTAAACTTCTGTTTGACCAGCTTTTGCCTTGAACTTCAAAGTCTGACCTTGGGCTAATTGCTGTATCTATACACATACAGTGTTACTGATGCTGTGTAATCCTTATCTGAATCTTTTTACCAATTACATTATGGATGTTTTCCCATTAGGGAGTTCTATAGCCAACAAACTGCCTAGCAGGAAATATTTACCACGAGTCTTAGAACGTTAATATAATAAATTCATGCTGCTGTACAACTAATGAGGTAGATATGACAAGTCCCTCCATCAAAACAAAAAAATTACCTTTCCGCCTCACCAGTAGAGCAAGTTCCCTTGTGTGAGACTCTCGGCTGGCTTTTATAAACATGACCACTTGATCATGTGTGTGCTCGGAGATATCACGACCATTGATGAGTACAATCTGATCACCTTCCATAAGCTTAGGAGAACATTTATCTGCCTATGTAAGGATGAAATACAAATTTTTTTTAGTAACAGGCATACCAATGACTTCTTTATATTTCTGTATTCGATTTTCTTTCCATATGTCTCCATATTTTTTTTTTCTTAATGCGAACTGGTTATTATAACAGGTCTATAGATAAATCAGTAATTTTATTGACTTAATTTTTACAACAGTTTTTAAACTTTTAACTGTTGGTAAAATAATAATAATAATAAAAATAATATTACACGTTTACCAGGTTCTGTCAGTATTGCCTTATGTAAGTCTTCTAAATATGTAATCAATTGATCATGATTTGTGTTTAAAGAAGCACTCTGGCAAAATGTTTATTTTAACCAGACATTCCTGCAGTGTAATATATTTCATCCCTGTCCAGTTATAATAATACATTTTATAATTTCATACTTGATATGTCCTATACTGTGCTCCTAACCTTTTGTAAAGGACATCACCTACAGCAAAGCATAACTAAGAAACTGTTCTAAATTAATCTTTAGTAAAAGACATGTAAACACCCTACTTAGAAATGAAGTTTGTGGCAACTTCTAACAAATTCATACAACTTACAGGCGATCCTGGGGTAATTCTGGAGACCACCAACTGTAATTTTTGATCAACACCACCCTGTAAATATGTAAAATATCATGATTCCTTTAATGAACATGTTACATATAAAACACCTGAATTAAATACTGAATCTGATGATAACATTTACATAACTGTGCATTTAAACATTTCAGATATAAGCACTATAAATTAATATGTATTACCTTTAAGTTAAACCCAAATTTGCCTTCTTCATCAGGTGTGATACGGACCAACAGCAAATCTCCATTAGCAAATTCATTCTTTATTAAAAAAAAAAAAAAAAAACAGGAAAAAAAAAAAAACATTTACTGCAGTTATTACAAAACTGTTGACAAGGCATACACTAGTGGTTTTCATTCAGCAGTACGTGTACCCCAGGCTGAGGCCTTGCCTTTAAAATAAACAAACAAACAAAAAAACATCACATTTGATGCTGAAGCTAGTATTCAGTAATGTCTCAAAGAGCTAACCAACCCTAATCCTGAGGTTACCTGTCTATTGTTATTGGAGCTAGAATGTTGCTGACTGATAGTCAATACTCAGCAACATCCTTAACCGCCCTCCTCCAAAACCTCAGGCCAATGTTTATTATGGTTTGTTAAAGGGGTACTGCGCTGGAAAGCATTTGTTTTTAAATCAACTGGTACCAGAAAGTTGAACAGATTTGTAAATTACTTCTATTTAAAAATCTTAATCCTTTCAGTAATCAGCTGCTGTATGCTCCACAGGAAGTTCTTTTCTTTTTGAATTTCCTTTCTGTCCGACCACAGTGCTCTCTGCTTACACCTCTGTCCATTTAAGGAACTGTCCAGAGTATGAGCAAATCGCCATATCAAACCTATCCTGCTCTGGACAGTTCTTGACATGGACAGAGCCTTATAACAGGAATATATATATATATATATATATATATATATATATATATATATATATATATATATATATATATATATATAAATAAATAAATAAAACAGAACTGCAAGAAAGTACTGTTTCACAACTATAGATCATAGAATATCTAAAACAAATGGCCACTGTCATTTAAAACACTTTCCCTCTATCTTATAGGCTATGTGATCTGTAACATATTAGTAAATGACTTAAGTTACAAGGAACTACACCTTACTCCTAAAAAAAACAGCTCTTTACTCTTGGCCACAAGGTGTCTCATTGTCCTTAAATCTGCTGTTTACTGCCTTGTAGAGGAAAACTTTCTCTAGTAACAGATACAGTAAGGATAGATTAAAGGAAGTGGGGACGGGGCTTAGCATGTGCTATGTTTGAAGGTGAGCGGCTGAGAGAAAGAGAAACCATGGGCTTTGTGCATGCCAGCTGAGCCTGTCTCCATTCTCCAGTAAATATGCACTGTCCACGAATGATAGGAAAGGACTTCCTCATTTCAGGTCAGTGCTTAGTGTAACCCCTTACATGTTGTCTTGCTACTGTTTCTTTTCCTAATGATCACATAGCACCTTGCCAAGCCAGTGCAACAGTAATTTATTATTTCTTCACTTGCCATTTATAGTTGTGTACAGTAAATCTACCCCTAGCACAGTGCCAGTCTATTCAGTCCTGAGTACTTTCTATACCATGGCATAGCAAAGAGGTGTGTTTTCCTGTGATTCACCAGAGAAGTAGGAAGGGAATAAACTGTGTGTGTACTACTGGCAAACAGTCCAACTCAGACCATTCCCCCTATAATAGAGTAACAGAGTAACATAGTTCATAAGGTCAAAAAAAGACCAGAGTCCATCAAGTTCAACCTATAACCCTAATGAGTCCCTATTGAGTTAATCCAGGGGAAGGCAAAAAAATAGATCCCTGGATCAACCTTCTGTCCATATAGATCTAGAATCCATAACCTGTAATGTTATTATTCTCCAAAAATGCATCCAGACCCCTTTTAAATTCTTTTACAGAGTTCACTATGACCACCTCCTCTGGCAGAGAATTCCACAGTCTCACTGCTCTTACAGTAAAGAACCCCCGTCTGTGCTGGTGTAGAAACATTCTTTCCTCAAGACGTAGAGGATGCCCCCTTGTTATACAGCCCTGGGTATAAATAGATCATGGGAAAGATCTCTGTAAGGTCCACTGATATATTTATACATAGTTATTTGGTCTCTCCTAAGCCTTCTTTTTTCTAAACTAAATAATCCTAATTCTGATAATCTTTCTGGGTACTGTAGTCCTCCCATTCCCCTTATTACTCTGGTTGCCCGTCTTTGAACCCTCTCCAGCTCCACTATATCTTTATTGTACACTGGTGCCCAGTACTGTACACAATATTCTATGTGTGGTCTGACTAGTGATTTGTACAGTGGTAGAATTATTTCCTTGTTGTGGGATCTATGCCTTGGCAGCAGCTGCCCGACACTGGTCACTACAGCTAAATTTACTATTAACTAAGACTCCCAAGTCCTTTTCCACTTCAGTTGTCCCAAGTGTTCTCCCATTTAATACATAATCCCAGCCCGGATTTTTCTTCCCCTCGTGCATTACCTTACATTTATCAGTGTTGAACCTCATGTGACACTTACCAGCCCAAACCTCCAACCTATCCAGATCTATTTGTAACAGTGCACTGTCCTCTATAGTGTTTATCGCTTTACAGAGTTTCGTATCATCTGCAAAGATTGCTACTTTACTATTCAACCCCTCTACAAGGTCATTGATAAATATATTAAATAAAACAGGACCCAAGACTGACCCCTGTTGTACCCCACTTGTAACAGTCACCCAATCAGAATAATTACCATTAATAACCACCCTCTGTTTCCTATAACCGAGCCAGTTACTTACCCACTTGCACACATTTTCCCCCAGTCCAAGCATTCTCATTTTATGCACCAACCTTTTATGTGGCACCATATAAATGCTTTGGAAAAATCCAGATATACGATGTCCAGCGATTGCCCCTGGTCCAGTCTGGAGCTCACCTCCTCATAAAAGCTGATCAGGTTAGTTTGACAGGACCGATCCCTCATAAAGCCATGCTGACATGAAGTCATACATTTATTTTTATCAAGATACTCCAAAATAGCATCCCTTAGGAAACCCTCAAACAATTTACATACAACGGAGGTTAAACTATTAGGCCTATAATTCCCGGGATCACCTTTTGACCCCTTTTTAAATACTGGCACATTTGCCATGCGCCAGTCCTGGGGAACAGTCCCTGTTACTATAGAGTACCTGAATGTTAAAAATAGGGGTCTGTCTATTACACTACTTAATTCCTTTAGAACACGGTGGTGAATGCCATCCGGAGCTGTCGATTTGTTTATTTTGATTTTTTGTAGGTGGTACTGTACTTCTTCCTGGGTTAGACAGGTGACCTGTACAGGGGCGTCTACCTTATCTCGCTGTATTTCACCTGCCATTTCATTTTCCTTGGTGAATACAGTGGAGAAGAATTTGTATAAAGGAGTACTCTAGTGCAGAGTATTCCTGCTCCGTCCTGCCCGGGCTGCAAAATATATGAAAATAAACCATATCTCACCTTGCTGGGTTCCCGCGGAGCGCCACTACAGCTGATCGGCCCTCCGGTCCATCCTTTTCATAATTCAGGGTGTAACGAAGCGTCACATGGCGCTCAGCCTATCTCCGGCCGCCGTGATGTTCTGCCTCGGCCGGCGATAGGCTGAGCGCTATGTGATGCTTCGTTACACCCGGAAGTATGAAGAGGATGGACCGGAGGACCGATCAGCTGTAGTGGCGCTCCGCGGGAACCCAGCAAGGTGAGAGATGGTTTATTTTAATTTTTTTGCAGCCCGGGCAGGACAGAGCAGGAATACTCTGCACCAGAGTACTCCTTTAATATATTTGCTTTTTACTGATACCCGTTTATAATTTACTTAATTTTTTAAAGGGCCAACACTTTCATTTTTAACCTTTTTGCTATTTATATATTTAAAAAAAACATTTTGGGGTTAGTTTTACTCTCTTTGGCAATGAGTCTTTCTGTCTCTATTTTTGCCGCTTTTATCAGTTTTTTACATATTTTTTACAGTTTTCTCTATAGCTTTTTAATTCTTCTTCACTGCCATCCTGTTTTAGTAGTTTAAATGCTTTATTTTTGTCATTTATTGCCCCCTTAACATTTTTATTCATCCATATTGGTTTTCTTTTATTTCTGACCCTTTTATTTTAAGATATTCTTAAAAGTCTCCCATTTAGTGCAAGTAATCTTGTTTTTGAGGATATTATCCCAATTTATATTGTTGAGGGCTTCTCTAAATTGATCAAACTTTGCCTTCCTAAAGTTCATTTTTTTGTGGCCCCTCGAGAGATTCCCTTATTGAAGAACAAGCTATAATGTATTATATTATGATCACTATTTCAAAGGTGTCCTTCTACTTGCACATAAGTTACTCTGTCAGGTCTGTTGGTTAATATTAAGTCTAGTAGGGCGCCCCCTCTAGTTGGGCCCTGCACCATTTGGGACAGATAATTGTCTTTAGCTATAGTCAGAAACTGTTTCCTTTATGAGATTCACAGGTCTCAGTCTCCCAGTTTATATCAGGATAGTTAAAGTCCCCCATTATTATCACATCATTCTGATTTGCTGCCTTGTTTATTTGCTTCAGTAACTGATATTCTAGCTCTTCCATTATGTTTGGTGGCTTATAGAAAAACCCCTAATAGAATTTTTTTTATTTTCATCTTCATATATTTTTACCCATAATGACTCCATATTATCGTTTCCCACCCATATAGTCTCCCCCAGTGCGGCCTTCAGACGCGATTTCACATAAAAACAAACTCCTCCCCCTTTCCGTTTTGTCCGATCCTTCCTGAATAGACTATAACCCTGTATGTTGACCGCCCAGTCACAGCTATCGTCCAACCAAGTCTCTGTTATACCCACTGTGTCATAATTTTCCTCAGACATCAACCACTCCAGTTCCTCTGTTTTATTGGAAAGACTTCTGGTATTAGTCAACATGCAATTCAAAGGTGTATGTTTTTTTTTCCTATGAAGTCTATCCCTATTAACTATTCTAAGCCCTCCCACCCCCAGGTATATTAATAAGTCACCCCTCTCTATCGACACTATCTTCCCCCTCTAGGTTGTAGGTTCCCTCCCCCCCCCCCCGGTCCCTAGTTTAAACACTCTTCTTCAAGCACAGCTGTACCCTCCCCATTGAGGTGCAGTCCGTCCCTATGGTAGAGGCGGTATCCGACAACTAAGTCAACCCAATTCTCCATTAACCCAAACCCCTCCTTTCTACACCAGCTTCTGAGACACTTGTTTACCTCCCTAATCTCCCGCGGCCTCTTTGGTGTGGCTCGTGGTACAGGTAATATTTCAGAAAATATTACCTTGGAGGTAAGTCCCTGAAATAATTTTTAAGGACACTCCACCTACCTCTTACTTTGTCATTGGTGCCAATATGTACTATGACTGCTGGGTCCTCTCCAGCCCCGCCCAGCAACCTGTCAACCTGACCTGCAATGTGCCGAACTCGAGCGCCAGGAAGGCAACACACTGTTCGGCGATCCCAGTCTTTGTGACACATCGCCCTGTCTGTCCCCCTAGTCATTGAGTCCCCCACTACCAGTACCTGTCTGCCCTGAACTCCTCCCTCCCTCCTTACTGGAGCAGACAACCCCCTAGAGGTCAGAGGCAGAGTCCTGCTGTAGTATTGCTAGCTCTGAAATGGCATCCCCTCATATGCCAACCGGGCAAACTTGTTGGGGTGTGCCAGTTCAGGACTAGCGTCCCTGACACTTTTCCCTCTACCCCGTTTTCTAATTGTAACCCAGCTAGCTGCCTGACTGTCCTGCACCTCCGTCCCAATATCCTCTCCCACTTCTACCCTAGAGAGTACTTGCTCAGTGAGCAGGAGACTCCTCTCCAAGTTGTAAATGCATCTCAGTGTTGCCAGTTGCTCCTCTAGATCCATCATCTGGGCTTCCAAATGAACAACTTGCACACATCTCACACAGCAATATGCACCCTCAAACTGCTGTTCAAGGATTGCATACATTGTGCAAGATGCACACTGGATTACCTTATCAAACATGGAGGCCATACTAGATTTAGGAATTGCAAAAATAAACAGTGAAAAAAAAAAACAATAAAATATTTCACTTAAACTCCCTGAATTTAAAGTCCCTTAATTTTAAGTCCCTCTCACTTTTATACTTACAATCACTTGTATACTTCACACTCTTGTATACAGACACACAATCACTAGCTCAAACAATCGCTTAGTGTACTTGCTTTTCTAGATACCAGATACCACCTCTCTCTTCCACTGCCTGGAAGTGATTGCAAAGAGTGAAATAGCTATGCACCATTGAAGGGACACTCAGGGGCTTACTAACATGATGTAGTTATGAGGATGTTTCGGCTATAATGTAAAATATGCTAATCTACAACCTTTCATAGACTCCAAAGACTTCCATAACACAATGCTATAGTAAATTACCAAGTGCATTCTAGGGTATTTAACTGGACTCAAAAATGGTTGTTAGTACCACTTTTAGGGTGGTGTCTGATTGCATTTACTTTTTTATTTTTTTTAAATGCTGTAGAAATTAGGAGTCATTAGGAAAACACTTATACTACTCTTTCCTAATGGACTCACTTCTGGCTCTTCCTATTTGTGTATCCATCCATCACAAAGAGCTGGATGGGAGAAGCTGGAGGAGAGGAACCTTACAGACGATAACACTACTTAAATTACTTTTTCCAGTACTTAAAAAGGGGTTATTCTGGTACAGCAAAAGAGCAGCGCTAATTTTATCCCAAAACAGCACCACACCTGTCCTCAAGCTATGTGTGGTATTAAAAATTTACTCCATTCTCTTAAGTGGAACTGAACTGCAATACCACACACAACTTGGGGACAGGTGTGGTGCTGTTGTTAACCCCTTAAGGACCAGGCCAATTTTCACTGTAGGACCAGAGCGTTTTTTGCACATCTGACCACTGTCACTTTAAGCATTAATAACTCTGGGATGCTTTCACCTTTAATTCTGATTCAGAGATTGTTTTTTCGTGACATACTCTACTTCATGTTAGTGGTAAAATTTTGTCAATACTTGCATAATTTCTTGGTGAAAAATTAAAAAATTTGATGAAAAAAATTTAAAAATTAGCATTTTTCTAACTTTGAAGCTCTCTGCTTGTAAGGAAAATAGACATACAAAATAAATTATATACTGATTCACAAATACAATGTCTACTTTATATTTGCATCATAAAGTTGCCATGTTTTTACTTTTGGAAGATATCAGAGGGCTTCAAAGTTCAGCAGCAATTTTCCAATTTTTCACAAAATTTTCAAAATCGGAATTTTTCATGGACCAGTTTAGTTTTGAAGTGGATTTGAAGGGCTTTCTTATTAGAAATACCGCACAAATGACCCCATTATAAAAACTGCACCCCTCAAAGTATTCAAAATGACATTCAGTAAGTGTGTTAACCCTTTAGGTGTTTCACAGTAATAGCAGCAAAGTGAAGGAGAAAATTCAAAATCTTCATTTTTTTTACACTCGCATGTTCTTGTAGGGGTAAAAGGAGAAAAATCCTCTCAAAATTTGTAACCCAGTTTCTCTCGAGTAAGAAAATACCTCATATGTGTATGTCAAGTGTTCGGCGGGCGCAGTAGAGGGCTCAGAAGGGAAGGAGCGACAATGGGATTTTGGAGAGTGAGTTTTTCTGAAATGGTTTTTGGGGGCATGTCACATTTAGGAAGCCCCTATGGTGCCAGAACAGGAGGAAACCCCCTACATGGCATACCATTTTGGAAACTACACCCCTCAAGGCACGTAACAAGGGGTCCAGTGAGCCTTAATACCCCACAGGTGTTTGACGACTTTTCGTTAAAGTCGGACTTGTAAATGAAAAAAAAAAAATTTCACGAAAGTGCAGTTTTTCCCCAAATGTACCATATTTACAAAGGGTAATGGGAGAAATGCCCCCCCCCCCCCCCCCCCCCCAATTTTTTCAACCCCACCTCTTCTGAGTATGGATATACCCCATGTTAGGACATAAAATGCTCTGCGGGTGAACTACAATGCTCAGAAGAGGAGTCACATTTTGCTTTTGGAAAGCAAATTTTGCTGAAATGGTTTTTCGGGGGCATGTCGCATTTAGGAAGCCCCTATGGTGCCAGAACAGCAAAAAAAAACAAAAAAAAAAACATGGCATACTATTTTGCAAACTACACCCCTCAAGGATTGTAACAAGGGGTACAGTGAACCTTTACACCTCACAGGTGTTTGACGACTTTTTGTTAAAATTGGATGTGTAAATGAAAAAAACTATTTTTTTCACTAAAACGCTGTTTTCCCCCCAAATTTTACATTTTTACAAGGGGTAAAAGGAGAAAATTACCCCCCAAATTTGTAACCCCATTTCTTCTGAGTATGGAAATACCAGTTATGTGGATGCCAAGTGCTCTGCTGGCGCATTACACTGCTCAGAAGAGGAGGCGCGCCATTAAGCTTTTGGAAAGAGAATTTGTTTGGAATAGAAGTCAGGGGCCAAGTGCGTTTACAAAGCCCCCCATGGGGCCAGAACAATGCCCCCCCCCCCCACATGTGACCCCATTTTGGAAACTATACCCCTCATAGAATTTAATAAGGGTTGCAGTGAGCATTTACACCCCACTGGCATTTGACAGATCTTTGGAACAGTGGGCTGAGCAAATGAAAAATAAAATTTTTCATTTTCACGGACCACAGTTCCAAAAATCTGTCAGACACCTGTGGGGGGGGGGGGGGGGTAAATGCTCACTGTACCCCTTATTACATTACATGAGGGGTGTAGTTTCCAAAATGGGGTCACATGTGTGGGGGGAGGAGTCCATTGCTCTGGCACTATGGGGGCTTTGTAAACACACGTGGCCTTCAATTCAGGACAAATTTTCTCTTCAAAAGCCCAATGGTGCTCCCTCTCTTCTGAGAATTGTAGGGTGCAAGCAGAGCACTTTACATCCACATATAGGGTATGTTCTTACTCAGAGGAAATGGGGTTACAAATTTTGGGGGTCTTTTTTTTCTATTTTCCTACATTCCATGAGGGGTGTAGTTTCCAAAATGGGGTCACATGTGGGTATTTATTTTTTTTGCGTTTATGTCAGAACCGCTGCAAAATCAGCCACCCCTGTGCAAATCACTAATTTAGGCCTCAAAAGTACATAGTGAGCTCTCACTCCTGAGCCTTGTTGTGAGTCCGCAGAGCATTTTACGCCCACATATGGGGTATTTCTGTACTCAGGAGAAATTGCATTACAAATTTTGGGGGTCTTTTTTTCTATTTTCCTACATTCCATGAGGGGTGTAGTTTCCAAAATGGGGTCACATGTGGGTATTTATTTTTTTTGCGTTTATGTCAGAACCGCTGCAAAATCAGCCACCCCTGTGCAAATCACCAATTTAGGCCTCAAAAATACATAGTGAGCTCTCACTCCTGAGCCTTGTTGTGCGTCCGCAGTGCATGTTACGCCCACATATGGGGTATTTCTGTACTCAGGAGAAATGGAGTTACAAATTTTGGGGGTCTTTTTTTCCTTTTACCGCTTTCGAAAATAAAAAGTATGGGGCAACACCAGCATGTTAGTGTAAAAAAATTTTTTTTTTTACACTAACAGGCTGGTGTAGCCCCCAACTTTTTATTTTCGAAAGCGGTAAAAGGAAAAAAAGACCCCCAAAATTTGTAGTGCAATTTCTCCCGAGTACGGAAATACCCCATATGTGGCCCTAAACTGTTTCCTTGAAATACATGCGCCATGCGCATTTGAGGACTAGATTAGGGATTGCATAGGGGTGGACATAGGGGTATTCTACGTCAGCGATTCGCTGTTGCTAAACTCCCAGCATGCCTAGACAGTCAGTGGCTGTCCAGAAATGCTGGGAGTTGTTGTTTTGCAACAGCTGGAGGCTCCTTTTTGGAAACACTGCTGTACAATAAGTTTTTCATTTTTATGGGGGGGGGGGGGGGACAGTGTAAGGGGGTGTATATGTAGTGTTTTACCCTTTATTATGTGTTTGTGTAGTGTAGTGTTCTTCGGGTACATTTACACGGGCGGAGGTTTACAGCGAGTTTCCCGCTAGGAGTTTGAGCTGCGGCGAATAATTTGCTGCAGCTCATACTTGCCCCTGTGAATGTACCCTGTACAGTTGCAAAACTACAACTCCCAGCATGTATTGATCACCGAAGGGTATGCTGGGAGATGTAGTTATGCAACAGCTGGAGGTACGCAACTACAACTCCCAGCATGGCGAGACAGCTGTTTGCTGTTTGGGCATGCTGGGATTTGCAGTTTTGCAAGATCTAGAGGGCCACAGCTTAGAGATCACTGTGCTTTCTGGGCATGCTGGGAGTTGTAGTTTTGCAACATCTGGAGGGCTACAGTTTAGAGACCACTGTATAGTGGTCTCAAACTGTAGCCCTCCAGATGTTGTTAGGCAACTTACTGGCTTCCGTAGGATCCAGGGTGCCGCATCGCCGTCCTCTTCCGATTGTCGCCTCTCCCGCCGATGGGTAAGTGGATCTTCGCCAGTCCCTGTCGGTTTCCCCATTCTGCCTATTGTGGGTGGGCAGAACGGGGAAACCGAAAGTTAACCCCCCCGCCCCTGATCTGCTATTGGTCATCGCTGCCACCTCACTCCTATCCCTTCAAGGGAATCGTGGATGTCTTAGACAACCCCGATCCCCCTTATTTTCTTTGTCACCATAGACCCATATGACCGGGAATCGGCGCAAATCGCCGGTGATCGACGACATGGGGGGGGGTCCCCCTCCCCCTGGGCATTTGCACGGGGTGCCTGCTGATCAATATCAGCAGTGACCCTGGTCTGGTCCCCGCCTGGCGCGCGGCAGGGTCCAAAATTCCCATGGGCGTACAGGTAAGCCCTGTGTCCTTAACGGGTTAAAAGAAATCAGCTCTGTTTTCGATTCCTGCATAACCCCTTTAACACAGTGATTCCTAACCAGTGTGCATTCAGCTGTTTCAAAACTACAACTCTGCTGTCTGGGAATGCTGGTAGTTGTAGTTTTGCAAAAGCTGGATGCACACTGGTTAGGAAACACTGACTTAACACATCATGCAACAGAGTGTTAAACTATGATTTCTCTAAAATGCTGCAATGCTTAGGGAAAAATAAAAGATAGTTTAACCCCTTCATGACCCAGCCCATTTTCACCTTCAGGACCTGGGCATTTTTTGAAAATCTGACCACTGTCACTTTAAACATTAAAAACTCTGGAATGCTTTTACTTATCATTCTGATTCCGAGATTGTTTTTTCGTGACATATTCTACTATTCTAAATTTCACTGATATTTGCATCCTTTCTTGGTAAAAAATCAAAAAATGTCATGAAAATTTTGCATTTTTCTAACTTTGAAAGTCTCTGCTTGTAAGGAAAATGGATATTCCAAATAAATTACATATTGATTCACATATACAATATGTCTACTTTATGTTTGCATAAAAAAATTGACAAGTTTTTACTTTTGGAAGACACCAGAGGGCTTCAAAGTTCTGCAGCAATTTTCCAATTTTTCTCAAGATTTTCAAAATCGTACTTTTTCAGGGACCAGTTCAGGTTGGAAGTGGATTTTAAGGGTCTTCATATTAGAAATACTCCATACATTATCCCATTATAAAAACTGCACCTCCCAAAGTATTCAAAATGACATTCAGTAAGTGTTTTAACCCTTTAGGTGTTTCACAGGAATAGCAGCAAAGTGAAGGAGAAAATTCTAAATCTTCATTTTTTACAATCGCATGTTCTTGTAGACCCAATTTTTGAATTTTTACAAGGGATAAAAGGAGAGAAATCCCCCTAAAATTTGTAACCCAATTTCTCTCGAGTAAGGAAATACCTCATATGCGTATGTCAAGTGTTCGGCGGGCGCAGTAGAGGGCTCAGAAGGGAAGGAGCGACAATGGGATTTTGGAGAGTGAGTTTTTCTGAAAGGGTTTTTGGGGGGCATATCCCATTTAGGAAGCCCCTATGGTGGCAGAACAGTGGACCCCCCCCACATGTGACCCCATTTTGGAAACTACACCCCTCATGGAATTTAATAAGGGGTGCAGTGAGCATTTACACCCCACTGGCGTTTGACAGATATTTGAAACAGTGGACTGTGCAAATGAAAAATTTTATTTTTCATTTTCACAGACCACTGTTCCAAAAATCTGTCATACGCCAGTGGGGTGTAAATTCTCACTGTACCCCTTATTAAATTCCATGAGGGGTGTAGTTTCCAAAATGGGGTCACATTTGGATATTTATTGTTTTGCGTTTGTCAGAACTGCTGTAACAATCAGCCACCCCTGTGCAAATCACCTCAAATGTACATGGCGCACTCTCCCTTCTGGGTTTTGTTGTGCGCCTCCAGAGCACTTTGCGCCCACATATGGGGTATCTCCGTACTCGGGAGAAATTGCATTACAAATTCTGAGGGTCTTTTTTCCCTTTTACCTCTTGTGAAAATGAAAAGTATAGGGCAACACCAGCATGTCAGTGTAAAAAATTTGTAAGGCAATTTCTCCCGAGTACGGAGATACCCCATATGTGTCCCAAAACTGTTGCCCTGAAATACGACATGGCTCCAAAGTGAGAGAGCGCCATGCGCATTTGCGGCCTAAATTAGGGATTTGCATAGGGGTGGACATAGGGGTATTCTATGCCAATAATTCCCAAACAGGGTGCCTCCAGCTGTTGCAAAACTCCCAGCATGCCCGGACAGTCAATGGCTGTCCGGCAATACTGGGAGTTGTTATTTTGCAACAGCTGGAGGCTCCGTTTTGGAAACAGTAGCGTACCAGACGTTTTTCATTTTTTGGGGGGAGGGGGGCTGTGTAGGGGTATGTGTATATTTTTATTTTAGGTTAGTATAAGTGTAGTGTAGTGTTTTTAGGGTACAGTCACATGGGCAGAGGTTCACAGCAAGTTTGCCGCTGGGAGTTTGAGCTGCAGCGCAAAATTTGCGCCATCTCAAACTTGCAGCACTCACCGTAAACCTCCGCCCATGTGAGTGTACCCTGTACATTCACATTGGGGGGGAGGGGGCAAACATCCAGCTGTTGCAAACTCCGAGCATGCCCTTTGGCTGTCCTTGCATGCTGGGAGTTGTAGTTTTGCAACAGCTGGAGGAACACTGGTTTGGAAACACTAAGTTAAGTAATAAACTTTCAAGTGTTTTGCAACCAAACTTAGTCTTTCCAAACCAGTGTGCCTCCAGCTGTTGCAAAACTACAACTCCCAGCATGCATGGTCTGTCAGTGCATGCTGGGAGTTATAGGTTTGCAACAATTGCAACAGCTGGAGGCACTGAGGTAGGAAACAGACAATGTTTCCCAACTAGTGTGCCTCCAGTTGTTGCAAAACTACAACTCCCAGCATGCCCAGGCATGCTGGAAGTTGTAGTTCGGCAATATCTGAAGGATCAGATGTTGCCAAACTACAACTTCCAGCATGCTTGGGCAGTCTGGTATGCTGGGAGTTGTAGTTTTGCAACATCTGGAGGTCCACAGTTTGTAGACCACTGTATAATGGTCTCCAATCTGTGCTCTTCCAGATGTTACAGAACTACAACTCCCAGCATGCCTGGACAGACTGAGCATGCTGAGATTTGTAGTTTTGCAACATCTGGAAGAGCACAGATTGGAGACCATTATACAGTGGTCTCCAAACTGTGGACCTCCAGATGTTGCAAAACTGCAACTCCCAGCATGCACAGAAAGCCAAAGGCTGTCTGGGCATGCTGGGAGATGCAGTTTTGAAACTCCCAGAGGCAGTGGTGAGATCGCTTTACGGCGATCTCACTGCTGCCAATGAAGATGCCGCACTGCTGCCGGAAACTCACCGCCTGGAGGCACCACCGCCGGGACCGCCTGGAGGACGCCACTCGCGCCGGGACTGCTCGGGACACCGCATGGCCAGGTAAGTGACGCCGGTGGCCGTGTAAGGGACACTTAGCAGAGCGGTGTGTGTCCCGATCCCCGTGATCGGGACTCACACCGCGCTGCTAAGTATTCTGATAGCGAAACGCTGCTATCAGCTAGTCAGATTTGACTAGCTGATAGCAGCGATCGCTGGGGGGGGGGGGGGGGGTGGTGGGGGATGAAACCCCCCGTGGTCGCATGGTAAGATGGCTGGCTATCAGTGATAGCCACCATCTTACCGGGCGCTGCGGGATGGCGCGAGTAGCGGCAAAAATGTTTATGACGTACCTGGTACGTCATGGGTCGGAAACACCTTCCCACTCATGCGTACAGGTATGTCACAGGTCGGGAAAGGGTTAAAGAGGCACTTTCATTATGAAAAACCTTTTAGATTTTGTAGTACTACTGATAAGATGACTTTTTAAAATATACATTTATTTTAAAAAATTTAAATTTTACTAAAAAATCTAAAATGAAAATAGCCTCTACTAGGGGTCATCTATCTTTATACAGACAGACAACTCTGTATTTTGCAGCATACTGAATACCGGCCTCTGTTTTGGAGCTTTGTATTCTACTGCTGTGTATTCTCCAGCTCTTGCAAAACTACAGACAATGGATGTCTGGGAATGGTGGGAGTTGTAGTTTTGCAACAGCTAAAGGCAACACTGCTCTAACACAGTGCTTTACAAACACTGCAGCTCCAGCTTTGGCAATGGAAAACTATAATTCCCAGCATGCTTGAACTGCCAAAGCTCTTTCTGACTCCTTAAAGGGGTACTCTGCCCCTAGACATCTTATCCCCTATACAAAGGATAGGGGATAAGATGTCAGATCGCCGCGGTCCCGCTGCTGGGGACCCCCGGGATCCCCGCTGGGGCACCCTGCTATCATTACAGCACAGAGCGAGTTCGCTCTGTGCATAATGACGGGCGATACAGGGGACGGAGCAGCGTGACATCATGGCTCCACCCCTCGTGACATCACGGCCCGTCCCCTAATGCAAGTCTATGGCAGGGGGCGTGACGACCACCACGTCTCCTCTCATAGACTTGTATTGAAAGGGGCGGGCCGTGACGGCACGAGGGGCGGAGCCGTGATGTAACGATGCTCTGGCCCCTGTATTGCCCGTCATTATGTGCAGAGCGAACTCCTTTGGATAGGGGATAAGATGTCTAGGGGCGGAGTACCCCTTTAATGACAAAGAAGCTGATCAGACCTTCAGGAGTCTATGAAAGTTGAATGACACATATAGTGACAGCTATGTTGATTAGCATCCAGCTTTACTAGGAACAGATAGAAAATGTATGCATAAAAACTATTGTACAGTGATTTCCAGACTGCCCAGAGAAGAAAGGGTTACAGAGTCAAGTGATTTGCAGACTGCCAGACTGCTCCGAGACTCAGAGCAGATAAGTCATCCACAGTGAGGGAGAGATGGACACGCCCCCTTCATAAGGCAAGAACAAAAAGCAAGTGAGCAACATATAAATGCTATTTGTTAGGGATATTTAGGTCCTAGACACATAAAAATGATATTTACATGATCAGGATTTGGTACTGAGTAATATATCACTTTTTTTGCACTATGAGAGGTATGCTTTAATGAAATTTGATCATATGTACATTCGAAGACACATACCTTATCATAGTAGTACTGACTAGAATCTTCTGTTGAGTTTCCTTTCTTTATGGTATCATAGGTGTCTAAAAAAGTCTTGTCCACACCTTCAAGTGGATGTGAATATGAATGATTTGATAACCCATTGGGAGAACTAGGAAATGAACCTTGATTGCTTTGTTGGTTTTCTTTCGGACTGTATTCTAATATATTTCTGTAATATCAACAGTAGAGATAGATGGAATTATTAGTATGCATCTTCTTGACAGATATAGATACAATAATGGAAGTACCATTTTTTACACCCACACACACACACACACATATATATATATATATATATATATCTTACAAGTTTGTTTGCAAATCACAGTAAGTACGGCATGCTATTTGTGTACAACAAACACACACATGGGTTAGACATTGGACCATATTTTTTCTAGTTTTCTGGGTCAGACTGAAACTAGCGTGATTTAACCATAGTAACCAATCACAGCTCAGCTTTCATTTTTTCAGAGCAATTTGAGAAATGAAAGCTAAGCTGTGATTGGTTGCTAGGACAGTTAAGTAAATAATCTAAGCCAAACTTGTTTATGCCCAAAACAACCAATCCGAACTTAGCTTTTTCTCTTTACACAGCTGTGAAACATTTGATGCTGCACTGTGATTGGTTGAGTGTGAAAAATGTATCAATAGTTTTCTTGAATTCATACATTGACAAATATGACATTACGATGAATGGAATACAGTACTTGTAGCCCTTGTGGCTACAAAGGTAGGTGTAGCTTCAGAATTGCAACAACTGGTGTGACATGTCTTTGTTTCATCCCTCGACAGACTCATCAAAACAGTCTGTACCTTATTGAAGAACTTAAGTGTACCTTGCTCAAGGGGAGAGACTGACATACCATTCATAGTACTATAATAGTTATTCCCTAATGTATTCCAACCAGAAGAATATATGAACTTACTTTGGAGAGTCTTGATCAGACAACCTAAACAGAAAAAAGAGAAGCTGTAAGACAGTGAAACGTTTTCTGCCCCAACAATTGCAGACCCTATATAAAGCAACCGTAGACTAAATGAAATATGAGCAGATGGGTGTTTCATACACATTTAAAACAAACACCCTCCACATATCATTGATGAATACTTTTTTCCTGTACTGTGTTATATTCGACAGTCTTAAAAAAAAATCTCCTAATTTTGTAACTGGATTGCTCAATGCCAGTGTAAGCTACAAAATTAACCCTGTACTAGCACATCAATGTATGTTGGCAAGCAAGAATAATATCCTGAGGAAGTATCCTCTCAGGTCACTACACTGGAATAGAATGAATCAGATCCCTAAACAGGTGTCCACTGGACTGTGGCCCAGTGAAAAACAACACGCAAGTTATGTATGAAATAAAACATGGCAAGTGACAGGAATGCAGTCTGATACCACTACAGTTCCAGAGGAAGTGCTCTGGTCTGCATTTGTCAATCCAATTAGTTTATTTTAATATCAGTGAAAACACACCTGGCTACTTTTGGGTTTAATTTGGATGCTGCTTATATGCAGATAAGTAGAGAAAGAAGGAGGCAATGTGCAACTAGAAATTATATTGGATTGATTTAAGAGAAATAAGACTTCAACCATCTATACCATAAGAGTTCAAATGAAGGCTTTTTTTCTATGTGAAAAAAACATCTTGCCCTGATCTTGCTTGATGGCTTACATAGCTACATAGTTACATAGTTACCTACCTACCTTCCTACTAGCCTCTATAGGGCACTGCTGTCATCCTGTGCTCATCCCATGACCACATTTTTTTTTTATCCTTGTGGCATTCCCCATTTTTGTTGTGGTTTCTTCTCCTTTTTCTTTCTCTACACCCAATGCTGTACACCAATTGGGTACAGTGGGGATCAAAAGTTTGGGCACCCCAGGTAAATATTTGTATTAACGTGCATTAAGAAGCCAAGAAAAGATGGAAACATCTCCAAAAGGCATCAAATTACAGATTAAACATTCTTATAATATGTCAACAAAAGTTAGATTTTATTTCCATCATTTACACACAGAAAACAAAAAAATGGCGTCTGCAAAAGTTTGGGCACCCTGCAGAATTTATAGCATGCACTGCCCCCTTTTCAAAGCTGAGACCTGCCAGTGTCATGGATTGTTCTCAATCATCATCTGGGAAGACCAGGTGATGTCAATCTCAAAGGTTTTAAATGCCCAGACTCATCTGACCTTACCCCAACAATCAGCACCATGGGTTCTTTTAAGCAGTTGTCTAGAAATCTGAAACTGAAAATAGTTGATGCTCACAAAGCTGGAGAAGGCTATAAGAAGATAGCAAAACATTTTCAGATGTCAATATCCTCTGTTCGGAATATAATTAAGAAATGGCAGTCATCAGGAACAGTGGAAGTTAAAGCAAGATCTGGAAGACCAAGAAAAATATCAGACAGAACAGCTCGCAGGATTGTGAGAAAAACAATTCAAAACCCACGTTTGACTGCACAATCCCTCCAGAACGATCTGGCAGACACTGGAGTTGTGGTACACTATTCCACTATAAAGAGATACTTGTACAAATATGGTCTTCATGGAAGAGTCATCAGAAGAAAACCTCTTCTACGTCCTCACCACAAAAATCAGTCTTTGAACTTTGCAAATGAACATATACAAGCCTGATGCATTTTGGAAACAAGTTCTGTGGACCGATGAGGTTAAATTTTAACTTTTTGGCCGGAATGAGCAAAGGTACGTTTGGAGAAAAAGGGGAACAGAATTTAATGAAAAGAACCTCTGTCCAACTGTTAAGCATGGGGGTGGATCAATCATGCTTTGGGGTTGTATTGCAGCCAGTGGCACAGGGAACATCTCACGAGTAGAAGGAAAAATGGATTCAATAAAATGTCAGCATATTTTGGATGCTAACTTGATGCCATGTGTGAAAAAGTGAAGTTAAAGAGAGGATGGCTTCTACAAATGGATAATCATCATAAACACACCTCGAAATCCACGGGGGATTACATCAAGAGGCGTAAACTGAAGGTTTTGCAATGGCCTTCACAATCTCCAGACCCCAACATAATTGATGGATGGATCTTAAAAGAGCAGTGCGTGACAGTGCGTGACAGAAATCTCAAAGAACTGGAACACTTTTGTAAGGAAGAATGGGCAAAGATACCTCAAACAAGAATTGAAAGACTCTTGGCTGGCTACAAAAAGCGTTTACAAGCTGTGATACTTGCCAAACAGGGCAGTACAAGATATGAACTCTGCAGGGTGCCCAAACTTTTGCAGATGCCATTTTTTTTTCTTTTATTCTGAAAGTGTAAATGATGGTAATAAAACTTTTGTTGACATATTATAAGAATGTCTAATCTGTAATTTGATGCCTTTTGGAGATTTTCCATCTTTCCTTGGATTCTTTATGCACATTAATACAAATTTTTACCTGGGGTGCCCAAACTTTTGCTCCTGTATTTGCCTAATTATAGTTCAAAAGAGTAGATAGAGGTATCTGACTATGTCCCAATGTGGTATGCCTGCTATATCATTTCTTGCCTAAATTTCTATATGTTATAATGTGGCCTTTCATTTGTTTATACTGTAGAACTTTTTCTTGAGAAACCATTTCAATAAAGCTGAATAAAAAAAAAAAAATCTGTTGCAGATTAGGATGAGAATCTATAACACAAAACCAAAGAAAGAACATTAGATTTTTGCGAGTGATTTGCAGTTTTATATGCAGAGAATGAACATTTGGATCAATCCTATTTAATGGCATAATCCAAGTATAGCAATCCCCATAAATTCTGCATCAAGAAGTAACATTATTTTTTACAACGCTAATTTTAAATCCAAGTAAAAATCTGTGACATGTGAATTACAGTTTAAATCTCCATTGAAACCAGTGTCAGGCGGCTTGGAAATATTTAAGCTGGTTCTTTCTTTTAGCTAAAAAATCAAAGCGTGCCTGTCAGGAGCCCCCAACCCCCCCTCCCCCCAAACTCAAATTAAGAAATGTTACTCAGAACCTTATCCTGACCATGTGCATCACATTTTTATGCCTCTATCAGTTATATTCATTATAAAAATACCTCTTTTTATTAGTTTACAATGTCAGAAATTCTCTCAGGGGAAGGGGTTGTGTCCTTCCCTTGCGGTGGTTGGAGGTGATTGGTATTTCTTGGACTACCCATTGCATGCAGCCTTGTCCATGAGTTCTCTTGTCCATGACTCATAGACAAGCCTGATGCTGCTGCAGGACTGGTTAGTGTCCCAGTAGGTATGGGGACCCCTAATGTTGGGAATTTCACAAGCAGTTTTCTTTATTAAAATTATTAAATCATTTTAACCCCTTAAGGACTCAGCCCATTTTGGCCTTAAAGGGGTAGTCCAGTGGTGAAAAACTTATCCCCTATCCTAAGGATAGGGGATAAGTTTGAGATCGCGGGGGTCCGACCGCTGGGGCCCCCTGCGATCTCTCTGTACGGGGCCCCGGCTCTCCGCCGAGATAGCGGGTGTCGACCCCCGCACGAGGCGGCGGCCGACACGCCCCCTCAATACATCTCTATGGCAGAGCCGGAGATTGCCGAAGGCAGCGCTTCGGCTCTGCCATAGAGTTGTATTGAGGGGGCGTGTCGGCCGCCGCCTCGTGCGGAGGTCGACACGCCCCCTTCCAGCGGGCTGTCGGGGCTCCGTACAGGAGATCGCGGGGGGCCCCAGGGGTCGGACCCCCCGCGATCTGCAACTTATCCCCTATCCTTAGGATAGGGGATAAGTTGCTCACCACTGAATCACCACTGGACTACTCCTTTAAGGACTCAGACAATTAAATTTTTACGTTTTCATTTTTTCCTCCTCGCCTTCTAAAAATCATAACTCTTTTATATTTTCATCCACAGACTAGTATGAGGGCTTGTTTTTTGCGCGACCAGTTGTCCTTTGTAATGACATAACTCATTATATCATAAAATGTATGGCGCAACCAAAAAAAACACTATTTTTGTGGGGAAATTAAAACGAAAAACGCAATTTTGCTAATTTTGGAAGGTTTCGTTTTCACGCCGTACAATTTATGGTAAAAATGATATGTGTTCTTTATTCTGAGGGTCAATACGATTAAAATGATACCCATTATTACATACTTTTCTATTATTGTTGCGCTTAAAAAAAATCACAAACTTTTTAACCAAATTAGTACGTTTATAATCCCTTTATTTTGATGACCTCTAACTTTTTTATTTTTCCCTATAAGCGGCGTTATGGGGGCTCATTTTTTGCGCCATGATCTGTACTTTTTTTTTATACCACATTTGCATATAAAAAACTTTTAATACATTTTTTATAATTTTTTTTTTTAAATAAAATGTATTAACCTCTTAAGGACCCAGCCATTTTACACCTTAGGCCATTTTTTGAACATCTGACCACTGTCACTTTAAACATTAATAACTCTGGAATGCTTTTAGTAATCATTCTGATTCCGAGATTGTTTTTTCGTGACATATTCTACTTTAACATAGTGGTTAAAAAAAATTGTAACTTGCATCCTTTCTTGGTGAAAAATTTGAAAATTTTATGAAAATTTTGCATTTTTCTAACTTTGAAGCTCTCTGTTTGTAAGGAAAATGGATATTCAAAATATTAAAAAAAATTTTCACATATACAATATGTCTACTTTATGTTTGCATCATAAAAATTGACAAGTTTTTACTTTTGGAAGACTCCAGAGGGCTTCAAAGTTTAGCAGCAATTTTTCACAAAATTTCCAAACTCACTATTTTTCAGGGATTGTAACTTGCATCCTTTCTTGGTGAAAAATTTGAAAATTTTAGGAAAAATTTGAAAATTTAGCATTTTTCTAACTTTGAAGCTCTCTGTTTGTAAGGAAAATGGATATTCAAATTATTTAAATTTTTATTTCACATATACAATATGTCTACTTTATGTTGGCATCATAAAATTGACAAGTTTTTAGTTTTGGAAGACACCAGAGGGCTTCAAAGTTCAGCAGCAATTTTTCAATTTTTCACAAAATTTCCAAACTCCCTATTTTTCAGGGACCAGTTCAGGTTTGAAGTGGATTTGAAGGGTCTTCATCTTAGAAATACCCCACAAATGACCCCATTATAAAAACTGCACCCCCCAAAGTATACAAAATGATATTCGGTCAGCCTTTTAACCCTTTAGGGGTTTCACAGGAATAGCAGGAAAGTGAAGGAGAAAATTCACAATCTTCATTTTTTACACTCGCATGTTTTTGTAGACCCTATTTTTGAATTTTTACGAGGGGTAAAAGGAGAAAATGTATACTTATATTTGTAGCCCAATTTCTCTCGAGTAAGCACATACCTCATATGTCTATGTAAAGTGTTTGGTGGGCGCAGTAGAGGGCTCAGAACCAAAGGAGCGACAAGGGGATTTTGGAGAGTACGTTATTCTGAAATGGTTTTTGGGGGGCATGTTGCATTTAGGAAGCCCCTATGGTGCCAGAACAGCAAAAAAAAAAACATGTCATACCATTTTGGAAACAAGACCCCTTGAGGAACGTAACAAGGATTTAAGTGAGCCTTAATACCCCACATGTGTTTCACGAATTTTGCATATGTAAAAAAATAAAATAAAATTTCACTAAAATGTGTGTATCCCCCCCAAATTTCACATTTTTGCAAGGGTTAATAGCAGAAAATACCCCCCTAAAATTTGTAACCCCATCTCTTCTGAGTATGGAGGTACCCCATAAGTTGACCTGAAGTACACTACAGGCGAACTACAATGCTCAGAAGAGAAGGAGTCATTTTTGGCTTTTTGAGAGCAAATTTTGCTCGGGGGCATGTCCCATATAGGAAGCCCCTATGGTGCGAGGACAGCAAAAAATACCCACATGGCATACCATTTTGGAAACTAGACCCCTTGAGGAACGTAACAAGGAATTAAGTGAGCCTTAATACCCCACACGGGTTTCACGACTTTTGCATACGTAAAAAAAAAAAAAAAAAAATTTCATTAAAATGGGTGTTTCCCCCCAAAATTTCACATTTTTGCAAGGCTTAATAGCAAAAAATACCCCCCAAAATTTGAAACCCCATCTCTTCTGAGTATGGAGGTACCCCATAAGTTGACCTGAAGTGCACTACGAGCGAACTACAATGCTCAGAAGAGAAGGAGTCATATTTGGCTTTTTGAGAGCAAATTTTGCTCGGGGGGGATGTCGCATTTAGGCAGCCCCTATGGTGCCAGGACAGCAAAATAAACCCCACATGGCATACCACTTTGGAAACTAGACCCCTTGAGGAACGTAACAAGGGGTACAGTGAGCATTTACCCCCACTGGTGTCTGTCAGAACTTTGGAACAGTGGTCTGTACAACATTTTTAATTTGCACAGCCCACTGTTCAAAAGATCTGTCAGACACCTGTGGGGTGTAAATTCTCACTGCACCCCTCATTACATTCCGTGAGGGGTGTAGTTTCCGAAATGGGGTCACATGTTGTTTTTTTTTTTTTTTGCGTTTGTCAAAACCGCTGTAACAATCAGCCACCCCTGTGCAAATCACCTCAAATGTACATGGTGCACTCTCCCTTCTGGGCCTTGTTGTGTGCCCCCAGAGCACTTTGCGCCCACATAAGGGGTATCTCCGTAGTCGGGAGAAATTGCATTACAAATTTTAGGGGGGCTTTTTTCCCTTTTACCTCTTGTCAAAATGAAAAGTATAGGGCAACACCAGCATGTTAGTGGAAAAAAATTATTTTTTTACACTAACATGCTGGTGTAGATCCCAACTTCACATTTTCATAAGGGGTGAAAGGAGAAAAAGCCCCCCAAAATTTGTTAGGCAATTTCTCCAGAGTACGGCGATAACCCATATGCGGCCCTAAACTGTTGCCTTGAAATACGACAGGGCTCCAAAGTGAGAGCGCCATGCGCATTTGAGGCCTGAATTAGGGATTTGCATAGGGGTGGACATAGGGGTATTCTACGCCAGTGATTCCCAAACAGGGTGCCTCCAGCTGTTGCCAAACTCCCAGCATGCTTGGACAGTCAACAGCTGTCCAGCAATACTGGGAGTTGTTTTGCAACAGCTGGAGGCTCCATTTTGGAAACAGTGGCGTACCAGACGCTTTCATTTTTATTGGGGAGGGGGGATGTGTAGGGGGATGTGTATATGTAGTGTTTTTTACTTTTTATTTTATTTTGTGTTAGTGTAGTGTAGTGTTTTTAGGGTACAGTCACACGGGCGGGGGGGGTTACAGCGAGTTTGAGCTGCCGCGCAAAATTTGCTGCATCGCAAACTTGCAGCCTGATACTCACTGTAAGCCCCTGCCCATGTGAATGTACCCTGTACATTCACAGGGGGGGACCTCCAGCTGTTGCAAAACTACAACTCCCAGCATGCACAGTCTATCAGTGCATGCTGGTAGTTATAGTTTTGCAACAGCTGGAGGCACACGGGTTGGGAAACACTGAGTTAGGAAACAGACAATGTTTCCCAACCAGTGTGCCTCCTGTTGTTGCAAAACCACAACTCTCAGCATTCTCAAGCATGAGTAGTAGTTGGCAACATCTTTAGAGCCAGATGTTGCCAAACTACAACTCCCAGCATGCTTTGAGTTGTAGTTTTGCAACATCTGGAGGACTACAGTTTGCAGACCACTAATACAGTGGTTCCCAATCTGTGCCCTTCCAGATGTTGCAAAACTACAACTCCCAGTATGCCAAAACTGTCCAGGCATGCTGGGAGTTGTAGTTCTGCAACATCTGAAGGGCCAGATGTTACAGAACTACAACTCCCAGCATGCCTGGACAGTAAGGGCATGCTGAGGATGTGTAGTTTTGCAACATCTGGAAGGGCACAGTGGTCTCCAAACTGTGGACCTCCAGATGTTGCAAAACTGCAACTCCCAGCATGCCCAGACGCCAAGGGCTGTCTGGGCATGCTGAGAGTTGTAGTTTACAGGGTCCCATTAAAGCAATGCATGTCGCTTTACGGCGACCTGCATTGCTGTAAAGGGCCCGACCGCGGCTGAAGATCTACTCACCTGTCGCCGCCGCCGCCATCTTCCTCGCCGGGATCCGGGTCTTCAGGGACGAGGTAAGTACCGGGGCTGGTCCCCAGCACTCCCCCGTCGCGTCCTCCGGTCTTCCTCCCGTCCTCTCCGGACTTTCAGGGGCCGGGCAGGACGGAGGAAGTAACCGCCCCCCCTCCTGCAATTGGTCGGTTAACTAACCGACAGATCGCAGGGGATCGGAGGAGGTGGCAGGCTTGCCACCTCGCTCCTATACATTAGCATGGTCCTGGCTGTCTGTGACAGCCGGGATCATGCAAAATTACCGGGCGGTCGGGTCCCAGAGACCCGATCAGCCCGGTATCGCCGCAGATCGCAAGGGCGATTTCCCTTGCGATTTACGTCGATCGCAGACATGGGGGGCCTACATGGCCCCCCTCAGCGTTTGCCCTGGATGCCTGCAGAAGGATTTCAGCAGGCATCCAGTTCCGATCTCTGCCCGGCGCGCGGCAGAGACCGAAAAACGCCAGGGCATATGGATACGCCCTGGGTCCTTAAGGCCCAGGGTGTGAGGGCGTATCCATTCGCCCTGGGTCCTTGAGAGGTTAAAAAAGTAGCAATTTTGTACTTTTTTTTTTTTTCGTTCATGCCATTCACTGTACGGGATCATTAACATTTTATTTTAATAGTTCGGACACCAAATATGTCTATAAAATTTATTTTTTACGCTTTTGGGGGGTAAAATAGGAAAAAACGGACGTTTTACTTTTTTATTGGGGGAGGGGATTTTTCACTTTTTTTTTACTTTTACATTTTTTTACATTTTTTTTACACTTGAATAGTCCCCATAGGGGACTATTCATAGCAATACCATGATTGCTAATACTGATCTGTTCTATGTATAGGACATAGAACAGATCAGTGTTTTCGGTGATCTTCTGCTCTGGTCTGCTCGATCTCAGACCAGAGCAGGAGACGCCGGGAGCCGGACGGAGGCAGGAGAGGGGACCTCCGTGCGGCGTTCTGAATGATCGGATCCCCGCAGCAGCGCTGCGGGCGATCTGATCATTCATTCAAATCGCGCACTGCCGCAGATGCCGGGATCTGTATTGATCCCGGCACCTGAGGGGTTAATGGCTGACGCCCGCGAGATCGCGGGCGTCGGCCATTGCCGGCGGGTCCCTGGCTGCGATCAGCAGCCGGGATCAGCCGCGCATGACACGGGCATCGCTCCGATGCCCGCGGTTATGCACAGGACGTAAATGTACGTCCTGGTGCGTTAAGTACCACCGCACCAGGACGTACATTTACGTCCTGCGTCCTTAAGGGGTTAAACAACCATATTACAAAAGGTCTTTCATATTCATCAGAAACAATATATATAAAGTTTTGGGATCTGACAGTGCCTATTTGAATCAAGACAGTGCCCTAAAAAATTTAACAATAATCCAATAGTCCTGGATATGCAGTTCCTTTTTTGTTCCAAAATTGCTTTTATGGTTAGACTATAGAACTAACTAATACAAATCTGATTTAACTTTGTTGAAGCTGGTCAGCTTCATCTTATATTCAGATCTGCAGGAAATTGGGCATTCCTGCTTGGTATGTGCTTTGACATTTGTTAAAACACTGGAGGAACGAAGACAGATTATTCTTCCAGATGATCTGCTCATAAAAACTGCTCCAAAGCCATATAATGACTATAACCTAGTTATTTTATATCTGTAACATTCTTCTATAAACCACACACTGACCAATTAACAGACATACATAAATTGTGTGCCATAGTTAGGATGCTTCTTACTGAGTTCCAGTAACTACTTATTTTTATTATGCAATGGGTAGTCCAAGAAATACACATACATACACATTAGAGGACGTACTAGTTCATAGATATTTGGTAGTTATACAGAAAAGATCATCAAGTTTAAGAACACATGTCTAAAGGCCTCTTTAGGCTACTTTCACACTGCAATTGCTCTCGGTCAAGAATGGCCCTCAAAGTCACTTTTTTACATTTTTCTGACTTCAACGGCCAATCTCTTAATGGGGAGCAATGGCAAACAACGGATCCCGGCGGCTCCAATTAACTATTTTGGGGGCTGCAGGGACCCATTATGAATAACGCTAAAAAGTTTTTCTCGCACTATTTTGCAGCGGCCATCCCACTGCCAGGCACCAAAGGCTGTGTGAAAGGGGCCTTACATGGGCCAATTATTGGTCGATCGTAGGAACACTCTATAGGAACACTCGCGATAAATGGCTTTTTTGTGGCATTGGTGCAGTAAACATTTCTTTCTAGCAACTCGACCATGCAGCTTATTTTTGTTCAAATATGGACATATCTTTTTTCAGAGCAATCTGTATTTCTCCTGAGGATAAATGTGGGGTTTTCGTTGTATTCTGAACAATTCTTCAGGCAGTTTTGACTGAAAACTTTCTTGGTCTATCTGACCTTCTTTTGGTATCAAGAGATCCCCTAGTTTTCAATTTTTTAATAAGTAATTGAACGGTACTTTCAAGGCTTTGGATATCATTTTGTATAATTTTCCATCTTTATAAATTTCCAATACCATGTTAAACAGCTTTTATGACAGTTCTTTTCTGGTCCCCATGTCCCAGTATCTAGCCTGCTCAGTGCATCTACATGAGAGCTAACAAAATGATTGACCATTTATACACAGACACAAAAGCCATAGGTGTAGAAAATTGACTTCTCATTTCCATTTTAACCTGTGTGTATTACCTTGTGTGTGTGGTTGCCCAGTATGGGAAGTGTTACCCCCTACCCTTGCTGCCCTGTCAGGCAGCCTCCCTACAGTGTCCCCTGGACCCCCTTGCATCTGTCCCCCCATGTAAATACGTTTCTAATGTATTATACCATGTAATGTGTTCAGAAAGCGTTGTCACTGTAAGACTGTTTACCATGTAACTTGTAATGTGATTGTTACCCAAGAGGTACCAGTGACCAGGTGATCCCAGGAGTGACCTATGGGCTCCCTGCTAGTCTCCCCCATATAGGCCCTGGGTGGAGCTAGCTCTCTTTCTTTTCCTTACAAGTCTTTGCTGAGGTCAAGTCGAGTCCTAAAGAGTGTCAAGAGTCATAGGAGGCCTCAAGTCCAGTCTGCAGCCACAAGCAGCTACAAGTAAGCCACAGTCTCAGAATTGTCAGTCATCAGTCAAGTCAAGTCAGTCACAGTCATCATTTGTCAAGTCAACGTGGCCTGCATTAAACTGACCCCCGCAAGCCCTTAAGGTCTCTGAGTCTCTGGTCACCTCCGTGGGCCCTGGCTGAACTGTATAGACTTTACCATCTGTCTACCCTCGGTAAAGCTACCATTATCCGTAACTTGGCGTTGGAGTCATTATTGCCCCCGTGCCTAGCCCAGGATCTAGGTGATATTATCGCTCTGAAAATGTGTCAGTAACATCAACTACACAGTGCAACCCCCTGCAGACGTGGCAGGTATGATGGGAAAAAACAACCGCAATACTATGAGCGTATAAAACTGTATAAATGCCATGCGCAATAAAAATGCCCAGAACGCCTAGACACAAACGCACGTCTGTTCATGAACTATAGTTCATGAACTATTTCTCCTGTTACTATCATCCGTCACAAAATAACGGATGTTATTAATAACGGGCTATAACGGGTTAAAACGGCTATTAGAAAAATCCCATAGACTATAATGGGATTTTCTAACAGCCGTATAGGATTTTGTAACTGCCGATTTCAGCAGATTTTCAGACGGATGTTTAAAAACGGAGAATTTTGTAGTGTGAAAGAAGCCTAATACCCACTGAAAATGGTAATCAAGATTACACACTACAAATGCTATGAAACGCATACGTATCACTACTAAAGCAAAGAACGTATGCGCCCAAATGCTGCGAACGTATGCAGACACTATAATGTGTTTACAAAGGTATATGCACTGTAAACACTGTAACGTATAAAAACTAAATGAAATAAACGTTTACGCACTGCAAATGCTACCATGAACTGTATACACCGTATAAATACTATGAGAGCTAAATACATATAAATAACCGTATGTACTGCGAGTAAATAAATATGAAACCGCATGCACCGCATATAACACAATAACTGTGTGAACTGCATATAACAGTATACACTACATATGTATAGAACACTATAACTGTACGCCCTGCATATAACACTATGAGTTTATGTACTGTACACAACACTATAACTGTACGCACTGCATGTAACACTGAGCGTGTCTACTGCAACTGGATAAATCTGATAACCCCATGCACTGCATACAATACTGTAACCAGGGGTCAAGTTCCAGGAAAAAAAGTGCGGGAACTCGTCCACCCAATAGCTGGTCCTGCAGGACACTGCTAATGGGAACGATGTTCCTGCTGTGAAAAAGTGCAGGAACTCCGTTCCCACACGTTCCTGCAGGACTTGAGCCCTGACTGTAACCGTATGCACTGCATATGACACTATGAAAGCACGTACTGTATGCAACCCTATAAAAGTACAAAATGCATATAGTATATCATATAGTACTATGAAAACTAAATACTATAAATTAAAATTGAGAAAACAGACATGGTCGCACATCCACAACATGCGCAATGATCTAATGCTTCTCAGCAATATTTATTAAACTAACAGGTCATCAGTGTACTTTATGATCATGAAGTGCACACCCACCAGCCACGTCACGGCCACCTGTAAGTGGTGGGTCCCTAACGTCCCTAGACTGCATAAGGGTTTCCTCCTTACATTCTCCCAGCCCTTTGGTAGGGAGCACATGGTGAGTGTTCACACTGGTGTGGTTCTCTGTGGCGGCCATTGTTTCTGTGATGCTTTGTCTGTGGGGCTGCCTGGCCCCTGGGTCATTCTCCCTGTGGGCATGGTGTTTTGGAGGCAGTGGTCGCTGCCCGGTGTTACACCAGTGTTAGGTTAGGGACCTAAGAGCAGAGGGCGTTATATAGACCTACCCCCCCACCCGCAACACCTATATTTCCCCCGCCTCGTAGTTCATGAGTGGAATGTTCCAGCCCCTCGCACAAATACAGCCTGACAGGCTTAACACATATCAGACATGTACTGTGATGCTGTATGGTTCTGTGCTTGTGGATTTACCATGGCCATGGGCTCTACATAAAAATATTCACATATTTAAAACACTTCACAAAATAGCAAAATATGTAATTCCTACAAAAATTGCTATCATATTCTGTATTATATCTTAAAAACACAATGGCCAAGATTAATAGGTCTGTCCAAGAGAAAAAATGTGTCTGCTTTGCCCACAGCAATCAATCACAGCTCAGCTTTTATTTTTTCAATTGCTTTGGCAAAATAAAAGTGTAGCTATCTACTGAGAAAAAACATCAAAAACATTTTTGTCTCAGACAGATTGATATATCTTGGCCAATATGTACCATGCCTCCAGATAATTATGGACTTTGTACTTTATTAAGCAACAAGCATAACATATTCTAAGAAAAGGTATGTGTTGTAAACTCATCTTTATTATTTTGGAAGGTAGAGTTTATAAATCTTAGAAAAAATGTCTTTAGTAACTTAGGTTATTAAATTGTTATTCAGGAACTAAATTATTATTATAAACCAGTAAGTATGACATATCTGAGGTGATGTGAGCTTTACAAACATACTGGAGGAATATAAAGTTTTTAGCAGTAAAAGGATTGTCTAGTGATTTTTTTTTTTTTTAATTGATGTGCCCAGCAATAAAACCTTTAACTCACCTTACTTGCACCCTTGCAGCCTCAGGTATCAGGATGCTCTGTCTGTGGGCAGTGATGCTGCTTTCTCTGGAGCTGCAGATCCTAGCGTCTGCATCCAGGGAAAGCTGACAGTGGTGCTATCCAATCACTGGCTTAGGTGGGACACCATTGCAGCCTGTGATTGGCTGAGCTGGGCTGTGACATCCAGCCGGCTCCATGGAAGTGAAGTCCAGTGGAGGCCGGTGACAGGTGTGGCGCCCTGATACCAGAGGCTACAAGGGAGCAAAGGAGGTAAGTTAAAGGTTTTTATTGGTTTTATTAGGCAGGCTGGGAACATTAGTTTAAAAAAATCCCTGGACAACCCCATTAAAATAGCATCATGTATTTAATTTTCTGGTTAGAAAGCCTTTTAGGTATAGATTACAGTTAAATGATGGTGTTAGCTGCTTAAATGTTAAATATATTTTGAGCTATATTAATGCTGAGCAAGTCTAGAGGCTAGGTCAAAACTAAAGCAAGTTATTTGGGTTACCACAGCAATGCGACAACCTAAATTCCTATTCCCTGTGTTGCCTCAGTATCTAAAATAGGCCCTTATGCCAGTATATTACTTTATTAATTGTATTTTTTAATGTACTGTACAATGCCACAGCTCCTTCTAGTGTCTTTAACATGTTCTACAGCAAAGGAAAATCTGAGTAAATTGTATATCATATCCTTGTTTTTAACAGATAATATAAAGTATCCAACTATGTGAAAACTGCTGTTTTAAGGCCTGATCCTGTATTAGTGGAACTGCAGCAAAACATTTAATGTTATATTGTTACTTAAAATCTCAAGAGAGATCTAAAAAATATTATATATAATTGTCCATGTATAAATAAAACTTCAGCAAAAATGGTCTAAACAGCAGAAAGTACAAGCTTCACATACCTCTGCGGACTCTGGTTCTGAAAAAAATCTGAATCACTATCTTTTGAAGTTGGCGAGCCTTTATAAGTGTAGAACACATCTTCCGTCTCTGTCACATAGGTCATTTCATTGACTAGATTGTCAGCGGATGAATGCTGTGGCTTCCTAATGACATGGCGTAATCTAGGACTCCGCCTAAAGAAAAGCCCCACAATAAAAAGACAAGCAATTAACAAACACATATTTAAAGAGAATCAGTCAGAAGATACAATCAATAAGAAATGTCAACAAGCAATTTATGGTGGCATTTCATCTAACTACAGAACTCAACTAGTGATTATAGATCTGAAAATGCAAAGCAAACGCTGAATGCCACACAGATCTACATTCCAATACATATAAGTAGGATTAAAGGGGTATTCTGGGCAAAAACATCTTATCCCCTATTGAATAGGCCCGCCGCTTGGACCCCCAGCGATAACCTTGCAGCAGCCCGCATTCTATGCGTAGCTGCTTCTGCAGTTTTGGAAACTCTGGGCTTCCGAGACGGGGACGTGACGTCATGCCACGCCCTCTACATTTATTTCTATGGGAGGGGGCGGAGTGGCCGCAATGCCTTTGGGCAGCCCTGGGCATGACGCAACAAGCTGGAACTTTACAGTTCAAAAGTTCCAGACAACTAACTGTTCATGGTATTTTACCCTTGCAGATACTTTTAGCATGATCACATTACTTAGAAAATGAAATTGTGCAAGTTCTCATAAGTGATCACAATTCACACGGCCCTGAACTCTGTACTTACAAACATAGATTCGCTTAAAGAGGACCAGTAGTCACTCTATTAAGAAAAAAAAAATAAAGCTGAAGGGGTGGTGATATTATACCTGTTTGTAGTATGTTATCCCTCCCCTGTTCCGGAGATATAGGGCTCTATATGCTCTCTGACTGTCTTGCATCTGTGTCAAATGGGAGGGACAACATAATACAGTATTCTGGGTTCTGTGCGGAGTGCATATTTAATTAAGGGAGGTAGATCCTGCTGGCTGATATTGACCACACAGCGTTCACTAAATAAGTATGCCCCAGCTGCAGTCACAACACAAAACACAACACAATAGTACAGCACTTGGGCATCATCGGTGCTTTCACAAAAATTAATGGAGGGTGTGCCATCTATAGTTTGCGCTCTCTCTCACAGCTGGGGTACCATTCAGAAGATGATGGGAGGTCCTAATGGTCAGACTGCCTACGATCAGATACTTCCCCCCCTATTCTGTGGATAGGGGAGAATATAATTTTTGGTAAACAACCCCTTTAAGTAACTCTGTGCACAAGAAAAGAGATGGAACTTTTCCATGGAGTGCTAACAAGATGTAAACAAATTTGGGAATGATCACATGTTGACAAAAAGTTGGGCTAAGAGAGACCGGGAACAGTTACTACATATAGGGTATCAAAAATATTGACAACGTTTCTTTGTTGGCTGGAAGCAATCTGACACGATATCCTTTTAGCCAATGTCACAGGGCACATCTCATCCACCCACCGTTCCAGGTCAGACAGGACATAAACTGTGGTCCTAAAATGGGGTCAAAGGCTGCAATGGAGACCACAAAAACATGGCACCTTAGTTATTTCTTCTGTGTAGATCAGACTTCAGGATACTGTTGGACTCATGGTGAACCAGTTGAATATGTTATATATTCTGTACTAGACTTTATTTCTTTCTATTCAATGTATTAATTAAGAATATGCAGCATATTAGAATTCTTGAAAGAAAGTAAACTTCTAGAACTTTACAGACAGCTTCATCTTATAAACTGCCTTGCTAAGCAAGCAGTAGTCTGGAATGTGCTCAAAAATGTAATCTGTAAAGAAGAAATACATACTTTTCTTTAGTTCCTTTTGTCTTATTTTATCATCCACTTCAAAACAACTGATTAAAAGGGAGATAACCACTGAACAGTCTTTAGTTGACAAATGGTATTTAGTGGTATTGAATGGCCCAATGAGATCCTAACAGAGCAGACATAATTTCAGGATTCTAGGCTGCACGTTAATCAGTAGTCAGGCTGTATCGCTCTGCACATCAATACTTAAGCCTGCAGTCATTAAAAAGCCCTGTGTGGTCTTGTAAAAGAAAGATGTGTGAATTACTAAGTAACATAACATGTTCTACTGACTAAGCATGGCCAAGCTTAGCTAAGCTCACATCTGCGTAGCCAATTTTATTTTTCTGTTTCATCGTAAGAGCAGGAAAACAAACAGAGGATATGTAGATTAAAGTACACTATTGATGGAACTCATAAACTTATAATGGGACATTTTAAAGTCTTCATAATTCTGTAGGATTGCTAATAAACGATGTGTTCACACCTGAGTTGTATCTTCTTCCATTCAAAATGACGGACACTAAGGCAGAACTCCTTAGTGTCTGTAATTTTGACAGGAAGAAGATACAACTCAGGTGTGAACATATCCTTTATTAAAAATCCTACAGAATTATAAAGATAATAAAACTATTAAAGGAAACAATGAGAATAATTTTAGCAACAAAGGTATTTAAAGGGGTACTCAACCGGAAAACATCTTATCCTCTATCCAAAGATTAGGGGAGAAGATGTCTGATCACAAGGGTCCCGCCGCTGGGGACCCCCGCGATCTTCGGGCCGTCAGCGGCGGTGTCAGAAACACAAAGGATTGGAGCTTCAGTGTTCGTGATGTCATGCCACGCCACCCTCATTCATGTCTATGGGAGGGGGCGTGGCGGCTAGTACAATGGGGATCAAAAGTTTGGGCACCCCAGGTAAAAATTTGTATTAATGTGCATAAAGAAGCCAAGGAAAGATGGAAAAATCTCTAAAAGGCATCAAATTACAGATTAGACATTCTTATAATATGTCAACAAAAGTTTGATTTTATATCCATAATTTACACTTTCAAAATAACAGAAAACAAAAAAATGGCGTCTGCAAAAGTTTGGGCACCCTGCAGAATTTATAGCATGCACTGCCCCCTTTGCAAAGCTGAGACCTGCCAGTGTCATGGATTGTTCTCAATCATCATCTGGGAAAACCAGGTGATGTCAATCTCAAAGATTTTAAATGCCCAGACTCATCTGACCTTGCCCCAACAATCAGCACCATGGGTTCTTCTAAGCAGTTGTCTAGAAATCTGAAACTGAAAATAGTTGACGCTCACAAAGCTGGAGAAGGCTATAAGAAGAGAGCAAAACGTTTTCAGATGTCAATATCCTCTTTTCGGAATGTAATTAAGAAATGGCAGTCATCAGGAACAGTGGAAGTTAAAGGAAAACTGTCAGATATTTTCTCCTGCACTATCCACACTACTGGTGGATAGTGCGGGAGACGCTGATTAAAACGAGCCCTACCTTACCCGGATCTGCCCGGCCGTTTGCCCGCAATTGTAGTTTTATTCTACGTGTATATCTTGCTGTAACTGGCACGGGGAGGCTTCTGCAGCTAACTGGCACTGACATCAGTGCTGCTTATGAATATTCATCCCGGGCACTGACATCAGTGCCTGTTAGCTACAGAAGCCCCGCCTGTGTGGATAGTGCGATAGACAATATCTGACAGTTTTCCTTTAAAGCAAGATCTGGAAGATCTGGAAGACCAAGAAAAATATCAGACAGAACAGCTCGAAGGATTGTGAGAAAAACAATTCAAAACCCACGTTTGACTGCACAATCCCTCCAGAAAGATCTGGCAGACACTGGAGTTGTGGTACACTATAAAGAGATACTTGTACAAATTTGGTCTTCATGGAAGAGTCATCAGAAGAAAACCTCTTCTACGTCCTCACCACAAAAATCAGCGTTTGAACTTTCCAAATGAACATATAGACAAGCCTGATGCATTTTTGGAAACAAGTTCTGTGGACCGATGAGGTTAAAATTTTACTTTTTGGCTGGAATAAGCAAAGGTACGTTTGGAGAAGAAGGGGAACAGAATTTAATGAAAAGAACCTCTGTCCAACTGTTAAGCATGGGGGTGGATCAATCATGTTTTGGGGTTGTATTGCAGCCAGTGGCACAGGGAACATCTCACGAGTAGAAGGAAAAATGGATTCAATAAAATTTCAGCAAATTTTGGATGCTAACTTGATGCCATCTGTGAAAAAGCTGAAGTTAAAGAGAGGATGGCTTCTACAAATGGATAATGATCCTAAACACACCTCGAAATCCCCGGGGATTACATCAAGAGGCATTAACTGAAGGTTTTGCAATGACCTTCACAATCTCCTGACCTCAACATAATTGAAAATCTATGGATAGACCTTAAAAGAACAGTGCGTGACAGACAGCCCAAAAATCTCAAAGAACTGGAAGACTTTTGTAAGGAAGAATGGGCAAAGATATCTCAAACAAGAATTGAAAGACTCTTGGCTGGCTACAAAAAGCGTTTACAAGTTGTGATACTTGCCAAAGGGGGCAGTACAAGATATTAACTCTGCAGGGTGCCCAAACTTTTGCAGACGCCACTTTTTTGTTTTCTGTTATTTTGAAAGTGTAAATGATGGAAATAAAATCTAACTTTTGTTGACATATAAGAATGTCTAATCTATTATTTGATGCCTTTTTCCATCTTTCCTTTGGCTTCTTTATGCACATTAATACAAATTATTACCTGGGGTGCCCAAACTTTTGATCCCCACTGTATGTAGCCATCATGCCTCCTCCCACAGACATGAATATAGGGGGTGTGGCGGCGGGACCCCGCGATTAGACATATTATCCCCTATCTTTTGGATAGGGTATAAGATGTTTTCTGGCGGAGTACCCCTTTAAGTTGAAGAACCCTTTTCAGACATAGCCTTTTTATCTAGTGGAAGGAAAAATAAAATCCTCTGTCCAATTGTAGCCAATTTTGCCTCAAGAGTTTGCCTCAAAAATTGATCCAAGGTGGCAGTAAGATACTTTTATTGGTGGGACTTAGAAATTTACGGCCTTTCCATATGATAGGCCATCAATATTAGATCAGTGAGGGTCCAGCTCTTAACATCCCTGACAACCAGCCACACTTGAAGAAAATTGTAACACCAGCACAGATGCTAACAAGTCCCCTTTTATTCATACAGCCGATTGGCGGGGGGGGGGGGGGGGGGGGACGGGGACGGGGGTGCCATCAGTCGATCCTTAGGATCGGCTATCAAGTCCCAAAAAATAACCTTTTTAACATATTTTACAATATCAATGGTGTCTTTTACTGACATTATTCATGAGATACATACATGTCTAGTGCTTTTGAAGTGCAGTCATACTAACAGCCAATACGATCTCTTGGAGTTAGGCATTCAAAATGTAAACACTCTAAGGACCCTATTAGACGGCCTAATGCTCGCTGTTAACAAGTCCAGTTGTTATTTCTCATCAGCCGCACATGCTCTTTTACACAGGAAAATGTGCAATCGACGAGAAATGATTTTTTGATGGGTCACAATAACCCGGTCAGCCGGATTAAGGAATGTTTGTTCATTCATTGGCTGTTCACTAGCTTTATTACACAGGGCAATTTCCACCTGTTTGGTTGATAATCACCCAATGTAATAGGGCTCTAACTTTTTTATATTGATATCTGGAATTGTCTCCTCTTTCCTCTACAAGTAAAGAATATCCCCTGGTCCTTTGAACAGTTGTTGAAATTGATCAATAATGTTCCAGTTTTTAAAAGGGAGTAGGTAACACATGCTTGTGTTTCCTGTTACATGCTGTGAGAGACTTTTACAAAATACTTTGTAAGTATGGAAAAAAAAACAAGATTACTGTGAATAGCTATTACTTACCAATTTGGTGTAATAGGAGGAGAACGAGAAGGAAGGCTTTTGGTTTCAAGGTGCTCCACAGACACGGATCTCCTTAAATCTGTATTCAGTACCATACCACCCATAACTTTTCTGCAAAGCTGACTGCTGGCAGATCTTATGAGAAATAAAGATATATTGTTTTTGTGTATATATGTTTATTTTATTGTATATCTATCTATCTATCTATCTATCTATCGTATTGGAACCACAAATAATGTTGATTAGGTTATGATCATGCTATTAAAGTGCTTAGGGTATACATTACCATACAGGCAGAAAGGCATACTTTTAAACAGTTATGTACCTGTGCCAAGCCTATTCAGTTCAATTGACCTAATAAAATCCACTGGTCTACTACCAACTGACTACCTCCAGTCCATTTCCAAAGGTATATTTTTCTTTTGCAAAGCTCAAAAACACAGCCTTCTGTACTTCTGGGTGTGGGTTTATACATCAGCATACCTTTCTTCCAGAATGTCAACATATGAACCTAATGCACATTAAGGGCCCATGCACACTAGAGAATTTCCAAGCGGAGAACCTCCTATCGGACATTTTGGTGCAGCAGTCTCCCATTGTTTTCAATGGGATACTGCTGCCTGTGCACACTGCAGAATTTCTGCAGTGAAAAATTCTGCAGCGAAAATTCTAATTACAGCTGCCGCTGAAAAAACTAGCATATTCATTCTACCGGTGGAATTCTCTAGGAAATGCATTGCCTTCAAGGGAGACAGCATATTTCCGACTGGTTCTGTAGTCTGCACACAGAATGTCCGCGCAGAATTTCTGAGATTCTGTATTATGAATAGGCTCTAAAAGTTTGAACCCAGCCTTACAGCCAAACATTGAGAAGACATAACAATAAGGAATAATTGGAGAAAATGTCCATAGTGACCAAATAGTATTCCAGCTCTCATCCTGCTCTATGCCAAATAAAAATAGAAAAACTTGTGGTGTGTCTACTGCGCTCACTTCAAGCCGAGTAAGTACCAGCTGCTATTAGCAGCAGGACACTCTCCGATAATGGCAGACATCAGTGTGTATCATTCGAAAGTGACCCTATGTATTCCGCCATTAAAATGAATGGGGCCCTCTGATGTATGACACAGTATACAGTGGTCCCTCAAGTTACAATATGAATTGGTTCCAGGGCGACCATTGTATGTTGAAACCATTGTATGTTGAGACCATAATTCTATGGAAACCTGGTAATTGGTTCTGAAGCCACCAAAATGTCATCCAAAACAGGAAAAAGTGAGGATTAAAGAAAAATAAGTAGATAACTAATATAGAGAAAGCAAGTCCTTACATATAAAAGTAAGAAAGAGCTGCTGGAAGCTGTAAATCACTGTCTATGTAGAGGACAGGAGCATTTTCAGGGTCCTGTACATTACACGCAATGTCCTAAAAAAAAAGTAACATGGGACCATCCTCATCTGCTGTTCAAAAGAGCAGCTAACTGTGGCACAGGTAAAGAGTAGTACAGAACATGTAGTATCACCGTGTACTGTAGGGGGCGCTACCAGACAGCCAGTCAGTGCATGCACTTCAGTAATACAGGTGTTATACCAGTGAATGCACATTCCATTTGGTTCTTCCAGCCATTGACACGTTTTGCAGATCTGGACTGTTTGTAGCATTGTATGTTGCGTCTGGTTTCAAGTTACAATGATCCAGAAAAGACTATTGTATGTTGAAACAATTTTATGTTGAAGCCATTGTAACTTGAGGGATCACTGTACTCAGCTACTCGTTCTTGGCAGGATGCCAATGGATACATGTTACGTATGGCATAAGTGTGGTGTGAACCTAGCCTTTATATGGGTCAACTTTTGTCTGAATAAGTCTAAAGGATGAAGTTGGAATGAGGGCGCTGATCCACCAGATACAGCACAGGATGTCAGGTGACAGAGTCGGCAATCAGATCCTAAATTGTGAATCAGCTCCTAAATTTGAGGAGGGCTGAACTTGGGTGGAACACTTCAGGAAAATTTACCATCAGTCACTTAAGATACTGTACATAGAAACATTTCAGGAGTAAGTCACCAGAAGGAAATCACTATCACATTGAGCAAAATATATATGTATCTCAAAATTCTATAATGACAATCCAAATACACAAAAAGAAGCATCTTGGTGACAGACAATTTTTGAAGAGGTTTTACATTGGGCTTTATTCATAGATCTATCTTAATACACAGACAAGCAGAGATCTATGAATTAAGCCTTACAGCGTGGGGAAAGACCAGCAGGGACCAGCCTCATGACTTAAAGTGGTACTCTGCTCTAGACATCTTATCCCCTATCCAGAGGATAGGGGATACGGTGTCTGAATGCGGGGGTCCTGCTCCTGCAGACCCCAGCAATCTCTCCTGCAGCCCCCGAGTCATCATTGCACGGAGCTAAGTTTGCTTCGTGCGTGATGACTCATGATATAGCAAAGCAAGCCTATGGGAAGGAGTGTGACGACCATCACACACCCTCCTATAGGGTGGAGCGTGATGTCACAAGTGGGCGGAGTCGTGACATCACGATACTCATGTATCGTGAGCCATCACGCAAGAAGCAAACTTTTCTCTGTGCACTGATGACAGCGGGACCACCGCGATCAGACATCTTATCCCCTATCAAAAGGATAGGGGATAAGATGTCTAAGGCGGAGCACCACTTTAACGCCCTGTTTCCAGCCATTTGCAAACTAGGATTCCTCTGAAACAGTGCAGTATTTCAGAACAAATCCTAGATGTCTGTAATGAAGGAGCCTGTCCCAGTTTCATGCTGCTCGTAGTTCGGGCAGCATGCAGCTGATGACAGGTTTCCAAAAAAGGAGATCTATAGTGCTCTGAACTTTATCCCCTATCCGAAGGATAGGGGATACGTTTTAGATAACGGGGGTCCGAGCGCTGGGGCCCCCAGCGATCTCCTGTACGGGGCCACGGCAATGTACAGGAAAGGGGGCGCTCCGTCCCCGCATAACGCGGCAGCCGGCACGCCCCTCTATGAATCCCATGGAGATGGAGGGGCGTGATGGCTGCCGCGTCATGCGGGGACAGAACGCCACTTTTCCTGTACATTGCCGCGGCCCCGTACAGAAGATCGCTGGGGGCCCCAGCGCTCAGATCCCCCCACTATCTAAAACTTATAAAGTTCAGAGCACTACAGATCTCCTTTAATTGTAAGTAGTTTTTTTTTGTGGAGGGATCTGACTTTTGCTGTGAAGTTTTTAGGTCTTTATAACTATACACTGTACACCATACACTGAGATATTGGATCTACTGTAAGTGTAGTGGTACATGAGATAGTGGCAATATTGATAGAAAAATTTTACTCACTTGGCATTGTTAATCGGACCCATGGTCCAGTAGTTACACACCAGCTTCTTTTCATGGGGTAGTGATCTTTTTGTCTGAAAAAATGTATGATGTTCCACACACGATTTCCAAAGGTTTTTACATGCACGGTAGTTAAGCATATTGAAGGCTATTATCTGATCTCTACATTCATTCTGCAAAAGGATATTTTAGACAATGAGTACATTTCAAATAATCAAAAAAGTCATGAAACAATATATTTCAGATATAGGGTATCTAGGTAAGTACCACTCAATTATCAATACACAGTGTTTATGTTATACATACCCTCCCAATGAAGATTGCTATATGACCTCCCAAATGCGTATCAAACCACACAAAAAAAAATAAAAAAAAAGAATGGAGCCATTTGAATTATATTATCACAAAATATATAATTTTATTAGTACATATTACATAAAAAATTTAAGAATTCCACCCAAGGGAGATAAAACAAAGCAGGTGCCACTCAGATGTCACAATCACTGCCTATATACATAAATAGTAACACCGAAATAATTATGGCGTGGATAGGTGTAATCAACTAGTAGTATAATAACAATTGTTGCAAAGTCACATAAACACAATACTACACCATACCAGCACTTGTGGAGAGGCAGAGGGACACCGGAGCGACACCACCCCAACGCGACCTCCCAGTAGGGCAGGGTATTTATGCCCCAATGTCCAATGACATTAAAACTAATTAAAACAACTCCCCTCACCTTAGTGTAAAGTTTTCTGGCATGCATTCCGCACATCCACCTCCAGCGACCCCCTGGAAGCCATGCTACGGGACTGGTAACATGATCGGATCACATGGCGTGGCCCCCCGAGAGGTCGCACTTGTCGAACCCCCACTTCCAGCGATCCCCGGAAGCCAAGTCACGAAGCCGGTCACATGACCTCCGATACCGTGGTCTCCCGAGAGCCGCATCATGTGATCCGGTCATGTGATCGGCTTTGTGACGTGACTTCCGGTGATCGCCGGAATCGGGGGTTCGGCAAGCGGAATTTATCTTTTGCCATTCTGGGATGATAATGAAGCTGTATAACATCTTGTTTTATGCAGAAAGAGCTGTAGTTTTTATACTGACCACTTAGGGATACATATTACTTGTAGTTAGAATGTAAAGAAGTCTGTTTCTGAGTGGTATCAAGACTATCAAATATGTATATGTCATTTATAAATTTGTTATGTTTATTTAATAAAAGTTGTTTAAATTTATCTAACATTTTTATATATTTTTCCCCATAAGGAATAAATACTCCACTGCTCCAGACCCCTGAAGTTCCCGTTCCAGTGCCTTCCAGTCCCTGCACGTCATTGATTGTTGCTATTACCAAGACAAGTCTTCTCAGAATTACCTGCCCACTAAGCTCATCACTGGCTACAGTGATGTCCCTCCTTTGTCTGTGATTGGTTGAGCGGGCAGGTTTTGCTGAGACGTCAGATCTTCAAAACAGCCACAAGTATTGACAAGCAGGGGGTCAGAAGTCGCTGGAACATGAGTTGCAAGAGAATAGAATAGAGGAGTATGGCATATTAACATTTTCTTGCATGCCTCCAACAAAAGTATATATATAAAAAAAAAAGAGATAAAGATACTGGAATCCCACTTTTAAGTGAAAACTTATATGGTGGTAACAAAATTAAAGAGATCCCAAAGTCTATACAAATAACTTTCCCAGGGACAATGAAGGTAAATATGTTATGATACTATATCAACATAGGTTTCTTAAAGTAACACAGAAATCCCATGGAGAAGTATGGAATAAGTCTAGGAGCAGATTTTTTTTTTATATTATTATTTTGTATCAATCAGATGGTTGGGGACTGGCTGTTCATACCTATTCTGATCCAGCCACTGAGGCCATCCTTTCATAGAACTGCATTCAGAAAAGAGAGTACAACATGACAGTAATAGGAATGACTGTGTGGGCAACACTGAGCAACATTTGTAAATTTCTACCCTGCTTACATGAGAAAAATAGCGTCACTTACATGTTTCGAACGTTGCTGTATGAAAAACTTTTTTCTTTTGAAAGATATTTTCAAAATGTTTACCCTTAAAAAAAGGAAAATCCAATATGATACATCTATAATCATATTCAGTAATTTTTGGTAAATAAATGGAAAGACAAACAATGTATAAAATGTTTTTTTAACGGGATACTCCACTGCAAACACCTTATCCCCTATGCAAAAGATAGGGGATAAGATGTTAGACTGCAAGGGTCCCGCCGATGTGGATCCCATTGATCTCCGGGCCGGCAGCGGTGGTGTCCGGAACACGGAAGCTTGCAGCTTTCATGAGATCATGCCACGCACCCTTCATTTATGTCTATGGGAGGGGCGTGACGGCTAGTACACAGCCTTCACGCCTACTCCCATATATGTGAATAGAGGGATGGCTGGCATCTAAAGTCATCGGGCACGGAGCGGAGTTCACCCTGTGCACCAAATGTCAGAGGTGCCGCAGCAAAGATCGGGGGAGTGCCCAGCGGCGGGACCGCCGCGATCTAACATCTTATCCCTAGGAGATAAGATGTTTTCAGCGGAGTACCCCTTTAATGACTTATTCTGACTAAGTATTTTTATAACAAATCACATCTGTATATTGTTACATGACACACACCTACATTGATCATTGTCATATACACAATTTCAAATGTCATAAATTGTTAATAGATGGCGTTCATGGATCAGCTGGATTCAAAAGAAACTTGAAGGTATGCAAATCGTTGTGACCCAGATAATCTGGTGAATATGGAAGCAGAAGGGCAACATCTACTTTGGATGACTCTAATATTAGTTTCTGAGGAAATAAAATTGTATAGCTGCCACTTAATACCTAAATAATCTGTCAACCAGCTTACTAAATTTCTAAGCAGTAAATTTGGGGAATTTGGAAAAACGTAGTGAAAATTCATGTGAAACCTAAAAGTTGTGGATTGGAAATGTCACACATCCCGCCTAGAAATCTAAATAGTTTCAACTGTTACAGAAGATTAAATAAACTTACAATTAAAAATATTTTAGGGAAAATGTTGTTCAACTCACTACAGGTATGAAACATTATATCTGATCTAGGTCATCTAGTAATCAAAAACAACACCAATGAAACCAGTCACCAGCAGTCACTAGCACTGCCGCTAGTCAGTAGAACATTACTTATCTCATCCAAAGTAAACTTCGCCGGCTTGCTGTTGCTCACATTAGTGATGCTCAGCGGACCACCTATTCAGCATATACAGGGCCTGGTAGAAGCTAAAGTTTAAGTAAGAGAATTGTTTCCTGTTTTATTCAGGACTAATATTTTAATAAAGAATAAGATTGGTCCATATGGTTTTGTGACTTTGTTATATAATTAGATATAGTAAGTTGCACAGATTATAAAAGTGTACAGGCCACATCTAAGCCGATGGCAAAATATGAATTCCATGTTCAAGATAAAACAGCAGATTTCCTTTATAAAATATATACAAGTTTATGGAAACATCTGTATGTATTTACCATGGATAGAAGCTGGTGCAAATTTGTTTTCTGTACACAGCTACACCGCCAGAAGCTATTCCAATAAGTAGATCTAAGTTATGAAGATCCTGGAATGAAAACGTCAGTATATAAAGTGATATGAATTTAATAATGCTAATATAGTTAGTAATATGCAAGTTCACAGTATATAGGCTATTGCTGTGTTACCCCAATGTAGTCCTCAATACCCCCAATAGGTCATAATTTTAGGCAATCAAATTTAGGGAACACTTGTGGTAATGCCTGATGCACTGACCATAAATATATCACCTGGGAAAGACTACGGAAATCCTGAAAACATGACCTGTTTGGAGTACTTGAGAAATGGTCTTGAGAAACACTGGGCTATTTTCTTCAAAGGGGTACTCCGGCCCTAAGTTATCTTATCCCCTATCCAAAGGATAGGGGATAAGATGCCTGCTCGCGGGGGTCCCGCCACTAAGGACCCCGCAATCTTTCATGCAGCATCCCGCTATCATCAGCTTTCGGAGCGAACATCGCTCCGGGTCTGATGAATCATGATCACGGGGCCGGAGTATCGTGATGTCACGGCTCCGTCCCCATATGACGTCATGCTCTGCCCCCTCAATGCAAGCCTATTGGAGGGGGCATGGCAGCCACCAGGCCCCTCCCATAGGCTTGCATTGAGGGGGTGGAGTGTGATGTCACACGGGGATCATGATTCATCAGACACGTAGCGATGTTTGCTCCGAAAGCTGATGATAGCGGGATGGTGCATGAAAGATTGCAGGGGTCCCCAGCGGCGGGACCCCCACGATCAGGGATAAGATGTCTTAGTGCCTGAATACCCCTTTAACACATAATAAAACAAACAATCTGTGTACTTTAACCCATTAACAACATAACAACAAGTTGTGTCACGGAACTTAAAGGGGGACTCCAGCCCTAAGACATCTTATCCTGTATCCAAAGGATAGGGGATAAGATGTCTGATCACGGGGGTCCTGCCACTGGGGACCCCCGCAATCTCTCAGGCAGCACCCACCTGTGTGTGCTCCATGCAGCGCTGGAGGCTCCGAGTCTGAAGCCTCACGACCACGGGGCCGAAGTAACATGACATCAAAACTCCGCCCCCCCATGTGACATCACGCCCCGCCACGCGGGTGATGTCCCGCCCCGCCCCCTCAATGCAAGTCTATGGAAGGGGGCCTGACGGCCATCCCGCCCCTTCCCATAGACTTGCATCGAGGGGGCGAGGTGGGGCATCACACGGGGGCGGAGTCATTACGTCACGATACTCCGGCCCCGTGGTTGTGAGGCTTCAGACTCTGAGCCTCCAGTGCGGGGATCCCCAGCTGCAGGACTCCCACGATCAAACATCTTATCCCCTATCCTTTGGATAGGGGATAAGATGTCTTAGGGCCGGAGTGCCTCTTTAAGGACCAAGCGAATACCTGTATGCCCTGAATACATAAGTGACTTTGAGGCGATTGCAGGAGCTGCGCTCGTTTCAGAGCAGTGAGTGTGGGCTACCATCAGTAACCAGCAACTCACTGCTGATGATGGGCAGCGGCAATCCCGCCGTTGTAGTAATTTGACCCTTTAGACACCATGATAAATGCCGATCACGGCCTCTAAATTAAAAATAAGAGTTACCGGTGGATTAGTGGAGCTCACGAACCTCTGCAATATGATTAAAGTGGTTCTGTGAGCTAAAATGGCGGAGGAGGGTCCCCGGCCTCCTACCGCCAACTCACTGCCTTTTAACAAAAAAAAAAACAACATATTTGGTATCACCCTGTGCATAAATGCCCAAACTATTAAAATATGTGTTTGATCCTGCACAGTAAATGTCATCAATGTAAAAAAATACCAAACACCAAAAATACAGATTTTTCATCACATCAAAAAGTCTCATCAAAGATGGTGAGTACCCACACATTTCATGTATATGGAAAACTAAAACAAGTTATAGGGGTCAGAAAAGGACAATTTCATTCATATCAATTTTGTTAAACAAAAGTTAGCATTACAAGAGTTAGCAGTATAATAATAAAAAAACTATATGAATTGGGTATTGTTTTAATTGCATTGACCTTAAGAATAAAGATAATGCATAATTTGTATCATAAAGTGCACTGCGTAAAAAGCAAACCATCCAAGCTGCTAAATTTTAGTTTTCCCATACATTTCTGTCGACCATGGCACAAAGTTGTGGCTGACACGCCCCTCCATGTATCTCTATGGGAAAGTCGGAGATATAGCGTTCGTGTTTCTCCGGCTCTCCCATAGAGATACATGGAGGGTGCACATCAGCCAAAGTTTTGCACTGTGGTTGACAGCTATCCATACATGAAGCGGAGGTCAATCCGTGCATGGAGAGGGCCGGGGTGTCGGGCAGGAGATCATTGGGGGTTCCAGCGGTTGGACCCACTTATGCCCTATCCACGGGATCCTGTAGAAAGGGGATACAATGTTCTGTACCATGTATCGTTCCCCTATAAGCTTCTTATTATTTATGTAGGTGAAGAATAGTTGGGGGTTTTATTTACTTTCTATGGCAATCGTTCTCTCTGTTGCAATTTTTTTCAAATTTTATTTCTTTTTTTACAGAGTTTATTCTTCTCCTAGTAATTTTTTTAACCCCTCCCCACTACCTTCTTGTTTCAGTAGTCTGAATGCTTTCCACTTATCATGTATTGCATACCTAACTGTTTTGGTTAACCAAATTGGTTCCAATTTCTCTTTTCAAAAAATGTTATTAGAGTTTTGAACAAATGGAATATATGCATATAAACCACAAAGAAAAAAACCATAAGGAGGAGTCATCAAAAGCATCAGTTAAGCTAATGAGTCAGTTTGGTAGAGAACAAAATCCCATCAGCGTAGGAACTTCCAGAGAGTTGCAACCAGAGATTCAAGCGGGTCTGCGACAACTGTAAGGCCCCAAGAGGGATGCCTCAAAAATGATCAATATCATAATTTAAAACAGAAGAACATATCTATTAGCAACTAAAGAGGAGATAAAGGAGCATTATCAAGCTGCGTAGTAGATTTTTTTTGCGTAAAAATACTTGTACACGTGCGACTTTTTTTTTTTTTTAAAACATATTTTATTGACTTTTTCATTTAACAAAACCGAAAGAAAATACAAATGTACAAAACAGTAACGTTACCGCAGGTCTCTGAGTGCACATATAGCGGTCAATTCCATGATATCTGGTATTACAATTACAGAGTACATCACAGTTATATGGGAGTAATGTAATCTCTTGCCACTAAGACTGTATCTCCATATTTTCAGTAACATGCATGCCCTGTCTTGTCAGTAATGCGTTCAGTCAAAACACCCCACTATTAACATCACGCAGGGAGTCTCAATGCTCCCAGTGTATCCCCCAAGGAGCCTAGGCTGTACCATTCTGTGGAGCTGAATGGTCGGACAATATCCGCTATCTCTGAACATGAATAATGTGATACAATAAACGTTTCCCATTTGTGAAAGAATTTCCCTGTGTGTGTGACTTTATGTCTTTCGGTATCTAATCTATCAATCCCACACAATAATTTGAGCTGTGAAATTACCATAGTTAGAGGAGGCGGTACTGATATTAACCAGTTAGTGAAGATGCATCGTAGCGCCACTAGGAGGACAATGTGTACCAATCTAGGCAGTTTAGGAAGGGCGGGTCCTTCTCCCTCTGGGGGACGAGCTTGATGGAAGAGTAACATACGAGGTGTGCAAGGTAGGTCTAAATCCCACTTGTCTTTGATGTATGCAATAATCATGTTCCAGTAATCCCTTGTGTATGAGCAGTCCCAGATCCCATGCCATAGATTCGTCAGTGGTGTAGAACATTTGGGGCAGGCCGTTATCCTGTCTGGGAAATGTACGGTTGGAAGTATATTGAACCCATAGATGGCTTTATGGATTAGTTTAAAGTAAGTCTCGCGCCAGCGTTCATTAATTATGCAGCTACGTATGATGCGCCATCCCTGTAGAATACAGGTAGAAATATCCTCCCCAGGTACCCAGTTCGACCAGGAGGAGAAAATTGTGTCTGGGTCTATTTTCAGTAAGTGCCGTTTAAAAAGTGAATATATTTCCGAGATGGTTCCCTTTTTCTGGGTTGTGCCAATAAGAGAATCTAGGGCATGGTCTTGTGATTCAACAGTAATATTTCTTAAACGGTTTGTAAGGAATGACATTATTTGGAACACCGATAAGGCATGAGAAGGAGGGAGGTTAAAGTCCGATAAAATTGTTTGGGGGGAGTGCCAGCACTTATTCTGCCGGTCTATCAATTGGCGGACTGATTTCAGGCCTCTAGATATCCATAAGGACTCGATGTGTGATGAGATTACCGGGAGTTCTGGGTAGCTCTTTAGGGGTAGATGTTTGGACACCAAAAATGGCAGTTTAAAAACCTTTCTGACCTCCTTCCACGCCACCACTGTGTCTCTCAACAAGGTAGAACTTTTCACTTGGCTAGGTAATTTGGAATAAGAGGTATGGAGGAGAACTACCAAGTCCCATTGCTTCGCCAGTTCTCTTTCCAAGTCTGGGACAGCGTGAAAGGAGGCCCCATGGATCCAATCCATGACATAACGGAATAAGCATGCTAAGTTATAGCCTCTCAAATTGGGAAAATTTAGACCGCCCTCCTGATTATTCAACATCAGCTTGGTTAGAGCTATTCTCGGTCTCTTGCCCGCCCATATGAACTTGATGAAGGCTGAGTTAAGCAATTTAATGTCATTATGTTTGAGTAACAAGGGAAGTGTTTGTAAAGGATATAAAAGCCGAGAGAAGCTAACCATTTTAATGAGGTGGCACCTGCCCATAAAGGAAAGAGGAATGCCATTCCATCTGGTCAGTTCCGCTCTGATTTTAGATATCATGGGAGGGTAGTTTAGTGAATAGATAGTGTCAGGCGTTTTCCCCACCCTTATACCCAAATAAGTGACCGAGGAGGAGGCCAACTTGATTCCCAAGTCTGCTATGTCTTGCAACCATCCCGGTTGCCTCAGTCCCAATGGTAAAAGTTCCGATTTATGTAGGTTGATTTTGTAACCTGAGAATTTTCCAAAGGAACGTAAACAACGGAGGATGTTGTCTAACGATGCAGCCGGTGAGTCTATGAAAAGTAAGACGTCATCAGCGAACATCGTTAGTTTGATCTCCTTGTTCCCCACCTTAATCCCGGAGTAAATTGGTGAAGCAAGTAAATGACGTGCTAAAGGTTCTATTGCTAGATCGAAGAGGAGGGGGGAGAGTGGGCAACCCTGTCTAGTACCCCTGGCTAGATATATTGGCGTCGAGAGAATGCCCGGTGTGTAAACTCTAGCTATTGGATTTTTATATATTCCATTTAAATATGTACGGATGGCACCCTGAACGCCCACTCGGTCTAGTACCAATCCCAGCCAGTCCCACCGCACATTATCAAACGCTTTTTCCGCATCAATCGCGAGTAAGGCTGGTTGGTCGCTGGGTAGGGGTTGGTGTCTTAATCTGTCTAGTACTGCCAGTACTGTTCTGAGGTTCATGGTGGCCGATCGGCCTCTTATGAAACCAACTTGATGAGTCCCGATTAGGGCCGGCATGAATTCAGAAAGTCTGGACGCCAGAATTTTCGACAATAGTTTGATATCCTGATTAATCAGGGATATTGGGCGGTAAGAGCCCGGGTCCGTGTTATCTTTACCCGGCTTTGGCAACACTTTAATGTAAGCTAGGGATGCGCTGGGAGATAAAGAGCCTGAGGACATATATTCTTTAAATACAGCTGTCAGGGTTGGTGCAAGTTGTGAAGAAAGGGCTTTGTAAAATTCCCCAGTATAGCCATCCGGTCCCGGTGCTTTGCCATTGTGTAAATTCCTAATCACATCAACAACCTCCTCCTCTGTCACTGGTGCGTTCAGGACATTCCTCTGATCATCAGTTAAAGAAGGCATCTCCACACCTCTTAAAAAGGCTTCCCCCGCCGATACATCAGAGGGAGAGTCCGAGTATAATTCTGTATAGTAATCAGCTAAGATCTGATTGATCGAGTGCGGGTCTGAATGTAGCCTATTGGAGGGGTCTCTCAGAGTAGTGATATGTGACGGAGGGTGTTTCCCTTTAGCTAGGTGTGCCATTAAACGACCTGCCTTGTTTCCATGTCGGAACAAATCTACCTCAAATTGGGAGCGCGTAAGTCTCTCCCGTCTATCACACCAGAGTTCAAACTGAGCCCTGGCCTCCTTCCATGCAAGTCTACATGAGTCTGATGGGGAATCTAGGAATTGTCTGTATGCGGCCCCTAATTTATCCCTTGCTGCAGTAAATTGTGCTAAGGAAGTACGTTTTAAGGTCGCTACATAAGCCATTATGTTTCCCCTTAGTACTGCCTTTCCGGTCTCCCAGAACAATACCGGGTCTGTGTTATGCTCTGCATTGGATATTGTGAATTCCACCCACCACGCCTGCAACTGCTCTAAAAATGATTCATCCCTTAGCAAAAGAGAGGGGAACCTCCACAGTATATCCGACCCTCGAGGACAAGTTGGGTTCAGTTGTAAAGATAGGGGTGAGTGATCAGATAGTGCTAAATCTCCAATTTCCACAGCCCGAACACGTTGACTATATAATCGACTAATCAAGAAATAATCCAGTCGTGACCAAGAGCTATGTGCATTGGAGAAGTGAGTGTACTCTCTAGAATCAGGATGTATGTCTCTCCATGCATCAGACAGGCCTGTTCGTTCCAGCAAGGAGGGAAGAATGCAGTCACGTGACCTAATTACTGGAGTCTGGTGAGAAGAGCTCTTTCTATCAGTCAACGGGTCTAGCACTGTATTTAAGTCTCCCCCTAGAATTTTACCAGGTGTATCGTCATTTTGTAGTCTATCTATCAGGTCTGCAAAGAATAATTTGTTATCACCGTTCGGTGCATAAATGTTATAAATGCTCATCTGTTCCCCATTATGTTCTATGAGTAAGTGTGAAATCCTACCTTCTTCATCTGTCGCGTGCGACTGAAAATTAAATGCAAACGATTTGTGTATTAAGGTCAGGACTCCCGCCTTCCCATCTTTAGCCGGAGAACCATAGACATGTCCCACCCACTGCTGACGCATCCGAAAGAAGTCATCCTCAGTTAAATGAGTCTCTTGAAGCAAAACTATGTCTGGGTGCAGACGTTTGAGAGAGCGTAAAAATAGCCTCCTTTTGTGAGGGGATCTTAATCCTTTAACATTCCAGGTAGTTAGGTTAACCATTTTGTAGTGATCAGTGGGATACCACTCCGAGACGGGAAAACCGTTCGGAGGAAAAAATAAAGAAGCAAAAAGGGATGCATCAGCAAAGGGCAGGACACATTTCTCCCTTTATCCTTCCCATAGTCTATGGAAGTATTCACTAGTTCCATACAAGAGGAGAAGCCGAATATGTGCAGTATACCAAAACAAAAAAACATTAATATAAACCCAAAGAATACAAAATTATAGAAGTAAGAATACCCATAGGAAGACCATTCAATCAAGTCCCCCTCTGTTGGGTTAAGGGACTTCCTTTTTTCGGACGACATTGTGTCTAGTTGAACCATTTACCAACATTTAGGGAGCCTCTCCCTCCCCCCCCCTATTATACCTCTTAGTTATACCGCCCTATGAACCCAACTATATAATCCCAGTTTAAACTGTAAACAGTAGTCATATCAGCAAGTTAATAAGTCCACAGTAGAGAAAAGAGAGAGTGGGAAAGTCAAACTGTTAATTATAATTATAAACCTGAGGACAGCCTCCAGGCCCGATCATGTCCTGAAGAGATAGTTGGTTCAAGTCCGATCCATAGCTCAACCAGGAGGTGAAGTAGGTGATCTATCAATCCGGTGAAGATTGCCGGTTACCACCATGATGACGTCTCGGGGAGCGGTGTCTGCGGCGTTGTTCTCTCGGTTCTGGAGAGCCGGCGTCATCTCTCGTTGCCGACCTGGAACGCTGTTGTCCTCTTGGCGAGCGAGATCTCCTCTTGCGTTGGGATCGCTCTCTTGATGGACAATGTGTCGAAGAGGATAGGATCCGCTCCAAGGCGGCGGAGGCTGCATCCGGCGTTTTGTACACCGAAATTGTTCCATCTGCGTGGAATACTCGTAGAGTAGCGGGATACTGCAATTGAAATCTGTAGTGGGCTTTAAAGAGCGCTGTACAAATGGTGCTAAATGCTCTCCTGCGTTTCGCCACTTCCACCGAGAAATCTTCAAATAGCAATAAACGCATGTTTTGGATAATCAGCGGTTGTGATAGACGCCGGTATGCCTGTAGGATTTCAACCTTATCATTAAAGTCCAAAAATTTCAAGATCACTTGACGCGGGCGGTGTGTCAAAGTCGCCGGTGCATCAGATGATGTAGGGGGAGCAGACCCAATCCTATGAGCTCTCTCAACTCGGCACGGATGAGACAATCCCAAAGCTTTCGGTAAGTCTCTCTCGCAGAATCGCTGTAAGTCCTGGGGTAATACCGCTTCTTTCACCCCCACAATTCTCAGATTATTTCGCCGAGATCTATTTTCGAGATCTTCTAGTTTTTCGCTCATTCTAGCAATTTCGGTTTCAGTGCAATGTAAACGCCTGGAGGTTTTCGCCTCTGCATCATCCAAGTTAGACACCCTCTGTTCCATCATATGCAGCCTGTCTGAATGGTCTTTCACCTCTAAGTGCAAGTTTTGCAAAGCCGCTTTCAGGACGTCTTCCACAATGTGCTGTATATTAGGAGTAATCCGTAGCGCCACCTCTGCTGCTAGTTGCTGATAATCAATATGGAAGGAATCACCATGTTGAGGCTGGTGCACCTGACCCTTAAGCGCGTGGCTATGCTGTGTGGGCGCATGGCTGTCTCTCTCATCTGGAGATGATCTGTCCTGTACCTTGCTGAGATCTTGTGGGTCAGGAAGGCTGGTCTCCATATCTGTCGGAGCCTCTGTCTCTTGTACCATCAGTGGTGTCAGTGGTCGATCCCTAGCTGGGAGCGAGACGCGCGGCACATCAGTGGTGGCAGTGGCAGGGACTGCGGCGGTGCCCGCGGCCATTTTAATCGCAGCTTCCGTCCGGGCGGTCTGAGCAGCGGAGGCTGCCGGCGGCTGCTGGCTGCTCCGCTGTATAAATTTGTCCATGTCGGGGGACTCGGGGGTATGCCGGAGCCTTGTCACACCCGTGTGTGTGGCTATAGTAGTCTGGGCAGTTGGTACGGGGCTGTTACAAGCAGGGGGGAGCGGGAGCACTCCTGTAGTGAACTCACATCGGCCGCGCCGGAACCGGAAGTCCACGTGCGACTTTTAAATACATGCTGGACTTTTTGATTTTTGCTTATTCCAAAGAACATTTCTGAAATCTGCTCACATAGTAATTTATTTTTATTTTTTTTACTTTGCAGCGGGCATGTATTTATCAAATGTGATAGTCGCTATTTAGGAAGAAAAAAAGTTGCATCTCCATTTAAAAGTCGCATATGTATTCCTGGCTTACAGAAAGTGCATACGACTGCAGAAAAGAACATTAACACCCACTTTAACAACTGTTCTTTTTCTGCATCATGAAACAAAGCTACTACATTAACCCCTTCCCGCTAGTGGACGTATGCATACGTCCAGGCGAACTACACATTCGCGTAAATTCTCACTGCACCCCTTATTGCATTCCGTGAGGGGTGTAGTTTTAAAAATGGGGTCACATGTGGGGGGGTCCACTGTTCTGGCACCACGGGGGGCTTTGTAAATGCACATGGCCAAATTATCTCTCCAAAAGCTCAATGATGCTCCTTCTCTTCTGAGCATTGTAGTTCGCCCCCAGTGCACTTCACGTCCACTTATGGGGTATTTCCATACTCAGAAGAGATGGGGTTACAAATTTTGGGGGGTATTTTCTGCTATTATCCCTTGTAAAAATGTAAAATTTGGGGGAAAACAAGCATTTTAGTGTAAATTTATTTTTTATTTTTTACATATGCAAAAGTCGTGAAACACCTGTGGGGTATTAAGGTTCACTTTACCCCTTGTTACGGTCCCCAAGGGGTCTAGTTTCCAAATTGTATGCCATGTGTTTTTTTTTTGCTGTCCTGGCACCATAAGGGCTTCCTAAATGCAACATGCCCCCCAAAAACCATTTCAGAAAAACGTACTCTCCAAAATCCCCTTGTCGCTCCTTCGCTTCTGAGCCTTCTACTGTGCCCGCCGAACAATTTACATAGACATATGAGGTATGTGCTTACTCAAGAGAAATTGGGCTACAAATTCAAGTATAAATTTTATCCTTTTACCCCTTGTAAAAATTCTAAAATTGGGTCTACAAGAACATGCAAGTGTAAAAAATGAAGATTGTGAATTTTCTCCTTTACTTTGCTGCTTTTCCTGTGAAACACCTAAAGGGTTAAAACACTTACTGAATGTCATTTTGAATACTTTGGGGGTGCAGTTTTTATAATGGGGTCATTTATGGGGTATTTCTAATATGAAGACTCTTCAAATCCACTTCCAACCTGAACTGGTCCATGAAAAATAGCGAGTTTGAAAATTTTGTGAAAAATTGTAAAATTGCTGCTGAACTTTGAAGCCCTCTGATGTCTTCCAATAGTAAAAACATGTCAATTTTATGATGAAAATATAAAGTAGACATATTGTATATGTGAATCCAAAAATTTTTTGGGGGGAATATCCATTTTCCTTACAAGCAGACAGCTTCAAAGTCAGAAAAATGCAAGAAAGGATGCACGTTACCACAAAAATGTACCACTGTGTTAAAGTAGAATATGTCACGAAAAAACAATCTCGGAATCAGATTGATAAGTAAAAGCATTCCAGAGTTATTAATCTTTAAAGTGACAGTGGTCAAATGTGCAAAAAAGGGCTGCGTCCTAGAGGTGAAAATGGGCTGTGTCCTTAAGGGGTTAATGTTAATTATAAAAAAAAAAATTTATATATTATAACTAATAACTATTAATTTTAAGGTTGAAAATACACACTGCACACCTACATGCTGGCGTACCAACTAAATGTTTTAATGAAGTTGTGTTAAAATAGAATAAGGCACAAAATAATTGTGTAAGAATTTTTACAGATGTAAATAACCCATGTGTGTCACAAAAATTTTTCCTTAAAAAAAAAAAAAAAACATCCATAGTAATACAGCTTCCTGCACATTCTGGGGTGGGTAACGTACCGAGCAGTTTTTTTTTTTTTTTTTTGTGGCTCACTATTGTTTATGTGCCTGTTGTGCTTCCTTCCTGGTTAAAGACTCCGCCCACCAATGTCACAAAATGTGGTCTCAAAATTTAACAAAAAAGCCTCCAGAGTATGGATATTCATGGTGCGGCATAGTATGTTTTTAATATTTTATAATTTCTGAGGAGGGTGAAAGGGTTGTTGTGGGATAGTTGGAGTGCAGCTATTTAGTGCCAGGCAGGCCAGTCAGGGTGTCACCAGATGCGGTACGCTCCCCCCCTCCCTGTCACTCTCTAGCAATGCTACTGGTAATAAAGGGTAGATAAAGAACTTCGGCTATTAACATAAGGGAAAACTTTTCTGCTTTAAAAATTGCTTTTGTAAGCGGGTTTCCTGGTTTTTGCTTACGTGAGATTTATTTATCAAGGACTATTTGATAACTAGGTCGCATGTAAGCAAAAGTAAGATAAAAAAAATTGTCATATAAAAGCCATACGTTTGAAAAGAATGATACATCTCCTTCAATATGTATAACAGACAAGCTCCCAGGGTAACCGGGAGACTGACAAAACAAAGACAGAAACAGAAGGGAGAACAAACTAAACATAGAGGGGAATAGAAAGGAAGGTAGGAAGGGAAACCTGGGAGAGGGAAAAAGGGGGTGGGGGTGGGGGTGGGGGGTGTCCTTTATCCTAAGAAGGCAAAGTTAAGAGGAATTACTTAAACACTCCTTCCAATGCTGCCAGTAATCTTGGCAGCCAGGAAAATGTAGTAGATAAGTTTACACTTTCCCTTGGGGATATTAGGAATCGGTACATTCCACCAAATGTGAAACATAGTACCCGTTTGTTGGCATTTACAAAAACATAAGGGGGAGGCTGAGGGATACATCTTTGCCATTCTGGAAGGCACTAAATACCTTCCAGCCCACTTCCTAACACACGTATTATTGAAGGGTATATGTTGTTTACAAGATTTTTTTAGGATAGACTTAAAATGTCCCATTTAGCTTGTGTACTTTTATTACTGAGGGCACGGTCCCAATCAATGTTACTGGGGTCCTCCCTATTAGTTGGTGAAAATTTTCCTTCCTTAATCCCTTAAGGACATGCGCCGTAAATGTAAAGTCCCTTAGCGCACAGCGTGATACATTTACTATGCGTCTGTGACGCGAGCACAGGAGATGTGCTCGCTTCATTCCTGGTGGGTCAGGGCGGCTGTCAGCAGCCGCGGACCCGCCGATAATAGCAGACATCAGCGATTGCGCTGATGTCTGCCATTAACCCCTCAGATGCCGTGATCAATACAGATGACGGCATCCGCGGCAATGCAGGCTGATCTAATCGCCTGCAGTACTGCCACGGTGATCAGATCAGCCAAGATGGCGGACAGAGGTCCCCTCACCTGCCTACGTCCATCTCCCGTGGTCTTCTGCACTGATCTGCAGACCAGAGTAGAAGATCGCGGATAATACTGATCAAGAGGAGAAGATCGCGGATAATACTGATCAGTGCTATGCCCTATGCATAGCACTGAACAGTATTAGCAATCTAATGATTGATATAAATAATCCCATAAGGTGACCATAAAAGAATAAAATAAATGTAAAAAAAAAGTTTAAAAAAAAGTGAAAACAAATCTGAAAAAGGCCCCTCCCCCAATAAAGTTTTAAATCAAACTATTGAAAAAAGCGATCAAAAAGTCACATTTGCGCAAATGTGGTACTAAAACAAACTACAGATCATAGCACAAAAAATTAGCCCTCACACATCCCTGAATACTGGAAAATGTGTAATTTTTACCGTAAAGTGTACAGCGTGAAAACAAAACCTCCCCAAATTTGAAAAATTATGATTTTCATTTACATTTCCTTACAAAAAAAAAGAATTTTTGGGTTTACCACACATTTTAGGTTAAAATGAGTGAGGTCATTACAAAGTGCAACTGGTCGCGCAAAAAAGGTCTGTGAATGGAAATATTAAAGAGTTGTGGATTTTGGAAGAAGAGGAGGAAAAAACAAACAAAAACACAAAAATAAAATGGGCTGTGTCCTTAAGGTCAAAATGGGCTCAGTCTTTAAATGGGTACTCCGGTGGAAAACAATTTTATTTTTATTTTTTTTATCAACTAGCGCCAGAAAGTTAAACAGATTTGTAAATTAATTCTATTAAAAAAATCTTAACTCTTTCAGTACTTATCAGCTGCTGTATACTACAGAGAATGTTGAGTAGTTCTTTTCTGTCTAACCACAGTGCTCTTTGCTGACATCTCTGTCCATGTCAGGAATTGTCCAGAGCAGGATAGGTTTGCTATGGGGATTTGCTCCTGCTCTGGACACAGTTTTAGGTCCGGTTGTAAAAGCGCATACGGCGCAAAAATGAGCCAACCGGACCGAACGTTTCACTCCGGCCGGCTCATTGAAATGAATGACATACGGGAGCGCATACGGTGACATACGGGAGCGCGAGGTTTTAGCTCCCCCCTGCCGTATGCGCTCCCGTATGGGAGAAAACGTAGTGTGAACCCAGCCTAAGACAGGTTTTACATATAAACAAAACCCTCCCCTTTCTTACTTATACAGTTATTACTGAAGAGACTGTAACCCTGTATATTAACCACCCAGTCATAGCTCTCATCCTACCACGTATCACTTATCCCCACTATGTCATAGTTTTCTACCGCCATTAAAAGTTCCAGTTCCTCAATCTTATTATTGAGGCTTCTGGCATTAGTATACATACACCTGATGATTTTATTCATATTTCCTTTCCTCTTATCAGTTATCTGTGGTAATATAGAAAAAAGAAAAAGACCGCAAACGGCGCCTCGTGAGTAGGTGTGGAGTAGTAAAGCCATTTAAAAGTGGCTGCTCACCTTGGAGAAGAAGAAATAGTGCATATCACCTAAATAAGAGGTATATTGGTGGAGTAGGCTGCTCAGCCGGAGGGTCCGCAGGGGTCAGGTAAACCTGTCCTGTTGAAGCATGCGAAGAGGTAGAGAAAAAAGGACCAAAGATTTCCAGGCGCTGCTAGCTCAAAAACACCGGAGGCACGAGTTATAGATGAAAGATCCTTGCAGGGAACAGATTTATTAAAAAAACAAAAGTACAGATGATGCGTTTCGAGGGTAACCCCCTCTTCCTCAGATTGTAGTTCGCCCGTAGTGCACTTCAGGTCAACTTATGGGGTACCACCAGACTCAGAAGAGATGGGGTTACAAATTTTGGGGGGTATTTTCTGCTATTAACCCTTGCAAAAATGTGAAATTTGAGGGGAAACACACATTTTAGTCAAAAAATTTTTTTTACTTATGCAAAAGTCGTGAAACCCCTATGGGGTATTAAGGCTCACTTAATTCCTTGTTACGTTCCTCAAGGGGTCTAGTTTCCAAAATGTGATGCCATGTGTTTTTTTTTTTTTTGCTGTCCTGGCACCATAGGGGCTTCCTAAATGCGACATGCCCCACGAGCAAAATTTGCTCTCAAAAAGCCAAATATTACTCCTTCTCTTCTGAGCATTGTAGTTCGCCCGTAGTGCTCTTCAGGTCAACTTATGGGGTACCTCCATACTCAGAAAAGATGGGGTTACAAATTTTGGGGGTATTTTCTGCTATTAACCCTTGCAAAAATGTGAAATTTGGGGGGAAACACACATTTTAGTGGAATTTATTTTTTAGTTTTTCTACATATGCAAAAGTCGTGAAGCACCTGTGGGGTATTAAGGCTCACTTAATTCCTTGTTACGTTCCTCAAGGGGTCTAGTTTCCAAAATGGTATGGCATGTGTTTTTTTTTTTTTGCTGTTCTGGCACCATAGGGGCTTCCTAAATGCGACATGCCCCCCAAATACCATTTCAGAAAAACGTACTCTCCAAAATCCCCTTGTCGCTCCTTCGCTTCTGAGCCCTCTTCTGCGCCCACCGAACAATTTACATAGACATATGAGGTATGTGCTTACTCGAGAGAAATTGGGCTACAAATATAAGTATAAATTTTCTCCTTTTACCCCTTGTAAAAATGCAACAATTGGGTCTACAAGAACATGCGAGTGTAAAAAATGAAGATTGTGAATTTTCTCCTTAACTTTGCTGCTATTCCTGTAAAACACCTAAAGGGTTAAAATGCTGACTGAATGTCATTTTGAATACTTTGGGGGGTGCAGTTTTTATAATAGGGTCATTTATGGGGTATTTCTAATATAAAGACCCTTCAAATCCACTTCAAACCTGAACTGGTCCCTGAAAAATAGTGAGTTAGAAAATTTTGTGAAAAATTTGAAAAGTGCTGCTGAACTTTGAAGCCCTCTGGTGTCTTCCAAAAGTAAAAACACATCAATTTTATGATGCAAACATAAAGTAGACATATTGCAAATGTGAATAAAAAATTTTTCTTTGGAATATCCATTTTCCTTACAAGCAGAGAGCTTCAAAGTTAGAAAAATGCTACATTTTCAAAATTTTTTTCAAATTTTGGGATTTTTCACCATGAAAGGATGCAAGTTCGTTACCATAAAATTTTACCACTATGTTAAAGTAGAATATGTCACGAAAAAACAGACTCGGAATCAGAATGATAACTAAAAGCATTCCAGAGTTATTAATGTTTAAAGTGACAGTGGTCTGATGTTCAAAAAATGGCCGGGTCCTAAGGTGTAAAATGGCTGGGTCCTTAAGGGGTTAAAGTCCCATACAAGTCTATGGGAAATATATGTTACTGCATAACTTTCAAACGGCTGGGGATATTTCGATAATACTTGGTCACATGTTACTTATATGTCCACTTAAAATATAGGACAGTTAATTTAACCCTTAACTACCCTCATCGGGGAATAGAGGATCCTGATAGTATGAATAGGTTGTACACATCTGAATGCAGGTTAATAAGTGACATATGGAATAAGGGGAAATTCAATGAGTGGAATGAAATAAAAGAAAGGTATAAGCTGAGAGACAGTAGGTGGATAATACAAGGTTTAAATCAACTATAATTTCAGCATTGAAAGAAATCCAGAGTAAAATAGTGGAATGTACTGATGTAATTAAGAAAATACAAGAAGGTCAAATTAAACGGAAATGTATCTCTTACATATACGATACAATAAGGAAAAGTAATGATAAAAATTTACAAAAATGGCGGGACGAATTGGGAAATATCTCAGAGAGTGAAGGGGTTATTATATATGAATATAAAAAAGTAACACCAAATGTGGATCATCAGTGGATCCAATGGAATACTATTTACAGAATCTATTATACTCCAAATTTCTTGTATAAAATTAGGAAAAGAAGAGATCGCAATTGTCCGAGATGTGGACTTGAAGACTCTGGCTTTCTTCAGATAATGTGGAGATCTGTTAAGATCCAAAATTACTGGAAGGAAATAATTGATCGAATATGGGAAGTGCTGAATTATTGGATACAGGCAAATACAACGATTTTGACCCTTGGGAAGATTAAGGGATTAATCTTGCTGGAAGGGAAAAAAGAAGGTTAATGTCACTGCTTTTCTTGGCCTGCTTGATGATAATCAGAAAGAGGATGTCTCCAATAACACCAGCTATACAGAGTTGGATTGTAACAGTCAGAAATATCAGTAATTACATTTAAGAGAGAGGAGGGAGGAGAAAAGGAAGAGAAAAGGAAGAGAAAAGGAAAGCGTATTTTTGGTCACTTTTTATATCATGAAAAAATTTATAAAAAGCGTTCAATAAGTACGATGAATACAAAAATGGTACCGCTAAAACCTTCAGATCACGGTGCAAAAAAATTAGCCCTTATACCGCCCCACACGCGGAAAAATTAAAAAGTTATAGGGTTCAGAAAATGACAATTCTAAACATATAAATTTTCCAGCATGTAGTTATGATTCTTTTCAGAACTATGACAAAATCAAACATATATAAGTAGGGTATCATTTCAATCGTATGGACCTACAGAATAAAGATAAGGTGGTATTACATGTTCTGAATTATTCTTAACCCATTAAGCCCCCAAATATTAAAAATTTTTGTTTTTTCTTCAATTTTGTAACACAATGATTTTTTATTCAGTTTCGCCATAGATTTTTTGGGTAAAATGACTGATATCATTACATAGTAGAATTGGTGGTGCAAAAAATAAGCCATATCGATTTTTGGGTGCAAAATTGAAAGAATTATGATTTTTTTTAAAGGTAAGGAGGAAAAAAACAAGTCCTTAATGGGTTAAGAATAGTTCAGAACATGTAATACCTCCCTGTACTGTAGAGGGCATTACCAGACAGGAATTTAGTGCATATGCTTCAGTAATACAGGGGTCTTACCAGTGAATGCCCATTCTAATTGGTCAGTTCTCCAGCCATTGACATGTTTCACAGATCTTGACTGTCCGTAGCATTGTATGTTGAGTCTGGTTGTAAAGACCATTGTATGTTGAAACTATTGTATGATGAGGCCATTGTAAGTGGGATCACTGTATTCTGCCTGATGTCACCTCTAGGGGGAGTGCCTTATGTACAGATTTATATAGTTAATGTTAAGTACAGCAGGAGCTGTATGAATCCAAATTAATATAGCTCCCCTTTGTGATGGCTGTAGGCAGTCAGAGTTATTTTGTAACTATGACTATGTTAAAGGAGTTACCCGAAGATTAAAATTAGCTGATTGTTCTGAGTGAACTGAGAGGCAGCACACTTGCCCAACCACCGCTCCATTCATTCTCTATGAAATATCTCAACTTTCTTAAGCACTAATGTTGGCTATGGTATGAGGTCCCATAGAAAGTCAATGGAGCGCTGGCCATGCATTCATGTTATCACTTCATTCATTCTTCGACTTCTATAAATACATATTACTGTAAATTAATGCAGAATTCAGGTCGAAAGGCGAAGGGGTAAAAACTGCCTAGTAGGTAGAAAGGTAGGAATGAGGACAGAATTATTGCACTGTGCTGCTGGTTTACAATAGGTGGAGAGAAGTATTTATTAATGTACTGTGGTGTTGGTTTACTACAGGTGGAGAAGTATTTATTGATGCACTGTGGTATTGTTTACTACAGGTGAAGTACAGGGTGGGCCATTTATATGGATACACCTTAATAAAATGGGAATGGTTGATGATATTAACTTCCTGTTTGTGGCACATTAGTATATGTGAGGGGGGAATCTTTTCAAGATGGGTGGTGACCATGGCGGCCATTTTGAAGTTTGCCATTTTAAATCCAAATTTAATTTTTTCAATAGGAAGAGGGTCATGTGACACATTAAACTTATTGGAAATTTCACAAGAAAAACAACAATGATGTGCTTGGATTTAACGTAACTTTATTCTTTCATGAGTTATTTACAAGTTTCTGACCACTTATAAAACGTGTTCAATGTGCTGCCCATTGTGTTGGATTGTCAATGCAACCCTCTTCTCCCACTCTTCACACACTGATAGCAACACCGCAGGAGAAATGCCAGCACAGGCTTCCAGTATCCGTAGTTTCAGGTGCTGCACATCTTGTATCTTCACAGAACAGACAATTGCTTTCAGATGACCCCAAAGATAAAAGTCTAAGGGGGTCAGATCGGGAGACCATGGGGGCCATTCAACTGGCCCACGACGACCAATCCACTTTCCAGGAAACTGTTCATCTAGGAATGCTCGGACCTGACACCCCTAATGTGGTGGTGCACCATCTTGCTGGAAAAACTCAGGGAACGTGCCAGCTTCAGTGCATGAAGGGGGAAACACATCATCATGCAGCAATTTCGCATATTTAGTGGCCTTGAGGTTTTCATTGATGAAGAATGGCCCCACTATCTTTGTACCCCATATACCACACCATATCATCAATTTTTGTGTTCCAACAGTCTTGGAGGGATCTATCCAATGTGGGCTAATGTCAGACCAATAGCAGTGGTTTTGTTAGATAACTTCACCATTCACATAAAAGTTTGCCTCATCACTGAACAAAACCTTTTGCGTAAACTGAGGGTCCTGTTCCAATTTTTGTTTTGCCCATTCTGCAGCACCTGAAACTACGGATACTGGAAGCCTGTGCTAGCATTTCTCCTGTGGTGTTGCTATCAGTGTGTGAAGAGTGGGAGAAGAGGGTTGCATTGACAATCCGGGCAGCACATTGAACACATTTTATAAGTGGACAGAAACTTGTAAATAACTCATGAAAGAATAAAGTTACGTTAAAACCAAGCAAATCATTGTTTTTCTTGTGAAATTCCCAATAAGTTTGATGTGTCACATGACCCTCTTCCTATTGAAAAAACAAAAGTTGGATTCAAAATGGCCGACTTCAGAATGGCCGCCATGGTCACCACCCATCTTGAAAAGTTTCCCCCCTCACATATACTAATGTGCCACAAACAGGAAGTTAATATCACCAACCATTCCCATTTTATTAAGGTGTATCCATAGAAATGGCCCACCCTGTACTTCTGCACTGTGGTGTTGGTTTACAACGAGCTATTGATGCACTGTGCTCTTGGTTTACTACATGTGAAGAAGTATTAATTGATGCATTGTGGTGTTGGTTTGTCACTGGTGGAGAAGTACTGTTTACTACAGGTCAATAATTATTTATTGCAGCTTTGTGCAGTTTTACTATAAGTGAAGAAGTATTTATTGCTGCACTGTGGTGTTTGTTTACTGCAGGCGACGCATTTGTTACTGCACTGTGGTGTTGGTTTACTAAAGGTGCAGCACTTATTGATGCACTGTGGGATTTGTTTACAACAGATGGAGAAGTGTTTATGAATGCACTGTGGTGCTGGATTACTACAAGTAACATTCATTGCTGCACTGAGATGTTGGCTTACTACAGGTCGAAAATTATTTATTGCTCCTCTGTGCTGGTGTCTTACTATAGGTGGAGAAGTATTTATTGCTGCTTTGTGCTGTTGTTTTACTATAGGTGGAAAAGTATTTATTGCTGCATTGTGGTGTTGGTTTACTATAGGTGGAGAAGTATTCATTGCTGCACTCTGGTGTCTGTTGCTCATGGACAAGTATTTATTGCTGCACTTGTGTTGGTTTGTGTGGTGTTGGTTTGTCACTGTTATTTGGTTGCAGCTGTTTGGAGAAATATGGGTGCTGCTTGTTGGTATTTGGCATTGCAAGATAATATGCATTTGTCTGTGAGGCCCCAGCATCTACATGGATAGGCTGGTGAGACCCAGTAGAAAAGCTTGAGAAGCCTATATTTAGCCCTATACTAACCTAGACTAAAGCAAATAATCCCATGCATCCTTTTTTTTATGCTAAACCATAAAAAATACAACCACTATAAAATAACCACAGTTATACTTGCTTCATCACCCCTCCATTCACAGGCTATAGGACTATCGAAGATAGTTTAACACAGTACTCTAATATCTTTGGCAGCCCCATAGTGAGTGATTTACTATCAGATCTCACAATGTTCTTTTTATTCTGTTTTATTTTTATATTTATATAACACACCAGACATTCAAAGTAGAAAAGCCTCAAATGACCAAATACCAAATCAAGCACTTAGTACTGTATTAATAATATATGTTTTTACCAGTATATTGCTCATTTTAAATATAAAATAGGGGTCAAACATACTCTACCACTGTGCATTTCAACTCCATAGAATTCAAGTGTTCTTGCAATATTAATGTAGCAGGATTCTGCTTCTGTTTGTTCAAGGCCACTAAGAAAAAAAGAAAGCAGTATTATATGATTTTAAGGATGATTTTATAAGTTGTACACTATAGATGCAGTCATATAATTTTCTGCCAAGTGTGACTAACAGAGGTATTTAACAGGCAGATTGCTGGTCAAGGCAAGCAACAATTATTTAAAGAGCCTATTACGTGGCTCAGTAATCGTGTGGGTAGGGATGCGCAAATGATTGCTGGATTGTTTGTACAGCACCAAACTTCTACAAAAATACAAACCTGCCAGCCAGGTCTTTCCTATTACACAGAAATATGTGCTACCAAATATTGAGGATACTTAAACGTGTTAAAGCCCTGCAGCCAGCCGATGAATGAGTATTTGCTTGTGCATCTACTCATTGTTGGGTCTATTACACAGGGCGATTATGGCCTGTTTGGCCAACAATCGCCCCACAGAATAGGGACCTAACAAACAGGGCACAATTTTTTGCACCCATTGGTTTGTTTTGCTTTAGGGCATCTAACAGATACCCTAAGTTAAAAGAGATCTATTTTGGAGACATGTTAGAGTACCCTCACATGTACAGGATGTGCTGCATATTTTTGTTGCATATTTTGTGCAGTTGATTTTGCTACCCTTCAACTTCAATGGGTAGAAAAATTAGGTGCAGAAATAATGCAGCATATTCTGTACGTGTGAATGTACCCTTAAAGCGGCGCTAAACATCTTATCTCCTATCAAAAGGATAGGGGATAAGATGTTAGATCGCGGGGATCCCACCACTGGGCACCCCCGTGATCTGTCCTGCAGCGCCACCATTTTTCAGCTGCAAAGAGCGAGGATCGCTCTGTGGCTAATGACGGGCAGTGCAGGGGATGAAGTATTGTGACGTCATGGCCCAGCCCCCTCATGATATCAAGCCCTGCCCCCTCAATGCAAGTCTATGGGAGGGGGCGTGGCACCCCTCCTCAGCCACAGGCCCAAGAAAACTTATAAGCATCTTATCGTGATTGATCCGACTGCTGGGACCCCCGAAATCTCCAAAAAGGGGTCCTGACGCTCTCAGACAGCTGCACGCTGCACAGAGGCTCAGACAGCTCACAATCCCTGTACTGTCTATAGGAGCTCAAGAGATACTTGAGTTCAGGCACCCTGCACTTAGACGCTTATCCCTTATCCTGTGGATAGAGCATGAGTTTTATGGGCTGGATAACCCCTTTAAGACTTATTACAGCTATTTTACTAAGTGCAAACATTTTCCAGCTCTATTTAAGCAAAAAGAGGTGTTTAAGGCAAGATTTCATAAACACACCTTCCCCTAAAAATCTCAAAAATCTAAACTTACCTGTGCTGGCTGTGGAGGGATTCCACTTTACTTATAAAATCATTGTCTTGACCAGGCATAAATTTCTTATTTGACAGGTGTCCTGGAAGATGTACTGAAGGATTGTAATCGCCAAATTCAGCTGTACAGTAAAAAAAAAAAACAAGAAAACACAAAATAGTGATTATATAAAATAATATTAAGTATGAAGCCTAATAATTATTTTAAAAAGCTACGGTATATATAAACAGGAATATGAAGGAATGTTTGAACACTCTCCATTTCAGAATATGAAAAGAATGTATATGCATATACAACCTAAATTTGGAGCATTGGCTGATCCTCATTCAGCAGGACTATCTGACTGTCTAATGTGTATGGACGCCTCCTGACCCCCTTAACAATGTTGATGAGAGAAGGATCAGGCTTGCTGACAAACCTGCTTTATTTATATATTATTATTTTTTGAGGGGGGGGGGGGGGGAGAGGGGCTGTTCTGGTAGTGGATTACCTACCCTCTCCCGATTCACAACACATGAATATTAGACTGAGCCAAGGATTTTTACTTAAGGGTAAATAGGAGAGATGGCTCTTTTGGCCAACAGCTACTAAATGTGTTTGGCACAATATGACTAATGAAACATTTAATAAGATCATTGGGGCTATAAATACACTAAAAAGGTGCACCCATAGAGGCAGAGAATCTGTAGTCAGCAACAAGGCTGAATGAACCAGCTGGAGGCTGACATCCGACAGCAGATTTATTCAGCCTTGCCTTGACTACAGATTATCTGCCTTTACAGGTGCATTTTTTTTTTTACATGGTCTGAATAAAGTTTAACGCTTTTTACATCATATGGGTAAGTGCAACCTATATCCTTTTTTCTCTATGGTATTATATACTTTCAAAAGCGAATTTGCCCTCTCCCTTGTCGGTTATCTCAAAAAGCTTCTATGCTCTCTTTACTCCCTACTTCTATTAACCTGTTCTTCAAAAGACAAAAGAAATCACGGTATACTGTATATCTCCTCTGGGAAAAAGACTTTCATGTCCAGCTGACTGACTGCAACATACATCTAATATAGAAACTGTCCCATGGTCCCTCTAAATGCACTGCAATCCAGGAAAACTCTCCAGGAATGACTATATGGTCATCTCCAGGTGGAACCCCACTACTGACAAAACACATACAGTATATAGTTTTCTAATATTCTGGATGACTGCTTGAGGTGCAGCTCAGTTAAAGGCTCTCATCTCTATATCTTGCCCAATTATACACAATTTTTCAAACTCAATTATTCTAATTATCCAACAAATTTGCAACTCACAATTCACTATCCATCAAACTAACATCTTACTGAACATGCCTGCTGCCCATGTGAACAAAAACACCATTATTCCTTCTAGCTGGTGCTAAACTACTCAACCCATCTCTCTGGTATTCCAGGGCCTTCCCATCAGTTGCCTAATGGCTGTGTAAAATAGAGTAGATTTACCTTTTGGAATAAATGGCAGCCACTGCCCTCAGTTGCTACCTGACCCATTCCATGCAGGCATACAACCCACCGGACACAGTTTCTGCAGGCCCAGTAACCAACATATCTAATTTCTTGATCCAATTGTTTTCTTTTAGTTTCAATTGCTCCTCCCCATTCCCACTTGTTCCCTCCCAGTTTCTTAATTCCTTACTTTTTTGTTTTCATGTTTATAACTGACTGTGTTTATGTTGGTATGCATCTCTTAACTATAACTACGTATATGAAAGACAACTTATATTTTGGTTACTACTCTTCTATGTATGTACCTGACTACTTGTGTCATGCCTTATTTTCATATTTCTTATCTTTGTTAAATCATTACTGTCATTTAGATCAGTGGTTATCAACCTTTTTCGCCACTGTACCCCAAAAGGGGGAAAGTATGTCCACAGGTACCCCTCGAGCAGAACTTACACGCGAGGGGTACCTGTGGACAAAATAAGACATAAAAGTACTTAATTTCATAATGGCGTGTGCTGAACTTTCTAATACGATACTTAATCCCCTTGTGCCATTATTCCCCCCTCCCTCTGATCCATTTTTGCCATTATCTCCCACCCCTCCATCTTAATCCCCTTTTGCCACTATCCCCCCAACCATCTTAATCCCCTTGTGCCAATATTCCCCCCTCCGATCCCCCTGGGCCAATATATGGGATACATACAATAACACCCTCCCATACTGCCGCTCTGTGCTGAGAAATACTGGCCAATGCAAGGCCGAAATTTGTCAGCAAATCGCCGTACCCCCGCATAACTCTTGACGTACCCCTAGGGGTACGCATACCCCTGGTTGAGAATCCCTGATTTAGATAACCTTTGACATTCTATGCAAAAGTGTCAAAAGTTTTGAGTGCTGAGACCCCCACCAATCCATGTTTATAGCTGTGGAAGATGTGCGGCAGCAGGTTCCTACATGTACACACACACGCACACATATGTATAGTTGCATTTCTCCACATCTGTCTGTTTTGTGTGAGAAACTTTTGTAGCTATGCCTGCATTATATATCTGATAAAGCACAGACACAAGACTACTGTCAGCCAGTACTGGAAGCAGAATGTCCCCTGCATACAGGTACTATACAACTCAAAAAGTTATATAAATCCTAATGAAATAAAGGCTTCAATTTTACTTGGCTCCAGATAAGTCTAGGTGGAAAAGATGGGCCCAAGATGGACAGAAATAAAGCAAGTCATCTACATTAAACAGATTTAAAAAAAATAAGTACATATCATTTTATTAGAGAACATTCCTATAAACTATCTCTAAATGAGACTGAATGTAAAAAAAAAAGTGTTTTTCTTATGCTGGGATGATCAACAATTGTCTAAACATATTTATTCCCAAGCATGAGGAACTTCCACACCCAAATCTTTTAGCTGTGATGTCCCAGCTTTACTCATGAACAGCTTTCAAAGCAGTTTAATCCCTGTTCAAGCTAAGAAAACTGCTTTAGCAACTTGGCAAATGCACTTGGACAAGAGCCATGAAGCTCATCCTAAATTGAAACAATACTTAAGAATAAACTCTTATCTCTATCTGAAAACCCCAAGAAGAGATAGATGAACTGTCCTAGAGAAATTGAATGAACTAGGTTTTAAACACGTCTAGATTATGTCTTTCACAAAAAGATTATCTTTGCAATCTACGAGCAACTGTAAATTTGGTTAAAAGCCCACCTCCTTGAAGGGAACTAATTATCAGTTTCATGGTGCCCAAATTATGGGCAGCACTAAAAAGAAATAGGTTCCCTCAATACAATGATCAGTCACTCTGAACTACTTTGAAAAATAAAAAAAGAAGTACCACAGAACTGCCAAGTCATTGAACACAGAAAAAAAACTACATAAATCTTGTAATTGTTTACCAAAAGAGAGTACATACAGCATTACTGCAGTACCATATTGCCATTTACTTTTTGGACATCATGTGGTCTGAGTGGTCAATGCCTTTCTCGGAAAGCACTAAAATGCACATACCATGGACTTCTATTGGATATGTCTGGAGGTGGTGCTGCTTCATTCTAATCTGAACTGGCTCATAGGGTGATCCATGTTGGCTTTTCCCCTCCCCAAACCTTAACTGATAGTCTTTTCCCTATACACAAATAAGAAATGATCTCTCAAACAAAGCAAGGGCAGGGAGAAGCCAAGTAGGACAGCTCCAGTGACTCAGAGCCCCATTCCTGGACAGTTTCATAACTATTATTTCTCTGAAATGCCACAGCATGTTAGATTGAATCATACATCACTGTAATAAGGGAGCCTGTTCCTATTTCATGCTGCCTATTTCAGACACCATGAAACATAACTGTTCACTATGAAACATAACTGTTCACTTTAAATACTGATGCTAACGCAGCTAGGCTGAAAATTATGTACCAAGGGCTATTTCTAATGACAAAAGCTACCTTTTTGTTCTAAAGTCAGAAAAATGATTTGAATACCTGATGTCCTGTGAGGGCTCTCTAAGCATTAGAGAAATTCTGCTGTAATGCTGAAAACAGCCTCTCTAAAGCTGGCCATACACTTAAGGATTTGTTCACATATTCAGGTTTTTGATTGCAGTTACTGCATGCAAATTATATAAATGCTCATTCTGCTGGAAGGTATTTTACATGATTGCCCCATGAATATGCTGCTGGCTTAGAATAAATGGACTAGGCCACTAAAGTCCAACTGCATGATCCCTCTCTTCTGCGACATTTGCCATTGAAGGAGAGTTGGGAGACCACCATATATGTATTATGTGGTTCACTGATGCGTCTTACAACGGCAGGTGGGGCAATGTGTATATTTTCTGTTGAAAAAATGCACCCTTGAAGCCCCCAGATTTTGCCTTGGTTATGGACATTGGCCCAATTCACTTAGACATATTTGCATACTGGCTACCCAATGCACTTTCCATGGAAAACACACCAATAATCAACATGTATACTGCACAAAATTAAAATAAAACATGCATCGCAGTTTACAGTGTGAATTATTGTGTGAAGAATATTACCCACAGTTTTCTGTAGCATTCCAGCATAGAACACCCTTCAAAGATCTGTTTAGAAAATAAAGTGTAAACATAGCCAATAGCAGACCATTGGATTTCTGACACAGATTTACTGTTTGATATGGGTGGGGTTTACATGTAAAATAGCCACATTCAATGGAGCTAAACTGTATCTGGCTACAGGCTGCAACAGAAGATATGTGGCTTCTATTTTATTATACCGTAAGTCTGTGTCACAAATTTGCATCTGTATAAACTACAGTGTGGATTTGTATTGGAATCAATGGCATGCAGATTTTACCACAGATATTGCACACAATGGCCCTCATTTACTATTCTAAACCCGACTTCTTTTGTCGGGTTTTTTTGGCGCATCTTTGTCTGCGACATGTCGCAGATATCGTGCGCCAGTCTGCGTCACTATGCAACATTTTTTCCAGACGGACCCGATGTGGATTCTCCCAAACCCTAAAAAGGGGCGTAACCCGACATTTTTGAGCTTTCCCACGTATTTATAGAGGTTTCCAACCCGAATTTGTTGAATTGTTGTGGATTTTTTCCCGACAACTCAGAGGAGTTGGAAACCAAAACCAACAAAACCCACGTGCGACAAACAGGATGCAACATAATAATAAATACCAGGGGAAAAAAGCAGTCGGGTAAGAAAGCAAAATAGACTTACAACCCGATTTTCTAAGTAAATGAGGGCCAGAGTGAACATTCCCTAGGGCTACCTTGATCATGCAGATAAAATGAACACTCTGCCCAATCACTACTTTTTTAATCTAGGTACTTGCTATGTTGCAGATCCAAAAAAAACTACTATAATTGTAACAAGTGGTAAATAGCAATTGTAATGAGAAGGGTAAAAAAAATCACACCCTCAAAGACCTACAATCAATTCTATAACTATAAGAGTAAAAACAATTACTTACACTGCACAGCATAAGATGCAAGAACAACGGCTGAATTCAATGGGCATGGTATCCTGAAAGCAGATATACAAAATGCATTTTTATGAAGTTATATTTTACTAAATTGCATTGTTTATAATATTTTTTTCTTTTGTCTACTTTTGAGACATAACTGACTACAACCGCAAGAGAAATGGGGCCTGTACTGTATTCTTAAGGATTGAGTTTACAAAACCAACATCTAAGTCCATATAGCAATGAAATCAAAATTATTTTCAAATATCCATTATAAAGCAATGTAAACTAGGTCCACAGGTTTACAGCACATCATTTTCCTAAGACAGATTAGATACACTTTGTTTAGTTGGCCTAAGGGTAGTAAAATCAGATGCTTCCATTTGTCTTATTCTAATTTTTACAACTGATCAGGGTTGAGTAAAACCATCTTAAAAGGAATCTGTCAGCTGAAATTCACGTGCCAAACTGATGACACTGTTAGATTGCTGTTAGGGCAGGGAGATACATGGTAACTTTCACATGTCTGTCTGTGCTTTTATAATGAACAAAAAAATGCATTTATTTTCTGTGCAACCCAAACCCTTGAAGTGTTGAAAGCTGTAATGCCTGGAACCCCCCCCCCCCCCCCCCCGCTTTCTCCCGAATAGGACCATGTCTTGCTCATTGAGAAGCGTGTGTTGTCTACAGCTAGACAGCATGCGCTTCATTAATTTCAATGGGAGCGCTGAAGAGGTCTGAGTGCCCCTTTTGCAGTACCCCTTTAACTACCCCACCTATCCCTGCTCCTACTTAAAGGGGTACTCTGGTGGAAAAACATTTTTTAATCAACTGATGTCAGAAAGATAAACAGATTTGTAAATTACTTTTATTTAAAAATCTTAATCCTTGCAGTACCTATCAGCTGCTGTATGGTCCAGAGTAAGAATTTGTTTGGAATGGAAGTCGGGGGCCATGTGGGTTTACAAAGCCCCCTATGGTGCCAGAACAGTGGACCCCACCCCCCATATGTGACCCAATTTTGGAAACTACACTCCTCACAGAATTTAACCTCTTAAGGGCCAAGGACAGACCGGTACGTCCTGAGTCTGCACCTGTTCTATAATGCGGGGCCACGGCGCATCAGGCCTGACGGGTCGGGCCCGGCACCTAGCAACAGCCGAGACCGGTGTCTAATAGCGTGCGACCCTTTAGACGCGGCGTTCAAAGTTGATCGCCGCGTCTAAAGTGAAACTAAACTACCCCCGGCTAGCTCAGTGGGCTGTTTGGGATCGCAGCGGTGAAATCGTGGAATCCCGAACAGCTGTAGCACAGCATGAGGGTCCCTTACCTTGCCTCCTGCTGTCCGATCGCCGAATGACTGCTCAGTGCTTGAGATCCAGGCATGAGCAGTCAAGTGGCAGAATCATTGATCAATGGTTTCCTATGAGAAACCATTGATCAATGTAAAAGATCAGTGTGTGCAGTGTTATAGCCCCCTATGGGATCTATAACATTGCAAAAAAAAAAGTGAAAAAAATAAATAAAAAAGTGAATAAAGATCATTTAACCCCTTCCCTAATAAAAGTTTGAATCACCCCCCTTTTCCCTAAAAAAAAAAAAAGTGTAAATAAAAATAAACATATGTGGTATTGCCGTGTGCGGAAATGTCTGAATTATAAAAAATATATCTTTAACTAAACCGCACAGTCAAAGGCGTACGCGCAACAAAATTCCAAATTCCAAAATAGTGCATTTTTGGTCACTTTTTATATCATGAAAAAATGAATAAAAATCGATCAAAAAGTCTGATAAATACAATAATGGTACCGCTAAAAACTTCAGATCACGGTGCAAAAAATTAGCCCTCATAAAAAAGTTATAGGGGTCAGAAGATGACCATTTTAAATGTATACATTTTCCTGCATGTAGTTATGATTTTTTCCAGAAGTACGACAAAATCAAACCTATATAAGTAGGGTATCATTCCTACGGAATAAAGATCAGGTGTAATTTTTAAATAAAAATGTACTGCGTAGAAAAGGAAGCCCCCAAAAGTTACAAAATTGTGTTTTTTCTTCAATTTTGTCGCACAATAATTTTTTTTTCCGTTTCGTCGTAGATTTTTGGATAAAATGGCTGATGTCATTACAAAGTAGAATTGGTGGCGCAAAAAATAAGCCATCATATGGATTTTTAGGTGATAAATTGAAAGAGTTATGATTTTTTAAAGGTAAGGAGGAAAAAACAAAAATGCAAAAACGGAAAAACGCTGCGTTAAGGACTCAGCGTTTTTCAGTTTTTGTATTTTAGTTTTTCCTCCTTACCTTATCTTTATTCTGTAGGTCCATACAGTTAAAATGATTCCCTACTTATGTAGGTTTGATTTTGTCGTACTTCTGGAAAAAAATCATAACTGTATGCAGGAAAATGTATACGTTTAAAAATGTCCTTTTCAAAATTTTTCCGCATATGGGGATGTATGAGGGCTCATTTTTGTGCCATGATCTGAAGTTTTTATCGGTACCATTTTTGTTTTGATCAGACTTTTTGATCGCTTTTTATAAAATGTTTATGGTATAAAAAGTGACCAAAAATACGCTATTTTGGACTTTGGAATTTTTTTACGTGTACGCCATTGACCATGCGGTTTAATTAATGAAAGATTTTTATAGATCGAACATATACGCACACGGAGATACCACATATCTTTATATTTATTTACAAATGTTTTTTTTTTTTTATGGGAAAAGGGGGTGATTCTAACTTTTATTAGGGAAGGGGTTAAATCACATTTATAAACACTTTATTTTTTTTTTATTTTTTTGCAATGTTATAGCCATAGGTGGCTATAACAGTGCACTCACTGATTTCCTACACTGATCACTGCCATGCATTAACATGGCATTGATCAGGGTTATCGCCGCTCGACTGCTCCTGCCTGGATCTCCAGCACGGAGCAGTCATTTGGCGTTCGGACACGCAGGAGGCAGGTAGGGATCCTCCTCTTGTCCTGCAAGCTGTTCGGGATGCCGCAATTTCATGGCGGTGGTCCCGAACAACACCACTGAGCTGCCGGGATGGTTTTGGTTTCATTTGCAGTCATTCGGCGATCGGACACGCAGGAGACAGGTCCCAAACAGCCCGACTGAGCTGCCGGGATGCTTTAAGTTTCACTTCATACGCAGCGGTCAACTTTGATTGCCGCGTCTGAAGGGTTAATACCGGGCATCACCGCGATCGGTGATGTGTGGTATTAGCCGCGGGTCCAGGCCGTTGATTGCCACCGGGACCGACCCGATATGAAGCGGGGCTTACCGCATCACCCCAAGTTATATAGCTAGAGCTGGCGCAGGGCGTAAATATACGTCCTGCGTCTTTAAGGGGTAAATAAAATGTGACAAAAAAGCAGCAATTTTGGATTTTTTTTCTCTTACATTTACACCGTTCACCATACGAGATAATTAACACTATATTTTGACAGTTAGGACATTTATGTACATGGCGATACCAAATATGTTTATTCATTATTTTTCTTATGCTTTTTGAGGGTAAAATGGGACAATTTAATTAGGGGATTTTTCAAATGTTTTAACTTTTTTTTTTGAACAATTTTTTGTACACATAGGGGGCTATTTACTTCAATCAGTTTATTGCTAATACTGTTAAGTGCTATGCATAGGGCATAGCACTGATCAGTGTTACCGGCGATCTTCTGCTCTAGTCTGCACGATCTCAGACAGAGCAGAAGACCCCAGGAGACTGACAGAGGCAGGTGAGGGGACCTCCGTCCGCCATTATAGCTCTTCAGATTCCCGCGGTATTGATCACCGCATGTGAGGGGTTAATGGCGGACATCAGCTCGATCGTGGACAGCAGCCGGGACCTGCCGTGCATGATGCGAGCATCGGTCCGGTGCTCGCGGTCATGTACATGACGTAAATGTACGTCATGGTGTGATAAGTCCCACCACACCATGACGTACATTTATGTCCGTTGTTGTTAAGGAGTTAAGTGACAGTCAGGGCCAAGCCTCCAAATCGTATGCACAGGTGTGTGCTTTGAAAACACAGCTCAGCTTTCATCTGACTGGCAATCAACCAGGGACAGGGATAGGAGGGGGAGCTAGAGACATTTCAGCCCTTAGCAGGGGCTTGGGGACACCCTTTGACGCTTTGTACCAGAGAATAAAAGTATTTTTTTTAACGTCATACAAACAAGGACAGATATATGAAACGTACCATGTGTCTTTTTGTCCTTCCAGCTATCAAACAGTGTCAAAAGTTTGGAACATGAATACCAGCTGAGACATAGCTTTAAAAGCAGGCAAAGGCAACCTTTGGCACTGCAGATGTTTTGGACTATATCCCCCATAATGCTTTGCCTGCATTTTGCCTGTAGTCTACAACATCTGCAGTGCCGAAGTTTACCTAGGTCTGCTTTAAAGTCGGCATCCAGTAAAAGAAAAGAAAAAAATGACCGTACATTCTTCTAAAACCTCTCCAAAAGACCACCTCTTTAAGAAGACCAGCCCCTTATCCAGACCAGATTCTGTGACAGATTTTTGGGTTCACCATTTATTATGCATACTTGCCATTTTCTTTGAGGAAGACCACCCCCAAAAAGACCACTTTAAAAAATGTAATTTTGGATGACTGTCTCAAAGAGGTTTCATTGTATTCTCATGCTCTGTACCTTTATAATGCCTTTCTCTCAAAGTCCTCATTCTTAAAGGGGTACTCTGCCTAGACATCTTATCCCCTATCAAAAGGATAAAAAATAAGATTTCTGATCGTGAGGGGTCTGGCTGATCTCTGACCCGACACCATGTAATCCGCATGCACGGAGCAAACTCTGTGCCATGCCGGATTACGAGCAATCACGACCATCATGTCCCCTCCCATAGACATTAATGGAGGTGGGCAGTACGACCATGGCTGCTCGCAGCCTAGCACAGTCGGCCATTTGAACATAATAAATGTTCAGAATGCCAGGGTGTCGGGTCGCATATGACCCTAATTTACAGGTGTCAGTTAAACATAGATACAACAATGGACACCTCTTTAAAAGTGGAAAAATCTAGCACTAATATGAGCTCAGCAAAATATGTAGATCCCAGTTCTCTCCTCCAAAGACCACATAGTGTCATTTACAAAAATCGATGACTCCAGAAATAGAAATTCAGATCTAAAACTCAGCTACTAACGTAACCTCAAAGACTATGGTGCTGTCTCGAATTGCTATTTTGCAAAAAAAAAAATGCTAAAAAAAAAAAAACACTTTAAAGGGGTTATCTAGGGAAATACTTATTATATACTTTATATATATATCAACTGGCTCCAGAAAGTTAAACAGATTTGTAAATTACTTCTATAAAAAAAAAAAAATTAATCCTTTCAGTACTTATGAGCTGCTAAAGTTGAGTTGTTCTTTTCTGTCTAAGTGCTCTCTGATGACACGTGTCTCGGGAACCGCCCAGTTTAGAAGCAAATCCCCATAGCAAACATCTTCTACTCTGTGGAGTTCCCGAGACAAGCAGAGATGTCAGCAGAGAGCACTGTTGCCAGACAGAAAACAACAACTCAACTTCAGCAGCTGCTAATAATTGAAAGTATTAATAGAAGTAATTTACAAATCTGTTTAAATTTCTGGAGCCAGTTGATATATATATATAAAAAAAAGTTTTTTCCTGGAATACCCCTTTAACCTCTTCAGGATGCCGGGCGTATGCATACGCCCTGCATCCTGAGTCCTTAAGGATGTGGGGCATATGCATACACAGAGCCAATCATCCTTAGGGCTAGGAGCGAGGTTGCAGTGCTGCGATCTCCTCCTATCCCCTGCCATTGGTCAGAACTGATTCTGACCAATGGCAGCGCAGGACAGTGGGTTGCCACGGCAACTCCCCGTTCTGCCCACCCCCGGATGTCGAGGGGAACGTGGGGAGAAGATGGAGGCCGGTACCTGGAGGAGAAGATGCGTGGGGACCCCGGATCGTCGCTGGAGACAGGCACAGGTAGGGAAACGACGTTTGGTATAATGAAAGTGAAAGTAAAGTGATCTTTACTGTGGCAACCACTAGGAAGGCCAAACTGCAACTCCCAGCCAGCCAAAGGCTGTCTGGACATGCTGGGAGTTGTAGTTTTGCAACATCTGGAGGGTCACAGTTTGGAGACCACTGTTACAGTGGTGCCCAAACGGTAGCCCTCCAGATGTTGCCAAACTACAACTATCAGCATGCCTAGACTGCCCAGGCATGCTGGGAGTTGTAGTTCTGTAACATCTGTCCCTTCAGATTTTGCAACATAAAGTGGACATATTGTATTTGTGAATAAAAATAAAATTTATGGGGAATATCCATTTTCCTGACAAGTAGAGAGCTTCAAAGTAAAAAAAAATGCAAAATTTTTAAAATTTTCAGGAAATTTGGGGATTTTTTAAAAAAAAAGGATGCAAGTAATGCCGAAAATTTACCACCAAAATAAAGTAAAATATGTCACGAAAAAACAATCTCAGAATCAGAATATTTGGTAAAAGCGTTTTCGAGTTATTAATTCGTAAAGCGACGGTGGTCAGAATTGTGAAAAAGGGCTCAGTCCTTAAGGTGAAAAAGGGATGCGTCCTTAAGGGGTTAATACCTTCACAAACAGCAATCAGCAAAACTAAAAAGGTATGATTAAAATGGAAGAGCCGTTCGGCTATCTTCAGCTCTCCCATAGAGATATATAGAGGGGGCTTGGCAAACCCCGCTTCGGACGAGGGTCGTGACATGCCACTCTGTGGGTGAGCCGAGGCTCTGAACAGACGATCACTGGGGGCCACAGCGCCCCCCTCGCAATCTAAATCTTAGCCCCTATTCTGTTTCCGCATGGAACAGACCGCTGCAATCTGCAGATATGTTCACCGTATGGTAAAGCTGACATGTTGTGTATACTCCTCAGGTCTGTACGATTACAGCAATACTTTTAAATTACATAAACCAACTTTTTTTTTTTTTGTTAGATAAAAATGCTCTGTGTTCTCATATTTTGACAACTATAACTTTTTTTGACTTTTTATCTTAAAAGGTGTGCTCCAGAGAAGTTAAGGAAAATAAAAAATGCCCCAAAGCTACAATACCTGTTCTGTGTCCCCCTGTAGTTATCCTTGTGATTTTGCCAGCTCTTGTGGCCCCTGTTGTCTCCTGAATATTCTTATTCTTTTTTCTTGCTTGCAGCCCATACTACAATTCCAGGCCATCACCGGATATGATGTACATTTACTATCTGTGTGCATGCTGTGTTGTTGTAAACTGTACATGTCTTTTCTTTCAAACTATCCTTCTCCCCAGCAATAAACCATGATATTTTCTTAATGGCAGCAGTTAGTGATTAGATATACAGCAGGCAAAGAGCAGCGTTATGTACTGAGGAGACTTCTCTGCATGATCCTCACACAGAGAGGGGAGGGGAGCTGTGACTGTGAAGTCAGAAATCACATGGGGGGAGATTTATCAAAACCTGTCCAGAGGAAAAGTTGCCCAGTTGCCCATAGCAACCAATCAGATCGCTTCTTTAATTTTTCACAAGGCCTCTACAAAATGAAAGAAGCAATCTGATTGGTTGCTATGGGGTAACTGGGCAACTTTTCCTTTAGGGTGTGTTCCCGCAGGGCGTATACGCAGCGTATTTGACGCTGCGCAAAATTTATGGCAGCAGCGGGAAATATGCTGCGTATTCCTTGCTCACTATACACACAGGGCTTTCCGGCGGCAATCCTATGCGTGTAGTGAGTTTTGGAGGCGTGGCCGTGTGCCGGTGTGTCTGTGACGCCCTGTGTATATAGTGAGCAAGGAATACGCAGCGTATTTCCCGCTGGTGCCGTAAATTTTGTGCAGCGTCAAATACGCTGCGTATACGCCCTGTGAAAACGCACCCTAAGGGTACATTCCCTCACGATGTATTTGCTGCGTATTTGCTGCTGCGTATTTTATTTTCTCTGTTGAAGTCAATGGGTAGGAAAATACGCAGCACCAAATACGCAGCAAATACGCAGCAAAATACGCCGTGTGGGAACGTACCCTTACACAGGTTTTGATAAATCTCCCCCATGGGGTTTGTCTTCCAGGAGGGTGGGGGCTTAGTGTGAGGTTTGCACAAAGACAAGGATGATCTGAGAATTGCGTCTTTCTCTCGCTCCCTGCATGTAAGTGACAGCTGAAAGTGGGAAACTGCTGTGTATAGCTAATGAATGATATTTAGACAAAGGTTGGTGAGAGGGAAAGCATGGGCTATGGGTTTAGTTCCCAGGAGTACCCCTTTAAGAGCTGTATGAAAGCATATTTTCTGCACTTTGATATGTAGTTTTTATCGGTTCCATTTTTTATCTGTACATTTTTTATTGTTTAAAAATTTTTTATATAAATTTTTTTACTGTGATGTGAGATTTCTTTTTCTTTTTTGTTAACGCCATTCACTGCTTAACATAAGTAACATGCTTTAATAGTAAGGGCATTTCCACATGAGCATTATCTGTTTGTTTGTTTGAGTTTATACTTTTTAATTAGGGGGAGGGATTTCTTTTATATATTGTTTTATTATTTTTATCTTTTTTTTTTAAATACTTTTTTAGTCTCTTTTGATTGCTTCTATAGTATTGCAGTGTACTGTCAATTAGTGAAATAGTATCCCACATTTGCATTGCAGGGGTGCTGATCGTTACCCTGAAAGCACGGCCAACTGTCAGATAACCATATAAATGCCACATTTCTATTGATCATTCCATTTAAGTTAAATAACAGCTGTCACCCACCACAGATTGAATGGGCTCAGCTCCTGAGACCACTGATAAAACACATCTATTAAAAGGGGTACTTCAGTGGAAAACTAATTTTTTTAAATCAACTGGTGCCACAGTTACAGATTTGTAAATTACTTCTATTTAAAAATCTTAATCCTTCCAGTACTTATCAGCTGCTGTATGCTCCACAAGAAGTTGCATTTCTTTCTGGAATTCTTTTCAGTCTGACAACAGTGCTCTCTGCTGACGCCTCTATCCGCATCAGGAACTGTCCGGAGCAGGAGAGGTTTGCTATGCGGATTTGCTTCTACTCTAGACAGTTCCTGATACGGACAGAGGTGTCAACAGAGAGCACTGTGGTCAGATTGAAAAGAATTCCAGAAAGAAACAACTTCCTGTGAAGCATACGGCAAATAATTTACAAATCTGTTTAACATTCTGACACCAGTTGATTAAAAAAAAAATAATAATTTCCACTTAAGTACCCCTTTGATGAAGCACGCACACTGAATGTCAAGAAGAACCTCTCTACAGTAGAGAAGAGCCGCTCTTTAAGGCAATCAAAGAGGGTAGCTTTATTTTATTTATCTGGTACACTAAACATACTGGATAGATTCCTGAAGATGCGCCTGTCATCTTCATTGAAACTGATTTACAGCTCCCAGCAGTGCTTTCTGACTTTTATATGTAAGGACTTATCTGTATTCGCTATCTGCTTATATTTCTTTCATCTTAAAATAAGTAAAGCAAGTTAACCCCTTCCCTCTCGGGCCATTTTTCATTTTTGCACTTTTGTTTTTTTCTCCTCACCTTCTAAAAATCATAACACTTTCAATTTTCCACCTACATACTCATATAAAGGCTTGTTTTTTGTGCCACCAACTTTACTTTGTAATACCATTAATAAATTCACCACAAAATCTACGTCAAAACCAGAAAAAAATTATTTGTGGGGCAAAATTGAAAAAAAAAAAGCACCATTTTGTAAATATTGGGGGCTTCGGATTTTACGCAGTGCACTTTTCAGTACAAATGACACCATATATTTATTCTGTAGGTCCATACAGTTACAATGATACTTAATTTATATAGGTTTTATTTTATTTTACTACTTTAAAAAAATGATTATGTTTAAAATTGCCATCTTCTGACCCCTATAACTTTTTTATTTTTCCGTATACGAGGTGGTATGAGGGCTAATTTTTTGCGCCGTGTTCTGAAGTTTTTACCAGTACCTTTTTTGTTTTGATGAGACTTTTTAGGGTATACAAAGTGACCACAAATACGCAATTTTGGACTTTGGAATTTTTTTTACGTGTACGCCATTGACCATGCAGTTTAATTAGCATTATATTTTTATAGTTCAGACATTTACGCACGTGGCAATACCACATAAGACTATTTTTATGTATTTTTTACATATTTTTTTTTCATGGGAAAAAGGGGGTGATTCAAACTTTTAATAGGGAAGGGGTTAAATCACATTTATTAACTTTTTTTTTACACTTTTTTGTCCTACTTTGATTGCATATACTGAACAATGCTATGCCATAGCATAGCATTGATCAGTGTTATCTGTGCTCGACTACTCAAGCCTGGCTTGGAGCAATCAATCGACGATCGGACAACGGGAAGGAAGGTAAGTCCCTTCCCGCTATCGTCTCAGCTGTTCAGGATGCCACAATTTCCTGAACAGCCCACTGAGCTAACTGGCAACAGCAATCTCCATTTTAGACGCCACAATCAAATTTAATTGTGGAGTTTAATGGGTTAATACCGGAAATAAGCCTGAATGGAGCTGATAGCAACGGGGACCCACCGGATATGATGCACGCTCACCTGCTGAGCACGCGTCATACAGCGGGAGCCCACAGTGGACTTAAATATACATCTATTTGCAGGTAGCCGTTAATATGGAATCTCAATGGCCCATTGTACATGGTAACAGGGTTGCATGCAAGTCTAATTGAATTCTGATCCATCACACAATACTTTCAGAGAGATGCCTGATCGGTTCCAACTTTATTCTGCAGCAGAACAACAAAGAAAGACACAAGACCCAATGTACAGAATTGATGTGTTAAGATTTATAACTTACCTTCCTTCTAAGATATCATTCTTTAGCTGCAAGAAGTACAAATGTCTGGAAAAGAAAAAAAAAATCCTATAAATTTGTAAGTAAATAGAGATATTAAACAGTATATCAGAGTAATTAGACATTAATATGGCAATTTAATGTCAAATTGTAGTGAGAGAATTGATTTTAAGGCAAATTCTGCTAACAGGATGTAGTCTCATGAGTTATAAAGGCTCCTTGGCACACCAATAGTTTAGGAGTCAAAGCACAGGCTTTCTGTTCAAACTGGCCTTAACAGCTTTATTTGCAATTCAGAGGCAAAGCAATTTACATCATCCATACAAAAATATAATAAAAAAAAACCTAAGACCTCTAACCACTAAATATACACTGGAGATTAACCCCTTAAGGACCAAGCCCATTTTGGCCTTAAGGACCAGGCCAATTTTATTTTAGCATTTACATTTTTTCCTCCTCGTCTTCTAAAAATCGTAACTCTTTTATATTTTCATCCACAGACTAGTATGAGAGCTTTTTTTTTTTGGTGACCAGTTGTTCTGCGTAATTACATCACTCATTTTACCACAAAATGTATGGCGCAACAAAAAAAAATACTATTTGCGTGGGGAAAGTAAAAAGAAAACAGCAATTTTGCTAATTTTGAAAGGTTTCGGTTTCACGCTGTACAATTTACGGTAAAAATGCAGTGTACTTTATTCTGTGGGTCACTACTATTAAAATGATACCCATGATTATATACTTTTCTATTAATGTTGCGCTTAAAAAAAAAATTGCTAACTTAACAAAATTAGTATGTTTACAATTCTTCTATTTTGACGACCTATAACTTTTTCATTTTTCCGTATAAGCAGCAGTATGATGGCTCATTTTTTGCGCCATGATCTGTACTTCTTATTGATACCACATTTGTGTGTATAAAACTTTATTCATTTTATTATTTTTTTGAATAAAATGTGACAAAAAAGCAGCAACTTTGCGCTTTTTTTTTCCATTTTTTTTTTTTTACGTTCAGGCCGTTCACCGTATGTGATCAATAACATATTTTAATAGTTTGGACATTTACATATACGATCATACCAAATAGGTGTATGATTTATTTTTTTTAATTTTTTTTACACTTTGGGGGGGGGGGTAAAATGGGAAAAAAGGACATTTTACATTTTTATTGGGGGAGGGGATTTTTCACATTTTATTTGCCTTTTTTTTTTTACACTTTAATAGTCCCCACAGGGCATAGCACTGATAAGTGTTATTGGTGATCTTCTGCTCTGGTCTACTCGATCTCAGACCAGAGCAGAAGACCCGGGATGTGGCCGGAGCCAGGTGAGGGGACCTCCGGCCTCCACGCTGGATTACCAGATCCGGCAGCGCTGTGGGGGATCCGATCATCCATTTAAAGTACTGCACTGCCGCAGATGTCGTGATCTGTATTGATCACAGCATCTGAGGGGTTAATGGCGGACATCCATGCGATCGCAGATGTCCGCCATTACTGGCGGGTCCCTGGCTGCTGATAGTGCTTGCGGTCATGGCGGAGCGTAAATGTACGCCATGGTGCGTTAAGTACCCCAGCTCCATGAAGTACATTTATGTCCATTGTCGTTAAGGTGTTAAAATTAGAGAACAAATTATGAACACTTTTTCAGAAATAATGTAATCTACATATAATCATTTGAAGGATTTTTTGTAAGGGGTACACCATGTCATTAGAACAGTGTTTTATAAAAAAAAAAAAAAAAAAGTCTATCAACATAAAACCTTTATTTTACAAAAAAACTTGATAAATTGTGTGGTGCCTAGTATCCACCAGTTTGCCACACTGGATCCATATAAAACTTCCTCCACAAGGAAACAGCACCCAACACGAAGTTCAGGTATTGTGCAGGCTACAAGGTCTTTATTTGCATCAAAGCATAAAGTGCGATGTTTCGGCTAGCAAGCCTTTTTCAAGCATAGTACAAACATTCAAATGTCCATCTTAAATAGGTAACAGGGTGACATGATTGGCGGAGATCCAAATGCAATCAATGTAGTATTCATTAGTAAGCCAACCTCCTAAATCTCATTGGTTGGAAAAGTGACAGCTGTCATACATATAAACAAATGTCAGATCTCAAAGATCCCTCATGTGAAGTGTACAATAAAACAGGATGATATTATGGGGGGGACTCTATGTCCCCATTAAATATATCTGATGGTTTGTAACTCACCGCTGATGCTGTGATCTCCGAGGGGTCCACGCTCCTGGACTGTGTTTGTAAACACTGTCACTGCGGCTGTGTGGCACCTCCCTATGTGATCGCATGCATCCGGCTGTTAGTAAACCTTACGGAGTATAACTACGCACGCGCAACGATGATATGCGCTGCGCGTCCCGTTCACTGCATCAGAATAAGGAGAAAAAGAAGGAAAAAATAAATAGGGAGTAGAAAATGAGGAAAATAAAAAATAAAAATAATAAAAAAAATATATTTAAAAAAATATTGATTTTTTATATTTATTTCTATTTTTATTCTTTATTATTCTTTTTACTTTTTTTTATTATTTATTATTTTACATTTTTTCCTCATTTTCTTCTCCCTATTTATTTTTTTCCTTCTTTTTCTCCTTATTCTTCTTTGCCTCTTTAAGTTCAGAATACATTGATTACATTAGGTATATATTCCATGAACGACATGAGGTGTTAATTTTAACTATGTTTTTATATATTTTCTAGAGCTGCAAAAACTCAGTGGAATCTTAGCCTTAGAGTAATAACAAAATGGAGTGAATTAAGAAATTTGTTATTTTAAAATCGAGTGGAAATTCGGATTCGGTCAGAATAGAATTTTTTATGAAATTCGGAATTCGGATTTGTTCGATTCAATTTACTCATCTCTAATCATAATTAGAAAACAGCAATGACTGTAGCACAGAGAAAGATTGTAAGTACATTTTCTGAAGGTTACAACAGTCACCAATCAGTAGGAAGTGTACAGGCCTTTGCTTCGAATTACTTCAGCACATCTGTGGACTGACCATTTCACTAACTTGAAAGAACTGCTTTGAGCACTCTGCTCAACTTTGCACTGCTTTGAGCACTCTCTGCCTCTAATGAATGCAGAAGAGTCCAGCGCGTTTCCCGCATGGGGAGAATTAAGAGGAGAAAGCCCACAGAGATTTCAGACAGTTGAGGTGAGCGCTCACGCTCTGTAAAATGTCGGCACTTACATATGAAAGATAAGGGGCGCATGCGCTGGGACCTAAGTGTCAATCACACATTTGCTGCAGAGGAAGTTGTATAGTGCTTTTCTGTCTGACCACAGTGCTCCCTGCTGACACCTTTGTCCATGTCAGGAACTGTCCGAAGCAGGATAGATTTGCTATGGGGATTTGCTCCTGCTTTGGACAGTTCCTGACATGGACAGAGGTGTCAGCAGAGTGCACTGTGGTCAGACAGAAAAGCACTATACAACTTCCTCTGCAGCATACAGCAGCTGATAAGTACTGGAAGGATTAAGGTATTTAAATAGAAGTAATTTACAAATCTGTTTAACTTTCTGGCACCAGTTGATTAAAAAAATTGTTTTCCACCAGAGTACCCCTTTAAAGAAAATAAAAATCTGGTCTTCCCTTAGTCCATAAATTGATTGTTCATCAAGTCTGAACTTTCTCTGGGACCTCTTCTAAATCTAGCAGTTCCTTCAGGAAGTGGATTGCCCTCACATTCTGACCGTCGCGGTGCTTGCAAACACAATTCCACCACCTGCCTACAACTAAAGCACAGTCTCCTACAATTAAGAACATATTTAGAGAGATTTTATCTAGGAGTCTTATATGTTTTCTAAAGGGAGCTGGATTCTTTTATATTAAGGAAAAAAAAAAAGATAAAAACCCGGCACCATATATCAACTTGCCTAAATAAAATCATTACGAAGAATAGATATCCACTTTGGACATACAGCTGTTCATATTAAAGAGGTTTTTTAAATTGAATTTATGGGAAGCATACAAGTGATCAGGATTAAAGAGGGAGACAAATCGAACACTGTTTTCAACACCCATAATGGGCACTATAAAAAAACAAATGTTGCTCTTGCTTCTGTGGTCTTCAAGCACATTATTGTGATCATTCAGGATATCCTATGTCAATATTTCCCGGTATATTTTGAAATGACTTACAAGATTGACTTACAAGAATTTCCTTATTGCTCAAGTCAAAATATGTCAATTAAAGCAACTAAGCTACCTGACAAGGTCTACCCAATCCTCAAGTAAACACATCTGTGAGTCTCTATACTTTTTAAAGTTCCTTGGCTTAGCAAATTATTTTTGGCAATTAATATAAAACATCTTTTTAGGTTGTCTCACTTTTCACTGCTCTAGCCCACAATAAGTGTCTATTCAAGAATGAACAGCTTCTGTGGTGTAAGATCTTGGCAATTTTGTTCACAGAGACACAATATATACTATTAGAAAACTATTTGTTTTTTTTCTCTGGCAGCTTTTGCAAAACTGCCACTGCAGTTTTTGAGCCAAAGCCAGAAGTGTATTCAAAAGGAATAGGACATATAAAGGAAGGACTTACCCTATATACTCGAGTATAAGCCGACCTGAATATAAGCCGAGGCCCCTAATTTTACCCCAAAAACCCAGGAAAAGTTATTGACTCAACTATTAGCCTAGGGTGGGAAATACATCATCCCCCCATGTAATCATCCAGACCCCCGTCATCATCCCCCCCTTCATCAGTTGTAGTTTTGAAACCTCTGGAGGTCCGCAGGTTGAAGACCACTGAGAAGGGATTGACAGGCTTATATTCGAGTATATACGGTATACTTCTCCTCCCTTATGGATCCACTTCTGACTTTGGCTTAAAAACTGCAGTGGCAGATATCCAAAAACTGCCAGAAAAGAAAAACAAGTGGAAATGTAGCCTAAAAGGAGCATTTTGAGTCATGGTGCATACACACCACGTTTTGTACATACGGGTGCCGTATCCGGCGGGGGGGGGGGGGGGGGGGGGGAAGGGCAAATGGGGTGCTCCCGTAACCCGGTCGGATCAGCCCATGATTCAGTTTACTTTAATGACCCGACCGAAGTCAATCGGTGACTCCGGTCGGCTCAGTTTCGACCCGTATGCGATTTCCCGACAGGACATAAAACCTTAGTTTACTACGGTTTTAGGTCCGGTCCAAAACTGCATACAGATCAAAACTGAGCCGACCGGAGTCACCGTTTGACTCCGGTCGGGTCATTAAAGTAAATGAAGTCACAGGCTGATCTGTCCGGGGTACGGGAGCGCCCGGTTTGCCCCTCCACCCGTATGTACAAAACGTGGTGTGAATGCACCCTTATCTGGATAAAAAGAGAAATACATATTTTAGATATAAACCGTAGGGGCTACAAAAAGATGAATTCTAGTTACAAAACCACTTTCCTGTCACTTTCCTCTAATAATAAAATATAATACCTTGCAATTTGTTGTTGTAAATTTTCCACTCACATCAACCTTTCTGCATGTTCTCATGGCATCCTTCTCCCCAGCTCTCAATGACTTCCTGTCTATACATGTAATAGACACAACATCTGTGGTCAAAAGTAGTGACTCAAAAAAAGTCTGCTTTTAAAAATAATTAGTGCAAATAGATTTTGCACAAAACAAATGCAATTCTCCAATGTACTTCTACTACCTGTCTCCATCAGCATACTGATGGATTTAATGGTTTTCTACAAAATTGGGTTTAGTGTGTGGGGCCTCTATGATGCCTTTAGAATCCACACATAGGCCCAGATTTATCAAACTGTGTAAGAGAAAAAAAGGAGTGATTTTCCCACAGCAACCAATCACAGCTCAGCTTTCAATTTACCAGAGCTTGTTAGCTGAGCTGTGATTGGTGGCATATCTCTATTTTTCTCTTACACAGTTTGATAAATCTGGGCCATATTATTTAGTGGTGTTAAAAACATGCAGCTTTGCATCAGGATCTACTGTAGATCTCTGTGTGCAGATTTCATACAAGGAACTAGAAACACACCCAAAAGTTGTGAAACATTAAAAAGAGACATTTTGTATAGCTTAGCTAAACTATGTTCATGACTATGTTTCTGTATTACTTCCTAACAATATTGCTCTGATTTGTGGTGTACCATTTTATGTCTGATTATTGACCATAGCTTGTTCTTGGCCGCTAACTGTATCTGCACAGAATTGCTACAGAAATTGGACCCTGATCCTGACCACATACCATTACAGATATATGTAGAAGGGTTTTTATTTTGATTTATGTAGATATTTGTTGCAGGCATTACATGCACAGATTTACCATAAGTGTACACTCAGTAATAAAGAAATGTTAAAAGAAGGAAATGCCAAAATAGTGACAGAAATTGTATTTTTAAGATGTATTTTTGCTATTATTAGCTTTTCTGTGCGTAGGGGTTTTGTAGCTGTGCGCGCTTCACACCAGAACAGTAACAAAAAACATACACTTACTAATAAAGTATTGTGCAAAGTAGTTAACAAACATCAGTGTTTAAAAACTATTTTTGTATGTTTTTTTTTAGGTGTAGGACTACCCAAGCTCTAGGTTCAAGAGCTGCACTTGGAACAGTGACAATTAACACAGGAATACAACATAGACCCAAATCTAAGAGGCATTGTTAACGGACTGGGGTGCGCTCACGCCACGTTTTTGAAGTTTTTTTTTTTTTGCATACACAATAGCATAGTTGAGTATGTTTTTGATTGCAGCTAAATTAAACGTACTGTAAGGAAAACTGTAAAACAGCTGTAGACGAATGCTCCCTTATGCAGTGCAAGCAGGGGATCTCTCAACAACATCAAGTTCTGTTGACATCAATGGGGGAGATTTATCAAAACCTGTGCAGAGGAAAAGCTGCTCAGTTGTCCATAGCAACCAATCAAATCTCTTCTTTCACTTTTCAGAAAGCCTCTGCAAAATGAAAAAAGCAATCTGATTGGTTGCTATGGGCAACTGGTCAACTTTTCCTCTGCACAGGTTTTGATAAATCTCCCCCATAATGTCTTGAATGGCTTTGAAAAGCAATGCAATCATACATTGCATGCAAGAAGGTCTTTTCTTTTAGATTACGTTAACGATGCAGTTGCAGATTAACTTTTTTTTTTACAACAGTGGCACAAACTTCCAGAGCTGTCCTAAAACTGGGGTTGGAGTCCTTACCATAACACTGGAGGTTCCACCAAGTCAGGTTGTGTAAAGGAAGCTATCCTGCTATGGGCCTCAAAAAAGGCTACTCTCTGCCACCTTTTATGCCTCTCATTTGGGTTGTAGTCACATGGGAATTACTCTGTGCCTCCATGTGTCATCATAGCTGCTATCTCACCACTACGCAGACTGTCCTCTGGACACTATCCCTGGGCTGGTGAACCCACAACTGACTTACCCACTGATTGCTTCCAATTTTTTTTAGTCTCTCTACCACCGCACTAGCTCATCTCATAGTGCCTGCACTTAGGTCTCGCTGAACTGCACTGCTTAGGCTCACCAGGTCTTGCAGTCTCTCTCTCTCTCTCTCTCTAGCTCAATGGCTGATGTCACAAAAGGTACACTTATGCCTCGCTGCACTGCACTATTCAGGCTCTCTTAGCACCTGGCTCCAGTCCACCAGCTTGTTTTACAGCAGCTGTACAATGACCTGCTTCTAAATACTTACTCAGAAGGTCCCTCAGGCACTAAGTGCTGTTACTACCACACTTTGATCAATGACGAGATATTCAGTAGAGGTAACAGTAGGGATAAATAAACAGAACAGAAAAGAAACAGAATAAATTTATACAAGAATACCCAGGTCTGTGAGGGGGTGGAGTCTTTGTTAAAAGGTGGCTCCTGTTTACAAATGTTATTAACTATATAATATATAGCAAGATGTAAAAAAAAAAAAAAAAAAAAAAAAAAAAGACAGACGCTGGTATAAAAGGTAAAATAAAAATTTACTAAAATTGTTTTATTCATAAATAAAAAAATAATTACATATCATTGTATCATAGTCTTCTTCGTTAAAGTTTGGAGTTAACAGCTGACTTATTAGCACCATTGTCCAGTTGGTGGTTATTGGAGACTTCATAGGATATGTCTTGATGTGCGATCCATTCTTCAGACTTCTTTTCCAGAGGCAGGCATATTGCCAGGCACCTTAGAGACTCATGAAGTAGTCTATAAAAGTTTATCTACCAGTACACCACAGTTGGATGGACTACAAATTCCCCAGTTGACTTTAAAGCCACCAAAAGGTTTTTGTCTCCTTTTCCATGTGAGGATTTCCATAATCGCGCACTAAGTGCTGGAAAATACAGGCATCCCTTTATCACATCACACCAACTCTGGCTTCATTCAGTTGCAGTGCCCACTCCACTACCAAGATTGCAAAAGGTGCACTCCACAACGTGTTGTGCCAGGCTTATCAGACATTAAAGACTATCAAACAGATCCTTTTCTCACCATGGGTAGATTCACAACAGGTTGAGAAACAAAAAAGCCTTATCCAGTTCCTCAGACTGGAAGGGCAACCTGGTCCTGCAGTTCTCACTGGCCAAATTTTAACACCATAGTGCCAGTAAGTATTTACTATTACCAATGTGTTGATGTCAATGGCAACATACTTATAAGTGGCATCAGCTACCTCTATCAGGACCACATAGCACATGTGCTCATCATCGATTGCACCTATGCAGTTGGGGAAACCAACCACGTATCGTCTACTGCAACCTTTAATAAAATCTCCAGGGTCTTACTATGCATCGCAATGGCCTGCAGACACTGCCAGATGACACGTCATTCAAATTTGCGAAATCAATCAGAATATAAAATTTGGCTCGGTTTATTATATCCAATATTTTAAAAAAATAAAAAAATAAAATAAATTTCTTTATTGTGAAAACCATCCTCTCTATAGTATTTAACAACTTCACCATTTCTTTCCTAGGTAGGAGCTAGAGATGATCAATGTCCTCCATGGGCCTTCCGCAACACTGTATATGAATTTGTCAGAATTTCTAAAAATTATAAAAATAAAAATAAAACAAAATGGAAAACAGAACTATATTGTTTTTTTAATATTACTACCAGAAAAATCACAAAGTAAAAAATGAAAATGCAGACTGTTTCAACTTCTAGTACAGTTGAACCATCCTTCCTCAATGGCCCACTGGGTTTGATTCAGAAATTGTAATGTTCAAGGCAGCTCCTGTAAAGATAAAAGTGGTGAAAATACATTAAAAACTCCATTCATTCACTGTAAAATACAAGAGAACAATAATTTAGCAAAATACTGTACAATTGATTTAGGTACATACCAGACAAATTGTCCATGAATCCTATTTAGCAAGATCTTAATGAGATCTCTTGTTTCCTGACCTTGATCTTTTTCTTATGAGAAGCTCCAAAAGGTCCCCTGCCGCAGGAAATTGTTTTCTTTCATTTCTTTCCTTCTTTTAATTATTTTTCATCAATGAAAACCAATAGAGCTATGTTTCTTCTCAAATATAATCCATGCCTCAAAATCCATGTTAGAAATCTGCATAAGAATCTGCATATCAAAATGGAAATTCCACAACAAAAACCTATAGCACAGTCAGAGAATTTGTGAAACTCCCTTAAAACCGTTCTAGGATTTAAAAGGAGACAATCCTGAACATACCCTAATAATGTAATTCCTTGTTATGACACCCAATGTCTAGATTCCCTTACGTGATCCCATAACCTGAGCCTCTCCTGACACTAAAAATAACTTAAACTAGAATTAAGGTAATAGATGTAAAAATCTATTAGTTTTGTTAATTCCCTGTACATCTGAAAGCAATTTAAATGCATTTTAACCTATCATTACAGCCTCTAGTAACATGATGTATAACCAATTGCTGGCTTTTTTAACCCAATAAGGCTGCACCCAATTTTGGCTTATAGAACTGTCTGACTTTATGTGGTAATAACTTTATAATGGTTGAACCTATTCAAGTGATCATTAGAATACTTTTTTTCGTGACAAATTGTATTTCATTTTAATGGTAAATTGTGGTTGATACCTTCAGAAATCATTTCATACTTTAGCGAAAATAAAAATAAACATTTTTTGAGGGAATTGTAAAATCGTTTGAGTTTAAAGGGGAAACTCCAGTAGAATTTTTTTTGTTTCAAATCAACTGGTGCCAGAAAGTTAAACAGATTTGTAAACAACTTCCATTTAAAAAAAAATCTTAACCCTTCCAATACTTATCAGCTGCTGTATACTACAGAGAAATGTGTGAAGTTCTTTCCAGTCTGACCACAGTGCTCTTTGCCAACACCTCTGTCCTTGTCAGGAATTGTCCAGAGCAGGAGAGGTTTTCTATGGGGATATGCTTCTAATCTGGACAGTTCCTGACACGTACAGAGGTGCCAGCAGAGAGCACTGTTGTCAGACTGAAAAGAACTATACAATTTTTTCTGTGGTTTACAGCAGCTGATAAGTACTGGAAGGCCTTAGATTTTGAAATAGAAATAATTTACAAATCTCTAGAGTTCATTCACACTTACAATATGACTAATAATATCCATTTACTTTTAAAGGATGTTTGCGGACTTAGGCTAAATTCACGGCTGGGTGGTTTGTTGCACAATGGACAATCAACAGGTCCCACTGACTTTTAATGGGGCATGTTGGGTTTCTGTCTGGTGTTAGTTGTTTTGCAGGAGTTGAGTCGAGATAAAAAAATAAAAAAAGATTTTCAGAATTTTTTTTTTCCCTCTGCTTAGGTCGCACTATTTTAATAGATTCTGTGAATGGAGCACCAACATAGGTAGGAACGAGCCCTTAGAAGTTTTGCAGCAATTTTTCTTATTTTTATGAAAATTTCCCTCAAAGCATTTAAAACAGGATTTGCTGTTAAGCTTTCAGGTGATTCACCGGAATTAAAGTAAAGTGGATCCTGTGGGCTCAGCTTCTAAACCGCCGAAAACTCTGTGATATCCATGGATAAATCAGACATAGAGCTCAAAAGGGTTAGCAAATAATACATATATAGAAATCACTTGAGTGTTGTTTTCATGATCTAAACATTTGCATAAAATAAAAATATAAACTCAAAATGATAGGGGGAGAACAAAATAGAAATCAGAGTGTGAATAAATCTATAACACCGCAATGGGACCAAGACAAAAAAATTTTTACAAACATAAATACCGTATGGAAAAAGAGCCTCCAAATCAGCTAGCAAATCAGCGTGGTTTTCACAGGTGGATTTTAAAAGGAGAAATTTACCTTGGATAATAGTTTCTACATTCATCAATAAGCCTACTAAATAAGGGAGGGAGCTCTCCTTATCAATGCCACATATTTCACAACAACTAAGAAACTAAATTGGAGGAATACAATGGAGGGTGAAGTGGAACCAAAAGACCTAGCGCTGTGGATCAAGAAAATGAAACAGAACTTGAAAGCATAACATAACAATACTGCATGTATGGAATATTAGTTTTCTTCTGATAAATAGTTCTGGAAAAAGTTTTTAGGATTGAATAGAAATTTAGTATTGATCTGTAATAAAACAAAAATGCAATACCTTGTTTGATCCTGCTGAAGAGTGTTAGGGTCTGGTATAAAAAATCGTACTCTAAAGAGAAGACAACAAGGGAAGCCTCCTGGAATAAAATACAGAACAAGAAAACTGATTCATTAGTATGAAGTATAAGGTGCAAACATTACAACAATGCCAAACCAAAAAATAAGAACTGGTCTGACTCACCCTTCAGTTGTTTCCGTATTGGTTTGTTGGGTTCTAACCATCTCTGATAAAAAAAAAAAAAAAAATTAGGAAAAAAATTGGTTTGCATATTAGCAAAGCTACACTCACATCACATTGTACACATATATATAGTTAACTGCCAAATATTGTATACTTTCAGAACAGAATGTAACTAGATGCTTATACAACTGTAACCTGCTGTCATTCACTTCCATTGTTTAAAAAACAAAAGCTCTGCATACTGTATTTTGACAAGACAAAAAGTTTGTTACATTTTTCTGTCATGTAAAACAAAGAAAACAAAAACTCAGTATTAGGGTATGTTCACATGGTTATTAACAACACATGTAAATACCGTATGGAAAAAAAAGCAAAACAGCTAGCAAATCAGCTTAGTTTTCACAGGTGGATTTTAAAACCAATCTGAAAAAGAAACATGTCACTTTGTTCTTTCTGCCCTGATTATCTGCTGTTGTCATGCTGTTTTGAGCATTTTCTACTATAGTCTGGTCGTTTTTACTATTAGAGTTTTTTTTTATGCTTCTTTTGCCTTTGTGAAAATACCCTTACTATCATAATATAAATTTGGTATTCCAATTTCTGCTTCTGCTGTCAGCTATTATTTATTATTATTGACTGAACAGCTTGGGCCCAGTAACACATGTAAATGTGAAACTCATTATTAACTGAGTGTCTGAATGCTATATATGTGTGACAAAATGATCTTGCTTAAAGCACTTCATTGTTAAGGTATGAACATGAATCACTGTGGTAAAAAATCATGCATAGCTTTGTGTTGTACTAAATAGTCACCTGGCTGTTACCAGTTGTGATCATGCCCCTACACTGTTTAAACTATCCAATAAAAACTGACAATATCACATAGTGTAGAACACAACCCCAACTGATAACACCTAGTTAGATATTAAGTGACACATTTCTAGTAAGAATAATAGACGAATGGTGTAACACAACATTCTAAGAAATGATGTTCCAGAATTGTTAGTTAATAGGGAACACAAGTATTTACTAAAATTCTGTTAAAGTAAAAAAACAAAAAAAAAAAAAAACATAATGCTATAATTCTTTGCTGGGTTTGGTTTTTACAGCATTTTTTTTACTTTGCATTAAAAATGAAACACTACTTTGCTCTTCAGGTCAGTACAATTCTATCAGTACCAAATTTATGTCATTTTATCAAGTTTTACTACTCTGACAAGTTTTTTTGAATTTTTGTCGTCTTAAGGTCGCTACGATCACAACAATCCCCAATTTGTATAGTTTACATTATGCTTTGCTTCTTACAAATATTACAAAACAAAAAAAATTGCTTTAAAAGGGAACCAATAAGCAGATTTTAGAATATATATAACGCTTGGCAATGCGTTATATATGCTAAAATCATTATCCTCACCATCCCCGGGGGACATTTGTTTGATATTAAGTTACAAAGTCCCCCCCGGCCACCCGGCAAGTAGTCCCCTGGGCTGGGAATTCTATTTACCAGCACCCGTTGTTCCGCATTGCTCCGGCCGTGGCCCCGCCCCGACGGCTTGAATGACGGCTCGCGTCACCGCTCTGCTTCATCTGCTTAGGGAACAGAGAGATGACGCGAGCCGTCATTCAAGCCATAGGGGCGGGGGGGACTTTATAACTTAACATCTTCACCATCCCTGGGGCACAAACATCCGCCAGGGATGGTGAGGAGAATGATTTTAGCATATATATAACGCAATGCCAAGTGTTATATATGCTAAAATCTGTTGATTGGTTCCGTTTAAGTCTGATGTGTCTCTAGGGGATTGTCTAGTCTTTTCAATGGTTGCATTTTTCCCTTTTAGGCTCCTAATAGTGTTGATTTTTTTTATTCCTGTGTGTTTCATTTTTACTACGACTTTCTAATGATCGTATTCCTGCTTCCCCTGCAATGGGCACATTTTTTGTTAACTATTTTGTTAATAACAATAAACATTTTGCAAATAAAAAATAGCTTTAAATTGCCAAATTTTGACCTCTATATTTTTTTGTAGTTTCCAGTATATTAAACTGTGTTACAGCTAATTTTCTGTGGTATGATCTGTAGTTTTTATCTTCACCATTTTGGGGGAAATTTGGAGTTTTTGATTCCATTTTTTCTGGGATGTGATGTGACCACAGTGCAGGATCAATAACATTATATTTTAACAGTTTACATTCGAATTTTTATTCTAGGAGTGGTTTATTTTATTAATTTTTTTATACCCTTTTTTAGCCCTAGAGGACTTGTATGAGCAATAATTTGATTGCTCATACAAATCAATGTAGTACATATGCACGGCTGTAGGGCAGGCTGGGCTATAGCAGAGTCCGAGCATCCACGGAAGCCAAGCAAAGTCCACGAGCTGCTGTAACAATAAAATGTCTCCACGCAATCATGCCACTATCCACCAATAACACATATAAAGGCTGTTTATATGCTGCTGTCAGCTTTGAGATCCGCTATCGCTTCATGTACGCGGCGGCCTTCAGGTGCTGAAAGCAGCTGGTTTCCACTGGGTAGGGAATCCTGAGCTTGCTCTATACACTCTCCTGACATAAATACATAAAGTGGGTTGTTAGGGGTTAAGCCCTACCTATGGCAAGGCCAAACAGGAAATTTTAAATGTCAGATATGAGGGTTTTCATTTAGTCACCGAATGCCATGACAATGAAACAGCACCCCGGTTCTTGCCACATACAGAGCAGGCTCAGCTTCTAAACTTACACCATACCGTCCCTAACCAAATCTATGTCATCAACAGGTTAGGCTAGGTTCCCCCCGCAATCAAACACTGAAACACTTATCCCCTATCCTGTGGATAGGGGATAAGTGTCATACCGCTGCAGTTGTCCTTTAAGTGGCATCCTGATGCGTCAGTTTTTAATCCGTTTGTATCCTTTATTGTCTGTTATTATTTTTGTCTGGCTACTTCCTGGTTGCTCACACCTCTTCTGAGCATGATCAGATGTAATAAAGGATCAAAATTGGATTGGAAAAAACGGATGACATAACAGGCTCATCTGTTTGCTATAGAATTCAATGTTAAAGTTCATATATCCGTTACTAATACGGAGAGAAAAAATACTGCATGCAACGTCTTTTCTCCGCTGAAAATAATGAAATAGGAACCAAACGATTGCAAACGGGAGACAAAGAACTGAAAAAAAAATCCCACTAACATCGATAGGATCCATTTACAGCTGTTTCCAAAAGTCTTAAACAGATTTGAGAATGAGTATGCATTAACAGGGGGCAGACATTAATGTGAACAAGCCCTTAAGCAATGATGGTTGCTACTACATATAGCCAGGGCTGCCATCAGAAATTTTGGGGCCCCTTACACAGTTCAAGGCTTCGACCCCTAACCCCCGTGGCCCACCCACTAGAGTCCGCCCCCCAGGGTCCACCCACTATCTTCAACATTGTCTAAGAAAATTTTTTTTAAAAGACAGGACAAGAAAATCACGAGCCCTTTAATTCAGTGAGCAAGGAAGGAGAAAATATTACCATACATATTACCGCCACACTGTTACTGACCAAATCCTGTATACTGGGATCATTATTACCAATAATGCCATTATACAAGGAGGAATATCCTCACCATACAGTAACTGACCAAATCCCCTATACTGATACCAATATTACCAATAATACCAGTACACAAGGGAGAATAATACCGCAATATCACGAGTTGATAGTGCCCCCAGTAGATAGTGGCCTCCCCTGTGCTTTTTGTGAGTAGGAGGAGGGCTTAGATTTGGGGTTAGAGGCTGGCGGCAGGCCCCCTTTCTGGACCGCCGTCTAAGTAGGCTGAAGGTAGATTTAAAAAAAAAAAAAGCCAGTGGGCAGCTGTGGGCCTCTCTTAGTCCCAGGCCTCAGGCTGTTGACCAGGTGCCTGACCTGTCAGTCTGCCCCTGGATATTAGATAGATAGATAGATAGCATCAGAAAAATGGGCAGCAGTGTGGTTGTGAAGGTGGTGCACGCTGGAGGTCAGGGTCCAATAAATCTGTAATGAAATCAGCAGCACTCAGGAAATGTGAAGCAATGTGACTTTATTCACCAGACATCACAGAAGCGACGTTTCAGCCGTCTCTCACGGCCTTTGTCAAGCACTCCAGTGCTTCTTCTGTTCTGCGGCTGCTGCAGGGGAGTACTGGCTGTACCCCCCTGACGGCGGCCCTGCATATATCACCCATACAATCTGCATTACAGCTGAGAAAATGCTTTGTTTCCACATTTGCATTTGTAAACTGCAGTTGAGAACACAGTTTTACAAACGTGCATTTTTTTAAAATATTGAGCTGTATAAGCATGGGGTGGCAAAACATTATTTTGCACCAGCCTTTCCTTGTCATAAACTTGGATCTGACTATGCCTGGCAATGCTGACCACTTTGCGGAGTCCAAACAGTCCATTTAGGCTTTAAGTATGTTAACAAAGAAACGCAACTAAAACATAAATGTGGAAACTCAGTCTAATGGAATAAAAGCATGCAGCTCATACTAGCTGAATACCCGTCGTTGCCCGGTTTTTCCTTCATAATCCTTGTTGGGGAGGAAAATAAACAAAGGAGGAAGCTTTTGACTTCATGTCCCGTCCTCATATATTATTGTCATATCCCAACCCCATATCCTGTCCTCATATCCCAACCTCCTATTCCGTCATCATATCCCAACCTCATATCCCATCCTCACATCTCGTCCTCATATCCTGACCTCCTATCCCGAACTCTTATCCCATCCTCCTATCCTGACCTCCTATCCCGTCTTCCTATCTCGACCTCCTATTCCGTCCTCCTATCCCACCCTCCTATCCGTCCTCCTATGTCGACCCCCTATCCCGTCCTCACATCCCGACCTCCTATCCTGACATCCTATCTTGACCCCCTATCCCGTCCTCATATCCTAACCTCCTATCACAACCTCCTATCCTGACCTCCTATCCCGTCCTCCTATCCCGGTCTTCCTATCCCGTCCTCATATTCTGACCTCCTAACTCGACCTCCTATCCCGACCTCCTATCCCGTCCTCCTATCTTGATCTTCTATCTCGACCTCCCATCCAGTCCTCATATCCCGACCTGTAATATGTGTACCAGGTATTGAAATATCTTCAGCCGTACGGAAGTTGTGTGAGAACATACATTTCCCATTGATTTGCATGGAACTTTAAACAAAAACTCCGACCTTAACAAATGGGGGTAGTTAAGGGTTAAATTAACTATCCTATATTTTTAGTGGACATATAAGTAACATGTGACCAAGTATTATCGAAATATCTCCAGCCATTTGGAAGTTATGCAGTAACATATATTTCCCATAGACTTGTATGGGACTTTAAACATAAACCCCACCCCTGGCAAATGGGGTGAGTAAGGGTTAAATCACCTATCCTATGTTTGTTGTTGACATATAAGTAACATGTGTGCCAAGTTTCATGTTAATATCTTTATCCGTTTGGAAGTTTTTGTGGAATATATATATATATATATATATATATATATATATATATATATATATATATATATATAGCCCAATGATCTCATTAGCAACAGATGAAAGACCTAACTGAATTCTACTTCTCCTTCATCATGGATCCACCTCCATCTTTGGCTCAAAAATTGCAGTGGCAGTTCTCCCCAAAACTGCCAAATGGAAATGCAGCCTAAGGGTAGGGTAACAGGGGCTGTATTTTGCTCCATATTGTGTGCAGATGATTTTGCTACCCCTTGACTTCAATAGGTAGGAAAATATGCAGGGGCAAATATGCAGCAAAATACAGTATATGTGACCCTACCCTAAAGAGGTTATCCAGAAGTATAACAGCAGAGATGATTTCTTCTAAGGGTGCGTTCCGACAGGGCGTATACACAGTGTATTTGACGCTGCACAAAATTTGCTGCGTATTCCTTGCTCACTATACACACAGGGCTTTCCGGCGGCAGCCCTATGTGTGTAGTGAGTTTTGGAGGCAGGGCCGTGTGCCGGCGTGTCTGTGATGCGCGGCTCCACCTCCAAAACTCACTGCACACATAGGGCTGCCGCTGGAAAGCCCTGTGTGTATAGTGAGCAAGGAATACGCAGCGTATTTCCTGCTGCTGCCGTAAATTTTGCGCAGCGTCAAATACGCTGCGTATACGCCCTGTGAGAATGCACCCTAAAACAGCACCACACCTGTCCTCAGGTTGTGTGTGCTATCCCACCTCTGGGATCTGCAGCTATCTTGAGATCGTGGCTTGTGGCTACCAGAGGTGGTTCGGAATCTGAAACCCGCTAAGCCAGCTGTTTTACACAATTTGTGTAACTCCTGTTGGCTTTAATAGAAATTGCATAACAGCATAGAACCCCTACTCCATTCATGGAATACATTTTGGTTTAAATTTCATTTAGAAAACAAATATCAATGTTCACTCACATGCGAATCAAGTGAATCTTCATTATGCTGTAGGCCAAAATATTCTTTTTCTTTTAAATTCAAGTGATTGAAGACCATATCCAGCAGTGTCTGTCCAGTGTCTTGTTTCTAGAAATAAAACAACCTTTATTATTTTCAGAAAAAAGGGACACAATGTCTAATTCTTTAACAAAATATTATTGGACATCCGCAGCCTTTGTGTGTGATATATTACCCTTGTTATTCCTATTTAGAGTAAATTACATTTCTTTTGTTTCTCAGTGTTTTTCTTAGCACTCTAGATTGTAAGACGCTGTGACTGCAGCCATGTAAATAGGCCAAGTAAAATGGTAAATTATAACAGGTGTCTGTTTTGATTTTTATTCATTTATTTTAAATGCCCAAGTTAAAGGATGTCTGCCTTGTTACAGTTTTCCTAAAAAATTGTATCACTGATATATTCTCCTCTTGAAGCAATGCTTCCTTGGAAGAATATCTCCTTAACCCCTTAAGGACTGAGCCCTTTTTCACCTTAAGGACGCAGCCCTTTTTTGCAATTCTGACCACTGTTACTTTATGCATTGATAACTCTGGGATGCTTTTACCGATTATTCTGATTCCGAGATTGTTTTCTCGTGACATATTCTACTTTAACACAGTGGTAAATTTTCATTGTTACTTGCATCCTTTCTTGATGAAAATCCAAAAATGTAATGAAAATTTAGCATTTCTCTAACTTTGAAACTCTCTGCTTGTAAGGAAAATGGATATTGCAAAAAAAAATTATATATTGATTCATATATACAATATGTCTACTTTATATTTGCATCATAAAGTTGACATGTTTTTACTTTTGGAAGACATCAGAGGGCTTCAAAGTTCAGCAGCAATTTTCCACAAAATTTTCAAAATCTGAATTTTTATGGGACCAGTTCAGTTTTGAAGTGGATTTGAGAGGTCTCCTTATTAAATATACCCCATAAATGACCCCATTTTAAAAACTGTACCCCCAAAAGTATTAAAAATGACATTCAGAAAGTGTGTTAACCCTATAGGTGTTTCACAGAAATAGCAGCAAGGTAAAGGAGAAAATTCAAAATCTTCATTTTTTACACTCACATGTTCTTGTAGACCCAGTTTTTGAAATTTTACAAGGGGTAAAAGGGGAAAAAGCCCCACAAAATTTCTCTTGCGTAAGGAAATACCTCATATGTGGATGTCAAATGCTCTGTGGGTGCACTACAAGGCTCAGAAGGGAAGAAGCGACAATGGGATTTTGGAGAGTGAGTTTCTCTGAAATGGTTTTTGGGCGGTATGTCACATTTAGGAAGCCCCTATGGTGCCAGAACAGCAGAAAAGCCCCGACATGGCATAATATTTTGGAAACTACACCCCCCAAGGAACCTAATAAGGGGTCTGCTGAGCCTTAAGACCCCACATGTGTTTGATGACTTTTCGTTAAAGTCGGATGTGTAAATTCATTAATTTATTTATTTTTCACTAAAATGCTGGGTTTCCCCCAAATTTTAAATTTTTACAAGGAGTTATAGGAGAAAATGCCGCCCCAAAGTGTTGAACCCTATCTCTTCTGAGTATGGAAATATCCCATGTATGGACGTCAAATGCTCTGCTGGCACACTACAATGCTCAGAAGAGAAGAAGTCACATTTTGCTTTTGAAAAGCAAATTTAGCTGAAATAGTTTTTGGGGGGGCATGTCGCATTTAGGAAGCCCCTATGATGCCGGAACAGCAAAAAAAAAACACATGGCATACTATTTTGGAAACTACACCCCTCAAGGAATGTAACAAGGGGTACAGTGAGCCTTAACACCCCACAAGTGCTTGACAAATTTCTGCTAAAGTTGGACATGAAAATGAAAAATTAGATTTTTTTCACTAAAATGCTGGTGTTACCCCAAATTTTTCATTTTCACAAGGGGTAATTGGAGAAAACGCTTCCCAAAATTTGTAACCCCATTTCTTCTGAGTATGGAAATACCCCATATGTGGATGTAAAGTGCTCTGCGGGCGAACTACAATGCTCAGAAGAGGAGGAGCGCCATTGGGCTTTTGGTGAGAGAATTTGGTTGGAATAGAAGACAGCTTCCGGGTATAGTAGGAAATCCCGCACATGCGCAGTATCGTCCAGGACTAGGCCGAGAGGAGACGGAGAGTGTAAGACAACTTATGAATATTCATTAGCCAGGCGGTGCTGCGGGCCAGGCGGCGGTTAGGTTACAGTGCCAGTTGAAGGCAGTTACCCCGCCCGTGCAGGTTAGCAGCTAATTTGAATATACCGAAAACCAGCTATAACGGGCAAATGGCGCAGTGGATCCGGGCAAGGTAGGACTCCAAATGTTCAAAATTACGAAAATTTGTCAAACACCTGTGGGGTGTTAAGGCTCACTATACCCCTTGTTACATTCCGTGAAGGGTGTAGTTTCCAAAAAGGGGTCACATGTGGGTATTTATTGTTTTGCGTTTAGGTCAGAACCACTGTAAAATCAGCCACCCCTGTGCAAATCACCAATTTAGACATCAAATGTACATAGTGCGCTCTCACTTCTGAGCCATGTTGTGCATCCGCAGAGCATTCTACATCTACATATCGGGTATTTCTGTACTCAGGAGAAATTGCGTTAAAAAATTTTGGGGGTCTTTTTTACCTTTTACCACTTGTGAAAATTTAAAGTATGGGGCAACACTAGCACGTTAGTGTAAACATTATATTTTTTTTACACTAACATGCTTGTGTAGACCCCAACTTTACCTTTTCATAAGGGGTAAAAGGAGAAAAAGCCCCCCAAAATTTGTAACACAATTTCTCCCGAGTACGGAGATACCCCATACGTGGCCCTAAACTGTTGCCTTAAAATACGACAGGGCTCCGAAGCGAGAGAGCACCATGCGCATTTGAGGCCTAAATTGGGGATTTGAATACGCCACAAAAATTCCCTACGGCAGTGTTTCCCAAACAGGGTGTCTCCAGCTGTTGCAAAACTCCCAGCATGCCTTGACAGTCAGTGGCTGTGCGGCAATATTGTGAGTTGTTGTTTTTCAACAGCTGGAGGCTCTGTTTTGGAAACAGTGGCGTACAAGGTGTTTTTTTTTTTTTTCTTTGGGGGGGGGGGGGGGGGGCGGGGGGACTGTGTAGGGGTATGTGTATATGTAGTGTTTTACTTTTTATTTTGTGTAGTGTAGTGTTTTTAGGATACATTCACATGGTCGGATTTACAGTGAGTTTCTCCCCGGGAGTTTGAGCTGCGGCGGAAAATTTGCCGCATCTCAAATTTGCAGCAGAACTCGTTGTAAACCTGCCCATGTCAATGTACCCTGTACAATCACAAGGGGGGTCAAACCTCCAGCTGCTGCAAAACTACAACTCCCAGCATGCACTGACAGACCATACATGCTGGGAGTTGTAGTTATGCAACAGCTGGAGGCACATTGGTTGCGAAACACAGAGTTTGTTACTTAACTCAGTGTTTCACAACCAGTGTGCCTCATGCTGTTGCAAAACTAGAACTCCCAACATTTACAGTCTCTCAGTGCATGCTGGGAGTTGATTTTTTGCAACAGCTGGAGGCACACTGATTGCAAAACACTGTGTTAAGTAACAAACTCTGTTTCACAACCAATGTGTCTCCAGCTGTTGCAAAACTGCAACAATCAGCATGCATTGACAGCCGAAGGGCATGCTGAGAGTTGTAGTTTTGCAACAGCTGGAGGCACACTGCTACAACTCCCAGCATACCCTTTGGTAGTCTGTGCATGTTAGAAGTTGTAGTTATGAACAACTGGATGCACACTTTTTCATAGAAAAAATGTGCCTCCAGCTGTTGCATAACTACAACCCCCAGCATGCACAGACTACCAAAGGGCATGCTGGGAGTTGTAGTTGGAACTCCAGCTGTTGCAAAACTACAACTCACAGCATGCCCGAAATAACCACTAATCGCATGTCTGAATTGATGCGCGATTTGCGACGATCACCAATATGGGGGGACCTCAAGACCCCCCCTGCGCGATATGCCGGGATGCCTGCTGAACGATATCAGCAGGCATCCCGGTCTGGTCCCTGCCCGGCAAGCGGCAGGGGCCGGAAGAACGCAGGGCGTACCCATACGCCCTGAGTCCTTTAGAACTCGGAAACGGGGGCGTATGGATTCGCCCTGCGTCCTTATGGGGTTAAAGGAGTACTCTGGTGGAAAAAATTACTTTTAAATCAACTGGTGCCACAAAGTTAAACAGATTTGTAAATTACTTCTATTTAAAAATCTTAATCCTTCCAGTACTTATCAGCTGCTGTATGCTCCATGGAAAGTTGTATTTCTTTCTGGAGTTCTTTTCAATCTGATCACAGTGCTCTCTGCTGACACCTCTGTCCATGTCAGGAACTGTCCGGAGTACAAGCAAATCACCATAGCAAACCTCTCATGCTCTGGACAGTTACTGACAGAGGTGTCAGCAGAGAGCACTGTGGTCAGACTTAAAAGAACTCCAGAAAGAAATACAACTTCCTGTTGGGCATATAGCAGCTAGCACCAGTTGTTTAAAAAAAAAAGTTTTCCACCGGAGTACCCCTTTATCATGGCATTCTATAAAACTTGCATTTCAGTATTTCCCTGTATTAAATTGGGGGCAATGAATGCCTTATTACAGCTATATATAACTTGGAGGATGTAGAAAGCAGTGATACAGCTGTATGCATGAGCCCTTACAGAATTGCTTCGACCAAGTAAATAAATGGAGTATAGGATGTAGCAGGGGCGGACACAGACAGCAGAGGGCCATTGTGCAAAGAATGTGCCTGGGCCCCCCCCCCCCCCCCAAAAAAAAAAAAACATCAATTGTTCAGGACCCCCCCCCCCCTCCATGTGTCACTTACTCAGGTGGACCCCCATATGTAACTTGCTCGGGAGGACCCCCCCTGTATAAGTTTCTAATTATTTATTAAGGCCTCCCATATGCCGCAGCTTATTCAAGCCCCCCACATTAGGTAGCATAGTTTCCCCACATTAGGTAGCATAGCTTTCCCACATTAGGTAGCATAGATTTCCCACATTAGGTAGCATAGATTCCCTACATTAGGTAGCAGTTTCCCCACATTAGGTAGCATAGATTGCCCACATTAGGTAGCATGGTTTCACCACATTAGGTAGCATAATTTCCCCCCACAATAGGTAGCACAGATTCCACACATTAGGTAACATAGTTTCCCCACATTAGGTAGCATAGTTTCCCCACATTAGGTAGCACAGATTCCCCACATTAGGTAGCATAGTTTCCCCACATTAGGTAACATTGTTTCCCCACATTAGGTAGCATAGTTTCCCCACATTAGGTAGCACAGATTCCCCACATTAGGTAACATAGTTTCCCCACATTAGGTAGCATAGATTCCTCACATTAGGTAGCCATAGCCCCCCCCCCCCCAAACACACAGACAGACACACACACAGACACACACAGAGACACACTTACCTGCCCTGCACAGCGCTTCTCCTCTCCGGCGGCGGCCTGACGAGTGACGTCACTGACATCCTCCTGAGCGGGTCTGCAGAAGTACGTCACTTGTGCGACGTACCTCGTCAGACCCCAGTCGGCCGTAGGCAGTCACACTGTCTAAAGTGCCCACTGCGCTATTATACACTGTGCATTATCCCTGTTGTGTGACATCACTGTGTATATTATCCCTGTACTGTGCCATCCCTCTGTGTATTATCTCTGTACTGTGCCTTCACTGTGTATTATCCCTGTACTGTGAAATCACTATGTATATTATCCCTGTACTGTGACATCACTGTGTATATTATCCCTGTACTGTGCCATCACTCTGTGTATTATCCCTGTAAAGTGACATCACTGTGTATTATCTCTGTACTGTGCCATCACTGTGTATTATCCCTGTACTTTGACATCACTGTGTATATTATCTCTGAACTATAACATCACTGTGTGTTATCTCTATACTGCAACATCACTGTTGATACTTACACTGAACTGTGACATCACTGCATATATTAAGCCTGTATACCCTAATGTCACTGTACATATTTACCTTGCACTGCGAGTGAAAATACAGGGTAAATATGCACAGTGACATCACAGTTCAGAGTTAATATAAACAGTAATGTCTCTGTACAGGGACAATAAACAGTTTTGACACTACAAGGTTAATAAACGCAGTGTTACCACAGGAGAGGGTAACTATACAGTGATGTCATTGTAAAGGGAAAATATACACAGTGAAGTCAGCATTCAAGAATAATAAACTGTGATGTCACTACAGGGTTGTTATACACAGTGACATCAAATTACAGGATGAAGCACAGTGATGTCACAGTCTATTATGAAGCACAGTGATGTCACAGTTTATTATGAAGCACAGTGATGTCACAGTTTATTATGAAGCACAGTGACGTCACAGTTTATTATGAAGCACAGTGACGTCACAGTTTATTATGAAGCACAGTGATGTCACAGTTTATTATGAAGCACAGTGATGTCACAGTTTATTATGAAGCACAGTGATGTCACAGTTTATTGTGAAGCACAGTGATGTCACAGTTTATTGTGAAGCACAGTGATGTCACAGTTTATTATGAAGCACAGTGATGTCACAGTTTATTATGAACACAACAACTAAATTCCCCAGGGATTCCAGGGCAAATTATATGTGACAACAACCTTTAGGGGTCGCCCCCCAAGGGGTTAACCCTAAACTAGAGCGGACCAAACGAACGTCCATTAGCCTCTGTACCTTGATAAAGTTGGTTCATCCAACGAAACGTCGGGAAGCGGAGGGCTATTCACATTTTAACTAGCAGCTATCAGTGCTATTCTGTCTATATAGCGGCATCCATAGATTAGTGCTAGTAAAGCACAATACCATTACAAACGAAGTTATAGGACGCTCATATACTATCTAAGCAACTACTAGCTGTGCTTTTAATTACAACACCGGAGCTCATATATATTTTAAATGATCCAATAAAATTTAGTTTATTATGAAGCACAGTGATGTCACAGTTTATTATGAAGCACAGTGATGTCACAGTTTATTATGAAGCACAGTGATGTCACAGTTTATTGTGAAGCACAGTGATGTCACAGTTTATTGTGAAGCACAGTGATGTCACAGTTTATTGTGAAGCACAGTGATGTCACAGTTTATTATGAAGCACAGTGATGTCACAGTTTATTATGAAGCACAGTGACGTCACAGTTTATTATGAAGCACAGTGATGTCACAGTTTATTATGAAGCACAGTGATGTCACAGTTTATTATGAAGCACAGTGATGTCACAGAGACTACAGGATGTACAACTGTACGTATGATGAAGATGGCAGGATGCTATCGAAACGTCACATATACATGGGGGAATTGCAGTTTGTTTTTGCACCTTATCTGGGAGTGCCACTGGCTCTTTAGTTTTGTAGATAGATAGATGATAGATGATAGATATGTGATAGATAGATCATAGATATGAGATAGATAGATAGATCAGTGTATCCCAACCAGGGGGCCTCTAGCTATTCCAAAACGACAACTCCCAGCATGTCTTTGGCTTTATGAGCATATTGGGAGTTGTAGTTTTGCAACAGCTGGAGCCCCCCTGGTTGGGAAACACTTATCTATCTATCAATCATCTATCTATCTATCCATGCATCTATCTATCTATCTATCTATCTCCATCTATCTATTTATGTATTTATCTATCTTTCTATTTATCTATCTATCTATCTCATATCTATCTCAGATAGATGAGAGATAGATAGATATGAGAGATAGATAGATAGATGAAATATAGATAGATAGATGGATACAAAAATAGATGGATATATAGATAGAAAGATAGATAAATAGATGATAGATAGATAGATATGAGATAGATAGAAAGATAGATAAATAGATGATAGATAGATACAATCTCTTTCTATCTATCTAAAACAAATAAAAACGGCACAACCAAAATCCATAAATTAGGGAGAAGTCGGGGTGCCTGCATACTTAGAACCTGGGTCCACTGGTTCCTCAATCCAGACAAAGAACAATATGATGCAGCACGCCACAAGTTTGCAGAAAATGGTGGTTTATTCCATCATGTGCATAGTCTATGCACATGATTGAATAAACCACCATTTTCTGCAAACTTGTGGCGTGCTGCATCATATTGTTCTTTATCTATCTATCTATCTATCTATCTATCTATCTATCTATCTATCTATCTATCTATCTTTCTATATCCTATCTATCTATATCATATCAATCTATCTATATCATATCTATCTCCTATCTATCTATCTATATCATATCTATCATCTATTTATCTATCTTTCTATCTATCTCATATCTATCTATATATCCATCTATCTATGTATCTATATATCATCTATCTATCTCTCATATCTATCTATCTTTCATCTATCTCTCATCTATCTGAGATAGATATGAGATAGATAGATAGATACATAAATAGATAGATGGATATAGATAGATGGATAGATATGAGATAGATAGATAGGAAATAGATAGATATGATATAGATAGATAGAAATGAGATAGATATGAGATAGATAGATAGATAGATAGGAGATAGATGGATAGAGAGATAATAGATAGATGAGAGATAGTTAGATAGATGATTGATAGATAGATCAGTGTTTCCCAACTAGGGGGGCCTCCAGCTGTTGCAAAACTATAACTCCCAGTATGCTCATAAAGCCAAAAGAATGCTGGGAGTTGTAGTTTTGCAACAGCTGGAGGCCCCCTGGTTGGGAAACTGATCTATCTATCTATCTTTCTCCTATCTATCTATATCATATAAATTTATCTATATCATATCCATCTATCTCCTATCTATCTATCTATATCATATCTATCTCCTATCTATCTATCTATCTATCATCTATCTATCTATATCATATCTATCATCTATCTATATCATATCTATGTATCTATCATCTATCTATCGATCTGTCTATCATCTATCTATCCATCTGTTTATGTATCTTTCTATATATCATCTCTCTATCATCTATTTATCTATCTTTCTATCTATCTCATATATATATATATATATATATATATATATATTTATGTATCTATCTATCTATATATCATCTATCTACCTATCTATGTTGCATATCTATCTCTCATCTATCTGAGTTAGATAGATAGATAGATAGATAGATATGAGATAGATATGAGATAGATAGATATGAGAAAGATAGATAGATGCATAAATAGATGGATATAGACAGATGGATGGATGGATAGATATGAGATAGATAGATAGATAGGAGATTGATAGATAGATAGATAGATCAGTGTTTCCCAACCTGGGGGCCTCCAGCTGTTGCAAAACTACAACTCCCAGTATAGTTTTGCAACAGCTGGAGGCCCCCTGGTTGGGAAACACTGAACTACCTCCCACTGTCTCCCGAACTACAACTTTCCCCCTCTCCCCCAAGCAAGTTACTTACTTTAAAAGGGCAGCATCAGCAGTGGGCACTGGGCAGGTAAGTCTTCCATACTGGTGGTGTCCGGGCCTGTATACACACAGCGGTCCAGCAGCAGCATACAGGGGAGTGAGAGAGGGGGAGGAGCTTCCTGTCTGCTCTTCACAGTCTGCATAGCGCGGCCCCTGCATGGTGACAGGGCTTCTGGCTGAAGATTTATTAAAAAAAAGGATGCCGGAGTAGATGGCTCCGGGGGGGCGGGGGTGCAGCGGGGGCTCGGGCCCCTTACTGGTGAACTAGCTGTACCCCCCTGTTGGCCATGAGAGCTGCTAGTGACATACTGCTGCTAGGGGGGGCACATCATGATGTAGGGGGGCTGTGGCCCCCTCTGGCCCCCCTCCCCTAGAGACGCCACTGGCTGCAGGGGTGGTTGAACGCAGCGTCCATCCGGGTGCTGTCAAACTTGCTGTGGTCGGGGAGTATGCAGTGGTATGTGGCCTAATGCTCGCCTCTGGGGCCGGACCTGGAGAGGGCAGCAGGCCCCCTCTCATGCTGGGCCCCTGTGCAGCTGAACCGGCTGCACAGGCGATATGTCCGCCCCTGGGATGTAGTAAAAGCATGTCATATGTAACATGAAGCACATCAGCCCACGTGCAGAGCTCAGAGATAAAAGTGGACCTGCCAACATGTTTTTTTTCAATGTGAACTAAGGACATGGTTCAAGGGAGCTGCACACCTTGAACCATTGATACCTTTCTTAGGTAAATTGACCCCTTCAGTGAAGAGATAAGTTTCCCTGGAGTACAAGAGCCCCCCCACTACTTACAGGGGCTGTGATGTGGCTAGCAGGCTTGCACTTCATGATCATTAAGTACATTAACGACCTGTGAGTTTAATATACTTTTCTGAGAAGCCTTAGATCACTGTGCATGTTGTAGATGTGCAACCATGTCTGTTTTTTCTCTATTTGAATTCACTTTGAACTATGGGAAGAATGCAAGACATAAGAGACAGCTTTGGGCAATATTTTGGTGGAAAGCCTTGACTCTGGTATGATTGGCCTAACTGTGCTTAAAGGGGTATTCCAGTAATTTTTTTAATTTGACTATGCTACAGGGGCTGAGAAGTTAGAGTAATTTGTAATATAGGGTCTGTACCTGTGTGTGACGGTTTTCTCACAATTCTTCTGTAATTGTCACCCAGATATTTATTTTTACCAGCATACAATATGACTGCTGTCTCGGATTTTTCCCAGCTTGCAATGCGGCCAAGACCTGACTCACTAGTCAGTTGATGACAGGGAGCCTGTCTGCTTCAATGGGTGGAGGGATCAATCTGCAACTAATGCAACAGCTGTAGGCACCCTGATTTAAAACCACAGATCTGCAGCTCATTTATGTTTCAATGGGTGGGGTGGCTGATGTGTGGGAGGGAGGAAGATGGAATTGCGGGAAGTCAAAAAAATAAAAGTCAAATAGGAAATACAAGTTCACAAAAAGCTAGCCACAGTGTTATGGTAATCTCACAAGATAGCTATTTAGCCCCAAGACAAGCGCAGAGCCTTCCTAAGCATGTCCATTACTGTCTGCCAGGTACATACTAAAATCACCTTATGCTGGAGAACCCCTTTAAAGTGCCCTTGGTGTTCATCCACAGCGCCAGAACCTAATTTATGTTTACTAGCACTCATACCTGCTATTAGTTGTACTAGGGCAAGGTACTGCAGTGCTATCCAAGATCGATGTTGTAGTACCATGCAGCACTGTTACTAATAGGACAGTGATGAGGTAGGAGTATGAAAAAATGGTGGTCTGGAAACAGAAGCTGTGAAGAGAAGTTGCCTACTAAGAAGAAGGCCCAAGATGACCTTTTACATCAGGACATATGAGCCTTTAGCTAGACCCCTGGAAAGGATGCTATATAAAATTTGATTTAAAAAAATGCACTTTTTCATAATTTAAAATAAAAGTCTCTGGAAATGATTTAGAATTGATCTAGAATTATATCTACACTACAACACAAGATAAAAACATATCCAGTCAGACTGGATAACCAAGAGAGCAAAGACTGAATGAACTCTGCATCCGTAAATTTGCTTAGTAGTCTTGCCCAAAAAAGCCACTACTTGACAGCAACTGAATGCAGTTCAGTTAATTCCATACCTTAACAAGTGAGTTAATAATAGGTTATATAGTGACTGAAATAGATCCCATCAGTAAAGATAAGTCATTGCAAAATGTTCAAGCAATTTTAACCCCTATGCACATTCCAATGTATGTTTTACAATCTTTTTATTGGGTTTTCAAAACATAAACATAAAAGACATTTATAACATAGCGTTATAAACAGTCATGACATCTCTTACATGGGGGGATCCATCACATAATATAGTATACATGCATATTACAAGGATATTAGCGTGTACATCCTAATGCACAACAGCTTAATAGGGGAAAGTATCATCAAAAAATGACAGATTGTTTAAATCAAGTTTTTATGTTAAACAAATTTTTTAAGGATTTTCAAATTTTTAATTTTGTTGTCTATATTATAAAACAAAACTGAAAGGGAACATGTCAGCTGTATTTGTTGTAGGCACCATAAGATATCTGGATATAAAAGCAAACTGTTCCTTTCCTGTTGCTGATGGTAGTTGCCAAAACTGCTGTTTCATTTTTTAGCCAAGGAGGCAGGGCTGAGGTGCCAGACCCTGATACACCTCCTTACTTGCAGCCATTTCCCACAAGAAGGAAAGCAAGGTGGCGTGATAGGCTGTACCTCATCGCCATCATTTTTACTCCCTGTGCCTCATCACTAGCATTGCCACCTTCCTATGCCTCATCCTCAGTATTGCCAACCCTGTACTTAATGCCAGCATTGTTATCCCCTGCGCCTCATCGCCAGCATAATCACTTATCTGTATATCACTACCAACTGCCCTATACATGTAACGCCTGAGCTCCGGCCGGACACGCCGACCATGAATGCTCTTTGCTCATGTCCCTGTTGCCGGCGGGGCTGGGATTCGCATCGCGGGACGCGTCCGCATGCAAATCCCAGCCTGTCACTCACCTCCCTCATCTTCTGCCTCTCCGTGTCCTCGTAGCCCCGGCACGCACTCTTAAAGGGCCAGTGCTCTTAGTCAAGTGTCTACAACTGCACTGTGGTCCTTAAATATCAGCTCCTCGATTGATTCCATGCCGGATCTTTGGTTGTCTATTGCCATAGTGAATGTTCTGTGTCTCTGTTACTGTGTACCAGTTCCTTGCTAACTTCCTACCCCGCACCTGTGTTCCTGCCCTGACCTAATGCTATCTTGCCATGTCCTGCCAGTCTACTTCTGTGCCACGCCACCTCCCAGCTACCTGTGTGGACGAGTTGTGCCAGGGGTAGTGACCTGGGTGCCGCCTGCCGCAGGAAGATCATCCCGCTTCTTGCGGTGGGCTCTGGTAAAGACCAGCAGCACCTTAGACTCCGCTCCCTGGCATGGCTCATGTCATCATCCACACAGGCCCAGAGGATCCACCACCTGCCGTGACCATATCAATGCATTATCATCATCCCTCCTGTGCCTCATGCCTTCATTTTTACCAATGACTTGCTGCCTAGTTAACAGAGCAGTGAGTCTTCTTTTGTTCTCGTTACATAGCAACATAGTTTATAATGTTGAAAAAGACAAGAGTCCATAACATTCAACCTAAAACCCTACTGTGTTGAGTTAGAGAAAGGCAAAACTCCCTATAAGGCTGATACCAATTGCCCTAGAATAAGGGAAAAATTCCTTCCCGACTGTTCCCAAATCTCTATGATTTTTTAAATGATCAAAAATCACTGACAAATAGCAGAACTCAGTGAGGCGACAACCTTTTATCTGTAAATCCTATTTATTACTTTGCTTCCCACTCGGATCCCTTAAGGAGCTTGGTAGAAAAGGGAGAGTCTACAGGCTGGGGTTAGTCTTATCTGAATAATACAAGAATTTAGGTGCACTACTGTGGTAGATGTAAACAATGACATTGGCTAACCCTCAACACTGATGTTAAAATTGAGACATAAGCCAGTATATCCTTATATGAAGGACATACCTGAGCCCGCACACCAACGCCAAGGTTTTGTTGGTGTGCGGGCTCAGGTATGTCCTTCATATAAGGATATACTGGCTAATGTCTAAATTTTAACATCAGTGTTGAGGATTAGCCAATGTCATTGTTTACATCTACCATAGTAGTGCACTTAGATTCTTATATTATTCTAATTGTTACACATCCACACCGTCTATCTTGCGTAGGATTCCATTGTGGCACTTGTAGTCTGCTGCAGGCATCCTCCATTGTGGGCATTTTTATGCTGGGGATCACCCTTAGCAACAGACCACAAGGGCAGGATCTGCTCCCTAAGTATATATGCACAACTGCATTTGGGGTTGAGCACCTCCAGCCATTTGAGACCACATCTTTGTTGTTGTAACTGTTATCTGGGCAAATGTGTCAATAGGTAGGGTCACATGGCGGGGAAGGTGTTTTCTTTGAGGATAGAGCCATCTTCGTTTGTCTGCACATTTATACCCATCATAGAAATATATTGCCTACAGTGTCAATCACACGGCTTATTGTTTTTTACAGGAAATAGAACAGGTTATGTATTGAACTAGGGCTGCAACGATTAATCAATATTATTAATAAAAATCAAAAATGGAAATCATTGTCATTGATTTCTATTATCAATTAATCGGTTGTCAGGGGGAGTGGCCTAGTAACATAGCCTTTCTTCTATTTTTACTACTTTCCCTGCCTTTTAGCCCCCCAGTCTCCCCTTACCCCCCAGTGCCTCTGGGTACCTTTTTGAAGATGCTGCTGGCCTGCAACATCTTTGGCCAACCTCCATCTAGCTAATCGATTTTAGTAATCATTAGTTGCAGCCCTAATAGTGTCTTTTCAACGTTGAAGAGGCATATGCCATGCTACCTGAGGATTCTGGCTCTAACAGCAGTGAGGAAGTGCCATTTGTAGTATACTCTTCAGAAGGATCCTTCAGTGAGGATCCCCCCACCCCCATAGACACCCTAGGCTTAGTTTGGAAGCACAGACAGGTTCAAGTGAACCCACAAGATCCCTGCAAATAATTTCATACCCCGATGCCTAAACTTACTGCACTTCATGCATTCATGTAGACACCACAGGATTCAGAGAAATTAATTTTTTTTAACTGATTTACTCTAATGAACTTATTGACCTCATGGTGGTATAAACAAATGAGTTTTGGCACACTCCCAAAAAAATAGACCACTACTGACTCTATTGAAATGTCCAAGTTTTGGGGACTTGTACTGAACTTGACAAATCACAACCCTAAAGAATTATGAACCATAGGTGGAATTATTTTCTCCTATAGTGAAACCATTACTTATTAGTATTTAATGGCAATATGGGGGATGTTTTTATATTAATATTTGTAAAGCCATTGTTTCCTAGTATTATGAAATCACAGACCTATAAAAAGGTTTTTACTGGACGCACTGATCCCTGAGATAGTAAGATAGTAAAATCTCTGTTGGTAATTCTTGTTTGGGAGAGCAAACATGTCATTATTAGTTCATTCGGTTTTTGGTATTGCATATATAACAAATTTGGTTTTTGGTATTGTATTGAACATGGGCATCTAAAAACTGGAATACAGACATATTGGCCCTGATTTCTTATTGTAAACCCGACATGTTGTGTCGGGCTGAGTGCCAGATTCTGGCGCTCAGCGCCAGAAATTCTTTCTGCGCCAGAATTTGCACCAAAATTTGCACCAGAATTAAAAAAAACCTGACAAACTCCCCATTTTACTCAGAAAACCTGAAAAAGGGCCGTGGTTGTCGGGAAAAGGGGCAAGGTCGCCAAAAAGGGGGCGTGTCCCCGACATTTTCACAAAAAAACTAAAATATTTACTAAGGTTTCCACAGAAAATGTGGTGGATTTGAGTTGAGGAAAACCTGACAGATCAGAACATGTGTAAAAAAAAAAAATGGAAATATAGGGAAAAGTGTAAAATGTAGGGAAACCTTAGTAAAAACCGTGGAAAAAAAATTGAAGGGAATTAAAACCCACAAAGAAAACTTCACTCCACTCAGGGCCATTGTACTATTCCCTATATTTACCATCTTGTCCAGGACTCTGTTTAAAATTTTACTATGATTCCTACATTTTTACATTAACGTTTAGTATCTACCCCAAAGCGCCCCCCCCCCCTTTTGATAGGTAACGAATGGCCTAATTTTAAAGAACCTACTAAAATTCTAAATTAAGTCAAATCAACATACCCCACAAATGTGTTGCGGTGGATAAAACATAAGCTAATTTTACGGGCAGGCTACATGTCCGCCAGTTCCTCCCCAATAAAAGGGTTAGGTATGGTGTAAAGCTTTAAAGGCTTTGTGAAAGTGTATCTGGCTACACTTTTGGCTTTATATTTAGCCCTCAGAGTGTCTCCTGACCTTGAATCAAGATGGAGGATAGTATAGGATTTGATCCACCCCATACTAGACCATGGATATAACCTGCACCGCTTTCAAGCATACCATACCACCGTTGATAAAAAAAAAAAAAAAAAAAAAATTTACTGTTCTGATTGTTCTCGTGAATATGTCCTATCACAAAATTGTTATTTTCATATATTTTACACTATAGGCTTTATTACAATTTTGCTTTGACTTCTTACATCTAACAATTATTCTAGAAATACTGATATTATTTTGGGGAGACACTTTACTACAGACACTTTACTGTTCATATTGATGGTTTTGGACACTGTCCCTTTATATGTTCTGAAGGAGATTGGTTGTTTTGTGCACCTAACAGTTCATACCTTGCTGGGCAGGATACACTGCCTTTCACTCCAGCACAGTCTATTCCCCCTACTATAATTTGTAATATATCAAACCAAAATGACACAAATACAGGACAACTGTGTTGCCCTTCTTATGAGCACACAACATCACCTCTCTTCTGCATATCCCTCAAAAAACTAAAACTTGCATATAACTTTAACATTCTTAGGCTTCTTTCACACTAGTAAAGTTGCTCCGTTACAAACGGACGTTAATGGCCCTTTTTTTTTCTACTTTGGCTGTCATTAACGTCAGTTAATGTAACAGAGCATAAAGGGAGTTATAATAGGCAAAGAGGATCCCATTCACTTAAATGGGATTCCTCTAACGTCCGTTATAAGTCCCGTTATTGTGGCCGAAGATAGCAGGAATAAAAGATGTATCATGCACAAATTTTTCTCCCGCTATCTTCCTAACGGACATCACCTACTAGACGAAGATGGTAGTGTGAAAGGAGCCTAATATTGTTTTTCTCCCAGCTCAATTGAAAATGTATTTAAAAAAAGATGTTTATTATAATTTAAAAAAAATTTTTTTTTTTTTTATAGAAAACATTGTATACCCAAGAAATCAAAATTGATGCCCTGAAAGTCACTGGGTGCTCCTTTCTTTTTGGGCCCTTTTGTATCATGGTATCATGTTGGGGGCAACAGAGAGGATATTTTTTTTACCACAGAAACCTTTATACAGTTACACATACCAGATATAAAAAAAATTTGGCTACGTCATTAAGACCAAAAATGGCTTGGTTGGTAGAGGGGTTAAAGGGGTACTCCCCCTTAACATCTTAGGTCAGGCGACTGGGACCCCCGCGATCTCAGGGCCGGCTTGGGGGCTTCCGTGTTCGTATCATCACGTTTCCTTCATTCATGTCTATTGGAGGGAGTATGATGGCTATGGAGCAAAAGTACACAGCCGTCAAGCCCCCTCCCATGGGCGGAGTTCGCTCTGTGCACCAGATTACTGTGGTGCCATGTCGGAGATCACAGGGGGGGTCTCAGCGGCCGGACTCCCCGTGATTAGACCTCTAATCCCCTATCCGTTGAATAGGGTATAAGATGTCTAGGGTGGAGTACCCCTTTAAAAGAACTTGGACACACAGACACATGCAGGTCTGTAGGTGATTGGCAAACAGAGCTCCCAAAGTAACTTCTGGCATTAGAAAACACTGATCAATCTGTTTAATACTTAGGTGTCATTCTTTTCTAGATATTTTTGTTATTTATTATAAATATAATCTAAGTGAATAAAAGAAAATGTAAAAAACTAATATGGCTATGTTGACATCATGGTTTAAAAGTCCCCGCTTTTCATATGCACACCAAGTAAGTTTAAACATGAAATAAGTTTGCATTTCTATTGACAACACAGTCTTTTTATACTGACTATATGAATTTTAGATGCTTCAAAAACAAAATAAATTATTCCATTTTTAATTTTGTTGACCAACTGACAGGTGGATTACATAAAATAAAAGCTCAAAATACTGTCAAAACATAAGCAAGCAGCATAAATAAAATTTGCAAAGGTGTCAAAATGTCAATTCAGTAGCTGTTTTTTTTCGATTATCAAAGCATTTTATTTACACATTATAAAACAATATGGAAATCCAAGTCAGTAGAAAAAGCAGCAAGTAGCGGAAAGAGCAAACAACTAAACAGACCAATATTGTGGCATTGAGACTTAAAGGGGTACTCCGGTGGAAACCTTTTTTTTTATTTTTTTTAAATCAACTGATGCCAGAAAGTTAAACAGATTTGTTAATTACTTCTATTAAAAAATATCTTAATCCTTCCAGTACTTATTAAGGGCTGTATACTACAGAGGAAATGCTTTTCTTTTTGAATATCTTTTCTGTCACGACCACAGTGCTCTCTGCTGATACCTCTGTCCATTTTAGGAACTGTCCAGAGCAGGAGAAAATCCCATAGCAAAAATATGCTGTTCTGGACAGTTCTTAAAAAGGACAGAGGTGTCAGAAGAGAGCACTGTGGTCATGACAGAAAAGAAATCCAAAAAGAAAAGAATTTCCTCTGTAGTACACAGCCACTAATAAGTACTGGAAGGATTAAGATTTTTTAATACAAGTAATATACAAATCTGTTTAACCCCTTAGGGACTCAACTTAAGGACTCCGCGTTTTTCCGTTTTTGCATTTTAATTTTTTCCTCATCACCTTCTAAAAATCATAACGCTTTCAATTTTGCACATAAAATTCCATATGAGGGCTTATTTTTTGCACCACCAATTCTACTTTGCAGTGACACGAGTCATTTTAGCCAAAAATCCACGGCGAAACGGAAAAAAAGAATTAATTGAGCGACATAATTGAAGAAAAAATGTCATTTTGTAACTTTTGGGGGCTTCTCGTTTCTACGCAGTGCATTTTTCGGTAAAAATAACACCTTATCTTTATTCTGTAGGTCCATACGGTTAAAATGATACCCTACTTATATAGGTTGGATATTGTCGTACTTCGGAAAAAAATCATAACTAAATGCAGGAAAATTTCTATGTTAAAAATTCTCATCTTCTAACCCCTATAACTTTTTTATTTTTCTGCATACGGGCCGGTATGATGGCTCAATGTTTGCGCCGTGTTCTGAAGTTTTTATCAGTATCATTTTTGTATTAATCGGACTTTTTGATCGCTTTTTATTCATTTTTTCATGATATAAAAAGTGACCAAAAATACGCTATTTTGGACTTTGGAATTTTTTTGCGTGTACGCCATTGACCGTGCGATTTAATTAGCGATATATTTTTATAGTTCGGACATTTCTGCACGCGACGATACCATATATGTTTATTTATTTTTTATGGGAAAAGGGGGGTGATTCAAACTTTTATTAGGGAAGGGGTTAAATGACCTTTGTTAACTTTTTTTTTTCACTTTTTTTTTGCAGTGTTATAGCTCCCATAGGGACCTATAACACTGCACACACTGATCTCTTACCCTGATCCCTGCAAAGCCATAGCTTTACACGGATCAGTGAGATAGGGGCTCATTTGCTCAAGCATGTAACTCAGGCTTGGAGCAATCAAACCCCGATCGGACGCCGTGGAGAGAGGTAAGGAGACCTCCGCCTGCGTCCCAGCTGATCAGAACATCGCAATTTTATCGCGATGTCCCGATCAGCCCGACTGAGCTGCCGTGAACCGTTTACTTTCACTTTCAGATGCGGCGGTCAACTTTGACCGCCGCGTCTGAAGGGTTAATAGCACGTGGCACGCTGTTAGCCCAGGGTCCGTCCCGGCTATGAATAGCAGCCGGGACCGACCCGATGTGATGCGGGGTCACCCCGTTTTAAACACCGATACCGGGCTCAGGGCGTACAGGTACGCGCTGAGTCCTTAAGGATGGGGGATGCAGGGTGTATGCATACGCCCTGCGTCCCCAAGAGGTTAAAGGGGTATTCAAGGCAAAAAAATAAAAATAATTTTATATCAACTGGCTCCAGAAAATTAAACTGATTTGTAAATTACTTCTATTAAAAAATCTTAATCCTTCCAATAATTTTCAGCTGCTGAAGTTGAGTTGTTCTTTTCTGTCTGGCAACAGTGCTCTCTGCTTGCCTCGGGAACTGCACAGAGTAGAAGAGGTTTGCTATGGGGATTTGCTTCTACTCATCAGAGAGCACTTAGACAGAAAAGAGCAACTCAACTTCAGCAGCTCATAAGTGCTGAAAGGATTAAGATTTTTTTTATAGAAGTAATTTACAAATCTGTAAGGGGTATTCCAGGATTTTTTTCTATTTGACTACTATGCTACACTGGCTGTAAAGTTAGTGTAATTCATAATATAATGTCTGTACCTGTATGTGACGGTGGTCTCCCAATTATTTTTAATAGCATACAAAATTACTCACGTTTTGGGATTTCCCAGGTTGCAGTGCATCGAGACCTGACATCACTAGTCAGGTGATCAGAGGGAGCCTATTCTGCTTCAACTTTGCAACAGCTGTAGGTCCCCAGGTTAGGCCCCCTGGTTAGAAAACCTTGTGTTTCAATGGGTGTGGTGGCTCATGTGTGGGAGGAAGCAAAGTGACCTCAAACTTTCTAGCATGGAACTGTGGGATGTGTAGTTTAGAGAACAAAATGCAACAGGAAATGCCCAGTTCTGGCAGGAAAGTACTAAAATCATCTTAGGGTACGTGCAGACGAGCGGATTTTCAAAGCGGATTTCGCTGCAGATTTGCAGCTGAAGAACCCTCTGTATTGTGCCTTTACCAGTGCCTGCTCGGAGGACATAAAGGACATTTTACTGGGGTATGTATGTGTGTATGTATATATATATATATATATATATATATATATATATATATATATATACACACACACACACACACACACACTTATACATTATATATATTTATGTATGCAATACTGATAGTCACGCAGTCAGACAAAACACAAGAAAAAGTTATTTAAACTTTACATCTATGAAAAGCCGATCAGTTATAATTTCACATCAGGAACCTACTCTGCAGAGATGAAAAGTGATACTATGTGCACACTTCGTTGTTGTTTTTTTTCCAGCCCCCCCAAAAAATAAAGACACTTTTTCCTTAGAGTTCAATAGAATTAAAGAATTTAAAAACCATCCACTCTTTGGAACATTTATTATTTTAAGAACTGCCCAAAATACCAAGTGTGATCATAGCTAGAAAATAAATATTGACGGGTAAAAGCAAAATTCTTCCACTATACTGCAAATTCACTGTAGTTTTTAACCTCTACAACACTGAAAGTGGTTAAAGGGGTATTCCAAGCAAAACCTTTTTTTATATATAGCAACGGGCTTCGGAAAGTTAAACAGATTTGTAAATTACTTCTATTAAAAAATCTTAATCCTTCCAATAGTTATTAGCTTCTGAAGTTTTCTGTCTAACTGCTCAATGATGATGTCACGTCCCGGGAGCTGTGCATGATGGGAAAATATCCCCATAGGAGCTGCACAGCTCCCAAGACGTGAGTCATCAGAGAGCAGTTAGACAGAAAACAACAACTCAACTTCAGAAGCTAATAACTATTGGAAGGATTAAGATTTTTTAATAGAAGTAATTTACAAATCTGTTTAACTTTCCGGAGCCAGTTGATATATAAAAAAAAGTTTTGGCCTGGAATACCCCTTTAAGCCTACTGCAATAATACTGTATGCTGCATTTTTGCAACAATATGAACATTTTGCAGATTTAAATATCCACTGCAGGCTTTTTTTTTTTTTTTCGGTGTGGAAAATTTCTACACCACATGGATGAGGTTTATAAAATATGAGTAGCTATAAATATTACCTGTGCAAAGCTGCCACATGTGAACTTAGCCTTACAGTCACCAGCAGTTGTATGGAAAATGCCCAAAATATGGTGGTTGGAAACATTCCTGCTTCCACTAAAGTGCTACTTTATAAGGATAGAGCATAATGAAACCATAATTAAGAGGGTTTTCCATAATAAAATATTATTAAATAATTCCAACTTTTCTATTGCATTAAAGGAGTTCAAATAAGCTTTTGGGAACTGTTTGGACAACAAGCTTATCGAATGTTTCTCAATATTACTGTTTTCACCTGGTAGCAACCTTTATTTATTACCGCTATTAATAGATTCTCTAAGGATATGTTCACACATTCAGGTGTTTTAATTGCAGTTATTGATTACAAAGCCAGAAATAGATCTGAAAAGAATTCAATAATTACAACTAAAAACCTGAATATGTGAACACAGCCTTAGTAATGAGCCTGGCTGACAACATGCAGTGTAAGTCAGACACTTATTTAAAAATGCTTTAGTAATAATGAATATAGTTCCACAGTAATTGCTTAGAATTAATATAGATGGATATCTGAATTACAACACCCCCCCCCCTCAATTGTTTTGCTTTGTGCTTGCTGTTAAATGGTCTTTAATACAGTAAATTGTGAACTTTCTTTAAATTTACCAATTTTTTGGTATATATTTTACATTTGCTTAACAAAGATAAAAAATAAGGTGCATGAACATTTTTATATTCCATCTGTTAATGTATTGTTCATGGTTAGGGGTTATACATAGTAATCACAAATTAATGCATATTAAAATGAATAAATGAAGCTATTAAGCATTGTCCTTTAGAATAGTGTAGTTCTCAGCAAACATGTTTGGCGAGAACAACAAATGCAATCATTTCTCTCTATAGACACGTTATTTCTGTGCTTAGGACTCTCATTTAGAGCTTGCTCCTAATTATATAGATACGGTAATTACAGCCCACATAAGCAGTATGCTGGCACATCATTTCTATCTAAAATACACCTTTATTCTGGTTGAAAATGTTCTATTAGTTCAGTCTATACAACCAGGATATTAGTCATAGCCAGACATAAATGTTAGGTTTTCTCTATAGCCCACGCAACTCCACAGTCACTTAACAAATTACTGCGAGCACACATAGAGAATATTTATTGTTTCGAGTCATTAATGCACACCTTCACTATGCTTCCCATACAGATATATCTTTTCTTTTACTGTGAGCCTATGGTTAAAGTCTAAAATTAAGGGTTTATCACGATGACTAATATTAACCCCTTGACATCCTAATCTCAATTTGGGTGGCCCTGGCAATATTTCTTCATTTTATTTTCAATGTTACATTGCAAAAGGCAAACCTTTTTTCCCACTGGCATAGTTGTATTAGGGCTTAACTTTCGAAGGACACATATTTTTCAATGGCACCATTTTAGAGTACATATAAGTTTTTGAGTTTTTTTCAGTAAATCTTTTTTTTAATTTTAATTTTTTTTTTTTTTTTTGTGGGGGGAGGGGGTTGCTTGAGCCAAATCCTCAGCATGCAAATTCCCTAAAAGCAACAGTCATCCAATTAGATCCTGCCTCAGGTAGTAAAGGTATACAAATATGCCAATGGGATGGCAGAAGGAGACCTCCTTCCCACTTAGATGTCACGGTTGCTATTGATTGAGGTATCTAGGGAGTAAACTGCCAGGATCAAAATTATTTTCAATATTGGCAGTTGGAACAGGAGCACATGTATTACAGACTCCTGCCACTAATCTTGAAGGTACAGGAATTACACCCATGAGAGCTCCATGACACAATCTCTCTCTCTCTCTCTCTCTTTTCTCTGTCTCTCTGTCTCGCGCGGGGCTGGAGCTCCTTACATGACAGTGCGCTCAGCCTATCACAGTGGAGGAACGGGACACCGGCGCGACAGGGGAACTTAGGAAGGTGAGTAAAAGTTTTTGTTGTTTTTTTTGCAAAGGGGATGTTAAAAATGGGCAAAGGGGATGTTAAAAATTTTCCGCCACATTTTTCCTTTAAATATGCTCCATGATTAACAATGCAGTCTAATAGACATTTTTTGCAATGTATAAAGTTCATTAGAACTACAGATTATGGGGGAGGGGGGGTTATATTGTTGTCTAAGATATGTGTGTGTGTTGCACAATCGGAAGCCCGGATCAGTCACAAAGACCAGGATTGTCAAACAGATGACAGGGGGCTGGTGATGACCCAGCAGCCGTGATATAAATTGGCATCAATGGTTTCAGGGATTTAGGCCATAGGCTTAGGTCAAGGACCTCCAATCTAGTATTTTCTGAAATCCTAAATGTACGATATGCCACACCAGAGAGGAAGAAGATTAGGGAGCTAACAAGTCGCTTAGAAACTGGTATTAAAAGAATAAGGGGTTTAGGTTCATTGAGAAATCTTTTTTGCTGATAACAGGCTCTATGGTAGGGGCAGGCTGCACCTAAATGGGAAGGTCTTAGATGATAAAGTGAAATAAGTGAGATGACTGGATGATAGCTCTGACTTGGTGGTCAATTTGCAGGGTTACAAATGATCATAAAAACAAGAATATATATATATATTAGGGGTGTGAATCGCCAAGAATTTGGCGATTCGATTCGAATCGCGATACCAGTGTGGCGATTCGATATATCCCGATATATCGCGATACCGTCTAGGTGACGATACATCGCGATATATCCCGATACATCGCCCACCTGGGAGCATTCATAGATCCCAATAGACGCCGCTGTCAGCTTTGACAGCGGCGATCTAGTACTCCGGTGCTCACTTTTCTCATGTTATCCCGTCCGGGCTGCAAAATAAAATAAAACGCACTTTATCTTACCTGCCAACGAGCCCCCGGAGCTCCGGTACAGGTGTTGGGTCCCCGGGCTGTATTCTTCTTACTTCCTGTTAGTCCGGCACGTCACATGGAGCTTCAGCCTATCACTGGCCGCAGCGATGTCCCGCCTCCGCTGGTGATAGGCTGAAGCTCCATGTGACGTGCCGGACTAACAGGAAGTAAGAAGAATACAGCCCGGGGACCGAACACCTGTACCGGACTGTACCGGAGCTCCGCGGGCTCTTTGGCAGGTAAGATAAAGTGCGTTTTATTTTATTTTGCAGCCCGGACGGGATAACATGAGAAAAGTGCGCACCGGATACTCCTTTAATAGCCAGCCGCGGCGATTGCCGCATGCTGGCTATTAGCGGCGGCCCCCGGCTACTGAAATCAGCCGGGGGTCGCATAGTACGGAGTGGGCACGAGTCGGAGCCCGCTCCATAGCCGTGTCAGATCCGGCCTGCTCGGCTCCACAAATGTGGAACTTTTATCTCCTGATGCCCAGGACAGGACATGCTGTTCCGGGCGTCCGCAGATAAAAATTCCACATCCCTAAAAGAATCGATTCAAAAATATTTTGAATCGATTCTGTATCGGCAAATGAAAAAATCGCGATTATCGCGAGAATCGATTTTTTCTTACATCCCTAATATATATATATGTGTGTGTGTGTGTGTGTGTGTATGTGTGTATTCATATATATTTATTCTTCACCTACATAAATAATAAGAAACTTATAAATTAAAGTGTTGCCCCTTCAGAAATAATATGGGTGTAATGGCACAGGAGGATGAGGAAAAATCCACTTACAAAATGCTTTCATATTTATCCTGTAGGGATGTCCTAATACCGATACTGGTACTTGTACATGTGAAAATGTCCCCAATACCAAAATTGATACTGCCGGCGGGACCCCTGCCAGTATTTATCATGAAGGTGCCATGCGCATGCTACCGAAATATGCAGCACGCTTAGCAGTTGAGCGTGGGTCTTAGCCAGAACCTATGACTAATGCTGAACATCACTGACCGCGGTGATGTCCGGCATTAAGCTTTTAGACGCCGTGATCAAAGTTGATTGTGGCATCAAAAAGTCCTGAATTTAACTGCCGGTAGCTCAGGGATGCTGAATGGAATCACCTCTGTGAAATCGCGGTGGAAGGCCGGAGGTCCCTTACCGTGCTCCGTGACGTCCGATTATCGCTCCCATATTGTAGCCAGTGCCGATAACACTGATCAATGCTATGCTATGGAATAGAATTGATCAGTTTACAAAAAAATTGTGAAAAAATTTGTAAAAAAAAAAATATATATATATATATATATATATATACACACACACACACACACACACACATTATAAAAAATGTGAATTAACCCCTTCCCCCAAAAAAAGTCTGAAATCACCCCCAGTTTTCAAAAAGTTTAAATAAAAAAATTTACACACATTATATTAGGGATCGACCGATATCGGTTTTTTAGGGCCGATACCGATAATCGGTGCAGGTTAGGGCCGATAGCCGATAACTTATACCGATATTCCGGTATAAGTTATCGGCTATTTAACCCCCTGCGACACCGCTGCAGATCATTGATTTAAAGCGGGCGCTTTAAATCAATGATCTGCAGTGGCTTTTGCGGGGCCATAGGCCGCCGCCGCCACCACCCGCTTCTCTCCCCTACCTGCCAGGGTGCTCCGGGCCATCCATCCATCGTTCCTTTAGTGTCCGGGGGCGTTCCGGGTGGAGGGTGGTCCGGTCCGGGCTGTCCTTCTTCTCCGGGGGTCCTCTTCTCCACTCCGGGCAGGCTCCAGCCTAGTACGCTGCATAGACGTCGCTGCGCAGTGACGCCCGTGCGCAGCGACGCACCTGACGTCACGGCGTAGCGGCGTCTATGCAGCGTACTAGGCCGGAGCCTGCCCGGAGTGGAGAAGAAGACCGTGGGAGAAGAAGGACAGCCCGGACCGGACCACCCTCCACCCGGAACGCCCCCGGACACTACATGAAGGAAGGATGGCCTGGACCACCCCCATTACGGGTAAGTTTAATTTTTTTATTCACTCTGAGGGTGGGGGAGGGGCCCGACCGGTATAGCGGTATGGGAAAAAATCCATACCGGTATACCGCCTAGCATCACGGTGGGGGGTGCGACGCGGTGGGTCGGAGGTGCGGTGCGGCGGGTCGAGGGGGTGGCGGTCGCGGTGCGGTGGGGGCGGTGCGGGGCATTATCGGCTTATCGGCAAGATAATTGCCGATACCGATAATGCCCAAAATCGTGATTATCGGCCGATAATATCGGCCATACCGATAAGCGGTCGATCCCTACATTATATATCCTTTTCTCGAATAAAAACGATAAAACCTCCCTTTTTCCCCATTAAAAAAAAAAAAAAAAACGCTGTCACATGACATAAAAAAAAGTATCAATTAGTATCGGCAACTACTTAAAAAAAAGGATTGGTACCTGTACTCGGTATTAAAAAAATGGTATCAGGACATCCCTATTATTCTGTGCTGTAAAATCTAATCACAGATGACCGGAATAAATCCTCCTTTAAATCTCATTTTTCTTTTTTGCAAAGAGAAGCCCAAGATATATAAATTCAGATATAAATAAAGTGCAAAACATTACGTATGAAGTGCAACAATTACAAACTTGGTAACAACACATGGTGGAGGGCCAGGTGGGACACAGTGTCCTGGGAGTACAGAACTTCACAACCGGATCAGCAGAACGATCACTACACTCATGGAGAGGGCTAAGAACGCAAGTAGAGATGAGCGAACTTACAGTAGATTCGATTTGTCACGAACTTCTCGGCTCGGCAGTTGCTGACTTATCCGTTGGTCCGAGGGGGAGATCAAAAATGAGTATGTTAGAGATCACACATGGTAAAGGGGGGCCCGATGCAGCACATATTGACTCGAATGGCGTACTATCAGCTGCAAAGGATGATGGTGGGGAGGAGCAAGGCAAGATAGTGACAAAGTTTGGTAGATCTCCAGGGGCCCAGAAGCCTCAGGTCCAACACGGGCAATAGATCAGACTGTGAAGTCCAACCATGAGAGGAACGGAAGGAGGAGACTCTGAACCGAACAGAACAAATCCAAAACACAGAACATCTCTACATTCAGAATGTTATCTTCTTAACCCAAGAAGTGCACAAATCACTGGGCCCAAGTGGCATCCCTTTTTCTTAATATATAAATATTCTATAATGTCAGGGATTGTTCCATAGGACTGGTGCTTAACAAATGTGGTACAGATATTCAGAAAGGGGTCAAAAAGGGATCCTGGAAACTATAGGCCTATAAATAAACATCTATTGTGGTAAGATATTTGAGGGTTAAAGTGGTATTCCAGGAAAAAAAATATTTTTATATCAACTGGATCCAGAAAGTTAAACAGATTTGTAAATTACTTCTATTAAAAAATTCTAATCCTTCGAATAATTATCAGCTGTTGAAGTTGAGTTGTTCTTTTCTGTCTGACCATAGTGCTCTCTGCTGACATCTCTGCTTGTCTCGGCAACTGCACAGAGTAGAAGAGGTTTGCTATGGGGATTTGCTTCTACTTTGTACAGTTCCCGAGACAGGTGTCATCAGAGAGTACTTAGAAAAGAACAACTCAACTTCAGCAGCTCATAAGTACTGAAAGGCTTAAGATTTTTTAATAAAAGTAAATTACTAATATGTTTAACTTTCTGGAGCCAGTTGATTATATATAAGTTTTTTCCTGGATAACCCCTTTAAATAAGAGATGCTTGGACTTTCTTAATAAAAATAACCTTCTAATACAGCGCCAAAATGAGTTTATGCAGGATCGGTCCAGTCAGATTAATCTGATCAGCTTCTATGAGGAGATCAGTTATAGGATGGACAAGGGTCTAAGGCATTTGATACTGTGCCACACAAAAGGTTAGTTCATAAAATGAGGATGCTGGGACTAGGGGAGGATATATGTAAATGAGTTAGCAACTGGCTCAGTGATAGGAAGCAGAGGGTGAGGATCAATGGATTGTACTCTGGTTGGGTGACAATTATAAGTGGGGTACCTCAGGGGGCAGTATTGAGTCCACTTTTTTTCAGTATTTTTCTAAATGACCTTGCAGAGGGATTACAGAGTAGAATTTCTATATTTGCAGATTACGCTTAACTAGGTAGGGTGATCACACATAGGTGGATAACATAATATACTAGAGGCATCTGGAGAAGCTGGAGGTTTGGGCACAAACATGGCAAATTAAGTTTTTATAGATAAATGTAAGTTTATGTACTTGGGCTGTAGAAACAAAATGTGCAATTATGTGCTTTATAATAAAACTCTGGGTAAGTGCTACCGAATAGGACATGGTGGTTTTGGTGGATAGTAAATGCAACTTTAGTGAACATTAAAAGACAGCAGCTACAAAGGCTTTTACAATCATAGGAAAAAAAGAGGCATAAAGGCTCATGACAAAAACATAGGCCCAGATATATCAAACTGTGCAAGAGAAAAGCTAGAGAGATTTTCCTAAGCAACCAATCCCAGCTCAGCTTTCCTATCCTAACAAGCTCTGATAAAGTTAAAGCTGAGCTGTGACTGGTTGTTATGGGAAAATCTCTCCAGTTTTTCTCTCACACAGTTTGAAATATGCTTTACATCAAGCCCCATAGACTTAGGAAACAATCGACTTGACATGAAGTTTTCTAGACATGTTCCATGACCTCTGCAGAGGTCATTGAGCATAGTCCAATTCTGTGTTTTCTATATACTGCTGTTAGCTTATTATATTGTCAGCTTATTATAAAAAATAATAAAAAATAAACCACCACCAACACTCTTCCGAGATATGGAAAATAAAAAAAATGTGATTTGCGCAATAGCTAATTTTCTGATGGCACTCGCTCTTTAACATCACTGACCCCTATCCTTTTAATGAGAATAATGAGGTTGTGGTTTCCAGCATAATGTACAATTGCCACAGTGTATGCAAAAAGAATTGTAACTTTTTAAAGACTGGCAGTTGTTCTATTCTCAAAGGCCCCACTTGTTTTTGCAAGTGCCACAGCCACTTCAATGTTTACATGCACTCATCCTTTTAATTATACTTTTAGTAGCAGCAGTGCAAGAAATGCAGATTTGTCCTAGTTATTTAAACAGGACAAAGCTGCAGTTCTTTGCCCCACGACTACTAAAAGTACGACAATTGTGGTCCCTGACAATTGACAGTCAGTTAATTGGCAGGGCTGCCAGGAGTCAAAACCTCACAAAATGATGGCCTAGATGAAAGATAGATTATCATTTTTTACAGGCTGGAAAATCTTTTAAAGAACAGATTGAGGCAAATAACATCACAATGGAATGATACACTATAAAAGGACAAAAGTTTTGGCATGCCTACACATTACACCTACAGGAGCTTTTTACTACCATTTTAAATCTACAGACATTAATGTGGAGTTGCACTCCAACCCCTTTACAGTTATAACAGCTTCCACTTCTGGGAAGGGCATTTGTAAGGTCATACTTTAATGTTGGACATGAGAGCTTGGCTCACAATTTCCATTTTAGTTAACCACTAACTGAGTACCCCGCGTTGCCCGTTTTTTCCTTCCTAATCCTTGTTGTGGAGGAAAATCAACAGAGGAAGCTTTTGACTTCATATCCCGTCCTCATATATTGTTGTCATATCCCAACCCCATATCCCATCCTCCTATCCCGACCTCCTATCCCGACCTCCTATTCTGTCCTTATATCCCGACCCGTAATATGTGTACCAAGTATTGAAATATCTCCAGCCGTACGGAAGTTATGCTGGAACATACATTTCCAATTGATTTGCATGGGACTTTAAACAAAAACCCTGATCCTCACAAATGGGGGTAGTTAAGGGTTAAATGAACTATCCTATATTTGAAGTGGACATATAAGTAACATGTGACCAAGTATTATCGAAATATCTCCAGCCGTTTGGAAGTTATGCAGTAACATATATTTCCCATAGACTTGTATGGGACTTTAACTCCTTAAGGACTCAGCCCATTTTGGCCTTAAGGACTCAGACAATTTAATTTTTACGTTTTCATTTTTTCCTCCTCGCCTTCTAAAAATCATAACTCTTTTGTATTTTCATCCACAGACTAGTATGAGGGCTTGTTTTTTGCGCGACCAGTTGTCCTTTGTAATGACATAACTCATTATATCATAAAATGTATGGCGCAACCAAAAAACACTATTTTTGTGGGGAAATTAAAACGAAAAACGCAATTTTGCTAATTTTGGAAGGTTTCGTTTTCACGCCGTACAATTTATGGTAAAAATGACGTGTGTTCTCTATTCTGAGGGTCAATACGATTAAAATGATACCCATTATTACATACTTTTATATTATTGTTGCGCTTAAAAAAAAATCACAAACTTTTTAACCAAATTAGTACGTTTATAATCCCTTTATTTTGATGACCTCTAACTTTTTTATTTTTCCGTATAAGCGGCGGTGTGGGGGCTCATTTTTTGCGCCATGATCTGTACTTTTTTTTGATACTACATTTGCATATAAAAAACTTGTAATACATTTTTTATAATTTTTTTTAATAAAATGTATTAACAAAGTAGGGATTTTGGACTTTTTTTTTTTTTTTTCGTTCACGCCGTTCACCGTACGGGATCATTAACATTTTATTTTAATAGTTCGGACATTTACGCACGCGGCAATACCAAATATGTCTATAAAAAAAAATGTTTACGCTTTTTGGGGGTAAAATAGGAAAAAACGGACGTTTTACTTTTTTATTGGGGGAGGGGATTTTTCACTTTTTTTTTACTTTTACTTTTACATTTTTTTAATTTTTTTTGTACACTTGAATAGTCCCCATAGGGGACTATTCATAGCAATACCATGATTGCTAATACTGATCTGTTCTATGTATAGGAAATAGAACAGATCAGTGTTTTCGGTGATCTTCTGCTCTGGTCTGCTCGATCACAGACCAGAGCAGGAGACGCCGGACGGAGGAAGGAGAGGGGACCTCCGTGCGGCCTTATGAATGATCGGATCCCTGCAGCAGCGCTGCGGGCGATCCGATCATTCATTCAAATCGCGCACTGCCGCAGATGCCGGGATCTGTATTGATCCCGGCACCTGAGGGGTTAATGGCGGACGCCCGTCCTGCATCCTTAAGGGGTTAAAGGGGTACTCCAGTGAAAATCTTTTTTCTTTTAAATCAACTGGTGGAAGAAAGTTAAACATATTTGTAAATTACTTCTATTAAAAAATCTTAATCCTTCCAGTACTTATTAGCTGCTGAATGCTACAGAGGACATTCCTTTCTTTTTGGAACACTGATGACATCACGAGCACAGTGCTCTCTGCTGACATCTCTGTCCATTTTAGCAACCATGCATAGCAAATGCATGCTAAGGGCAGCATGGTGGCTCAGTGGTTAGCACTGCTGCCTTGCATTCCTGGGGACTTGGGTTCAAATCCCACCAAGGACAACAATAAATAAAGTGTTATTATTATTATTATTATAATAACATCAGCAGAGAGAACTGTGCTCGTGATGTCATCAGAGAGCATTCCAAAAAGAAAAGAATTTCCTCTGTAGTATTCAGCAGCTAATAAGTACAGGAAGGATTAAGATTTTTTAATAGAAGTAATTCACAAATATGTTTAACTTTCTGCCACCAGTTGATTTAAAAGAAAAAAAGGTTTTCAACAGAGTACCCCTTTAAACAAAAACCCCGACCCTGGCAAATAGGGGTGAATAAGGGTTAAATCACCTACCCTATGTTTGTTGATGACATATAAGTAATATGTGTACCAAGTTTCATGTTAATATCTTTAGCCGTTTGTACGTGATGCTGGAACATACACACATACATACATACACAAAGTTCACAGACACTTGTCCAGTTCACCAAGACCCCTCCAATGTGCACGGATCGGTGTCCAGCCAACACCCAACAGTAGAACAAAGAAGCAGAAGATCCAGCACTATTCTTTGCAGCTTTATTGAAACACAGCACTCGGATAAATTCAGCCAACACAGCAGACGCGTTTCGAGCGCATGCGCTCTTTTTCGGTGATCACCGTAAAAGAGCACATGTGCTCGAAACACGTCTGATGTGTTGGCTGATTTTATCCGAGTGCTGTGTTTCAATAAAGCTGCAAAGAATAGTGCTGGATCTTCTGCTTCTTTGTTATACATACACACACTTTGAGTTTTATATATATAGATAAATGTTTGGTGGGATTGAAGTGAAGGCTTTGTTTGGGCCAGTCATGTTTTTCCACAAGAAACTCACCAAATCATGTCATTATTGACCATATTATGCGTGCTGGGAACAGAAGAAGCTCTTACCCAACTGTCCCCATAAAGTTGGAAGCAAACGATTGTCCAAAATGGTTTGGGATGCTGAAGCATTATGATTTCCCTTCACTGAAACTAAGGGGCCTAGGCCAATGCCTGAAAACAACCTCATAGCATTATCCCTTCTTCAACATAATTTACAGTTGTCACAGTGTAGTCAGGTGGGTAACGTTCTTCTGGTATTTTCCAAAGCCATACTTGTTCTTTATAGTGGCTTACTAAAAAGCCTAATTCATCACTCCAAAGAACATGTTTCCTCGGCTTCAGAATCCAGTGAAGGGGAGGAGGGGGGTTGGTTAACACCACTCCATCCTAAATATTGTGCATGGTGTTGTAAAGCTTGCAAGCAGTTGCTCCACCATGGAAACCCATGCCATGACGATCCCATCGCATTTCTGTGCCCATTTGAGTCGGCAGAGAATTGGTGCGTTGACAACCCGGCTCTAAATTGAATGTCAGCTCACTGCGGCTCAGTTGCTGTTCCTAAACACTTCCCTTCCACTCTTAACTGTGAGGAGTGTTATTGAGAAGTGGGAGAACTGACTTATTGTGGTGTTGCTACTATAGTACCACCTTGTAATTCTGTCTACTCCTTAGAATGACTCAACTTCAGGGCTAAAAGAAGCACCCAAATTCAATGATTAAGAGATGTGTCCCAATACATTTGTCCATATACAGCAGTGTATAACAGCATATCTTTGGCAGAAACGTCAGAGAATTTACTGCTTAAGCATATATATATATATATATATATATATATATATATATATATATATATATATATATATATATATATATATATATATATATTAGTGCTGGGCGGTATACCGGTTCATACCGAATACCGGTGTGTTTTTTCTGTATGATAGGAATTTTTCTCTATAGCGCCATTCCGGTCAGGCCCCTCCACCCCTCGAATGAATGAGCTATCAGCTGCAGCGCTGTCTCCATGTTACCCGCAGGCGCTGCTCTCCTTCTCCTCCTGTGAGCTGTGGCACTGGAAATTAATGAGTTGTGAGCCATGAGCGCTGGAAATGAAGGATATGTGAGCCGCAGGCGCAGAACTTCTGTTCGGAGAACAGAAGCTGTCACCTCCCCTTGCAAGCGGAGAAAGCCAGTGGTCCGCGAACGCTGCAGAACTTCTTATCTGTGGGGAGGGGGGGGGGGAGAGAAAAAGCAGAGCAGCGCCCACAGGTCATTTATGATTAGTTCCCCAGTGCACTGCGGCTGATAATTCATCCGAGGGGGCTGCCCAGAAGTCTGGGCAGAGTTTGCCCTGGAAAAGCTGTCCTGCCAAACCAGTAGTGTGCCATCAGAGTGGGTGTTTAGTGCAGTGGGGGTTGTAGTCACCCCAAGGAGAACTAGTCTGTCCATGAAAAATGTGGAGAGACTGACCTTTGTGAAGATGAATCAGGCATGGATCAGCCAGGATTTCCACCCACCAATGCCTGATGCATCAGAGTAGATTGACCATGGTGCCACACCAACACTTCAGATTTAACGCGCTGCTCCCCAGTTACAAACATTTCTCTGCATTAGGGCTGCACAATATAGGGAAAATCTGCAATTGCGATTATGGGCCTAAATATTGCGATTTCGATATGCGATGCATTAATAATAATAAATGGTGAATCCCGCCATTTCATGTCCAATCTCCTCCATTTTACAACTATCCACCCATTTTATGCCCACCGCCCATTTACATCTCCCCATTTAATTTCGATATCTCCCTGTCACATTCTCCCCTCATGGTCACATCTTCTCCCATCACATTTTCCCCAAACGTCACATTCCCCCCTTCCCCTGTCACATTCCCCCTTCCCCCTCCCACCCCACCCCCGTCACATTCCCCCCTCCCCTGCCACATGCTCCCCCCTGTCACATTACCCCCTCCCCCGCCACATTCTACCCCCTGTCAAACTCCCCCTCCCCCGCCACATTACCCCCTCCCCCTTCCCCATTCCCCCCCTCACATTCCCCCTCCTCTGCAACATTCTCCCCTCGCCACCACATTCCCCCCTCCCCCTGCCACATTCTTCCCCCGTCACATTCCCTCCCCCTCACATTCCCCTCCTCTGCCACATTCTCCCCCTCGCCACCACATTCCCCGCTGCCACATTCTCCCCGTCACATATCCCCCTGTTACAATCTTACCCCCTTGCCACATTCCCCCGTTACAATCTTCCCCCCTTGTCACATTCTCCCCCCGTCACAATCTTCCTTCCATGTCACATTCCCCCCTGTCACATTCTCCCCCCCCCCCCCGTCACAATCTTCTTTCCATGTCACATTCCCCCACTGTCACATTCCCCCCCCCCCCCCCCCCCCTGTCACATTTTGTGCTGCAGCAATACACTGGGTTCCCCGGGCGGTTTTCAAATCTCCCACGGGATCTGGGAAACCTAGTGTGTTTGCAAAAAGTCCTCATCCCCCCCGCCCTGTCACATTCTGTACTGCATCAATACAATGGGTTCCCCGCACAGTTTTCAAATCTCCCACGGGATATGGGAAACCTAGTGTGTTTGTAAAAAGACCTTTCCCCATATGCCAATCACTGGCTTGACGCGTGACACTTCTGCGGCCAGTGATTGACTGTAAAAAGGGAAAGGTCCTACTGCTTGAATGGAAAATAGAGGAGACACCGGACTGCACTGAGGGAAACAGCATCTGCAGGGACCGGGAGTAGGTGAACAGAATGCTTTTTCTTTTTTTCTCCCTGTGCCCTTTTGCTTAGCTCAGTGTTTTTTCTACCAGGGTGCCTTCAGCTGTTGTGAACTACCAGCATGCCTGGAAAGCCTTTCCGGTCCGGGCATGCTGGGAGTTGTAGTTTTTTTCAACATCTGGGGGCACCCTGGTTGGGAAACATTGACTTTTAGTATTTAAATTTGTTTTTTTCCTGCTTTGGCTGGCCCCCGCCTGCAGCAGTACACGGGACCCGGCCCGAGCAGATAATAGCAAGTTTTCCTGGGGGGCCGTATCGTGATTCGATTGCTTTTGCGATACATCTTGCAGCCCTACTCCGCATCAGACCTTTTTTCACCCACCTTTTTTCACCCACAGTTCACGTCACCGGGTACTGGTATTGCCACCAGGTCACTTTCAGGACTCCTGATGCTGCTTCTGCCACCTCCAGGCTCTCATTCAGCCACTATATGTTCTACTCATGCTGCCGCCAACTCCAGGCTGTGCCATTCAGCCACTATATGGTATCCTCACCTTATGCTAACTCCAGGCTGTGCTATTCAGCCACTATATTGTCTACTCATCTGCGGTCAACTCCAGGCTGTGCCATTCAGCCACTATATGTTCTCCTCATCCTGTCGCCAATTCCAGGCTGTGCCATTCAGCAACTGTATGTTCTACTCATGCTGCTGCCAACTCCAAGCTGTGCCATTCAGCCACTATATGGTATCCTCATCTTATGCCAACTCCAGGCTGTGCCATTCAGCCACTATATGTTCCACTCATGCTGCCGCCAACTCCAGGCTGTGCCATTCAGCCACTGTATGGTATCCTCATCTTATGCCAACTCTAGGCTGTGCCATTCAGCCACTATATGTTCCACTCATACTGCCAGTGTGCGGGCTCTGGTATGTTCTTCATCTAAGGATATACTGGCGAATGTCTCAATTTTAAGGGGTTAAGGGGATAGGCAATGTCATTGTATACTTCTACCACAGTAGTGCACCTAAATTCCTGTATTGTATTCTAATTGTTACACATCCATATCTGGTGTAGGATGCCATTGTGGCACTTGCAGTCTGTTGCAGGCATGCCCCATTGTATGCATTTTTATGCTGGGGATCACCCTTAGCAACAGACCACAAGGGCAGGATCTGCTCCCCCAGTATATATGCACAACTGCATTTGGGGTTGAGCACCTCCTGCCATTTGAGACCACGTCTTTGGTGTTGTCTACTCATACTGCTGCCAACTGCAGGCTGTGCCTTTCAGCCACTATATGGTCTACTGATCTGCCACCAACTCCAGGCTGTGCCATTCAGCCACTATATGTTCTACTCATGCTGCCACCAACTGCAGGCTGTGCCATTCAGCCACTATATGTTCTACTCATGCTACTGCCAACTCCATGCTGTGCCATTCAGCCACTATATGGTCTCCTTATCTGCTGCCAACTCCAGGATGTGCCATTCAGCCATTATATGGTCTACTCATCTGCGGCCAACTACAGGCTGTGCCATTCAGCCACTATATGGTCTCCTGATCTGCCGCCAACTCCAGGCTGTGCCATTCAGCCACTATATGATTTCCTCATCTGCCGCCAACTCCAGGCTGTGCCATTCAGCCAGTATATGGTCTCCTCATCTGCCGCCAACTCCAGGCTGTGTCATATTTTGATAATACTTGGTCACATGTTAGTTATATGTCCACTTAAAATATAGAATAGTTTATTTAACCCTTAACTACCCCCATTTGTGAGGGTTGGGGGTTTTGTTTAAAGTCCCATGCAAATCTATGGAAAATTTATGTTCCCACATAACTTCCGTACAGCTGGAGATATTTCAATACCTGGTACACATATTACGGGTCGGGATAGGAGGACGGGATGGGAGGAAGGGATAGGTGGACGGGATAGGAGGTTGGGATAGGAGGTTGGGATAGGAGGTCGGGATAGGAGGTCGGGATAGGAGGTCGGGATAGGAGGTCGGGATAGGAGGTCGGGATAGGAGGTCGGGATAGGAGGTCGGGATAGGAGGTCGGGATAGGAGGTCGGGATAGGAGGTCGGGATAGGAGGTCGGGATATGGGGTTTGGATATGACAACAATATATAAGGACGGGATATGAAGTAAAAAACTTCCTATGTTGATTTTCCTCCACCACAAGGATTAGGAAGGAAAAACCGGGCAACGCCAGGTACTCAGCTATTCTAATATAAATCTTAAATTTAAAAAAATTTGATGTAATCTTTTCAAGACTGAGGACCTATCGTCGTTGACATCATATTACCTGTGGAATTATCACAAGAATCCAATTAAATAGCTTGGAGCGATAAAAATGAACCATAACTGATTAAATGAAACATTCGCACTTTCACAGTCAGGGGGGTGCTGAGAGGCAGGGGCTGGAGCGGGCGGTATCTCGCCTGGCGGAGGACCACCAGCTCTATTTTAACCACTTGGGGACCTAGCCCATTTTGACCCTAAGGACCACAGGGGTGTGGAAATTTTATACAAAACTACGGTACTTGTCCACGGGACTAAAATGGAGCAAAATCTACTTGTCCCTCATGACAATCCACTTGTCCGGGCCAATTTTCACTTTTACGCTCTAGTTTTTTTCCTCCTCGCCCTATAATAGCCATAACTACCTACTAAAAAGATAGCTTTTAATTTTTCAATAACATAGTCTCCGAACCAAAATATATATATTAGGTGAAGTGAAATTGATATAGTAAAAGATAATTTTGCAGATTTGGTTGTTTTCTCTTCTACGCCATTTACCTTGTGGTCGAGATAACATGTAAGTTTCATATTTTAGGCCGCCTGATTACAGCGATACCAGATTTGTATAGTTTACGTCATGTTTTACAAATTTTAAAAAAAATTCTGAACATTTTTGAATTTTTAAAATTGCTTTTTTTTTACCTCTGTAGCTTAATTTTTTTTCCACATACTAGGCTGTATGAGGGCTCATTTTTTGCGCCATAATCTGTTTTTTGTATCGGTACCATTTTGGTATTGATCTAACTTTTTAATCACTTTTTAACTTTTTTTTTCTGGGATATTATAAAAATTGCAATTCTGCGGTTTGATATAATTTTTTTTACCGTACAGGATACATAATGTTGTATTTTAATAGCTCGTACAATTACACACGAAGCGATACCAAATATGTTTATTTTTATTATGTTTGCATGTTTTTATATAGGAAAAGGGGGTGATTTGAACTTTTAACATAGAAGGGTTAATGTGTGTTTTTTTTTACTTTTATTAAAACTTTTTTTTTTTTTTTTTTTTTTACACTTTATTAGACTTTTAGGAGGAATCATTAGATTCATCATACAGATAAGTTCTATTGAACTCATTGATCGGTGTGCTCTGTGATCCGTTGATAGAGCCAGGTCCAGCCAGGCTCTATCAATGACAGAGCCGGATAGCAGGAAGCAGAGGTAAGCCCTGCGACTACCTCTATAGTGGATCGCCCCCCTGCGATCGCGTTGCGGGGGGGGTGATCCACTCCACTAGCCCACCAGGGAGCATTCACATGTCCCTTTAGACGCCGCTGTACAGCTTTGACAGCGGCGATCTAAAAGGGTTAATAGCCAGCCGCCGCAATCGCCGCATGCTGGCTATTAGCGGCGGCCCCGGCTACTGAGAACAGCCGGGGGCTGCAGAGTATGGAGCGGGCACGAGTCCAGAGCCCGCTCCATACAGACTGCTGAGCGCCGCAGGCTAGTTATTAGCGGCGGTGTGAAACTAGAGCATCGTGCAGACGTGCGACCGCTCCTCCCCTCAGCTCTCTGAAGCTAGAGCTGTGTGGAGCAAAGGCAGAGGACGCAGGTCTACACGGGGAGCAAGAAGCCACGCTGCACTCTCCATCCTCCAGGAGGGGGGGATGAGGGGCGTGGATTAATTATCTCCTGCAGATGTGCGGTGAAAAAAATCAAACCCATGCCTCTGCCCTCCACGTGCGGTGAAAAAATCAAACCCATGCCTCTGCCCTCCATGTGCGGTGAAAAAAATCAAACCCATGGCTCTGCCCTCGCTCCTCCCCGCTGTAGCTTCGGCAAACTTCGGAGAGCGAAGGGGAGGATCGGTCCGATATTTTCACCGGTTTGATTTTTTTCACCTCACATCGGCCCTGCTTGCCCGAAGTCGGGCTAAGGGCCGGAATAATTCACCTGCCTGACATGAACTGCATGTCCCGGGCGTCGGGCGATAGGAGTTCCACATCCCTGGACCAGAGCTTTTTTTTTGCAATTCTGACCACTGTCACGTTAGGCATTAATAACTCTGGGATGCTTGTACTTATGAATTTGATTCAGAGATATTTTTTTCATGTCATATTCTACTTTATGTAAGTGGTAAATTTTCGTCGATACTTGCATAATTTCTTGGTGAAAAATTTCTAATTTTTCAAGTAAATTTCAAAATCTTAACTTTTCATGGACCAGTTTAGTTTTGAAGTGAATTTGAGGGTCTTTATGTTAGAAATACCCCATAATGGAGCCCATTATGAAAACTGCACCCCTCAACGTATTCAAAAAGACATTCAGAAAGTGTGTTAACCTTTTAGGTGTTTCACAGGAATAGCAGCAAAGTGGTGGCGAAAATTCAAAATCTAAATTTTTTACACTAACATGTTCTTTTAGACCCATATTTTTTTACTTTTACAAGGGGTAAAAGGAGAAAAAGCCCCCCAAAATATGTAACCCAATTTCTCTTGAGTAAGGAAATACCTCATATGTGGATGTAAAGTGCTTTGTGGGTGCACTAGAGGGCTCAGAAGATGCCAGAACAGCAAAAAAACACCCCACATGGAATATTATTTTGGAAACTACACCCTTCAAGGAACTTAACAAGTGGTACAGTGAGCCTTAGCACCCCACAGGTGTTTGAGGAATTTTCAATAAAGTTGGATGTGAAATTGAAAAAAAATCACTAAAATGCTGATGTTACCCCACATTTTTCATTTTCACAAGGGGTAACAGGTGAAAATATCCCCCCAAAATTTGAAATACCATTTCTCTCGAGTAAGGAAATATATCATATGTGGATGTAAAGTGATCTGTGGGTACACTAGAGGCCTCAAAAGGGAAGGAGCGACAATGGGCTTTTGGAAAGCGAATTTTGCTGAAATGGTTTTTGCAGGGCATGTCTCATTTAGGAAGCCCCCATGGTGCCAGAATAGCAAAAAACACCCCACATGGTAAACTATTTGGGAAACTACACCCCTCAAGGAAGGTAACAAGGGGTACAGTGAGCCTTAACACCCCACAGGTGTTTGACGACTTTGCGTTGAAGTTGGACGTATAGTGGTCTCCAAACAGTGCCCTTCCAGATGTTGCAAAACAACAACTCCCAGCATGCTGAGACTGTCCAGGCATGCTGGGAGTTGTAGTTCTGCAAAATCTGAAGGGCCAAATGTTACAGAACTACAACTCCCAGCATGCCTGGACAGTCTGGGAATGCTGAAAGTTGTAGTTTTGCAACATCTGGAAGGACAGTGGTCTCCAAACTGTGGCCCTCCAGATGTTGCAAAACTACAACTACAAAACGACTACTTGTAGTTTTGAAACTCCTAGATACAGCAGTGAAGATCACTTTATGGCAATCTTTACTGCAGTATCTGGGAAACCTCCACCGCTGCCTCCACTTGCCTGCCGCCTCCTGTCAGCCACCGGTCCTCGGTCCGCCAGAACCCAGGTAACCAGTGCTGGTGGTCACCGCAACGGCCCCCGCACATCGCCGCCATCTTCCCCCGCTCTGCCCCAACATCCAGGGGCTGGCAGAGAGGGGAAAATGGACGTTCACCCCCGCCCCTGCCCTGCGATTCGCCGATCTCAGTCCTGATCGGCCAATCACAGGGGATAGGAGGAGGTGGCACCCCTGCCACCTCGCTCCTTTACTTTAGGATGATCGGGGCTGTCTCTGACAGTTCCGATCATCCCTATTTTTCAGGCTATCGGGTCTTCAGAGACCTGATCAGCCCGGAATCGTCACAAATCGCCGATCTGAATTGATTGTCTCAGGACTCCCCCAGGCATTTGCACGGGATGCCTGCTGAATGATTTCAGCAGGCATCCTGTTCCGATGCCCGTCCGGCTAGCGGCGGGGATTGAAATTCACAAAAGTATACAGGTACGCCCTTGGTCCTTAAGTACCAGGAAGCAAGGGCATATCCATACGCCCGTGGTCCCCAACAGGTTAAAATACAAGTATGAGCTTTTTTCACTGCAGCCACTTCTAGCTTTATGCGCCCACTGAATGTGCCCCTGTCCAAGTTGTTGGTACTGCAGTCCCTCCCTTTTTAAGTGGACACTCAGAGTATGGAGATGCGCTGAGAGCCAGGGTCTGGAACAGGTGGTAGCTCACCTCACAGCGGACCACCAGCTTGATGCTTACCAGAATGGATAATCAAAAAATGTAAATAAATTAAAATTAATTTAAATGAAAACTACATAACAAATCTGCCACATCCAGACGCTCTGCGGCAGTGATTCTAATAGCGATGCCTGTAATCTGCATGTCATACTGAATAACAGTATTATTTCACTAACACAGCACACTCCCTAACACTTTCTTTTGGATGACTGGGGATCGGGGGTGGACACATTTAAGTCTGTAGAATGCTACTCATAAAACTTACATTAGCTCTGAAATTCTGCTGAGAGCCATCCAGGAAACGGACATTGCAAACCACTTCTGACCTGTTTTTTTCCTTTGGAAGTTCAGTTGCTCGAATGTTGTTTATCCTTCCACCCAAAGCACGCAGCCTGGAGTTCATAACGAACACCACTCCTAAAAGAGTAAAGACCAGCCGTCATGAATCTATGGATTGTAACAATTCTCATGACTCATGAAACACATTTTATATCACCAAAAAATTACCTGTTAACATGAAGCCTGTTTTTGTTCACACTTAGACAGGCACACTCTAACACCTTAAAGGGGTTCTCCAGTGAAATTATTATTATTATTTTTTTTAAATCAACTGGTGCCAGAAAGTTAAACAGATTTATAAATTACATCCAAACAATGTAGGTAGAAAAAGCGGAGCACTCACCACATTAGACTTCTTGATTGCGATCAGACTTTATTCATGTAGTCTTCAGGGGATACAAGCAGGGGTATGCGGACGGGGGTGCCCTCTCGGTGACAAAGCGCTTCGGCACCAAACGGTCCGTCACCGAGAAGGCACCCCCGTCCGCACACCCCTGCTTGTATCCCCTGAAGACTACATGAATAAAGTCTGATCGCAATCAAGAAGTCTAATGTGGTGAGTGCTCCGCTTTTTCTACCTACATTGTTTGGATGTGATTTATCTTCTACTACAAGCGTGGAAGCACCATTATTGGCATCTCCAGCGGTTGCAAGGGGACAGTACTTTAATCCGGTAGTTCTCCACCATACAGCGTTAATACAGTAGTGCCGAGCATATTCTCTTTGTTTTATGTGAGATTTATAAATTACTTCTATTTAACAATCTTTATCATTCCAGTACTTATCAGCTGCTGTATTTTTTTTCAGTCTGACCACAGTGCTCTTTGCAGACACCTCTGTCCACATCAGGAACTGTCCAGAGCAGGAGCAAATCCCCATAGCAAACCTATCCTGCTCTGGACAGTTCCTGACACGGACAGAGGTATCAGAAGAGAGCACTGTGGTCAGACAGAAAATAACTACACAACTTTCTCTGGAGCATATAGTAGCTGATGAGTACTGGAAGGAGTAAGATTTTTAAACAGAAGTAATTTACAAATCTGTTTAACTTTCTGGCACCGGAATACCCCTTTAAGTAGCTCACGTTTTGTAAATTCTGTTACCTTTGAATTCCTACAAGCATACAATTTTTGATGTTATTAGTCTATTGTTAATGGGCAATTAAGTGGCAGACACACATACCAGGGCAGGCCACAGAAAACTTTAGCGGTTTTGGCTAATGGGGAACTGCAGATTAGCTGGCAACCCAGATTTTCGACCACCACAAGTTTTATTAAAGGAGTACTATGGCGCTTTTTTTTATATTAAACCTCCGTGCTCGGGCTGCAAAATGAAACAAAACAAACTTTAACTCCCCTGCCTACGTTCCCCCGTTGCTCCCATGTCGGTGTCCCGTTCTCCGGTCCCTGTCTTCCTGTGGGTTGGTGAGTCACGCTGCTCTCAGCGTATCACTGGCCGCAGCAATGTCCCGCTGCGGCTGGTGATGCACTGAGAGCAGCGTGACTCACCGACCCACAGGAAGCGGAAGAAGACAGGGACCAGAGAACGGGACACCAACATCGGAGCAACAGGGGAACGTAGGCAGGTGAGTTAAAGTTTGTTTTGTTTCATTTTGCAGCCTGGGCACGGAGGTTTAATTAAAAAACTGAAGTTCTATTTACACTTTACACAACATCATTATTAGTAATATCAAGCTGTTATTTGGCAACTGATTGTTGCTATTCATTAATACTTACAGAGTGTTAAAGGGGTACTCCGCCCCTAGACATTTAATCCCCTATCCTACCCAACGGCGGGACCCCATGATCTCCGTGCAGCACCTGGCATTCTGAGCAGTATGTTTAGTGCTGCTATACTTTGGATGGTGGATGAGATGTCTAGGGGCAGAGCACCCCTTTAATGTTATAGTATTTAGGTAACTGTTTCAACATAATATTTGGGCCAATATATGGCACTGTTATTTTGGTAACATACTGAATGGATTAGTCAAAACAATCCTTGTGCTAAGACTCACAGTTCAAATAGATGCTCTGCGCCCAAAGGATAGACCCTACATCTTACAGACATGCTTCCAAAAGTTTAATTTTTATTTTGCACTCTTATCAGAGTGGTTTAAACACACCCTTAAATATACATCTTCCACCGTAACATATCGAATAATGGATTTAAAATTCTACTCCCACTGGCAGCATCATGTGCTTGTTCCTTCTGTTAATCATGTTACCACATTGTTATTTAGGGAGATTGCTTGAAACACACAAGAAATTCACTTTGGAAATATTTATCTGTGTCATATAAGAGGCAGGTAGATGACACATTTTATACACCCACAAAATTGTTTGGTTGCTGCCTTTAAAATGTGGAGTTGAAGAATGACTGTATGAGTCATGGTTACTTGAATGCCTATCTGAAGAAAACACTTACATTGAATGCCTATCTGAAGAAAACCAACAGTAATGCACACACATTATAATCACAATACAAGTAGTCTGCAATTTACAAAAGATAAAAAAACACCATAAAAAGCATCATTAACTAGGAAATTTCATGTTATTTAAATTCTAAGGACCCGTACGTGTTATACACTTAAACGACACACGGCACACATGACTGCTCTAGCCCTAAACACAGCAGGGTAAACATGTATGCCCTGCAGTGTTTCAGTCTACTGGCTGGCATACTGGCTGCTATCAGCAGCTGGGGACTCACCACTAATGGCAGATATCAGTAATCATGCTATTGTCCACCATTAACCTTTTAGATCCTGTGATCCATACTGATAAATGCTAAAATGAAGGCGATACACAAAATGTCTTCCTAGAATTTCTCTGGGTGGACATTGCGTAGGGTTAACATAACCTAATAGGTATAGCATATCCCAAGAATAAAAGTTTAAGGTTAGAATCTACACAGGTTTGCACAACACGTGTTAGGTTTTGCTCAAAACTTGCAAATGGATAGTTTCTTAAAATGTTAAGAATCATTTAGAGGCCTTCATACATTAAAAAAAACCTCTATCAGCATCTTAAGTAACCAAGTAGATTTAGGCTTTCCTAGGCCAGTGTTTATTTATTAATTTTTTTTAAGAATAAAAGAATTGATCTCACATGCAATAAAAAGGTCAGAAATGTTTAGCAACTAGGGAATATTTTGGAAAAATCCTGTTTTTCTTGCCATTTTCATGGCATTTGAAGAGAAATGTTCACTAATAAACAATGCATTTTTGTTTTTGCCATTTTTATGGTATGTGGCCTTTTTTTTTTTTTTTAAACACAGCACATGCTAGATATGGCATTTTGGCTGGTGTTTTTCCTATAAACTTCTCTATAGTACTTTAAATGCCAGATGACAGAACAATATAGATTAAAAAAAATTGAAAAAAATTAAACACACAATGAAAAAGGTATAAAAAAAAAACCAAACAAACAAAACTTTCAATATATGGCCTTTTTTAAAAAAAAAGCAAAATAAAAAAATATAGTATAAAAACAAATATGTAAAACAAATGTTTGCTGTATGAATTTTTTAGGAAATATGCTGACACATCCTATTGGAATGTAGATTTAGAAGGAAAAATGTCTAGGCAATTGAATGAGACCAAAAACTGATGCTGCAAAGGCAACGTGGGCTTTCAGTAGTTTGTGGTTGCTCAGGTAACTAGGCCACCCACGCTAGTTTTTGTTTCCAGTCATTAATCCTGACTGCATTTCAGATTGTTTTCAACATTGGAGGTGCAGTAAAACATCTGCAAAAGACCACCTCTTTGAGAAGACGCCCCCTTATCCAGACCAGATTTAGAGTGACAGATTATGCATAGTGCCAAATTTTTAAAAAGCAGAATGACAAAATATTGTAGTACAGTGCATACCCATGCAGTTGTTAAAAAAAAGAAAAACAAACTTTATTAGTAACAAAATTATACAAGACACGAAGTAGGATTAAAAACATGTTAAAAAAAAAAAAGATCACAAGGCGCTACATACCACATCATGTGGGGACTACATAAGTAAACACCCCCTTAAAAGAATACATCATTCAAGATAATTCAATATAGAAAATAGTACTTTTTACCCTTACCGGGAATATATTCCGAATGTACATACTTAAGAGACGTTAACACTCAGACGGCCATATTTCTCTGAAAAGGGAAAAATCTTCCCATAAAGAGAAGTGCCAGGATGGTTATACAGGCCCACTACCCTCATGTAGCCAATCTTTAATGTGGTTCAAACCCACGAAAGACCCTCTACACGTGAGGAGAAAAGTAAAAAAATGGTTAAACAGACCTCAAAAAGGACAAAAACGGATTCTTACGATGAATCCGACATATCTGACCCCGAAGGCGACTCAAATTATGACACTATGTCAGATAGTGAAAATGATCCTCAGGATCATTTAACTGCAGAAAATCTACTAGCAGACGGATCAGGGACTCTGTTTTTTGACCTATACCTAATCAAACATCCCCGTTCTGGGGAATGGGTCCCAAATCCACTATATGTATATATAGTGGAAATAGAAATATATCACTATGTGGATACCCAAAGCCCTTGACAAATCTAGTCGTGACAAATTGAAAGCCGAATGCCCTAGACTCACCTTACCTAACCAAGCCTCAATAACGAAATTACATATAAAGTCAAGGTTATATGCGGACCTATTTCAACAAATTCCCATCAAATCAAAATATAAGAGGGGAAGTGCCTAAAACTAATTTTTAGTGATATGCATTAAATAAAAAAAAAACACCCAACATAGAATTGTGTCCCAAAAGAGATTGTAGGTGCACAAAAAATCCTTATTAATCGCATGAAATCATGCAAGTCTGTACACAGTTTCTCATACAATCATGCAAAACCATATGGCCGGATGCTATCACATAACTTAACTCTACATGAGGTTATAAAAAACAATCTCATATAGTCACATGCTACTACACATTCCAGTCTTGTGCTGCAATAATTAGTTCTCAGTACACCCTACAATCGAAGGTATTCCCAATGTACGTTTCTGTCCACTTGTGCCGTTATTGCCACAATGGACTTCCTCAGGGGATCATTATAGCCTACAACCGGTAACATATAAAGTGTATATACAATGTGATGTCAAACGATAGAATATAGCTTGACTGAGAGAATTTTTTTTAAAATTTTATATTATATATATATATATATATATATATATATATATATATATATATATAGCACAGTCACTGTAGACAATATGGCGCAATCATTAAAATGAATTACATAGTTACATAGTTCGTATGGTTGAAAAAAGACATACGTCCATCAAGTCCAACCAGGGTATTGAAGGGAAGGGTGTAAGGGCATAAGGGGAAGGGAAGTAGTTTTATAATTCTGCATAAGCATTAATGTTATTTTGTTCCAGGAATGTATCTAACCCTGTTTTAAAGCTATTAATTGTTCCTGCTGTGACCAGTTCCTGAGGTAGACTGTTCCATAAATTCCCAGTTCTTATGGTAAAGAAGGCGTGTCGCACCTTTAGACTAAACCTTTTCTTCTCCAGACAGAGGGAGTGCCCCCTCATCCTTTGGGGGGGGTTTAACCTGGAACAGTTTTTCTCCATATTTTTTGTATGGGCCATTTATATACTTATATACATTTATCATATCCCCCTTGAACGTCTCTTCTCAAGACTAAACAATTGTAACTCCTTTAATCGCTCCTCATAGCTAAAATGTTCCATGCCCCTTATTAGTTTAGTCGCACGTCTCGGCACCCTTTCCAGCTCCGCAGTGTCACTCTTATGGACAGGCGACCAAAACTGAACAGCATATTCCAGGTGAGGCTGTACCAATGCTTTATAAAGAGGGAGTATTATGTCCCTGTCCCTTGAGTCCATACCTCTTTTGATACATGACAATATCCTGCTGGCTTTGGAAGCAGCAGCCTGACATTGCATGTTATTCTGAAGTCTGTGATCTACAAGTACACCCAGATCCTTCTCTACCAGTGACTCTGCCAGTTTAATCCCCCCTAAGACATACGACGCATGCAGGTTATTAGTACCCAGATGCATAACTTCACATTTATCCACATTGAACCTCATTTTCCAAGTGGATGCCCAGACACTTAGTCTATCCAAGTCATCTTGTAACTTATGCACATCCTCTATAGACTGTACCGTGCTACAAAGCTTGGTGTCATCTGCAAAGATAGAAACAGAGCTGTTAATGCCATCTTCTATATCATTGATAAATAAATTAAACAACAGCGGGCCCAGTACAGAACCTTGGGGTACACCACTAATAACCGTGGACCAATCAGCGTACGAATTATTGACCACCACTCTCTGGGTACGATCCATGAGCCAGTGTTCAATCCAGTTACAAACTAAAGTTTCCAAACCCAAAGACTTTAACTTACCTGTCAGACGTCTATGAGGGACAGTATCAAACGCTTTAGCAAAATCCAGAAACACTATATACACAGCCATTCCTAGATTGGTTTGACAACTTCTATCCTTAGTAAACCCATGCTGGCTATCACTTATAATACAATTATCCCCTATGTATTCCTGTATTTAATCCCTTATAAGTCCTTCAAACAATTTACCCACAATGCACGTTAAACTTACCGGTCTATAATTGCCTGTATTCTTTTTTTGCGTGTATTCTTTAGCGGCAAGGAGGAATTATAGATATATACATATAGTTAACAGAAACCCCAAATTCTATACATTTGTCAACACAGCTCAGAAACAGCTCCGACATGTATGGAGCACTCACCAGGGCTTAATGTATGAAAGGGTGGACATGCCGCCAGGATCGTAATGTTGTTCCTCATGAACCTGCAGTGGCAGGTCTCCGGGCTTTGTTCACCCGTGTGGCACGCTGGTGAACAAAGCCTCAATAACCCCTGAATTGGACCCTATGCTAACTAAATTCCTATTAAAAACAGGAAAGAATCTAAAAGAAAGGGCATTGACCATACCTTTACCCCTTAAGGACCAAGCCCATTTTCACCTTAAGGACCAGGCCAATTTTATTTTTGCTTTTTCGTTTTTTCCTCCTCGCCTTCTAAAATCCATAACTCCTTTATAATTCCATCATCTACAGACCCATATAAGGGCTTGTTTTTTGCGTGACCAATTGCACTTTGTAATGAAACCTCTCATTTTATCATAAAATGTACGGCGAACCCCCCCAAAAAAATTTTAGGAAGGAAATTTTAATGAAAACCACAATTTTGCGCATTTTGGAGGGTTTTGTTTTCCCACTATACACTTTACGGTAAAAATTACATGTGTTCTTTATTCTGTGGGCCAATACGATTAAAATGATGGCTAGATAGTTTTATATTTTTGTACCGCTTAAAAAAAAATCTAAAACTTTTTGCTCAAAATCAGTAATCTAAAATCGCTTTATTTTGACCACCTATAACTTTTTCATTTTTCCATATATATAGGGTGGTATGAGGGCTCATTTTTTGCGCCGTCATCTGTACTTTTTATCGATACCACATTTGCATATATAAAAGTTTTAGATCATTTTTTATAAAAATTTTTATTAAGTAAAATTTGACAAAAAAGCTGAATTTTTGGACTTTTAAAATTTTTCACGTTTGCGCCATTCACCGTATGGGATAATTAACATTATATTTTGATAGTAAGGACATTTACGCACTCGGCGATACCAAAATATGTTTATAACAATAAAAAAATTACGCTTTCTGGGGGTAAAATGGGAAAAACTGATAATTTTTATTGGGGGACGGGATTTTTCAATTTCTTTTACTTTTTATTTTTACATTTTTCAACTTTTATTTTACACTTTTTATGTCCCCATAGGGGACTATCTATAGCAATCCTTTGATTGCTAATACTGCTCAGTGCTATGTATAGGACACAGCACTGATCAGTATTATCGGTGATCTTCTGCTCTGGTCTGCTCGATCGCAGACCAGAGCAGAAGACCCCGGGAGACAGCCGGAGCCAGGTGAGGGGACCTACGGCCGCCATGCTGGATGATCGGATCGCCACGGCAGCGCTGCAGGCGATCCGATCATCCAAAGTACCGCACTGCCGCAGATGCCGTGATATGTATTGATCACGGCATCTGAGGGGTTAATGGCGGGCATCCGCGCGATTGCGGATGTTGGCCATTACCGGCGGGTCCCCGGCTGATAGTAGCAGCCGGAACCTGCCATGTATGACGCGAGCACCGTTCCGATGCTCGTGGTCATACACAGGGCGTAAATGTACGTCTTGGTGCGGGAAGTCCCGCCAAACCAGGACGTACATTTACGTCCGTGGTCATTAAGGGGTTAAATTATGCCAAGATAAATTTCTTGACATTACAGGTCTACCGTATATGCCGGCGTATAAGACAACTTGGCGTATAAGAGGACCCCCAACTTTTACAGTTAAAATATAGAGTTTGGGATATACTCGCCATATAAGACTACCCCTCCTACCGCGATGTACGGTACCTTGTAGTTCCCCCCACATTAGGTAGGCATCATAGTTCCCCCCACATTAGGTAGGCATCATAGTTCCCCCCACATTAGGTAGGCAGTATAGTTCCCCCCACATTAAGTTGCCAGTTCTGCCACATTAGGTTGCCAGTTCCCCCACATTAGGTTGCCAGTTCCCCCTACATTAGGTTGCCAGTTCCTCCACATTAGGTTGCCAGTTCCCCCACATTAGATCGGCAGTTCCCCCACAATAGTAGGCAGCTCCCCCACAATAGGTCGAGAGTTGCCCCACATTAGGTCAGCAGTTACCCCACATTAGTAGGCAGCTCCCCCACATTAGTAGGCAGCTCTCCCACATTTGTAGGCAGCTCCCCCCACATTAGGTCATCATTTCCCCCACAATAGTAGGCAGTTCCCCCACAATAGTAGGCAGCTCCTCCACAATAGTAGGCAGATCCCCCCACAATAGTAGGCAGCTCCCCTCACATTTGTAGGCAGCTCCCCCCACATTTGTAGGCAGCTCCCCCCACATTTGTAGGCAGCTCCCCCCACATTTTTAGGCAGCTCCCCCCCACATTTGTAGGCAGCTCCTCCCACATTAGATTGGCAGCTCCCCCGACATTAGATTGGCAGCTCCCCCCAACAGACATAAAGCTTCCAGCCATATACAGTGTATGGCTGCAGGCTGTATGTCTGTACTGGTCTGCCCCCACAGTGTTCCGATCACCGCTCCTCCGGCCCGGGTCACCATCTACTGCTATGGCCTATGGACTAGCAGTAGGTGCTGGGATCGGGGAGCGGTGACCGGATCACTTAAGATAGCACGGCCGATCACTCACCAGGCCCCAGTCGGCGCGCGTCCTCCTGCGGTCCTCCTGGTCCTGCACTCCTCTGCCTCTATGGTTGTAGGCACGGGACGTCACTGACGTCCCGTGCGTACAACCATAGAGACGGAGGACTGGACCGCACAACGACCGAAGGAGGATCGCAGGAGGACACGCGCCGCCGGGGAATGGTAAGTGACCGGCGGACATCCTTATGTCCCGAAAATATTTTTCGGGACACAAGGATGTCCGGCATAGGAATACCTATGATTATCTGCCCGGGCCGGCTCCCGTGTGTGGCTGCAGGCGGGGGCCGGCCAGAGCAGGTAAAAACTAATACAGTAACCCCCGACCTGTGATGGCCCCGACATATGATAAAATCGACATACGATGGCCTTTCAGAGGCCATCGCATGTCGATGTCAGCATCGACATACGATGCTTTTATATGTCGGGGCCATCGCATTAACTGCTATCCGACAGCGCAAAATGCTTAAGCTGCTGTCGGATAGCAGTTTAAGCATCCCGGGCAGGTTCGCCTACCTATTCCTGCTGCTCCGGGTCCACTTTGCGATCCTCCAGCGTCTTCTGCATCTTCTCCAGGGTCCGGGCCTCGCTTTCTGGCATCGTTATTACGTCACTACGCACGCCGCGCCAGCGCGGCAGCGTAATAACGTCACCAGAAAGCGAGGCCCGGACCCTGCAGAAGATGCGGAAGAAGCCGGTGGATCGCAAAGAAGACACCGGAGCAGCGGGACAGCATCGGGAGCCCCTTGGACAGCATCGGGAGCGGTGAGGACCTGGTCCGGAGTGTCGGGGACAGGTGAGTACAGCTTCCTATACTTTACATTGCACAGATCCCTCAACATACGATGGATTCGACAAACGATGCGTCGTTTGGAACGAATTACCATCGTATGTTGAGGGACCACTGTACTGTAAACTAAAAACCAGGGGGCCTCTAGCTGTTGTAAAACTACAACTCCCAGCATGCCTGGACAGCCTTTGCCATGCTGGGAGTTGTAGTTTCACAACAGCTGGAGGCACCCTGGTTTTTAGTATACAGTATTAGTTTTTACTTGCTCAAGCTGACCCCCGCCTGCAGCCACACACGAAAGCCGGCCTGGGCAGATAATCAGAAGTTTTCCTATCCCGGACCTCAATACCCGGCGTATAAGACAACCCCCGACTTTTCAGAAGAAAATTCGGGGTTAAAAAGTCGTCTTATACGGTACTAACAAAAATTATGGATCTAGCAGAGGAATCTGCTTCATCTGGCACACCTATAAATATAGACAACCTGAAGGGTTGGACTCAAAGACCATTCTGCATGCTGGGTAATACCAAAGCAACTATATGCACAGAACGAAAACGTTCTATTTTAATGCGCCTTGACCCCCAATTAACCCACTTAGCATCTAATGCATGTGAAACACCAAAAGACGGCTTACTATTTGGGGAGATATTTCTAAAAGAAATAAACAAATATGTAAATTTATTTCCATCACTAGACAAAGAACAAGCTTCTCTAAAAAAGGTTTTCACACCCAAGGCTGGGAGAGGAAAGGGGCACTTTCCCAGCCCAACCATACATCAAAGACAACCTTACAGAGCCCCTCCCCAACCAGACAGAACGTCATTCAACTATACTCCTGCACCACCCACCCCATTCTTCCCATACCGAGGACATCCATGGAGGTCTCGTGGACAAAAGGGGATTTCCTTGTTCAAGACCCCCTACTCCTAATTCCATTAGGAGGAAGGATCATGCATTTTTTTTCCAAAATTGGAACATGATCACTTCAGATGCATGGATTTTAAACACGATACTGGGATTCCAGATAGAATTTGTATCACACCCAATACAACTTCACTAGCCACACCCCACCCATTTGCTTCACAAGACTGGGAACTAATACAATTGGAAATTCAGGATCTTGTTCTAAAGAAAGCTATAATAGAAGTCCCAACCTCATCACCAGGTTTTCTCAGCAATCTTTTTCTAGTAAAGAAAAATGACGGAGGTCACAGATCAGTGATCAACTTAAAATTACTGAACAACTTCGTAATTTACAGACATTTCAAGATGGAAGGCATCCATCTTCTAAGAGATCTTTTTTTCAACATGACTGGTTGATAAAGATAGACCTGAAGGACGCCTACCTTACAGTCCCAATTCATCCATCTTCACAACCTTAACTTCAATTCATTTGGGAAGGTCAGAAATGGCAATTCACTTGCCTACCATTCGCCCTATTTTCAGCCCCTTGGTGTTCCTTCTAGAAGAATCAAGACGATTCGGAAGGAAATCCAACATATCCTCAACAAAGGTCTGATTTCTCTCCGATCCATTGCCAGAACAGTAGGTCTTCTTTCAGCCTCATTACAGGCAATATTTCCTGCCCCCTGCACTACAGAGCTCTTCAGAGATTAAAAATTCAACACCTTCAAAATGGTTTGGGTTACTCAGACGAGTTCCAACTCTCATCAGAAGCAAAAGAAGAACTCTTATGGTGGTTTCATTACATCCAGATTTGGAATGGGAAAACTATTTTCAATTCCAAACCGGAATTTATAATCAGAAGCGAGACTTCTCGGATGGGGCGCCCATTTCGGTTCCCTCTCTACAGGAGGGAAATGGTACCTTATAGAATCAACTCTCCACATCAACTGTCTAAAGCTCTTAGCTGGTTCATCAATCGTCTCGGAGGGATGAAATCAAAAATCCTTGCCAACATTGCAAAGGAACTGTGGAACTTTTGTCTGGACAGACATCACACTAAAAGCGGAATACATTCCGGGAATATCCAATCATATAGCAGATTGGAATTCTCGTCACCTGAAAAGATTCCAGCGATTGGAAATTGCATCCCAAAATTTTCCAACAGATCAATTCCCTTTGGGGTCCTCTTCATCTAGATATGTTTGCGTCTCGTTTGAATCATCAAACCCACCATTTCTACAGCTGGCGCCCAGATCCAGAAGCAATCGGGATAGATGCCTTCCTTCAACTTTGGCCTCCAGAAATATTATATGCTTTTCCTCCATTTCGATTGATTCCCAGAGTCTTACTCCAAGCGTCAATCCAACAATCCACCATAGTCCTGATCACTCCTTGTTGGTCAATGCAATCATGGTTCCCACAAATTCTACAGATAGTAATAGACTTTCCATGCATGATCCCATCTTTTCACCCTCTCCTACAAGACAACTCAGACATTTTCATCCCTTAATAACTTCCAATCAACTAACACTGATCGCTTGGCCAATATCGGGTCAACAGAATTTGGCACAAAACTTTCTCAGTCAACACGAGATATCCTTTCCGACGCATGGGCTCCAGGTACCAGATCGGCTTACCGATCAGACTGGCAAATTTGGCTTCATTGGTGCTCTCAATGGGATTTGGATCCCATTCAAGCACCTCTTACCTCCATCTTAAATTTCCTCACATCTTTATTCGAATCCGGCAAAGCATATCGCACAATCAATTTATACTGCTCAGAGATTTCTTCCAAACACGCTCTTATTGATTCTATACGAATTGGAAAACATCCTCTTGTTTGCAAACTATTAAGAAGGTATATGTTTCCGTAGACTGCCATTACTCAGATACCAATCCACTTGAGATGTGTCTGTTCTTCTAAACATGTTCATAAATTGGGAAGATAATGATTTATTATCATTAAAACTTCTCTCTTACAAACTCACCACATTGCTATGTCTCATCTCAGTCAAAAGAGTCTCTGATGTGAGAGCATTAGATATTTCTCACAGACAATATTTACCTCAAGGAGTCTGTTTTTCTATTTATAGAAGAACAAAAACTAACCTACATTCAGTATTTTATCCCTACTTTGCCTATCAAGAAAAACTATGTGTAGTCCGTTGTCTACGCTCTTACAAATCTCATACAGAATATATAAGACCATCGCCTCCTTCTCAACTTTTAATCTCTTTCTGTAAACCCCATTAACATGTATCATCCACCACTCTAGCCAGATAGGTTTGTCAATCTATAAGCCTAGCTGGAATTGACATTTCTCAATTCTGAGCTCACTCCACTAGAAGTGCAGTTTCCACAAAACTAATTCAACTGGGAGGTTCCTTCGCTGACATTCTTAAAGTAGCTAACTGGGCTTCAGAATCAACTTTCAGATCATTCTACTTTAAACCTGAGTCACACATCTCCATGGTTCTTTCCTGATTCTCCGATTATAATTTTATACCTGCAAACATATATATATATATATATATGTTAATATATTTGTATTTTAATTATAGAATTTATATGAAATGTTTACTTATATGAGCTTTAAACTAGCATAATATGAAGCCGTCCAGTCTTGTTATAAAATTTTAGATTTTTCTACCTTTGTGACGGGAAAATATGGATTTTATTGAAGACCGGATGTGAATACCCAACCCACTAACTGATGAAAATATATTTACAATTTATTCACAGCTTATTAATATCCTGCTTAGAAGGGAATTTACTTCAGAGCTTCGGGTCAAGAATCAAGATCCCTATGATCTTTCACAGAGTTACTTCTACTTTCACATTTTGATGCCTCATCTATAGAAAGATTTACATCAGATCTTCATTCCAAAAACTGTCTTATCTACGGATTTCTTTCATCCTACTTTTACAATTCCAATGTTTCCAGTTTGAACGTTATCTTTATTGTTATTTAAACTTTTACTACTTAGCTTCAAGAAAGAGGAGGATACTATAGAGACAGAGAATTATATATACACTAGGTCACTTGCTGATTGGTGGTCCAAGAATACCAGCATGTTTGTATGACTATGTTCTTTCAAGTTTTTTATTTCATTACACGTTTAACTATTTTACTTCCGTGGTCAGTAAAAGAAAGATAGAAGATAATATTTGCGTCCTGTCTTTAACCCCTTCAGGACGGAGCCCATTTTGGCCTTAAGGACTGGAGCGTTTTTTGCACATCTGACCACTGTCACTTTAAACATTAATAATTCTGGAATGCTTTTAGTTATCATTCTGATTCAGCGATAGTTTTTTCGTGACATATTCTACTTTAACATAGTGGTAAATTTTTGTCGATACTTGCATCCTTTCTTGGTGAAAAATCCGTAAATTTGATGAAAAATTTGAAAATTTAGCATTTTTCTAACTTTGAAGCTCTCTACTTGTAAGGAAAATGGATATTACGAATACATTTTTTTTTGGTTCACATATACAATATGTCTACTTTATGTTTGCATCATAAAATTGACGTGTTTTTACTTTTGGAAGACACCAGAGGGCTTCAACGGTCAGCAGCAATTTTCCGATTTTTCACAAAATTTTCAAACTCAGTATTTTTCAGGGACCAGTTCAGGTTTGAAGTGGATTTGAAGGGTCTTCATATTAGAAATACCCCATAAATGACCCCATTATAAAAACTACACCCCCCAAAGTATTCAAAATGACATTCAGTCAGCGTTTTAACCCTTTAGGTGTTTCACACGAATAACAGCAAAGTGAAGGAGAAAATTCACAATCTTAATTTTTTATACTCACATGTTCTTGTAGACCCAATTTTTGAATTTTTACAAGGGGTAAAAGGACAAAATTTTTACTTGTATTTGTAGCCCAATTTCTCTCGAGTAAGCACATACCTCATATGTCTATGTAAAGTGTTCGGCGGGCGCAGTAGAGGGCTCAGAAGGGAAGGAGCGACAAGGGGATTTTGGAGAGTACGTTTTTCTGAAATGGTTTTTGGGGGGCATGTTACCTTTAAGAAGCCCTTATGGTGCCAGAACAGCAAAAAAAAAAACACATGGCATACCATTTTGGAAACTAGACCCCTCGGGGAATGTAACATGGGATAAAGTGAACCTTAATACCCCACAGGTGTTTCACGACTTTTGCAAATGTAAAAAAAAAGAAACAAATTTTACCTAAAAATGCTTGTTTTCCCAAAAAATTTTTATTTTTAAAAAGGGTAATAGCAGAAAATACCCCTAAAAATTTGAAGCCCAATTTCTCCCGATTCAGAAAACACCCCATATGGGGATGAAAAGTGCTCTGCTGGCGCACTACAGGTCTCGGAAGAGAAGGAGTCACATTTGGCTTTTTGAACGCAAATTTTTCTCTGGGGGCATGCCGCATTTAGGAAGCCCCTATGGTGCCAGAACAGCAAAAAAAAAAAACACATGGCATACCATTTTGGAAACTAGACCCCTCGGGGAACGTAACAAGGGGTTAAGTGAACCTTTATACCCCACAGGTGTTTCACGACTTTTGCATATGTAAAAAAAAATTTTTTTTTTTACCTAAAATGCTTGGTTTCCCAAAAATTTTACATTTTTAAAAAGGGTAAAAGCAGAAAATACCCCCCAAAATTTGTAACACAATTTCTCCCGAGTACGGCGATACCCCATATGTGACCCTAAACTGTTGCCTTGAAATACGACAGGGCTCCAAAGTGAGAGCGCCATGCGCATTTGAGGCCTAAATTAGGGACTTGCATAGGGGTGGACATAGGGGTATTCTACGCCAGTGATTCCCAAACAGGGTGCCTCCAGCTGTTGCAAAACTCCCAGCATGCCTGGACAGTCAACGGCTGTCCAACAATACTGGGAGTTGTTTTGCAACAGCTGGAGGCTCCGTTCTGGAAACAGTGGCGTACCAGACGTTTTTCATTTTTATTGGGGAGGGGAGGGGGCTGTGTAGGGGTATGTGTATATGTAGTGTTTTTTACTTTTTATTTAATTTTTTGTGGTAGTGTAGTGTAGTGTTTTTAGGGTACAGTCGCACGGGCGGGGGTTCACAGTAGTTTCTCGCTGGCAATTTGAGCTGCAGCAGAAAGTTTGCGGCAGCTCAAATTTGCAGCCAGATACTTACTGTAATCCTCCGCCCATGTGAGTGTACCCTGTACGTTCACATTGGGGGGGGGGAGGACATCCAGCTGTTGAATAACTACAACTCCCAGCATGCCCGTTGGCTGTCGGTGACTGCTGAGAGTTGCAGTTTTGCAACAACTGTAGGCACACTGGTTATGTATCACTCAGTTTGTGACCTAACTCAGTGTTTCACAACCAGTGTGCCTTCAGCTGTTGCAAAACTACAACTCTCAGCAGTCACCGACAGCCAACGGGCATGCTGGGAGTTGTAGTTATGCAACCAGCAGATGCACCACTACAACTCCCAGCATGCACTTTAGCTGTTTGTGCAAGCTGGGAGTTGTAGTTAGACAACAGCTGAAGGTACACTTTTCCATAGAAAGAATGTGCCTCCAGCTGTTGCAAAACCATAAGTCCCAGCATGCCCATAAGGGAATGCTGGGAGTTGTGGGGGTCTGCCTCCTGCTGTTGCATAACTACAGCTCCCAGCATGCCCTTTTTGCATGCTGGGAGCTGTTGCTAAGCAACAGCAGGAGGCTGTCACTCACCTCAAACGATCCAGACGCTGCAGGTCAGTCCCTCGCCGCAGCTGCTCCTGGGGCCCCGATCCCAACAGGGGCGCCGGGGATCGGGGTCCCCAGCACCCGGGGTGCACGTCCCGCACCCGCTCATGTCCTCCAGAAGAGGGGCGGAGCGGGTGCGGGAGTGACACCCGCAGCAGGCGCCCTGATTGGTCGGCCGGTAATCCGGCCGACGAATCAGGGCGATCGTGAGGTGGCACCAGTGCCACCTCACCCCTGCAGGCTCTGGCTGTTCGGGGCCGTCAGAGACGGCCCCGAACAGCCAGTAATTCCGGGTCACCGGGTCACTGGAGACCCGATTGACCCGGAATCGCCGCAGATCGCTGGACTGAATTGTCCAGCGATCTGTGGCGATCGCCGACATGGGGGGGCATAATGACCCCCCTGGGCGATATGCCGGGATGCCTGCTGAACGATTTCAGCAGGCATCCGGCTCCGGTCCCCAACCGGCTAGCGGGGCCGGAATTCCCACGGGCGTATGGATACGCCCTCGGGCCTTAAGGACTCGGGATTCAGGGCGTATCCATACGCCCTATGTCCTGAAGAGGTTAATAAAATCCATATTTTTCTTTAAATAAAATCCATATTTTCCGTCACAAAGGTAGGAAAATTTCAAATTACTTTTGCATTTGCTACCAATTTAATCAACTGAAGTGCAAAGCAAAACATGTGTGACTGCTGCAACCATGCCAAAACCCACATGTAACACATGCAAATTTTCCTACGGATTTCAGCCTATTACCCCTGCATACTGACCCTTATATTATCAGATACTGTATCTCCACTCTTCCTCAAGCCTGTGTGAGCTGTCCTTCAAGGTTTCTCTCCCACCCGCCCCTCCACTCTTTGGGCTGGTATTCCTTACTGCTGCAATCTCTTACACTATGGACATTCACACTATGGATTCCGCTTGCACGGCCTCCCATTCATCTCAATGGAAGGGTGCTGCTTGGAACTTCTGATGAGGAATTTGAATAAATGAACATGCAGGAAATTAAAATAAATAAACATGCAGGGAAATTCTGAATGAAATAAGTGCAGTTTCTGGATATTCATTACAACATTTTCTCAATAAGCATGGTCTCTTAAAGGAAAAGAAAGTCTGACTAACTTTTCTTTTCCTGAGTAGCAGCAAAATGGCAGGAAATTTATAATAGAATATATTTATAAAGTTGCTATCTTTTTGCATACAGGAAACAAATCACACAAAAAAATAAGTGCAAAAAGTGTCCATAGCCTTTAAATGGTCAGCTTAAATAATACAGTGTTAACTATACTGAAGACATTTTAATGATCATATTTAGTTATTATTGTATCTTTTACATATCAATGCAAAGAACAAAGAGCGGAGTTAACGTAAGTTTATAAAATGCTGCTACTTGGAGGGTACTTGAGGACCAAACTTGGGAAACAGTTCCCTAGACAGTTCCTGGCATGAACAGAGGTGGCAGCAGAGAGCACTGTGGTCAGACTGGAAAGAACTGCACAATTTCCTATGGAGCATACAGCAGCTGATACTGGAAGGCTTTTAGAGAAACTGACAGCATGTTCATCCGCGCTAAACCCAATACACTAAGTTATAGTGCAGGTGAACAGCTCTAAAGAGGGGTTACTTACATTAATAGGTGTAGTACTTGTGTAGTACTTGTCGAGCTCCCCTGCCTCCCCAATATTCATCACCCAGCCCGCCCCTATGTGGAATATGCAAATGTCTTAATTAAGACGTGAGAGTCTGCCAATGGGGAGCTCTATGACCAGAGCGCAAAAGCAGCTGCATCGCTACATCCAGAAGCAGAGCTCCGTAAGGCTACTGAAGACATTTGCATATTCTTTACAGGGCAGGATCGGCAGTGAATATTGAGGAGGCAGGGGAGCTCGGCAAGCCAGCTCCCTGTATCCACTGCACACAGCAGCCCAATAGGAATAGAAGTGACATAACTCTGCAGGTACTACACCTATTAATGTAATTAATTCCTTTTTTTAAAGCTGTTCACCCACACTATGACCCAGCATATTGTGTTTAGTGCGGGTGAACAAGTTGTCAGTTTCTCTTTAAGATTAAATAGAAGTAATTTACTCTTTAAAGGATAACTCTGGGATGTAACAACTTATCCCCTATCCTAAGGATAATGGATAAGTGTTGGATCGCGGGGGATCCGACCGCTGGAACCCCCCACGATCTCCTGAAAATTGCCCCGGTTCCCTGCATGAAAGGAGCATTTTCGACCACAGCACGAAGCTGTGGCCGACATGCCCTCTCCGTGCAGTTCTATGGCAAAGCCGGAGATAGACGAGCTGCATGGAAGGGGTGTGTCTGCCACCGCTTCCTGCGGTGGTCAAAAATGCTCATTTTATGCAGGGAGCCGGGGCACCATTCGGGAGATTGCGAGGGCCTGCAGCAGTCGGAACCCAAAAACCCCCCCCCTCCCCCCCATACCCCCCCCCCCGCGATCTAACACTTAAGTTGTTATCTCCTGGAGTTATCCTTTAAGTGAATCCTTTGAGAAGCTTTTCCTGGCCAGCAAAGTATGAGGAGCTCATGTCGAAATTATCATATAACGTATGAGGATAAGATCTCTAAAACGCCTAATCACATTTTGTGTTTAATTTTTTTTATTCAATGAATTTATTCAATCAGGGAAAAAATTCCAACTCTTTCCCTGTATCAAGTTTTGTATTTGCCAGGTCTATCACATTTCACTTGCAGAGCAGCATCACTACACAGTGTCTGAACAACAAATGCCATTTTAAAAGAACACAAATTTAGAAAAGACAAATTGTCACAGACCAAGAAAATTATGAAAATAGACCAAATAGTTAAAATAAAATAAAATAAAAAACAACACAGGTAGTACTGACAAGACTGGTTACTCAAGATAAATTTTATTTCTATGAATCAGAGTATAGGTATAGAAAAGGAACATAGTTTTTACTTAATAAAATATTCAACATAAGCTGACTAATCAGTGTTCGTATGACTAGAAGCAATAATAAAATACTAGGGATTCACTAGATTCCACACCTTTCAGTCAATGCCTACCTTCCTGTCAGTAGTAATTTAACCTGCCCATACATTATGTTGTCATCTCATACTCATTTAGAGCAAACATCCTGGAAACGTGTGTTACTTATTAGCTAGGGTCTAGTTACAACACAAAGCCTTATCAAAAGGTAACATTACTGAGTTTTTAGGGTCACCTTATTAGGGTCTTCCAGGCAAGATTTATTGATAACTATCGGCCCCCCACTGACTTAAAGAAAATCTGCCATGAGTTTGAGCTTCCAAATTTACTGCCAACTCCATAAAATTGATGGGGAGGGAAGTGGAAGGATACCTTAGGACTTGGTCAAGCTACCTGCATTTACCAAGGTAAACTTTGTTCTGTGCCCAGACTGCCACCATGAGTCAAAGAGGTGGGCTCCTCTTCTTCTATGCCCAGAACTCTGAAAACTTCCCTGGTACGGCCTCTTATGTATGATTGACAGCTGTAGTGGTCTTTTCATCAAATGCTAGAGCTGTCAATCATGCATAAAAGAAGGGCCAGGGAAGCTCTCAATGAAGAGAGCTCAGAGCATAAAAGATGAAGCCTTTGCACTTGTGACAGTGGCAGACGCGACACAGAACAGTGGTGGGACCGAGCTGACAGATACCCTTTAAGGAGAGGGACTTCTATATTGGGATATTCTGCTTTAAGAATGTGTTTTTTTATTTTGTTTATTAACCTTAAGCTACATGTTTTTATGGAATTTTAATGTTTTGTGTTGCTGTAATTAAAAATACAACAGAAGAATAGCCAATAAACTGATCACAATTAACTAGGAAAAGCTTCTCAAGAACACATTACTACTACTGTGGTCTAAATGTAGCATTACATGAAGTGTACTTAAAACGGCAATGGGACAAATTAGGCAGTGGGACACGATTTCATGTCCAAATATATTTATTGCACTTAAACAACATGTTTCCGGTCCGGACAGGAACCTTCCTCAGGTAGGTGCTTACAGGTAACAATGAAATGAGACAATGAAATACCCTTGCAGTGTCAAGTAAAGGTCACGTCCATTTAGATATTCACAAAAATGTCTTAAATTCATAAAAACATTCAAATTGTATTTAAACAAAAAATGGTATAAGAACATGTGATAAAAATTATATATATTTTATTAAAATCATGTTTTGTACAGCTAAAACTTTTATTATAGTCTTAATATTGCTGATTTACACCTACTGGTCCGGCATTCAGTAATCAAGCATTCACTGGTCCGGCACACACTGATCCGGCACTTCTTCTTATCAATGCTGTCTGGACAGCTCCAGTGGCCCCCTCCGTTCATCCCCTTCAGACACTTGTCAGTGTGAAAATCCCACCCCCTACAAGCTACGCCACTGCTACATAGTGCTCCGGTTCTGAGCGCAGTATAATATATAATACAACACATTTCATACATAACACCCCCCCCCCCCCCCCAGCTACGCTATCGCTGTAGATTTTTTCGGTCGGTGAGAGTAGCCATTCAGTGCGTCTTTTTTCTACATTAGGAGTATGGACTTACCATGCCCACTACTAGCTCCCATTGCATAAGCCAGAGATCGCGCACCAGCGATCCCCACCTCCTCTCCATGACACTAAGCCTTACGCTGGTTGCATTCTTGGTAATCCAGAACTTGCGTAAACAGCGTAAGATACGCAATGAATGTACCTATACTCACAATGTAAATTAGCAATCAGTGCAAGATACGCAGCTTACGCAATCAGCATAAGATACGCTATTTACTTATCTATTACTACAATGTAAATCAGCAATATTAAGACTATAATAAAGGTTTTAGCTGTACAAAACATGATTTTAATATAATATATATTATTTTAATCACATGTTCTTATACCATTTTTTGTTTTAATACAATTTGAATGTTTTTATGAATTTAAGACATTTTAGTGAATACCTAAATGGATGTGACCTTTACTTGACACTGCAAGGGTATTTCATTGTCTCACCTGTCTGTTACCTGCATGCACCTTACCTGAGGAAGGTTCCTGTCTGGACCAGAAACACGTTGTTTTAGTGCAATAAATATCTTTTGGACATTAAATCGTGTCCCACTGCCTAATTTGGAGAACCAGCGACCAGAAAAAGCTAAAGTTTTCACTTTTACTATATTGCTTTCCTAACGGCAGAGCGGAGCTAACGACCAGACGAGCTGAGGCTGCAGGCTCCACATCTCTATCTAGACGTCTTCTGAAGTGTTGGGCTCTGAGCGCAACACCATCTGGTAAGTGGTTTTCCAGTTACCTCCTGCATATTACTGTGACATACTTCACTAGGGGTGTGTATCGCTTTCTCTTTTTTCTCTCTCTTGTCTCCTACATGTAATGCATAAGGGGCAATTAGTCTATCAGAGCTGCTCTTCATTGTGGCTGGGTTCCAAGCAGGGGATCCCTCTCTATGCCATTTGTACACCCTAATAGGGTATATGCATGAAAGGTATTGCTATGAGACAACCACTTCAACATAAGCCTCTAAACATGGTAGATGACAAGCAAAAACGTTTAATAATGCTCTTCAGCACTAGTTTAGGCTTTAGTATAATACCTCATTTGTGCTTAGTTTAACAAGTAATATACTGTACAAACTATAATTACATAGGAATATAATAAAACAATGCAACTTGACCTATATTCAGAACATCACAGATTTAGAAAGCTAACAGCATTTATGATTGGAACTCAAAAGGATATAACTACCTACCCAATAATTATTCTGGGAAGCCAAGTAAATCAGGATTTTAGACCTCTAAATGTTAGGTAGTCACAGAACTGGTTGTTCCGATTGGCAGCTTTCAAATAGGGAACAGCATTTTATGGCTCAAAAAAAAAAAAAACACCTGAAATGTATGAAAGTAAGTAGGACAGGCTGTAAAATCACTGTGAATATTTGGGAAGTAAAGTTTTGAGGAATGGAAAAAGTACAAAATTATGAGACAGAAGTGGATAAAAGGGATGGAGAGATAACAGGTTGTTACTTGGTGTAGGGTTTTCAGGGTCGGTCAGAGAGTTTTTTTGGACTAGGAACGTTACAATGAAGGGCAAAATATACTTTACATTACCGTATATACTCGAGTATAAGCCGACCCGAGTATAAGCAGAGACCCCTAATTTCAACCCAAAATCCCAGGAAAAGTTATTGACTCGAGTATAAGCGTAGGGTGGGAAATACATCATCCCCCCCCTGTCATCATCCAGACCCGTCATTAACATCCTCATCATCATCACCGCCTGTCATCATCCAGACCCTCATCATCATCACCTGTCATCATCCCACACACCCCCCTTCATCATCCCCTTGTCATCATCCCACACACCCCCTTCATCATCCTCTTGTCATCATCCCACACCCCCCCTTCATCATCCTCTTCTCATCATCCGTCCTCAGTGGTCTTGAACCTGCGGACCTCCAGAGGTTTCAAAACTACAACTCCCAGCAAGCCCGGGCAGCCATCGGCTGTCCGGGCTTGCTGGGAGTTGTAGTTTTGAAACCTCCGGAGGTCCGCAGGTTGAAGACCACTGCGGCCTTCGACATCATCCAGCCCCCTCTCACCCCCTTTAGTTCTGTACAGTACTCGCCTCCGCTCGGCGCTGGTCCGGTGCTGCAGGGCTGTCCGGAGAGGAGGTGGTCCGGTGTGAAAGTGGTTCCGGGCTGCTATCTTCACCGGGGGCGCCTCTTCTCCGCGCTTCCGGCCCGGAATAGAGGCGTTGCCTTGACAATGACGCAGAAGTACGTTGGCAATGAACGTACCTCTGCGTCGTTGTCAAGGCAACGTGACTATTCTGGGGCCGGGCCCGAAGCGCTTAGAAGAGGCCTCCCCGGTGAAGATAGCAGCCCGGAACCACTATCCCACAGCACCGGACCAGCGCCGAGCGGAGGTGAGTACTGTACAGAACTAAAGGGGGGTGAGAGGGGGCTGGATGATGTCGAAGGCCGCAGTGGTCTTCAACCTGCGGACCTCCGGAAGTTTCAAAACTACAACTCCCAGCAAGCCCGGGCCCGGGCTTGCTGGGAGTTGTAGTTTTTAAACCTCTGGAGGTCCGCAGGTTGAAGACCACTGCGGGTGGAGAGTTCACTCGAGTATAAGCCGAGGGGGGTGTTTTCAGCACGAAAAATCGTGCTGAAAAACTCGGCTTATACTCGAGTATATACGGTACATTACGTCAACATAGAAACATTACATTTGATCTAGTTCAATTCTGGTTTTTATTGTGCTGTTTCACTTAGACTAATAGCACAAGATGACCAGCGTCATTCAATAAGTAGTGATTGTGTTAGCTAATTTGTAATACCAGGTGTGAACACAGGTTGGAGTACCACGAAATAAATGGGTGAAGACAGTGAAAACATAGAAAGTGAAAAAAATTATTGTAAACATTTTGCTATCTATATTATAAAATAATCCTGAAGTCTAGCCATGTTCAGTCTGTCCACCAGACCAAAAAAAAAAAAAAAAAAAATGAATACTTCCTGTACTTCTGTAGAGTTGTACAGTAAAAAGTGACACCAGTATATAAATAACACTAGATCCAGGATAGATAAAGCTCTCAGCTTCTTCTCTTCTCCTCCTTGTGAAATGACCTCTGCACATGTCACAGACCATGCTTAATAAACTCTCCCAATTATGTGAATAGGGTCTGGGCCAGTCTATTGTTGCCTATGTCTATGTGGCAAAATGTTTCAATATTTGACTCTAATCAGTAATAAAAATCGAAGCAATACATTCAGCTTAAAAGTAGCCTATTATATGGCTCGATTATCATGCAAATTATCAGTGAATCATATATGTGGCCCTTTACTTCAACCATTGTCTGTCGCACATAACACACTACACAAGGAGACATGCATTAGGGATATTATTTTGGAACCTGCTGAAAAAATTTGATCAACAAACAAGTGAGAGTTTTCTTCTCGCCAACAGATCGATGGACAGTTCAGCCCATAATCGCCTTTTGGAATAGGGCCTTAAGGTTATGTTCACACTTGTGTAATTACAGTAGTTACTATGTGGCGTAGAAAATGTCCATTTTTACAGACAGTGCGTGTACAAGATACAAATGGCCGACGGACCGTTTCACACCACCTACAGGTGCTTAATCGTGACCTCACGATTAAGAACCTGTAGGCGGTGTGAAACGGCCCGTCAGCCATTTGTATCTTGTACCCACGCTGTATGAATAAATGGAAATTTTCTACCCCACATAGCTAGGGCCATCTTTTGTTCTCATAAGGAATTATACCATTGGCTTTAACCGATTGAGCAGCACCGGCTTGTGGCAACATATACTGGGCAGAGGACTGTGACGTTGTGGACCCAATACACACGCAGGATATGTGAGGTAGCAGTGCCACTGGATACCTCCTTTATTGCTAATTACGGTAGTTGTTTACAGCATTTTTCATGGATTTCTTTAAAACATATCAAGAAAAAAAATGTTGGTATTTTTTTTTATACAAATAAAAACGTATGAACCCATCCTAATAGTTATTGATCATTTCTTTTGATTAAGTGAACTATGAGAGTGAGGGATAGTACGTCTTACGTAGAAGTCAGAGTTTTGCATAGATTGCGTAAACAGTACAATTCATCATAGGCAGGATGGAATTAATCATTTCCTTGATTTCTAATTCAATTTAAATATGACATTTTCTAGGGTTTTAACAGTACAAGCCAAAGAAACCAAATCTAGGTCTAGAGGTCTGATCCCAACAAAAGGGAGAATTTGTACTGAAATACTTGTGAAAGGCGTGGTCCTGGAATGTGTATGCGCACACAGGCAAGCAAGTCCCTTTATTATCTACAAGGTTATTCCATTTTCTGCTTATGAAACATTGCATATTATTTATTTTTAGGCAAAGACACACTGTATCATTTCCAGTTTTTGCTTCTTTCCAGATCACTAGCAGTCTATAATGTACCACTGCAGTAAGAATAAAATATAGATCATGTTTTATATATAATTTTATATTTCTATATATTACATGAACTATTCTGTAAACAATGCTAACAGTTGTCAAGCTGGGTAGAATATACACAAGTCAGGCCACTATTGTTCATTTTTCAAAGCTAGATTGGACCAAAAATTCTAATTGTATCTGCTTACTAAAGGTTAAAAAGGATGCAATCCTTTTATCTGTAGTAGTTTCCTTTTGTACTATATCCATGACAAATCTGTTCTGTTCTTTTGTGATCTGTTTGTTTTCTAACCCCTGCTGACATTATGATCTTGCCAGCTTTCCATGTTCTGACATACAAAAAGCAAAGGAAACCTGACAAAAAAGAAGTGACACAATTGTGATTAGCATTGCATTCTAAGTGAATGGAGTTAAAGGGGTACTCCAATGGAAAACAATGTTTTTTTTCTAATCATCTGGTGCCAAAAAGTTAAAAAGATTTGTAAATGACTTCTAAATAAAAATCTTAATCTTTCCAGTACTTATCAGCTGCTGTATACTACAGAGGAAGTTATATGGTTCTTTTCTGTCTGACCACAGTGCTGTCTGCTGACACCTCTGTCCATGTCAGGAACTGTCTGGACAGTTCCTGATATGGACAGAGGTGTCAGCAGAGAGCACTGGGGTCAGACAAAAAAGGACCAACAACTTCCTCTGTAGTATACAGCAGCTGATAAGTAGTGGAAGGATTAAGATTTTTAAATAGAAATAATTTACAAATCTGTATAACTTTTTGGCTCCAGTTGAGTTAAAAAAAAAATTCCACCTAAATACCCCTTTAAGTCTGTATATTGAAATAAATTCCATCTAGCCACAGATTAAGCCATGGTCAAATATGGTCTGGCCTGCCACCTATCTTGCATTTATCAAAAAATAGGTGAAAAAATGCTTTAGATCAGAATATACAATGAATTCCCAAATTTTTTGACTTCAATGTTTTATTAAGGTTATGAGAATAAAACATAAAGAACAGGAAAAAAGGACACAAAGGATATGAGGTTAAAATAAATCAGCATCCATGTTTAAACAAAATGTGTGAAGGTAAAAGGCAGCTACTGGTTGAGGAGAACAAGCCAAAAAGACACAGGGTCATGGAAGTAGAAATGGCTCACATCAGGGTGCAGCAATAAAAGTCAGTGTTGGAACTTCATCCATGCTCCCCAAGTGACTGTTTATACTTGGAAGCTGGTACCATGAATAGAAGACTTAGGCCACGGCAGTGTGACGGCAGTCGGGGAAGCCCGGGGAAATAGTGGGAGAAAAATTACTGCTTGTGCAGTCTTTTTCTCCTGCTATTCCCGTCAAAAAAATAAAGGCGCCAGGTGGCCCCATAATAGTAAATGGGAGCCACCGGGACCAGCTGTTGCCCGTGGCTCCCCAACACGAGAACAGCCGTTAACGTATTAAAAAAATAAATAAATAAATTTAGCGGCCGTTCTCGACGGGGAGCAAAGGCAGTGTGTAAGAGGCCTTCAAGGGGTACTCCGGCTTCATTCAGAGCACGGGAGCCGCCGTAGCAGGAGAGGTAAGCCCTCAGGCTACCTCAGCAGTGGATCGTCCCCCCCGCAATCGCGTTGCGTGCGCGCGGGGGGGAGGGGGTAATTCACCCCACTGGACCACCAGGGACTGGATACAGGCACCTTTAGACGCCGCTGTCAATTTTGACAGTGGCGATCTAAAGGGTTACTAGCCGCCCGCGGCGATCGCCGCATGTCGGCTATTAACGCCGGCCCCCAGATACAGGAATCCGCTGGGGGCCGGCCAGTATGACGCGGGCTCAAGTCGGGAGCCCGCATCATACCCCGGTCACGGCCATTGGACGAGCATAGACGTCCATGGTCATTATCGGGTTAAAAAGGGGTGATACAGCTTAGATTGAGTTCACATCTGTGTTAGAGGCTCTGTTACAGGTATGTTCACTACTAAAAATGGAGCCGCACGGTCATCTGCACAACAATGGATCCCAATAACTTTATGGTGCCCATCTGTTTAGCAGGAAATGTGCAGAGAAAAAATACTGCATTCTGCAACAGAGCTCCGATGCAGATGTGAGTTCACCCTCATATGACTGATGGCTTATCATGTAAGACAGGGCTTGACAAAATGGTTCTGAATCTAGGAGCGGCAAATAAAAGTTTTGTTTAGATTTTGTTTTCTTTTTGAACAGCGCAATTTTTCAACGGCGGTAACAACAACCCACTTATTCTGTATGTAGGACACTGTAGGTAGATTCCCCTCTGTATGTAAGACTCAGACTCCCCCCCCCCCCCCCCCTTTGATAGTTTGCCCTCTGTTTGCTGATGGTATTTACTTATATATTGCACTCTGTCTGCGGCCCTGTTCTACCGCACAGGTGTGCTGGATGGCGTCCTATGGATGAGTATGTAACAAAACACACCTCCTCCACTGCGCCTGCGTTCCTTTCTTGAGCGCAGTGTAAGGGTATGTTCACACTGAGGAATTCAAGAGGAATTTACTCGAGTAATTCCACTTGCTTTTTCTGCTCCAATTTATTCATAAAGTCCTTTTCAATTGACTTTTCAGCCTTTGGAACAAACTGGTCCAAACGCTGGAGCCGAGAGCTTGTGATGTTATAGCCCCGCCCCCTCATGACATCACGCCTCGCCCCCTCAATGCAAGTCTATGGGAGGGGGCGTGATGGCTGTCATGCCCCCCCCATAGACTTGCATTGAGCGGACGGGGCTATGACGGTGCCAGCTCCAGTGTTCGGAACACTTTGTTCCAAACGCTGAGCAGCGGAGTACCCCTTTAATGGACTTTCTGCTATCCTAATCACACTGAGGAATTTCTGCTAACGGAATTCCGACGCTAAATTCTGTTCCACCTGCAGATAGAACATGTTCATTCTTTAGACGGAATCCTCAAGTTAAAGCCCATTGAAGTCAATGGTATCTTTTTTCTGACGAAATCCACAGGAATCAGCTGGGGGCCGGCCGGTATGACGTGAGCTCGAGTTGGGAGCTTGCGTCATACCCCGGTAACAGCCATTGGACGAGCATAGACTTCCATGGTCGTTATCCGGTTAATGAGTATTGCCAGGTATCTTAACCCTACTGATTGCCAGGGATAGTTGAACTGTATAGAAGCCTGTTGTGCATTGGGCATTAAGGGCCTTCAACTTTGTTGTATTAAAGGGTAGTCAGTACTTTAAAACATATCCCCTACCTACATGATAGGGAATACAGTAAGTGTCTAATCACTGGGGATCTGACCACTGAGCACTGAGGCTCCCCACCCCCCACCCCTGCAATCCCCAGAATGGGGCTATTAGAGAGCTGGAGATACACAAGCTTTGTACTTGTGGATGGATCAAGAATAAAATAACTCTTGTTATAGTTTCATAGTTTATTATGTAAAGAAAAAAAAACAGTAAAAGTTCAACCAATCACCCTACCCTGTTGATCCAAAGGAAGGAAAAGATCTCTTATGAGACAGATGTCAATTGCCCTATACTAGGTGAAAGATTATTTTTCAACTTCAAATATCAGAATTAATCCTTGCATCAACATAATAGCTCCAGAAATCTAGTAGCCTTAACTTATAATATTTGCCAAGAAAGGCATTCAGGCCCCTCTTGAACATGTACAATGACATCACATGACAGAACATTCCATAGACCCAGTGATTCTACAGTAAAGAACCTGTCTTGGTACTGCAGTCCTCCCATTCCCTTAGGTATCTTGATTGCCCTCCTCGGCACATACTCTAAATCAGTCATGTCCTTCTCATATAAAGGTGTTTAAAATTATATACATTGGAGGAGACTTATAAAAACCAGTGCAGAGGAAAACTTGACCAGTTGCACAATAAATCAGATTGTTTCTTTCATTTTAAAAAAGGCCTCTGAAATATAAGAAACAAGCTGATAGGTTGGTATGGGCAACTAGTCAATTATTTCTCTACACAGGTTTTGATAAATCTTCCTCAATATTCCATGTGTGGTCTGACTAGTGATTTGTATAGAGGCAAACCTAGAGCTGGGCGGTATGACCAAATATGTGTATCACGGTATTTTTATAACTTATGGCGGTTCCACAGTATATAACGGTATTTCTCCCCCCCCCCCCCAAAATCATGTGACCCAAGCGTGCTGTTATGCTCCCCCCCCCCCAATTAATTATCAGCCCAGCGCTGCGCTGTCCACATCGGGGTACTACTCAGGTGTCACCCGCAAGTGCTGCCCTCCTCGTCCTTGTGTTTGTTGCAGGGCGCTGGAACTCTGTACTCTACGCTGTATCCCTAGGCCCGGGCTGCAAAAGATAAACAAAATAAACTTTAACGCACCTTCCTACGTCGGCCTCACGCTCTTCCTGGGGACGGGAATGTCGGACAACCGTCAGCCAATCCCCGGCCGCAGCAATGTTCCGCCTTGGCCGGTGATAGGCTGAGCACACTGTCATGTAAGAAGCTGGCTTCTTACATGACAGTGTGCTCAACCTATCACCGGCCGCGGCAGAACAACGCTGTGGCCGGTGATAGGCTGATGGTTCGCCGACGTTCCCATCCCCAGGAAGCAGTTCCGGGCCAACGGAGGAACGTAGGAAGGTGCGTTAAAGTTTATTTTGTTTATCTTTTACAGCCCGGGCATAGGGATACAGCGTACAGGAGGACAAAGAACAGGAGGACAAGAAGGGCATCGCTTGCGGGTGACACCTGAGTAGTACCCCGATAGGGACAGCGCAGCGCTGGGCTGATAATTAATTGGGGGGGCAGAACAGTGCTTGCGGGTCACATATGATTAGTTCCCCGATGTGGGGACAGCGCAGCGCTGAGTTGATAATTCATTCCCAAGGAGGAGGGGCCCAACCGGTATTGCTGTATGGGAAAAATTCATATCATGCAGCACAAACATTTCGGTATTCGGTATGAATCGGTATACCGCCCAGCACTAGCACTTTTGATGCATTCTATTTGCATTGGCGGTCACTACCTGGCTGCTAAAGTGGAGTTTTTGGCCACCAATAGCAAGTCGGGTAGGGCCAGGCCGCCATCTTTGCCCATCTACGCTGAAGGGACCATTTACATTCCGGGGGGGGGGGGGGCTGCGCCGATTCTGGGCAGTCCATCTTCTCTGCTCCGGGCCGATCACAGGCTAGTGACGCTGCATTGATGCCGCAGCGTAGGGACATCCATGCGCAGCATACATCTGCACGGACGTCCCTGCGCGTCGTCATCAATGCAGCGTCCGGCCCGGAGCGGAGAAGAGGGCCTCCCAGTGAAGATAGAGGGCCCGGACTGGCTCACCCTCCCCACCGCTATGCGGACGGTCCCTGAAGCATAGATGGATGGCTGCTAGGCAACAGGAAAGGACCAAGAGAGCTACAACTGCCACCGAGAGCTACAACTGGCGAGGTGAGTAGACAAGAGGGGGTCTGGATGATGACAGGGGGGAATGCTAGAGCGTTAAAGACCCCACCCATTCACGGTAAACAACACTAGTGATCGGCCGATTATTCACGATTTTGGACATTATCGGTATTGGCAGTTACCTTGCCGATATGCCAATAATGCCCCGCCCCCCACCACGCCTCACCGGCCAGAGACCGCTGCCGCTGCCCCATTGCCTCCCCCATCCCCGGTTTTATAATTACCTGTTCCCGGGGCCCGCGCTACTTCTGGCTCCTGCGACGTCCTGCGCTATTGCTGTGTGCTGCGCAGCGCAATGACGAGTCACGCCCTCAACACGATGTCACCGCCAGTGTGCACAGAGATAGCTCAGGATGCCGCTGGAGCCAGAAGTAGCGCGGACCCCGGGAACAGGTAATTATAAAACCGGGGATGGGGAGGCAATGGGGCAGCGGCGGTGGTTGGACTAGGGAGGACCCCAGGACAGGCAGGGGGAGAGAAGCGGGCGGCAGCGGCGAACCCTTGCCCCACAAAAAACGCTGAAGTTCATTGATTTAAAGCTATCACACTGCAACTCATAGACAGGGCCTCTTCACCCTTCACCCTCCGCTTACTCGTGGCGTAGTAACCCCTTCCTATGGTCAAACCCTCAGTGTGCCGCTTTCATGCAGCCTGATATCACTGATTACTTTGCGAATAATGGTGACTCTGTCGCTGACCCCATAACACTGTGGAACTTCCATAAAGCGGTTATACGGAGGTATTGCATAAAATATGTCTCTCTTCTCAAAAAGCAACGTGAGGAGAAACTCAACGGTGTGCTTGCACAACTGCGTCTCGCTGAACAAGCTAACCCCTCTCCAACTTTGGCTGACCAGGTGGCTGTCCATAGACGCGACCTTCGCTGCCTTTTATTGCATAATTATGAAAAATCTTACCACAAGATGCAAGCTACCTATTATTCGCAAAATGACAAAGCAGGTAAGCTTCTCGCCAATAGACTCAAAAAAAGACAACTTAAGGCCCGCATTCCATATCTGTTACACCCTCTCACAAATGGTAAGCTGTACACTCCTGCTAATATAGCTAATGGCTTTCAAACTTTTTATGCAAACCTTTACAATCTACAAAATTCTGTTTCCTCCCCTACTAATATATTGTCTCTCACCACTGCATTTTTATCAAGTCTCTATCTCCCCTCCTTAACTTCAGACCAACTATCCATGCTTAATGAGAGTACCTGATAAGAGGAAGTTAGTAAAGTCATTAAATCCCTGCCCCCGGATAAAGCTCCTGGTCCAGATGGCTTTATTAATTCCTATTATAAAAAATTTCAGGTCATTCTATCTGGAATGAATAAGGACATCAAAATATATGCTAAAGTACTAGTCTCTTGGATTTTGCAGATTTTACCCTCTCTTGTAAACTCTGACCACTCTGGTTTTGTGGCAGGCCGTCAGGCCTCAGACAACATGAGACACCTGCTCAATATACTGGCCGACCTGGAACGTTCCCGGATTCCAGCATTAATTTTAGCACTGGATGCCGAGAAGGCGTTCAACCGTCTTCGATGGTCGTATGCCTTCTCGGTTCTTAGACACTTGGGGTTCAGTGGACCAATACTCTCAGCACTTTCTTCTCTCTACTCATGTCCGTCCGCTAGGGTACTGGCAAACGGATATTTTTCTGACTCTCTCATCACCACCAACGGCTCCCGCCAGGGCTGTCCCCTTTCACCATTGATCTATGTACTGTCCAGGCACTCAGGCACTCAGATTGAATCCCATAATTGAAGGAATAACCATAGGTGACAAACACCATGTTATATCGCTATACACAGATGATGTAATACTGTCATTTACAAATTCTGAGCTTTCTTTGCTGGCGGTCATGGACACTATATCCTCTTTCGGTACCCTTTCCTATTATCATTTGAACGAAACCAAGACTCAGGCGTTATCCATCAACCTATCCCCTTCTACGATGAGCTCCCTAAAACGTTCCTATCCATTTGATTGGCGTACCACTTACATACAATATTTAGGTATTAACCTTTCATATCCACACAAAACACTCTATGCCGCTAATTACTTGCCACTCATAGCTACAGTTTCCCCAAGAAGCAGGCAGACTAGTACAAGCAGAGGTATCTTGGGTGGGCAGGGTGGCCACATTTAAAATGTTTCTCCTTCCACGCTTTCTCTACCTTTTCTGCACCTTGACTATCTCCCTCCCCAATTCTTTTTTCACCACTGCGCAAAAACTACTATCTTTCATCTGGGCGGGGAAATGCCCACGACTGTCATCTGCACTCATCACGAGAACGAGACTCACGGGCGGACTTGGTGCGCCATACCTAAAAAGTTCTCTATGTTAAGGCATTGGTGGTGTAACAAATTGAATCTTCTGCAGGTTTAGATCAAAAACAGTCTGTATCTCTTTATAAAATTTGTGATCCCTTCTATTTGCCCTACTGGAACATTCCTAACCAGACTTTTCACAATCCGCTTGTCAAAGCATCATTTCAAGCTTGGTCGATGTATATTTCGCGCTCACATACGTACACGAGTGCCAAGAGAGGGGACTTACCCCTTACGTTTTTACAATCATCAATTCCAAATTTAGATTTGAGCTTCTGGATAACCAGCAGGTTAACACATGTCCACTAGTTGCATGAGGGCACGGAGTTAGTATCATTTCAGGCTCCGCAAACTTCACACAACATTCCCAAGCACAATCTATATAAATATTTCCAAATTCGACATTTCTTACACCATCTATAACCGGTGTCCCCCTAGATGGACGGGGCGTCTCTCCGCCAAATGTCCTCCCCTCCTAAAGGGCTAAAATTGCTGTATAACAACTTCTCCATGGCCACCCCATTTGTCAAATCATATCCCCTTCGCCTTTGGGAGAGGTATATAGGCCACCCCTTTTCCTCTGAGGAATGGCTACAAGCTTTTAAATACATCCACACGCCATTCCAGTGCTCTTCACATATAGAGTCAGCTTACAAAACTATTTTGAGACAGTATTATACCCCCAACCGTTTATCCAAAATCTATGCAGGGGCGTCACATCTCAGTTGGCTAGGCTGCGGAGCTAGGGGCACTCTTATTCACATTCTTTGGACTTGCCCAACGATCAGACGCTTCTGGACATTTAATTGCTTATTAGAGAATTGGTTGGAAGTAATTTTCCATGGAATACTCAAGCTGTATTACTGTTTCTTGACCTGAAGAACTTACCTTTTAGCAACCCGAGAATTATTTTGCATAATTTGCATACTAGCTAAGGTGCTCTTAGTGAGCAACTGGAAATTAATGGCAATTCCAACTAGGGAAGAACTGATCAACAAAATAGATTCCCCTCCTTTGCAAAAAAGTGGGGATGTGGACTGCCTCACGGCATTTTAAGGACATTTAACAAGTTCACCTTCCATTATGCACAATTGACTTTCGACCTAACATGGGTAATCATTATCCTTATTTCAATCCATTCACCCTATTGCTAAGATTATTCCTTTCATTGCCTAAAAATATGAGTGATCATTCTCTCATAATAGTGGTCAATGCGGTTTCCATTTCTTCTCTTTGTTTCATTAGCTCTTTTGTGATTTATGATATAATCTAATCTAGAGATTCTCTCTCTTCAGATCCCCAATTTGGTTTCCTGTGTTTGTTTATTGTTTTCCTGGATACTTTGAAAGCATACCTATAACCTAATAACCAATGGTACACAAATGTTGTTTGTACGAATTGCCCTACATGTGTGCATCCACAATTCTTTATATTGAAAAATTTAATAAAAACTATTTACAAAAAAAAAAAAAAGATTTTTAAATAGAAGTAATTCTACACCACTGAAGAAGGGGTACTACTAATGCTCTTTTAACCCCAAAACGCGTTTGGTGACGGAGATTCAGCCTCTGATATTCAGTTTCAGTTCACACTACAGCTGCGGTTGTACAGCGTTTATAGGATTGTTGCATTTGGAAGACTTTTTTACCTAACATCCAACATCCATCAACTTTATGGATCTACCTTGCAATTTATCAGCTAAACCGGTTTGAAACCCTCCACTCCAAGAACATTGTTCAAAAATCTGTTGGAGTTATGCTTTAATATCTGCACGTCATTGATTACCTGCATCTAACGCTATCCAGGGCTCACCAGCCTCCCGTACCAGGTCAGCTGACCTGCCATCAGCTGACTCTTGATGTCAGAAGCCAAGGAACAGCTCCCTGGTGAGAACGGCCGCACAGTGTGATTACCATACCGCCCCGGCTGGAGCGCATCTGATCCTATCCAACTCGGTCTGACGGCGGTGCGGTGAGTGGCACAGTCGTGCCGGTTATTATATTTCTATTGCAGACTTACTTAGTATGGAGTGGATCAACCAGCACTAACGATCCAGTGCTATCATTGTCATTATCTACTGAACTGCATACGACTATCCATATTTGCTTCAGGACCTTATATCCATTTCAGGACTTTTACCTGTTACAGGACACCACGTTTTATTCTATAGGATTTGTTTTATTTACAGGACTGTTTTCATTTACAGGTCATTCATTATCTATATAGTTTTTTTTTTTTTTTTTAAGTCATTCATTCAGCTGTGTGAATCGATCCTTTACAGGTGGAACGTATATGATACATTTATAGACAGGATACTACAGGATACATTGTAGACACACTATCACCCTGTGAAGTGTGTCAATTTATGCAACAACCGCTATCAACTACAATAGATATATTAGTTACAGTAACTTTTATCCTCAGAGTATTGATAACATCTATCCACTTCTGTTCTGTAGTGTATTGCTGAACTGTTCTTATGTATTTTATATTGTGATTTTAATTTATTTTGCGCTACCGTAGGGCCCTGCAGGAAACGCATATATTATATTAATATTTTTATATATTAAATAATCCACTAGTTATATGGTTGCCTTCTGTTCTTTCTGACACCAGACATCTACCATTTAATCTTTTTTTGATATTGAGCTGAGGACTAAAACTTTTTCATTCTAATTTACAAATCTGTTTAACTTTCTGGCACCAGTTGATTTAAAAAAAAAAAAAAAGTTTTCCAGGGGAGTACTCCTTTAAGGGAACAAACTCCAACAGAAATAGCCAGTTCTTAAAAAGATAGCCTCATTGTTATGGTAATCTCACAACATATCCTTTTAGCCCTAAGGCAAGCACAGATCCTTCCTAAGCATGGCTCTTACTGTCTGGCAGGTACGTACTTAAATCTTATGGTGAATAACCCCTTAAAGCAGTCTACGAAGGTCATTAATAAACAATTGAAAAAGAATATGACCTTGTACTAATCACTGACCCAAATAGAGTTTAATTTATCAATAACTACCCTAAGTTAGTAAACCATTTACACATATTTTCCCTTAGTTCCGGCATCCTTATCTTAGGGTCCAGTATGAAATTACTTTAAAAAGATCAAATAGACAAAATCCATAGCCTTATCCAGGTCCAATCTAGAACTGACCTCCTCATAGAAGCTCATCAGATTAGTCTGAAAGGATGATCCTTCATCATGCTGATGCTATGATATCTAATAAGGTTATTTCTTTATAGCATCTCTTAGAAAACCCTTATTTTATCCTCAAGAAATTTTAAACTTTAACCCCTTAAGGACGCAGGACGTAAATGTATGTCCTGGTGCGGTGGTACTTAACGCACCAGAACGTACATTTACGTCCTGTGCATAACCGTGGGCATCGGAGCGATGCCCGTGTCATGCGCGGCTGATCCCGGCTGCTGATCGCAGCCAGGGACCAGCCGGCAATGGCCGACGCCCGCGATCTTGCGGGCGTCCGCCATTAACCCCTCAGGTGCCGGGACCAATACAGATCCCGGCATCTGCGGCAGTGCGCGATTTAAATGAACGATCGGATCGCCCGCAGCGCTGCTGCGGGGATCCGATCATTCAGAACGCCGCACGGAGGTCCCCTCACCTTCCTGCTTCCGGCGTCTTCTGCTCTGGTGTGTGATCGAGCAGACCAGAGCAGAAGATCGCCGATAACACTGATCTGTTCTATGTCCTATACATAGAACAGATCAGTATTAGCAATCATGATATTGCTATGAATAGTCCCCTATGTAAAAAAATGTAAAAGTAAAAAAAAAAAGTGAAAAATCCCCTCCCCCAATAAAAAAGTAAAACGTCCGTTTTTTCCTATTTTACCCCCAAAAAGCGTAAAAAATAAATTTTATAGACATATTTGGTATCGCCACGTGCGTAAATGTCCGAACTATTAAAGTAAAATGTTAATGATCCCGTACGGTGAACGACGTGAACGTAAAAAAAAGAAAAAAGAAAAAAGTCCAAAATTGCTACTTTTTTAATACATTTTATAAAAAAAATTATAAAAAATTTTATAAAAAGTTTTTTATATGCAAATGTAGTATCAAAAAAAAGTACAGATCATGGCGCAAAAAATAAGCCCCCATAACGACGCTTATAGGGAAAAATAAAAAAGTTAGAGGTCATCAAAATAAAGGGATTATAAACGTACTAATTTGGTTAAAAAGTTTGTGATTTTTTTTTTTAAGCGCAACAATAATAGAAAAGTATGTAATAATGGGTATCATTTTAATCGTATTGACCCTCAGAATAAAGAACACACATCATTTTTACCATAAATTGTACGGCGTGAAAACAAAACCTTCCAAAATTAGCAAAATTGCGTTTTTCTTTTTAATTTCCCCACAAAAATAGTGTTTTTTGGTTGCGCCATACATTTTATGATATAATGAGTTATGTCATTACAAAGGACAACTGGTCGCGCAAAAAACAAGCCCACATATTAGTCTGTGGATGAAAATATAAAAGAGTTATGATTTTTAGAAGGCGAGGAGGAAAAAATGAAAACGTAAAAATGTAATTGTCTGAGTCCTTAAGGCCAAAATGGGCTGAGTCCTTAAGGGGTTAAAGCCTACAGAATTTGATATCCTGTTGATTCTGAACATTTGCCCACTGACAAGGAAATGATCAGTCTATCATTTAAATGGTAGGTTTATTTGAACAATAAGAGACAGCACAACAACTAAGACATCCAAAAAAACACATTTCAAATAAAATATGAATCGATTTGCATTTTGTACAGGTAACAAGCTGAGATAAGTAGCACTTGCTTAAAAGCAGTGCTCCTAATTTCAGCTTATTGCCTGTATAAAAGACATCTGTTTATAGAAGCAAGAAATCAGATTCCAGACTCTCCAACACGGCCAAGACCAAAGAGCTGTCTAAGGATGTCAAAGACAAAATTGTAGATCTACATAAGGCTGGAATGGGCAAAAAGACCATCGCCAAGTAGCTTGGTAAGAAGTTTTCACCAGTTGGTGTGATTAATCGCCAATTTAAAAAACACAAAATAAGTAATTCTCCCTTGGTCAGGGGCTTCTTTCCTCATGGAGTTTTCCTCATGGAGTTTTAATGATCATGAGAACTGCAATTGCACCAGAAATTCTATTTACGCCAGAATTGAAAAAAACCCGACCAACTCTCCATTTTACTGAGAAAACCCGGCATAGAGGTGTGACTGTCGAGGAAAGGGGCATGACTACCAAAAAAGGGGCGTGCCCATGACATTTTCACAAAAACGTAGCATATTTACTAAGGATTCCACAAAAAATGTGGTGGATTTGAACTGAGGAAAACCCCACAGATCAGAGCATGTGTAAAAAAAAAAAAAAAAAAAAAAAAGCTAAATATAGGTAAAAGTGCAAAGTGTAGGGAAACCTTAGTAAATATCGTAGAAAAAATTGTTGAGAATTAAAACCCACAAAGAAAACTACACTCCACTTTTAGTAAATCAGGGCCATTGTCAATTATCTAAAGGCAGCTGAGATGAAAATAATTGGTAAAACACTATGCTGTGAAGGACTGAAATCCTATAGCACCCACAAGTCTTCCTGCTCAAGAAAGCACATGTAGAGGCTGTCTGAACTTTGCCAATGAACATTTAAAATTATTCAGAGGAGAACTGAGTAAAACTGTTTTGGTGAAAGGAGGTCAAAATCAAGCTCTTTGGCATCAACTCCACTTACTGTGTTTGGAGAAAGAGAAATGCTGTTTATGACCCTAAGAACACCAACCCCCACTATCAAACCTGGAGGTGAAAATATTATGCTTTGGGTGTTTTTTCTGCTAAGGGGATCGGACAACTTCACTGAATCAAAAAGGCGATAGATGGGGCCATGTACTGTTTTATCTCGGATGAGAACATGGGTCATAGATGGGTATTCCATAATGACAATGACCCAACACACGGTTAAGACAGCAAATGAGTGGCTCAGAAAAAAAGCATATTAAGGTCCTCGAGTGGCCTGGCCAGCCCCCAGACCTTAAAGGGTACTCCGGCGCTTAGACATCTTATCCCCTATCCAAAGGATAGGGGATAAGATGCCCGATCACGGGGGTCCCGCCGCTGGGAACCCCCGTGATCTTGCACACAGCACCACAGTTAAAATCAGTCCCCGAAGCATGTTCTCTCCGGGTCTGATTACCGGCGACCACAGGGCAGGCGGCGTGTGACATCAAGCCTCCGCCCCCGTGTGATGTCACACTCCGCCCCTCAATGCAAGCCTATGGGAGGGGACTAATTTTAACTGGGGTGCTGCGTGCAAGATCACGGGGGTCCCACCGCTGGATAGGGGATAAGATGTCTAGGTGCCGGAGTACCCCTTTAATTCCATAGAAAATCTGTGGAGAGAGCTTAAGGACCAATGTGTCATACTGCCTATTAGCGAATTGATGTCCAAGGCGAGACATTGCTGCAGCCAGCGACTTGCTGTGTGGCATTATGACAAATTGGGTTCGGGTGCTTTCAAGAAGCATCCCAGGAGCAAGTGAATAAAATGTTTATTTTGTTATTTCCCACATAATAGGCATAGTTTTGAAAAAAAAATTATAATACTCCTCCCACTGGATAACCTCTTTTAATTACTTGGAGAGAATCTGCAAAGAGTAGTGGGAAAAAAAATCCCTCCTGAGATGTGTGCGAACCTGGTGGCCAACTACAAGAAACGCCTGACCACTGTGACTGCCAAAAAGGGCTTTACCACCAAGAAATAAGTCATGTTTTGCAAAGGGATCAAACACTTATTTTAATATTTCAAATGCTTTTTTTCTGAATTTTTGGTTGTTATATTGTCTATTACTGTATAACCCCTTAACGACCACGGGTGTGTATTACCGCGAGCATCGGACCCACCGGTAATGGCCGACATCCGCGATCGCGCGGATGTCCACCATTAACCCCTCAGATGCAGTGATCAATACAGATCACGGCATCTGCAGCAATGCACATGTTAAAATAGATTATCGGATCACCCGCAGTGCTCCCGTGGGGATCCGATCATCTGTAATGGTGGCCGGAGGTCCCCTCACCTGCCTACGGCCGTTTCCCGGTGTCTTCTGCTCTGGTCTGAGATTGAGCAGACCAGAGCAGAAGATGACCGATAATACTGATCAGTGCTATGCCCTATGCATGGCACTGAACAGTATTAGCAAAAGTATTTTTTTTAAAAGTGAAAAATCCCATCCCTCAATTAAAACTAAAATTGTCCCTTTTTCCCATTTTACCCACAAAAAGCGCAATTTTTTTTATAAACATATTTGCTATTGCCGCGTGCATAAACGTCCGAACTATCAAAATATAATGTTAAGGATCCCGTACGGTGAACGGCATAAACGTAAAACATAAAAAAAAAGTCCAAAAATGCAGCTTTTTTGTCACATTTTATTCCAAAAAATATTAATAAAAAGTGATCTAAAAGTTTTATATATGCTGTGACGAACCGTTTGGGGGATTAGCTCTCGGATCGTCCTGGTCACTTGCTATGTGACACATTCCTCACAATAACTCGCCAGACAGCAGTTCAGCATACCAGTCTGGCACCTCACCAGCTTTATTTACACAGGTTGCAGGTAAAACAAAACATAAAACAGGAACAAAATAAAGTCCTAGAGCGTCTGGTCGCTGACTATAACTCTCAGCATGCCCTGTCTACTAACTGGTGAGCTTCCCTCATCAAGTTAAAACCTGTGCCACCTGCAACCTGTTTTACTCACAGTTCACACTGTCACTTGGGCCACTCACAGCTCCTGCTGTGTGCTTCCAACAATGCCCCATCTTCCCCTACAGCGACCTGTTTCCCAGGGACAGCCCAGATTACACAGAGTCTCCATCTTATATACACACCTCCCTTCCCTGCTGCCTCATTAATTAAGCAGTAGGTGGAGGTTTCTCCAGGGTGAGTCAAGGAAATACACCATTTCCAAATGTGGTATGAATAAAAAGTACAGATGACGGCCCAAAAAAGGAGCCCTCAACCATCCCATATACGGAAAAATGAAAAAGTTATAGGTGGTCATAATAGGGTGATTTTATATTACTGATTTTTTACAAAAAGGTTGAGATTTTTTTTAAGCGGTATGAAAATAGAAAAGTATCTAGCCATGGGTATCATTTTTATCGTATTGACGCACAGAATAAAGATAACATGTCGTTTTTACCATAAAGTGTACAGTGTGAAAACGAAACCCTCCAAAGTGTGCAAAATTGTGGTTTTCATTTAAATTTCCTGTCTAAAAAATAATTCTATGGGTTGGCCATACATTTTTGGGTAAAATTTAAGATTTTGTTACAAAGTACAATTGGTCACGCAAAAAACAAGCCCTTATATGGGTCTGTAGATAGAAATATAAAAGAGTTATGGATTTTAGAATGCAAGGAGGAAAAAATAAAAACGCAAAAATAAAATTGGCCTGGTCCTTAAGGTCAAAATGGGCTTGGTCCTTAAGGGGTTAAATACACCTATCATTAAAAATATAGACTGATCATTTCATTGTCAGTTGGCAAATCAACAAAATCAGAGTCCTTCAGTTTATAGTTTCAAAGCTCACTTTTTGCCCCATTTTTGAATATTGGCACCACATCTAGTGGATGTCCCTGCAGTCTTGAGTCTGCTAGCAAACTGGTGAGCTGATTATCTGTTTGTTGTATCTGTGTATTTTTGGAATTGTATTTTTATTCATAGTATGCTGTGTGCACAAAAAAAAAAAAATTATTAAATAGAACAGTAGGTGTTTGCAGTATAAATCATATATTTATTTATGTTTCTTCTTTACCACATTTATGGCTGACTGTTATAAATTGAACGGTTTCTGTTTAACCTGTTGGGGACGAAGGGCATACAGGTATGCCCTTGCGTCCCGGTACTTAAGGACCAAGGGCGTACATTTACGCCCTGGTCCCGTTACCGGGGATTGAAGCGTGCTCACAAGCAGAGTATGCTTCACACCTGATGGGTCCCGACTGCTATCAGCAGCCAGGACCCAGGGTTAATGCCATGCACCGCTAACTAGACCAATGCCAGGCATTAACCACTTAGGGACCCAGGGTGCACAGGTACGCCTTCGCTCCCTGGTACTTAAGGACCCAGGGCGTACCTGGTACTTAAAGGGTTACTCCCATGGAAAACTTTTTTTTAAAATCAACTGGTGCCAGAAAGTTAAACAGATTTGTAAATCACTTTGATTAAAAAATCTTAATCCTTCCAGTACTTTTTATTGGCTGTATACTAAAGAGAAATCCAAAAAAGAAATGCATTTCCTCTGATGTCATGACCCCAGTGCTCTCTGCTGACCTCTGCAGAGAGCACTGTGGTCATGACATCAGAGGAAATGCATTTTTTTTTTGGATTTCTCTTTAGTATACAGCTTCTAAAAAGTAATGGAAGGATTAAGATTTTTTAATAGAAGTGATTTACAAATCTGTTTAACTTTCTGGCACCAGTTGTGAGTACCCCTTTAAGGATCCAGGGTGTACCTGTACACCAGTGGGAATTTTGGTCTCCGCTATTATCTATATCTATCAGCAGGCATCCCGTGCAAATGCCCAGGGGGGTCCCGAGACCCCCCCCCCCCCCATGTCAGTGATCGAATTCACCGGCAACTTGCGGTGATTCCGGGTCTTACAGGTCTCTGGTGACCCGGAAAATAAGGGGGAATCGGGGTTGTCCCTGAAGGGATAGGAGTGAGGTGGCAGGGGTGCCACCCCTCCTATCCCTTGTTCAAAAGCGACGACCGATAGCAGATCGGGGGCAGGAGGGGTGGACGTTCGGTTCCCCTGCTCTGCCCGACCACTGTAGTCCACACAGGGCGGGGGGACCGACTGTGAATGGCGCCGAAGGTCCACTTACCGGCAGCGGCAGAGGAGACGATCGGCGGCAGTGATCGGCGGGCGGTGATGATGTGCGGCTGGCTCCCTGGTGCGGAGTGCTGCAGACTACGGAAGCAGGTGAGTTGCCTAGCAACATCTGGAGGGCTACAGTTTGGAGACCACTATACAGTGGTCTCTAAACTGTAACCCTCCAGATGTTGCAAAACTTAAACTCTCAGCATGCCCAGACAGCTGTTTGCTGTGTGGGCATGCTGGGATTTGTAGTTTTTCAACAGATGGAGAGCTACAGTTTGATGATCACTGTGCGGTGGTTTCTAAACCGTGGCCCTCTAGATCTTGCAAAACTACAACTCCCAGCATGCCCACACAGCAGTTTGCTGTCTGTGCATGCTGGGATTTGTAGTATTGCAACATCTGGAGGGCCACAGTTTGGAGATCACTGTGCGGTGGTTTCTAAACCGTGGCCCTCTAAATCTTGAAAAACTACAACTCCCAGCATGCACAAACAGCAAACGGCTTTCTCGCCATGCTGGGAGTTGTGGTTGTGTACCTCCAGCTGTTGCATAACTACATATCTCAGCATGCCCTTTGGTGATCAGTACATTCTGGGAGTTGTAGTTTTGCAACAGCTGGAGGCACACTGGTTGGAAAATACCAAGAGTTAGATAACAGGACTTAAGTGAAGGTTTCCCAACCAGTGTGCCTCCAGCTGCACGCTCTGTCAGTGCATGTTGAGAGTTGTAGTTTTGCAACAGCTGGAGGTTTGCCCCCATGTGAATGTACAGGGTACATTCACACGGGCGAGTTTACAGTGAGTCTCCTGCTTCAAGTTTAAGCTGCGGCTAATTTTCCGCCGCAGCGCAAACTCCTAGTGGGAAACTCACCGTAAAACCCCCCCATGAGAATGTACCCTAAAAACACTACACCACACTACACAAACACATAATAAAGGGTAAAACACTACATATACACTCCCTTACACTGTCCCCCAAATAAAAATGAAAAACGTATCGTACGGCAGTGTTTCCAAAACGGAGCCTCCAGCTAGGGCTGGGCGGTATACCGGTTCATACCAAATACAGAAATTTTTGTCCTGCACGATATGAATTTTTCCCCATACCGCAATACCGGTTTGGTCCCTCCCCCTCGGGAATGAATGAATTATCGGCCCACATCGGGGAACTAATCATGTGTGACCCGCGAGTGCTGTTCTGCCCCCCCCCCCCAAATTAATTATCAGCCCAGCGCTGCGCTGTCCCCATCGGGGTAAATACTCACATACCACCCGCAAGCGCTGCCCCCCTGGTCCTCCTGTTTGTTGCGGCCGCCGGCGCTGGATCTCTGTACTATACGCTGTATCCCTATGCCTGGGCTGCAAAAGATAAACAAAACAAACTTTAACTCACCTTCTCCCGTTGGTCCAGTACCGGCCTCACCTACTTCCTGGGGACGGGAACGTCGGACAGCCATCAGCCTATCACTGGCCGCAGCGATGTTCCGCCTCGGCTGGTGATAGGTTGAGCGCACTGTCATGTAAGAAGCAGGCCAGCTTGGGAATCACTGGCGTAGAATACCCCTATGCAATTCATAATTTAGTCCTCAAATGCGCATGGTGCTCTCTTACTCTGGAGCCCTGTCGTGTTTCTAGGAAACAGTTTAGGGCCACATATAGGGTATTTCCGTACTCAAGAGAAATTGTGTTACAAATTTTAGAGGGCTTTTTCTCCTTTTACCCCTTAGGAAAAGGAAAAGTTGGGGTCTACACCAGCCTGTTAGTGTAAAAAAAAAATTTAAAAAAATGTTTTACACTAATATGCTGCTGTTGCCCCATACTTTTTATTTTCACAATAGGTAAAAAGGAAAACATTTGTAATGCAATTTCGCAATATAGGGTATGGAAATACCCCATATGTGGGCGTAAAATGCTCTGCGGGCGCACAACAAGGCTCAGGAGTAAGAGCTCACTATGTGCATTTGAGAACTAAATTGGTTTTGCACAGGGGTGGCTGATTTTACAGCTGTTCTGACATAAATCACAAAAAAATAAATACCCGTGTGACCCCATTTTGGAAACTACACCCCTCACAGAACATGACCAGGGGTATAGTGAGCCTTAACACCCCACAGGTGTTTGACAAATTTTCATTAAAGTTGGATGAGAAAACGAAAAAAATAAATAAAAACAATTTTAAATGGGCACTGTCATGAAAACCAAAAATTGATATGTTGTAGTACTTCAGTACTACAACATATCTCTAATATAGTTTAATTAAAAAAAGTGATTTTAAAACAGTTTAAAATCACTTTTAAATTCGGCCACTAGGGGTCGCCCTCCTAGTGGCCGAATGCATTCAGCAGTGACGTCACCACTGAATTTCGACTCGTTGAAGCCTGGCAACGAGTCGAAATTCAGGCACTGCAGTGCTCGCTCCCGCCTGTCAATCAAACAGGCGGGAGCGAGCGCTTTGAAGGAAGAAGACGCGCGCAGGCTCGGGGACAAGGTAAAGTATTATGTTCACTGTATTATGTATACTGTTCACCTATACAGTATGCCTCCAGTTCTCCCACTACAACTCCCAGCATGCCCTGGGAGTTTTAGTGGGGAAGCCTGGAGGGACACTGTATAGGTGAACTGAGGGGTAGTGGGTTGAGCGGAGCAGCGGGGCCGGGGGGGGATTTGCGGGCTGCTCGGTGTGGAGGGAGTACTCTGGGTGAACTAAGGGGGAGGGGGAGGGAGTTGAGTGGCGCGACGGGGGCGGGGGAGGGTTTGCGGGCTGCACGGCGGGTGATGTGCTCCGGTGTTCATCTATACAGGGTGCCTCCAGTTGTTTCCCCACTACAACTCCCAGCATGCCCTGACAGCCAATAGATGTCAGGGCAAGCTGGGAGTTGCAGTGGGGAAAAAGCTGGAGGCACCCTGTATAGGTGAACTACGGGCGGAAGTGCCGGCCCCAGCAGGCATCAGTGACGTGGTGCCTGCTGGGGAAGTCTGCCTGGTAGTGAGCACACTACCAGGCAGACAAAAAAGCGTTTTTAATATGTAAAAAAAAAAATTAAAGGCAGGGAGGGGGTTAGGGATAGATGGGTAATAGGCAGGGACAGAAAAGAAAAAAAAAGTGATGGTGGGAGCTACCCTTTAACTAAAATGCTGGTGTTACCCTTTCATTTTCAAAAGGGAAAGTAGGAAAAAAAAGCCCCCAAAATTTGTAACCCCATTTCTTCTGAGTAAGAACATACACCATATGTGGATGTAAAGTGCTCTGCGGTCGAACTACAATGCTCAGAATAGAGTGAGCGCCATTGGGCATTTGGCAAGAAAATTTGTCCAGAATTGAAGGCCACATGTGTTTACATAGCCCCCATAGTGCCAGAACAATGGACCCCCCCCCCCACATGTGACCCCATTTTGAAAACTACATCCCTCACAGATTTTTGGAACAGATTTTTGTGAAAATGAAAAATGTAATTCCAAAGACCTGTCAAACGCCAGTGGGGTGTAAATGCTTACTGCACCCCTTATAAAATTCTGTGAGGGGTGTAGTATCCAAAATGGGGGTCACATTTGGGGGGGTCCACTGTTTTGGCACCACGGGGGCTTTGTAAATGCACCAACCAACCAAGTTCTCTATCCAAAAGATCTTCCCTTTCCTTCTGAGCATTGTAGTGCGCCCGCAGTGCACTTGATGTCCACATATGGGGTATTTCCATACCCAGAAGAAATGGGGTTACAAATTTGGGGGGGCAATTTCTCCTATTACCCCTTGTAAAAATGTAAACTTTGGGGGGGGGGGGGAATGCATTTAATGAAATTATTTTTTTTTTTTTCATTTACACATTCAACTTTAACAAAAAGTCTTCAAACACCTGTGGGGTGTTTAGGCTCCCTGTACCCCTTGTTACGTTCCTTGAGGGGTGTAGTTTCCAAAACAGTATGCCATGTGTTTTTTTTTTTTTGCTGCTCTGGCACCATAGGGGGCTTCCTAAATGTGACATGCCCCCCAAAAACCATTTCAGCAAAATTTGCTTTCCAAAAGCCAAATGTGACTCCTTCTATTCTGAGCATTGTAGTGCGCCCGTAGTGCCCTTGACTTCCACACATAGGGTTACAAATTTTGGGGGACATTTTTTCCTATTACCCCTTGTAAAAATTTAAAATTTGAGGAAAAGCCAGCATTTTAGTGAAAAAAAAATTCATTTACACATCCAAATTTAACGAAAAGTCATCAAACACCTGTGAGGTGTTAAGGCTCAATGGACCACTTGTTACGTTCCCTGAGGGGTGTAGTTTCCAAAATAGTATGCCATGTGTTTTTTTTTTTGCTGTTCTGGCACCATAGTTGCTTCCTAAATGTGACATGCCCACCAAAAACCATTTCAGAAAAACTCACTCTCCAAAATCCCATTGTTGCTCCTTCCCTTCTGAGCCCTCTAGTGCACCCACAGACATACACATATGAGGTATTTCCATACTCAAGAGAAATTGGGTTAAAAATGTTAGGATGATTTCTCTCCTTTTACCCCTTGTAAAAATTTAAAAACTGGGTCTACAAGAACATGCGAGTGTAGAAAATGAAGATTTTCTCCTTCATTTTGCTGCTATTCCTGTGAAACACCTAAAGGGTTAACACACTTTCTGAATGTCATTTTGAATACTTTGATGGGTGCAGTTTTTATAATAGGGTCATTTATGGGGTATTTCTAATATGAAGGCCCCTCAAATCCACTTCAAAACTGAACCGGTCTCTGAAAAATTCTGATTTTGAAAATTTGTATATAAAGTAGACATATTGTATATGTGAATCAATATATAATTTATTTGGCATGTCCATTTTCCTTATAAGCAGAGAGTTTCAAAGTTTAAAACTCTCTCGGAATCAGAATGAAAGGTAAAAGCATCCGAGAGTTATTAATGCTTAAAGTGACAGTGGTCAGATGTGCAAAAAATGGGCGGGTCCTTAAGGTGAAAATGGTCTGGGTCCTTAAGGGGTTAACCCTTTAGACGCCATAATCAAAGTTGATCGCGAAATCTAAAACCAAAGTAAAAGTATCATGGTACCTCAGTGGAGTTGATCGGGACAATCGTGGTGAAACCACAATGTCCTGATCAGCTGAGAGGATGGCAGGAGGGCCCTTACCTGCCTCCTCGCCATCCGATCAGTCCCCTGATGCTCCAGCCAGGCTCTTCAGGCTGGAGAAGCAGGGCACCGATAACACTGACCAATTCTATGCTATGGCATAGCATTGATCAGTATATGCAATCAAAAGTTTGCATGTTATAGCACCCTATAGGGGATAAAAAAAATTAAGTGTTAAAAAAAAGTTAATAAAAGTTAATTAACCCCTTCCTAATAAAACTTTAAATGTCCTCTTTTTCCATTTTTTTTAATTAAAAAAAAAATGGTGGTACTGCCACGTGCGTAAAATGTCCGAACTATTAAAATATACAGTCATGGCCGTAAATGTTTGCACCCCTGAAATTTTTCAAGAAAATGAAGTATTTCTCACAGAAAAGGATTGCAGTAACACATGTTTTGCTATACATGTGTTTATTCCCTGTGTGTGTACTGGAACTCAACCAAAAAAGGGAGGAAAAAAGCAAATTGGACATAATGTCACACCAAACTCCAAAAATGGGCTGGACAAAATTATTGGACCCTTTAAAAATTGTGGAAAAATAAGATTGTTTCAAGCATGTGATGCTCCATTAAACTCCCCTGGGGCAAGTAACAGGTGTAGGCAATATAAAAATCACACCTGAAAGCATATAAAAAGGAGAGAAGTTCACTTAGTCTTTGCATTGTGTGTCTGTGTGTGCCACACTAAGCATTGACCACAGAAAAAGGAGAAGAGTCTGATGACTTGAGAACCAAAATTGTGGGAAAATATCAACAATCTCAAGGTTACAAGTCCTTCTCCAGAGATCTAGGTTTGCCTCTGTCCACAGTGCGCAACATTATCAAGAAGTTTGCCACCCATGGCACTGTAGCTAATCTCCCTAGGCGTGGATGGAAGAGAAAAATTGATGAAAGGTGTCAACACAGGATAGTCCGGATGATGGATAAGCAGCCCCAAACCAGTTCCAAAGACATTCAAGCTGTCCTGCAGGCTCAGGGAGCATCAGTGTCAGCGCAAACTATCTGTCGACATTTAAATTAAATACAATGCAATGGCAGGAGACCCAGGAGGACCCCACTGCTGACACAGAGACATAAAAAAAAGCAAGACATTTTGGCAAAATGAACTTGAGTAAGCCAAAATCCTTCTGGGAAAAAAGTCTTGTGGACAGATGAGAGCAAGATAGAGCTTTTTGGTAAAGCACATCATTCTACTGTTTACCAAAAAAACTGTATGATGCCTAAAAAGAAAAGAACACAGTACCTACAGTGAGATATGGTGGAGGTTCAATGATGTTTTTGGGTTGTTTTGCTGCCTCTGGCACTGGGTGCATTGAATGTGTGTATCGGATTTTGGGTCGCACTGTACAGCCCAGTGTCAGAAAGCTGGGTTTGCGTCAGAGATCTTGGGTCTTCCAGCAGGACAATGACCTCAAACATATGTCATAAAGCACCCAAAAATGGATGGCAACAAAGCGCTGGAGAGTTCTGAAGTGGCCAGCAATAAGTCCACATCTAAATCCATTTAAACACCTGTGGAGAGATCTTAAAATTGCTGTTGGGAAAAGGCGCCCTTCCATTAAGAGAGACCTGGAGCAGTTTGCAAAGGAAGAGTGGTCCAACATTACGGCTGAGAGGTGTAAGCTTATTGATGGTTATAGGAAGCGATTGATTTTTTCCAAAGGGTGTGCAACCAATTATTAAGTTAAGGGTGCCAATAATTTTGTCCAGCCCATTTTTGGAGTTTGGTGTGGCATTATGTCCAAATTGCTTTTTTTTCCACCCTTTTTTGGTTTAGTTCCAATACACACAAAGGGAATAAAAATGTGTATAGCAAAATTTCAGGGGTGCCAACATTCACGGCCATGACTGTAAGGTTAGCTAAACCACAGGGTCAATGGAGTACATGTAAAAAAAAAAAATTATTCAAAGTCCAAAACTGGGCATTTTTGGTCACTTCATCTACCATAACAAATTAATAAAGAGAGATCAAAAAGTCCCATCAAAACAAAAATGGACTATTTTAAACATACTAATTTTGGTGCATGTAGTTATACTTTTTTTTTTAAGTAGTAAAATAAAATAAAACCAACATAGATTGGGTAGCCTTATAACTGTAACTACAGAATAAAGATAAGGTGTCATTTTTACTGAACAGTGCACTGCGTAGAAACGGAAGCCCCCAAAACGTACATTTTTATTTTTATTTTGTCGCAGATTATGTTATAAAAAAGTAATGTAATTACAAAGTACAATTGGTGATGCAAAAAAACAAGCCCTTAAATGGGTCGGTAGGTCCAAAATTGAAAGCATTATGAATTTTAGAAGCAGAGGAGGAAGAAATGGAATTGTAAAAAAAAAAAAAATTGCCCGGGTCCTTAAAGGGATACTCCGGTGGAAAACTTTTTTTTTCAATCAACTGGTGCCAGAAAGTTAAACAGATTTGTAAATTACTTCTATTAAAAATCTTTGTCTTTCCAGTACTTTTTAGCAGCTGTATGCTACAGAGGAAATTCTTTTGTTTTTGAATTTCTTTTTGTCTTGTCCACAGCGCTCTCTGCTGACACCTGATGCCCGTATCAGAACTGTCCAGAGCAAAGCTATGCTACGCTGGACAGTTCCTGACACGGACAGAGGTGACAGCAGAGAGCACTGTGGAGAAGACAAAGAAGAAATTTAAAAATCAAAGGATTTCCTCTGTACCATACTGCTGCTAATAAGTACTGAAAGGATAAAGATTTTTTAATAAATGTAATTTACAAATCTGTTTAACTATCTGGCACCAATTCATTTAAAAAAAAAAAAAAGTTTTCCACCGGAGTACCCCTTTAAGGTCAAAACTGGCTTTGTCCTTAAGGGGTTAAGCATTTCTGAGAGCACAAGCTCCTGTTGATGTTGATTATTGTGGCACATATGAATATTGACTTTGCACACCATTGATCAACCATTTTAACATAAAAGTTGTAAACTTCTGCTTGGCTGTGAGTTTTAGGAACATGTGGGTTTTAATGCTTTAAAAAAAAAAAAAAATAAATAAAGTATTCCGGTTTGTCCCAACACTTATATAAAGTTAGACATGGCCGTCAATAGCCCATCAAGACAACTGCAATTATCTGGTTGCTGCTTTCAGGAAATATAAAACTATAAAGGCTTTAGGGGGTGCATTTAATTTTTAAGGTGTATAATATCTGTATTTTATAGGTTGTTACTTTTCTAAAATTTCCATTTTAATCACCGACTTTTGGTTTTGGCTTCTCCAGTTCTGGAGATTTTGTGTGCATATGAACATAGGTGTAATAGGTAATGCCCAGAGGGCGTAAAACGGCGCAGTCGCTCCGGACGGGGCTCCATAACACCTACTACCCTGCCTTTCCATGTTTCCATGTATAGCCACCGTCTACGCTTTTGATTAAAGTACACAGCATTGGAATTGTGGTGAGTGATCCGCGTTTTTCTTTTCTACCTTTTTGGATATATTACCAATGCGCTTGTTGAACTGTCTGTTTAGAAGGTGTGGTGCGCTGTCTTTGGTCACATTTTCAGCCAAAACTATATTTTTTATCAAATATTACACTTTCACAAAAATTTAGATTTAGACCTCTTTCATAATTTTTCTGACGTTTTAAACTACATTTTTTTTTAAAAAAAGCATACGTAAAATGCCTGTGTGGTTTGATAGATAGGTCTTTCCTCTTACACATACACAGGGAGAGACCTCCTTCCAGACACTTCCCAAGGCTCACTTTGTTTTCAATTAGGTTTTTCTCTGAAATTGTGCAATATTACTGTAATGTATAACTTAGGTGTTAGTCATAAGGGAGCCGGTCATGATTTCATAAATCAACTGATGATCTCCAACTACTCCATACCAGGTACAGACTTTCAGATTACAGCAGATAGGTGCTAGGGAAATAATAATACCTCTAGTTATAAAAATGTATTTTTCTGTTAGTAGGGGTGCTGACTGCAGCAGTATGCTCCCTCCCTCCCCCACTCTGCTCTGCTTTGACTGACTGACACACAGGGCTGGATGATAAGCACTGTACATCAATCATGCTAACTTTACAATCAGCATAACTAAAGGTATGGTTAATTTTAGCTCAATTTCACCTATCTCCTTGGATCAGCAGCTCTATCTGGTACAGAGATGACAGTTTCCCTTTAAAAGGTTAAAATTTGATTTACTAAAAAGGTAATAAAAATATTCTCCTTAATGCTTTAGACTCTGTCTAGGGATACAATTAGCTGTTTTGAATGGTATCTAGCATTATAGTACCCTATTATTAGGGACTTCTAAACACATGATGTAACCAGATATGGCGATAAGTAGTTCTGCATCAATCCCTTCAAGCTGTGATCAGCACTCAGAAATTCTTTGATTACAATGATCAGGAAGGGAAATGAACAATGCTCAATATCTAGGATGCCTGAGGGTGAAAACACGTGATCAGGTTGTGTTGCAGTTGCATTTTCCGATACAGCAATGTATTTCTTTCATTTCTTATTACTGAAAATTGACAAGATGCAGTTCCAAACCACAATGCAGATCGTATGCTTTCATGATGGAAGTGGAAACTGTGGACCAAATGAAGTAGGCCTGTGAGCAACATATGGTCACTGTGGACATATATCCCAAATATTCCATGATAATCCCTAGAGCCTGGGATCAAAAGTTTAACTAAAGTAGATTTATTCAATAAAATCCCTCACACAAAACACAATACTCTGCTGCTGATGAAAAGAAGAACAGTTACAACCTGCCTTTTCAGAGAAACTATGTCTCACCTTTCCTACTCTTCTATGCCAGGCTTTTAACCGCCCACATGAAGACCAGACTCAACATGCATTCTTTCAAAGGTTGGCTTCTCACTAAGTACTGAAATTAGGATTTACCACAAACCAAACATTAACACACTAAATTATCTATCTATCCATATACACACACACGTATATATCATCACCCCTTAACGACAAATGAAGTAAATGTACGTCATGGTGCCGTGGTACTTAACTCACCATGATGTTACTTTTACGCTCCGCCATGACCGCGAACACTGGACCGATGCTCCGGTTATGCGCGGCAGGTCCCGGCTGCTATCAGCAGCCAGGGACCCGCCGGTAATGGCGGACATCCGCAATCGCACGGATGTCCGCCATTAACCCCTCAGATGCCATGATCAATACAGATACTTTGAATAGATGCTCGGATCGCCTGCAGCGCTGCCGCGGGGAACCGATCATCCAGCATGGATGACCTGCCTCCGGCAGTCTCCAGGAGTCTTCTGCTCTGGTCTAAGATCAAGCAGACCAGAGCAGAAGATCACCGATAACATTGATCAGTGCTTTGCCTTATGCATAGCACTGAACAGTATTAGCAATCAAATGATTGCTATAAGTGTAAAAAAAAAGTTTTAAAAAAATTGAAAAATCCCCTCCCCCACTAAAAATGTAAATCATCCATTTTTTCCCATTTTACCCTCCTACAGATTACGGTGCAAAAAATTAGCCCTCATACCGCCCAGTATACGGAAAAATGAGAACGTTATATGTTGTCAAAATATGGCAATTTCAATCATACTAATATTGTTAAAATAGTTCGAGATTTATTTAAAGCGGTACAATTCTAGAAAAGCATATAACATGGGTATAATTTTAATTGCATTGACCGAAGAGAAAACATGTCATTTTTACCGTAAAGTGTACAGCGTGAAAACAAAACCTTCCAAAATTTGCTAAATTGCGGTTTTCTTTTCAATTTTCCCACATAAATAATATTTTTAGGGTTGCTCCGTACATTTTATGGTAAAATAAGTGATGTCATTACAAAGTAAAATTGGTGACGCAAAAAACAAGCCCTCATATGGGTCTGCTGGAGGCACACACGTTGCAAAACACACAGTTTGTTACTTAATTCAGTGTTTTGCAACCAGTGTGCCTCCAGCAGTTGTAAGAGTACAACTCCCAACATGTACGGACAGCCAAAGAGCATGCTGGGAGTTGTAGTTTGCAACATCTGGAGGCACACTGGTTGCAAAACACAGAGTTTGTCACTTAACTCAGTGTTTCCCAACCTGTGTGCCTCCAGCTGTTGCAAAACTCCAACTCCCAGCATGCATGGTCTGTCAGTGCATGCTGGGAGTTATAGTTTTGCAACAGCTGGAGGCACACTGGTTGGGAAACATTGTCTGTTTCCTAACTCAGGGTTTCCCAACCCGTGTGCCTCCAGCTGTTGCAAAACTATAACTCCCTGCATGCCCAGACAGCCGAAGGGCATGTTGGGAATTGTAGTTATTATGAAACTGGAAGAGAACAGTTTGGAGACCACTGTGTAGTGGTGTCCAAACTGTAGCCCTCCAGATGTTGCAAAACTACAAATCCAAGCATGCTCAGACTGCCTGGGGGTTAACTCTTTAGACGCGGCATTCAAAGTTGATCGCCACGTCTAAAGTGAAACTAAACTACCCCAGGCTTGCTCAGTGAGCTATTTGGGACCTCCACGGTGAAATCGCAGCATCCCGAACAGCTGTAGGTCACGAGGAGGGTCCCCTTACCTGCCTCCTGGTGTTCGATTGCCGAATGACTGCTCAGTGCCTGAGATCCAGGCATGAGCAGTCAAGCGGCAGAACCATCGATCAATGGTTTCTCATAGGAAAACATTGATCAATGTAAAAGATCAGTGTGTGCAGTGCTATAGCCCCCTATGGGGGCTATAACATTGCAAAAAAAAAGTATCATATAAAGATCATTTAACCCCTTCCCTAATAAAAGTTTGAATTACCCCCCTTTTCCCATTTAAAAAAACGGTGTAAATAAAAAACAAACATATATGTGGTATCGCCACGTGCGGAAATGTCCGAATTATAAAAATATATTGTTAATTAAACCGCACGGTTAATGGCAAAATTGTCTCCCCCGCTGAAATTGCTCAGTGCGAACGGGTCTCGTGGAAGACCCATTCACACTGATGTTAAAGTTCACCAAGTGTAATTCCGATCACTGAGTTCCACCCGCCGAATTCCACAGGAATTATGTAGTGTGAACTTACCCACAATAAATGTACAAATAGTTAAATTAAGGTGGAAAAAAATTATAATTAGAAAAAGAAAATCAGATTAGAAAACAAAACATGTTTCACTATCTTGCTCTTATCAGGCGATACATTTACTTTAGGTTGGCAAAGCTGCATCTAAACCAATGTCCTTCGGACAGATAGAAAGGGGAGATGTTTGGCTTTAACTAAACACAGCATATCAGCACAAACACCTCATACCAACTGTCTAGCACGGTGGTGGAGGGCTCATGATTTGGGCTAGTTTTGCAGTCACAGAGGCAGCCATGAACTCTTCGGTATGCCAAACTATTCTAATGTCAAATATGAGGTCATCTTTCCAATAACTCAAGTCTGACTGAGACTGGGTCATGCAACAGGACAATGGGGGAGATTTACCAAAACCTGTCCAGAGGAAAAGTTGCTCAGTTGCCCATAGCAACCAATAAGATTGCTTCTTTCATTTTTAACAAGGTCTCTGCAAAATGAAAGAAGCGAACTGATTGTTTGCTATGGGCAACTCAGCAACTTTTCCTCTGTACAGGTTTTAAGAAATCTCCCCCATTAATGTTCTTAAAGGGGTACTCCACCCCTAGACATCTTATCCCCTATACAAAGGATAGGGAATAAGATGTCTGATTGCGGGGGTCCCGCAGCTAGGGAGCCCCCACAATATAGCATGCACCACCCACCTGTATCTGCTTCTGGCAGCGCTGGAGGTTCTGGCTACCGACCACGGGAACGGAAGATCGTGACGTCACGACTTCGCCCTGTGTGATGTCACGCCCTGCCCCCTCAAAGCAAGTCTATGGGAGGGGGCGTGACAGCTGTCACACCCTCTCCCATAGGCTTGCATTGAGGGGGCAGAGCATGACGTCACACAGGGACGGGGCCGTGGCGTCACAACGCTCCGGCCCTGTGATCGACAGTAATCAGACCCGGACACACGGAGGACTGATTTTAACAGGGTGTGGCATGCAAGATCACGGGGGTCCCCAGCGGTGGGACCCCACAATCAGGAATCTTATCCCATACCCTTTGGATGTCTAAGCACCGGAGAACCCCTTTAAGCGCACCAACAAGTCTATAACATAGTGGCCAAAAAAATCTAAGTGTTGCAATGGCCACGTCAAAGTCCAGACCTCATTCTAAATGAAATGTTGTGGCAGGAGTTTAAGAGAGCTTTGCATAAACACATGCCTACAAACCTTGATAAATTGAAATAACTTTGTAAAAATGAGTAGGGCAAGAGTCCTCCAGATTTTAGAATGATGTGAAATCATACAGAAAATGATGACTTCAAGTTATTGTTGCAAAAAGGTAGTTCCTCTACTAGCTAGAAATTGCTTTTTCATTTTGGCTTAGTTTTGCTTTTCTTTTATGTCCTTATATTAAAAATCAGAAATTAAAAGAAGGAATTTTCCAATTTTAGGTAAATAATTTCTAATAACAAAAGTCATAAAGCTTTTGATTTACATGTACAATAGATGCAACCAAAAACTCAGCACAAAACAGCAATAATTTGCATATAAACCAGTGCCAATCAGCACAAGAAAATACACCCTCAGGCAGGGAGAGCTTAGATCTCAATGGTGCAAGACATACGGTAAGTACATAGCTTGATGAGAAACATGTAGTAGCATTTGAAAATATCTTTTTGCAACACCCAGCGTGACAAACCATTGGAAGTTAGTACACAATTTGATGGTGTACAGCTTCCGCAAGAATGACAAGAATTTAACAGAGAATGGGTAAGTTTAGTGATGTAAAGCTAGAAAGAGGTACAACCTATAAACAGTGCAGATTTACATGCCAGTTTTATTGCTTTCAGCGAGAGGAAAATATTAATTCTCGAGAAGTATCATCTCTACAAGAGATTACCCGTGTCCGGATCGGTTATTTAATGAATAACAAACATAAGAAATTATGTTTAATAATAGCAAGTTTTTAAGACAAGTGAAGTGCTCTTTGTATATTTTTTATTTTTGCACTTTCCTTTTTTCTTCCTCACCTTAATTTAAAAATTAAAACGCTTTCAATCTTCCTCATAGAGGCCCATATGAGGGCTTGTTTTTGGTGCCACTGATTGTATTTTGTAATGGCATCAATCATTTAACCAGCAGTCGCAATGTCTGAGTACACTGTGCATGCGCGCGGCAACTCGCAGGCCCCTTTGTGGCTGCTTGGAGCGGGCAGGGCCAGGCGGGGGTGGCAACAGCTGGAGGCACAATATGGGTTGGTTCACCGGCAGATTTGCAGTGAAAAATACGCTGTGGATCAGTTACATGTGACCCCACCCTTAAGGGTGCGTTCACACGCTAGTAGCTAGCAGCGAGATTCCTGCTGTGAGTTACGCTACCATTGATTTAGATGGGTCAGCGGACAGTCCACAAATCTGACACTATTGCGGACTGTCTGTGGACCGATTTAAATCAATGGTAGTGTAAGCTGGCAACCCGCTGCTAATAATAGCGTGTGAACATCCCCTGAAAAGGGAAAATGTTGGTTATAACTGACAAGGTAAAAGGACTTTGAAGGACTTTGCTGGATAGTTTCACATAGTGTAACTAATCACACCACCAGATAGAGGTTAATAGCACCTACACGGGCAAAACTTTTAGATTTGAGAACTACTGCTTGTGAGCAGAGCAGTTAACATTTTTTTTTATGTATGCAAATGAGCAGCAAGTGCCCACAGGATGGGGCAGATAGCCTCAAGTGCCCAGAATTTGCATCCCCTGTCATTGCTTGCCTTCTCCTCCCCCAGCCTTTAACCCCGGACGAAAATGTACATAATGGTGAGCTGGTACATGTACATTTATGTCCTATGCATAACCGCAAGCATCAGGGCGATGCTCGAGTCATGCGCGGCTGGTACCAGCTGCTCATAGCAGCCAGGGATCCGCCGGTAATGGCGGACATTCGCGATCGCGCAGATGTCCACCATTAACCCCTCAGATGCCGTGATCAATACAGATCACGGCATTTGCAGCATCGCGGTCACTAAAATGGATGATCGGATCGCCGGCAGCGCTGCAATCCGATCAACCAGAACAGCAGACGGAGGTCCCCTCACCTGCCTCCGCTGCCTTCCACAGGTCTTCTGCTCTGGTCTGCGATCGAGTAAACCAGAGCAGAAGATGACCGATAATACTGATCAGTACTATGTCCTATGCATAGCACTGAACAGTATTAGCAATCAAATGATTGCTATAAATAGTCCCCTATGGGGACTATTGGGGCCATTCAACTGGCCCATGACGACCAATCCACTTTCCAGGAAACTGTTCATCTAGGAATGCTCGGACCTGACACCCATAATGTGGTGGTGCACCATCTTGCTGGAAAAACTCAGTGAACGTGCTAGGTCCGAGCATTCCTAGATGAACAGTTTCCTGGAAAGTGGATTGGTCGTCGTGGGCCAGTTGAATGGCCCCCAATGTCTCCCGATCTGACCCCCTTAGACTTTTATCTTTAGGGTCATCTGAAGGCAATTGTCAATGCTGTGAAGATACGAGATGTGCAGCATCTGAAACTACAGATACTGGAAGCCTGTGCTAGCACTTCTCCTGCGGTGTTGCTATCAGTGTGTGAAGAGTGGGAGAAGAGGGTTGCATTGACAATCCAACACAATGGGCAGCACATTGAACACATTTTATAAGTGGTCAGAAACTTGTAAATAACTCATGAAAAAATAAAGTTATGTTAAAACCAAGCACACCATTGCTTTTCGTGTGAAATTCCCAATACGTTGGATGTGTCACATGAACCTCTTCCTATTGAAAAAACAAAAGTTGGATTCAAAATAGCCGACTTCAAAATGGCCGCTATGTCACCACTCATCTTGAAAAGTTTCCCCCCCTCACATATACTAATGTGCCACAAACAGGAAGTTAATATCACCAACCATTGCCATTTTATTAAGGTGTATCCATATAAATGGCCCACCCTGTATACTTCTCTAATGCTAGTACACTTGGGCCATGACGATTAGAAGGAGGGGGCTTAGGTTAGTTTTGGTTACATCTTTTTGTCTATACAGAGATCAACCAATCACGATTCAACTTTAATTTCTCAAATTGATGTGGTTAAATGAAAGCTGAGCTGTGATTGGTGGCTATATGCAAAAAAAAAAATGTTTTCTCAAAAAACACCCACAGAAGGCTAAAACAAGCGGTTACTGGGAGCTCAATTCACAAGGAATAAACACCTATATAAAGAACCCCCCCCATAAAAAAAAGTTTTATAAATGTATAACATGAAATGCAAGAATACTTCAATGGTAAATCCATTCACTTAAAGGATATATGATCTATCTACCCCACATACAACTATTCAACAGTGCATAATGCATATCAACCAGGAATACACCCACCCCAACACAAGTTTTGTGAGGTTGCTTCTTCCGGGGTATTTTTAAAGACAAATTAATAAATCCTGGGGGGAAAAAATTACAAAATAGATTTTGGTAACAGTACCAGCTATAGTATCAATGAACCATCAGTAATATTAACAGAATCAGCCATAGAACATATAATATCAGTCTTGGTACCAGCAAAATGCTGGACTCGAACGGCTCTACCTCCCAATGCCACATATACACAAACACAGCATCAGGATAACAGTGTTTTCACAGCCAATAAGGGCCTCCAACACCGCTCTACAGGAAAAATCACCCAAGTATTCTGCACAATATTGGGTAGCCACAACAGACTGCAGATTTTTACTGTGAATTTCCTTGCTCAAAATCTGCTGCATATACACTACACTGCAGAAATGAGAATTGATTCAAGGCTCTTGCTACGCTAGTCAGTCACAATAAGGGTAAATTACCCTAAATCAGATTTGATGCAAATAATTTCACAACAAATCCAACTCAAATCTGCAGAAAATTTACCAAGCTGTGCCGATCTTGGTGTACATTTTGTAGCAAATTTGTCTTTGCAGAAAACAGCCAAGCATTAAAATCCCAAAGCTTTACTCATCTTTCTTGGCGCCCCCATGGCAGTACCCTGGTCTCTTTGCTGGCCAGAGGCCATGTGGACAAAACTGGGGACCTTGATGCATTAATTGTCATTTGTAAAATGTTTTACGTTTCCCCTCATCCTGGCTGTCAATCAAATCCGACACAGGCAGTGAAGCATGCTGCTGTGCAACTCAGAGGACTATTACATGCAATTGCATTTGCTCTCAGACCTGATGTAATCTGGGCAACACGTAAAATGGTTTTATAAATCATACTAAGGCTTGGTTCACACTATGGAACTACTTGAAAAATTCCTGCCAATCATTACATGCACAGCAATGCCAACTGATTCAGTCGGCACTAGGACCACCCGGATATGCGCTGTCATCATTGACAGCAGTGCATTTCTAAGCAGATCCTTTGTGAGAATTAACAGGTTAATTCTTTCTGCAGAGTCCTGAATAACAGAAATTCATCAGTATACATGTTGCTGTGGAATCCCTGCATCATAATTGCTGTGGAGGCTGCTGCATCAGAATTCTGTTTGGAAATTCTGTAATGTGAACCTGGCCTAACACTTTAATGTGGTTATCCACCATAAGTTGATTTTAGTACATACCTGTCAGACAGTAATGGACATGCTTAGGAAGGATCTGCGCTTGTCTTGGGGCTAAATGGCTATGCTGTGAGATTACCATAACACTGTGGCTAGCTTTTTGTGAACTTGTATTTCCTGTTTGACTTTTTTTTTTACTACAAATCCCACAATGCCATTTTCCTACCTCTCACACATCAGCCACCCCACCCATTGAAACAAAAGACCTGTGGTTTTCAATCAGGGTGCTGCAGCTGTTGCATTAGTTGCAGATTGATCCCTCCACCCACTGAAGCAGACAGGCTCCCTGTCATCAGCTGACTAGTGAGTCAGGTCTCGGCCGCATTGCAAGCTGGAAAAAATCAGAGACAACAGTAATTTTGCATGCACAGAAGAATTGTGAGAAAACCATCACACACAGGTACAGACACTATATTATGAACTACACTAACTATACAGCCCCTGTAGCATAGTTAAATAATTCCTGGAATACCCCTTGAAAGGGTACCTTTCATCAAAAAAACTTTTGATATAATAAAGATTAATGTATACAGAATAACTTTACAATTGCATGTTATCAAAAAATATGCTTCTTTCTATTAAAATTTTTCACTTTGAAAAAATGACCACTAGGGGTCTCCCTACCAGTCTTGGCCGCAAGCCCATGTTAAAGATTTCAGACTCATGCAGGAGTCCTAAATCTCAGACTGGAAAATTAAATGGAAAGAAGCATATTTTTTGATAACACGCAATTGGAAAATTATTCTGCATACATTAATCTATAATATATCAAAAGTTTTTTTTGATGAAAGGTACCCTTTAAGGTTCCCATACACAAATTAAAGAGAGAGGTTTCAAATAAACCTAAGACTTTGCCTAAATGCTGGTTCCATAATTCAGTTTGGAAATCTAGACAAGGTTTGGTTTTCCATTTAGCCACAAGTTTTCCATTCCCTATTTACTAACAAAGTATCTCCTATGAGCACCACAATATATCACACAGGGCAGAGTTTTCAAGCTGTCTTCTAGTAAGAGTCTCTTTGATGCCCACAGCAACCAATCAGAGCTTAGAGAAATACGAGAAATAAAAGCTGAGCTCTGATGGGCAACAAAGAGACTCTTACTATAAAACAGCTTAATAAATCTCCTTGTTTTAAGTTTTAGCGTACTAGGAATCAGACATAAAAATATATGTACATAGACAAACGTAAAAAAGAACTGTTAGTACAAACCATTAATTCTTCTCTACAAGTAAATGTACCCTCGTTCAATAAAGCAGACACAAAAAATTGGTTTGACACCATCCTTATTGGCCATAACAGTCATAGCAGACCATGTCACCTACAGTTGCTGCTCACTTAACCTTTCGTCTGTTTGCCCTTGGTGATCTTAATTGTAAGCAATGCAATTTTAAGCAAGAGTTCAAGTGTCTACATGTCTGGCTTGCATACTTCATTCCATTTACACAAGATTCAGGCTTAGCACAGCTTACTGCAAAGAGCTCCAACTACGCAACTTTTAACCCCAAAGCATTAGGACCTGTGGAGCTCACAGCTCGAAAGGAATGTGACACCTAGATAGTTTTACTAAAAAAGGCCAGATAGTGAACAATATTTTTTTATTCTAATCTGTTTTTCTTTTATTTTCTGTAGATAATCCTGTGGACAGCCGTCACACCTCTGTTGCTGCTTTGTAAGCATAGCCATTATACTGCAAAATAAAAAAGTATGGAATAGTCTACTATGCTATTTCCATAGAAAAAAATCCTGTAAATCAACATATTCCCGCTTCAATATTTTTACCATTTTAGGACTTCTCAAAAGTGTGTACACAAATCACTGACTCCTTTCGAAAAGAAAACCTTTGTGCACCTATAGCATTCTCCCTGTTTATATCATTTCCTTGCTCTTCGGGCTGCTTGAGAGTCGAAGAGACCAGAGATACTAAACCAGCCTACATGGTTAAATGAGAAAGCTCTAAACAAGAATTTCAAGGAGGCGGCGTTAAAGATGTTTCTTCTTATTTACAATTCTTCCATCTCTAGCAGAACCCAGGCACAGATTGTAATAGATGTCCAGACCAGATTGAAAAAAAATCTTCCCATTAGCTTCCAGTCTATTATTTTTGGGTTTATACTTTCATACCTTGTGGGTTTGTCCACAAATAAAGTCAGAGTGGTCTACGCGCTGCTCAGGTCGTATGTCACAATCTTTACAAATTGCCTTACTATTATTGATGCCCTGCTCTCTTTCAAAAGCAAAAAAAGGGTTTCTACATCAGCTTCAAGACATGTTAAACCTGATCCTGGAAGTCGTTTCAGGGACCATAGAAATATATTTGCAAAACGTAGGTGATGATAACCTCTATTCTTGACAGAATAGACTCCTTCTGGAAGGTCTGGTACCCTTGAGACACTTCTCTAGAAGCTCGGGACATGCAAACCCCCCCCCCCCCCCCATTTTGTCCCTCTCTCTTAACTTGTTTCCTTATATGTACGGTATATAGTGTGTATTGTCTATGTACTGTCAATGTCCACCTTAACAATGGCTGGTCAGATTGCAAGTACTGTAGCACCAACTTCCATGCTTCTTGGGTTGACTTTTATACTTGCCATTTCTTTGTGTGTTCCCACTACCTGTTGTCCATGCTTTGCCAAACATTTACTGTGTATTGGTGTTTACTCCTTGTGGATAGTCTTGCGATTATACTTTTTATGTCCTTGCTTGCCTTTTTGTAAATTTAATAACTGTTTTACCATTAAAAAAAATAAATAAAATCCAGTATATGGATAAGCTGGTAGCCTATGGGTAATAGATGCTGGTACATCCATCACAAGGTTTGATGGATAGGGGATGGGCTTTTCAACGCATGCCCATTAAATAGATGCCATTATAGCCAACGGGTTATGGATGTGTTAAACAAATATCTAACAGTGGCATACAGTATGTCACCCATAAGCTACAATGGTATCTGTTTTACTGGATACATCATAAAAACGCTCATAATGTATCCATCAAAGAGGTTCCACATTAGTCTGTGTGTAACAGATGACACTGTTAGGCGTCCATAATAGCCTCAAATTAACATACAAGTTAAACATTTGGCCAAAAATGAAACATGAACCCACATTAACACTACTCAAACAGAGAGGGCAGATAAAACTTTGCTGAAAAACATTTAGAAGTCATCCAGATATTGAACAACATTCTTTGCACAGATGAAACCAAGATTGATCTTGACCAGAATGAAAGGGGGGGGGGGGGGGGGGAGTAAGAAGAAGGAACTCGGGCCCATGATTTGAAGTATACTACATCATTTGTCAAACAGAGGCAGGGTTATGGCATGGACAACTATGGTCGCTGATGGAACCTGACCAAAGGTGTTTAATGAATATATGACACCTGGCAGATGTAGTAGGAGGACTTCTGAAGTGTATAGATATAGACTTGCTGCTTAGCTTAAGTGAAATGCTGCAAAAATGATACATTGGTGCTCCATAAGCACCAAAGCAACCCAAGAGCTTCTTAAGGCAAAGTAATGGAAGCTTGTTCAATGGCTGCAGCCATCTGATCTCAACCTGGTTGGAAAAGCTTTACAAATGCGGAATACAAAACTGAAAGCAGAAACTTCATACATCCTCCTACAGAAATCCTGTGGGTTGGTCTGTTTAGTCTAAGGTTGCCTTCACATTATGTTTAGGACATCTGTTTTATTCTTACACAACAAAATCCTAATAAAAGGGCACTGTTAGTCTCCAACCTATGGCCCTTAGCTGTTTTAGAACTACATCTCCCAGCATGCAACAGCCAGTTGAGCCACAGGTTAGAGATTGGTTAAAAAAAAAAAAAAAAAAAAAAGACTATAGATTTTAGATTTAGTGGTGTATTTAATACCATAAAATACCCCATACACTTGCCTTGCTGGTGGAATGATAGTGGATTGTTTCAGGATTTAGGTAGGAAATCTGCATTTAAAAGGGTTTGGCCATAATAATAGTACTTGTTAGAGGAATTTGCTAATTATTATACCTTCACTATGGTTCTCCCTCTGACAATTGACCCAGGTCTGTCCTCCTGAGCCCCCTATCTTGTGTTTTGGCTGGAGAGCTACCCCCATGAATAAGATGGAACACGTGATGATACACATCATTCTGCCTCCATTGTGCCTGCGCTTACTGCTTGCGTGCAGTGTACTGCTAGGGAAGAGGCAGTGTCATGTATGTCACATACTCCTTCATCAGGTGACATATTATGGATGGGGACTTGCTAATATATCACATACTGTGGCTTGATTTAGACACGCTATTAGGTGGCCAACCACAATGTGTGGAAGTGGCCAAATCAATCATCTTTGTTTCTGGCATAGAGGGAACATACTTGAACACTGTTCCAAAATTTTATACCCAGACAACAAATAAACTGTATTGTACTATATACATAACAGTGACTGAGTGTTCTATTACTTTTGTCAAGTATACTTGCTCTCTGCAATAATTCAGCAAATGTTGGACATTTTGCTTACATCACTATAGTTCACAAATACATTGGGGGGTATTTATCAAAGGATTTATGTGTTCTTTTTCACGTATCTTTGGCGCAATACTTTGGCGCAGTGTCTTTTTGTGCCAAAGTTTGGCGCATCTTCTCCACTGACATTTTTACAACTTTCTCAAAATCACACCGTCCTGTGTGTGATTTTAACTTTAGTCAGCAAATCCCCGCCAAGAAATTTTGCACATGGAAAACACACTTAGCAATGTAAGAAAATGTAAAAGCGTCAAAATACATTAAAACATTTTTTTTGTGAAAGCAGCGACGCCTCCAGGGCTGCTCAATACTATCCTGCGACATAGTTGTCTCTGAGGAACCTTCACCCTCCGTTGATCCAGCATTGGACATGGCCACACAGGTTCAGGAAAGGTAAGCACTAAAGCAGTGGTCTCCAACCTGCGGACCTCCAGATGTTGCAAAACTACAACTCCCAGCATGCCCGGACAGCCAACGGCTGTCCGGGCATGCTGGGAATTGTAGTTTTGCAACATCTGGAGGTCCGCAGGTTGAAGACCACTGCACTAAAGTAACAAAACAAAAAAAACGACCTAAGTTGAAAATAAAATCCATTTCACATGGTGGCTATAAACCCCACAAAAGAAAATAACTCGCGTCGCTTGCTGATATACTGCAGGAGGGACTCCGAAATGGGTGCTCTACATGGTAAAATACGCGTCCTCTGTGGTGGTAAGTTCTGTGTAAAAGGCGCTGTGAACAGCTGATTTCAACATTTGAGCCAAAATTACTAACAACTTGCACCAAATGATAAATTTGGTGCATGTCCACGAAAACCAAAGTGAAAAAAAAGGGTAAAAAGAAACTGTCAACAGGCAAAATTGATAAATACCCCCCAATGAAACGGCATGTGTGATAAAATGGTACATTCTTCATTTTTGTTCAAATATGCAATAATTTTATATTTAATAATAAAAAAAAGGACAGGATACTGTGGCTATTCGTTTTTATATAGTGGTTATTAGTTTTTAAATAGGTGGAGGAACTGAAGGTGCGGAATGTTGGTTCTGGTTTGAAAAAAAATTAAATAAAATAAAAATAAAAAAGAATCACATCCATAGAACACTAATTCAAACAAGTCAGATTTACTGAAAAGGGGTATTCCACCCTCAACAATCTTAATTCTTTTATCAAAAATATACCGAATTTTACATAGTCTGTCTCTTTCATTATTTATCCACCTTTCTATGTCTAGCTATACTTATGCCAGTGCCACCTTTGTATAAAATCATTTTATAGTAATGGTAGGTGAAAACTCAGAAGCGGACATGCAATAGCTGACGGTACGACCACATTTTCAGCTCTTGGGCTGTTCTATACTGCTACACTAGGGACAGATGGAATCACGAAGTGAGAGGTGCTAAAAAGTCCTCACAGTGCTGCTAGCATGACATGGAACCCATAGGGGACCATACCAACCATAACAAGGAGCTATGGAGCACAGAGCAGCCAAAACAAGAAGACAAGGTAAAAAATGTGATTGGGGCACATCATTTGCCTTAATTTTTATCAGGGAGGTTAACTGGGCAAAAAAAATAATAATATTTAAACATTAAAAAAGGACAGGGCTGATATGAGAAAAATCCTTTTAACGATTCTTCAAAACAGTGGCATAGCAATCTTAACAATTACACTTCTCAGATGAGGCACAACAGCTTAATGGTTACATTTCTGAAATATAACTTTATTATATACCAATACACAACACTTCAGAGTCAGTTCCAGTTTTCTTTATAGGAGCTCTGTATTTCTATACTTCACACAGATCCAAACCAGTTTCCCACTTCACACATTTGACAGCTGTCTCTCATGCTTTCAGACCCTGATCTCATGGACTCTTGTCCTAAGCCTAGCTTCTCACCAAGATACCACCGGCTAGGCTATATCACTCTAGATCAATCACTCTCTGGGGCTCAAACTCTAAGGCCTGCTCCAAGAAGTTATTTTAGTACTGTCAGGAGTAGTTGCAATACTATCTCTCTCAGGATATACATTATTACCTCTTCCACTATCTCTGGGGCTCAAACTACTGTTCTCTGGATTGTCCCAGCAGGCCACCCTCGCAGGCCCCACTATCTGGGCCAAACCTCAGCTTTAACTACACTCACCTACTTCAGGTCGCACTACCGAAGCCACACTACCTAAACTCAACAGGCCCTCAGGAGAACCAGACCTTACTGCACCTATCTAGGAGCCCACTGGGACAGAGCTCTCCATCATTCCTGTTGCCAGCCACAGCAAAGTAACATGGCATGATACCCTGGACTACTAAAAACAACAATACCGTTGATAGACCATTGATAGAAAAACATTAAAATAAAGTTGCCCTTGGGGGCTCAGATAACCAAGCTTTGACTTTCATATTTTAGGCAGATGCGCCGACAGCAGTCACAAAAGTGAGCCCAATATTGCGGCGTATTTCCCGCTGTGCTACGAGCAGGCACCGTTTCTGCTTTGAGCGGGGATCTCGCTCTTGTGCCTGCCGTCCGTGCATCTGCAGCAAAAAACTCACTGTTGACAGTTTTTTCTTATGTTGATCAATCACCAAAATTCTCTTGTGTTGTGTCAGGGACCCTCTCTTATGTTGCCACAATCAATAGTAGATTTTTATCAGGCAATTAAATTATAGCCCTGACTCCTAGACAATGAAATATATATATATATATATATATATATATATATATATATATATTTTTTTTTTTTTTTTTTTTTTTCTTCACAGCCAATTGTTGCAATCTTGTAATTCAGTTATTGGCCTCAGGTTTCTGAAGTGGTGAAAGATAATAAAAGCCTGAAGTGGTGCCCACGATAACCTTATAAATACGACAGTGGACTAGTAGACATCACTAAAGCATTTTAGCTCACTTTAGCCTCTGAAAAACAGAACACTAAAAAAACAGATGTCAGACCTGTTTGGGTACTTCACATTTTTTTTCTTTTTTTATCTCTGGACAGAGTAATGGCCAAGGTGGCTTTCAGTCAGTCAATCTTTAAGGTACTCTCAGGAAAATGCCCATGAGGAAATAGTTTAAGTAGCCCTGAGGTACATAGACAAATGTTTGTGTGCATATTTCTCCCAAATCCTCCATTAAGAGCTAAAAAAAGATGGCAAAATTGTATCTGAACTAAAAGCCGACTTTCAAACAAAAACGGAAGCAACATAATCTAAAGTTTAACATCGACTTGTATTCATTAGTCCCCTGTGGAGTCCTATTCAAAAGTTAAGAACCTCTGAAAGTCACTCCAGAAAGGGAGTATTTCCTGGAATTGGCCAGACTAAGAAATGGCTGCCCATAGTCTGATGATCACAGATGATCCTTTTGTCAGTAGTTTCACATTGACACAGTACACTGTGCCCATACACTCTGACATTCAGACAGGCTACCAAGAGATATTATTGTAAATGCTCATTACCTTTCAGTCAAGCAGTGTATATTGAAAATCTACAGAGAATTGGCTCATTTACAACTGCTTGTCTGATACTCTTTGAATGTAAGACGGGCAGCAAAGTTAGTTACCTATATACTTCGCTTACTTATGTGTGGTAGCTAGTATCGAATGTCTTTTTTCATTTTTTGCAGCCTAAAAAATTAGTGTTGTCTCAGACCTTTCCCAGCATGCTGTGCGGCCCGAGACATTAAATCACAAGCCAGGGGCTAAAAGGGGGCTTGGCTGCTTCATTTGTTGTGTGAGTAGCAAACCCCATAATGGCATTACCAGGGAATATGTGCATGCATTTGTCGTTACGCAGATCCACCGTTTGTGTGTCCGGTGATGTCGAGCAAGTCGTATGATCAAATGTGTGGGAAGGAAATAAGTCACTTTCCACCTTGAAACAAAGGATCCTAGGGATTTTAGTCTGAGGGAGGTCGATGGGAACCAGAAGTAGCTAGTTCCCAAAACAAGCCAGCAGCAAGATGAGGGACATATGACATAGCCATTTACCACTAACACAAGCACAGATCCTTGGAAATCATGTTCATTCCTATATGACACTCAATTTTTCTAAATGAAGTGTCATACCACAGTGCTCTCTGCTGACACCTATGTTCATTTCAGGAACTGTCCAGGATAGGTTTGCTATGGGGATTTGCTCCTGCTCTGGACAGTTCCTGATATAAACTGAGATGTCAGCAGAGAGCACTGTGGTCAGACAGAAAAGAAACTCCTCTGAAGCATACAGCAGCTGATAAGTACTGGAAGGATTAGGATTTTTAACCCCTTAAGGACTCAGCGTTTTTCAGTTTTTGCAGATTTTGCAATTTCGTTTTTTCCTCCTTACCTTATTTTTTGCATCACCAATTCTACTTTGTAATTACATGAGTCATTTTCCCCAAAAATCTAAGGCAAAACAAAAAAACATTTTTTTTATTAAAATGCCATTTTGTAACTTTTGGGGGCTTCCGTTTGTACGCAGTGCTTGTTGTGTAAAATGATATTGTCTCTTTACTCTGTAGGTCCATACAATTAAAATAATACCCTACTTATATAGGTTTGATTTTGTCATACTTCTAGAAAAAATCATAACTACATGCAGGAACATTTATACGTTTAAAATTGTCATCTTCTGACCCCTATAACTTTTTTATTTTTCAGCATACAGGAATGTATGGGGCTCATTTTTTGCACCGTGATCTGAAGTTCAGTATTTTATTTTGATTGTGTGATTGTTGTTCCCCTTCCCTGGTTACCTCAGTCACTCAAACTAGATGAAATATTATAATTTGGCAAGATTGGCACCTATAGTGACTATTGACAAGAAAATTGCTCTACCTAGATGGATGAATACTGAAGAAGAAGCAGCTACTCCATTAAAGGAGTACTCCGGGATAAGAAAACGTATCCCCTATCCTAAGGATAGGGGATAAGTTTCAGATCGCAGGGGGTCCGACCGCTGGGGCCCCCCCGCGATCTCCCGTACGGGGCCCCAACAGTCAGCGGCCAGGGGCAGCCGACACGCCCCCTCAATACATCTCTATGGCAGAGCCGAAGCGCTGCAATCAGCAGGCTCTGCCTCTGCCATAGAAATGTATTGAAGGGGCGTGTCGGACACCGCGTCATGCGGTGGTCGAAATTAGCTATTTCGGCAAAGAGCCAAGAGCCCCATACAGGAGATCACGGGGGGCCCCAGCGGTCGGACCCCCCGCAATCTGAAACTCATCCCCTAGGGATTCCATCCTTAGGATAGGGGATACGTTTTCTTATCCTGGAGTACTCCTTTAATACATATTGAATGTTTTTCATTTCATTGTTTCTTTACAGTTTCCAAGGAACGCTGAGGTGAGTGCCCCACATGTAAGTAGTCCATACGTGGGCTTACGACTACAGATAGAACACAACACCTTAAAGTTAAGCTGTCTAATCATCCCCACAGGCACTATGGTACCGTAATCTCCCACCAAAAGAATTACACAATCAAGAGTACACTGCTAAGGGTGTGGGGGAAGCTAGTTCTGTCACTGTAATGGGGGGGGGGGGGAGGGCTACTCCATCTGAATATTTGGCATCAAAGCACTTTTACAGTTGCAAACCTGTTTTTTCTTAGGCTGGGTTCATACAGTGGAAAATGTGCGGAATGTCCACCCGGAAAATATGGGCAGGTATTCCACAAATTTGTACAATAAGTTGGCACTAGGACTGCTTGGAGATGCACAGTCTCATAGATGGATAGGCATTTCCAAGAGGAACCTGCAGAAAGAATGGATAAGTCCATTATTTCTGTGGATGCTGGAATCACATCTGCAGCGGAAAATCCACCGGGTGCACAGTACAACAGAATCCCATTGAAATCAACGGGACTCTGCTGCAGTGGAATGTCCACGTGGAACATTCAGTTGGAATTCCACACGGACATCCCGCCGTGTGAACATTCCTTTAGTCTTCTAAAGGTTTACTCCAGAAGGCAGAAGGTAGCCATATTCCTCAGTGTGAGTTTTATTATGAGGTTTTTCTGACTTACTATCAGGAGGTGGATCTAAAAGATGAAGAGATCAGATCCTTTTAAACGACATAGATTACCCATGATACAGAAAGAATACAAGCAAAAAACATCATCCAGTTAAGTGAGTTCCTTCCAATAAATCCAACTTCATCAAGGTGTACAGCTTAAAATACTCCGTCTAGGTGACTAAGACAAATCACATATTGTTGCATGTCCACACCACAGAACGGTGCTCTATATATGAATGCTATAAAATACATAGTATGCTCTATTAAAGTACGATTTATATTCACTGCTACAGACTTCTTACTGAATGATGTGACTTCAAAACAAGGGTTAGTCACTTTTACAGGTCATCCAGCTAGAACATTAATGTTTAACAGATTTACCAGTCACTGCATAGTAAATAGACCGATGATCTAGCCTAGTTATTGCTCAGCCAACAATGGGATTTTTACTATATACAGTATAAAGTAGGGGGCAGGCAGTCCTATTCTGTGGAAATGGAAATACCATTCAGAGCAGATCAGCTGTGACTATTTGGAAGGAGTATAATGGGAGAGAGTGTAGAATGACAGAAGCAACCTCCTTAATTGTGTAAATAGATTCTTAGCACTGACATATGGCACGGCCTAAACATGCATATTGAACTGCTTCTCGCATCTGTGCCTCTCTCAGCTCCTTTCCAGAAGGATCAACACATTCTTCTAAAAGATTCCTGTTTAATTATTGCACTCACATTGAGTCCAACAAACCTTTTATATGCCGCCAGGGCATTCAGCTTATTTTCCTATTATTTGTCACATTAGGGTCACTTAACATTTCAATAAACATTTCTCATGGCATCATCCTTAGGGTAAAGGCGTAAGAGAAGGAAATGCTGTGGGTTTTACCGGCTGATCAGTGCTGGAAAACTATGCAGCATTATACAGTAGCTGGGAAGTGGATGAGATACTGTGGTGAAGCTTTATCAATCTTCACCCTGTCAATTTCTATCACAAAAGGAGGACAAATTTGTTGGGAAGAACAAATCGGCATCAAGATCCCTGTACAGTGACCCCCCGACCTACAATGGCCCCGACATACGATCATTTCAACATACGATGACTTCAGAGTCCATCGCATGTTGAAGGCAGAATCAACATACGATGCTTTTGTATGTCGGGGCCATCGCATAAACAGCTATCCGGCAGCGCTGACTGCTTCAGCTGCCACCGGATAGCCGTTTACGGTGCCCCGTGTGGTCCACTCACGATCACTTACCTGTCCTCGGGGCTCCGGCGCGTCCTCTTCGGGATCCCTGCATCGTCGGCGCTCTCCAACGTCGTCATCACGTCGCTGAGCACGCCGTCCCGCCATCCAATAGAAGCGGCGTGCGGAGCGGCGTGCGGAGCGGCATGGGTAGCGACGGGATGGCGGCGATGGAGAGTGAGGATGCCAGGGAAGCAGAGGCCTTGCCGGAGCGTCGGGGACGCAGAGACAGCGATGAAAGGCCACATCCAGGGCAGTGGTGACGAGCGGTGACGGTCCGGAGCAGGGGGGACAGGTGAGTATAACCTCCAATACCAGTGGTCTTCAACCTGCGGACCTCCAGATGTTGCAAAACTACAACTCCCAGCATGCCCGCACAGCCGTTGGCTGTCCGGGCATGCTGGGTGTTGTAGTTTTGCAACATCTGGAGGTCCGCAGGTGGTAGACCACTGTCCTATACTTTACATTGTACGGATCCCTCAACATACGATGGTTTCAACAAACGATGGTCCATTTGGAACGGATTACCATCGTATGTTGAGGGACCACTGTATTTGGACGGTGTTGCAGATTACCTGGGGACCCACAGCAAAAGCCACAAGTGCAGATAATGGTTAAAAATAATAAAAAATAACAATACATGCTCACCTCACCAATTTTCTGACACTACCATGGTTGTGCTAGTCTCCATTAAAAAAAAAAAAAAAAAAAAAAAATCTACATTTGTGTGTTTCCTGACCTTTCAGCCTCTGTTCACTGCCTCCAGTCATCATGTGTTGGCGTGTTCAAACTTCAGCCATCACCATGGGGTGCTATGACAGTGGTAAGGTTATACTGTTTGTTTTGGTGGAGGTGAACTATGCCAGGTCCAACTTGTAGTTTAGTAGGTGCACCACAATCCTTCACTGTGCCCATCTGGAGGATGTGCACTATATACTGCAAAGGTATACGGCTCAGCTATATACCAGTAATAGAACAATCATTTTGTCAGAGTTTGAAGAGTTTGTCTTTATTATGAAAAACTCTCCTATAACCATCCTACAACCAGCACCAAACTGGGCCCACTGACAGATGTGAAGGTGCTCCAATAGTTATAGATAACCCTGCAAGGGTTAATAGATCCTTCTCACAACATGTGTAAAATTAAGCTAATTTAACTTGACACGTTATGAGAAGGATCCATTGACCCTTAAAGAGGAAATTCTTTTCTTTTTGGAACACAGAGCTCTCTGCTGACATCATAAGCACAGTGCTCTCTGCTGACATATCTGTCCATTTTAAGAACTGTCCAGAGTAGGAGAAAATCCCAATAGCAAACATATGCTGCTCCTGACAGTTCCTAAAATGAACTGAGATGTCAGCAGAGAGCTCTGTGTTTCAAAAAGAAAAGAATTTCCTCTGTAGTATTCAGCAGCTAATAAGTACTAAAAGGATTAAGATTTTTTTAATAGAAGTAATTTATAAATCTGTTTAATTTTCTGGCATCAGTTGATTTAAAAAAAAGAAAAAAAAAAGTTTGCCACTGGAGTACCCCTTTAAGGGGATATCTGTTGTACTATCCTGTAACCAGTGCACCTCTCTGCTCTGGTTATTACAGGGAAGCTCCAAAGAAGACTTCCCTATATGATATCTATATAGTATATCCTAATACTGTAATACCATACGGAATCAAGTTGTTTTCATGACACAACCCTGTTAAGAGTTTACCTTGCCTATTATTGAGCATAGGAAGATTCTATGTATTTTCCTACCCACTGAAGTCAATGGGTAGCAAAATCAGCTGTGTATTTTGCTACTTATTGCCTTCAGTTGCCCTTATTCACTATTGCAAACCAGACATGTTTTGTCGGGTTATGCGCCAGGAATTCTGTCTGCGCAAGAATGGGCGCCAGAATTGAGAAAACCCCCGACCAACTCTCCATTTTGCAAAGTAAACTCTAAAAAAAAAAGGGGGCGTGGCTGTTGGGAAAAGGGGGCGTAGTGCCCAAAAAGGGGCATGTTCCCGACATTTTCACAAAACCCAACATATTTACTAAGGTTTCCACATAAAATGTGGTGGATTTGTGCTGAGGTAAACCAGACAGATCAGAGCATGTGTAAGAAAAGCAAAATGTAGGGAAAGTGGAAATTGGAGGGAAACCTTAGTAAATACCATGGGAAAAAAAATGAAGGGAATTAAAACCCACAAAGAAACCTACACAACACTCTTAGTAAATAAGGGCCAATGTGTAGAATGATATGCAGCAGAAAATAAACAGCAAAATATGGCAAGTGTGACATTAGGCTAAAATAAAATGATATCACAGGAGCAGGACTAAAGAGAGTATGACTACCTAGGATTAGTGTAAAACAATATCTAAAGAAAATAATAGTTCTATAAGGACAGCATTAAAGGGGTACTCCGGCCCTAAGACATCTTATCCCCTATCCAAAGCATAGGGTATGATGTCTGTGGGGGTCCCACCGCTGGGGACCCCCGCTATCTAGCATGAAGCAACCACCTCTGGGAGCTGCAGACAGCAGTGCAGCCTCGGAGTCTGCCGGGTCCAGACTACGGGGCCAGAGTATCGTGAAGTCACGACTCCGCCCCCATGTGACATCACTCCCCGCCCCCCGCAATGCAAGTCTATGGGAGGTGCTTTGATCACACACCCTTTTACAGTTTTGTTGACACGCATATCAAGTAAAGTTGTGTGATCTGGGCATTCTGAGCTATTGAGTGACAGTGAAATCTCAATTATTTTGGGTTGGTCACAGGTCCTCTTTAAAAGAGGAGTCTTAAATAACCTCAGTCCATATTGCTTTTTAGAGCATAAGGTCATCTTAGAGAGGGACCCCCCATGCAAGGCCCTCCTCTATAAGCCATGATAGAAAGCCTAATGGATATTCATATGATAGGTCACCATGTAATATTACAATGCCTTGTTTGCCGTGGCATTATCCAGAAAAAGCTGTTTGCTGTGGATGCCAGGGCCAGAACCCTGGCTGATCAGATGATCACCTGGGGCCACATTCTAAGAGGGTTATCTCTCATCTCTCTTCAAAGTGGCAATATACTGTACATTATTACATTTTTGCATCCATATTACAGACAATTTTCTATACAGACATTCCACCACGTGAACATAGCCTTAGTTTTGACTTAAAAATACTGATGCAAAATGCTGACCAGAATACTGCTATTTAAAAGTGGTCTTCCTTTAAATAAAATATACATACAGGTCATGGCCGTAATGTTGGCACCCATGACATTTTTCTAGAAAATGAATTATTTGTTACAGAAAAGGATTGCAGTAACACATGTTCTGCTATACACATGTTTATTCCCTTTGTAAACAAAAAAACTAAAAAAAGAGAGAGGAAGAGAAGCAAATTGGACATAATGTCACACCAAACTCCAAAAATGGGCTGGACCAAATTATTGGCACCCTTAACTTAATATTTGGTTGCTCACCCTTGGAAAAAATAACTGAAATCAGTCGCTTCCTATAACATCAATAAGCTTCTTACACCTCTCAGCCGGAATGTTGGACCACTCTTCCTTTGCAAACTGCTCCAGGTCTCTCTTATTGGAAGGGCGCCTTTTCCCAACAGCAAATTTAAGATCTCTCCACAGGTTTTCAATAGGATTTAGATCTGGACTCATTGCTGGCCACTTCAGAACTCTCCAGCGCTTTGTTGCCATCTATTTCTGGGTGCTTTTTGACGTATGTTTGGGGTCTTTGTCCTGTTGGAAGACCCAAGATCTCGGATGCAAACCCAGCTTTCTGACACTTGGCTGTACAGTGCGACCCAAAATCCATTGGTAATCCTCAGATTTCATGATGCCTTGCACACATTCAAGGCACCCAGTGCCAGAGGCAGCAAAACAACCCCAAAACATCAATGAACCTCAACCATATTTCACTGTAGGTACTGTGTTCTTTACTTTGTAGGCCTCTGTTTTCGGTAAACAGTAGAATGATGGGCTTTACCAGAAAGCTCTATCTTGGCCTCATCTGTCCACAATATGTTTTCCCAGAAGGATTTTGGCTTACTCAAGTTCATTTTGGCAAAATGTAGTCTTGCTTTTTTATGTCTGTGTCAGCAGTGGGGTCCTCCTGGGTCTTCTGTCATAGCGTTTAATTTAATTTAAATGTCGACGGATAGTTTGCGCTGACACTGATGCTCCCTAAGACTGCAGGACAGCCTGAATATCTTTGGAACTTGTTTGGGGCTGCTTATCCACCATCCAGACTATCCTGCGTTGACACCTTCAATCAATTTTTCTCTTCCGTCCATGCCCAGGGAGATTAGCTACAGTGCCATGGGTTGTAAACTTCTTTATAATGTTGTGCACTGTGGACAAAGGCGAATCTAGATCTCTGGAGATAGACATGTAACCTTGAGATTGTTGATATTTTTCCACAATTTTGGTTCTCAGGTCCTCAGACATTTCTCTTCTCTCTCTGTTGTCCATGCTTCGTGTGGCACACACAGACACACAATGCAAAGACTAAGTGAACTTCTCTCCTTTTTATCTGCTTTCAGGTGTGATTTTTATATTGCTCATACCTATTACTTGTCCCAGGTGAGTTTAAAGGAACATCACATGGTTGAAACAATCTTATTTTTCCACAATTTTGAAAGGGTGCCAATAATTTTGTCCAGACCATTTTTGGAGTTTGGTGTGACATTATGTCCAATTAGCTTTTTTTCCTCCCTTTTTTGGTTTACTTCCAATACACACAAAGGAAATAAACATGTGTATAGCAAAACATGTGTTACTGCAATCCTTTTCTGTGAGAAATACTTCATTTTCTTTAAAAAATTCAGGGGTACCAACAATTACAGCTATGACTGTATACAGTATATCAACAAATGTTTCTATTTACCACTAGCATGCACAAAGAAGAAGAGCGCAGCCTTAACATAAGCCTGTTTAGTAGATAAGCAGTTGTTTGAGTTAACAAATTGCAACGATGATAATATTAATAACGATAATAAAGATGTGATCATCTATGCCATTACTTAGTATGTGAGATTGTAATCTTCACTCATTTCCATGGAAGATATATCCTAATAAATTCTACAATTAGTCCTATAGAAAAAAAAACAGTAATCTCCTCCCAGGTATTATAATGATAATAAATTTGGAGGCAGGTGAGAAAACCAAAAACCTGAACGAATGTTCCCGTCACAGTATTCACCACTAGAGATGAGCGAACTTACAGTAAATTCGATTCGTCACGAACTTCTCGGCTCGGCAGTTGATGACTTTTCTTGCATAAATGAGTTCAGCTTTCAGGTGCTCCGGTGGGCTGGAAAAGGTGGATACATTCCTAGGAAAGAGTCTCCTAGCACTGTATCCACCTTTTCCAGCCCACCGGAGCACCTGAAAGCTGAACTAATTTATGCAGGAAAAGTTATCAACTGCCGAGCCGAGAAGTTCGTGACGAATCGAATTTACTGTAAGTTCGCTCATCTCTATTCACCACATCTGAGGACCTAGAACCCAATGAGATCTATTATGACCAACCTAATATGTTGCTCAGAGATAAAGGTCAGATATGGATATTTATTTCATTTATTTGATAATTTCAATAATACAACTTTTTTTTTTTTTTGTTGATAAATTCAATAAACAAGTAAACTTTTTTTTATTTTTATTTTTATCTATGAATTCAGTCCCTGGCAACGTCTGACACACCTCTAGATAAACGGAGCTACTGAACAAATATGGCACAGTCCATTCTGGGATTGTTTCACAGCTAAGGCTGCATTCACATCTCGTTTTTGCAATACGGTTGCCGTCCCCCGTTTCTGTCCAAAAAACATATGTCTCCAAACCGGACCGAAACTTATGCAACCGTATATGCCTCCTTGCGTTTTTAAACCATATACGGTTTGAAAACGGATGTCCGTTTGCATACGTTTTAATATGTTTTCCTTGAAAAAAAAAAAAAAAAGGGGGGATACGGTTTTATGTTTGTCAACATTTTAAATAAAGTTCTTTTCTTTTTATTGCATTTCCCAAAAATAAAAAAAATAAAATAAAGAAAAACAGTATTGTGCAAACCGGATGTAACCGTATGCACATACAGTTAAATATGGTTACCATAGAACTCCATTTTAAAATAATCGTATACAGGTTGGATACGGTTTTTGACCGGGACACAAAACCGTAGTAGACTACGGTTTGGTGTACCGTTAAAAAAAGTATGAACCCGTAAATGATGCAAAACGTACACAACCTGATGCTACGATTGGCATACGGTTTACAATGAAACGTCTATATATACGGTTTGCAACACGGTTCGATACGTTTTCGGAGACGGCAACCGTATTGCAAAAAGGAGATGTGAATGCAGCCTAAAACCCAGAGAATCCCTTTTGTAGTCTACTATAGTTTTTCTTTGCCTCAGGAGTGGCTATGAGCCATAGGAGTTATGTTACCACTATGGCAGTGGTCTCCAAACTGCGGACCTCCAGATGTTGCAAAACTACAACTCCCTGCATGCCCGGACAGCCAAAGGCTGTCCAGGCATGCTGGGAATTGTAGTTTTGCAACATCTGGAGGTCCGCAGTAGAGATGAGCGAACTTACAGTAAATTCGATTCGTCACGAACTTCTCGGCTCGGAAGTTGATGACTTTTCCTGCATAAATTAGTTCAGCTTTCAGGTGCTCCCGTGGGCTGGAAAAGGTGGATACAGTCCTAGGAGACTCTTTCCTAGGAATGTATCCACCTTTTCCAGCCCACCAGAGCACCTGAAAGCTGAACTAATTTACACAGGATAAGTCATAAACTGCCGAGCCGAGAAGTTCGTGACGAATCGAATTTACTGTAAGTTCGCTCATCTCTAGTCCGCAGGTTGGAGACCACTGCACTATGGAATAAGGATGTGTTTCCCAACCAGGGTGCCTCCAGCTGTTACAAAACTACAATTCCCAGCAAACATGGACAGCCTACCTTTGCCTCACAGACGGTGGTGCGGTATGTGAGCCATAGAAGTTATGTCACCACTATAGAATAAGGCTGGGTTCATATCACGTTTTTGCCATACTGTTTTCAATCAGTTTTTCTAAAGAAAACCGTATGGCAAAGAAACGGATGGAACAGTATGGGGAGAAGTATACCGTATGCATTTTTAAACTTTATACTGTTTTTAAAAGTGCATACAGTTCCGGCCGTTTTTATAAAAAATTACGTTTTTGAAATGGGTTGGGGGGTGTTGGGTGGGGACTTTAGGATGCAAATGCGAATGTGCAAAGTAAAAACCGTATACGGTTTCCAGTATGGAACTGTATACATGTGCGTTTCCCATTGACGTCCATGTTAAAAAAAACGTATGCGGTTGCAGTACGGTTTTTAAACCGGAGACAAACACGTGTATGCACTTTTAAAAACAGTATACAGTTTAAAAAATGCATACGGTTTACTTTTTACCATACTGTTCTATCTTTTTTTTTTTGCTATACGGTTTTCTTTAGAAAAACTGATTGAAAACAGTATGGCAAAAACATGATGTGAACCCAGCCTAAGGCAGTGTTTCCTAATCAGGGTGCCTCCAGCTGTTGCAACACTACAACTCCCAGGCTATCCAGGCATGCTGGGAGTTGTAGTTTAGCAACAGCTGGAGGTACCCTGGTTGGGAAACACTGGAATAAGGTGATACCAAGCCCCATACACTAGGTGAAGAAAGAGAATACATAGCTAGTACATTCCTGAAATTGGATAACTCCAGTGGCAGCTCCCTGCCCCCCTCACACACATTTCACAGTAAGAAACTCCTCCGGCTCAGGGTAAATATTGATGTTAGTTGCAACACTGAAAAACTAGTGTTGAGGAAAGCCAAGCTGTGTTACCAGCCTCATACCCGCCCACTGGGCTAAATCCATTCTGAAGAAAGCAGGGAGATCATGGCAGAGCCAAGTTTACCATGCTGGGTCAGTTCTCCTGCAGGTGTAGGGACTGTGAGGTGCCAGGCCTGCACATACCTGCCTTTCTATACAGGCCCTGGGCTCTCCATAAAAGTTGCCATTCATGACATGCCCTTCCTCCAGAGCCGAGCCCTTCTTCACCTCCACAGACCTGCAGTGTGCGGCTATGAGGAAAACTTGGCTGAGCGCTCCCGGGGAGTGCCCGAGTCCTGCGAGCTGACAGCTCCATAGGAGACAATGCACACGACGCCTCACTGCAGTCATTACCTGCACCATCCAGATCCTCCTCCAGCGCTGCTCACTTTACTCTCCGACCAGCCCTTCCCTCCACCGCCTGCACCGTGCTCGGGGTCCCGGGATCCTCCTGACAAAGGAAAGCAGGTGGTGCTGTTGTGTGATCCAGGAAGCGGAGCCCTAGTCCTGCACTGTCCCACTCCCAGCAGCCGCCTCCTTCTTCTCGTCCTCCCCCCAGTCCTCCTGTCAGTACAGTGGGAGGGCTCCACCTCTCACACAGGCTATGTATATTTTATAACCATTGATCATTCCAGAAAAATAGTGACTGAGGTGTCCCCTGAAGAAGCTCTCTCATGGCTCGGCTGAGCCCTCCTCTATGTGTGTGTCTGTGACATCAGCTGGATCCTCCCCTGAGTCACTTCCAAAAGCACATCCTGGCTGTCAGCTGGAGGTAAAGCTAAAGCACCAGACCTGGCTAGATACCAGGTTATACCTGACTAGACACCAGGTTATACCTGACTAGATACCAGGTTATACCTGACTAGATACCAGGTTATACCTGACTAGAAATCCTGTCACACACCGGTCACCGCCCAAACATAGCCAGGCGAGAAAAGCTGGAGAGAAATAGTTGTGTCCAAAACAGAACTTGTTATTTACACAGAATAATACTTAGAATTTATCAAATCCAAATTTGAGATTTTTTTTTTTCAGGTAAAGAAAAAAACATAAAAACCAAGTGGAAAGTTAGGCTAAGGCTAGGTTCGGACTACGGAATTTCCGCCTGCAATTCCGCTTTGAAATGTATAGTATAGTATAGTGAATGGGTTTCCGTTCACAAATTCACACTTCGGAATTTGTGAATGGAAAATCCGCTTGGAAATTTCCGCCTGAAGAAAGGCGTTGCTCATTCTTCAGGCAGAAATACTCGCGGAACACATTGCAGTCTATTGGAGACTGCAGTGTCCACGCGGTCCTAGCGCTGACTGGTTCAGTCAGCGCTGGCCGCACTCGGAATCTGCGGGCGGAAATTTTCTGCCTGGAGATTCCATAGTCTGAACCTAGCCTTAAGGGTCCCTAGCCTAACTTGGTGTTTATCAGGAATTTTTTTTAACCTGGAAAAAAAAAACTCCTAAAAAAAAAGTGCCCTGTCATTCATTTTGCACTCCAAGGGGGACATTTATCAATGTTGGTGTGAGGTAATAAAAATGTTACCGCTGTTTGCTTGGTGTATTGGTTGCACAGTTGTTCAAAATTTACCAAAAAGGTGCACAGGACTTGATAGATTATGAGCAATTATGGAAACCAGGGGGCTGCAGAGAATGGTTTAAGCTTTGTGCTCTGGCATCTGACACTTTGGTATATGTCCTATTAGGTGGTGTTGATATGTGCAAAAAAAGTAGGCTTTGCGCCCAAAGAAAAAAACACTTCAAAATTTAATTTGCGAAAATAATAAATACAGCTCCCACTGCAAAAAGTGGGGTACGGTGCACCAAACAGTAGACAACTTTGAAAGATGTTCTACTGAAAATTGCTAAAAAAAATATTGCACAAAAAAATGCAATTGCGCAAAATTTGCAGGGACATTTAGAACATTGAAGTGGTATAAAGCCAATGATAAATGTCCCCCCCAAATTTGTAGTTTGTGTGGCATTTGTTCCAAAATAGATGGATTTAAGTCTTTACGTTATTTTCTTTGGTTTTTTTTGCTTGTGTTTTTATCATGACATGTCATGTGATTCTTTCATGTGACTCAAGGATTTCTATTCAAGAAATGGGGAAGGGGTGGAGGCAGAAAAAGTGCCAATGGTAAACCAATATGGGTTTTTTTTTATGGCTTTTTTTTTATTTTTTTATTTTTTTACTTCAATGGACTGGAGTTTCATAAATCCCTACTGTAAAGAAAACACTATGATGTACACCCAAATGAAAGAAATATATATATTACATTTTTATTAGACAACTGACAGACCTGAATGTGGAGTTTGTTTGCACTACGCACTGTATATAACATTATTTTTGTATGTTATCTGTGTTTTTGCACTTTGCTTTGTATTCATTATATTTTATATCTGGATTATTGCATATTTGCTTTATATTTCCTGTATAGATTTGCTTTTTGTACTACTCATGGTGGCGTGGTATTGGGAGTAGCCTAATTAATATATATATATATATATATATATATATATATATATATATATATATATATATATATAATATTACCTTTCTTTTGCACATGTGGTACACAGGGATACCAGTTTTTTGTTTCCTTTGTTGTGGCTTATGTATAACCCTTTTAAGTGTTTTTAGAGTTCATGCCTGTCAGTTGCCTAATAAAATTGTGATATATATTTCTTTTATTTGGGTGTTTTTTTTTTTTTTTACTAAAGAACATTGTGCAGCATTTATGGCGGATTTTGGGGGCCCAAAAAAAGTGGAAACCTAGCCTTGGGCTATAAACAGACACCACTTTTGTCTTGCCTAAAAAATATTTAAAAAACAAAAAATGCCACAAAAGGCTGCCCCTAATTTTTCTCCACCATGAGGCTGGATTTTCCTTTAGTCAAATGTCCGAAAAAAAAGGCCCAACTCGCCACATGACTTTTTAGAAGCAAAAACTTAGCGTCCAGATGTTAGGTGAAAAACAATAGTGGCGTTTTCTATAACATTTTGTTTCCCATTATTTAAAAAACCATAACCCTTTCAATTTTGCACCGAAAATCCATATGATGGCTTTTTTATTTATTTTTTTTGTGCCACCACTTCTACTTTGTAATGACATCAGTCATTTTACCAATAAATCTACGGCGAAACGGAAAAAAAAATCATTGTGAGACAAAATTGAAGAAAAAACGGCATTTTGTAACTTTTGGAGGCTTCCGTTTCAACGTAGTAAATTTTTCGATAAAAATGACACCTGATATTTATTCTGTATGTCCATATGTTCAAAATGATACCCTACTTATATAGGTTTGATTTTGTCATACTTCTGGAAAAAATCATAACTACATGCATGAAAATTAAAATGTTTAAAATTGTCCTTTTCTGACCCTATAACTTTTTTATTTTTCTGCGTATGGGGCAGTATGAGGGCTCATATTTTGCGCAAAAAGATTTTTGCTGTACCATTTTTGCATTGATTGGATTTTTTGATCATTTTTTCATGATGTAAAAAGTGACCAAAAATACACTATTTTGGACTTTGGATTTTTTTTGCGCGTACACCATTGACCCTGCGGTTTCATTAACAATATATTTTTATAATTTGGACATTCCTGCACGGGACGATACCACATATGTTTATTTTTATTTACACAGGTTTTTTTTTTAATGGGAAACGGGAGGCGATTCAAACTTTTATTAGGGAAGGGGTTAAATGATCTTTATTCACTTTTTTTCCACACTTTTTTTTGCAGTGTTATAGCTCCCATAGGGGGCCATAACACGGCACACACTGATCTTTCACACATCACTGCAAAGCCATAGCTTTGCATTGATCAGTGTTATCGGCGCTTGACTGCTCCTGCCTCGATCTCAGGCACAGAGCAGTCATTCAGCGATCGGACGTGTAGGAGGCAGGTAAGGCATCCTCCTGCTGCGTCCTAGCTGATCGGGACTTCGCGATTTCATCGCGATGGTCCCGATCAGCCCAACTGAGCTGCCGGGAGCATTTTAGTTTCGCTTTAGCCACGGCGATCAGCTTTGAACGCCACGGCTATAGGGTTAATAGCGCGCGGCACCGCGATGAGTGCCGTGTGCTATTAACCACGGGTCCATTAGGCCGAGCCCGACCCGCTATGACGCGGGGCCACACTAAGGGAGGGGGCTACCTGTATGCCCTTGATCCCCATGAGGTTAACCCCTTAACGACAATGGACATAAATGTACGTCATGGTAATGTGGTACCATGACGTACATTTACGCGCCGCCATGATTGCAAGCACCGGAGCGGTGCTCGCATCATGCGCGGCAGGTTCCAGCTGCTATCAGCAGCCAGGGACCCGCCAGTAATGGCGGACATCTGCGATCGCGCGGATGTCCAGCATTAACCCCTCAGATGCCGTGATCAATACAGATCACGGCATCTGCGGCAGTGCGATACTTTAAATGGATGATCGGATGGCCCGCAACGGGGATCCAATCATCCACCTTGCTCCGGCTGTCTCCCGGGGTCTTCTGCTCTGGTCTGAGATCGAGCAGACCAGAGCAGAAGATCACCGATAATACTGATCAGTGCTGTGTCCTATACATAGCACTGAACAGTATTAGCAATCAAATGATTGCTATAGATAGTTCCCTATGGGGACATAAAAAGTGTAAAAAAAAATTAAATAAATGTAAAATGAAAAAGTAAAAAAATTTGAAAAATCCCCTCCCCCAATAAAAAGTAAAACGTCAGTTTTTCCCATTTTACCCCCCAAAAAGCGTAAAAAAATTATTAATACACATATTTGGTATCGCCACATGCGTAAAAGTCTGAACTATTAAAATATATTGTTAATTATCCCATACTGTGAATGGCGTAAACTTAAAAAAAAAATTCAAAAGTACAAAATTGTTGCTTTTTTGGCACATTTTATTCCAAAAAAATTTATAAAAAAATTTATAAAAAGTAAAACCTAAGCAAAAACTACAGATCAAAAAATGAGCCCTCATACCGCCCTATATACAGAAAAATGAGAAAGTTATAGGTGGTCAAAATAGGGCAATTTCAAACATACTAATTTTGTTAAAATGGTTTGAGATTTTTTTTAAGTGGTACAATTATAGAAAAGCATATAACATGGGTATCATTTTAATCATATTGACCCACAGAATAAAGAAAACATGTCATTGTTACCAGAAAGTGTACAGTGTGAAAACAAAACCTTCCAAAATTTGCTAAATTGCAGTTTTCTTTTCAATTTTCCCACATAAATAGTATTTGTTTGGTTGCGCCGTACATTTTATGGTAAAATAAGTGATGTAATTACAAAGTACAATTGGTGATGCAAAAAACAAGCCCTCATATGGGTCTGTGGATGGAAATATAAGAGAGTTATGATTTTTAGAAGGCGAGGAGGAAAAAACAAAAATGCAAAAATAAAATTGGTCTGGTCCTTAAGGCCAAAATGGGCCTGGTCCTTAACCCCTTAATGACCACGGACGTAAATGTACGTCCTGGTTTGGCGGGACTTCCGCACCAGGACGTACATTTACGTCCTGTGTATGACCGCGAGCATCGGAAGGGTGCTCGCGTCATACACGGCAGGTTCCGGCTGCTAGCAGCAGCCGGGGACCTGCCCGTAATGGCCGACATCCGCGATCGCGCGGATGTCCGCCATTAACCCCTCCAATGCCGTGACCAATACAGATCACAGCATCTGCGGCATTGCGGCACTTTGATTGAATGATCAGTCATCCACCGATCATCCAGCATGGCGGCCGGAGGTCCCCTCACCTGGCTCCGGCCGTCTCCCAGGGTCTTCTGCTCTGGTCTGCGATCGAGCAGACCAGTGCAGAAGATCACCGATAATACTGAGCAGTGCTGTGTCCTATGCATAGCACTGCACAGTATTAGCAATCAAAGGATTGCTATAGATAGTCCCCTATGGGGACATAAAAAGTGTAAAAAAAAAAAAAAAAAAAAAAAAAAAAAAAGTTGAAAAATGTAAAATAAAAAAGTTAAAAAAAAGTGAAAAATCCCCTCCCCCAATAAAAATGAAAATTGTCTGTTTTTCCCACTTCACCCCAAAAAAGCGTAATTTAAAAAAAAATAAACATATTTGGTATCGCTGCATGCGTAAATGTCCGAACTATCAAAATATAATGTTAATGATCCCGTACGGTGAATGGTGTAAACATAAAAAAATGTAAAAAAAAGTCCAAAAATGCTGCTTTTTTGTTACATTTTATTAAAAAAAATTTATAAAAAAGATCTAAAAGTTTTATATATGCAAATGTGGTATCAATAAAAAGTACAGATGACGGCACAAAAAATTAGCCCTCATACTGCCCTATATATGGAAAAATGAAAAAGTTATAGGTGGTCAAAATAGGGCAATTTTAGAATACTGATTTTGTACAAAAAGTTTTAGATTTTTTTTAAGCGGTACAAAAATATAAAAGTATCTAGCCATGGGTATCATTTTAATCGTATTGACCCACAGAATAAAGAAAACATGTAATTTTTACCGTAAAGTGTACAGTGTGAAAACAAAACCCTCCAAAATGTGCAAAATTTTGGTTTTCATTTAAATTTCCTCCCTAAAATTTTTTTGGGGGTTCGCCGTACATTTTATGGTAAAATGAGAGGTTCCATTACAAAGTACAATTGGTCATGCAAAAAACAAGCCCTTATATGGGTCTGTAGATGGAAATATAAAGGAGTTATGGATTTTAGAAGGCGAGGAGGAAAAAACTAAAACGCAAAAATAAAATTGGCCTGGTCCTTAAGGTGAAAATGGGCTTGGTCATTAAGGGGTTAAAATAAGTTGTGTTTTTTTTTTTTTTCTTTTTTCAGAAATAGTGTGTAGGCTAGGTTTCCACTCAGGTTTTTTTCTGGCATTTTTTTTTAAAAACCGCCACTGCAGTTTTTGAGCCAAAGTCAGAAGTTGGTCCAGTAGGAAGAAAGGGGGAAATGTATCAAAAACTGTGGTATCAAAAACTGAGGAGTGGTACAGTTGCCCATGGCAACCATTCAGATTCCTTGATTCATTTTTAACCCCTTAAGGACCGAGCTCATTTTGACCCTAAGGACCAGAGCATTTTTTGCAATTCTGACCACTGTCACTTTAAGCATTAAAGGGGTATTCCAGGGAAAAACTTTTTTTTATATATCAACTGGCTCCAGAAAGTTAAACAGATTTGTAGATTACTTCTATTAAAAAAATCTTAATCCTTTCAGTACTTATGAGCTTCTGAAGTTAAATGGGCACTGTCACCAACTTTATTTTTTGATATGTTGTAGTACTTATGTACTACAACATATCAGTAATATATTTTCATTATTTATTTTTTCATTTTGAGGGTGAATTTTACGTTTGAAAACCGTCCATTTGGGGTCACCCTCCTAGTGGCCGGCTGCAGCCTGACGTGACGTCACGCCTGAAAAAGGACTGATTTTGGCCTGGCAATCAGTCCTTTTTCATTTATGCTGCTCTCGCTCCCTGCCTGTCAATCAGACAGCAGTGGCGGATCCAGGGGGGGGCAACGGGGCAATTGCCCCCCCCCCCCCCCCCCCCCGAGATTTCTGCCTCCCTCCCTCACTCCCGATTTTTAGCATGGTGGAGCGGGAGATGACAGCTCCCACTCCACCATTCACTCATTTGTTTACCTTTCTCGCGCGTCGCCGCTAGGACGTGATCGCCGATCAACGGCAGGCCGGCGCGATAACGTCATATTATCGCGCCGGCGCCTGAAGTTCCTGTAACCGCGGCTCACTGCTGACCTGTCGGCACACTGCACAGTGCACGCCAGAAGAAGAGAGCTGCTCAGCGGGGGAACATAACATAAGTAAGTTTGTTTTAACGTTATGGCATTGGGTTCAGGGAGCAATGTAAAAACGTAGGGGGCACAAAAAAGGAAACATTTAAACTGAGGAGCCCATGACAGGGGGGCATTATAGTGAAGAGCACATGACAGGGTGTCCCCTGTCATGTACCACTCACATATAATGCCCCCTGTGCTGTGCCCCTTACATATAATGCCCCCATCATCATCATGTGCCCTTCAGATATAATGCTCCTGTCACGTGCCCCTCACATATGATGCCCCCTGTGGGGCAGGACAGGGGGCATTATATGTGAGGGGCATGTCACAGGGGGCATTATATGTTAAGGACAGAGGACAGTATATGTGATTAGCACATGATGGGAGCATTATATGAGGGACACAGCACAGGGGGCATTAAATGTTAGGGGAGCATGATGGGGGCATTATATGTAAGGGACATAGCACAGGGGGCATTATATGTGAGGGACACATGATGAGAGCATTTTTTGAGGGACACAGCACAGGGGGCATTAAATGTTAGGGGAGCATGATTGGGGCATTATATGTAAGGGGCACAGCACAGGGGGCATTATATGTGAATGGCACAGCATAGGGGCCATTATATGTTAGGGGCACAGGACAGAGGGCATTTTTATTATGTGGGGGAACAACAGGACAGACATTATTATTATGTGGAGGGTGCAGGAAGGGTCATAATTATATGTGGGGGCACAGGATGGGACATTTTTACTATATGTGAAGGCACAGAGTGTTTTGCATTTTAGAGGTATGGTGTATATTATAAAGAAATTTCAGGGGGGTTACGATTTTTGTACAGTGTGTGGTAGTATTATATTCAGAGAGCGCAGTGTGTGGTAGTATATTCAGAGGGTGCAGTGTGTGATAGTATTATATTCAGAGAGCGCAGTGTGTGGTAGTATTATATTCAGAGGGTACAGTGTGTGATAGTATTATATTCAGAGGGTACATTGTGTGATAGTATTATATTCAGAGAGTGCAGTGTATGATAGTATTATATTCAGAGGGTGCAGTGTGTGATAGTATTATATTCAGAGGGTGCAGTGTGTGATAGTATTATATTCAGAGAGCGCAGTGTGTGATAGTATTATATTCAGAGGGTGCAGTGTGTGATAGTATTATATTCAGAGGGTGCAGTGTGTGATAGTATTATATTCAGAGAGCGCAGTGTATGATAGTATTATATTCAGAGGGTGCAGTGTGTGGTAGTATTATATTCAGAGAGCGCAGTGTGTGGTAGTATTATATTCAGAGAGCGCAGTGTGTGGTAGTATTATATTCAGAGGATACAGTGTGTGGTAGTATATTCAGAGGGCGCAGTTTGTGGTAGTATTATATTCAGAGGGTGCAGTGTGTGGTAGTATTATATTCAGAGAGCGCAGTGTGTGGTAGTATTATATTCAGAGGGTGCAGTGTGTGGTAGTATTATATTCAGAGAGTGCGGTGTGGGATATTCAGAGGATACAGTGTTTAGCAGTATTATAATAATTATTGTTTTCATATAGAGGATCAGAATCCGCTGACAAATTAAGGAGCCATCTGGGTGTCATTTCCTGCAGAGAAAAGATTTCGCTGACAAAGTCACAGTGGTATGTACCATCGAAGCTGTCACCTGTAGTCACTGATATCATTGTGTATTCGCCTCACTATGTCCCATCAGAACTGGAGTCACTTGTAAGTTTTGCAGTAATGATGGGTGAAACAACAACTCCCAGCATACCCTCACCACTGCTTAGGTCATACTGGGAGCTGTAGTTTTAAATGGTAAAAACTTCTTTAGCACTTTCCCATTCTGTGACAATTGGCATATTTGATTATTATACTGGAAATTATTTTCTGCAGCGTGCTACACTGCAGGCATCACAACTATACTGCCAACCTAATGTGGAGGAACTACAACCTAATGTGGGGGAACTATACTGCCAACTAAATGTGGGGGAACAACAACCTAATGTGGGGGAACTATACTGCCAACCTAATGGGGGGGGGGACTACAACCTTATGTGGGGGAACTATACTGCCAACCTAATGTGGGGAAACTACAACCTAATGTGGGGAACTATACTGCCAACCTAATGGGGGGGGGACTACTACCTAATGTGGGGGAATTACAACCTAATGTGGGGGAACTATGCTGCCTTCCTATTGTGGGGAACTGGGAACTATGCGGCCCACCTAGTGTGGGGGCACTATGCTGCATACTTAAAGGGGTGCTCCACTGCCCCAGCGTTCTGAACATTTTGTTCCAAACCCTGGGTGCAGGCTGCGGGGGTTGTGATCTCATAGCCACGCCCCTTGTGATGTCACACGACACCTCCTCGATGCAAGTCTATGGGAGGGGGCGTGTCGACCAGCGCATGATACTCTAATAGTGCCCCTCCCGAGACTAGACTCTGGATCCGCCCCTGTCAGACAGGCGAGAGCGAGCGCATTGGCTCCCCGGCCACTGGCTGGGAGGTCACTCCTCCCGCACGTGTCGTCGCCACCGCTGACCCTGCACGCCCGCTGCCGGACTCTGCAGTATCAGTAAGCATCAGAAGGAGGGGGACAGGGGGAACTGGGTATGTGTTTGTGACAGGGGGAACTGGGTATGTGTTTGTGACAGGGGGAACTGGGTATGTGTTTGTGATAGGGGAACTGGGTATGCGGGGTGGGGCTGTGTGTGACAGAGGGAACGGGGTATGTGGGGGGCGGGGTGTTTGTGACGGAGGGAACGGGGTATGCGGCGGCGGGCGTAGCGCCGCATGGCACTAAGTTATAGTTCATCTACACAGGGTGCCTCCAGCTGTCTCACTACTACAACTCCCAGCATGCCCTGACAGCCAATAGATGTCAGGGCAAGCTGGAAGTTGTAGTGGTGAAACAGCTGGAGGTACCCTGTGTAGATGAACTAAGGGCGGAAGTCCCCCCAGCAGGCATCAGTGACATGGTGCCTGCTGGTGAAGTCTGCCTGGTAGTGAGCACACTACCAGGCAGACAAAAAGTTATTTTTAATATAGTAAAAAAAAAAAATTAAAAGCAGGGAGGGGGTTAGGGATAGATGGGCAATAGGCAGGGACAGAAAAAATATATAGGATGGTGGGAGCTACCCTTTAAGGTTGTTCTTTTCTGTCTAAATCCTCTCTGATGACACCTGTCTCGGGAAACGCCCAGTTTAGAACCAAATCCCCATAGCAAACCTCTTCTAAACTGGGCATTTCCCGAGACAGGTGTCATCAGAGAGGATTTAGACAGAAAAGAACAACCTTAACTTCAGAATCTCATAAGTACTGAAAGGTTAAGATTTTTTAATAGAAGTAATTTACAAATCTGTTTAACTTTCTAGAGCCAGTTGATTTGTTACATATATATGTATGTAACAAAGTTTTTTCCTGGAATACCCCTTTAATAACTCTGGGATGTTGTACTTATGAATTTGATTCAGAGATAGTTTTTTCGTGACATATTCTACTTTATGTTAGTGGTAAATTTGTGTTTGTGGTACCCCTCTCACACCCCAGCACCTATGATAAACCCTGTATATGTGATTGGAGAAAGAGCTCCACACCAAACAATGTAATGGGGCCCCACTCCAGCGCGATCACTTTCTGTAACTTTCAGGACAAATGCTTGTGTTTATTTTGCTCTTTGAGCCCTTGTAGACAGACTGACATCTGACAGGATACGAGTGCTGATCTCATTGATCGGCACTCCTATAAAGAGCCTTATCATGGCAGGATTACCTTGAAGGAAAGGCCATACAAACAATCGCTGAATCATTCGTGCAGCCCTTTTCTTCCATCATGAACTGGCAACACATCCCCTATTACACAGGCTGTGTTGTTACACAGTTAATATTCTCATTATTGTAGATGGAATTTACATAGTTTATTATTTGATCCATTTCCTATGGATTTTTCTATGGTTAGTTATTTGCTGCCACCTTGTGGCCTTTTTTGGTAATGCACATGTTTCTCTCTCCTAAAAGCTATGACTCATTTCCTTTGTATGTAACCACACCCCTGCTTAGTGCATCACTTCCTGTGTCATGTCTGCCTGCATCTGCCACACGTAACAGGGACTCATGTATTCTGCATGCTAAGCTAAGGAAAGCATCATCTTTTGACAGCATAATACTGATATCCATTCATTCTGCTGTATTCCTGTTGTTTGATGTACAGAATAAACCATATTGTGGATAAAACAGTATTGGTGAGTTCAGCTATCTGATAAGGATTGTCCACAGTGGTTATATCTGCTTATTCAGGCCAGGCATAGAGGTCTTACAAGGGATAGATCGCTATCACAACAATCTGAGTCAGAATACAGGACAATGAAGAAGGATTTTTTAAGTGGACATATCAACCTATCACCACATGTAATATGATCCTTAATTATGAACTGGGGTAATGCTCAGAGTGATGTTACAGTAGTGGGATAATGCACACATTAAATGATGTAACATTATTGGGATAAAGGTCACAGATGTACAGGGATAATGCACACAGTGATATTACAGTACAGGCCTAATCTGCTGGCTGACTAACATTACAGCCCTGGAGTTATGTCAACAGTGACGTCACAGTATAGTACAGTATATACTGGTGTTACATGTAGTACAGGTAAAATGCAATGATGCTATAGCACAGGAATAATGCAAAAAGTATTTCACCACATAAAACTTTCCAAATCCCCTTCCATCATCCGTAGAGAGGACTTTATATCTATATTTATGCTATGCCAGCCTTCATGGTAGTTATATGCTTAATGTCAGCTCCGGCACTGGGAGAAAATACTTGACAGGCTGCTGGGACAGTTGTATTCTATTTGTTCACTTTGTTGTTGTTTTATTTATTTATTTTTTAATTCATACTCTACTTTTGACTACTAAATTAATGCTGACCTTACCCCAAATCCCAGGCAAGACCCCAAATTTAGACCTCAAATCAGACTTTTAAAGCCACACCCCCAAATAAAGCCATATCACATAGCGCATCTTGCTCCCATATTGGGTTCTAATCCGCTCCAGACACTGCCATGCTGGGTACTGACACTAAAGTCATACTTGAGTCATCTTAAGAAAACTACATTGGTCCAAACTACCACAGTATCTTCACTGACAGACCTGATGCAGGGGACCACAAGCACCCCTGGATAGCTATGCCACTCTATTAGACATTTGAAGGGCTAATCTGACAAATTATACTTGTCCTCTATCCACAGGATAGGAGGTCGTCACTTCTGAGACTTGGATATCCTGGAAGGGTGGGGGGCTGGAGTGTTCAGAGGTAAGAGACAGGTCCCATTCTGGAGATCGCAGGGGATCAGACTGCTGGGATGCAATTAAATCAGACACTTAGCCCCTATGCTGTGGCTAGGGAATTTGTGTTAATAGCTGGATAACCCAACAAGGACCTTCTCTTCTTTTGTGGGTTTTTTCTGTATGAGAGATATGATGGTGGCTAGGCTAAATCTGGAGCTGAGTTTCTGGACATTCATATTAGAAATGGAGCCAGCATAGTGGGAAAACTACTGAAAATTTCAAATCATTTCATGGTCAGAAGAACTGTTATTCCTCGCGTACACATTCAACGGCTTATTCGGAAAATACACCTAATAGCACAGTTACACTTTGAAGACTTGTCCCACCTTAAACACCATATTCATAAAAACAATAATAGTGCGATTTGCATACTCCCTCTGCCTTATTAGCAGACAGCTGGTGGACACACATACTCAGATACTCTCCCTACACCCAGTTCTCTGCAAACAGATCGGCTGGGTTCACACGGCAGAATGTCCGTGCATAATTCCGCTTGGATCTTCTGTATGGACTTTCTGGTTTCAATGGGATTTTGCTGCCCTGTTAACACGACAGAATGTCCGCGGCAGCAACATTCTGATGCCGACGTCCGCAAAAACATTGAGCATGTTCAATGTTTTTGCAGATTCTTCAAGGAAATTCATTGCCGTCTATGAGGCAGTGCAATTCCGAGCAGTCCACCACTGTCTGTGAAATGTCTGCGTGGAAATTTTCTGTGCCGACATTCCACTATGTGAACATAGCCATCCTTTCTTTACTGCAGAGCAGCCAACAGAAATAGTTTGTGCTCTGCTTTTTAAAGAAAAGCCCAGGGTCTCTGCATGGTAGTATAGACAGGTGAAGTAAAGAGAGACTATATTGTCAGCTGCCAAAAGTGGAGGGAGATGGATTCAGGCCAGAGCTCAGATTAGTGGCAGCACCATGGGGGGCACATAGAAGCAGCTCCATCTGCTCCCCCAGTCTTCTGTCTTTCTGCTGATTCCGAGACGAGCTGTGGGTACAGAACCTACTGGCACGGCCAATCACTGGCCACAGCAGTGTCCTATCTCAGCCAGTGATTGGATGAGCCAGCAGGTCCTGCACCCAGCACTCGTCTCAGAAGAAGGAAGAAGACATAAGACCAGATGAGTGGCGAACGGAAACTGTGATGATTAGATGATCAGGGTCTGGTGTTAGGTAAGGATTCCTTTTTATTATTTTCCCCCCTGCCCCAGAAGCACATTTAATAAAAAAAACTAAAAACTAAAATATCCCTTTTAAAATAGCTATTAAAGGGGTACTCCGCCCCTAGATATCTTATCCCCTATCCAATGGATAGGGGATAAGATGTCTGATCGCGGGGGTCCCGCCACTGCCCGCAATCTCGGCTGCGGAACCCTTGTACATCAGCAGTACAGAGCTATGTTTGCTTGTGGCTGATGATGGGGAACAAGGTATTGTGACACTGCCCCACCCCCTCGCAACATCATGGTCCCGCCCCCTCAATGTAAGCCTATGGGAGGGGGCGTGATGGCAATCACGCCCCCTCCCATAGATTTGCATTGAGGGGGTGGGGCCATGACGTCACGATATCCCGTCTCCTGTATCGCCTGTCATCAGCCACGGAGCAAACATAGCTCTGTGCTGCTGATGTACAGGGGTGCCGCAGGCGAGATTGCGGGCAGTGGCGGGACCCCCGCGATCAGACATCTTATCCTGTATCCTTTGGATAGGGGATAAGTTTTCTAGTGTGGAGTACCCCTTTCACAGACTTTCATTGCGTGTGATATGAAAATGTTTAATGAAATATGCCTTTGAGGATTGTAGCTTACTCTTTTTCTCTTCCACTTTTTTTTTAGAAGGTGCAAAAAGTGTTTGATTTGCATAATAAATCTAATTCACTGAACATGATTTTCATAATTCCAACAGATTTTCTATAATTCCAACAGATTTTCCTCCTACAGTGTCTTATTCTTATCTTTAAGTGATGTGACTATCTCTATCAATAGTAAATTCTTCTGGTAATTATGATATAACAGTGCCAGTCATCAAATGCACACATGTAATAAGGGATAACACATAAGGACAATAGACAGCGGAGGATTACATTATAGTCTGTTACTTTCCATTAAGACTTGTAGAGATTTAATATAAAGATTTCAAACAGACTCATCACTGTACAAATATGACAATCTACACCTTTATTTTAACAATCCATGGAAACATCACTTACATGAATGCTCCTTCATATTTAATGCATAGTTTTTGCAGCAATTTTATTGCCATTTTAATCATGTTTTTAACATAAAAGGTGTAGCGGCCAGATGTTATTTAAAAATCTATAGCAAATTACTAGCGCATGAAAGGAAGACTTTATAGGATTTTTGGAGGGATGTGGTTAATGTATTCTGTGTCTCAGGTGATCTGTCTTTCAGCCTGTAGACAGTGATGGGATATCAAACAAGAATAGAAGAAGAATCCTAAATGTCAGCAGATATATAGGGGGAGATTTATCAAAACATGTCCAGAGGAAAAGTTGCCCATAGCAACCAATCAGCTTGCTTCTTTCATTTTTAACAAGGCCTCTACAAAATGAAAGAAGCAATCGGATTGGTTGCTATGGGCAACTGGGCAACTTTACCTTTGCACAGGTTTTGATAAATCTCCCCCATAGACTTATACAACTTATATAAGTTCTGGCCATTCAGTGTGATTTTACTATAGAGGTCGGGAACTGTTTGGATGCATTTTAATACATGAGTGCTTAAAAGTGTTACTGTCATAGGAAACAACTTTTTTTAATTTAATATTTCCTTAAAAATTTAGTATGCATTTTCCTAATATATTTCTAGGATACTTCTGGTTTTCTAGGCTATTTGGCCCTAGCAACTAGAAATGTGGACCTGTTTGCTGAGGGGGGTTATTTCCCTGTTCTGTTTACTCCCGTGCCGCAGTACAGTGTATAAACCAGCTTTCACCACTGTGATCTGAGCCTTTGTGAGACCCAAATAGCTTGCAACCTTTTTAAGAAGAGGAGCATTTCCATGCACAATGACAATCAATACAAGGTGCTAAATTATTATTTATGTGCAAAATGGTTTCTCTTTGGTCATTTAATTAACGTTTTTTTCTTGTGTATTTGCATTATTTAGGTTCCAACGTGGCTGCTTTAGGGTTACATTAAGCATTCACTTTGAGCACAAAGCTTTGCAAATGTAAAAATGCTTAATTCTTTGCAGAAAATACAGTTTTTTTTGTGTACTTGTAATACATTAGGTTCCACATGGCTGCTTTTGGGTTATATAAAGCATGCACTTTAGGCACAAAGCTATGCAAATGTAAAAATGATTGTGCAGACCTCATGATGAGGGAGTGGGAGGGGGGAAGGATAGGAACAAGTTCATCATGCTCCTGAGGAACTCCCCCCCCCTCCCCCCAGTCTCCAGAAGAGGTGCAAGAAGAGTGAGCACAGTAAAGCATAGATGAAAAACTTCATGATTAGTAAAGCCAACGTATTACAGACCCAAAGTCCTTAGTCATGGCTTTAATGTGATTAACCTGTTGGGGACGAAGGGCGTATGCATACGCACTTGCGTCCTGGTACTTAAGGACGAAGGGCGTATCCATACGCCCGTGGGAATTTCGGTCCCTGCCGCGCGCCGGGCGGGGACCGGGCCGGGGTGACTGCTGATATCTATCAGCAGGCAACCCGTGCAAATGCCCAGTGGGGTCATTAGACCCCCCCATGTCAGCGATCGGCGCAAATCGCAAGTGAATTCACAATTGCGATTTGCGCCCATTCCGGGTCATTACGGGTCTATGGTGACCCGGTGACCCGGAATAGAAGGGGGATCGCGGGTGTCTAAGACACCCACGATCCCCCTAAAGCGATAGGAGTGAGGTGGCACGGGTGCCACCCCTCCTATCCCTGCTATTGGTGGTCTAGATGCGACCCCCAATAGCAGATCTGGGGCGGAGGGGTTTACTTTCGTTTTCCCCGTCCTGCCCACCCACAATAGGCGGGGCAGAACGGGGAAAACGAAGAGGAGCGGTGCCGGAGTCCACTTACCCCTCCGGAGGCAGCGGAGCGACAGGGATCAGCGTGCGGCGACGGAGATCTGCGGCGGCGTGCGGCAGAAGAGGACGGCTCCCGGATGTGACGGAAGTCGGTGAATAGTTGCCTAGCAACATCTAGAGGGCTACAGTCTGAGACCACTATAGTGGTCTCTAGACTGTAGCCCTCCAGATTTTGCAAAACTACAACTCCCAGCATGCCCAGACAGCTGTTTGCTGTGTGGGCATGCTGGAATTTGTAGTTTTGCAACAGCTGGAGGTCTGCAGTTTAGAGACCATTGCACAGTGATCTCTATACTGCCCTCTAGATCTTGCAAAACTACAACTCCTAGCATGCCCACACAGCTGTTTGCTGTCTGGGCATGCTGGGAGTTGTAGTTTTGCAACATCTGGAGGTCCACAGTTTGGAGATCACTGTTCAGTGGTCTCTAAATTGTAGCACTCCAGATGTTGCAAAACTACAAATTCCAGCATGTCCACACAGAAAACAGCTGTCTTGGCATGCTGGGAGTTGTAGTTGCGTACCTCCAGCTGTTGCATAACTACATCTCCCAGCATGCCCTTCTGTGATCAGTCATGCTGGGAATTGTAGTTTTGCAACAGCTGGAGGCACACTGGTTGGAAAATACTGAGTTAGGTAACACAACCTAACTCAGTATTTTCAAACCAGTGTGCCTCCAGCTGTTTCAAAACTACAACTCCCAGCATGTACTGTCAGACCTTTGCATGCTGGGAGTTGTAGTTTTGCAACAGCTGGAGGCACACTGGTTGGAAAATACTGAGTTAGATAACAGAACCTAACTAAGTATTTTCCAACCAGTGTGCCTCCAGCTGTTTCAAAACTACAACTCCCAGCGTGTACTGACAGACCGTGCATGCTGGGAGTTGTAGTTTTGCAACAGCTGGAGGCTCACTGGTTGGAAAATACTGAGTTAGGTAACAGAACCTAACTGAAGGTTTTCCAACCAGTGTGCCTCCAGCTGTTGCAAAACTACAACTCCCAGCATGTACTGACAGACCGTGCATGCTGGGAGTTGTAGTTTTGCAACAGCTGGAGGCTCACTGGTTGGAAAATACTGAGTTAGGTAACAGAACCTAACTGAAGGTTTTCCAACCAGTGTGCCTCCAGCTGTTGCAAAACTACAACTCCCAGCATGTACTGACAGACTGCGCATGCTGGGAGTTGTAGTTTTGAAACAGCTGGAGGTCCCCCCCCCCCCCCCCATGAGAACGTACAGCAAGTTTCCTGCTTCAAGTATGAGCTGCAGCAAATTTTTAGCCGCAGCGCAAATTCCTAGCGGGAAACTCACCGTAACCCGCCAGTGTGAATGTACCCTAAAAACACTACACTACACTAACACCTAATAAAGAGTAAAACACTACATAAACACCCCCTTACACTGCCCCCCCCCAATAAAAATGAAAAACGTATTGTACGGCAGTGTTTCCAAAACGGAGCCTCCAGCTGTTGCAAAACAACAACTCCCAGCATTTCCGGACAGCCACTGACTGTCCGGGCATGCTGGGAGTTTAGCAACAGCTGGAGGCACCCTGTTTGGGAATCACTGCCATAGAATACCCCTATGTCCACCCCTATGCAATCCCTAATTTAGTCCTCAAATGCGCATGGTGCTCTCTCACTTTGGAGCCCTGTCGTATTTCAAGGAAACAGTTTAGGGCCACATATGGGGTATCGCCGTACTCGGGAGAAATTGCACTACAAATTTTGGGGGGCTTTTTCTTCTTTTACCCCTTATGAAAAGGAAAAGTTGGGGTCTACACCAGCCTGTTAGTGTAAAAAAAAAAAAAATGTTTACACTAACATGCTGGTGTTGCCCTTTACTTTTTATTTTCACAAGAGGTAAAAGGGAAAAAAAGACCCCCAAAATTTGTAACGCAATTTTCTCCTGAGTACAGAAATACCCCATATGTGGGCGTAAAATACTCTGCGGGCGCACAACAAGGCTCAGGAGTGAGAGCGCACCATGTACATTTGAGGCCTAAATTGGTGATTTGCACAGGGGTGGCTGATTTTACAGCGGTTCTGACATAAACCCAAAAAAATAAATACCCACATGTGATCCCATTTTGGAAACTACACCCCTCACGGAATGTAATAAGGGGTACAGTGAGCATTTACGCCCCACAAGTGTCTGACAGATTTTTGGAACAGTGGTACGTGAAAATGAAAAATGTAATTTTTTTGTTTGCACAGCCCACTGTTCCAAAGATCTGTCAAACGCCAGTAGGGTGTAAATGCTCACTGTACCCCTTATTACATTCCGTGAGGGGTGTAGTTTCCAAAATGGGGTCACATGTGGGGGGGTCCACTGTTCTGGCACCACGGGGGGCTTTGTAAATGCACATGGCCCCCGACTTCCATTCCAAACAAATTATCTCTCTAAAAGCTCAATGGCGCTCCTTCTCATCTGAGCGTTGTAGTTCACTCGCAGTGCACTTGACGTCCAAACATGGGGTATTTCCATACTCAGAAGAAATGGGGTTACTAATTTTGGGGGGCATTTTCTCCTATTACCCTTTGTAAAAAAGTAAAATTTGGGGAAAAACCAGCATTTTAGTGGAAAAATATTTTTTTTCATTTACACATCCGACTTTAACAAAAAGTTGTCAAACACCTGTGGGGTGTTAAGGCTCACCGTACCCCTTGTTACGTTCCTTGAGGGGTGTCGTTTCCATAATAGTGTGCGATGTGGTTTTTTTTGCTGTCCTGGCACCATAGGGGCTTCCTAAATGGGACATGCCCCCCAAAAACCATTTCAGAAAAACTCACTCTCCTAAATCCCATTGTTGCTCCTTCGCTTCTGAGCCCTCTAGTGCACCCGCCGAACACTTGACATACACATATGAGGTATTTCCTTACTCGAGAGAAATTGGGTTACAAATTTTGAGAGGATTTTTTTTCCTTTTACCCCTTGCAAAAATTCTAAAACTGGGTCTACAAGAACATGCGAGTGTAAAAAAATGAAGATTTTGAAATTTCTCCTTCACTTTGCTGCTATTCCTGTGAAACACCTAAAGGGTTAACACACTTACTGAATGTCATTTTGAATACTTTGAGGGGTGCAGTTTTTATAATGGGGTCATTTATGGGGTATTTCTAACCAGAAGACCCTTCAAATCCACTTCAAACCTGAATTGGTCCCTGAAAAATTCCGATTTTGAAAATGTTGCGAAAAATTGGAAAATTGTTGCTGAACTTTGAAGCCCTGTGATGTTTTCCAAAAGTAAAAACTCATCAATTTTATGATGCAAACATGAAGTAGACATATTGTATATGTGAATCAATATATAATTTATTTGGAATATCTATATTCCTTATAAGCAGAGAGCTTGAAAGTTAGAAAAATGCAAAATTTTCAAATTTTTCATGAAATTTTTGAATTTTTCACCAAGAAAGGATGCAAGTATCGCCGAAAATTTACCACTAACATAAAGTAGAATATGTCACGAAAAAACAATCTCGGAATCAAATTTATAAGTAAAAGCATACCAGAGTTATTAATGCCAGTGGTCAGATTTGCAAAAAATGCTCCCGTCCTTAGGGTCATAATGGGCTCTGTCCCCAAGGGGTTAAAGTGTTACTGTCATTAGTAACAAAATTTAAAAATTTTTTAATTCAGTGCTGTAATGTGGCCTAAGACCTGTATGCATAATAATATGCATGTTTTTACAAATAAAAACATGCATATTATTATGCATACAGGTCTTAGGCCACATTACATCACTGAATTAAACTTTTTTTTAAAATTTTGTTAGTAATGACAAAATAAAGATTACATTTTTTTTATTTTTTTTTTATTGGAGCTGGGTGTCACTTCTTTTATTCTTGGTTTGTGATTGTCTTTGGGTCCAGTGGACCCTTCCTGTGCTTCACATATACAGAGAAAAAGCTGGATGGCAGAAGTGCTGTATTTCTCTTCTGTCAACAAGTGATGAGGTTTGGATGCATAACACCACAATTACTCATTTATGAACATTGTCCTAATAGTGGTTTGGACACAGCAATTTAGATAGTAACATGAACACACCTTAGTAGTTCATGACCCAGATGATGGTATAGAACAGAAAAAAGACAGATTAAGCTAGAGAGTGAAGCATGATGCCGCACACTTCCTGATTAACTACCAGTACTAGTGATTGCAGTGGATCTTAGGAGTGAGACCCCATGCGATCAAAAACTTTTGACATGTTTGAGCAACATGTCAAAAGTTTTTTTAAATATAGTAACGCTTTAAATTTATAAGTATATTTCTGGGATTTTATGGTATTATTTGTAAATTTAAAGATATATAAATAAAAAATCTACCATCTTTGCATGTGTCTTGTATTTGCATTTTAACTTGTAAATCAGAAAGTGACCCTGGCACGGCATAATGCTCCCTAATAAATGCAGCAAGGCTGTTGCTATTTTTGTGTAAATGCTTTAACAGAAAAACTGTAAGATTCCCATTAAAACTTTACTTGGTTATAAGTCTAATGCCCGCAATGCTGTGTGGTGTTTTCATAATTAATGCTACCCACAATTCACATTAGCACACATGAAAGGCTGGATTTTACCACAGTGAATCAATTGTAGACCACACAATTCATTTTAATCACCACCACATCTATGTTTGTGCCAGATTATACAATTTACCTCACATAATATACAGTCATGAGAAAAATAAAATAAACTCTTTGAATTCAATGGCTTCATGTATCAAGATATAATTTAGCAAAATTGATCCTTAGATGGTCTTAAAATGAGGTAAATACAACCTCAAGGGAACATTATCACACAACAGATTCTACCGGGTCATTCATATAACAAAAAAAAAAAGCCGAAATCGAAAAGCAGTGTGTGAAAAACTAAGTACACCCCATGAGTCAATAGCTTGTAGAATCCCCTTTAGCGGGAATAAATTGAAAAAGTAATGTTCTGTATGGCTATTGTTACGCCGAACGCTCACAGCGTTCTCCTGTTTGCAGCGCCCCGGTCAGACCCGCTGCGATAATGTCCCTAGCCGGGATGCAATTCGCCATGCGGGACGTGCCCGCTCGCGGTGTGCATCCCGACCCGCTTACCAGACTCGCTCCCCATCTGTGCTCTCCTGGCGCGCGCGGCCCCGCTCCCTAGGGCGCGCGCTGGTTCTTTGTAATTTATAGGGCCGATGCGCCACTGATTGGCGCATGGTTTTTAATTAGTGTGTTCACCTGTGCACTTCCCTATATTACCTCACTTCCCCTGCACTTCCTTGCCGGATTTTGTTGGCATTGTGCCAGTGAAAGCGTTCCTTGTGTATCCCTAGCCAGTGTTCCAGACCTCTTCCCGTTGCCCCTGACTACGATCCTTGCTGCCTGCCCTGACCTTCTGCTACGTCCAACCTTGCTCTTGTCTAATCCCTTGTACCGCGCCTATCTCAGCAGTCAGAGAGGTTGAGCCGTTGCCGGTGGATCCGACCTGGTTGCTACCGCCGCTGCAAGACCATCCCGCTTTGCGGCGGGCTCTGGTGAAAACCAGTAGCAACTTAGAACCGGTCCACCGACACAGTCCACGCCAATCCCTCTCTGACACAGAGGATCCACCTCCAGCCTGCCGAATCCTGACAGTAGATGCTGCCATGGATCCCGCTGAGGTCCCGCTGCCAGTTGTCGCTGACCTTACCACGGTGGTTGCCCAGCAGTCGCAACAGATAGCGCAACAAGGCCACCAGCTGTCTCAACTGACTGTGATGCTACAACAGCTTCTACCACAGCTTCAGCAACCATCTCCTCCGCCAGCTCCTGCACCTCCTCCGCAGCGAGTGGCCGCATCCAGCCTCCGTTTATCATTGCCGGACAAGTTTGATGGGGACTCTAAACTTTGCCGTGGTTTTCTCTCGCAATGTTCCCTGCATTTGGAGATGATGTCGGACCAATTTCCAACTGAAAGGTCAAAGGTGGCTTTCGTGGTCAGTCTTCTGTCTGGGAAAGCCCTGTCATGGGCCACACCGCTCTGGGACCGCAATGATCCTGTCACTGCCTCCGTACACTCTTTCTTCGCGGAGATTCGAAGTGTCTTCGAGGAACCAGCCCGAGCCTATTCTGCCGAGACTGCCCTGCTGAACCTGGTCCAGGGTAATTCTTCAGTAGGCGAGTACGCCATCCAATTCCGTACTCTCGCCTCCGAATTGTCCTGGAATAACGAGGCCCTCTGCGCGACCTTCAAAAAAGGCCTATCCAGTAACATCAAAGATGTGCTGGCCGCACGAGAAATCCCTGCTAACCTGCATGAACTTATTCATTTGGTCACCCGCATTGACATGCGTTTTTCCGAGAGACGTCAGGAGCTCCACCAGGATATGGACTTTGTTCGCACGAGGCGGTTTCTCTCCCTGGCTCCTCTCTTCTCTGGTCCGCCATGGAGGCTATGCAAGTAGACCGGTCTCGCCTGACACCTCAATCGAGGACACGCCACCGCAATGAGAACCTATGCCTGTACTGTGCCAGTACCGAACACTTCTTGAAGGATTGTCCTATCCGACCTCCATGTCAGGAAAGACGCACTCCAATTCTGCACAAAGGTGAGACAGCTCTAGGTGTGAACTCTGCTTCTCCACGTCTTACTGTGCCTGTGCGGATTTCTTCTTCTAACTTCTCCTTCTCAGCTGTGGCCTTCTTAGATTCCGGATCTGCAGGAAAATTTATTTTGGCCTCTTTCGTTAACAGGTTCAACATCCCAGTGACCAGTCTCGCCAGACCCCTCTACATCGCCTCAGTTAATGGTGAAAGATTGGACTGTACTGTGCGTTACCGCACAGAACCCCTCTTAATGTGCATTGGACCCCATAACGAAAAGATTGAATTTCTGGTACTTTCTAACTGCACCTCTGAAATTCTTCTTGGATTACCTTGGCTTCAACGCCATTCTCCTACCCTTGACTGGACCACCGGGGAAATCAAGAACTGGGGTACTTCTTGCCACAAAAAAATGCCTTATGTCTGCTCCCAGTCCTGCCAGTCAAAACCCTATGGCTCCTTCGATACCAGGTCTCCCCAAGGCCTATCTGGACTATGCTGATGTTTTTTGCAAAAAACAAGCAGAGACTTTGCCTCCTCACAGGCCTTATTGTTACGCCGAGCGCTCCGGGTCCCCGCTCCTCCCCGGAGCGCTCGCTACACTCCTCTCACTGCAGCGCTCCGGTCGGTTCCACGGACCCGGGGCGCTGCGATACCGCCTCTGGCCGGGATGCGATTCGCGATGCGGGTAGCGCCCGCTCGCGATGCGCACCCCGGCTCCCGTACCTGACTCGCTCTCCGTCAGTTCTGTCCCGGCGCGCGCGGCCCCGCTCCCTAGGGCGCGCGCGCGCCGGGTCTTTGCGATTTAAAGGGCCACTGCGCCGCTGATTGGCGCAGTGGTTCCAATTAGTGTTTACACCTGTGCACTTCCCTATATCACCTCACTTCCCCTTCACTCCCTCGCCGGATCTTGTTGCCTTAGTGCCAGTGAAAGCGTTTCCTTGTGTGTTCCTAGCCTGTGTTCCAGACCTCCTGCCGTTGCCCCTGACTACGATCCTTGCTGCCTGCCCCGACCTTCTGCTACGTCCGACCTTGCTTCTGTCTACTCCCTTGTACCGCGCCTATCTTCAGCAGCCAGAGAGGTTGAGCCGTTGCTAGGGGATACGACCTGGTCACTACCGCCGCAGCAAGACCATCCCGCTTTGCGGCGGGCTCTGGTGAAAACCAGTAGTGACTTAGAACCGATCCTCTAGCACGGTCCACGCCAATCCCTCTCTGGCACAGAGGATCCACCACCTGCCAGCCGGCATCGTGACAGTAGATCCGGCCATGGATCCCGCTGAAGTTCCTCTGCCAGTTGTCGCTGACCTCACCACGGTGGTCGCCCAGCAGTCACAACAGATTGCGCAACAAGGCCAACAGCTGTCTCAACTGACTGTTATGCTACAACAGTTACTACCACAGCTCCAGCAACCATCTCCTCCGCCAGCTCCTGTACCTCCTCCGCAGCGAGTGGCCGCTTCTGGACTACGACTATCCTTGCCGGATAAATTTGATGGGGACTCTAAGCTTTGCCGTGGCTTCCTTTCCCAATGTTCATTACACTTGGAGATGATGTCGGACCAGTTCCCCACTGAAAGGTCTAAGGTGGCTTTCGTAGTCAGCCTGCTGTCTGGAAAAGCCCTGGCTTGGGCCACACCGCTCTGGGACCGCAATGACCCCGTCACTGCCTCTGTACACTCCTTCTTCTCGGAGATTCGAAGTGTCTTTGAGGAACCTGCCCGAGCCTCTTCTGCTGAGACTGCCCTGTTGAACCTGGTCCAGGGTAATTCTTCCGTTGGCGAGTATGCCGTACAATTCCGTACTCTTGCTTCTGAGTTATCCTGGAACAATGAGGCCCTCTGCGCGACCTTTAAAAAAGGCCTATCCAGCAACATTAAAGATGTTCTGGCCGCACGAGAAATGCCTGCTAATCTTCATGAACTTATTCACCTAGCCACTCGCATTGACATGCGTTTTTCCGAAAGGCGTCAGGAGCTCCGCCAAGATATGGACTCTGTTCGCACGAGGCGTTTCTTCTCCTCGGCTCCTCTCTCCTCTGGTTCCCTGCAATCTGTTCCTGTGCCTCCCGCCGTGGAGGCTATGCAGGTCGACCGGTCTCGCCTGACATCTCAAGAGAGGACACGACGCCGCATGGAGAACCTCTGCCTGTACTGTGCTAGTACCGAACACTTCCTGAGGGATTGTCCTATCCGCCCTCCCCGCCTGGAAAGACGTACCCTGACTCCGCACAAAGGTGAGACAATCCTTGATGTCCACTCTGCTTCTCCACGTCTTACTGTGCCTGTGCGGATGTCTGCCTCTGCCTTCTCCTTCTCTTCTGTGGCCTTCTTGGACTCTGGATCTGCAGGAAATTTTATTTTGGCCTCTCTCGTCAACAGGTTCAACATCCCAGTGACCAGTCTCACCAGACCCCTTTACATCAATTGTATAAACAATGAAAGATTGGACTGTTCCATACGTTTCCGCACGGAGCCCCTTCTAATGAGCATCGGATCTCATCACGAGAGGATTGAACTTTTGGTCCTCCCCAATTGCACCTCGGAAATTCTCCTTGGACTTCCCTGGCTTCAACTTCATTCCCCAACCCTGGATTGGTCCACTGGGGAGATCAAGAGTTGGGGGCCCTCTTGTTCCAAGGACTGTCTAAAACCGGTTCCCAGTAACCCTTGCCGTAACTCTGTGCTTCCTCCAGTAACCGGTCTCCCTAAGGCCTATATGGACTTCGCGGATGTTTTCTGCAAAAAACAAGCGGAGACTCTACCTCCTCACAGGCCTTATGATTGTCCTATCGACCTCCTCCCGGGCACTACTCCACCCCGGGGCAGAATTTATCCTCTCTCTGCCCCAGAGACTCTTGCCATGTCTGAATACGTCCAGGAGAATCTAAAAAAGGGCTTTATCCGTAAATCCTCCTCTCCTGCCGGAGCCGGATTTTTCTTTGTGTCCAAAAAAGATGGCTCTCTACGTCCTTGCATTGACTACCGCGGACTTAATAAAATCACGGTTAAGAACCGCTACCCCTTACCCCTCATCTCTGAACTCTTTGATCGCCTCCAAGGTGCCCACATCTTTACTAAATTGGACTTAAGAGGCGCCTATAACCTCATCCGCATCAGAGAGGGGGATGAGTGGAAAACAGCATTTAACACCAGAGATGGACACTTTGAGTATCTGGTCATGCCCTTTGGCCTGTGCAACGCCCCTGCTGTCTTCCAGGACTTTGTTAATGAAATTTTTCGTGATCTGTTATACTCCTGTGTTGTTGTATATCTTGATGATATCCTAATTTTTTCGGCCAATCTAGAAGAACACCGCCAGCATGTCCGTATGGTTCTTCAGAGACTTCGTGACAATCAACTCTATGCTAAAATTGAGAAATGTCTGTTTGAATGCCAATCTCTTCCTTTTCTAGGATACTTGGTCTCTGGCCAGGGACTACAAATGGATCCAGATAAACTCTCTGCCGTCTTAGATTGGCCACGCCCCTCCGGACTCCGTGCCATCCAACGTTTTTTGGGGTTCGCCAATTATTACAGGCAATTTATTCCACATTTTTCTACCATTGTGGCTCCTATTGTGGCTTTAACCAAAAAAAATGCCGATCCCAAGTCTTGGCCTCCTCAAGCGGAAGACGCCTTTAAACGACTCAAGTCTGCCTTCTCTTCGGCTCCCGTGCTCTCCAGACCTGACCCATCTAAACCCTTCCTATTGGAGGTTGATGCCTCCTCAGTGGGAGCTGGAGCTGTCCTTCTACAAAAAAACTCTTCCGGGCATGCTGTTACTTGTGGGTTTTTTTCTAGGACCTTCTCTCCGGCGGAGAGGAACTACTCCATCGGGGATCGAGAGCTTCTAGCCATTAAATTAGCACTTGAGGAATGGAGGCATCTGCTGGAGGGATCAAGATTTCCAGTTATTATTTACACCGATCACAAGAACCTCTCATACCTCGAGTCTGCCCAACGGCTGAATCCTCGTCAGGCCAGGTGGTCTCTGTTCTTTGCCCGATTTAATTTTGAAATTCACTTTCGGCCTGCTGATAAGAACATTAGGGCCGATGCTCTCTCTCGTTCCTCAGATGCTTCTGAAATTGAACTCTCTCCTCAACACATCATTCCTCCTGACTGCCTGATTTCCACTTCTCCAGCCTCCATCAGGCAAGCTCCTCCAGGAAGGACCTTTGTTTCTCCACGCCAACGCCTCGGAATCCTCAAATGGGGTCACTCCTCCCATCTCGCAGGTCATGCGGGCATCAAGAAATCTGTGCAACTCATCTCTCGCTTCTATTGGTGGCCGACTCTAGAGACTGATGTGGTGGACTTTGTGCGAGCCTGCACTATCTGTGCCCGGGATAAGACTCCTCGCCAGAAGCCCGCTGGTTTTCTTCTTCCTCTGCCTGTTCCCGAACAACCTTGGTCTCTGATTGGTATGGATTTTATTACTGACTTACCCCCATCCCATGGCAACACTGTTATTTGGGTGGTCGTTGATCGATTCTCCAAAATGGCACATTTCATCCCTCTTCCTGGTCTTCCTTCAGCGCCTCAGTTGGCTAAACAATTTTTTGTACACATTTTTCGTCTTCACGGGTTGCCTACGCAGATCGTCTCGGATAGAGGCGTCCAATTTGTGTCTAAATTCTGGAGGGCTCTCTGTAAACAACTCAAGATTAAATTAAATTTTTCTTCTGCATACCATCCTCAATCCAATGGACAAGTAGAAAGAATTAACCAGATCTTGGGTGACTATTTACGACATTTTGTTTCCTCCCGCCAGGATGACTGGGCAGATCTTCTACCTTGGGCCGAATTCTCGTATAATTTCAGAATCTCTGAATCTTCCTCCAAATCCCCGTTTTTCGTGGTGTACGGCCGTCACCCTCTTCCCCCCCTCCCTACCCCCTTGCCCTCTGGTCTGCCCGCTGTGGATGAAATTTCTCGTGATCTTTCCATCATATGGAGAGAGACCCAAAATTCTCTCTTACAGGCTTCTTCACGCATGAAGAGATTCGCGGATAAGAAAAGAAGAGCTCCTCCCATTTTTTCCCCTGGAGACAAGGTATGGCTCTCCGCCAAATATGTCCGCTTCCGTGTCCCTAGCTATAAGTTGGGACCACGCTATCTTGGTCCTTTCAAGATTTTGCGCCAGATTAATCCTGTCTCTTACAAACTTCTTCTTCCTCCTTCTCTTCGTATTCCTAATGCCTTTCATGTTTCTCTTCTTAAACCACTTATCATTAACCGTTTCTCTCCCAAATCTGTTCCCCCCACTCCTGTCTCCGGCTCCTCGGACATCTTCTCCGTCAAAGAAATTTTAGCATCTAAAAAGGTCAGAGGGAAAACCTTCTTTTTAGTGGATTGGGAGGGTTGTGGTCCAGAAGAGAGGTCCTGGGAACCTGAGGACAATATCCTGGACAAAAGTCTGGTCCTCAGGTTCTCAGGCTCCAAGAAGAGGGGGAGACCCAAGGGGGGGGGTACTGTTACGCCGAGCGCTCCGGGTCCCCGCTCCTCCCCGGAGCGCTCGCTACACTCCTCTCACTGCAGCGCTCCGGTCGGTTCCACGGACCCGGGGCGCTGCGATACCGCCTCTGGCCGGGATGCGATTCGCGATGCGGGTAGCGCCCGCTCGCGATGCGCACCCCGGCTCCCGTACCTGACTCGCTCTCCGTCAGTTCTGTCCCGGCGCGCGCGGCCCCGCTCCCTAGGGCGCGCGCGCGCCGGGTCTTTGCGATTTAAAGGGCCACTGCGCCGCTGATTGGCGCAGTGGTTCCAATTAGTGTTTACACCTGTGCACTTCCCTATATCACCTCACTTCCCCTTCACTCCCTCGCCGGATCTTGTTGCCTTAGTGCCAGTGAAAGCGTTTCCTTGTGTGTTCCTAGCCTGTGTTCCAGACCTCCTGCCGTTGCCCCTGACTACGATCCTTGCTGCCTGCCCCGACCTTCTGCTACGTCCGACCTTGCTTCTGTCTACTCCCTTGTACCGCGCCTATCTTCAGCAGCCAGAGAGGTTGAGCCGTTGCTAGGGGATACGACCTGGTCACTACCGCCGCAGCAAGACCATCCCGCTTTGCGGCGGGCTCTGGTGAAAACCAGTAGTGACTTAGAACCGATCCTCTAGCACGGTCCACGCCAATCCCTCTCTGGCACAGAGGATCCACCACCTGCCAGCCGGCATCGTGACACTTATGACTGCCCTATTGATCTCCTCCCTGGTACTACTCCACCCCGGGGCATAATCTATCCTCTGTCTGCTCCGGAAACACAAGCCATGACGGAGTACATCCAAGAAAATTTAAAAAGGGGATTTATCCGCAAGTCTTCCTCCCCTGCCGGAGCAGGGTTCTTCTTTGTTTCCAAAAAAGACGGTTCCTTACGTCCATGCATTGATTACCGCGGTCTTAATAAAATCACTATAAAAAATCGCTATCCCCTGCCTCTTATCTCGGAACTCTTTGACCGCCTACGTGGCACCAACATCTTTACCAAATTGGATTTAAGAGGTGCATATAATCTCATCCACATCAGGGAAGGGGACGAGTGGAAGACCGCGTTTAACACCAGAGATGGACACTTTGAATATCTGGTTATGCCCTTTGGGCTTTGCAACGCCCCTGCCGTCTTCCAGGACTTTGTAAATGAAATTTTTCGGGATTTATTATATACCTGTGTTGTGGTCTACCTGGACGATATTTTTATTCTAACCTAGAAGAACACCGCCGTCATGTCCGCATGGTTCTTCAGAGACTCCGGGACAATCAGTTATATGCCAAGATGGAGAATTGTCTCTTTGAATGCCAATCTCTTCCCTTCCTAGGATATTTAGTCTCTGGCCAGGGACTCCAAATGGACCCGGACAAACTATCAGCCGTGTTGGATTGGCCACGCCCCTCCGGACTCCGAGCTATCCAACGTTTCTTGGGGTTTGCCAATTACTACAGACAATTTATTCCACATTTTTCCACCATTGTGGCTCCAATTGTGGCCCTAACCAAGAAAAACGCCAACCCTAAGTCCTGGCCTCCTCAAGCGGAAGAGGCGTTCAACCGTCTCAAAACTGCCTTTTCTTCTGCTCCCGTACTCTCCAGACCCGTTCCATCTAAACCCTTCTCACTGGAGGTAGACGCCTCCTCTGTGGGAGCTGGAGCTGTACTCCTACAGAAAAACTCTTCCGGACATGGTGTTACTTGTGGTTTTCTTTTCTAGGACCTTCTCTCCGGCGGAGAAAAATTACTCCATTGGTGATCGAGAACTACTGGCCATAAAACTGGCCCTCGAGGAATGGAGGCACCTGCTGGAGGGGTCCAAATACCCAGTTATTATATACACTGATCACAAGAATCTCTCTTATCTTCAGTCTGCCCAACGGCTGAACCCTCACCAGGCTAGGTGGTCGTTGTTCTTTGCCCGTTTTAACTTTGAGATTCATTTTCGCCCCGCTGACAAGAACATTAGGGCTGACGCCCTCTCTCGTTCCTCGGATGCCTCTGAAATGGAAACCTCTCTGCAACACATTATTCCTCCTGACTGTCTGATCTCTGCTTCCCCAGCTTCCATCAGACAAACTCCTCCTGGAAAGACCTTCGTCCCTCCACGCCAGTGCCTCAGGATTCTCAGGTGGGGACACTCCTCACACCTCGCCGGCCATGCTGGCGTCAAAAAATCCATCCAGCTCATCTCTCGTTTTTATTGGTGGCCTACCCTGGAAGCAGATGTTGCTGATTTTGTTCGGGCTTGTACAGTCTGTGCCCGGGACAAGACTCCTCGCCAGAAGCCTGCCGGTCTCCTTCATCCTCTGCCTGTTCCTGAGCTACCATGGTCTCAGATTGCTATGGACTTTATTACAGACTTGCCTTTATCCCATGGCAACACAGTTATTTGGGTGGTCATTGATCGTTTCTCCAAGATGGCACATTTTATTCCTCTTCCAGGTCTTCCTTCTGCGCCACAGTTGTCGAAACAATTTTTTGTGCACATTTTTCGCCTTCACGGGCTTCCTACGCATATCGTCTCGGATAGAGGCGTTCAATTTGTGTCGAAATTCTGGAGGGCCCTCTGTAATCAGCTTAAAATCAAATTAAACTTCTCGTCTTCCTATCATCCCCAATCCAATGGGCAAGTGGAGAGAGTTAATCAGGTTCTTGGTGACTATTTGCGACATTTTGTTTCCTCCCGCCAGGATAATTGGGCCGATCTCCTACCATGGGCCGAATTTTCGTACAATTTCAAAGTCTCTGAGTCCTCCGCTAAATCCCCATTCTTTGTGGTGTACGGCCGTCACCCTCTCCCCCCCCCCCCCTCCCCACTCCCACGCCTTCTGGTTTGCTCGCTGTTGATGAGGTGACTCGGGACTTCTCCTCCATCTGGAAAGAGACTCAAAAATCTCTCATACAGGCCTCATCCCGGATGAAGAAACATGCCGACAAAAAAAGAAGAACTCCTCCTGTCTTTTCTCCTGGAGACAAAGTGTGGCTCTCCGCCAAGTATATCCGCTTCTGTGTCCCCAGTTATAAACTGGGACCATGTTATCTTGGACCTTTTAAAATCAAATGCCAAATCAACCCTGTCTCCTACAAACTCCTTCTTCCTCCTTCTCTCCGTATTCCCAATGCTTTTCATGTCACTCTCCTTAAACCACTTATCCTTAACCGCTTCTCTCCTAAGGTTGTTGCTCCTACTCCTGTCTCCGGGTCCTCAGACATCTTCTCGGTTAAAGAAATTCTTGCATCCAAGACGGTCAGAGGTAAAAAAAAATTTCTTGTAGATTGTTAGAATTGCGGTCCGGAGGAGAGGTCATGGGAACCCGAGGATAACATCCTTGACAAGGACTTTATCTACAAATTTTCAGGTTCTAAAAAGAGGGGGAGACCCAAGGGGGGGGGTACTGTTACGCCGAGCGCTCCGGGTCCCCGCTCCTCCCCGGAGCGCTCACAGCGTTCTGTTCGCAGCGCCCCGGTCAGACCCGCTGACCGGGTGCGCTGCGATAATGTCCCTAGCCGGGATGCGATTCGCCATGCGGGACGCGCCCGCTCGTGGTGCGCATCCTGACCCGCTTACCAGACTCGCTCCCCGTCTGTGCTCTCCCGGCGCGCGCGGCCCCGCTCCCTAGGGCGCGCGCGCCAGTTCTTTGCGATTTATAGGGCTGGTGTGCCACTGATTGGCGCATGGTTTTTAATTAGTGTGTTAACCTGTGCACTTCCCTGTATTACCTCACTTCCCCTGCACTTCCTTGCCGGATCTTGTTGCCATTGTGCCAGTGAAAGCGTTCCTTGTGTATCCCTAGCCAGTGTTCCAGACCTCTTGCCGTTGCCCCTGACTACGATCCTTGCTGCCTGCCCTGACCTTCTGCTACGTCCTACCTTGCTCTTGTCTAATCCCTTGTACCGCGCCTATCTCAGCAGTCAGAGAGGTTGAGCCATTGCCGGTGGATATGACCTGGTTGCTACCACCGCTGCAAGCCCATTCCGCTTTGCAGCGGGCTCTGGTGAAAACCTGTAGCAACTTAGAACCGGTCCACCGACACGGTCCACGCCAATCCCTCTCTGACACAGAGGATCCACCTCCAGCCTGCCGAATCCTGACAGCTATATCAGTCTCTTTTATATGATTCTGGAGGAATATTGGCTTAATCTTCTTTAATACAATACAGGAATATGGATGCACTACTGTGGTAGATGTATACAATGACATTGGCTATCCCTCAACACTGATGTTAAAATTGAGACATTTGTCAGTATATCCTTGTATAAAGGACATACCAGAGCCCACACACCAATGCCAAGGTTTCGCAAATGGCGCAGGACCTAACGCTAAACCTACCTGTGCGTGATAAGCAAAACAGGGGCCAGTGGGCAATTACGGCAGCATTCAGTCAACTCAATCTTTTTTACAATGTTGGTTCAGTACATTGAGGTTTGTCAGCATGCATACATGCACAGCACTTTTAAGATCGTAATGCAGTATTTCAATTGGGTTGAGGTCTGCACTTTGACTGGGCCATTGCAATACCGTGATCCTTTTCTTTTTCAACCATTCTGCCCTTGATTTGTAGGTGTGCTTGGGGTCATTGCCCTGTTGCATGACCCAGTTTTGGCCAAGCTTTAGCTCTTGGATAGAGGACTTTATATTTGACTTGAGAATACTCTACTATATAGAGGAGTTCATGGTTGACGCATTATTACGAGGTGTTTGTGCTGCTATGCTGTTTGGTTTACGCCAAACATGTCCCTGTGCATTATTGCAAGCATATCCACTTTGATCTTTTTTTTCCAAAATACATTTGGGCAAATTTGTCAAAACCTGTCCAGAGGAAACGTTGCCCATAGCAACCAATCAGATCGCTTCTTTTACTTTTCAGAGGCCTTTGCTATGGGCAACTTAGCAAATTTTCCTCTGGACAGGTTTTCATAAATCTCCTCCTATGTTCTTGTGGTTTGTTCAGATGCAACTTTGAAAACTGAGGCTGGGTTCACACATCGTAAAAATTACATAAAAAATATGAAAGTATCATAGGTGTATATGTGCTTCATGAAAGTCAATGAAAAAGTGGCCATCAGTGCACACACTCTTTAAAAAACAGTCTGTAACTCCAAATACCCCAACTTTTCTAACCAGTGTGTGCAACGATTTGTGCTTTTCTATAGACTTTCATGCAGTATTTTTAAAGTAATTTTACAGTGTCTGTTAACCCATCATTTCCAACCACATTTTTTCCCATCTTCCCAACTAATTTCAGATTGTGTCTCCTTGTTTGGAGTCGCTCTGCGGTCAGACATGCTGGCCACGGACGTACTTTTCCTCCGCTGCCCGGTGCAGTCTGTACTGCGATTCGCATCCCGCGATGCGATCGCACTCAGCCCTCTGCTCCTTACTTCCCCTGTCGTTCCTGTGTCTTGTCTGTGCTTCCTGCTCACTGGCGCATGCGTCTCCGCCTCCTAATGCACGCGCGCACTGGCTCTGTGAAATTTATAGGGCCAGTACATAATTAATTGGTTCTTGCTGCCCCATGACCATATAAGTATAGGCACTTCCTTCTGACCCTTGCTGGATATTTGTGCTGTTGTGGCTTGGAGAAAGCGTTACCAGAATTGTGTCTAGTCTTACCGTGTATCAGTTCCGCCTGCTTCGTTCCCTGACCACGCATCGTTGCCACCTGCCCTCTGACCTCCTTGCTATATATAGCCTGCCCTAACCTTCTGTCTGTCCCTGACTACGAGTTTGTCTCATCCTTCTGTGCCACGCATCACCTCGGCTGCCTTAGTGGACGAGTTGTATCAGGGGTAGCAAGCTGGAAACCGCCTGCCGAAGCAAGTCCATCCCGCTTTGCGGCGGGCTCTGGTGAAAACCAGTGGCTCCTTGGACTCCGCTCCCTGGTACGGCTCAAGTCATCATCCACACAAGGTAAAGCAGATTAACATCTCCGGTCGTAACACTCCTTCTTCTTGTGTTTATATCTTCTTATAAAAAATCTGATAGCTGGTTCACCCACACTAAACCCAACACACATGGTTATAGTGTGGGTGAACCTGAATAAAAAGAGGTGTTACTTAATAAGATTCATGGTCGGGTTCCAGAATTAGGGCCCTGGTTGCTAATATGTAAATTTCCCCATGTGCCCATTTAAGGCGGTATCTGACTTTTTATGCTATTGTCTTCATTCCTTCTGTTGCCGAATTCTCTCCCACCTCATGAATATGCATATCATCTTCACTCTGATGTCCTCAAGATGTAGGAGTCTATTCTTACATGAGTGTCACACTCGGCTAGCAGATTCACTTTAAAAACATTTCCCTCTTAAAATCTTTTAGGCAGAGACTCTATTGCCCCACCCCCAACACCAGCACTGACAGTGGCATAGGTTTGGGGTTTATGTCAGGAATACTGTAAATACTTGTAAATACTTCAGATAGGGCCTGATAAAATGAAAACTACAGCAGTCAAAAGAGTGTTAGATGTTGCAGAGCTAAGAGTTTTGTGATTTTGAGATTCTTTTCCTTTTTCTGCAGAAATTGTAAACGATGTGAACAATATTTGCAAGTTTTTATTATATCTGCAAACGTCTACTTCTTAGTCCTGTCACCATTAGCAGTCTGACATTTATCTGTTGCACAGTCAATTAACCCTTGCATTGCTTCACATCCTATGCATTCTTTTTAACAGATTTACATTTTTCTCCTAAGGAAGAATTGGGTATTAAAAATGAGACATACAAATTCCTACTTATACCAATTGAATATAAAGGACTTCATTATGGTAGCAGTGGTGTGTCACATTAGAATTTCAGTTCTGCTTCATATGACCACATGTGGGGGTGGTAGCAAAATAAGAAGCAGCTTTAGAAGTCATATGTGCTGCTTCATGCTGAACACACTTCCATTGTCCAATCCTGGTAATTGTGGAGGGAGTGCAATGTATATTCTTAATATTAATATGCCAAGCTGATTTAACTGCCTAAGGCCCTTCAAGTTTAATTTAGACAACCTATAGGTATGGGAAGAGGATCAATTCCTTTTTTTTAAAGCTTAATTTGGCTAAAAACCTCCCCATTTACCAGTATAATAGAACCCCCAGACCTGTGTACATTACAACCATTTTACTTATCTACAACCTTCCAACTTATCTGAAGACTTTGGGGTGTCCTAAATAATCGCTACTGGCATCATGGGGAGGCCTTGGTGCCCTTTTCTGTTCCATACCCATATTTCCATTATTGTCAGTAGTTACCCAGTTTGGTCTGTAAGCAGGGCTAAGACAATGTATTTTGATTCCTTAGGCAGACAACGCAAATGGTGCCGTTTCTCCCTTTCCCCAAACCCACACATTTTCTATATGTGCTCTTACGGTAAAGAACACAAGCCCCATCTCAAACAAAAACACACAACAATTTTCTATGTGTGACGACTGTATACCACTAAATGGTCATGCAGCTACTAAATAATCGCAGTATACAAGGAGTAAATATATCACCATAACCTTATCATTACACTGTTACTGACATAATCCAGTTTACCAAGTCCAATATTACCAATAATACAGGTAAAAAAAAAAGGACACGTCCTTTTCCACATAGTCAGTGAATAATACTACTATATTGTTACTTAAAGGGGTATTCCAGGCCAAAACTTTTTTTTTATATATCAACTGGCCCCGGAAAGTTGAACAGATTTGTATATTACTTCTATTAAAAAATGTTAATCCTTCCAATAGTTATTAGCTTCTGGAGTTGAGTTGTTGTTTTCTGTCTAACTGCTCTCTGATGACTCACGTCCCGGGAGCTGTGCAGTTCCTATGGGGATATTCTCCCATCATGCACAGCTCCCGGGACGTGACATCATCATTGAGCAGTTAGACAGAAAACTTCAGAAGTTAATAACTATTGGAAGGATTAAGATTTTTTAATAGAAGTAATTTACAAATCTGTTTAACTTTCCGGAGCCAGTTGATATATATAAAAAAAAGGTTTTGCCTGGAATACCCCTTTAACAAAAACGAGTAAGACCAACATTACCAATAATACGAGTATGCAAAGAGTGAATATTATCACTATACAGTTTACAATAACACTGTTAATGAACAAAAACCAGTATATCCAGATCAACATTACCAATAATGCCATTATAAAAGTGTCATGTCTGGTAGGGAGCAGTGCGGACCTAAACTCGCCCCAACCATCTGCTTGGACATTCCGGTACCAAATCAGCAAGCAAACAGTTGAAAAAGGCAGAAAGTCAAAACCAAAAGGGCAGAACATTACAGAAAACAGAACCAGAACAAGCAAGGGTCAAACCGGAAGGATGGTAAAGTTCATAATCAGTAGGCAAAGGCAAGGTCAGATTACAGAAATCAGCACAGGGGATAGAAGAATGCTGGTAGTAGTAACCACAATCATGGGCATCTCAGTGCAGCAGCTGCCTGGTTTGAATATCTTACCTCATAAGGTGAAGCCAATTGGCTCGGCACCACCACCTCTTGATTGGTCAACCAGGCTAACAGGAGTATGAAGCAGTAGAGGTTCTCTGTTCTATTGGATTTTACATGCAAGCAAGTCCTAAGGTGGCATTTGCAGTTAAAAGCTGTGCTCGGTAGCCTCTGGATTCAGGGCAATTGCCTAGGATTCTTAGTGCTAGTAATTGACAGCAATTGTGTTTCCACTCCCACAGTCTTGGTAGATGCTGGTGTCCTAGGGAGAGAACAGTTCTTCATGTCTTTTAAAATGCCCAATCCCTTTGTCTTTGGAGACAAGCTGCCGTCCAAAGATGCCACAACTTTCTCTCTTATAGTCATAACATAGGCAATGGATAGGGTACAGCTGAATAAATGTTTAGCTGATAGCTATCAAAAATTTCATACAATGTATATGACATTTAAGACTGTAGAGGGCACAGCAAAAACAGTGGATCACAGTGATGAAGAAAAAGTCAAGGTTTACTCACCTACATTTTGACTCGCCTGAATATTTCCAACAAAATTGCAGATTGATATATTAAACTTTTTAATGAAGTCTGTTGATTTTCTATTTCATGAAATAAGTATTCAATATAAACAGATCCCTGAATTTAATGGATTAGAATAAGAATAAACTTGCATTCCTGCCCTCTAGTGGTATTGAAAAATAAACTAAATAGTAGTCTAAATTAACTTCTTCCTCTAGTCTACATTTTTTAGTTCCACAAGTATTATGTTTGCTTCTATTTTAGAAAATCTTTGCTCTTAATGTAACCCCCTTACTTTCACTGCTAAACTTCTCTGCCTGTAAAAGGCCAAACACACACACCAACATTCCAATTCAGTTTAGGTGGAGTAGAGTGAAGAAAGGAGGTAAAAAAGATACTTGAGGTGGTGCTGCCAGTTTTAGGTGGACTAACAAACCAGACCAGAGATGTAGGTTACACAAAATGGAAAGGTTTATTAGGAAAATAACAAACAGGGATGCCACATAAGACAAGTTATCCTGCAACTTTTCTAACATTACTTTTAGAGATGAGCGAACTTACAGTAAATTAGATTCGTCACGAACTTCTCGGCTCGGCAGTTGATGACTTATCCTGCATAAATTAGTTCAGCTTTCAGGTGCTCCCGTGGGCTGGAAAAGGTGGATACAGTCCTAGGAGACTCTTTCCTAGGACTGCATCCACCTTTTCCAGCCCACCGGAGCACCGGAAAGCTGAACTAATTTATGCAGGAAAAGTCATCAACTGCCGAGCCGAGAAGTTTGTGACGAATTTAATTTACTGTAAGTTCGCTCATCTCTAATTACTTTATATAAATCTGTTCAGCTCCTCCTGCTCTATAACATTCTGCCCTCAAACTAGACTGCATTCTCAGTGTGACAGGTTTGTGAGATATCAAAACTATTATAAGACATGACATACCACATACATTATGGGAGGTTTAATAAAATGTAATACATGGCTATTAATGTGTGAAATACCCAAGTATTTTCTTAATTGAGCCATGTTTCTGTCTGGTAAATGTCTTGCATGTACTTTCAGGTAGTTGGTGAGAAAAAAACTATTATGGAGATGGCAGTACCATCTGTCTCCGTTGGTATACACAGGAGTCATTTTCTGTACTGTTTTTTTTATTTTTACCAAGTCTTCAATCAAGGAGCTACATTGAAACCTACCTTTACTACCTGCTTCTTGATCCTATTTGGTGGAAGTGCCGCGGCAGTACTTTTCTTCCTACTACATTACTATTGCATGTACTTTAACCCTTGAAGGATGCAGCAAATTTAACCCTTGAAGGATGCAGCAAATGTTGTGCAACGCCTTATGCATTTTAGAGACTTTTTATACTTTATTAGAACATTGTCTAATACGTCTATCACTTTGACAATGTTTTGCCAAATAAGGGTGAGGGTTCTTTTAGGGTATGTTCACATGCCGAAATTTCCAAGGGGAACCTGCCAAAAAATTTCACTCGGAAATTCCATTGCAGCAGAACCCCATTGTTTTTAATGGGATTCAGGTGCACTGTGCACACAGCAGAATTTCCATGGCAGATGTTTCTCATGTTAATTCTTTTGGCAGAATCTGCTCAGAAGTGCATTGCTGTCTATGGAGAAGGGGCATTTCCGAGCCGTTCTAGCGCCGGTGGAACATGCTATTTGCTGAATGTGTCATATCAAAACTATTATAAGACATGACATACCACATACATTATGGGAGGTTTAATAAAATGTAATACATGGCTATTAATGTGTGAAATACCCAAGTATTTTCTTAATTGAGCCATGTTTCTGTCTGGTAAATGTCTTGCATGTACTTTCAGGTAGTTGGTGAGAAAAAAACTATTTTGGAGATGGCAGTACCATCTGTCTCCGTTGGTATACACAGGAGTCATTTTCTGTACTGTTTTTTTTATTTTTACCAAGTCTTCAATCAAGGAGCTACATTGAAACCTACCTTTACTACCTGCTTCTTGATCCTATTTGGTGGAAGTGCCGCTGCAGTACTTTTCTTCCTACTACATTACTATTGCATGTACTTTAACCCTTGAAGGACGCAAATAATTTTTTTGGTGGGGGTTTTGCTTTTCCATTCCTGCCTTTAAGAGGCATAGGGGGAATTTTATCATTGGCCCTGCTTTTCTTTGTGTTTTTTTGTTTTTTTAATGTGTTGAATTTCGTAGAGTTAAGGGACATTTATTAAAAGTATCCATGATGTGTGATAAATTTCATGCAAGAACACTAAAGAAGGCTGTGAAATTAAAAACGGCTGAACCAAAAAAAATATTATTTGTGGGGAACCATTTAAAAGAAAAAGGCAATATTGCCTTTGGTGGGGGTTATGCACTGCACTTAATGTTTTTTTCTAAGGAAGATAAGGGGATGTTGGTGCACTCACTGGTCCTATGGAAACTATTAATAATATTACGGGAAAATGTATTTAGCATTCTAACATTGTCAGAATTATTTAATACTAGCTGAATACCCGGCGTTGCCCGGTTTTTCCTTCCTAATCCTTGTTGGGGAGGAAAAGAAACAAAGGAGGAAGCTTTTGACTTCATATACTGTCCTCATATATTGTTGTCATATCCCAACCCCATCCCCCGACCTCCTATCCCGACCTCCTATCCTGTCCTCCTATCCTGTCCTCCTATCCCGACCTCCTATCCCGACCTCCTATCTCTACCTACTATCCCGACCTCCTATCCCGACCTCCTATCCCGTCCTCCTATCCCATCCTCCTATCCCGTCCTCCTATCCCGTCCTCCTATATCGACCTCCTATCTCGACCTCCTAACCCGACTTCCTATCCCGACCTCCTATCCCGTCCTCCTATCCCGTCCTCCTATCCCAACCCTCCTATCCCGACCTCCTATCCCGACCTCCTATCCCGACCCTCCTATCCCGTCTTCCTATCCCGTCCTCCTATACACGACCTCCTATCCCGACCCTCCTATCCCGACCCTCCTATCCCGTCCTCCTATCCCGACCTCCTATCCTGACCCATAATATGTGTACCAGGTATTGAAATATCTCCAGCTGTACGGAAGTTATGTGGGAACATACATTTCCCATTGATTTGCATGGGACTTTCAACAAAAACCCTGACCCTCACAAATGGGGGTAGTTAAGGGTTAAATTAACCATCCTATATTTTAAGTGGACATATAAGTAACATGTGACCAAGTATTATGGAAATATCTCCAGCCGTTTGGAAGTTATGCAGTAACATATATTTCCCATTGACTTGTATGGGACTTTAAACATAAACCCCACCCCTGGCAAATGGGAGTGAGTAAGGGTTAAATTATCTATCCTATGTTTGTTGCTGACATATAAGTAACATGTGTGCCAAGTTTCATGTTAATATCTTTAGCCGTTTGGACGTGATGCTGGAACATACACACACACACACACACATTGGGGGATATTTATCAAAGTTGTCTATGTCCCGCATCAATATAGAACAAACTACAGAGGGTTAGGCTGGTCTATTGTGTGCCTAATTTATCAAAAGGCGCACGGCTCTTGATAAATTCTGTTCACAGGCTTCAGGATCTATGCTTTAGACTGTATTTACACCTGCTCCAACAAGGTCTGACATTTCGGCGTACTTTCAGCCGATGCGACTTGTCGCTGAAAAGTCGTTTTTTTATAAATTCAGCACCAATGCATTTTCCAATGCATTTCCGTCTAAAATAGACTTGCATGCATCATGTTCTAAAAATCCTCTAGAACAAAAGTCGCAGAAAAGTCGCACATATTTAGACTGCGACTTTCTGCGCGACAAATTTAGACATGAAAAACCAGTCTAAATCCTTTGATAAATATTCCCCATTGAGTTTTATATATATAGATTTTTCTCACAAATTTATTGTTTCTGAATCATCAAATCTCCTAAATGACTCATCAGTTTATTAAATTACAAGGCTGTCAAAATGACAAAAGAGGATGCAGAAATTAATGAAGGCACGCTACTTCCTTCTTGTGCATAAAGATTATTTTTACAGGCAACATTTAATATTCGTGTGGGGGCGAGAGTACAGTTGGAGCCAAGAAGATGAATACAAGCACTTTTTTTTGCGTTAGAAGAAAAGATCATCATCAGCTGCTAATTCTCTGAGACACATGGTACCATTCATTAACCCCTTAACGACCATGGGTGTAAATGTACGTCCTGGTTTGGCAGGACTTCCCGCACCAGGACGTACATTTGCGTCCTGTGTATGTCCGCGAGCATCGGAAGGGTGCTCGCGTCATACACGGCAGGTTCCGGCTGCTAGCAGCTGCCGGGGACCCGCCTGTAATGGCCGACATCTGCAATCGCGCGGATGTCCACCATTAACCCCTCAGATGCCGTGATCAATATAGATCACGGCATCTGCGGCATTGCTGTACTTTGATTGGATGATCGGATCGCCCGCAGCGCTGCCGCGGGGATCCGATCATCCAGCATGGCGGCCGGAGGTCCCCTCACCTGGCTCCGGCCGTCTCCCAGGATCTTCTGCTCTGGTCTGCGATCGAGCAGACCAGAGCAGAAGATCACCGATAATACTGAGCAGTGCTGTGTCCTATGCATAGCACTGCACAGTATTAGCAATCAAAGGATTGCTATAGATAGTCCCCTATAGGGACATAAAAAGTGTAAAAAAAAAAAAAAGTTTTAAAATGTAAAAATGCAAAGTAAAAAAAGTGAAAAATCCCCTCCCCCAATAAAAATGAAAATTGCCTGTTTTTCCCATTTTACCCCCAGAAAGCATAATTTTTTTTTTAAATAAACATATTTGGTATCGCTGCGTGCGTAAATGTCCGTACTATCAAAATATAATGTTAATGATCCCGTACAATGAATGGCGTAAACGTAAAAAAAAAAAAAGTCCAAAAATGCTGCTTTTTTGTCACATTTTATAAAAAAATTTTTTATAAAAAATGATCTAAAAGGTTTATATATGCAAATGTGGTATCTAAAAAAAAGTACAGATGACTGCGCAAAAAATGAGCCCTCATGCCGCCCTATATACGGAAAAATTAAAAAGTTATAGGTGGTCAAAATAGGGCGATTTTAGATTACTGATTTTGTACAAAAAGTTTTAGATTTTTTTTAAGCGGTGCAAAAATATAATAGTATTGTTAGGATTCGGCAGGCTGGATGTGGATCCTCTGTGACAGCGAGGGATTGGCGTGGACCGTACCTGTGGACCGGTTCTAGGTTGCTACTGGTATTCACCAGAGCCCTCCGCAAAGCGGGATGGTCTTGCTGCGGCAGTAGCAACCAGGTCGTATCTACCGGCAACGGCTCAACCTCGCTGACTGCTGAGAAGGCGTGGGACAGAAGGACTAGACAGAGGCGAGGTCAGACGTAGCAGAAGGTCAGGGCAGACGGCAAGATTCGTAGTCAATGGTGATAGCAGAAGGTCTGGAAACACTGGTATGGCAAACACAGGAAACGCTTTCTCTAGGCACAAGGGCAACAAGATCCAGCCATACAGGGAAGGGAAAGTGAGGTAATAAGGACGTGGAGCAGGTGGGAGCTAATTACAGTGATTGGGCCAGGCACCAATCAGTGGTGCACTGGCCCTTTAAATCTTAGAGAGCTGGCGCGCGCACGGCTCCGCTCTCTAGGGAGGTGACAGCCGGGGATCGGGACAGGTGAGTAGCTTGGGATGCGATTCGCGAGCGGGCGCGTCCCGCTATGCGAATCGCATCCCCGCCGGCAGTGTCAGTGCAGCGCTCCCGGTCAGCGGTTCTGACCGGGGCGCTGCAGAGAGGAACACGCCGCGAGCACTCCGGGGAGGAGCAGGGACCCGGAGCGCTCGGCGTAACAAGTATCTAGCCATGGGTATCATTTTAATCGTATTGACCCACAGAATAAAGAAAACATGTCATTTTTACCGTAAAGTGTACAGTGTGAAAACAAAACCCTCCAAAATGTGCAAAAGTTGGGTTTTCATTTAAATTTCCTCCCTAAAAATTTTTTTTTGGGTTCGCCTTGCATTTTATGGTAAAATGAGGTTTCATTTCAAAGTACAATTGGTCACGCAAAAAACAAGCTCTTATATGGGTCTTTAGATGGAATTATAAAAGTTATGGATTTTAGAAGGCGAGGAGGAAAATGCAAAAATAAAATTGGCCTGGTCCTTAAGGGGAAAATGGGCTTGGTCATTAAGGGGTTAAGGGATTTATTCACTTTTTTCCCCGTTGTATTCTGCATATTTGCTATAGTTTAATATAGTTTAGTATAGTTCATTTTGCCAAGCTAAAAGGCCTGATCTAGAGCTCTAAAAAAATACTTTTTGTTTTAATTTTTGACTGAAATTCCATACTTCTAAATAAATGCATTGTACAAAAACAAAAAAGGAGCTCTCTTCCAGGGGCGTATCTAGAGCATTTGGCACCCGGGGCGGACCCTTTGTTTGCCCCCCCCCCCACACACACACACACACGCACCCCCCTTAATTACACCCCCTCTCTCCCCTCCCCCCAGGAGCGGACTGACAACACTCGGGGCCCCCGGACCAAAAAAAAGGCTAGGGCCCCTGCTAGGCTCTGCAGCTTGTCAATCTTCTGCCACGCTCCTATTCCACCCAAACCCCACACACAATAAACTAAAATTTATATATGTAAGAAACAATAATACTGGTATACAAGGAGTAAATATATACCACCACACAATAACTGGATAATACTGCCATACTGTATAAAACCACTATGAACAGACCAGTATACTATTAAGAATCTGTATACAATATAAGTGATTATATACAGGACCATATGGCGGTAGATATCAGCTGCACACAGGATGTGTATACCATATAAGTGATTACAGTTACATTTTGGGACTCACAATTACATCTTTTCTGATCAGCGGCGTCCTCTTTCCTTTTCTTCTCCATCCGGATAAGACCGCCATGTGGATCTCTTAACATCTGCAGGAAAAACATGTCAGACTCTGCATATATTCAGTGCCCTCCCCTCCTCTACACAATCTGCCCATCTATAGGCCCACAAACTGTAATAATGCCCTCCTTGGTGTCCTGCACAGTAAAAGGGCAGGTAGGTAGGTAGCCAGGTAACCCCCTCTTTCCCATAGGTATATGCAGAGTTACACCCCCCCTCTTTCCCATAGGTATATGCAGAGTTACACCCCCCTCTCTTTCCCATAGGTATATGCAGAGCTACGCTACCCCCCCTCTTTCCTATAGGTATATGGAGAGTTACACCCCCCTCTTTCCCATAGGTATATTCATAGCAAAAAACCTCACCCCCTCTTCCCTATAGGTATATGCAGAGCTACACCCCCCCTCTTTCCCATAAGTATATGCAGAGCTAAACCCCCACCCCCTCTTCCCTATAGGTATATGCAGAGCTACACCCCCCCTCTTTCCCATAGGTATATGTAGAGTTACACCCCCTCCCCTCTTTCCCACGCCCTCTTCCCTCTAGGTATATGCAGAGCTACACCCCCCCTCTTTCCCATAGGTACATTCAGAGCTAAACCCCCCACCCCCTCTTCCCTATAGGTATATGCAGAGCTACACCCCCCCCTCTTTCCCATAGGTATATGCAGAGCTACACCCCGCCTCTTTCCCATAGGTATATCTAGGGCTGGGCGGTATACCGGTTCATACCGAATACCACATTTTTTGGGCTGCACGATATGAATTTTCCCCCATACCGCAATACTGGTTGGGACCCTCAGGAATGTATTATCAGCCTAGCACAGCGCCGTCCCCACATCGGGGAACTAATCCTATGTTACCCGCCAGCACTATTCTGCTCCCCCCAATTAATGATCAGCCCAGCTGCGTACTACTCACATATGTCAAGCACTGCCCTCCAGTGCCAAGCCAGTGGTCTCCAACCTGCAGACCTCCAGATGTTGCAAAACAACAACTCCCAGCATGCCCAGACAGCCGGCGATGGAACTCTCTGTAGGCCAGTGGTCTCCAACCTGCGGACCTCCAATTATTGCAAAACTACAACTCCCAGCATACCCGGAGAGCCAACGGCTGTCCGGGCATGCTGGGAGTTGTAGTTTTGCAACAGCTGGAGGTCCGCAGGTTTGAGACCACTGCTGTATGCTGTATACCTATGCCCGGGCTGCAAAAGATACAGAAAAAAAACTTAACTCACGTCGGCCGCACGCTGGGGACCGGAACGCCGGAGAGCCATCAGCCTATCACAGGCCAGAGCGATGCCCCTCCCTGGCCAGTGATAGGCTGAGCCCACTGTCATGTATGAAGCCGGCTTCTTACATGACAGTGGGCTCAGCCTATCACTGGCAGGGGCATCGCTCTAGCCGGTGATAGGCTGGCGGCTGTCCGGCGTTCCCGTCCCCAGCGTGCGGCCAACTTGGGTGAGTTAAAAGTTTATTTTCTGTATCTTTTGCAGCCCGGGCATAGCTATACAGCATACAGCTGTGGTCTCAAACCTGCGGACCTCCAGCTGATGCAAAACTACAACTCCCAGCATGCCCGGACAGCCATTGGCTGTCAGGGCATGCTGGGAGTTGTAGTTTTGCAACAACTGGAGGTCCGCAGGTTGGAGACCACTGGCGTACAGTGAGTTCCATCGCCGGCGGCCCCCAACAAAGAAGAGGAGGGCAGTGCTTGACATATGTGAGTAGTACCCCGCTGGGCTGATCATTAATTGGGGGGAGCAGAACAGTGCTGGCGGGTCACATGATTTTGGGGGGGGAAGCCGAACACCGCGCGCGGGTCACATGATAGGTAAATGCAGAGAACCCCCCCTCTCCCCCCTTCCCTATAGGTAAATGCAGAGCACCCCCCCTCTCCCCCCCTTCCCTATAGGTAAATGCAGAGCACCCCCCCCTCTCCCCCCTTCCCTATCGGTAAATGCAGAGCACCCCCCCTCCCTCTCCCACCCCTTCCCTGTAGGCATATGCAGGACAAAAAAAAAAAACGCAGCGAGGGGAACCCTTCTCCTGAATGTGCGTGTATCGCGCATACAGGAGAATGTAGCGCTGTCTGCTGGGGATCTGGGACGAGTGTCCCGAACCTCAGCAGCGGCGGGTCAGTCCACCCCGGGCACCCCCCCACCCCCTCCTTGGTACGCCACTGTTCTCTCCTAATGTGGAGTATAGATAGGAACCTGGCTATGTTGTGCAGGGAGTCCCACACCCAAGAGTACCTGAAGTATAAATATAGAAGGGTTAGCTGCCTCGTGATGCACCCCCACTCACTGCAGAATCAGGCTGGTAGCAAATTAGAACTTAAAAAGTACCTTGTTCCTTATGTAATTATCAGACACTTTGCCATTTTCTTGCTGTGAAAATTCTCAACCTTTATATGTATTTAATGTGATTGAAAAAACGTCCACTAGGTGGCTCTATTCTGTTCCATACCGCAAGTCAAAGTTAGTTTGGTCCCCTCCCAGCCTTGCAGGAGACCAAACTCAGGAAGTGCGTGCGGGGTATGGCGAGGCACAACTCCCGCAGGCTTCAGTAATGTCACGCCTGCTGGGGGACGCTTACTATCTCCTGCCGGGAGCACACAATGTGAGCTAGGGGAAAGGTATGATACACAGCTTTTTAAAGCTCAGAAATTTTTTTTTATGGCAGAAAGGGTGTTAGGAGTAGTTAGGGAATATAATCTGAGTTTATAAAATAGGATTTAATGACAGGTACTCTTTAATACTCACCATGCATGCAAACAAACACAGCTCAACTGAATGGTGCTTCTCCCAAGCCCACTCCACAAACAATAAACAATACAATTCACATTACAAAATCCGTGCCATAATTAAAATAATATGTGGTTTGGGAGTAGAATTAACATGGATTTTGGTACAGGATATGTGCAGATTCCATTGTAAAATCTGTTTGAAAATTGTGAATTAGTGCTTTCAAAATGTTTACAAATATTTTCATTTTTTAAATCATTATAAATAATTGTATTTATAACATATTTCAACACAAAAAGTGTCAGATCAGAACAGTTTTTATGAATCAATTAGTGTCATGTTTTTTAAATGTGTCACAAATCTTTTATGATTTGGTATCTAAGAGCATAGTTATAGTTAAAAGGGATTTACTGCCATCTACTGGAGTCTAAGGAAAATAACAGATACATTGTTTTTAAATATTTGAAATAAATCTAATATGTTGGGAAAGAGAAAAATCATATTTGAAAGTGTCCAGAGTGGACTGAAGGCAAAAGGTAAATTATATTCCAGCCAGAAAAACTTGTCATCGTAACAGAAAGGTAAGTAAAATGGTAAATAGGCATAGGTAATATTGTCCTACAGAAATGGCTTTTTATTTGCCCTAGAGTTCAATAGGAAAGGATGCAGGTAACTATGTTTTAGACGGGGACTCCATCTGCCAGCTGCCATCAGTATGTATTATTATACATCATTTGTAATTCAAAATAAACAGCATCATGTACTGTGTTCCATGGAAATGTTTTATGCATGTAAAAGAGTTTGAACAAGTGCCGCACAGTGATGCTGTGGCTCTGAGATGACTAGATCACTATAGTGTATAGTGTATATAGTATAGTTTCATGTTCTTGTAAACTAAGTATATAAAACAGTCAGTAATGCCAACAGATGTGTTGCATGTTGAATTTATGACAGAGTTACCGGAGATAAATTTTTATCAGTAAAAGACACTCAAAAGCCCACCTGGAGTTTGGAACTCAATACAATGCCTACAGTAAAGCAAGGTGGTGGGAGCATCATGCAGTGGGGATGTAGTTAACCCCTTCATGACCCAGCCCATTTTCACCTTCATGACCTGGGCATTTTTTGAAAATCTGACCACTGTCACTTTAAACATTAATAACTTTGGAATGCTTTTACTTATCATTCTGATTCCGAGATTGTTTTTTCGTGACATATTCTACTTTATTTTATCGGTAAAATTTCACTGATATTTGTATCCTTTCTTGGTAAAAAATGTAAAAATTTCATGAAAATTTTGAAAATTTAGCATTTTTCTAACTTTGAAAGTCTCTGCTTGAAAGGAAAATGGATATTCCAAATAAATTACATATTGATTCACATATACAATATGTCTACTTTGTGTTTGCATTAAAAAATTGACAAGTTTTTTACTTTTGGAAGACATCAGAGGGCTTCAAAGTTCCGCAGCAATTTTCAAATTTTTCTCAAGATTTTCAAAATCGTAATTTTTCAGGGCCCAGTTCAGGTTGGAAGTGGATTTTAAGGATCTTCATATTAGAAATACCCCATAAATGACCCCATTATAAAAACTGCACCCCCCAAAGTATTCAAAATGACATTCAGTAAGTGTTTTAACCCTTTAGGTGTTTCACAGGAATAGCAGCAAAGTGAAGGAGAAAATTCTAAATCTTCATTTTTTACACTCGCATTTTCTTGTAGACCCAATTTTTTAATTTTTACAAGGGGTAAAAGGAGAGAAATCACCCTAAAATTTGTAACCCAATTTCTCTCGAGTAAGGAAATACCTCATATGCGTATGTAAAATGTTCGGTGGGCGCAGTAGAGGGCTCAGAAGGGAAGGAGCGACAATGGGATTTTGGAGAGTGAGTTTTTCTGAAAGGGTTTTTGGGGGGCATGTCTCATTTAGGAAGCCCCTATGGTGCCAGAACAGTGGACCCCCCCACATGTGACCCCATTTTGGAAACTATACCCCTCATGGAATGTAATAAGGGGTGCAGTGAGTATTTACACCCCACTGGCGTTTGACAGATATTTGAAACGGTGGACTGTGCAAATCAAAAATTTTATTTTTCATTTTCACAGACCACTGTTCCAAAAATCTGTCATACACCAGTGGGGTGTAAATGCTCACTGCACCCCTTATTACATTCCGTGAGGGGTGTAGTTTCCAAAATGGGGTCACATATGGATATTTATTGTTTTGCGTTTGTCAGAACTGCTGTAACAATCAGCCACCCCTGTGCAAATCGCCTCAAATGTACATGGGGCACTCTCCCTTCTGGGCCTTGTTGTGCGCCCTCAGAGCACTTTGCACCCACATATGGGGTATCTCCGTACTCAGGAGAAATTGCGTTACAAATTTAGAGGGTCTTTTTTCCCTTTTACCTCTTGTGAAAATGAAAAGTATAGGGCAACACCAGCATGTCAGTGTAAAAAATTTATTTTTTTACACTAACATGCTGGTGTAGACCCCAACTTCACCTTTTCATAAGGGGTTAAAGAAGAAAAAGCCCCCCAAAATTTGTAAGGCAATTTCTCCCGAGTACGGCGATACCCCATATGTGTCCCAAAACTGTTGCCTTGAAATACGACAGGGCTCCAAAGTGAGAGAGCGCCATGCGCATTTGAGGCCTGAATTAGGGATTTGCATAGGGGTGGACATAGGGGTATTCTACGCCAGTGATTCCCAAACAGGGTGCCTCCAGCTGTTGCAAAACTCCCAGCATGCCTGGACAGTCAATGGCTGTCCGGCAATACTGGGAGTTATTATTTTGCAACAGCTGGAGGCTCCGTTTTGGAAACAGTAGCGTACCAGACGTTTTTCATTTTTTGGGGGGAGGGGGGCTGTGTAGGGGTATGTGTATATGTAGTGTTTTTTACTTTTTATTTTAGGTTAGTGTCAGTGTAGTGTAGTGTTTTTAGGGTACAGTCACATGGGCAGAGGTTCACAGCAAGTTTGCCGCTGGGAGTTTGAGCTGCAGCGCAAAATTTGCGCCATCTCAAACTTCCAGCACTCACTGTAAACCTCCGCCCATGTGAGTGTACCCTGTACATTCACATTGGGGGGAGGGGGCAAACATCCAGCTGTTGCAAACTCCGAGCATGCCCTTTGGCTGTCCGTGCATGCTGGGAGTTGTAGTTTTGCAACAGCTGGAGGAACACTGGTTTGGAAACACTAAGTTAAGTAATAAACTTTCAAGCGTTTTGCAACCAAACTTAGTGTTTCCAAACCAGTGTGCCTCCAGCTGTTGCAAAACTACAACTCCCAGCATGCATGGTCTGTCAGTGCATGCTGGGAGTTATAGTTTTGCAACAATTGCAACAGCTGGAGGCACTGAGGTAGGAAACGGACAATGTTTCCCAACTAGTGTGCCTCCAGATGTTGCAAAACTACAACTCCCAGCATGCCCAGACTGCCAAGGCATGCTGGAAGTTGTAGTTCGGCAATATCTGAAGGATCAGATGTTGCCGAACTACAACTTCCAGCATGCTTGGGCAGTCTGGGCATGCTGGGAGTTGTAGTTTTACAACATCTGGAGGTCCACAGTTTGGAGACCACTGTATAATGGTCTCCAATCTGTGCTCTTCCAGATGTTAGAGAACTACAACTCCCAGCATGCCTGGACAGACTGAGCATGCTGAGATTTGTAGTTTTGCAACATCTGGAAGAGCACAGATTGGAGACCATTATACAGTGGTCTCCAAACTGTGGACCTCCAGATGTTGCAAAACTACAACTCCCAGCATGCCCAGAAAGCCAAAGGCTGTCTGGGCATGCTGGGAGTTGCAGTTTTGAAACTCTCAGAGGCAGCAGTGAGATCGCTTTACGGCGATCTCACTGCTGCCAATGAAGATGCCGCACTGCTGCCAGAAACTCACCTCCGGGACGCAGCGCAGCCGGGACCGCCTGGAGGACGTCGGGACCGCACGGAGGACGCCGGGACCGCTCGGGACACCGCTCCGACGGGTAAGTGACGCCGGGGGACGGGTCAGGGACACTTAGCAGAGTGGTGTGTGTCCCGATCCCCGTGATCGGGACTCACACACCGCGCTGCTAAGTATTCTGATAGCGAAACGCTGCTATCAGCTAGTCAGATTTGACCAGCTGATAGCAGCGATCGCTGGGGGGGGTGGGGGACGAAACCCCCCGTGGTCGCATGGTAAGATGGCTGGCTATCAGTGATAGCCACCATCTTTCCGGGCGCTGCGGGATGCCGCGAGTAGCGGCAGTAATGTCCATGACGTACCTGTATGTCATGGGTCGGGAACACCTTGCCACCCATGACGTACAGGTATGTCATAGGTCGGGAAGGGGTTAAAGGAAAATAGTCACCCATTCACCCACACTAAACCCAATACATTGGGTTATAGTGCGGGTAACAGGAGACCGATGCGGGGGTCCCTGACTCATATACCTACCTGCAGTCCGGCGCCCAGTCCCTCATAAGATCCTCCTATTTCTTCGGTGAATTGTGCACTGGATTGGGCCTGCTGGCTGGATCTGAATATTCACAGGAGCTGGTCATGTGAGCGCATAGTAGGCACAGGCGCTCACGTGACCAGCGCCCATGAATATTCAAATCCAGCCAGGGGGCCTGCCTCCAGCACATAATTCACTGAAGACAGAAAAGGATCTTCAAAGGAACCAAGCAGCTGGGGCAGGGAGAATGGTCGGGGTTAAGGAAAAGCTAAATAGAGCAAAATACAGAGATATTCTTAATGAAAAGCTGATCCAGAGTGGACATCACACTGAGCTTTCCAACAGGACAATGACCCTAAACACACAACCAATACAACATACCGTGTTTCTGCGAAAATAAGCCCAGGTCTTATATTAATTTTAGTCCCAAAAAACACACTAGGGCTTATTTTCAGGGTAGGGCTTATTTATTTATGGGGGGGGGGCAGGAGTGTGGAGGATGGGGGCTGTGGGCGGATGGGGGGCTGTAGCAGTGTGGAGGATGGGGGGCTGTAGCAGTGTGGAAGATGCTGCACCCCCCCCCCATCTTCCACACTGCTACAGCCCCCATCCTCCCCCCTGCTACAGCCCCCCATCCTCCCCCCTGCTACAGACCCCCATCCTCCACACTGCTACAGCCCCCCCATCCTCCACAATACTACATCCCCCCCATCCTACTCACTGCTACAGCCCCCCCATCCTACACACTGCTACAGTCGGGTCTGTGGGCATTACTGGCGGCCACGGTTCGGATCTGGTCCGCGGTCCGCCAGTTGATTACCCCTGGCCTAGGTCTTATTTTCGGGGTAGGGCTTAAATTGCAGCCCACCCTGAAAATACTGCTAGGGCTTACTTTCGGTAGGGTAAGGTTTATTTTCGGGGAAACACGGTAGAAGTGGCTTAAATGACCTTAATAGTACCATTGTAGGGGTACATGTACCTGTAACTGTAAGTTAGCTGTTATTTATTTACTTTAACGATGTAGTGCAATTACACACAGCATCTCAAATAGTTTCTGTCAGTTTAGGCTGCTATGAGGTCATAACTAAAGCACCACCTACATATAGGGCTCCAGCTACGATCTCAGCTGTTGCTGAAGGAGACTAGCTGTCAAATATAGCTGTCCTCCTGCGGGTGATAATGACGGTGATGTTATTTCACTGTATATTTATACAAATGACAAAAAAAGCAGAGCACTTCAGAGAGTAATATAGTTACAACAATGCATAAAGAGACTATCAGAGTTCTGGTTGTTGTGGAAAGCCACAACAACTAAAGAGTGTAGTTTGTTGCAGTGGCGTCAGGCTCAAGACATACATAAAAATATATGTATACCAAAGATAAAGAATAAATGTTAATTTTTTTCCCCTTCAGATTATCCTCTTGGAGTGCAATCTCTGGTGTAGTGGAAGTTAGAGGACACAGTTATGGGACAGAGTTTTCTAGTAGTTGTATTCCCACTCTTACTAGAGTTGGGGAAGTCATGATTAAAGGGGTACTCCACTTGAAAACATTTTTTTTTTTTATCAACTGGTGCCAGAAAGTTAAATATATTTGTAAATTACTTCTATTAAAAAAATCTTAATTCTTCCAGTATTTATTAGCTTCACAGGAAGTTCTTTTATTTTTGAATTCCCTTTCTGTCTGACCACAGTGCTCTCTGCTGACATCTCTGTCCATTTTAGGATCGCAATCCGGCACTGCAAGAAAGCTGATCGTCACAAATTCATGGAGGGCAGCGGAGGTAAAACAAAACAGGTTTATTGATTAAAAAGTGATCAGAGACAACGCGTTTCGCAAGGAACCCCTTGCTTCTTCAGGTCAGCGAGACCTGACGAAGCAAGGGGTTCCTTGCAAAACGCTTTGTCTCTGTACACTTTTTAATCAATAAAGCCGTTTGGTTTTACCTCTGCTGCCCTCCGTGAATTTGTAACGGTCAGCTTCTCTGCAGCGCCGAATTGCGATCCTCACCAGCGAGGGGTGCTTACATCTCCACACCTTTGATCTGCCAGACCGCCATCCTTAATGACCAGGACCAGGGTACACACTCATACATGCGCTTCACAGTGTTGTGCCTGCAGCGCAACACTGAAAGGTGAGTGTAAAATCTCACCATATGCCTGATAGCACGAACCACTCTATGTACATTATCTGACTACAATCTGGAAAACATCTGCACTTAGAAAGCACTTTTTTTCTGTTCCTTTCTATACATGTATTCCTATCTTATATGAAGGATAGCCTTATGCCTATCCCATGCATGCTTAAACTCCTTCACTGTATTTGCAGCTACCACTTCTGCAGGAAGGCTATTCCATGCATCCACTACTCTCTCAGTAAAGTAATATTTTCTGATATTACTGCATAAACTTTGCCCCTCTAATTTAAAACTTTATCAGCGGCATGAAAACTTCCCTCTTTCTGTTGCTAATACCTCTCCCTATACACCCAAGCATTTTACTGGCATTCCTCTAGTTTACCTAAAGCCTATGGGATTAAGATAAATAGTAGTTATACACCTCTCCTGAGGCTGTGTTCATACATCAGATTTTTGCTGCTTTTTTCTGGTTTTGCTGTGATTTTTCCAAAATAATGTCACAAATTGAGATATTGTACTTCAATTGTAAAACATATTTGAAAGATGCAGTATACATGTGTGAACAAGGTCTAAAAATGTCAAATCTTCATAGAGCACCTCGATTGTGATTATCTAAGGAAAAAAAAAATTGCCAGAATGCTTCTTTAATTTTTGTAGAGTGTAGGTGTTGACTTAAACAGTTGCTAAGATGTTACTATACACCAATCTAGACTTTAGAAAACTCTAGAGGTTGGCTCCCAACAGGAAAAGGTAATCAGGTCTGACCGAAGGTTCACAAAGGCACACATTTGTTAAGGGGCCCTTGCTCAGCTGATTATTTCCTCAGACAAACAAGAAAAGAAGAAGTAAGAAATAAGTTTTTCAGGTCAGGGTAAAGACAACACAGGGTGTTGTAGTCCTTTGCATAGTGGGCTGTAGGGGTACGTGCAAGTCAGGTAAGCTGTAACATCTTTTCTGTAACTCCAATTTGTAAAATAAATGGCAAGACTGGAAAAAAAAAAATTCAAGGAGAGAACACACCTTTTTCACCAGAAATGAAAGAGGATCTCTAGAGTAGAAATAGGAGGATGGATTTTCCATTTGGCATACCCTGAGGAAGGAGGCAACTCCGCAATGCATCAGATGTATAGTTTATTGTTTTATATTAATAGATGTCAATATTTTATATATACCAAGTCCCTGCTGATATGTGCTTTTAAAGAAAGAACTCCCCAGGAGGAATATCTATTGCAAAATATCTATTGAAGGAAACAACCGGAGGAATGAAAAGCGGGACAGACAAGCTTACCGGCACAAGGGGAGCATGACTGACTTCGGCTCCCCTCAGTAAAGTAAGTCTATTGACGGAGTCATTCATTATGTCAATTCAGCTGCTGTGGGAATAGGTGTGTCCGCTCCTCGATTTTTTCTTTTTTCCAGTCTTGCTTCAATTCGGGTGGAAAATGTTCCACCAGAGGAGAGTGTAGTGGCAACTGTGAAGATCCCTGTTATATTAAGGCGTCCGTTACAGTTGTGAGTGGTCGGTCTATGGCCACTCACAGAGTGTAAGTCTGGAAGTTTGTGTGTTTTTCTTTTGAGGAATTGTGTTTTATTGAAGGAGAACTGTAGCCGCTCCCAAGTGTTTTCCGTATTTATTTTAAAATAAACGGCAGCAACTCTTGCAGACTCTGAGACCATGAGGTCTGGGAAAGCTGGACTCATATAAGGAGCTAAAGTAAAATAACCCCACCTTTTTACTGGAAAGTTCTGACAAATTCTTGAGAATACTAATGAAGGCAGCAGAGAGCAGAAAGTGAATGTGAATGTAAATCAATGGAATTGTATGTAAGTAAATGAATTTAAGTCATTGTTTACCATCTGCCATTGCCTGGTAAAAAAAAAAGTACAATTAAACAATTTCACAGTGCATATTACATACAGTACAACATGGTTTAGTGATACTTCATCATACCACATTACATCTATTGTTTAACAAGGAAAGCTCACCAGAGAAATCTCTTCGGCTCATGTGATGCCATGTAGAGTGCTCTCCATGGTCCTTTGTTTATTGTGCTACAGCAACAATGTGTCTTTATAGTTATGTGACCACTGCAGCCAATGACTGATCATGGCAGTCTCATGCCATACACTGAGGGCATCTGTGGATGTCCAAACTTGCCAAAACCTGTGTGCAAGGTTTCTGATAACTTTATAACATTTATATAAGTATGTATGCATTTGCAGAGATAGAATGTTATCATTTTGGCTGTGTGGCTCAATTCTCCCCTCTGAGCCCTTAAACTAAGCAGATTGAGCTACAAAACTGCCATCACCTTGTTGTTTTTCGTGCCCCTGCTGTTACCTTTATTTATGCTTACATAATAGATTCAAACATTCTGAGAATACCTTTGTAATGACCTGTCCGTGTCTGATCAGAAGGGTTAAACTTTCTTGAGCTTTGGTTTGAATTGGTTGCTGGCTACACCCTAGCTACCTGGGCTGGTCAGCTGACCATGCTGTGTAGCTGACTATTTAAACCTGTGATGTGCTTCTAGTCCTCGCCAGTGAAATACTCTGTTAAGTAACCTGCAATCTTATAGTGTTATATTATACAAGAGGTAGATGGATAACCTACTCACCGCTGGCTCTGTAGAAAACTTCAGTCTTTATTCAGCATAAAAAAATCCAACAATACAGGTACACAGCTGGTGGTGGAACAGGAGAGGATGGGGGCATTCACAGGGGCAGCAACATGTTTCACGCACAATGAAACTTCGTCTTGCCCATACTGACGCAATAGCGTCTGGATGGAGTTCTTATGGGATAGTTAGATGGGCGTTACCATAACAAAAGTAAGGGTAACGTAACATGCATTTTAAATATCCATAAAAACAATACCATCTTGAAAACATACAGGAGGCTCAGTGGAGAAAGACACCCATCTCATGCTTCTGATTTAACCCCAACGGACCCAGCGCATTCAGCAGGATTATTCATCCTGATGCTATTGTGTCAGTAAAGGCCAGCAATCTTAGTAACTAGCAATCTAGTGTTTCTGACTTCAGGTTTTTGATCTTTAGCTTGGCTTTTTGACTACTCTTCTGCTTAGTGTTCTGGTACTCTGCTTACTCCTGTTATTGACCCTGGCTAGTCTGACCTCACTTTAATTTGTGTTTGTCTTAGTGTATCTCTGTTAGTTTGTGTGCCTCAAGCTTTTCCCTGACTCTGACTGTTTTGTAGTTTATTATTTTAACAACGCTGCCCTAGAAATTAGCAAGGAGGGTTTGTCCCAGGGAGGTTTTTTCATAGGCAATAGGTAGGGACAGTGGCTGTGGGTGAGTTAGGGCTTCACTGTTCCCTGTCCATACCTGACAGACTTATGCGTTTTTTTCCGTGCTCATATTAAACAGTCGATGCCTGGCATAGACGAGGACCTGCTCCTCACCAAGCAGTGAGCCATGCCTCACCAGTGAGGAGCACATCACACTTTGAGAAGTGCTGCTATACACACAGATAAAGCTCTGTATGCATCTCCTGACAACTGTAGGCAAGTATTTCATCTGCTGCAAAGCACCTGCATCCTGTCTGTACAGTACAATGAAGGAAGAAAATATGTGACACTCTGGCTGCCCCTGAGGAAGCTTTTAAAATAAGCTTCACAACACTTATAACACAAAAAAAAACCACAAAACACACTTTTACAGACATAATAGAATTAATGAAACCAAAATGAAGTCTGTAAGACATTCCCTTTAAAATATGCTGAATAGTTTATAAGACTTTAGTAACAACCCTAATAGGAATAGACATTGGAAAAATTTTACCGCAAATAACAAAAATTCTTAATATTTGGATTTTTTATTTAAATTATTTTCATTGTGCTTATACAGACTTGCCAGACATTATATGCTCACATTTACCCATAAATGGTAATTTAATGGATTTGACATTTTGCATTTCCCCTATTTCTAGGATTATTTTCATCAAACGACACAAGTTTGAATATCTTTATAGTAATATGCTATTTTCTAAAATACCAATGTATTCCCTTCCATTATAAATGAATCATGAGTACACAATGTTTGCAAAATCCAGGACTCTTTACAACATTCTAAATTCAGGATGAATAAATAATCTTAGGTAGATACTGCCAGAGGCTGAGGGGAAAAATGATAGGCAATATTAAATGCTTTCACATTTTCCTTAGCAATAGGAATAAAACTATGTAAAAGAAAACAAAATGGCATAAAATCTGCATGAATAAGATTCTTAAATACATTTAGAGCTTTTAGGAAATGTTCATCAGACATAAATGTATTATTACCCTACAAAACAAACGTGACTATAAAAACTAGGATTATTTGTAGGACTTCAAAAGGAATATAATAAAACATCCCATGCATATAATATAAAAAGCTGTATATCAATTTGCAGCTAATCTCTATTTCAGGTATATGTGCTTAATTTATATTTCTAAACTATATATTCATTCCATATTGAATTTACCTGGGGGAAAGGCAACTTTACCCCTTACAGCAACTAGATGTACTGTACAATAACACCTTAACTGAAGTGGTGTTGTAACCCCTGTGCCTACATTAGTGCATGCTGGTTGTTATATGTCTTCATAAAAGAAAAAGAATAAAAAATTGTACACCAAAATATGCAAGAAACAGTTGATACAATAAATGATCTTCTAGCTTTCTTTTGCTGTAAAATGTATATCATTTTCAGCTTTTTAACTGTGCATAATGTATCATATTGTTGTGTGATGTTTTGATGAATATATACATGTATTAATGCACATTTTGTCTTGTGGGTTTTTAAGCCACCCATTGAGAATGGTGTTGTGCAAAAACGTTGCTACTTATTAAAGAGTTGTATATAACAAACATGACTAAAAATTTACTATGCTTAAACTAGACCACTTTTATATGCACTCTTTTGTTGGAGGGGGTTTAAAAGTGACTAAAACACAGAAAAGTCACAAAGTTAGTTTTGAGCAAAATGAGGCTGGTACAAAGGTTTATGACTTTTTAGTGCCATCCAAGTGTTCATCACTTTGGTTAATATTTAAATATAGTTAATGAAAATATTCCACCAAATGGCCCTGCACTATTTTACTGGAAGTCTTGTGATGGAATATATTTATTAAAAAATATTAGCAGAGTATTCAACGTTGCCGGGTCTTTCTATCAAGATATGAGGTTGGGATAGAAGGTCAGGATATGAATACAAGAGCTTCATTGTTGCATTTGTTCTCATTGTTGCATTTGTTCTTATTTTCCGACCTCATATCTTGTCTCCCGTATTAACTATTCTCTGCACCTGCCTGCAGGACAGTTAAACAATACTTTACCATTATGTTGGTCCATTAGCAGGATGTTTAAAAGTCTTGGGTAATCTCTACAGCCTGAGAGTAATGAAATCATATACCAAAAGTCCCGTAGATGTGCATTTCAGAGAAAAACCTCAACCCTCTTATTAAGAGGGTGGGTTAGGGTTGATTTAACTGTACCATATTGTTGGTGGACATTTACGTAACATGTGTGCAAAGTTATGCTGGAACAGTGAACTATAATTATGTTTGTACTGCTAATGGTGCAAGTCTTACAGCAAACATGATTTTTATAAATAATCTGTATGAATATATTTACTTCATAAAAGTTTCATGAGGAGCCATAATTCTCAGTAGTTACTAGTTTGACAAGGGCAGGTGGAATGGAGAGAGCGTATAAATTCAGCATCCTGTGTAAATAACAATAAATGGCTACTTCAGTAAATAGTAGAAAAAAATTCCGGGTGATCGGCGCAATCCGATCACCCGGAATTTTTTTCTACTATTTATTGAATTTACCTATAGAGTGTGAAGAGGATCCACTCGAAATACCCGGATGGCTGCACCGCTACTTTGGTAATTCCTAATATATCAAAAGGCTCTTAAGGTTGCTGTGTGCCAAACACAACCTTGCAAGGTGAGTGGTCAACTCACACGACCCACTTGTAGTACCAACAGTACCAAACATACTGCCCAATGAGAAGCTCTGTCTTGTGTTTTTTCCTACTGTAGTATTATAAGAAATGGCTACTGTCAGAATCAAAAACTTTTTAGATGTTGTACATCTTGGGAAAAAAAATTTACCTTTCTAATAAAATTCGTGTACATTTTGTATTTCCTTTTTATAGAAATGATGGCTTAAAAAAAGACTCCTAGGTGTCCCCATACCATACAGAACATCCCTGTCTGGCTGCAGCATCATATTTGTCCCAGCTGAAGCACAGGCATTGACAAAGTTCAGTGAGGGAGGGAGGGACCAACACTGCTCTGTGCTCACTCACATCCTGTTTATCAGACTCCAGTCTGAAAACAGAGAAGAGGGGGTTACAGAGCAGCCTGCAGTGATTTAATGAAGAGACCCTGCACAGCACAGCAGACTCAGTGCTCATGATGATAGAGGGCAGGCTCAGTGCTTTCCTCCAAAATGCTCCTTCCTGAGCAGTCGATGTCATAACGGGTGAGCAGCAGAACTGAAGGATTTGTGAGCTAAATATAGAAGCAAGACACAAAAAAATACATCTAAAGCATTTGCATGATCTAGTGAGTAACATATATAAGCATTTTTTTTTCTGTGATATAACAGGTTAGTTTCAAATGGGTTTTACAATGAAGATAAATAGATCTAAATTGATTTATGATGTGACATTACACATATTTTCAAATATCAGTAATTATCAGAAATAAATAGTTTTTTTGAAAGGCGGTGCTACCAATATAGTCTGGATGCTCTCTTGGTTTTGCTTGTTGCCATGGGTTATGTCCTGTAGACATTTTCTCTCCTGGTCAGGCATGCTCAGTTACTCAGTTCTCCTCACAAACAGTGAATATACAGCCAAATTGATCACATCATTAGTGTTGAGCGGCATAGGCCATATTCGAATTCGCGAATATTCGCGAATATATGGACGAATATTCGTCATATATTCGCAAATATTCGCATATTCGTTATATTCTCGTTTTATTTCCGCATATGCGAAAATACGCGCATGCGAAAATTAACATATGCGAAAATTCGCATATACGAAAATTAGCATATGCTAATTTTCGCATATGCGAATTTTCGCACGCCAGTCTCACACAGTAGTATTACAGCCTTCTTTACACCACACAAGCTGGAAGCAGAGAGGGATGATCACTGTGATGTGTACTGTGAAGAAAAAAAAAACAAAAAAAAAAAACGAATATTCGTAATTACCAATATATAGCGCTATATTCGCGAAATTCGCGAATTCGCGAATTTGCGATATTCACGAATAATATTCGCATTGCGAATATTCGCGAGCAACACTACACATCATACAGCTGCTAAACTGCATAAATCTCTCCTACATACTTATGTATGAGGGAGTCTGGCTGAATAGTCACTGGCCAGGAAGAGATAAATACTGTATACCTCATATATTATGTACTGTATAGCTGTCTATATTACAGTCTTTAGGGGAGATTTATTAAAACCTGTGCAGAGGAAATGTTGACCAGTTTCCCATGACAACTGATTAGATTGCTTCTTTTATTTTTCAGAGGCCTGTTAACCCCTTAAGGACGCAGGGTTTTTCCGTTTTTGCATTTTCATTTTTTCCTCATCACCTTCTAAAAATCATAATGCTTTCAATTTTGCACATAAAATTCCATATGATGGCTTATTTTTTGCACCACCAATTCTACTTTGCAGTGACATTAGTCATTTTGCCAAAAAATCCACGGCAAAATTGAAGAAAAAATGCCATTTTGTAACTTTTGGGGGCTTCCGTGTCTACGCAGTACATTTTTTGGTAAAAACACCTTATCTGTATTCTGTAGGTCCATACGGTTAAAATGATATCCTACTTATATAGGTTTGATTTTGTCGTTCTTCTGAAAAAAATCAAAACTACATGCAGGAAAATTTATACGATTAAAATTCTCATATTCTGACCCCTATAACTTTTTTTTTTCCACGTACGGGCCGATATGAGGGCTAATTTTTTGCTCCGTAATCTGAAGTTTTTATCGGTACCATTTTTGTATTGATCTGATTTTTTGATCGCTTTTTATTCATTTTTTCATGTGACCAAAAATACGCTATTTTGGACTTTGGAATTTTTTTGCGCGTACGCCATCGACCATGCGGTTTAATTAACAATATATTTTTATAATTTGGACATTTCCGCACACGGCGATACCATATATGTTTATTTTAATTTACACAGGTTTTTTTTTTTTTTTATGGGAAAAGGGGGGTGATTCAAACTTTTATTAGGAAAGGGGTTAAATGACTTTTATTAATTTTTTTTCCACTTTTTTTTTTGCTGTGTTATAGCTCCCATAGGGGGCTATAACACTGCACACACTGATCTTTTACAGTGTTCACTGAAAAGCTATAGCTTTGCATTGATCATAGGCGGTCGAATGCTCGGTTGAATGCTCAAAACTGCATCTCAGGCTTGGAGCAATCAATCGCCGATCTGACGCGATGGAGCAAGGTAAGGGGACCTCCGCTCGCATGCTAGCTGATCGGGACATTGCATTTTTATCGTGATGGTCCCGATCAGCCCGACTGAGCTGCCGGGAAGCTTACACTTTCATTTCAGACACGGCGAGCAACTTTGATTGCCGCGTCTAAAGGGCAGCGATCGGTGCTGCACACTATTAGCCCAGGGTCCCAGCTATCATTAGCCGCCGGGACCGTCCCGGTATGATGCGGGGTCACAGTGTGACCCTGTTTTATTTACCGGGACTGGGTGTAGGGCATCCAGGTACACCCTATGTCCTTAAGAGGTTAAAAAGGTTCAAAATGCAATCTGATTGGTTGCTATGGGCAACTAGTAAACTTTTCTTCTGTGCAGGTTTTGATAAATCTCTCCCATGACTTAATTTACCAAACCATGTGACAGTCAAAAGCTCTGGCCACCATGAAGATTTTTAAATGAAAAGGAGAGAGCACAAAAAGAAAGTAAAAGGGAATAAGGTCATGTCTGCATTATTTTCCAGAGGCAGACTTAGAAATGTATTCAGCCTAACAAAATATTAAGTTTGTGGATCATGGTAACACCTCTTTAAAGTTGACCTGTTTGAAGCAACAAGATATTCGGTGTGTGACTAATTTCTTCAGAATTTCTTTACATTGATTTTCCTAATGAAAGTACATGCATATAAAACAAACAGAGCCAAAAGCAAAATGTCCATTTCTCATTAGAAGGCATCTGTGTCCTCTTGGAGAATTTGGTTTGACCTACAGGTTATTCACACTCCAATATTTCCTCATTGTTTAGAAGAATCTTCTGCTGGATCTGTAAGTGTGAAATATACCTCTGAGCCGACTGTGAGCAAAGATAGGTAGATAGAACATGGTGAATTCAGAAGGTACATTCCAAAAGTAGTCTGAAAAATAATAGTGAAATAAAATATGAGAACATCCATTTGGATTGCACACAGAATGATCAGGGGGGGATCATGTCCCACAGTGGGGGACATTTATGGAGACTTGTGCACCACTAAGCTAATGTAGCATGGGTATCTCTTAAATGTGACCAGTTTGTATCTTTACATTAAAAAAAATAATTTTTTAAAACATATTTTTTATTGGAATTGTCTGCAGGATGGTTGGAATGATGAGTATAGGCATTCCATGTCATTCATTCCTCCTATTGTATGACTGCAGTGAGGAGTTTAAACAGAGCAGTGTTCTAGTACCGTGTTTCTCCGAAAATAAGACCGGGTCTTATATTAATTTTAGTCACAAAAAACACACTAGGGCTTATTTTCAGGGTAGGGCTTATTTATTTACGGTATGGGGGGCTGCAGGAGTGTGGAGGATGGGGGGCTGCAGGAGTGTGGAGGATGGGGGGCTGCAGGAGTGTGGAGGATGGGGGGGCTGCAGGAGTGTGAAGGATGGGGGGGCTGCAGGAGTGTGAAGGATGGGGGGCTGCAGGAGTGTGAAGGATGGGGGGCTGCAGGAGTGTGGATGATGGGGGGCTGCAGGAGTGTGGATGATGGGGGGCTGCAGGAGTGTGGAGGATGGGGGGCTGCAGGAGTGTGGAGGATGGGGGGCTGCAGGAGTGTGGATGATGGGGGGCTGCAGGAGTGTGGGGGATAAGGGGGCTGCAGGAGTGTGGAGGATGGGGGGCTGCAGGAGTGTGGAGGATGGGGGGCTGCAGGAGTGTGGGGGATAAGGGGGCTGCAGGAGTGTGGAGGATGGGGGGCTGCAGGAGTGTGGAGGATGGGGGGGCTGCAGGAGTGTGGAGGATAGGGGGGCTGCAGGAGTGTGGAGGATGGGGGGGCTGCAGGAGTGTGGAGGATGGGGGGCTGCAGGAGTGTGAAGGATGGGGGGCTGCAGGAGTGTGGAGGATAGGGGGCATCCTCCACACTCCTGCAGCCCCCATACTCCTTCAGCCCCCCATCCTCCCCTTCCCCTGTCGTCCTCCTCACTCCTACCGTACCCTACAGCAGTGTTTCCCAACCAGCCTTTGGCTGTCCGGGCATGCTGGGAGTTGTAGTTTTGCAACAGCTGGAGGCACACTGGTTGAGAAACACTGCCCTACAGTGCCCCCCACCCCTCTGCCATAATAAACTTGACTGGGACTCATTTCACTTTCTTACCGTACGGTACCCTCCTGCGAGATCTTCTCCTGTTGCTTAGCAGCCGGGGGCAGGGACACGTCCGTGACGTCGGCCGTGCATATGTGCCGACGTTTTAGAACGTCAGCGTCCCTGCCCCGGCTGAATTACGGTAAGCTAACTTGCTGCGGGTGCCGCGGGACCAGCCAAAGGAGGCAGGGGGCTGGCCGAGGGGGGCTGTGGGGTTGGCGGGCATTACTGGGGTGGCCGGGGGGATGTGGAATCTGCGGGCATTACCGCACTGTGGTGGCCGGGCGCGGTGTCGGATCTGCGGGCATTACTGTGGTGGCCGGGGGGGGAGGTGTGTGGGGTCTGCGGGCATTACTGGCGGCCGCGGTCCAGATCCGGACCGCAGTCCGCGAGCAGATTACCCCTGAACTAGGTCTTATTTTCGGGGTAGGGCTTATATTGCAGCCCTACCCCATAATCCTGCTAGGGCTTACTTTCAGGGTAGGGTTTATTTTCGGGGAAACACCGCGATGCCATTGAATGACTATTTGGCTCACAGATACAGGTGAGCACTGTACTCAGCTATCTCCTTTAGCCCGATCGACTCACAGAGCCAGAGCAAACACTTGACCACTCTATTCAAGTGTCTTTTCACTGTGATCATGTGGTGAAGAGAAATTTTGTAAGGCTAAACTGCAAAAGAGAATTAATTCTAGTAAGACCAATAGTATCTAATTCCATTGACACTCATTATTTATAAACTCTTGTAATGACCGTTTTGTCCCAGTAATGTCACTCTATCTAGCAGAAAACCCAGTTCTTCTTTTTCTAATCTAGTGTAAATGGTCTCTCTCAGTCATTTGTTCTGTCAAATAAATGACAATATAAACTCTGGTTAGTAGGCGAAAGCAAATTGTTATGTTTCTTAAGTGATAAAGTTTTTTTTTTTTTTTTTTTGGGACAAACATCATTTTGAACACTGTAATATGACCTTAACAAGAAGTAGGGGTTTTAGCATATATAGAGAAATCTCTCTAAACTGTATTTATTCAAAAGTCTGCAACAGTAATACCAAAATAGGATGTCACCTGACCACACATAAGGTAAAGAAGCTTAAAGGGATACTCCCGAGGAAAACTTTTTTTTTTAATCAACTGGTGCAAGAAAGTTAAACAGATTTGTAAATCACTTCTATTAAAAAAAACTTAATCCTTTCAGTAATTTTTAGGGGCTGTATACTAAAGAGTAATCAAAAAAAGAAATGCATTTCCTCTGATGTCATGACCACAGTGCTCTCTGCTGACCTCTGCTGTCCATTTTAGGAACTGTCCAGAGAAGGAGAAAATCCCCATAGCAAACATATGCTGCTCTGGACAGTTCCTAAAATGGTCATCAGAGGTCAGCAGAGAGCACTGTGGTCATAACATCAGAGGAAATGCATTTCTTTTTGGGATTTCTCTTTAGTATACAGCCCTTAAAAAGTACTGGAAGGATTAAGATTTTTTTATAGAAGTGATTTACAAATCTGTTTAACTTTCTGGCACCAGTTGATTTAAAAAAAAAAAAAGTTTTCCACCGGAGTACCCCTTTAATGTTTAGCTTTCACTCAGCAGAAAGTCAGGTTTAGTTATTTCAATATAATTGGGGGAAATGTTCTATAGATTGAGTCTTTTTTTTGTTGTAGAAGAATTGCAAAATGTGACTGCTGCGCAAAAAATATTGTGACAGCAACTCTAAATCTAAAGGGATTTTTGAAAAAGTGGATCGCTTGAACACTGCAAACATCCACCATCCACCTGGCTTACAAAACTGTCTGCGAACAGTAACTTTTTAAAAAGTTGCCGATTTATGCACGCTGGGTTAAAAAGTCACCGATCTTTGCTCAGCTGGTTAAAAAGTCACAGATTTTTGCACCGAGGAAGAAAGTGGCATGCTGAAGTTTTATTTTTCCACCACACCCAATTGACATATGTCATGTTTAGAAAATAAAAAAATGTGTAGTGTGAAAAGGGCCAGCAAGGAGCTTTTTTTGGAAGAATGGTCAAAACCTCATTGTCAATAGTCTGTGCTATTTTATTGTTGATAATGCATTACATAATATTTTTATCTATTTTAAAAAAGCTGTTTCAGCTAGTCATGGTGCTGACCTTGACAGCAACAACTAAGATATTTGAAAAACATTATGGACAAAACTGATCCACTGTATTATTCTAGTACAGAGTCTGAGAGATTAATGCCTTATACAGAAATTCAAAGAGCATCAAAGATAAAGTCCCATGCACAGACCCTCTGGCCCTGCACGAGGCATCACATGGTGCCTTAGTATAGCATTTGCCTTGAGGTTTATAGAAATAAAAATGGCAATCTGTTTGGAGACACAACAGTACATTTTGTGCATGTTATCAAAGCTCTTTTGGTTAAAAGGGTTATCCAGGGATAGAAACACAGAGGGGAAATTATCAAATCTGGTGTCAGTTTTGGCCGTTATTAGTCAGCAAATGTCGCAGAGAAAGTGCCAGACATGTGCCAAATGTATGAAATGGCGCACAGACTTTGATGAATCACCACAGAACTGTTCCACTTTAGTCTGGTTAAATGTCGCAGAGAAATGAGGGCGTGCAACAATTGTATCAAATAGAGCCATTTTGGTAGTACTATAGGGCAGAGTTGACCTGCCCTATGATGACATCTAAATCAGGACCATGAGACATCTTCTTTGGCATTTCTGCATTATTTCTCAAAAAGTCGCACATGGTAACTCAGTGACCACTGCACAAAGTGCTCTAAATAACAACACTCCATAGTAATGAAATTTAAACGTTCTAAATTAAATGTCACAGAAAATGTTGCATGGGGCCAGCCCGAGACATTTCATGTGACAAATTTAGACGAAAAAAAGCAGAGCAATTGCTTTTTCAAAAAAAGAAAAAGAAACACCTCTGCCCTCAGGTTTTGTGTGGTATTGCAACTCAGTTCCATTGATGCACATGGAGCCTGTCACGATTCGGCTGGCAGGAGGTGGATCCTCTGTGCCAGAGAGGGATTGGCGTGGACCGTGCTGGTGGACCGGTTCTAAGTTGCTACTGGTATTCACAAGAGCCCGCCGCAAAGCGGGATGGTCTTGCAGCGGCGGTAGCAACCAGGTCGTATCCACCAGCAACGGCTCAACCTCTCTGACTGCTGAAGATAGGCGCGGTACAAGGGAGTAGACAAGAGCAAGGTCGGACGTAGCAGAAGGTCAGGGCAGGCAGCAAGGATCGTAGTCAGGGGCAACGGCAGGAGGTCTGGAACACAGGCTAGGAACACACAAGGGAACGCTTTCACTGGCACAATGGCAACAAGATCCGGCGAGGGAGTGCAGGGGAAGTGAGTAATAAGTAGGGAGTGCACAGGTGAGAATACTGATTAGGCCTGCTGCGCCAATCAGTGGCGCAGCGGCCCTTTAAATGGCAGAGACCCGGCACGCGCGCGCCCTAAGGAGCGGGGCCGTGCGCGCCGGGACAACACAGACGGGGAACGGGTCAGGTACGGGAGCCGAGATGCGCATCGCGAGCGGGCGCGTCCCGCATCGCGAATCGCATCCCGGCTGGGAGTAATATCGCAGCGCACCCGGTCAGCAGGTCTGACCGGGGCGCTGCGAATGAGAGAACGCTGCGAGCGCTCCGGGGAGAAGCGGGGACCCGGAGCGCTCGGCGTAACAGTACCCCCCCCTTGGGTCTCCCCCTCTTTTTGGAGCCTGAGAACCTGAGGATAAGACTTTTGTCCAGGATGTTGTCCTCAGGTTCCCAGGATCTCTCCTCAGGGCCGCAATTCTCCCAGTCGACCAAGAAGAATCTTTTACCTCTGACCGTCTTGGATGCTAGAATCTCCTTCACAGAAAAGACGTCAGAAGATCCGGAAACTGGAGTGGGAGAAACAACTTTGGGAGAGAAGCGGTTAATGATGAGTGGTTTAAGGAGAGAGACATGGAAGGCATTGGGAATACGGAGAGAAGGAGGAAGAAGGAGTTTGTAAGAGACAGGGTTGATCTGGCACTTGATTTTGAAAGGACCAAGATAGCGTGGTCCCAGTTTATAACTGGGGACACGAAAGCGGACATATTTAGCGGAGAGCCATACCTTGTCTCCGGGAGCAAAAATGGGGGGAGTTCTTCTTTTTTTATCAGCAAATCTTTTCATCCGGGATGAAGCCTGTAAAAGAGAATTTTGGGTCTCTTTCCATATGGTGGAAAGATCACGAGTCACTTCATCCACAGCGGGCAAACCAGAGGGCAAGGGAGTAGGGAGGGGAGGAAGAGGGTGACGGCCGTACACCACGAAAAATGGGGATTTAGCAGAAGATTCGGAGACTCTGAAGTTGTATGAGAATTCGGCCCATGGTAGAAGATCTGCCCAGTCATCCTGGCGGGAGGAAACAAAATGCCGTAAATAGTCACCCAGGACCTGATTAACTCTTTCTACTTGCCCATTGGATTGGGGATGATAAGAAGAAGAGAAGTTTAATTTGATCTTGAGCTGTTTACAGAGGGCCCTCCAGAATTTAGACACGAATTGGACGCCTCTATCTGAGACGATATGCGTGGGCAAACCGTGAAGGCGAAAAATGTGTACAAAAAATTGCTTTGCCAACTGAGGCGCTGAAGGAAGATCAGGAAGAGGTGCCATCTTGGAAAATCGATCAACGACCACCCAAACAACTGTGTTGCCACGGGATGAGGGCAAGTCCGTAATAAAGTCCATACCAATCTGTGACCAAGGCTGTTCAGGAACAGGCAGAGGATGAAGGAGACCAGCAGGCTTCTGGCGAGGAGTCTTATCCCGGGCACAGACCGTACAGGCCCGCACGAAATCAATAACATCAGTCTCCAGAGTCGGCCACCAATAAAATCGAGAGATGAGTTGCAAGGATTTTTTGATGCCCACATGGCCTGCGAGGTGGGAGGAGTGTCCCCATTTGAGAATCCCGAGACGCTGGCGTGGAGAAACGAAGGTCTTCCCTGGAGGAGTTTGCCTGATGGAAGCTGGAGAAGTGGAGATCAGACAGTCCGGAGGAATGATGTGTTGCGGAGAGACCTCTACTTCAGAGGCATCAGAAGAACGAGAGAGGGCATCGGCCCTAATGTTCTTGTCAGCAGGGCGAAAATGGATTTCAAAGTTAAAACGGGCAAAGAACAACGACCACCTAGCCTGGCGAGGGATCAGTCGTTGGGCAGACTGGAGATAGGAGAGATTCTTGTGATCAGTGTATATGATAACTGGAAATTTTGATCCCTCCAGCAGGTGCCTCCATTCCTCAAGCACCAATTTAATGGCCAGTAGTTCTCGATCCCCGATGGAATAGTTTCTCTCCGCCGGGGAGAAGGTCCTAGAAAAAAACCCACAAGTAACAGCATGCCCGGAAGAATTTT